>NC_133524.1:63361250-64815625 GCF_049354715.1 Callithrix jacchus | reverse complement strand
TCCTTGTGTCTCCTCACAGCCTGACCTTTCTGGGTTATCTGTTTATGATATCCACATATCTTTTTCCTCTGTCTTTCTCTGGTTCTCAGCCTTCATCTTGAGAAGTAAGTTGTAAAAGATGGTCTGGGTGATTAGAAGTGGTGAAGCTGTTCCGCTGGTAGAGAAATCAGCAAACAAGTTTCTGAATTTCCAGAGGAAAAGTCATGGATCACCTAACAGAATCTTTTGAGGCAGGAATTAGTATGTAGGTCTCTGTGAGCTGTTAGATACTACCAAATAGATTATGCTTGTGCCTGTACTGGGGGAATTCTCAGCTGCACAGAGCCTAGAAAACTACACACTTATAAAACTAAGAGATAACCTAGACACCCTCTCTGCTCCTCTTAAAAGATATATAATATATATATAATATATATATATATATATGATGTACATACACACACACACACATACACACACATATATGATTCTCCTCTGCAATATCTTAGAAAACCACTTGTCTAGGGCTCTCTTGCACATCTCCTATGATAGGGAGCTCACTCCATCTAATGACAACCTGTTTCATTTATAGGCTGCTTAGTTAAAAGATTCTTTGTTGTATTGAGCTGAAATTTGTTTCCCTCTGGTTCCCCCCCAAGGGTCTCAGTTCTGCCTTCTGAAGCCTCTCAGACTTCATCTGCTCTCTCTGCTCCTGACAATATCTTAGAGGTCTACAGGCAAAGACCACTTCTCTTAAGTCTTCTCTTCTCCAGCTGATATGATTTGGATGCTTGCCCCTCCAAATCTCATGTTGAAATGTGGCCTCCAATGTTTGAAGTAGAGCCTAGTGGGAAGTACTGGATCATGGGGACAGATTTCTCATGAATGGCTTAAGACTAGCTCCTTGGTGATGAGTGAGTTCTCGCTCAGTTAGTTCATGCAAGATCTGGTTGTTCAAAAAGGTCCAGGACCCCTCTTCACTCTATTGCTCCCTCTTCATCCTCCGCCATGATTATAAACTTCCTGTGGCCTCACCAGGATCTAAGCAGACAACAGCACTATGCTTATGCAGCCTACAGAACCATGAGCCCATTAACCTATTTTCTTCATAAATTATCTACTCTCAGGTATTCCTTTATAGCAACACAAAATGAACTAGCACACTAGCATAAATGGCCACAGCTCCAAATTCTTTCAGCCCCCACCCCTGTCTGTTCACTCCCTTCTGGATGCATCCTACATATGACTCCCTTAATTATTAATTATGGTACTCAGAGCCAAAAAAATGTCCCTCAGTAAGGGTCTAACTAGCACAGAGTAGAAAGGGACTGTTGCTTCCCTTGATCTAAACACTGTACATATGTTATTGCAGCCTAAGTTTCCATTAGATTTTTGTGGGCTTCATTATCTCAGTGATGATGCCTATAAGGCAGTCTCAAGTTCCTTTTCCACAAACTGTGTGTAGGAAAGTCTCTTCCATACTGTGAGTAGCCAGATGTTTGTCTTCACTCAAATGCAGGCCTCTCCATTTGTAACTGTCAATCATCTGGTCAGGTTCAACCACTTACTTCAGCCTGTTGACATCTTTTTGGAGCCTAACTCCACGGCCTGAAATATTCCTCCCTCCCTTTCAGCTTTCAAACTTTAGTAGTAATTTCCTCTCCTCTCTCTACATGAGCCTATTTTGCTATTTTGTTAAGACATCAAGTCCCTCATGTATTCCTTCAGGACGGTAGTGGCCACCTTCTCTGCATCCTCTTGGGGGCAGTTCTTAAGGCCTGTGGTATGAAAACAACCTTGATCAGTGAGCACCAGCAGCTTTGGTGTGTGTGTGTGTATGTGTGTGTCTGTGTGTGTTTGTAATGCAATGTTATACTATTGAAAATATGCATTGACAAATCATTCAGATCTAAAGCATCATTTTTTTTTTTGACATGGAATTTCGCTCTTGTTACCCAGGCTGGAGTGCAATGGCGTGATCTCAGCTCACCACATCCTCCGTCTCCTGGGTTCAGGCAATTCTCCTGCCTCAGCCTCCCGAGTAGCTGGGATTACAGGCGCACGCCACCATGCCCAGCTAATTTTTTGTATTTTGAATAGAGACAGGGTTTCACCACGTTGACCAGGATGGTCTCGATCTCTTGACCACCCGCCTCGGCCTCCCAAAGTGCTGGGATTACAGGCTTGAGCCACCGCGCCCGGCAGCATCATTGTTAATGATACAACATTCTGTAAGTACTTCACTTAGGAGTTATTTAGTTTGCTTCTAATTTTTCTTTCTTTTTAGGTTTTATTTTAGGTTGAAAGGTACGTGTGCATGTTTGTTATGTAGGTAAATTTGTGTCATGGGTTTGTCGTACAGATTATTTTGTCATCCAGGTGCTAAGCCTAGCAACAATAGTTACTTCTTCTGGTGCTCTCTCTTCTCCCACCCTCCACTCTCAAGTAGGCCCTGGTGTCTGTTGATTCTTTGTGTCCATGAGTTTTCACCATTTATCTCCTAATTAACAGTAAGAACATGCCGTATTTGGTTTTCTGTTCCTGCATTAGTTTGTTAAGGATAACTGCCTAATTACCTCCACTCATATTCCTGCAGAAAACACGATCTTGTTCTTTTTTATAGATGCATAGTATTCCATGGTCATATTTTCTTTATCATCTGTCATTGATGGGCATTTAGGTTGATTTCATGTCTTTGTCATTGTGAATAGTGCTGCGATGAACATTCATGTGCCTGTATCTTTATAATAGAACCATTTATGCTTCTCTGGGTGTAAGTCAGTAATGGGATTGCTAGGTCAAATTGTACTTCTGTTTTTAGTGTTTTGATGAATTGCCACATAGCTTTCCACAATGATTGACCTAATTTACACTTCCATCAACAATATATAAGCATTCCCTTTTCTCTGCAACTTGATCCCCATCAGTTATGTTGTTTTTTTGACTTTTTAATAATAGCCATTCTGATATGTGAGATAGTATTTCATTGTGGTTTTGATTTGAATTTCTCTAATCATCCATGACATTGAGCTTTTTTTATATGCTTATTGGCAACATGTAGGTCTTTTTCTTTCTTTCTTTCTTTCTTTTTTTTTTTTTGGAGACAGAGTCTCCCTCTATCACACAAGCTGGAGTGCAGTGTCAGAATCTTTGCTCAGGGCAACCTTCGCCGTGATTCAAGTGATTCTCCTACCTCAGCCTCCCTAGTAGCCGGGATTACAGACATGAGCCACCATGCCTGGATAATTTTTGCATTTTCAGTAGAGACGGGGTTTCACCATGTTAACCAGGCTGATCTCCAACTCCTGACCTCATGTGATTCACTCACCTCGACCTCCCAAAGTGCTGGGATTATAGGCGTGAGCCACCACACCCAGCCTGTGTGTCTTCTTTTAAGAAGTGTCTGTTCATGTCCTTTGCCCACTTTTTAATGGATTTGTTTGTTTATTTTCTCATAACTTTCTAAATTCTTTATACACATTGAATATTAGACTTTTATCAGATAGATAGTTTGCAAAAGTTTTCTCCCATTCTGTAGGTTGTCTGTTTACTCTGATAGTTGCTTTTGCTGCACAGAAGGTCTCAAGTTTACATTCCATTTGTCACCTTTTGCTTTCGTTGTAATTACTTTTGGTGTCTTCATCATGAAATCTTTGCCGGTTCCTATGTCCTGAATGGTATTGTCTAGGTTGCCTTCCAGGCTTTTCATAGTTTGAGGTTTTACATTTAAGCCATAAATCAATCTTGAATTGATTTTTTTTATATGGTGTAAGGAAGGGGTTCAGTTTCAATGTTCAGTATGTGGCTAGCCAGTTATTCCAGGACCATTTATTGATAGGTAATATCATAAATAGGTAAAGACCATTTATCCTTTACCTATTGCTTGTTTTTCTCAGCTTTGTTAATAGTTGTAGGTGTGTGGCCTTATTTCTGGGCTCTCATTGGTCAATGTGTTTGTTTTGTATCAGTACTATGCTGTTTTGGTTACTCTAGCCTTGTGGAAGAGTTTGAAGTCAGGTAATGGGAAGCCTCCAGCTTTGTTTTTTTTTTCTTAGGATTGCCTTGGCTATTTGGTCTCTTTTTTTGGTTCTATATGAATTTTAAATCGTTTTTTCTGTGTCATTGATAGTTTGATAGAAATAGAATTGAATCTATAAAGTGCTTCAGGTAGTATGGGCATTTTAATGATATTGATTCTTCTTATCCATGAGCATGGAATGCTTTTCCATTTTTGGCATAATTTCTGATGTCTTTGAGCAGTGTTTCGTAATTTTCATTGTAGAAATCTTTCACTTCCTTGGTTAGCTGTATTCCTGTGTATTTTATTCTTTTTGTGGCAATTGTGAATGAGATTGTGTTACTGATTTGACTGCCAGCTTGGGTATTGTTGGTGCATAGGAATGCTGGTCACTTTGGGACACTGATTTTGTAACCTGAGACTTTTCTGAAGTTGTTTATCAGGTAAGGAGAAGTTTTTGGGCAGAGAGTATGGGGTTTTCTAGATATAGAATTATGTCGTCTGTAAACAAGGATAGTTTGATTTCCCCTCTTTCTGTTTAGATGCACTTTATTTCTTTCTCTTGCCTGTTTGCTCTTGCTTGAAGATTCCTTTTCTTTTTTCTTTAATTAATTTTTTTCCCAGTGTGAGCCCCAGGGATTGCTTTCTTGGCTGCGGTTGTTACAGGAACTGCAGCTGCTATAGGGGAACCAGAAGTTCCAGGAGCCTCTGCAGTAGGCATTGGGGGCACAGGAGCCTCAGCTGCCTTGGTAGGCGATGCCACCCTAGGAACTTCAGCTACCTTGGTAGGTGCTGCTACCCCAGGACACTCAGTCACCTCAGTGGGTGCTGCTGCCTCGGTAGGCACCACTGTCCCAGGAGGCACTGCTGCCCTGGGAGTCTCCACTTCTATGAGGGCTTCTGCCACTTTAGGAGGCCCTGCCACTGCAGGGGCTTCTGCAGCTGCAAGGGCCTCTGTCACCACGGGAGGTGGTGCTATTGTAGAAGCCACTGCAGCCCCAACTACTTTTTTTTAAATTTTATTTTCATTTTTTGGACACCTGGGTTGTCTAGGGATGGAGTGGAAGCTCTGAAATTTTCTCCCTGATATTTAGCAAGTAGTAGGGTTATTAGTCTTTTTTTATTTGTTTTTTTAAATGCTATTTTTTTTGAAAGAAAAAAAAGGAGAGGAGAGGAAGAAAGAGGAAGAAAGAGGGAGAGAGAACAGGAATATTGCTTTATTCTAAAAATGGGTATTAATAATGGCCAATCAACATTTTGTGTATTTAAAGTGGAGAATGTATATTTTGTGTATTTAAAGTGGAGAGCTCTATAAAATATTTATTAAGTTTACTTGTTCCGGATCTGAGTTCAAGTCCTGGATATCCTTGCTAATTTTCTGTCTCGTTGGGTCTAAATCTCTTTATGAGTCTTATGTAACTGGGTGTTAGGATGGTTAGCTCTTATTGTTGCATTGATCCTTTTACCACTGTATTTTTGTTGCTTTGAAATCTATTTTGTCAAATGCGAGAATTGCAACTCCTGCTTTTGTTTATTTATTTATTTTTGCTCTCCATTTGGTTGGTAAATCTTTCTCCAACCCTTTGTTTTGAGTCTTTCTTTTTTTTTTTAATGTTGAATATATGCCCCCAATCTGTTTTGGCTTGTAGAGTTTCAGCTGAGAGATCTGCTGTTAGCCTGTAGTGTCCCCTTTGTAGGTGATCTGCCTTTTCTGTCTAGCTGCCTTTAACATTCTGTCTTTCCTCTCAACCTTGGAAAATCTTATAATTATGTATATTGAGAATGATATTACTGTGTAGAATCTTGCAGTGGTTCTTTATATTTTCTTAATTTGACCGTTGGCCTCTCTAGCAAAGTTGGGGAGGTTTCCATGGACAATATCCTGGAATAAATTTTCCAAGTCATTTGCTTTCTCTTCATCCCTTTCAGGGATGCCACTGATTCATAGATTTGGCCTGTTTATATTATCGCATATTTCTTGCAGGTTTTGTTGATTTCTTTCCATTCTTTTGTCTTTATTTTTGTCTGACTGTCTTATTTCAGAGTGCCATTCTTTAATTTCTGAGATTCTTTCCTCAGCTTGGTCTATTCTGCTGCTAATACTGGCAATTGCTTTGTGAAATGCTTTTAATCTGTTTACCCGCTCTGTCAGATTTGTTAGGTTCTTTTTTATACTGACTATTTTGTCTTTCAGCTCCTGTATCATTTTATTGTGAGTCTTAGTTTCCTTGCATTGGGTTTTGCCTTTCTCTTGAATCTTGATTATTTTCATTTCCATTCATATTCTGAATTTTATTTCTGTCATTTCAGCCAGCTCAGCCTGGTTAGGAACCCTTGTTGGAGAACTGTTGTGATTGTTTGGAGGATGTACAGCACTCTTGCCATTTGAGCTTTCAGAGTTCTTAGGTTGGTTTTTTCTCATCTTTGCCAGTGAGTATTCCTTTAACTGCATTGTATATTGAATACAGTTGATGGACTTCTTTTCTGGATGTTTTCACAGGGCTGAGGCTTCATGCAGGAGTTTTTATTTGTAGCAGAATTCTTGTCTTTGGTTTCACAGGTATGTATGTTAGTGAGGTGTGTGTTTGTGTGTGTGTGTGTGTGTGTTGAAGCTTTGCTACATGATCTATAGGTAGTGCTTAGGCCTATTGGTCAGTTGGTAGCCTTTTTCCCAGTCACATGGCTCCCCTGTATTTCCTCACAGTTACAGCTGTGTTCCCTCTAAATGGTCTGAAAGTGTGGGTTCCTCTCCCACTTGAGTGTTGGCTGTAGATTGTGGCTGGGCACTCTTGGGCTGCCCACCACAGCTCTAGAGTGATCTCAGGGTTTATGTTCCCTACACAATTTGGAGGCAGCAGAGGAAGGGACCTTAGTAGTGGCTGTGTCCAAGAGTATTTTGGTTGTCTCCTGGGGGTTCCATCCCAGAGAGCTGTAGGTCAGCAATCACTCAGTGCAATTGGCTCAGGATGGAAGATCTGCACTGTGAGTCCAATTCAGGGGTTCCCTGTGTGGTGATCACCAAGGAAGTAAGTGGAACCCAAGAGAGATGGACTAGCCTCCTCTTTTTGGTTGGCTGAAGCTTGTTGGAGGTATAGATATGGCACTTGGGGTCTTTGCTCATTCATTAGTCTGAGGGTAGCAAGAGCAGCTCCACTGCAGAAGCAGTGGCAGAGAAACTTTCAGTTGCCCCTGGGAGCTCTGCCTCCAAGGATTACAGAGCTGCTGTTACTGGGGTTGTTCAGCCACTGGGGTAGGGTGGCTGTAGTGCTGTTGTGAGCTTGGGGTTCCACTTGTTGCATTGTAAGCTTGCATGTAGCCCTGAAGCTCTTTGTTTCCTCCTCAGAACAAGAGCAGCAGGGATAGAACTGTTGCTGTGGCAGTGGCTGAGAGGCTGTCATATGCCTCTGATAGCCTCTCCCCGGGGAAACTCTGGATAACTACCAGTGGGCATGCTCATCCATGGGTGGGGCAACTGCTCTGCATTCATGAGCCAGGGGCCATGCTTGGTGAAGAGTGGAGGGTGTGGGTTTCCAGGGAAGAGGGGCTGGGCTCTTCTCCATACAGTGGTTGTGGTGTGCTGGAAGTGCCAGCATAATGACTAGACCTTTTGTTCCCTCCCTAGTCTGAAGTCTGAGGGCTGTTAGGGCTGTACTACTGCAACTGTAGTGGTGGAGGGGTTATGTGTTGACTCTGGGATTTCCTCCTCATATAAATGCTGGCCTGCCTCTAATTGTGGTCATCAGGTAAGGGCAGGGTGGTTGTGCTGGAGTTTCAGGTTGGGTGGCTCTGCCCATTGAGGAGAAGGACCACAATCTACATGGAGAACAGTCTGGCCACTTTTCTGTGAGGTGATTGCTGGGAGTCCAAACCAGCCCTTGGTCCCCACAGCCTCTTCCAAGCCTAGTGACAGCAAGAGCATGAGCCGAAAGACAGCAAAGATGGCAACTCACACCTCCATCTGGGAGCTCTCTCCAGGGAGCTGCAGAGTTGCTACTGGCTTGATAGCCCTGGTGGGGACTGGATGGAGGCCCAGTCCTGAAGGACTCGCCCAGGGAGGAGATATGGGAATGGTCATCCATGTAACAGTCTGGACACTTTTCCACAGGGCTACTGCAGTATGATGGGGTTCTGCCCCAGTTCCTAGACATCTTGAATTTTCCAGTACCTGAAGGTATCAACAGTGAAGGCTGCAAAACACCAAAGATGGCAGCTTACCCTTCCGTCTAGGAGCTCCATCACAGGGAGGTATGGAACTGTTGCCAGCCTGAATGCACCTGTAGGAAGATGGCTAGAGACTCCAGTTGAGAGGTCCTGGCCAGTGAGGAGAAATGGATCAAGGACATGCTTAGAAAAGCAGTCTGGGCACACTTTTGTAGCACAACTGTGCTGTGCTGGGAGGCTGCTGCAGCCTCCAGTCACCTCAAACTCTGCAAAGACTGAAAGCAAGAATGGCTAAGTTGGTCAAACAACAAAGATTGCATCCTGACCCTCTCTCTGTGAGCTTTGTCCCAGAGTACAAACATCAAAATAGTAAAAACATCAGTAGTACAAACATCATAATAAACATTCTTGTGTAGCCTGGTGTGATGGTGGTCACTTGTAGTCCCAGCTACACTCATGGTTGAAGTAGGAGGATCACATGAAGTCAGAAGTTTGAGGTCACAGTGTGCTATTATATGATCATGCCTGTGAATAGCCAATGCACTCCAGCTTGGATGATGTAAGGAGACTCCATTTCCAGAAATAAATTAAAAAAAAAACAACAACCAGAAAGAAAAACTCTAGATATGGCCAAATGTCCCCTACAAAGTAACTAGCCCCCAAGTTGAGAACCACTGGGTTATTCAAGATGTTTTTAGGACACAAAAAGCATGAATCATTAAAAAAGAGGAAAAAAAATGATAAACTGGACTTTATTAACACTTAAACATTTAAAAATATTCTTGTATATAAAATATATTTTTTAAAATGTACTTATTCAGGAAAGATTGATTCAATGCTTACAGGTGCTTATTGTGCTAGGCTCTGGGGAAATATGATGAGTAAAACATGTTCATTTCCTGCCATGCTGGAGCTTGTAGTCTAATAGTCTGTCCATCCCCTTAGGTTTAGTTCCTAGGGATGGAATTACTGCATCAAGACTGCTTTCCATATCAGTTTATATGCTTCTCAGCAGAAGAAAAACTTTGTCATTTTCTTATATTCTCACGAACATAGGTTTCCTTTGAACTATGATTAGTTTCTTTTTTTTCTTTTTAATTGCATTTTAGGTTTTGGGGTACATGTGCAGAACATGCAAGATAGTTGCATAGGTACACACATGGCAATGTGATTTGCCACCTTTCTCCCCTTCAGCCACATTTGGCATTTCTCCCCATGCTATATTTCCCCAGCATCACCCCCCACTGTCCCTCCCCATATCCCCCAATAGACCCCAGTGTGTAGTGCTCCCCTCCCTGTGTCCACGTGTTCTCATTGTTCATCACCCGCCTATGAGTGAGAATATGCAGTATTTCATTTTCTGTTCTTCTGTCAGTTTGCTGAGAATGATGTTCTCCAGATTCATCCATGTCCCTACAAAACACACGAACTCATCGTTTTTGATTGCTGCATAATTTTCCATGGTGTATATGTGCCACATTTTCCCAGTCCAGTCTATCATTGATGGGCATTTGGGTTGGTTCCAGGTCTTTGCTATTGTAAACAGTGCTGCAATGAACATTCGTGTGCATGTGTCCTTATAGTAGAACGATTTATAGTCCTTTGGATATCTACCCAGTAATGGGATTGCTGGGTCAAATGGAATTTCTATTTCTAGGTCCTTGAGAAATCACCACACTGTCTTCCACAATGGTTGAACTAATTTACACTCCCACCAACAGTGTAAAAGTGTTCCTATTTCTCCACACCTTCTCCAGCATCTGTTGTCTCCAGATTTTTTAAAGATCGACATTCTAATTGGCGTGAGATGATATCTCAATGTAGTTTTGATTTGCATTTCTCTGATGACCAGTGATGATGAGCATTTTTTCATGTTTGTTGGCCTCATGTATGTCTTCTTTTGTAAAGTGTCTGTTCATATCCTTTGCCCACTTTTGCATGGGCTTGTTTGTTTTTTTTCTTGTAAATCCGTTTGAGTTCTTTGTAAATTCTGGATATCAGCCCTTTGTCAGATGGGTAAACTGCAAAAATTTTTTCCCATTCTGTTGGTTGCCGATTCACTCTAGTGACTGTTTCTTTTGCCGAGCAGAAGCTGTGGAGTTTAATTAGGTCCCATTTGTCTATTTTGGCTTTTGTTGCCAATGCTTGTGGTGTTTTGCTCATGAAGTCCTTGCCTACTCCTATGTCCTGAATGGTTTTGCCTAGATTTCCTTCTAGGGTTTTTATGGTGCCAGGTCTTATGTTTAAGTCTTTAATCCATCTGGAGTTAATTTTAGTGTAAGGTGTCAGGAAGGGGTCCAGTTTCTGCTTTCTGCACATGGCTAGCCACTTTTCCCAACACCATTTGTTAAACAGGGAATCATTTCCCCATTGCTTTTTTTGTCAGGTTTATCAAAGATTGTATGGTTGTAGATATGTTGTGTTGCCTCTGATGCCTCTGTTCTGTTCCATTGGTCTATATCTCTGTTTTGGTACCAGTAGCATGCTGTTTTGATTATTGTAGCCTTGTAGTATAGTTTGAAGTTCGGTAGTGTGATGCCTCCTGCTGTGTTCTTTTTCCTTAGATTTGACTTGGGTATGCGGGCTCTCTTTTCATTCCATATGAAGTTTAAGGTGGTTTTGTCCAGTTCTGTGAAGAAGGTCATTGGTAGCTTGATGGGGATAGCATTGAATCTGTAAATTACTTTGGGCAGTACGGCCATTTTCACGATATTGATTCTTCCTAACCATGAACATGGAATGTTTCTCCATCTGTTTGTGTCCTCTCTTATTTCATTGAGCAGTGGTTTGTAGTTCTCCTTTAAGAGGTCCCTTACATTTCTTGTTAGTTGTTTTCCTAGGTATTTTATTCTCTTTGTAGCAATTGTGAATAGCAGTTCGGTCTTGATTTGGCTCTCTTTAAGTCTGTTTTGGTGTATAGGAATGCTTGTGATTTTTTCACATTGATTTTGTATCCTGAGACTTTGCTGAAGTTGCTTATCAGTTTCAGGAGTTTGTGGGCTGAGACAATGGGGTCTGCTAGATATACTATCATGTCGTCTGCAAATAGAGATAATTTGGCTTCCACCTTTCCTATTTGAATACCCTTTATTTCTTTTTTCTTGCCTGATTGCTCTGGCTAAATCTTCCAGTACTATATTGAATAGGAGTGGTGAGAGAGGGCATCCTTGTCTAGTGGCAGATTTCAAAGGGAATGCTTCCAGTTTTTGCTCATTCAGTATAATATTGGCTGTTGGTTTGTCGTAAATAGCTTTTATTATTTTGAGATACGTTCCATCAATACTGAGTTTATTGAGGGTTTTTAGCATAAAGGCTGTTGAATTTTGTCGAATGCCTTCTCTGCATCAATTGAGATAATCATGTGTTTTTTGTTTTTGGTTCTGTTTATGTGGTGAATTACGTTTATAGACTTGCATATGTTGAACCAGCCTTGCATCCCCGGGATGAATCCCACTTGATCATGATGGATAAGTTTTTTGATGTGCTGTTGCAATCATCTTGCCAGTATTTTATTGAAGATTTTTGAGTCTATGTTCATCATGGATATTGGCCTGAAGTTTTCTTTTCTTGTTGAGTCTCTGCCGGGTTTTGGTATCAGGATGATGTTGGTCTCATAAAATGATTTGGGAAGGATTCCCTCTTTTTGGATTATTTGGAATAGTTTCAGAAGGAATGATAACAGTTACACTTTGTATGTCTGGTAGAATTCGGCTGTGAACCCATCTGGATCTGGGCTATTTTTGTGTGGTAGGCTCTTAATTGCTGCCCCAACTTGAGACATTGTTATTGGACTATTCATAGTTTTGGCTTCCTCCTGGTTTAGGCTTGGGAGGACACAAGTGGAGTCCAGGAATTTATCCATTTCTTCCAGGTTTACTAGATTATGAGCATAGAGTTGTTTGTAATATTCTCTGATGATGGTTTGAATTTCTATGGAATCTGTGGTGATTTCCCCTTTATCATTTTTTATTGCATCTATTTGGTTGTTCTCTTTTTTCTTTTTTATCAATCTGTCTAGTGATTTGTCTATTTTGTTGATCTTTTCAAAAAACCAGCTCTTGGATTTATTGATTTTTTGAAGGGTTTTTTGTGTCTCTATCTCCTTCAGTTCTGCTCTGATCTTAGTTATTTCTTGTCTTCTGCTAGGTTTTGAGTTTTTTTGATCTTGCTCCTCTAGCACTTTCAATTTTGATGTTAGGGTGTCAATTTTGGGTCTCTCCACTCTTCTCATGTGGGCACTTATTGCTGTATATTTTCCTCTAGAGAGTGCTTTAAATGTGTCCCAGAGATTCTGGTATGTTGTATGTTTGTTCTCGTTGGTTTCGAAGAACTTCTTTATTTCTGCCTTCATTTCATTGTTTATCCAGTCAACATTCAAGAGCCAGTTGTTCAGTTTCCATGAAGCTGTGCGGTTCTGAGTTCGTTTCTGAATTCTGAGTTCTAACTTGATTGCACTATGGTCTGAGAGAGTGTTTGTTATGATTTCAGTTGTTTTGCATTTGCTGAGGAGTGCTTTACTTTCAATTACGTGGTCAATTTTAGAGGAGGTATGATGTGGTGCTGAGAAGAATGTATATTCTGTGGATTTGGGGTGGAGAGTTCTGTAAATGTGTATCAGGTTTGCTTGTTCCAGGTCTGACGTCTAGCCCTGGATATCCTTGTTAATTTTCTGTCTGTTTGATCTGTCTAATATTGACAGTGGGGTTTTAAAGTCTCCCACTATTATTGTGTGGGAGTCTATGTCTCTTTGTAAGTCATTAAGAACTTGCCTTATGTATCTGGGTGCTCCTGTATTGGGTCCATATATATCTAGGATCATTAGGTCTTCTTGTTGCATCGATCCTTTTACCATTATGTAATGGCCTTCTTTGTGTCTTTTTATGTTTGTTGCTTTAAAGTCTATTTTATCAGAGATGAGAATTGCAACTCCTGCTTTCTTTTGCTCTCCATTTGCTTGATAAATCTTCCTCCATTTCTTTATTTTGAGCCTTTGTATATTCTTGCATGTGATGGGTTTCCTGGATAAAGCACACTGATGGGTTTTTGCTTTTTATCAAATTTGCCAGTCTGTGTCTTTTGATTGGTGCATTTAGCCCATTTACATTTAGGGTTAATAGTGTTATGTGTGAATTTGATACTGCCATTTTGATGCTAGCTGGCTGTTTTCCACGTTAGTTGATGCACAATCTCCATTTTGTTGATGCTCTTTAGCATTTGGTATGTTTTTGGAGTGGCTGGTACTGGTTGTTCCTTTCTATGTGTAGTGCTTCTTTCAGGAGCTCTTGTAAAGCAGGCCTGGTGGTGACCAAATCTCTGAGTACTTGCTTGTTTGCAAAGGACTTTTTTTTCTTCACTTATGAAGCTCAGTTTCGCTGGATATGAAATTTTCGGTTGAAAGTTCTTTTCTTTAAGGATGTTGAATATTGGCCCCCACTCTCTTCTGACTTGTAGCGTTTCTGTCGAGGGATCTGCTGTGAGTCTGATGGGCTTCTCTTTGTGGGTGACCCGACCTTTCTCTCTGGCTGCCCGTAGTATTTTCTCCTTCATTTCGACCCTGGTGAACCTGACAATTATGTGCCTTGGGGTTGCTCTTCTTGCGGAATATCTTTGTGGTGTTCTCTGTATTTCCTGGACTTGACTATTGGCCTGCCTTGCTAGATTGGGGAAATTTTCCTGAATAATGTCCTGAAGAGTATTTTCAAGCTTGGATTCATTCTCTTCATCACATTCTGGTACACCTGTCAAACTTAGGTTAGGTCTCTTCACATAGTCCCACATTTCTTGGAGACTTTGTTCATTCCTTTTTGCACTTTTTTCTCTAATCTTGGTTTCTCATTTTATTTCATTGAGTTGATCTTCGACTTCTGATATTCCTTCTTCTGCTTGGTCAATTTGGCTGTTGAAACTTGTGCATACTTTGCAAAGTTCTTGTGTTGTGTTTTTCAGCTCCTTCAATTCATTCATATTTCTCTCTAAGTTATCCATTCTTATCATTTCCTCGCATCTTTTTTTGAATCTTTTTTCAAGGTTCTTAGTTTCTTTGCATTGATTTAGAACATGTTCTTTTAGCTCACGAGAGTTTCTCATTACCCACCTTCTGAAGTCTGTTTCCATCATTTCATCACACTCATTCTTTGTCCTGCTTTGTTCCCTTGCTGGTTGAGGTGTTGTGGTCCCTTGGAGGAGGTGAGGTGTTCTGGTTTCAGCTGTTTTCCTCCTGTTTGCGCTGGTTTCTTCCCATCTTCATGGATTTATCCACCTGTTGTCTGAGTAGTTGCTGATTTTCTGCTTGGGTCTCTGAGTGGACATACAGATTGTTGATGATGAACTATTTCTGTTTCTTAGTTTTCCTTCTAACAGTCTGGCTCCTCTGCTGTAAGACTGCTGAGGTCCTCTCCAGGCCCTTCTTGCCTGGGGAACTCCTGTAGCTGCTGCAGAACCATGACAGTTGCTTCCAGTTTCTTCTTTTGCTATGTTTGTCCCTGAATGATGCCTGCCAAATGTCAGTCTGATCAGTCCTTTGTGATGTGATTCTTTGGATATACGGGGATCAGGGAGCTGCTTGAGGAAACAGTCTGTACTTTATAGGACCTCAAGTGCTGAGCTGTGAACTCCGTTGTTCATTCAGGGCTGCTAGGCACATACATTTAAGTCTGCAGCAGCAGAACTCATAAAGCCCCCTTTTTTCCTCTGGTGCTCTGTCCCGGGGGGGGTTATGGCTATATTTATGAGTATCCATTGCACTGTCCTGCCCAGCAAGGAGGCAGTGTAGTCACTGCCTGCCTGTAGTGGCTATGCTGAGCTGCTCTGGGCTCCACCCTGCTGCCATGGGCTCTGTTCTGCTTCCATGTGTAATTCCCTGTAGTCCTGTTTATATGGGTATGGTTAGAACTGCCAAGGTGATGGTGGCCCACCTTTGTATTGGCGGACTCTCTCTGTTATGGCAGGTTGCCTTGGCAATGGTGGGATGCCTCAGCAATGGCAGGATGCATCAGCAGTGGCAGAGTACCTCCGTAGGGGTCAAGTGCCTTAGTAATGGCAGCGCTCCTCCTCCACCGTGCTGCACCATCATGGGTTCAGCTGTGAATGCCATGAAAGTCTCAACCCAGAGCATTTCCAATTGCAGTTTTGTTTGTTTTTGTGGAGGTGGGACCCACTGAGCCTGATCACCTGGTTCCCTGCCTCCAAGCCCTTTTTCTTTTCAAGTTGAACAGTTGACTTTCTCCCAGGTGTTCCTGTCACCTGCTGAAAGGCCGCCGGGATCTGTGTGATTTCCTGTGCAGTGACCCACTGCGCCAGCTGAAATAATGTCACTGCCTGGGAATCTCCTGGCCTGGATTTCTGTTTAAGTCCCATTTAATCAGGTGAATGTGCTAATCTCCCTTCTGAAATCTACAATTGCCAGTTTAACAGGGCAACCAAACCAGTGTATTTTGTATGGAGTGCCACTTTGCTGTGGTGCCGGCCCAAACAGCCACGCTGGCCCAAACAGCCAAGCTGGTGGCCCATGGGGCTCCTACACCTGTGAATGTGGGCAATGAAGATCCATCTGGAAATGCAGCATCCACTCACCCTCTGCACTTTCACTGGGAGCTGCAATCCTGAGTTGGTCCTACAGTGCCATCTTCCCGATCGGTTTCTTAATAATTTCATCCAGAATATGGAACTAGATAACCTAGAATACAAGAGTGAAGAAGTCATATGGCATCTAGGCACTTACAATGGTTTTCTTCTTTTGGTCTTTGGCTTCTAGCACCTGGTGGTTTTTGCTAGACAGTCCCAATAAGTAGTTTTCTTTCCCATCTGGTATTATAGATTATGAGCCATTTCATTTATTGGTTTATTCAGTTATTCATCCATTCATCATTAATCACATGATAAGTGTCTACTTTGTACTAAGCCTTTACCAGGTTACAAGGATATAGAGATGAAAGACAAAGTGCCTGCCCTCACGATCTCCCAGACTACTCCTCAAGGGCCTAGGAGGGAGAAGGCCTCTGACACTATCTAATTAACTTAATTGCCTTGACCGTTGGGGCTCCTTAGCCTCTGAGCCTCCCGCATAATTGGGAAATCAGTGTGGGAGCCCAGAGGGTGTGTATATGTGGTGGTTCAGGCCTCTTTGCAGTCTGTGAACAATCTGAGAAAATATCAAACACTCATGTAGAGAATAGCTCAGGCTGATATGTGTGGAGGTGACTGCATGAAAGGACCTATACTGTAGAGTCCTTCCAGATGACATGTTTGATATTTTGACAGAAAGTCCTCCCTCCCCAACCCTATCTTAACGTTTTGCCCAATAATTTTACCAATTGCTTTGTTGAGAGCTAGAGAACATTCCAGTCGAAGTTACAAATGCAAAGAGGCTGTAAGTGGGTAGGGTCAGGAAACAAAAACCCAGAATAATATTCTTAGTCCAAGGAGGGTGCACATAGACTGGGGTTCCAGACCACAGCTGACAAGATGTATTAATCTTATTCAAGTGTGAAATCCTGTACCTCACCTATAAAATCTAGCTATAGTGTCAATTAAAAACAAAATAAAATGTAAAAAAGTCAGTTAAATAACAGACACTGACTCCATGAAAATACTACAGGAAGCTCCAGAACTAGTGAGGGAGATAGACAAAGAAATAGAAAGGTATTATTTGGTATGATTAGTGTTACCATAGGGATAAATATATAACACTGTGGGAGCACTACATTAAAATAGGTGAAGAATAAATCCAGATGGAAAGGTGAAGGTAGTGCCAGGAATATGACAGTGAACAACAAACAAAAATTCCTGCCTTCATGCAGCTTACTTTTTAGTATAGGGATTTACACAATAAATACAAAAACATTATATGCTCATATTAAGTGCTATGGTGGAAAGTAAAGCAGATAAAAGGATGGGATGTGGGGGCTTGCTGGGGCTATGACTGAGAAGGTGACATTTGAATAAAGACCTGAAAAAATTAGCAAATGAGCCATGCAAATATCTGGAGTAGACTGTTCCAGGCACAGGGAGTGAGAAGTACAAGGATCCCAAGGTAGGAGCATACTTCTTATGTTCAAGGAATAAGTTGGAAGACTGGTGTGCCTGAGGCAGAGTGAACGTGGATAAGTAGTGGGACACAAGGTCAGAGAGGTTAGGGTTATAGGGCAAAGCAGGAAGTGGAACATGTAGGGTTTTGTAAGTACCATAATAATATTGGTTTTTATTCTGAATGAAGTAGGAAGATAATAGAGGGTTTGATCAAACCTTAGAGGAATTTGAATGCTTTGCTTAACAGTTAGACTTTATTCTAGAGAATAAGAGGAGCTTCTGAAATTGTTGTTGTTGTTATTGTTTTGAGATGGAGTCTTGCTGGACTGGAATGGTGAGATCTTGCCTCACTGCGACCGCTGCCTCCCAGGTTCAAGGGATTCTCCTGCCTCAGTCTCCCAAGTAGCTGGGACTACAGTCACCTGCCACCATGATCTGCTAATTTTTGTATTTATATTAGGGCTGGGGTTTCACCATTTTGGCCAAACTGGTCTCGAACTCCTGACCTCAGGTGATCCACCCACCTCGGCCTCCCAAAGTGCTGGGATTACAGGCATGAGCCACTGTACCCTCCCTATGAATGGTTTTGAGAAGGAGAGTAGTATGTGGATCTCTGTGTTAGATCACTCAGGTAGCTAGGGAAGGATGAATTGAAGGGGAAGATGTGGAAGTAGGAAAAGAAGTTAGGAGACCCTGACCCCTTTCCTGCCTGTCCCAGATCGCCGAGGGAGCTGTGAAATAATTGGTCCTTCTCTCTGAATTGAAACCTCAAAGCCAGTAGAATACAGTGGGTCTAAAATGGTGGCAAGGAGACTTGTTAGGAGACGATTTCGATTATCCCAATGTGAGACAACGAGGAGCTGAGCGAGGAGGGGCAGACTTGTAAGAGAGTAAAAGTGCAGGGACAGTCACAAGATGCAAAGTCAGGCTTAAATAGCAGCAACTGTGAAAATGACACAGGGATTTTAATTGAAAGTGACATCCTTGGCTCAATAATGGGATTTGACTGTGACAAAAGCTAAGGAACTGACAGGATGTACTGATAAAAGCGTAATACCTGGAACATGAAGGATATCAATCTGCTTTCATTTATATTCATTAAGACTTCCCTTTTACCCTGAACCTTTCTCATATTAAGTTTCCATGATATTTCAGGCACTAGGCTTAGAGCTATACCTGGGGTATCCCACAGAATAATCACCACAATCCAGTATGGTAGCTATCTTATTTCCATTTTACAGCAACTGAAGTTTCAGAGAGGTAGAGTGACTAACCAAGATCACTGTATCTTCATCTCCCATCCCGCCTGCCAGGGCCTTGCATGGAGTAGTGGGAAATGTGTGGGTAGTAATCAAAAAAGACTCTAACAATGCCATTGAATATTGGGCTTATATTTAAAACAAAATTGGGGTTATGTTTAAAATAGGAACATTTTCTGTTAAGAAGGCGTCCTGAAATCCTTAGGGACTAAATGATATGCTTTGAAATGCCCCAAGAGGAAAATGCATGGAAAAAGGCAGCAGAGTGTGGAAAATGAAACGAAATGGGCAAAAGGTTAAATATGTGGGAGTTTATTATTCTGTTCTTTCTACTCTTTTATGTGTCAGAATTTTTTTGCAATAACAAATTAACAAGTAAAATGTAAAAAATAAAAATAGGAAAAAGTGTCCTTAACACTGATGTGTGATGATTACTAAAGCACTGAGAGGGAAGGTAGAGAGCCATTTAATAGCCAAATGAAGAAAGTTCTAAAGGCAAGCTTGTTGGCATCAGTGAGCCAGGAAGAGAGGCGTAAGATCTTCTTGGTGCTCTAATCCTGCACTGTCCAATGAGGTACCCACTACCCACATGTGGCTACTGAACACTTGAGATGTAGCTATTGCAAATTGAGATGTGCTGTAAGTATAAATAAAATATATACTAGATTTCAAAGACTTAGTATGGAAAACAAAATGGAAATTATCTTGCTCACAATTTTTTAAATTGACTTTATGTTGAAATCATAACATTTTGACATAGTAGATGAAATAAATGTATTATTAAAATTAATTTCACTTAGTTTTAAAAACCTTTAAAAATGTAGTCACTAGAACATTTAAAATTACATATGAGGCTCACATATTTCTATTGGACAGAAACAAAGTGTCATGAAACACATTATTTTAAAGGCTGACATTTACTGTTACTCATTTATTCATTCATTAATTCATTTAAATGCTCAAACTGAAGTGTTGCAGTGAAAGAGAAAGTATGTAGTTTAGAGTCACGAGGACTGACTAATTACCAGCTTTGTGATCTTAAACAATTATTTAATATTCCTAAACTTTGGTTTTCCTCATCAATAAAATCCATGGCCCAAGGTTGTTGAAGGCCTTGTACATAATTTATTGTCATATTACCTCAAATCTAAGATGCCATTGGTTGAAATTGTACCATCATTGTATGTAACTCTAAAAACAATGCTGTCAATGAAATGACAGCACGTTGCTAAGAAATCATTGGTCTCAAGATGCCTCCTGATTTCAGAGATATCAAAATGTAAAACACTGACCACACTGTATTCGTCATTATTGATTTACAGATAAGTGTTTGTTGATAGAATGGAAGTTCATCTTCTCCATTTCACAGTGAGGTACTCAATAACAGAATAGCCGTCTAAATCACCTCTCTTTCCCTGAAACAGGGCCTGGCACAGTGTAGGCATTTAATCCACTTTATATGAATTGATTTTTTAAAAGTACAATTGATGTGTTAAGAAAGGAAAAAATAGAATCATATAAAATGCTCAATTAAAACCAGGAAATGCAGAAAATGAGAAGAAGAAAAAAAGGGCAAGTACAACAAACAGAAAACGGTTACAAACATGATAGATATTAATTCAACTATATCAATAATCACTTTAAATGTGAATGGTCTTTCTTCCCATTTGCTCTATTATCAGGTGCTGGGGAAGCAGTGATGACGCAGGTTAAGCCCCACTTTTCTAGGAGCTCTAAGTCCGATAACAACAGCAACAAAAACAATTATAAGAATAATTCACTGAACTCTATCTACTGTGTGAAAGCATTTTATCATTATGTTAACATATATCTTTCAAATTCCTTTTGCCTTTTAGTTCATTTCTTTACTTTTTCTTTTGAGACAGGTTCTCGCTCTTTCACCCAAGCTGGAGTGCTGTAGTACAGTCATAGTTCATGCTTGGGCCCAAGTGATTCTCCTGCCTCAGCCTACCAAGTAGCTGAGACTACAGGCGTGTGCTATCATACCTGGCTAATTTTTTATTTTTTGTAGAGACAAGGTCTTTCTATGTTACCCAGGCTGGTCTTGGACTCCTGGCTTCAAGCGATCCTCTTGCCTCTGCCTCCCAAATTGCTGGGGTTACAGGTGTGAGCCACTGTATCCAGCCCATCCCTTTACTTTTAATTTATCTGA
Organism: Callithrix jacchus; assembly: GCF_049354715.1. NCBI lineage: Eukaryota > Metazoa > Chordata > Mammalia > Primates > Cebidae > Callithrix > Callithrix jacchus. The sequence goes on along the minus strand of NC_133524.1, from coordinate 64,795,008 downwards.
GTTTTTAGATTTAAGGTGGGTTTCTTGTAGACCCAAACCACATAGTTGGGTCTTATTATTTTAATTCATTCTGACAATCTCTGTGCTTTAATTGCTGTACTTGGATCATTCACATTTGACGTGATTATTAATATAGTTGAATTAATATCTGTCATGTTTGTAACAGTTTTCTGTTTGTTGTACTTGCTTTTTTTTCTTCATCTCATTTTCTGCATTTTCTGGTTTTAATTGAGCATTTTATATGATTCTATTTTTTCCTTTCTTAACACATCAATTGTACTTTAAAAAAATTAGTGATTATGCTAGGGTTTGAAATATAACCTAAATCCAACCTATCTAAGTCCACTTTCAAATAATGTTAAACCACTTTTATATGATGTATAGTGCAGTACCTTAGAGTAGTCCTAATTCCTTCCTCCCTTCCCTTATAATATTGCTGTTATTCATTTTACTTATTCATATTCTATAATCATACAGTACATTGTTACTAGTATCACTTTATATGGACAATTTTAGATCAATTAACAATGAGAAAATAAAAGATTTTATTTTACCTTAATTTATTTATTCTACAATGCTCTTTCTTTCTTTCTGTGCATCCTTGTTTCTTAACTGCATCATTTTACTTTTCCTTGAAGAACTTTTTACATTTCTTGCAGGGCGAATCTGCTAACAACCAATTCCTGCAGTTGTTTTTCTGAGAGAGTCTTTATTTATTATTAACTTTTGAAGGATAATTTTACTGCATGTGGAATTCTGTGGTCAAGCCTTTTCTCCTGGAAAGTAGGCCTTTGATATGGAGAATGCTCTGGGTACACTTAAAAATGATGATTACTTTTTCCTTCCTCCTGCCAGAGCCATCAGGAGATTTTTCTTGTCTCCTCACCATGATAAACTGATGGGATTTTTGAAGATACGCTTCACAAAATTATGCTCCCCCAAAATTCTGTGGCTCCCACTTTCACGCTAATTCACACTCAGCCTCCTGCAATTTATCAAAATTATCATTTAAATGTTCTTACGAGTTTATGGTTCCAGGGATTTCTGCTCTAGAAGTCATGACTATAAGTCTCATAATTTACCTGTTTCACCAGATTTTGGAATGATGGTTTTCTCGGCATTGTTAATTCTCCCATTGTTCAAAGAAAAGTCATCGATATTCAGTTTGTTCAGGATTTTTCTTTTTGTTATGATAAGATTGATATAAGATATGAAACTGGAAGTCTGGGAAAGCATTTTCAATGTGCTTTTTTTTGGTTAACAGAACAGCCTTATGAGGTAGATATTATTGTCATAGTAATTTTCCATATGAAAAATGGAGGTTCAGAGATGTTAAGGATTTTGCCCAAGATCATGAGATAAGTAGTGGGGCTTGGATTTGAATTCAGTTCTGTCTGATGCTGAAGGCTAGAACATGGATACATATAGTATAGCATAATATTTGAGTCAGAAAGTATGAGAATTATAAAAGGGCAGAAAAAATGTTATGGTAGTAGAGAGAATGAAGATGTCAATCTAGGATGGGGGAAGAAAATTTTAACAGAAAACGTAGAAGTTAGGTAGATCTTGAAGGATTTAAACATACAGAGGTCAGGACAGATGGCTGAAACCCTGAAACCCTGGAGGCAGGAAATATAAATATTCAAGGATGAAGATTTCCTTATGTAAATATCCCAGGATTTCTAGCCCAACCATTGCTTACCCTTCTTTACATGGAACTTTATGGTGATAAACAAGAGGGGTTATTCAGTTCCTGACAAAGAGTGAGAGCTTATTGGCCAGTCTCTTTCATTAAACTCACGTTACAAGTCAGGCATCTGAGCTTTAATTTATTTTGTTCTCCTCAGGGGTTCTTCTTTGGGAAATTATTGGAGAAGTTGACAGATTCAGTGCCAGAAAGACCTTGTTGTCTTAACACTGGTCAATGTCCTCTTCACATCAGGCAGCAAAGAAGGGGGAACAGCTGTCAGTGAATCAGGTCTTGAGAGGATTAGGGACTGCAACAGCTGGCTGGCCACTACTATTTGTTCCCTTCAGAACAGACTTGCATGCCAGATATTCTTTATTCTGCTTTCTAACCATGTCCCTGGCACTCCCCAAACTATTGAGGAGCTGATGACAATTCTGTTGCATATAACTCTGGAAATAGTGTTGTTTTATCATCTCCTGGGAGTACAAGGGCCCCTCCTCCTGTCCAAAAAATAATCCATGTTGAGAGAACCAGGCAGTTACAAGAAGTGCTATAAAGCCCCATGTGGTGCATTTCCATTTCTACTTATGGCAGGGGGCACATGATGGTGAGTGGAGGCCCACTGGCTCAGAAAACACTGAAGACCAATGATGGAGGCCCTAAATCACCACTCTTAGAAGGCCTCATTACTCTTTTTCCCTCTTAGGCATGGTTGTGCAGAAAAGGTCCCCTGCACACACTCTATTATCCTGATGAGGAGGACAGGACTATCAAAAATGCACCAGAACTGGTGTATAAACAGAACTGGAGGATTATATAGATAATAGAGAAGGTCTTTATCTATGTTTGAGAAGTGATGGGTCCCCAACGGCCTCTGCATAGTTGCCTCTTTCATTATCGCCACATAGCTCACCACTGGCTATCTCCTTCTTAGGGCAGTGACTTTTAAAATTTTTTACTGTGACTCACAGTAAGGTATACATTTTATAGTATAAACTAGTAAATGCTTTCACTGTGTATGTATACATACACAAAACATACACATACATATGTGTATATATACATATTGGCAATTTTATATACTGTTCAACCTATATAAAAACAAAAATTTCACTAAACGGTATCCTTATTATATGCAGTCACCTTGATATTTTCTATTTTATTTTATTTCACTTTTTAAAAGTGCCAGTTCTTATCCACCAGACTGATTACATTATTTACTAGTGGTTTGTGACCCACAGTTTGAAAAATACTGGTTTAAAGTGTAATCTCCTTAAAGCCCTTCTTGAAGTATAGGAATTTTTCCTGGTACAGTTAACGTCACAAGTTAAAGCCAGAGCGTTCCCTCAGAGAATGTGCAGATGAAAGGAGAAGGGAAGGAGGGAAAAAAGAGAGGGAAAGGATTGATGCAAGAAGAAGCCAGGTCAAGAACTCTGAAAAGCTATGAAGTAATAGATTAGAAGGGTCTGAATCTGTCATGCTACAGATGGAGAAACTGAGACAAAGATAAAGAAGGGACTTGCCCCAAGTCATATTTCAAATACGTCATGGAGCCAGAGCTAGAACCTGAGGCTTTTGACTTACAATCTAGGGCTCCTTCCTACCAAGAGAAATTGTGGCAACACAGAGATTACTCCCACAGGCATAGTGAACTCCATAGGCCAGAGCTGGCACTAAGTACCAGCATTTGGGGCCTAGCTCATGGGATGATTAGCCAGACTTTAAACAGCCTCCTGTTTTTGACATGCCTAGTTATAGTTATAAGCAACCTATTCTGCTGCTGACAGCTTCTGTTGGCAAAACCAGTGTCCAGTTACATGCTCATCTCAGCTAAGACAAGGGCAGGGAAGAGGAATTCAACCCACATGCATAGCTGTCCCTCAAACCAACTCTCTGGCTTGAGCAAGAAAGAGGTGGCTTGTGGACTCATGAGAGCAACTAGAGACAACAAGGCATCTGAGTTTCTCTTGTCTCTACTTCCTTCCTCCAAGAATAGCTGGGGCCCTTTTCACCTAATCAGTTAACACAGCGTGACTTGGACTGGGGCTTTAGTACCAGCCCCAAACAAGTCCTAATTGTCTTCCTTTTGCTACTGCTATGGTTCTGTCCTGGGGCCCCAAATGTAGCATTTGAGTTTCTGCCTGTGTTGCCTGCATTGTGCCTTCAGTCCCTTAAATCCAGCCCCCACCCCCGCTCTAGATCAGTGATTATGAGCCTAACTGGCAGCAGGTTTATAAGGCCTGGATCCAGGGAATCTGACTTCATCTCTGAGTTGCTGGACTCTGAGGCGAGTATGAGTGCCTCTCATCTAGTTACAAAAGGTTGAGCGGGTGAAGGAGACAGATAAGCATCTGCTTAGGGCTTGGTGCTGGCACCTTCTCAGTAAAGCCAACTGGGGCTCTTTTGATGGGCAGTTTTTCGGACAATACCCCAAAGCAAAAGTCTTTGTTTAACTGTTCTATAATTATATCATGAAAACTTCTTCCTGCTTAAGTTCCTGAAATGCCAAAACTTGTGGTCTTTGGATAACGACCATGAAAATTCTGGAAAGTACTTTTTTTTCAGCCAAAGCAGAAGACTTGTTGCCCTGCTCCTTGTATGAGAACCTAGGTAGCTTTCCCTCAGAGAAAGCCAGACGAACACTGATGACCTTCTCCTCCTGCAGCCACCCACCTGGTAGTGGTACTCAAGATCACATTGTATGGTGGCACTACTTACACCTTACACAACAAAAGGGTTCAGCTGAGAAAGCAAGCAAAGACTAAAAGGCAGATTTGTCCTACTTGGCAAATGGCTGCTCATAATTCTGTACCCACTCAGAAGGGACATCTTTGTGTACTTGGTCTGCCCAAAGAGGGTATCCTTTTCTAATTCACATTGTACAAAGTTGGAGAGCATTGATGAGATCCTAAGCATTCCTCTTGAAAGAAATACTCAATAAGCTTCTCTGGGATGGGCCACAGTCAGAGCTCCAAAAGAAAGGCCTCTGAGAACTGGAATTTACCTGCCTAACCACTGTATCTGTCTGGTTTCTTCTATTTCAGGACTTCAAGTCTTACTTCTATGTTTATCTTTCCTCAATCCAGTTCATCACCCCTAACTTCATTCTTAAGCTCTAGATTAGTATTAGCCAACTGTAACTGCTTTCTCCACCTGGAGAGCCCACAGGCACTTCCATCATCCCCTGCCAATATTCCTCATCTGTGTTGGACATTTCCTGCTTGTTCCACAAGATCCACACTCTGCTCTCCCCTACACTGCTCTGTACCCTGAACCTCTGACCTATATGCCTCTATATTTCCTTCCTTGTGATTCTCCTTCCTTCCCATGTTCTCATTCCTTTTAAATAAAGTTAGAATCCATATTTTCTCTCTGTCTTAGCTCGCATATGCTCTGGGTATGGAATAAATAGCTTGTGTGAGTGAATGTCTCCTCTGCTAGAAAGTGATCCCTTTGACAATGGAGACCATGTCATGTTCATCTTTATAGTCTCAGTGTCCCTCAGAGAGCTGACCCATAGAAAATACTAAAAACAAATACTGAAAATAAGCTGATTTGTTCTGTTTTCTTCTTTCTTTGTGTGTGTGTGTGTGTGTGTGTGTGTGTGCACGTGTGTGCATGTGCACCACAATAAAGGTGGGGCAGTAGGAAGTCCATGTACTGAAGATTACAACAAATGGCGAGAAGGAGTTTGAGACCAAAGTTGCTGCATGAAAGACAGCATTAAAAGAGGTAGGAAGAGGTAGAAAGGAATTGAGGTCCAGGAAGCACCTATTGTATGCCAGGCTTCTGAGGCTAAGAGGGGTTAAGTCCCTTGCCCAAAGTCACAAGACTAATAAGTAGCAGAGAGAAAGTTGAAGGGAATGAAAACAGTAGGCTGTTCTCTTGGCCTTCCCAGAGGCATAAAGCACCAGTTGTGGAATTTCATGCTTTGGGTCAGGTGATGGGGAAATGTATTCTAAGATCTGGAGTGGTAGTCATGTAATAAAGATGTCACCATTCCCCCTTTCTGTGCCTGTGCACAAATTACTAATTGATCCTACCACTTTCTTCTATAGCACTTAGATACTCTCTGGCAGTATCCTCTCGCATTAGAATAAAAAATTATATTTATTTGCAATCCTGCTTAGGCTTATCAGATCATACTAAGTAGTCAACTACCTGCTCCATATGTGTAAAAGCCAGTGGTTGGAAAAATCGTTCAGTCCTTAAGGGCTCATTCAGTGAATGCTCTTCTGTCTATCCTGGGCACTACCCTAGAAAGATTCAGAAAAGAAAGCCATAAATAAGGTTCTTAGATTTTACCTAATGCAACTAAGGCACTTAGACTGCTTGCTCAGATAAGTTTAGTATTTGAGCTTCCTACAGGCTAGAGCAAAAAGGAAAATATGGTGGGTTATGTAATTCTATGTTTGAGAAAAGAAAATAAGTTATTTATGCTAAACAAAGATTCCCTTGAATTATATAAAAAGAGAACATGAATTACTCCCTTTCAACTTTGCAACAACCATATTAGGTAAGATTTATTTTGAAGATGTATTCTTCATCTTCAATAATTCTGCCCAAGGTCAACATCTAGCATGTGATAGAGTCAAGATATGACCAAGATTTGATCAATTTTAGTCTAAAGAACCTTTTCAACATACTATGTTGCTTCCAAAAGTAACACAGAATGACATAAAGGAATTTCATTCAACTTATCCCTCAAATGTATATTGAGTTTCTGCTATGTTCTAGGAGGAGCTGCTTTAGGCACTATATGAAAGAAGACAGAGAGGATTCTTGGACTTATGGAGCTTAAGCCTTAGGTCTGGAGGCCTAGCATTCAAGAAGGGACAGGCAGTACTCAAATTATTACTCAAAATATGCTATTGTAAACTATGAAAGTGGTAGTAAGGTAAAATACGGGAGCCAAGAAAGCATATCACAGATGGGATTTGATGAAATCTTGCAGATTTTAGTTGAAATCTATAGGCAAAGGGAGGTAGAGAGAGTAATCAAACATTCTGGGCTGACGGAAAAGCTTGTGCAAAAACTCTAACAAAGGAGGACCTGATAAAAGGTGAGTGTATCAGGAACACAGAACATGAGGAAAGTTATTAATAAAGAAGGCTCTGAAGGCTTCAATGAGGAGTCTGGATTTTTATCCTTGAGCAAAAGAAGTCACTGGAGAACTTTAAGCAAAGAAATGGAATTATCCAATGTGTATTTTAAAAAATATTTTGCCACCATATTATATGACACATATGCAGAAAGATGCATATGACTTGTTTATATAATGCAATAAATATTTATACAGTGATATGTGTAGCCATCTCCTAAGTCAATAAATTTGCAATAATACATTGCTAAGACCACAGAAACACTTATGTGACTTGATCATAACCCTGTTCCTTATCTCAAAGGTAATCACTATCCTGACTTTTGTAGGGCCCGTGTTTTTTAATTTTCATTTTTGTAAAATAAACTTTCTATTTTATGGTAATTATAGATTTACATGAAGTTCTCCAGAAACGATATAGAGAGATCCCAGTACTCTTTACCAAGTTTTCCTCACTAATAACATCTTGCAAACTTATTGTGCAATATTGCAACCAGGATATTGACATTAATACAGTCAAGATACAGAACACCACAATAGTCCCTCTGGTTGTCCTTTTACAACCACACTCACCTTTTTCTCTCTTTCTCCCCACCCCACTCAATCCTGAATCCTAGAAACTACTAATCTGTTCTCTATATTCTCCATTTCTCTAATTTTGTCAATGTTATATAAATGTTCACGTATTCACAGTATGTGGCTTTTTTGAAATGGCTTTTGTCACTCCACATAATTCCTTGGAGATTCATTCAAATAGCTGCATTTATCACTAATTCATTCTTTTTATTGCTAAGTAGTATTCTATGGTATAGATTTAGCACAGTTTGCTTAACTATTCATCTGTTGAAGCACAGTGGATTGTTTCCAGCTTTGGACTATGAAGAATAAAGACACGGTAAACTTACTGTATAGATATTTGTGTGACCATAATTTTTAATTTCTTGGTAATAAATGTCCAAGAGTGCAATTGCTGGGTTGTATGGTGAGTACATGTTTAAATTTCTAAGATATTAATAAACTATCTTCCAAGGTACCTATAACATTTCAAATTGTCACCAAAAATGTACACCTTCCAGTTTGCTCATGTTCTCACCAGCATTTGGTATTGCCACTGTTTATAATTTTAGCCATTCTGATAGGTGTGTAGTGATGTATTTTAGTGACATTGTTTTAATTTGCATTTCACTAATGTACCATTATGTTGAACTTCTTTCTATGTGCTTATTTGTCAGTTGTATATTCTCTTCAGTGAAATGTCTTCTCATTCTTTTGGCCATTTGTTAACTAGCTTGTTTACTTTTGAGTTTTGAGAATTCTTATAGACACTAGTTTTTTTTTTTGTTGGAGGTATATAGTAAGTCATTTTGGTTGATTGTATGGTTCACTTATTCCATATATTGTTTTGTTGATTTTCTGTTGAGTGCTTCTATAAATCTCAGAGTAGAAAGTTGAAGTTCTCAACGACAGTTTGGATTTGGCTATTTCTCCTTTCAACTCTACCATTTTTTTTATCATTATCTGAGAATCTGTTTTTGGTGCATACACATTTAGAATTATATGTCCTTCCAGTGAAGTGATCATTATATTGTTATGTGACGTTTCTTTTTGTCCATGGAATTATTTATTTATTTATTCTACTTTAAGTTCTGGGTTACATGTGCAGATTGTGCAGGTTTGTTACATAGGTATACATGTGCCATGGTAGTGGTTTGGTGCATCCATTGCCCCGTCATCTACATTAGCTATTTCTCCTAATGCTATCCCTCCCCAAACACCCCCGCTATTTCTCCCCTAGCCCCCCATTCACCAGGCCCCAGTGTGTGATGTTCCGCTCACTGTATCTATGTGTTCCCATTGTTCAACACACACTTATGAGTGAGAACATGTGGTGTTTGGTTTTCTGTTCTTGTGTCAGTTTCCTGAGAGTGATGGTCTCCACTTTCATCCATGTCCCTGCAAAGGACACGAACTCATACTTTTTATTTTTTATTGCATTTTAGGTTTGGGGGTACACGTGCAGAACATGTAAGATAGTTGCATAGGTACACACATGGCAGTGGGTTTTGCTGCCTTCCACCCCCTCACCCACATTTGGCATTTCTCCCCATGCTATGTCTCCCCAGATTCCCCCCACCGCTGTCCCTCCCCTATTCCCCCCAATAGACCCCAGTGTGTAGTACTCCCTTTTCTGGGTCCTTGTGTTCTCACTGTTCATCACCCACATATGAGTGAGAATATGCAATGTTTCATTTTCTGTTCTTGTGTGAGTTTGCTGAGAATGATGTTCCCCATATTCATCCATGTCCCTACAAAGGACTTGACCTCATCATTTTTTATTGCTGCATAATATTCCATGGTGTATATGTGCCACATTATGCCAGTCCAGTCTATCATCGATGGGCATTTGGGTTGGTTCCAGGTCTTTGCTATTGTAAACAGTGCTGCAATGAACATTCGTGTGCATGTATCCTTATAGTAGAACGATTTATAGTCCTTTGGATATATACCCAGTAATGGGATTGCTGGGTCAAATGGAATTTCTATTTCTAGGTCCTTGAGAAATCGCCACACTGTCTTCCACAATGGTTGAACTAATGTACACTCCCACCAACAGTGTAAAACTGTTCCTATTTCTCCAAATCCTCTCCAGCATCTATTGTGTCCAGATTTTTTAATGATCGCCATTCTAACTGGCGTGAGATGGTATCTCAATGTGGTTTTGATTTGCATCTCTCTAATGACCAGTGATGATGAGCATTTTTTATATGTTTGTTGGCCTCATGTATGTCTTCTTTTGTAAAGTGTCTGTTCATATCCTTTGCCCATTTTTGGGAGGGCTTGTTTGTTTTTTTCTTGTGAATCTGTTTGAGTTCTTTGTAAATTCTGGATATCAGCCCTTTGTCAGATGGGTAGACTGCAAAATTTTTTCCCATTCTGTTGGTTGCTGATTCACTCTAGTGACGGTTCTGTTTGCCATGCAGAAGCTGTGGAGTTTGATTAGGTCCCATTTGTCTATTTTGGCTTTTGTTGCCAATGCTTTTGGTGTTTTGTTCATGAAGTCCTTGCCTACTCCTATGTCCTGAATGGTTTTGACTAGATTTTCTTCTAGGATTTTTACGGTGCCAGGTCTTATGTTTAAGTCTTTAATCCATCTGGAGTTAATTTTAGTGTAAGGTGTCAGGAAGGGGTCCAGTTTCTGCTTTCTGCACATGGCCAGCCAGTTTTCTCAACACCATTTATTAAACAAGGATTCCTTTCCCCATTGCTTGTTTTTGTCAGATTTATCAAAGACTGTGTGGTTGTAGATATGCTGTGTTGCCTCCTATGCTTCTGTTCTGTTCCATTGGTCTATATCTCTGTTTTGGTACCAGTACCATGCTGTTTTGATAACTGTAGCCTTGTAGTATAGTTTGAAGTCCAGTAGTGTGAGGCCTCCCGCTGTGTTCTTTTTGCTTAGGATTGATTTGGCTATGCGAGCTCTCTTTTGGTTCCATATGAAATTCAAGGTGGTTTTTTCCAGTTCTGTGAAGAAAGTCAATGGTAGCTTGATGGGTATAGCATTGATTCTCTAAATTACTTTGGGCAGTATAGCCATTTTCACAATATTGATTCTTCCTAACCCTGAACATGGAATGGTTCTCCATTTGTTTGTGTCTTCTCTTATTTCGTTGAGCAGTGGTTTGTAGTTTTCCTTGAAGAGTTCCCTTACGTTCCTTGTTGTTGTATTCCTAGGTATTTTATTCTCTTTGTAGCAATTGTGAATAGCAGTTCATTCTTGATTTGGCTGTCTTTAAGTCTGTTATTGGTGTAGAGGAATGCTTGTGATTTTTGCACATTGACTTTATATCCTGAAACTTTGCTGAAGTTGCTTATTAGTTTCAGGAGTTTTTGGCCTGAGATGATGAAGTCTTCCAGATATACTATCATGTCGTCTGCAAATAGAGACAATTTGGCTTCCTCCTTTCCTATTTGAATACACTTTATTTCTTTTTCTTCCTTGATTGCTCTGGCTAGAACTTCCAGTACTATATTGAATAGGAGTGGTGAGAGAGGGCATCCTTGTCTAGTGCCAGATTTCAAAGAGAATGCTTCCAGTTTTTGCCCATTCAGTATGATATTGGCTGCTGGTTTGTCATAAATAGCTTTTATTATTTTGAGATACGTTCCTTCAATACCGAGTTTATTGAGGGTTTTTAGCATAAAGGGCTGTTGAATTTTGTCAAATGCCTTCTCTGCATCAATTGAGATAATCATGTGGTTTTTGTTTTTGGCTCTGTTTATGTGGTGAATTACGTTTATAGACTTGCGTATGTTGAACCAGCATTGCATCCCTGGGATGAATCCTACTTGATCATGATGGATAAGCTTTTTGATGTGCTGTTGCAATCGGCTTGCCAATATTTTATTGAAGTTTTTTGCATCTGTGTTCATCATGGCTATTGGCCTGAAGTTTTCTTTTCTTGTTGATTCTCTGCAGGGTTTTGGTATCAGGATGATGTTGGTCTCATAAAATGAATTGGGAAGGATTCCCTCTTTTTGGATTATTTGGAATAGTTTCAGAAGGAATGGTACCAGTTCCTCTTTGTGTGTGGTAGAATTCAGCTGTGAACCCATCTGGATCTGGGCTTTTTTTTGTGTGGTAGGCTCTTAATTGCTGCCTCAACTTCAGACCTTGTTATTGGTCTATTCATAATTTCAGCTTCCTCCTGGTTTAGGCTTGGGAGGACACAAGTGGAGTCCAGGAATTTATCCATTTCCTCCAGGTTTACTAGTTTATGTGCATAGGGTTATTTGTAATATTCTCTGATGATGGTTTGAATTTCTGTGGAATCTGTGGTGATTTCCCCTTTATCGTTTTTTATTGCATCTATTTAGTTGTTCTCTCTTTTCTTTTTAATCAATCTGGCTAGTGGTCTGTCTATTTTGTTGATCTTTTCAAAAAACCAGCTCTTGGATTTATTGATTTTTTGAAGGGTTTTTCGTGTCTTTATCTGCTTCAGTTCTGCTCTGATCTTAGTTATTTCTTGTCTTCTGCTAGGTTTTGAGTTTTTTTTTTATCTTGCGCCTCCAGTTCTTTCAATTTTGATGTTAGGGTGTTAATTTTGGATCTCTCCATTCTTCTCATATTGGCACTTATTGCTATATATTTTCCTCTAGATACTGCTTTAAATGTGTCCCAGATATTTTGGTATGTTGTGTCTTCGTTTTTGTTGGTTTCGAAGAACTTCTTTATTTCTGCTCTCAGTTCATTGTTTGTCCAATCAACGTTCAAGAGCCAGTTGTTCAGTTTCCATGCAGCTGTGTATATGAACTCATCCTTTTTTTACTGCTGCATAGTATTTCATGGTGTATATGTGCCACATTTTCTTTATCCAGTCTATCATTGATGGGCATTTGGGTTGATTCCAAGTCTTTGCTATTGTTAACGGTGTCACAATAAATATACATGTGCATGCATCTTTATAATAAAATGATGTATAATCCTTTGGGCATATACTCAATAATGGGATTGCTGGGTCAAATGGTCTTTCCAGTTCTAAATCCTTGAGCAATTGTCACACTGTCTTCCCCAATGGTTGAATTAATTTATACTCCCACCAACAGTGTAAAAGCATTCATGTTTCTCTTCATCCTCTCCAGCATCTATTGTCTCCTGATTTTTATTAAAAATTATTTATTGGATTTTAGGTTTTGGAGTACATGAGCAGAGCATGCAAGACAGTTGCATAGGTACACACATGGCAGTGTGCTTTGCTTTTCTTCTCCCCTTCACCCACATTTGGCATTTCTCCCCAGGCTATCCTTCCCCACCTCCCCCTCCCACTGGCCCTCCACTTTTCCCCCCAGTACACCCCAGTGTTTAGTACTCCCCTTTCTGTGTCCATGTGTTCTCATTTTTCATCACCCACCTATGAGTGAGAATATGCGGGGTTTCATTTTCTGTTCTTGTGTCAGTTTGCTGAGGATGATGTTCTCCAGATTCATCCATGTCCCTACAAACGACACAAACTCATCTTTTCTGATTGCTGCATAATATTCCATGGTGTATATGTGCCACATTTTTCCAATCCAGTCTATTATCAATGGGCATTTGGGTTGATTCCAGGTCTTTGCTATTGTAAACAGTGCTGCAATGAACATTCGTGTACATGTGTCCTTATAGTAGAACGATTTACAGATTTTTGGATATATACCCAGTAATGGGATTGCTGGGTCAAATGGAATTTCTATTTCTAAGGCCCTGAGGAATCGCCACACTGTCTTCCACAATGGTCGAACTAATTTACACTCCCACCAACAGTGTAAAAGTGTTCCTTTTTCTCCACATCCTCTCCAGCATCTGTCTCCAGATTTTTTAATGATCGCCATTCTAACTGGCATGAGATGGTATCTCAATGTGGTTTTGATTTGCATCTCTCTGATGACCAATGATGATGAGCATTTTTTCATATGATTGTTGGCCTCATATATGTCTTCTTTCGTAAAGTATCTGTTCATACGCTTTGCCCACTTTTCAATGGGCTTGTTTGTTTTTTTCCTGTAAATCTGTTTGAGTTCTTTGTAAATTCTGGATATCAGCCCTTTGTCAGATGGGTAGACTGCGAAAACTTTTTCCCATTCTGTTGGTTGCCGATCCACTCTAGTTATGGTTTCTTTTGCCGTGCAGAAGCTGTGGAGTTTGATTAGGTCCCATTTGTCTATTTTGGCTTTTGTTTCCAATGCTTTTGGTGTTTTGTTCACGAAGTCCTTGCCTACTCCTATGTCCTGGATAGTTTTGCCTAGATTTCCTTCTAGGGTTTTTATGGTGCCAGGTCTTATGTTTAAGTCTTTAATCCATCTGGAGTTAATTTTAGTGTAAGGTGTCAGGAAGGGGTCCAGTTTCTGCTTTCTGCACATGGCTAGCCAGTTTTCCCAACACCATTTGTTAAACATGGAATCCTTTCCCCATTGCTTGTTTTTGTCAGGTTTATCAAAGATTGTATAGTTGTATGTATGTTGTGTTGCCTCCGGTGCCTCTGTTCTGTTCCATTGGTCTATATCTCTGTTTTGGTACCAGTACCATGCTGTTTTGATTACTGTAGCCTTGTAGTATAGTTTGAAATCTGGTATTGTGATGCTCCCCGCTGTGTTCTTTTTGCTTAGAATTGACTTGGCTATGCGGGCTCTCTTTTGGTTCCATATGAAGTTCATGGTGGTTTTTTCCAGTTCTGTGAAGAAAGTCAATGGTAGCTTGATGGGGATAGCGTTGATTCTGTAAATTACTTTGGGCAGTATAGACATTTTCACGATATTAATTCTTCCTAACCATGAACATGGAATGTTTCTCCATCTGTTTGTGTCCTCTCTGATTTCGTTGAGCAGTGGTTTGTAATTCTCTTTGAAGAGGTCTCTTACTTTCCTTGTGAGTTGTATTCCAAGGTATTTTATTCTTTTTGTAGCAATTGCGAACGGCAGTTCGCTCTTGATTTGGCTTTCTTTAAGTCTGTTATTGCTGTAGACGAATGCTTGTGATTTTTGCACATTGATTTTATATCCTGAGACTTTGCTGAAGTTGCTTATCAGTTTCAGGAGTTTTTGGGCTGAGGCAATGGGGTCTTCTAGGTATACTATCATGTCGTCTGCAAATAGAGACAATTTGGCTTCCACCTTTCCTATTTGAATAGCCTTTATTTCTTTTTCTTGCCTGATTGCTCTGGCAAGAACTTCCAGTACTATATTGAATAGGAGTGGTGAGAGAGGGCATCCTTGTCTAGTGCCAGATTTTAAAGGGAATGCTTCCAGTTTTTGCCCATTCAGTATGATATTGGCTGTAGGTTTGTCATAAATATCTTTTATTACTTTGAGATACGTTCCATCGATACCGAGTTTATTGAGGGTTTTTAGCATAAAGGGCTGTTGAATTTTGTCAAATGCCTTCTCTGCATCAATCGAGATAATCATGTGGTTTTTGTTTTTGGTTCTGTTTATGTGGTGAAATACGTTGATAGACTTGCGTATGTTGAACCAGCCTTGAATCCCCGGGATGAGTCCTACTTGATCATGATGAATAAGTTTTTTTAAATTGCTGTTGCAATCGGCTTGCCAATATTTTATTGATGATTTTTGCACCTATGTTCATCATGGATATTGGCCTTAAGTTTTCTTTTCTCGTTCGGTCTCTGCCGGGTTTTGGTATCAGGATGATGTTGGTCTCATAAAATGATTTGGGAAGGATTCCCTCTTTTTGGATTGTTTGATATAGTTTTAGAAGGAATGGTACCAGCTCCTCCTTGTGTGTCTGGTAGAATTCGGCTGTGTACCCGTCTGGACCTGGGCTTTTTTTGTGTGGTAGGCTCTTAATTGCTGCCTCAACTTCAGACCTAGTTATTGGTCTATTCATAGTTTCAGCTTCCTCCTGGTTTAGGCTTGGGAGGACACAGGAGTCCAGGAATTTATTCATTTCTTCCAGGTTTACTAGTTTATGTGCATATAGTTGTTTGTAATATTCTCTGATGATGGATTGAATTTCTGTGGAATCTGTGGTGATTTCCCCTTTATCATTTTTTATTGCATCTATTTGGTTGTTCTCTCTTTTATATTTAATCAATCCGGCTAGTGGTCTGTCTATTTTGTTGATCTTTTGAAAAAAACCAGCTCTTGGATTTTTTAATTTTTTGAACGGTTTTTCGTGTCTCAATCTCCTTCAGCTCAGCTCTGATCTTAGTTATTTCTTGTCTTCTGCTGGGTTTTGAATTTTTTTGATCTTGCTTCTCTAGCTCTTTCAATTTTGACGATAGGGTGTCAATTTTGGATCTCTCCATTCTCCTCATATGGGCACTTATTGCTATATACTTTCCTCTAGAGACTGCTTTAAATGTGTCCCAGAGGTTCTGGCACGTTGTGTCTTCGTTCTCATTGGTTTCGAAGAACTTCTTTATTTCTGCTTTCATTTTGTTGTTTACCCAGTCAACATTCAAGAGCCAGTTGTTCAGTTTCCATGAAGCTGTGCGGTTCTGGGTCGGTTTCTGAATTCTGAGTTCTAACTTGATTGCACTATGGTCTGAGAGGCTGTTTGTTATGATTTCAGTTGTTTTGCATTTGTTGAGCAGTGCTTTACTTCCAATTATGTGGTCAATTTTAGAGTAGGTGTGATGTGGTGCTGAGAAGAATGTGTATTCTGTGTATTTGGGGTGGAGAGTTCTGTAAATGTCTATCAGGTTTGCTTGCTCCAGGTCTGAGTTCAAGCCCTGGATATCCTTGTTGATTTTCTGTCTGGTTTGTCTGTCTAGTATTGACAGTGGAGTGTTAAAGTCTCCCACTATTATTGTGTGGGAGTCTAAGTCCTTTTTTAAGTCATTAAGAACTTACCTTATGTATCTGGGTGCTCCTGCATTGGGTCCATATATGTTTAGGATCGTTAGCTCTTCTTGTTGTATCGATCCTTTTACCATTATGTAATGGCCTTCTTTGTCTCTTTTGATCTTTGTTGCTTTAAAGTCTATTTTATCAGAGATGAGAATTGCAACTCCTGCTTTTTTTTTGCTTTCCATTAGCTTGGTAAATCTTCCTCCATCCCTTTATTTTGAGCCTTTGTGTATCCTTGCATGTGAGATGGGTTTCCTGGATACAGCACACTGATGGGTTTTGGATTTTTATCCAATTTGCCAGTCTGTGTCTTTTGATTGGTGCATTTAGTCCATTTACATTTAGGGTTAATATTGTTATGTGTGAATTTGATACTGCCATTTTGATGCTAAGTGGCTGTTTTGGCTTTTAGTTTTTGTAGATTCTTCATTATGTTGATGCTCTTTAGCATTCAGTGTGATTTTGGAATGGCTGGTACTGGTTGATCCTTTCTATGTGTAGTGCCTCTTTTAGGAGCTTTTGTAAAGCCCCATGGTGGTGACAAAATCTCTGAGTACTTGCTTGTTCGCAAAGGATTTTATTCTTCCTTCACTTCTGAAGCTCAGTTTGGCTGGATATGAAATTCTGGGTTGAAAGTTCTTTTCTTTAACAATGTTGAATATTGGCCCCCACTCTCTTCTGGCTTGTAGTGTTTCTGCCGAGAGATCTGCTGTGAGTCTGATGGGCTTCCCTTTGTGGGTGACCCGACCTTTCTCTCTGGCTGCCCTTAGTATTCTCTCCTTTATTTCAACCCTGTTGAATCTGACGATTATGTGCCTTGGGGTTGCTCTTCTTGCGGAATATCTTTGTGGTGTTCTCTGTATTTCCTGCAATTGAGTGTTGGCCTGTCTTGCTAGGTGGGGGAAATTTTCCTGGATGATGTCCTGAAGAGTATTTTCCAGCTTGGATTCATTTTCTTCGTCCCCTTCTGGTACACCTATCAAACGTAGGTTAGGTCTTTTCACATAGTCCCACATTTCTTGGAGACTTTGTTCATTCCTTTTTGCGCTTTTTTCTCTGATCTTGGTTTCTCGTTTTATTTCATTGAGTTGGTCTTCGACTTCAGATATTCTTTCTTCTGCTTGGTCAATTCGGCTATTGAAACTTGTGTTTGCTTCGCGAAGTTCTCGTATTGTGTTTTTCAGCTCCTTTAATTCATTCATGTTCCTCTCTAAGTTATCCATTCTTGTTATCATTTCCTCGAATCTTTTTTCAAGGTTCTTAGTTTCTTTGCATTGATTTAATACATGATCTTTTAGCTCACAAAAGTTTCTCATTATCCATCTTCTGAAGTCTAATTGCATCATTTCGTCACAGTCATTCTTTGTCCAGCTTTGTTCCCTTCCTGGTGAGGAGTTTTGGTCCTTTCTAGGAGGCGAGGTGTTCTGGTTTCGGGTGTTTTCCTCCTTTTTGCGCTGGTTTCTTCCCATCTTTGTGGATTTGTCCGTTGGTCGTCTGCATAGTTGCTGACTTTTCGATTGGGTCTCTGAGTGGACACCCAGAATGTTGATGAGGAAGTATTTCTGTTGCTTGGTTTTCCTTCTACCAGTCTAGCCCCTTCGCTGTACCACTGCTGAGGTCCGCTCCAGACCCTGCTTGTCTGGGGTGCACCTCTAGCAGTTGTGGCACAGCAAGGGATGCTACCAGGTTCTTTTTCTGCTATCTTTGTCCCAGGATGATGCCTGCCTAATGTCAGTCTTTTGGATATAGAGGGGTCAGGGAGCTGCTTGAGGAGACAGTTTGTACTTTATAGGGGCTTAATTGCTGAGCTGTGAACTCTGTTGTTCATTCAGGGCTGTTAGGTTGCTATGTTTGATTCTGCTGCAGTAGAGCTCATTAAAAAACATTTTTTTTCTCAAATGCTCTGTGTTGAGGGGTTTGGGCTTTATTTTTGGATGTCTGTTGAGGTCCTGCCCAGCTAGGACGCAGACTAGCCACTGTTTGGCTGCCGAGGCTCTGCCCTGCTGTTGTGTGATTCGCCCTGTTCCTGCAGGCTCTGCTGTGGTCTCCACCACGCCCTGTGGCGGAGTCTCTCTGTTGTAGCGGGTTGCCTCGGCAACAGCAGGCTGCGTCAGCATTGGGCTTGTATCTCAGTAGGGACGGGTTGCCTCGGCAACGGCTGGCTGCCTTAGCAGTGGGCGTGTATCTCACTAGGGACGGGTTGCCTCGGCAATGGCTGGCTGCGTTAGTAATGGGCGTGTATCTCAGTAATGGTGGACACCCCTCCCCCTCAGAGCGTCTCGGGCCATCTGCACGGGTCTTGTTTGAAATCGCGGTTTTGTTCGTCCCACTGGGCCAACCCTAACGCTCTGTCCCTGTGATCCCCTGGGCTGGCCCACTGTCCAAGTCTAGCTCAGTCTCAAGTCCAGCCCTCTCACGTCTCCAGTTGCCGGTTCAACGGGGCACCCGGACAAGCACGCCCTGTGGGGAGCGCTGGGTAAGGCCGGCCGCCGCCACCCCGGCTGCCGGCTTCGCCAGGTGGAGGTTCTGCCTGGCATCCCGCGTCTCCTCTTCACTTGGGAATTTCCCCGTTCCATGGGCAACAAAGATCAGTCTGGAAATGCAGCTCAGACTCACCTCTCCACGGACACAACGAGAGCGCCAATCCGGGGTTGTTCTCAAAGCACCATCTTGAGTCCTCCCTATGCCTTTTCTCGTCTCCTGATTTTTTAATGATTGTCATTCTAACTGGCATGAGGTGGTATCTAAATGTGGTTTTGATTTGCATTTCTTTACTGATGGTGATGATGAGCTTTTTTTCCTATGTTTATTGGCTGCATAACTGTCTTCTTTTCAAAAGCATCTGTTCATATCCTTTGCTCACTTTTTGACTGGGTTGTTTGTTTTTTTCTTGTAAATCTGCTTCAGTTCTTTTAGATTCTGGATATTAGCCCTTTGTCAGATGGGTAGATGCAAAAATATTTTCCCATTCTCTTGGTTGCCAGTTCACTCTATTAATAGTTTCTTTTTGCTGTGCAGAAGCTCTTAAGTTTAATTAGACTCAACTTGTTTATTTTGGCTTTTGTTGCCATTGATTTGGTGTGTTAGTCATGAAGTCCTTGCCCATGCCAATGTTTATCATATTTTTTCCCTAATGTAGGCTTTATCTTATATAGATATAGATATTCCTGCTTTTTAAATTAATATTTTCCTTTTTCATCCTTTTACTTTCAACATAGCAATGTCATTGTATTTGAAGTAGGTTCCTTGTACACAGCTTATGATTGCATCAATTGTTTTTCCACTCTTCAAGCCTCTCTTACTTATACTTAGGCTATTTACATTTAAGATTAATGTCATGTTAGTCCATAATATTTTTTTCTGTTTGATTTATCTGTCTCTTGTTCCTTTGTTAACTTTTTTATATTCTTCTAGGTTATCTGATCATTTTTAAGGATTCCATCTTAATTTATTTTTAGTGTTTTGAGTATATTGCTTCACATCATTTTCTTAGCGATTGCTCCAGGTATTGAAATATATATCCATAACTCACCATAGTTTGTGGGTATCAATGCTTTACTATTTTGAGTGAATTGTAGAAACCACATTTTCATTGGGTCTCTTTATCCTTCCTTCTTTTTTTAAAAAATTTTTATTGCATTTTAGGTTTTGGGGTACATGAGCAGAACATGCAAGACAGTTGTGTAGGTACACACATGGCAGTGTGCTTTGCTTCCTTTCTCCCCTTCACCCACATTTGGCATTTCTCCCCAGGCTATCCCTCCCCACCTCCCCCTCCCACTGGCCCTCCCATTTTTCCCCAATAGACCCCAGTGTTTAGTACTCCCCTCCCTGTGTCCATGTGTTCTTATCCTTCCTTCTTTAAAAACATAGTTTGTTATGCATTTCTTCTGTATTCATTGGGTATGATATTAGACATTTTATAATTTTTACTTCAGTCACCAAATACTGATTTAAGAAACTCAAGAGAAATAAGATATTCTATTATACTTATCTCTATTTTTACTCATGGCAATGTTCTATCTTTTCAAGAGTTCCACACTTTCTTCTGTTGTCATTTATTTTGTATTTAATAACTTTTTCAAGTATTCATTTAGGGTAAGTATGCTGACAACAAATTATTTTAATTGTTAATTTGAGAATGTCTTCATTTTCCCATTATTCATGAAGTTTATTTTAGCTGCATATAGAATACTGGGTTGATAGTTTTTTCTTTTAGTAGTTGAAACGTGTCAACATCTTTACTTTTCTATTTCTTGAACTCTAATGATACAAATAGTAGATCTTTTGTTATTCTCCAATAGGTATCCCATGCTCTGTTCATTTTTTCAGCCTGTTTTCTCTCTGTTATTCAGATTGTGTGATTTCTATTGTTCTGGTCTCAACTTTTTATTCTATCCTTTGTCATCTTAACTTTACTATTTAGATGACTAGTGAGAATTGTTTTCTTGTATTGTGTTTTTCAATTCTATAATTTCCAGTTAGTTCTTTTTATTTATTTATTTTTTGTAGAAAGTGATTTATTTAAGAAGAGAGAAATAAACAGTTAACTCTCACACTGAGTGAGAGAATCCAGAACGGTGGAATCCAGGAGAGGAAAGCAGCTTCCCCGAGAGTTTTAGAAAATAGAGAGAGATGGAGTTTAGGAGGAGAAGACAGGCTTCCACGAGAGAGTATGGAAGGGGACTCCAGAGGGAAAATCCATGAGAGAGGAAGACAGCTTCCATGAAGGGAGTGTTTATGGAAGGGAGCCCAAACATGGAGTCCCCAGTTAGTTCTTTTTTATAACTTCTCTTTCTTGGCTGAGAGTTTCTAATTCTTTTCACTTGATTCAAGAAAATTTGCTTGTTGAATCATTTTCTGATAGCTGCTTTAAAAGCCTTGTTTTACGTTTTTTAAAGTTGGCACTCCTCCCATTGAGATGTGGTGCAAGGATCAGGTGGATATGTATGTTCAAATTGTCACTGGGGCCTATGAATGCCACTTCTGTCAAAGTGGTGCGCTAACTTGTACTGCTTCACTGCATATGGAAAAGGTAGAAATTTAGCCACTCCCTCCACTCCTCACTCCTCTGATACCTTCCCAGTGAAAGTAGGATACTCTCTTGTTGCCACCAAATGGAGGTGTAAAATCAACTCTTTACTGGCTCCACTGCCCCTGATAAAGAGAGCTGACTCAAATTGTTCTGTTGCTACGAGATGCAGGTGAAAGCTCAGCTTCCACTAGACCCTGCTGACACAGCAGGAGGTGAGAGGAGTGGAAATAAGTGCCAATTAGCTCTGCTTTGCTTTGCCTCATACAGATTTATTGCTATCAGGTGATTGTGGAGGTTCAGCCCCAGTCCTATTGGGGCTATATCATATTGGTGGAACCAGAAATATATCTTCTTTAAACGTTTACCAGCTTATTATAACAATATTATAAATTTCATGGACGAAGGGATGCATATGGTGAGGTATGAAGGAAGGGGTGTGGAACTGCATACGCTCTCTGCGTGCATCACCCTTTAGAAACCTCCATGTCTTCAGCTAGCTGGAAGCTCTAGAAGTATGTCTTTTTAAATATAGTTTTATACCTGCATATACATCTACAAAATATAACTAGATTTTTCCTTTTTAACAAACTTCATATTAATGGAATTATATAGTATATATTCTTTTATTTCTTTTACTCAACATTATGCTTGTAAGATCAGTATATGTTGTTGCTTGCATGTGACTATAGTTCCTTTGTTTTCATTGCCATATAATATTCCAT
Source organism: Callithrix jacchus (assembly GCF_049354715.1). Taxonomy (NCBI): domain Eukaryota; kingdom Metazoa; phylum Chordata; class Mammalia; order Primates; family Cebidae; genus Callithrix; species Callithrix jacchus. Next base: position 64,773,115 of record NC_133524.1, on the reverse strand, counting down.
TGTACAAATATACTACAATTTATGTATTCATTCTTTTCTACACAAACATTTAGGTTGCTTCAAAATTGTTGCTATTATAAACAGTATTATCATGACCATTCTGATATATGTTTTATGATGCCTAAGTATGTTAGCTTTCAGTTCATACCAGTTGTTGTTGAATATCTAGATCATAGAGTATACATATGTCTAACTTTAGTAGATAATGTCAGATAGTTTTACAAAGTGGCTTTACCAATTTACACTGCCATCAACAATATACGAGTGCTCCCATTATTCTACATCTTCTCCACCACTTGCTATTGCCAGTCTTCCAAATGTTTTCCAATCTGATGGGTGTATCTGATGTGTACTTTTAAAAAATCTCTCCAACTACAATAAGAAACATGTTTTGTGAGGGGAAAGATTGGAACATACTTTCAATGGCAATTTTATAGATGATGTAGACATACTTATAATCTTATTTCACATTACTATTACAGCAAAGTATGTTCTGGGAAAATAGAACTAAGAAAATGCATTTCAGCCAGTGAAGGGAGAAGGAAGGAAGTCATGTCTAAGAATGGCCAGGAATTTGTTGATCTAATCCTAGGCTTCCCAAATTATTAGCTGAAGTTTCTTGGGGCACAACTGTGAACTCACAGGGTCATCGTAGGGTATTTTACATTTCTGAGAAGAGCACAATGATGCTAGACATCCATCAGATATTCCACAAGCCACTAGCTTGTGTCAGTTCACAGTTTCAACATTAGATTGTACTACATTCTTTTAATGGCTGCTGTGACAAAAATCAAGTACTGTGTGAAAGTCCATGTGGAACAGGAAATGCAGGTGGTGTTGTCCAATCTGATTTCAATATCTGAGAAGCTGTGCATTGCCTGAAACAATAACTATTTAAGATGAAATAAAAATATATTTTCTTCTTCTATTAATATGCATATTGTTTTTCTTTTAATTTATGTGTGTTATAATTTTAAGTGGCTACCAAGTTGTTAAGGGCATAAATACTTATTGAATTTTGTGAACTTAACTTCTGAAAAAATGAAACTGTTAAATAGGTGTTTTGTCCTAGAGGCACTGTGAATTAATGAGATGCTAAGGACATTGGCAATGAAGAAAGCTTAAGAACTTCTGATATACCCTATAAGCCAAGAGAAATGGATGGAGAAGATAATATAAATGCTTCTGCTTTCACCAATCCCCCTGTTCTGTGATAGAGACCATAAAACAGCCCAGAGCTTTCTTTCAGTTTTTCCTTCCCTGTCTCTAACCCCTTACTGCCTGAGAGATGAACAATTGTTAGGGGGAAGGGTTGGGGAAGTATTTTTTTTTTTTGCCTTATCTGTCTGCAGAAGAAAAACTATCTTTGACTGGAATTCCAAGTATCTATTGTAGTTTCTAATTTGGGGATAGGCTTTTTTCATAGGCCATAATAAAATAGCTTTTTGTATTCTATTTTAGTGATAGCTCCCATTTGAAGCTTGTTACCAATGGACAAAATAAACTCATTAATTTATATTTTGAGCTCATTTGATGAGGAAAAGAGCCACAGAAAAATATATTACATTTATAAGGGGAATTAACACTGATTTTGTTTTCCACTGGCACAAGAAACTCTAATGCTCTAAATGCCATACTTAACATAGGGAGGTATGTAGGTAGATAGGTATGTAGGTAAGTAGACAGATATAGGTAGTTAAGTAGAGGCAGAGATAGAGATAAGTTCTAGAGATATACAGAGTCAAAATTATCCATTGAGGAGAAATTATTAAAGTCTTATATGTTTTCATCAAGATGGGCAGGGAATAAAACTCAGAGGCTAGATAATAATAGGACGTTAGAGTGATAGGGTATCCAGCGACCCACTGGCCACATTACAGATGTAAACATTAGAGACCTGACCAGATTCTAACAGAGGGAGAAAGGTTGGAGAAGAGGGTGGTGACAGTAGAAGGGCCTGAGCCCTTGTTTCCTAAGGGAACAAGCACATAACAAAAGTTTAAGAATTCTTTTCTCTTTGTCTCATGGTGTTTCTTTCATACTGCCACCACTAAAATCTCTTCATTAAAGTCTTATCATCCGAAATGTAAACATATTTTCTGTTTTAAAAGATTAGAAAAGTTTCACTTTGAGAGAATGCGTCTGAAGGAGTCGTTGCTATGTATCTGGGGGATTCTGAGACCGAGAGAGGAAAAGGACATTTTAAGGACTCACAGTCAGGACTAGAACCCTTGGCTCCTGACAGAAAAGCTAAGGCTCTGTCCAGCCAATCCTAGAGATCTTTCCCTACCTCCCAGCACTGTGGGTCAGGAAAGCTATAATATGAACTGATTTTCTAAATTTCTCTGGACTGGAGAACTCCTTTAGCTTGGGAGGATTGGCTCCCACATCTGGCTTCAGGCCCAGTGCTGAGTTTTCAGGGCTGAGAAACTTTCCAGACCTGTCTTGAGTCTCTTGGCTTCCCTACCTAAAAGCTCAAGGGGAGGGGCTGGTGAATCCCGTGGGATGGCTGGGATTTGCAGCCCATCTGGGGGACCTGGTGGAGTGCTTGTTCATAGCTGGCCCTGGATGGAGATAAGGAAGGAAAGGAGGCAGAAGAGAGGAGGGAGACAATGAGACAGAAAAGCAGGGGGTTGGCTCTTCCAACTGTCCCTCCCAGAAGGCACTGGCCAGGACCATTGGGCCGAGCACTCATGGCCTCAGGGAGGCAGAGATCTGAAACACTGCTTGCTGGCTGGGTTTTGTTTCTTCTCTACCCCATCTTTTTTCCCTCTCCTTCTGCTCGTTGGGTTATGGTGACCCAAAACGTCTCTCACAATGAGTTCTGAGGCAGCAATGTCTGAGAATAGCTCACAGAGCCGAAGCAATCTTTGCCACCCTCTGAAAAGACGTGAAGGGGAAAAATTGTGGTGTATTCTGCGCTCTGTCTCTAAGTGATTTGCGGGGCTGAGCGCTGTGGCGGTGAAGTCATGACCTTATGTTCCTTGATGTTATTTGATGTTGATTTTGGCTGCATTCAGAGTTAAAATGCACATAGAAAATGAAGCTAATAAAACTGCAGGTCTAGAGAATGGGTCAGGCACACGCTGTGGGTTCCCAGAGCAGCTGTTGCTGAGCTCTTGGGCCTGACTCTTTCACTATGCTTCCAAAGTACAAGTTTGTGGCAGATAGCTGCCAAATGGCAGAAATTAGCTAGCTTTGGTGGCCTATCTGATTTGAAACCTTGATTAGCTTTGTATGGAAAAAGACAATGGAGGAAGTAGTGGTGGCCCTTAAGGCTACACTTGTGAGATTCATGGATGCAAAACTGAGGTTGCTTTCCTTCCAGGCAGCATTTACTTCATCCAGACTAGAAAGATCAGGGTGTTTCTGCCAGTTGGCCCACCAAGGGACTCTGGGCTAAGAATAACTGTGAGAGCTAAATCTATCAGGGGGTACTGGCATCAGGATAGGAATAATGAAAAGGGGATCAAGTCCCTAGTATCTGGTCCAGACCATGGAAGGCACCTTATTTAGGCAAATTCTGGGAGGTTCTGAGGACCGGTAAGGTGGCATTGATGAACAGGGTCATTAGTATCTGCCTGCTGATTATCTGGTGGTGAGGAGTGACAACTGAAAGAATGCTCAGTGTGAGTACGAGTGGAGGTCACCTGTAAATGGCTTCCCATCTCCGCTATGTATGATGGCCCACATGTATGTAAAACCAGAAGGGAACCTTTTACCACATAAACATGATTGAGTTGTAGGCAGAAGGCTAGGCTTTCACAGAGGGATGCCTAGTGGCAAGGGCATTGGATTTGGGGTCAGAAAACCGTAGTCTTGATTTGCCTCTTTTTTGCTAGGTAACTTTGCATAAGTTTATCACCTTCTCCCCAGCCTTAGTTTTCTCATTTGTAAAGCGATCATATGACCTTTGTTCTGATTAAATGAGAAAACAAATGTAATGTGTTTGAAAATGTGTCCATCATATACTGAACAAATTCTAGTGTCTACCCGCCGACACACATTTACTAAAGGATGTATAAGGCTAAAAGGACAAGTGGAGAGATTTGGAGCCATACATTCTCTCAAACATAGCCATAAATATTGGCACCGAGAATGGAAATCTGGAGGTGGGCAGAGCTCCAGACTGGATAGTTCTCTTAGATATTCTGATGAATGAAAGTACAGGCATAGAAAAGGAAGGGAGAGTGGAGGGATTTAAACCACATTTTAGAAAATCCAGATGACTTAGAGAGAGACAGCGTCCACTAATGGAGGTCAAGGATACTTTCTGTTTCAATGTAGTAATGAAGATGGGGAGCTGGTGACTTCCCAGCTGAACTGGGCATTCTTGTAGGTGCCATTTCCTCTCAACCTCATCTGAGAACAGCCTTAATTCTGGGATTTTGTCAATGATAACCTTGTGAGATTAAGATTATTATCTTAAATTTACAGAAGGGGAAACTGAGAATTATAGACATGAAGTGACTCACCTACCGCCACCTGGTGATAGAACCAGGACTAGAACTCAGGTATGAAGATCTGGGTGAGTCCCTGAAAAAAAAGGCTCCATATGGAATTACAATGTGGAAAAGGCCAAGGCCTCCTGAATCCTTAGGGATCAACACCTGGATCCCTAAGCCCTTATTCGTAACCTCCTCTTTGAACAAGGCTTTGGTAGACAAAGCCAGGGGCTCCTGCACTGAGAAAGACAAATTCTCCTCTTGTAGTGACCCACATGTGAACACACCAACAGAAAGTTCAAGCCAAACCTTTGGCTATTATGCATGACTCAGGCAAGTCTTTTTCATTCCCCCTATCTCTAGACCATTGTCAAGGTGAGCTTTCTTTTCTTCTTTTATCCTCATAGAAACATGGTTCCTTCTAGTAGGTTTGGCTGGCACCGCGAGGGTTCTGACTACAATCGACCCTCAGGAAACTCTCTCACTTCTGAGTTGCATACTATCCTCTCCAGTCCCCATACACAAATGTTCGTCTTCTCAGACACCTTCCTTACACAATTTCCCATTCCTTTTTCATCTAACCCTTGCTTTAACCAACATAGTCCTTTCCCCTGATATTACGCTTCAACCTTTCTTGTTGAGCACTGCTCAGTGGTTCTCTCGGGACTTCCATTTCTCTCCCCTTAGCTCTCTTGGTACCAAATTCTGTATGCTCCTCTAGTTGTTGGTTTCTCTTCCTTCTTTTCCTTCCAGGCAACATTTACTCAATCTAGGCTTGGATGATCAGGTACTTCTGCCAGCCTGCCCACCAGGGAATTCTGGGCTAGGAATATGTCTCAGGGGCACCATCATATTTGGAAGGATGTTTCTGTATTTACACTGAATATACTAAAATTCTAAACTTGAAGCCAAAAGCCCCTCTGCCACCCCAGTTTATATGTTATATCAAGATGATATAGTCTATAAACCAGCAGGAGGAAAGAAAACGCACACTTCTCCTGCCAAGGGACCCTCAAAACAGACATAGCAGGGAGCTGGGCCCTCCTGTGGCTGATTCTCAAATTATGATGAAACTGAGTGGGTGGTAATTATTGCAGTAAGAGGTGTGTGTCGTGATCATTATGCTTCAAAATGAAATATTTGTATGACATTTTTTCTCCCATTTCCAGTAAAATTAAGAGCTTTGGGGTCTAAATGCTATAACCTTCAAAAGATACAGTCTGAGCATGGCAGTGTTTGTCTATGTACCAGAATAAAGCTTATAAATTAGAAAGTGTCAGTCAGAGTTCCCCATGGAAAGGTTATCCTGTACCTGAGAAATATGTACTACCTAATTAATTTCAGTCTGGATTGTAGCTGTAGAAGCAAGATAATGTGATGGGGGAGGACACAAAACTCAGGCATTTCTTTTAGTTAAACTCTGTTTTTTTTTCATTATTCATTTGTAGGACTTTCAGGGTCCTCAAGACCTTGGTGACATGGGCCTGGTAGGAAGCATATATACCAGGGGAAGACTATTTTGACTGCATGATAGGACCCAGTAGATGCAAGCAGCCTAGGCAGGCCAGGAAAAGTCACTAGTCAAACATGAGGAGGGGACAGAACATGAAACTTGAGGGTACACTGATGTCTTACTCCTTGACAACTGGGTATCAGATTCAATCATCAGCAAAGGAGACTTGGGGGCGGGAGGAGTACAATTTCATTCCAGGTTGCATTGGCTGAAGGGGTAAAAATTCAAAATTAACTCTGTTGTAGTCAAGAGTACCTTAGGAATTCAGCACTTTACCTAGCTGAGAAGGAGGTCATTAGTGTAGCAAATTTGGGTTGGAAAATTATGCAGAGGGGAAGTTGGGGGCTTATATCACCTGGCCATTCCTCTTGTTCCATTCCCTCCTCATGCCTATCTTTCACCTCTGCTGTCTGTCTCAGCTCCTGCTGTAAGTATCAATCATTCCCAGGCAGGTAAATTAAGAATTAAATAGGCTTTGGAGCCAGACACAAAACTTAATTCTGCCCCCTTTTCTCTCTGTCACTGCTCAGTTCAGTTTATTTGTAAAAATAATAGTCCTTTCTTTCTTTGGAAGGTTGTTGTGAAGAGTCTATGAAATTATGAGTAATAAAAACAAGCATAATGTCTGGTATATAGAGATAATGCTATGAATATCTGTCAAATTGGAATGTCTGGGGCAAAGTTTGGGATCTATTTGAAGCAAAGATTGGACCCAGTACAATTGAAAGTTAATCGCATTCCTTGGATGGTTTTGTACAGGCACCTAACAGGTATTGGGCAGAGCTTTAGAAAAGCAGAACTTGGGAGATCTGAGAACAGAAGATTAGAAGAGAGGAGAGTAAGACTGATATTGGAGGGAAAATGAAAGAGACTAAGCTGGGAGAGGGATAGGGCAATAAAAATGAGAAAGAACAATAACACTAAGAGAAAAGAAAAAACAGAAAAAGAAGGAAAATATGGATAGAAGGAATGAAAGGAGAAGAAAGAAGTAGGAGAGGAAGAGAAAGACAGAAAGAGTAAGTGAGAGAGAGGAGAAAAGATATATGAAAGGAAAGAGGGCAGAGACAGAATGAGAGAAAAGTGAGACAGAATGAAGGAGAAAAAAATGAATGTGAGATGGGATCAACCCATTAATGTTGCCAGGGCCATATGCTGCCCTGAGACTGGAAGAAGAGTGGGCTGGAAAGTGAGTCATAAAGGGGATTTTGACAGAAGGCAAATTGTAGGTTCCTATCTGTCTGCTGGTATAATGGGATAGCAAGAAAATTTTTACCTCAAATCTCCTAGCCCTCCCTCCCTTAGTGCTAGTCTAACCATGAGGAAGAAAACAGAAACTGACATTTGCAATGTGCCTTGTAGCAACATATTAATAAACCTCAGAGTCTTGTTTATTTTCGCAGCCATAACCTGACACATTAACATATCATGTGCAAGGGAATCGAGGTGAGCATGCCCTGGAGGTAATGAAGTCATTAGGCAGCTCTTGCTGGGTGATAGGCTGCTAGACTTTTCTTTAGCAGTATAGATAGTTCCCCTGTGCAATAATTGGGGAGCATATAGGCCCTAGATCTTTCTTTCCTTTTGACCACTTGAACAGACTATGTTCTGGAGTAAACCGTCTGTGGACTCCAAATCAGAAGGGCCCAGTGTGATACATCATTTGGATCCTCCTCTTCTCACCTTGCTGATTTTCTCCCTCCAATTGCTTCTTTGTAAACTTTGATTTCTTCCTGGTTACACCCCTGACTACATTGTACTGCTGTCTACTAGGACTATGAACTTCTCAAGGCCATATCTCATATCTTCTGCCTCCTCAGTAGCCATCACAAAGCTTTACGCGCAGCTGATCTTGATGAAGATTTCTGTGATTGAATGAGTTAATGGTCTCACTTTGGCCATATATCTCTCATATCTAATAAGATAGCATATAGACAAAGTGGGTGCCATTTTAACTTTCAAAATAACCTTTAACTGAGGAGTTGTATAAAAGACACTATTACTTTCTGTATTTGTTTAATTCAAAATATAACATTCGTGACTAATAATAACAGCTTCTATATATTTTTTTTTCTGAGATGTTTTACTCTTTTTGCCCAGGCAGGAGTGCAATAGCACAATCTTTGCTCACTGCAACCTCCACCTCCTGGGTTCAAGAGATTCTCCTGCCTTAGCCTCCTGAGAAGCTGGGATTACAGGCATTCACCACCATGCCTGGCTAATTTTTTGTATTTTTAGTAGAGACAGAGTTTCACCATGTTGACCAGGCTGGTCTCCAACTCCTGACCTCAGGTAGTCTACCCGCCTCGGCCTCCCAAAGTGTTGGGATTACAGGCTTGAGCCACTGCGCCTGGCCAGATTCTACATATTTTAATCAAAGGACATGAAGCAAACTTACACATTGATGATCTATTAATTGGAATGAAAAAAAAATATTTGAAGGCACCAAACATAGTGTTTAACATACTGTAGGCATTCAAACTTTCCAATGGAATTGTCTTACAGCCATTAGCAAAGATGTCTGGATTGCCAGAATCAATGGATACTTTCACTCCTTATCTTGAAGTAGGCACTCAATAAATGTCAATTGAATAAATACACATATTGGTGAAAATGTTATCCTACTTTGTTCTGAACACTAAACTGTATATTGTGGGTACAGAGTTGTGAAACTGTGTGAGATAAGTCCTTGTATGTGAACATAGTAAACTAGAAGAGTATGAAATTTAGAAGTTGAAGACTTGGATTTCAGTTTCAGATTTAAGCCATATACTGGTTTTAGTGTGGCTTTGAACAAGTATAAATTTTGTCTTGTTGATAGTCCATGTGTCTTCCACCTAAATGTCCTGTAATTCCTTCAGCCAGTGGGAAGTAACTATTTCCTTTAATACCTAAATATTAAAATAGAGTAATTTCTGATATAAACTGCCCCACTGAGTAATTAAATAGTAGATCAAGGAAATTTTATTTTTTTATAAAATTATTCCTGCTAGTCAATGAAGAGTGATGGAATTCGAATATTATTATTTTACATTCCCTATTTAATTAGTGGATCTGGGCAATGATCATCAATGGTTTTGCCACAGCAGAGAGACAATCAGATATTTTTTGCCTTAAGATAGGTACACCTAAGAAATAGAAATTGTTTTACCAAAAAAAAAGTTAAATTTGATCAAACCACTAATTCCACCTATCAATTTGCAGAAAATATAAAGGTCAGAGAAGCTTGCTAAACTATACCATGAGAAGGCAAATGACAAAATCCAAACGTGATTCTATTTAGAATAGTATCAAAAATAATAAAATACTTAGGAATAAATTGAACAAAGGAGGTGCAAGGAGTATACACTGAACTACAAAATATCGTTGAAAGAAGCTAAAGAAGACCTAAATAAATGGAAAGACCTTCTGTGTTCATGGATTGTTAGAGTCAAAGTTGTTAAGATGGCAGTACCTCCTAAATTGAGCTACTTTTTTAGGACAATCTCTGTGAGAATTCAAGCTGTCTTTTTTTCTTGAAGTTGATAGGCTTATTCTAAAATTCATATGAAATTGCAAGGGATTCCAAATAGCCAAAACAATATTAAAAAAGCACAAAGTTGGAGGACTCACAATTTCCAATTCCAAAACTTTCCACAAACCTACAACAATCAAGAGAATGTGGGTCTGGAATAATAATAGACATAAAGAAGAATGGAATAGAATTGAATGTAAAACTAAATTCTTACACCGAGTGTCAATTGCTTTTTGACATGTGTGCTAAGAACATTCAATGGAGGATAGAATAATCTTTCAACACATAATGCTGAAACACCTTGATATCCATATGCAAAAGAATAAAGTTGGACCTCTATTTCACATTATATATAAAATTAATTCAAAATGGATCAAACACTAAATGTAAAAGCTAAAACTGAAAAAATCTTACAAGAAAACATCGGTGTCAATTTCTGTGACCGTAGATTAGGCAACGGTTTCTTAGCTATGACTCCAAAGGCAAAAGAAGAAAATAATAATAATAATAAAGTGAACATTATCAAAATGAAAACTTTGTACTTCGAAGAACATAATGGAGAAAGTGAAAATATATCCTACAGAATGGAGGAAATTTTTTCAAATAACATAATGGTCTTCTTTCTCAAATATAAAAATATGCTCAACTCGATAATAAAAAGATTAAGAATCCACTTTGGGGAAATCGGCAAATTATCTTAATGGAAATTTCTCCAAAGAAGATATACAAAGTGCCAATACATACATGAAAATATGCTCCACAATATTAGCCATTGAGGAAATTTGCTTTTTGACATGTGTGCTTTTATTTGTAATAAAAGCCACAATGAAATACCACTTCACAGCCACTGAAATGGTGATGACAAGAAAACAGATAGTAACAAATGTTCTTGAGGATGTTGAGAAATTGGAACCCTCACACACTTGATGGGAAAACAAACTGTTTTAGGCACTGCGGAAAACAGGCTCGGAGTTCCTCAAAATGTTAATTGTGGAGTTACCATATGACCCAACAATTCCTCTTCTATGTATATATCAAAAAAAAAAGAAGAAAAGAAAACAGATGTCTACACAAAATCTTGTAAACAACTGTTCATAGTAGCATTATTCATAATAGCCAAAAAGAAGAAACAACCCAAATGTCCACCAAATGATGAGTGGAAAAACACAAAGTTATGTATGTATACAATGGATATCAATCGGCAATAAAAGGAAATGGCATACCGATATGTGCTACAACATGGATGAACCTTGAAAATGTTAGGCTAAGTGAAAAAAACAAGTCACAAAGGATAACATACTGTATTATTCCACTTATACAAAATGTCCAGAATAGGCAAATATGTGGAGACAGAAAGTAGACTAGTGGCCATCTAGGGCTGGGCGATGAGGTTTGGATATGAAGGGATTAGAGTGCCAGCTTAGAGGTGTGGAGTTTCCTTTTGAGGTAATGAAAACATTCTATAGCTGATTTTGGCTATGGATACACAAATCAGTGAATACACTAAAAGCTACTGAACTATACACTCTAAATGAGTGAAATGTATTGTATGTGAATTATATCTCAGTGCAGCTGTTTAAAAAAATGAAGGGGAAAACAGGCAGCAGAATGTATTTCACCCAAGTGCTGACATGGACTATTTTCATAAACATTCTACATGTGCTTGAGGAGAATATGCACTCTACTGTGTTGTGTATAAAACTCTACATATGACCAAAAAATTAAGCTTGCTTAATTTTGCTGTATAAATCTTCTATATCCTTACTGATGTTTTTGATTCCTTTAGAATTGAATCTATCAATTCTAGAGTGAAGTAGGTTAAAAATCTTTCACTATAATATTGAGTTTGCTAACTTTTTAGTGTAATGTCACATTTGCTTTATATATTTTGAGGCTTTGTTATGAGATGCACACGCATTTAAAATGGTGTTAGCTTCCTGATAATCTGTACTTTCAACATTATGAAATTATTCTCTATTTATAGTAATGTTTTGTCATAAAGTTTGTCTGTTATTAATATAAGTGGATAAGCTTTCTTTGGTTAGCATTCCCTGGTATGTATTTTCCCATTTTTTTTTGACTTTGAAACTTTCTGGTTATCTTAGTAATTTTAATGTTGATACTTAGTAAAATCTAAAGTTAATGAGTATCTTTATCTTCATCCTCAACAGCTTAAGGATCTTAGAATGTTTTTTTACTCTAATGACTCCCTACCAATGTATAAATTGTTGCCCAATTATTTAATTTTATCTTGCTATTTTCCCACAGATTAGACATTACTATTGTTTTTAATAGTTAATGTATATTGAGATTTACCCCTTTGTTTCCCAATGTCTTTGTTCACTATTACCTCTTGCATCTCAAACCTCCCAAACAGGATTATTCTCTTTTTATCTGAAGTACATAATGTAGAACTTTCTTTAGCATGGATCTGGTTAAATTTTTTCTTATTTTAATATTCTTTAAAGATAATTCTGCTAGGTATAGAATTATCTCAGTACATTACGGGTATTTTTCACTGTCCTCTGCAGCCATTATTATTATTGGTAAGTTAGTCTTAAATCTAATGGCAATTTTTTTGCACCTGATCTCTTTTGTTCTGATTTCCCCCTTGCTGGCTGCTTTTATAATATCCTCTTTCTCCTTAGTGTTCTGTAAAATCACTATGATATTGTCAGGTGTGGATTTTAAAAAAATTGTCTAGCTTGGGATTTTTTAAAATTGTAGATTTTAAAATTGAATGTCTTGCAACAATGTTGAGAAGTTCTCAGCCATTAAATCTTTGAACATCACTTATTTTCCACCTGTAATAGACCACCTGCTCTGGTACTCTAGTTAGATGTAAATTAGATCCATCTTCCCTTCCTTTATGTCTCTTAACCTCTTATATTTTTCATTTCATTGCCTTTAAGTGCTACAGTATGAATATTTTATTTGCATCTATCTTCCACTTTCCTAATTCTCTCTTGAGATGTATATACTCTGTTTTTAAATATATCAATACCTGCTTGATTCCCCTGTTCTACTTTTCTGGACATCCTATGTTGTCCTTTTTCAAAAATGATTGGTTGTCCTATATAGACTCTTGTTCCTTGCTTGTATTTCTATCATTTAAAACAATCTCTTTAACCGCTTTCAATAAAATTAACTTTATATTCTATGTGTGATGGTTCTTCATTCTGAAGTCTGTGGGTCTGATTCAGATGATTCTTGTTTCTGTGTACTTTTACTCAGAGTGTTACATTTCTTTGTGCATTTTGTAAGTTTTGACTGTGAGATGCTCATTTTCTTTGGATGTTTATCTGTAGGAAATTTTGAGGCTGGATGAAAGTTGCATTCTGCATAGAGAATTTACCTTGGCTAATTACCCATGGGAATAGCTGATCTGGGATCTCTGCTTTTGTTTTTCTCTAGACATCATAAGTATCTTGAATTAGGACTACAAAACTATATAAGGACAATCTGTGGTTACACATTCTCATGAGGGCTTTATTTACCCACTTCATCAGGGGTCAAAGTCAAGCAAGGCAGGTTTCCTTGCTATTCTCTTCTGTGAGATGGATTTCTTATTTCCCCTTACACTTGAGATTATGGCTTCTTAAGGTACCAGCTTTATGTGGAAGTCCCTATAAGTCTCTGCGTCTTGGGCTGGCACAGTGTTTACCTCCTAGTTCTCTAACCTTTTACAGCCATCAATGTAGAAAGTAAGAATCTCCCAGGGCCTGGTAAGATTCTAAGGGCAAAATCCAGCTTTGACACTAATTTATCTCCAGTGTGTCTGCTTTTGTTTCTTTGTTAGCTTCTGTGGATTCCTTACTATCACACTAGTTTTGCAATTAATTTTAAAAGATTATTTTTATATTTCACATAGCATTTCAATAGTTTTCATTGGGAGGATCATTCACAGTATCCAGTAAGACATACTGCTAGAAATAGAAGTCTCTAGCCAATTTCTGAAATAACAATGCTTCCTTTCTGTCATATATTTAAGTGAGACTTTAATAATTTCTGCTCTGCTTTCCTTTAGGATTCCAGTGTGTCTTCAATTACATAGTGCTATAAGGTATAAAGCAATATTTATATAGCAGTAAGTTGCTCTTATACCTACCTGCAAGCCAAACTAGTGGTTTGGGCTAAGATAATGGATATTCCAAGTTCAAAGGGTAGAGAGCTCATTTCCAGTTGGAGAAATCAGAGAAAACATCTTGGAGCTAGCTTTTAATCTGAGTCTTAATGGGGAGAAAAAATTTTGCCAGGCAGAAATGGAGGAGGGCATTTCATATGGAGAGAACCACATGAAATAAAGGCTGATAAGATGTATTGTCCTATTCCCAAAGGGAAGCCTTTGGTCTGGTCTCTTACCCGGTAATGCGTATACAATGTCAATGACTATATTCTGGTCGCTGTAAGGCCATACCACCTTCACCTCATAAACCCTTCAGGCAGTCACAGTAGCCCATAGTTATTCTGGATGGGAGATATGTCTGGCAGAGTCTTTGGGCCATATCAAAATAAGTATACAGAATGGCCAAAGGAGGATTTGTAGAAATATATTCGCACTAAGATTGACAAGTGTGTCTGAGTAGCAGGCAGGATGGTGTGCTATAGGGTGAAGGCTCTTGTGGAACAGCAAACAATACATTATTGGGTGTGTAGTCAGGTGGCTGGTGGCTGGACATTTGCAAGTATGGCAAACTCTGTCATTGGTCTTTTCTGGGATAAAGAATTCTAAAATGTGGGGATAAGATTATAGGCATTGGAGTGAGACAAAGTGAGAGATTCCCAGATTGACAAAATTCTGGTTTTAGCCAACAATTTCAAAGTCTAGGAAAGCATATTATAGCTGGAAGGAAAAAAATGAGTCCTTTATGTCTTGCTTTACAGATGGGGAGACTAAGGCCCAGAAAGGGGAAAGAACGGACTTAAGTTAAGCTGGTTAATAGCAGCAGCTAAAATACTGATTCCTGATTCAATGCTCTTACTCTCTGCCTGCCTTTATAGACAAATATGCTCATAGGTTCTTAGAATACCCAGTGAACTGCTGCACCCCAGGTACCTGTAACCAGAGACAGGAAGGGGGAGCAAAAGCCTCAGTAAGACACTTGGGAGATGGTAGGCCTAGAGAACATTCTTTCTTCCAATAAGACCCATCTGAAATTTGGGGAAGAAGAAGCTGCTCTGTGGAAATAATGAGCTCATGTACACCAGGCATAACTGTGATTCTCAGAGTGGGTGGTTGTAAAGACAATTCCATTGACATAACTTCTTCTTTATTCCTGTTTATAATGCTGCCGATTTTTAGTTTGTTGGGCTCTTTGGAAAGATTTTGAGAAAATACACCAGGCTTTCAAGAAATAAAATGTAATGTAGTAATCAAAATGTCAGAGTTTGGTTACAAACATAGTTGAGTTTAAGTTTTGGCTGTATTACTTAAAACTAATGTTAACTCAGAGCCTCAGTTTCCTTACTTATATAATCATGGTAACTGCTCAACTCATAGGATTGATGTGAGGGTTATAGAACATACATGGTGTAAAGAACCTAAGCATTTTCTGGCACATAGTAAGTGGTTAGTAAATTTTATTGTTATTGTTGTTGTTAATTTTCCCTGGAATCAGTCTCTATTCATCTTCTATCATATTCTCACACAATAAATTTTAGCATAACTCCCATCTACCCAAACTCATTATGTTACAGCTTTGCTCAAAAATCCTTAGTTATCTCAACCAGTGTTTTGTAACCTGATGTGAGGTGTAGCAAATAATTTGTTGATAATATTTTAAACATTGACGTTGGAGGATAATTTAAACATACTATAAGAAGTTCAAATTTTTCCTTTCAGTACTGTCAGTCTCGCTTGTACTCATATTTGCTTTCTCAAGTGTGAGAAAAAGGAACTAGGTGTATCAGGAATTGAATACAACCCTAGTGACTCCCGTGAGAGCATGCCACATGTGGCCATTGTCTTTCACATATGGCAACTGAGAATAACTAGTCTACAGAAGAAAACCGACTTCTTAACAGGGGACTTGAGGCCTTTCACAGTGGGTCCCAGCCCAGACTCATTTCCAACTCTTACTCCCCACTAGTTTCCATTTGACTTTACTGTCCCCAAACAGAAGCCATACTTTTTCCTGCTTCTTGTGTATTTGTCCATCTGTTCCTTCTTCGGCTGCCTGCCCGGCTCCCCTCTCCTGTTGTAAAATTTCATTTCATTTCAAATTCAAGGCTGGTGGCAAATGTTACCTCCTCTTACAAGGTGAAAAGCTGTTTTTTTTCATCTTTTATTTCTGGCTTCCTGTTTGGATGAAGGAATGAGGCCCCATACCCATTAAGCAGCAATTTGGCTGGTTTTCCACAGCCTGCACTATCCCTTAAGATGATGCATGCTACTGCTTTTCTCTGGGTCACCTGTCTGCCATTTGGAAGCCCTGTGCCATTGAATGTCACCTGAGGAAGGCCATGCCAGGTGCAGGTGGGGTAGTAGGCAATGCCTGCTGTCACGACAGAGTCATGTAAACGCATTCCAGTAATTGTACTGCCAGGTCCTTTGATATATTGGTGTAATGTGAATAGACTGGGACTGAAAAGCAGGAGAATTGGGGCTTCCAGTTTAGACTTAGGGCTATCAGTTATTTGGGAGCAGCCATTGAGCAAATCACATCATCTTGATGAGCCAGTTTTCCTTTCTGCAAAATGGGCCTCATCCCTGACCCCCCGGCTTCTTCACGATGTTATGAGGTTTAGATAAGATATATGTCTGAGAGTGCTTTGGGAATTGAAATGCTGGCAAAGGCTTCTATGGCTCTTCTTCATCTTTGGGATAAAGGCCGTATGTCACTCTTTAGTGTGCCATATAGGCCACTGCTGGCTTTGCTTGCGCCTACTTCTTTACCTTCACCTTTGAAAACCATACTCTTCTTCAAACCCTTCCCTTACACCGAACTGTTGACAGTTTTCCTTACAAGGTAACTGTTTCTTGCCTCAGTAAGAATGCCCCCTTTTTCACACCCAGCTCCATCTTCATGCAACTTAGTTCACAGCTTAGACTTTTCTAAGAAGCCTTCCTTGACCTTTCTACTAGACTGGGTTAGGCCTCTCTTTCCTCTGTACCCCAGAAACATCCCCAACTTCCCTCAACATAGCATCCATCACATTATGTTACAATTGTCTGTGTCAAAGAAATAGCTCTTGAATAAAGGAAAGAACAAATAACTGAGGGGAACACTGAATACTATGTGCCTGTGAGGGATCCTTGCAGTCTTTTGAGGCAGTGGAATTCTCCCACAGTACAGTTCAACACAGACATTAGCCACCTGTGGCACTGTGCACACACATCGAAAGGGCCTGCTTCCTTTGGAAACAAGTGTCGCTACCCAGGTAGTGGGTATTGTGCCTGACACAGCATCTGCTTGCTCTGCTGGCCTGCTTTCTGGTCTGAGATCTGAAATACTCTAATGGGGGTGTGGGGAGGGCTATTTGCATAGAGTTTGGATTAAACCACCTTGTTTGGCATGAAACCTTGCTGATTGGCAGCCAGACACAGTTCCCCTAATGGCCTTTTCCTCACTTGAAGCTCTGTGGGGAAGCTAAGGAAAGAGGGGAAGTTGTGGCTTGAAAAAGAAATGGTACTAGGATAACATGAGGATGCGAATCATCTGCATCTGCCTGTTAATTCAGAAAGGTCTCAGACCTCGTGTCTGTTAAAGTTCTCATTGCCTCTATAGTCCCTATTCCAGCTCTCACAACAGTTTTCTCCTTCTGTCACCCTCCACTGAAGTGGCCTGAAGAAAACCCGTGGGAGTGTGTGATATGTAAAGTAGATGCTGTGGCTGGTGTACAGATCCTGGGTCTGTATATGTAGGAGTCAGACAAGAGGTGGAGACTCTCTCACTAGAACTCTGAACCCACATGCAAGGGGATGGTAGACGTTCTCAGGTGCCTTATTACCTTGGCATGCTGCCTGCAGGCACATGAAAGGACTATGAGCTGGGTGTTCCAGGGCCAGTCCCTTGACACAGGCCCTAGTTCACAACGATCTTCAAATTTTTTTTGGCACAACTCCCTCATGTGAAGAATAAGAAGTTAGGACTGGATGATGTCTAAGATGCCTTCTAGTTTTAAAGGCAGTAATTCTAAATGAGAGTTTAGCCAAATCTCTTTGGAGGGAGTGATGTGGGAGGACTGGGGTTGGGTGTTATAGGTAGAAGCTCCAGAGTGGTCTGGCCTAAGGCATTTAATAGAGTATAAACTCACTGAAGGTACAGACAGTGTATGGACTGGGGCTTAACTCCTACTTATCTCTGCCATTTATGAGATAATCTCAAAATGAAACTCTTTCACTTTTGAGCCCCTTCCTCATCCATCAAGGGGCTGACAATATCTATTACACAGGATTCAGTTGTTGTTTTGACCCTCTCCCCCCACTAGTTGTTTTGTAAGTAATTGTTGAGTACAAATTTGGAGATTCTAGCTCCAAAATTGTTCTAGGAGTACTAAAAGCTCCTTTTCTTTCCTCTTATGATTAAGGAAGATGTTGCTGCAGTTTTCAATAACCATAACATCAGCACTAGAAGGGACTTCCCCCTCATGTAGTTTTACTCCACACATTTTACAGATTAGAAAACTGAGGTCCATAAAGGGCAGAGTGCTGCCTAGTGTCATGTAGTAAATCAGCAGCTGAGAATCCTAGCTATACACTAGCTGCACAACTATGAGCAAGTTACATACAGGACTCCTGCCTCTAGGCTTTTTCCAACCCACTAGGTGTCCTTTGTGCTTTGCTACTCCTTGAAAAACCTATGGTGAATGCTATCCATTTTGCCTCCTTAGGCAGGAGCTGAGTGGTGAGTGAAGACAAGGAGGATGGCTGTTAGGTCATTCTCTGAAGATGCAAACGAAGAGGACCTAAGTAAAGGTGGTCAGAGAAGATCCTCTCGAGGCAGGCTCTGATTTAAATACACAACCCACAAATAAACATACTCTCTGTCTCTTACTTAGACACACACAAAGCACACATCCCAAGAACCTATTGTTCTCCTCTCCTCTCCATCAAGCATTGATCTCAGGAAAAATTTGAGAAATCCATTCGTTCTGAGGTGGTCAATGATAAACATGGCTCAATGTGGGATCCCTCTCAAGGGTTCTGACATTTTAACAGGAAGCAAAGCCAGAGCTTAAGAGCCCAACAGCTGTGTCACATATGTTCTCACTGAATCCTCAACCCAGCCCAGAAAGAAGGTATTGTGACAACCCTTATTGCAGGGGAGGATATAGAAGAATAGAGAATTTTCTTATTATTCGTTGACATGTTTTGTCACACCTCATTGATGGCTTGTATCTCAGGCCCAAAAATTCAGTCTAGAACCTCCTAAGTATTCACACTGAGAGGTCATAAGAAGAGACCTAGCTTGAACTGAAGAGCCCAAAAGAATGCTGACTTAGGTTTTACTTGGGTGGTTGAGGATGGTAAGGCCCCTGAAAATAGTGAGGATGTAAAGGAGCCCATTCTTTATCTGAAGCTTAGTTAGAACTGGGCAGTGATGTCATCATTTTATGCTCCCACAAGGATAATGATGTGAAGGTGGGCAGCTGGGATTTGTGTGGCTTTTCTCCAGCTGACAAGTTTGGGGTTTTTCAGGAGAAGTTGGGATGGGCTGCCAGTGTCCATCTGTGCTTTCTAGCCCAAATTCCTTATTATTTTGATGGTCCCAGGTCAGCTTATGCTAAGGTCACGTCAGGGCAAATTTGTAAGCCTTGTGCAAAGACTTTAAAAACATATGAATATCAAAATAGCATAAAACACCACCAGGCATAATACCAACTCTTGACTGCAATAAAAACAACCAATAAAAAGAGCTAATTAAAAGAATTCCGATGACATTCATCTGAAGTTTTAGATTTCTTTATGTTTTAACAAATTAACAACAATGATAAGAGGACATTAGCAGCTTTTCTTGGTTCTCTTTGTTAACAGAAACTCAATCCTGCAGCCACAACAAGAGATGCGGCAAGTTTTAGCTGGCAGACCAGCAAGCCAATATTTTACACAATGGATGACATTCCTGAAAGCAGAGGCAGAGACAGACCCAAAGTCACACATATAGTCCAACAAACAAATTTCTGCCATTTTTAATTGTATTTAGAGCGACAAAAGATTCCAAGATTACAAAAAAGAGAACAGAGCACTAGCATTTGGCGCTGGTCCTGCTGCCCAGTGGAGACCAAGTGCCACTGTGAGAATTGAGCCCCATCTAAAGTTTCAAGCCAAATTGTTTCTTTTAAGAAAATCTTTGTATGATGCTTTCTTTATTTCCCTCTCTATTTCTTCGTTTTTTTTCCCTTCAACATTGAAAATTAATTCTTATCTTTGTTTCCATAGTCTGCTCCCTCCTGTTGCCAGATTAATTCCAAGGACAACACAAGAGGGTCATGTCTGAGGCACTCCCTAATCAGTGTTCTAGTCTATAGGAAAGCAGAAAGGTGTTACTGCATTGTGAGGGGACTTTTTTTTCTTCATGGGTCATTCTGATGGTGGCTGCTCTCATCATCCAAAAGTGGCTTATGGGCTAAGACAACCCCACAGGCACTTCACTGTAGGACAGTTAGCACCGGGGGTAAGGTTGTGAGAAAATGCAAACCTGACTTGTCTCCTCTGCAGAGTACAGGTTCCCACACTGTGAGGCAGCAGCCAGAGCGACAGCCACCAGAGAAACAGTATTTCAGAACTGTCTTCCTTTGGTGTATGGATATGTGTGCATTATAGTCTTTGGTGGGCAATGAAATCTGCAGCTATGTGACAATCTTATTAAGTAGCTTATGTGGGAAGTGCTTCAGGTCACAAGGACCACCCGTTCTAAGGCTTCTCATTTAATTCCATAGGCTAAAAGATGTGTGGGGAAAAGAAAAAACCAGTACCCTGCTATAGTGAATTGGAATCAGAAGCCAATAGATGCATATTACCTACTTTCTGGCCAAATCAAATGGGGATAAATCAAAACTGAGTCAAAAGCTGTGTTTTACTATAAAATTCCACCTGCTAAATTCCAACATCTAACACTCTTTCTACGAGTAAAAAAGTTCTGAATGATTTGTTATCTCATCTGAAATGTCTGAATAAGATTGACTAATATGGATTTTTCTGCCTTCACCTAGAAATGGTTGAGTTGGGAGGCCCTGGGCAACAGGTCTCAGTGTCAATCTTTGTCAAAGAAAAACACCCTACCTGTGGGAAGAGATGGACCTGCACCTACAGAGATACAACTTCTGGTACACTGACAAGTTGTAACAGAGAAAAACACATTTTCATTTGTCAAAATCTTCACAGAACATATCCAAAACCAGAATTACAGCACACAGCCACCCAGTAACAAGAGCACCTAAATCACAGGTGACGGAATTTGTGTGAAACATGGAGCGCTTGCTCCAGGTTCCAATGCAAGAAACTGCCTTTCTCTTACAAGGATGGTGAAGACCAAGGAACAGTTAGTTCTCTTCTCCCAACATGTCAGGTCCCATTAGGGGGCCACTGGCCAATCACTTGGGTAGGCTTTTGGCCCCAAGTCTGGGCCTTCCCTGTTGTAAATCCTAGCCAGTTCCAATGGGTTTTTGCCACCCTTTCCACATTCATCTGTCTTGAACTAGTAAAGTACAATGCATCATGCTGTCTACTCTTTTTCTCCCTCTGCCCTTTCATGAGACCTGTAGATCAGACCCAATAGGGGAGAAAACTTTTGGTTATCTGATCAATCTAGGTGTCTTGTCTGTTCTGTGAGAGCTTCCAAAACATAACGGCATCTTCTTTCACAAGTACATGGCATCAGGTGTAATCTGGAACCAAATATAAAGATGCAGAGAGAAATAAAGCTATCAGAACACACACACACACACACACACACACACACACACAATATACATATATATGTGTGTATATATGTTTATGTGTATACATATATACATATATATTTCAATTTTGAAACATGAATACAAGTATTCATTTACATTATATTTCAACCTTCTGCCTTCAACTGCAGAAAACTTTTTGTGCCATCCAAAGTGAGTGGGCAGAAATAAGGATTTCTGCCTGCTGTCCCTCTAGTGCAAAATCTAGTTCTTTAAATGCTCACCTTATTAGCAAGGGTTTCACATCTTCAGAAAAGCTAACATGAGCACTAGCAAACACAGTGGCTAAGAACAGCTCCATCTCCAACCATGCAATGATGGAGCTTCAAGAATTTGCTCAGCAACTATTATAAAAAAGGAAAGCCAGTTCTGCTTATAAAATCACTTAGTGAAGGACCCATAATCCCATTTTCCCCAAATTATTTTCAACTCTTCTAAACATGTATATTACTAGGGAAAAAATCCCACAAAGCTCTTATAAGTCAGTCACCAGCAAAGTCCTTTAGTCTGTCTTTGGATAGCTTATCAAAGAGGCACTAAAGCTTGCTCCCTCCCTGTCCTTATAAATTTTGGTATCTTAGCAGATACAATGTAATCTTTGGTTACATAATGTGATGCTTTCATCTCTCTTTTTAAAAACTGCTTTAAAAGATTTTCAAAAAAATTAATGGTGAGAACAGATTTGCCTACAAAGGCAACAGGGGTAGAAACTTCCTTTTCCAAGAAATTGAACGTGCTGAATGGCTTATTTTGACTTTAAGTTTTGGATTTGATCTGGTGCTTTGGCATTCATGATTCCCATAACCTCTTGTAGTGGGTCAAACATGAAAACCACTCCCTTGGCCCAGTGCCCTCTCACCTGGGCAACTGGCACAAGATAATTAATAGACAGTCAGCCTCTTAGTTTTCCAGGGCTATACAGGAGCCGTGGGCTGTCTGAAGAGAGTCTCCTGAAATGCAGCTTTGGTGCAGGGCTGGGAAGGGGCAGAGGAAGGGGCTTGGGCCTTTATGCCCTACCAGATATCAAGGGAGAGAAGGGGGAAAGGCCACATCTGTGCTGTGCCTAATGAAACAAACATTTAGAAGCTACTTGAAGCTCAATGTTAGCTCATTTGTGTCAGTATCATGTGGATGGTGGACACATTTTCTCTTAAAGTACAAGTCAAATATATCTTATTGTGTATACCTGTATGTATTCAGAAGTAGAGCATGGACAGAGAGGGACTCTAGCGTCAGCACATTATTTCTCAACCTGGACAATTACTTCAACCACTACCCAAAGGACAGAATGAAGCTCTCTCTACTTTTTTTTAGTGCCAGTGAACATACATAAAAATATACTTATTACAGATTTTCTTTTTTCAAAGATATATGACAGTCCTTCAAAATATCCCTTTCTCATAGTAAGGGAATTAAAAAAAATAATAAACTTTCCAAGAACAACAATATTGTCTATGACATAGAAAAAGCTATGAAACAAAGAATCCAACAACTCCCATGTCAGTTCAGAGGTCAGGCCCAGGCGAGCTGCCCAATGAAGGAGAGCTGAAACTGCCACATAACTCTTTTCTTTGACTACATAATTCGTGGCCCTGGCAGCTGACTGCTGTTCAGGATAGACAGGGCCTTCTCCATGGTGCTCCTTCTTTTTCTCTTCCTCACTCTGTGTCCACATCAAGCACTGCCAGCTTGTTTGGAAATGGTCCCCGTGACTTGTCCGGTGAGTGATCCTCATCTTCTAGCTCACCAGGTAAGTGGGTCTGAGTGGCCAGTCCTTCACAGGTGAGTACAGTATACCAACCATACCAACTCTGTTTGTAGAGCAGAGTGCATGCAAAATGAGACTTCTGTCAATTACATTGGCTGGAACATCAATGGCCAAAAGAAAAAAAAATCCTCCCTTTCATCCATGGGAGAACACAGCCAAGCTAAAATTTCCTATGTTCACTCAAATCCAAGCACAGAAAGAGTAGGCCTAAAGTCCTATGTAGCTTTTTTTCCCTAGTCTTATCATTTGGAAATATAGAGTAATCCAGTTGTTGCTTTTAATTACACTGCTGTTTCACTGATTTTTAGCTTTTGCAAATGAAAAATATATATTCATAAAGACAAGATTCATAATTGAGAAATCCATAAAGATGAAAAATTTGATAGATAAATGGAAAGGAGAGCTTCTAGTATTTACAAGGAGAGATATGAGAATGAAATAACTTAATCCATGAACCACACAAGATGAAAATCATTCCAAAACTGATGTAAAGGACCTATTAAAATGTAACCTAGTATAACTGAAAAAAGTGGTGGATTTTTTTCTGTTTAAAACGGCTAAAAGTGATCCTGTACATGAGCCAGATGGTGTAATAATAAAGAAAACCAGAATGTGTCTATCCCACCCTAGAAAGGGAATCTGTCAGCTTTAGTTTTGTCCAGCAGTCTTGGATTGGCATATTACTCATCTTTGGTTCCCCTCTGCCTTGTTATTTAAAGAAGCTGTTTTGCAAGTTCATTTGGCTATTAATATCAATGAAGAAATCAGTGAAGGAAACCCTTGTGGATCATATCATGTCACTCAGAAACTGTTGTTTCAACAGAGTGAACCAATTAAAATGAGCAGCTTGGTGACTGGCCCTTGATCTCTTGAGTTCAGCAGATGAGATTAAGAGCTAAGTAAGAAGGCAGTGGCCAAGATGAGAAAGTAGGTGGACATTTTCTCTTGTACTTGGGGTTGGAGAATGAAGTCAACAAGAACACAGGTGTGCCAAAAGACTATATAAAATCACTGTCCCAGGGGCACACCCTGAGTTTTCATGGGTGGCAATGTATTGAAGCTGCACCAATCAGACCTTTCCAAAATAAGTAATTGTACTGGAGAAAGTCTCAATGGTTCAGCCTCCCTCTGACTAAGAGGCAGCAACAAAGGTAGGGAATCTGAGTGAGTATGGGCAATGCCAGAGCCCAGAATCAGCAGCAGAGGAGGATGATGAGTAAACTCACCAGATGGCATCCATCTGGCTTTAGGCTTTGCTGCTGAAGGTTTTAATTTAGTAGTCAGAGTCTCCTCCTTGTTCTTTCTCTATTCTCATGACTTCTGCAGGTGTATATGCTGGGTGGCAAGAAGAGCATTTGTAGTTTCTGCTTCTAGTGCCTTCAGTCTTCCCACCCTGGTAATGGAGTTTTCTCTTCAACCCTGATCTGAGAAGCCCCTTTAGCTTCTCTAAAGAAGGAAGTGAAGACTTCTTCACTTGCTGGGAGGGTATCATCTCTGGGGGACAAGGGCAAGACGCCCAGCTTGTCTGATCCCTTTGATGCCTTCTTTCTAGTTTCTCTAAGGTTTCCAGCGATCTGACAGTTGGTAAGAAATCTTCGTGACTACTGGCATCTGCAGACAGATATCAGAGCTGGTGGCTTGCTCACCTTCTGGGTGGTGGGGGCTCTTAATAGACAATCTGTGAACGTGCCCAAAAGAAGGGAACAGGCTTCACCACCATAGCTGAAATGCAGTGTGATGAAGTTCAGGCTCACAAAACACTGAAAGAAGGACTGAAGGTGCTTGTGGCTTCATGGGAGTTTGGCAGAAAACTTCATTCAGGTCTTTTAAAGGTGGGTAAAACGTAGTGGCAGTGAGAGTTCAACTATTCAGTCAGTGTCCTAAGAAGGAGAACAGCCAAAGTATAATTTTCTTCTCCTCTGACTTCGGCTTCTTCCTGACTGACACATGAGAAAGCAAACCTGGATCCAAGTGGGACCCTACAAAGGGTTAAATTTCTGCTCTCCTTCTTCTCAGTGGACTGACTCTTCAGTGAAAGTCGCCAAGTTTTGGCTAAAGAGAACATTCAGTTCAAAGGTCTTAGAAAAACTATTGAAAGTCAATTTGAGGGTGGAGGCAGAAGAGTGAGAGAGAAAACGGTTTGGGGGTGAGGCGTTAACATGCAGACAAATTTTCAGCAACAAGCACATTTTCAGTATAATGAATTGCTCTACAGTTGAGCCGTCTAGCCCCCAGGGGCCAAGGCTGTGGGCAGGTACTGAGATCTATCTGCCCTACTTGTTCTCTCCTCTCTCTGTCCACCCCCCTACCCAACTCAGCTCTGGGGTCACCTTGCCCTCTAATGAAAATAGCCATTGGCAGAAAATAAAGTCTCCCATGGAGGGAGGAGATGAAAAAATCAGTAACTCCCCATGGGCCTGCAATTTTCACCTTCTAGTCACTGTTGGCCTCTTTGGGGATTTCTATATGTTTATTTTTATTTATTTGTTTATTTATTTATTTTTGAGGAAGAAGAAACAGTAGCAAGGTTATTTGGCTTATTTTTTGTTTTGTTTTTGCCTTTTTTTGTTTGCTTGTTTTTGTTTTCCCCAGATAATCTGAGCTCTCTTAACTTCCCGTGGCATAAGATAAGTAAACGTTTGTGTGGCTGGCACACAGACTAGTGCTGTAAACAAGCACAACTTGACACTGGGCCACATGAGGATCATCACAGATTTAAAGGCATACAACACCATTGAAAAAACAGATAGGAGCCACAATGAGGAGCAAAATCTGAAGGTGCCATGGGAGGGTCAGATACGGAAGGAAGAAGAAAAAGAAAGGAGAGAAATAATAATTTAAAAAAGCCCAGCAAATAGAACTCAAAAAGATGTCCATGACACTGTACATCAATAGAGGAAATTCCCCAAGGCACTGCAGAGGAGTAGTGCAGAGTTACAACAGGCAGAAGACATCTGAAAGAGGGTATGGAGTGGGATGGGGGAATGGGGGCTTCCAATGCTTTACTGGGTGTGGAAGTAGATGGGCTTGACTTTCCCAGAAAGAATCTTGGGCACTTGCACAGAGATGATCTCTGCCATCATTTCTGGAAAGTCCACGCTCACCATGTGTGACTTGATTAGCAGGTCAAAAGTGAACTGATGCAGCTCTCTTGCAATCTGCAGGGAATAATAAGAGAGAGAAAAAAACAGGGTTGACAAGGAGGTTGCCTCTGCTGGATGCTTCCCAAACCTCTGAGTTTTGATCTTTCAGCCTTTTGTTTCATCCCCCTTCCTTCCTTGGTCCTCTGGTCCTCCCCTGAGGTTGTGCTTTGTGTGTGTGTGTGTGTGTGTGTGTGTGTGTGTGTGTGTGTGTGTGTGTGTGACAGAGAGGGAAAGAAAGAGAAACGGAGAGTGAAAGAGAGAGAGAGAGAGAGAGAGAGAGAGAGAGAGACAGAGAGAGAGAGACAGAGAGAGAGAAATGGTCTCCATGGAGTCCCTGAGGGCTCACAAGAGATGTCTTATAACATTGCAAGCTCTCTGACTCAGGACTTCTCCAGTACCCCAGCCTCTGCCCTCTCTCTCTCTCTCTCTCTCTCTCTCTCTCTCTCTCACACACACACACACACACACACACACACACACATACATAAACACACAAACTCACATAAACATGACTCAAAGTAGAGGGAGAAAAACATCCAGGTTTATTTTGTCTGCCTGGAGAATTCATCTGCTGTAAGTCCCTTCCCTGAGTCCCACTGCTCTGTTCTCAACTCCTCCACCCCTTTCACAATATCCAGCTGGGACACTATGACCCGTCTTTCTTTCTTCATCACATTTTCTTCCTGGACCACACTCAAAGCCAGAAGGGAATGGAAGCACCTCCCAACAGGTGGTGGTGCCAGATCCTAGAGAAGCATATTATCATTTGACTCTATCAGGCTGTTTTCCCTGATAAAGCACCCTCCATCATTTGCTTACAGGCTGCACAGAGTCCAGGAGCTTGGTGAGCTGGTAGAAGCGCCTTGAGCAGGACGTGGGATTTTTTCTTTTGCATGCAATGATACGATCAAGTTCCTTGATGTAGTTCATTCGAAGTTCATCAAAGAATTTTTGATTTTTCAGCCCATCCACTGGAACTGATGTGGGATGAAGACAGAATGGGGAGGGGAAGCATGCCCACGAAGGAGCATTAGACAAAGCACCAAGTTGTCTGACCACAAACTTGACCCCCACCCCCACGGGGAACCATCTGCTTGGCTTCCTGTTAGTTGAATTCTGCCTGGGACCTTCAGTCTGTCAGGGAGATCTCAGGGGAAAGGATAGCTGGATCCGATCTGAAGGGAGTCAAATAAATCTAGTTTCCTGAACCTTTCCTTTTCTACTCTTCTCATATAATCATTTTTAGGAACTAAGCTTTTATGTCATTCACAGTCCAACTCTGATTTAGACAACTAAAACACATAGCTTTGAATATCAAATTTTGCCTTTCTCCCTCAACAGGAGCTAAGAAAGGGCTCTTCTTAGAAAAGACATTAAAGAGAGTTTCTTGGTTGCCAAACAAACCCTATCTGAGTTGCTTACATAGACCTCCTCCTGTTGGCGAAAGAGGAAATCTTTCTAGGAATAAATGCCTCCTGCTCCACTGTCCTGCAAGGAATACAAGGTGGTCCATGTATGTTTCTAAACCAGAAGCTGAGGAAAAATTCAGAGACTTGCAGTAACCAGTCAAAAAGTCCTTGTCCCAAAGAAAGACTGGGGATAGATGGGAAATCTGATGGAGGTTGAATTCTCGCCAATAAATTGGCTTCTAGTCATGAAATTGTTTCTTGTTAGGAAAATGATGCTGAGGGAGAGTAGAGTGGGGATGGGGCATGGGGAATGAAGAAGGGAAATGTCCAGGAGCTGGCTTCTCTCTGATAACCTTTTAATAGCAATAGTAGTCCCCTCTGAGACTCTGTGTCCTCAGGGGCATTCCTTGCACATCTAGGTACTTACTAATGCTGAAGAGTAGCAGTGCTTTCATGCACAGGAATTCCTGGGGGGTGATTTGGAGCCATCCAAACTCTTGAGAGAGGTGCCTCATTCGGACACACTGGCTGTACATCCGGGACTTGTGCATGCGGTACCTGGGAAGGAGACACAGAGGAAGAAGAGGAATGAGGAGAGGCTTGCAATAAGCTCAGAGGGAATGTCTTTGGTTGTCCTCCCTTCCCAGGTTCTCCAAGAAGAGCTTACTGTTTCTCCTGCTGGTGCTTCAGGGACCAGGAAAAGGTGTTTTTCTCTCTCTTTTCCAAACTCCTGACATCCTGATAACTACGCATCTTCCCTGGCAAGGATATGGGTTAGCGCATGGAATTTCCAGGTCTCTGTGCCCTTTCTGTTTTCTGAGTTGGGGACAGGAAAGCCTAACCAAATAAACACAGTGGGGCAGGCGCATGGTCTCCCTGACTACAGTTCTAATATCCCAGCTACAGCCAGAACCAGAACCTGCCTCCCAGGCAGCTCAACAATAAGATTTTTCGGAGAGGCCCAGTAGTCAGCTCTTAACTCGAGGACACCAGGATTCGCAAATGACCCGAAGTGTTTGGTTATCCTGTTGACACCTTTGCCTCTGGCCTGGAATACTAGAAATTTAATCTTTCTTCAAAACTCCCAGTGAAGGAGATTCCACATTGTTCTTTCAAAATGAGTTCCAATGTTAAATCTGCCAGGGAGTGTTTTTGAATGTCTAATCTAAATGTACCCTGCTGAAGAGGAGCCCATTCCCTCATATGCTGGCTGTTCCTTTCCACAGTTTAGGAACTTTAGACATATGTGAGCTGCATTTATTATAGTCACTTGTGAACAGATCACCACATTATCACCTATAAATTATATGCGGAAGTGGCCAAGGCTTGACCAGCTTTTCAAGGAAGAGCAACCTCTCGGTTCCATGGCTGGCCATGGCATACCTCTAAGAGAAGACACAGCATCTTCATGCTAGTAGGTCTTCTGGTTTTCAGCACTTCAAAAATCCTCTGTGTGTGTGTGTGTTGAGGTGTGTGTGTGTTTGTGTGTATTTTTAAGACAGAAATTGATTGAGTGTGTTTACGACAGAAATTGATTGTGTGTGTTTAAGACAGAAATTGTGTAGCATGTGCAGAAAGGTAAGGAAATTTGACACACACTTAAGTGGTGAAGGCGAAGACCTCCCAGATAGAGCCTAAAGGCTGTGGTTTGACATTTTGGTCTCCAAGCCACTAGCCTACTCCACAGGATGAGCAGGCCTGGTATTGTCTGGGTGGAGGCTCAGCATCCTATCTCAAGGATCTTGGATGTCCTGGAGAAAGAGGGAAGGGGGCAGATGGTATAGAATTATTCAACTCAAGCTTAAGCCAAACTGGAAAGAGGAAGTGTTTAGACGGTATCACAAATCAATTGAGCAGAACAGTGTTGCTCCAAGCTCTTTCACTGTAGAGAATTTTTTAGTAAGATTGGCTGACCCTGAGGTCTGGCCCTGTTCTAGTCTCCAATATACTTTCCCATCTCTGTTGATGACATTACTGCAATCTTTTTTTTTAACCATTGAAATCACAATCCTGAAATGAGGATTCCTACAACATTGCTGCAGGACTCAGGAGCAGAAAAGGTAGGGAATGGAGGAAAGAGAAGGGAAAAGGAAAGGGAAGAAATTTGTAGGGAAAGGGAAAAAGAGAAAAAAGACTAGGGAGAGAGTTAAAGGAAGGAAAGAGAGAGAGGAGAATGGAGGGTGGAAAAATGAGGCAGGAATGAAATTCAGGAGGAGAGCAGGGTTGGTGGGAGTGCAAGAGAGAAAATTAGAGGAGAAATAAAGATGGGAAAACACTGAACACAGTGCCTGACACGTAGCAGGTGTTCAATAAATGACATGTAGGAAAGTGCTATTATAATACCCTCAGCATTCTCCAGATAAAATTTGAGGCACATAGACCTTCAGTAATTTGCCCAAGGTCACAGAGCTAAGATTCAAGCTCATTATCCTCACAACATGTGCCTTCTAAAAAGAGGAAAGGAAAGGAAAAAAAAGGGCTGATAATAGGGTGTGATGTTGAATATATTAACAAATGAGTTGACCTACCTTGAACAAGTTCCTATCTCTCTCTTTAGGTCTGAGGCTCCCCATTAGCACCTTAGGGAGGCTGGCAGGGATTAGTCGCTCTCAACTGGAGAGTACTGCCTCTTCAGTGGGTGTCATAAATGTGTGAGAGCATTTTGGACTTTCAGAATGACTAGAATCCTATTTGGTATAGAGTAGGCTGGTGCCAGGTATGTTATCTATATTCTACAGTGACAAAATTATTTTTCCCAAAATGTCAGCAGAATCCATGTTGAGAAACATTTATCTAGATGCCTGTAGATACTCTGAGAGATCTAACATAGTGGCTTCTTAAAGGAAGAATAAGGATCCTATTGTTTCAGGAGCCCTGGAGTTTGGTGGATCTAGGCCTCTGACCCTGTGGGGAGGCCTTTTTATGAGATAAACAAGACTGGACCAGAACGCTGAGGTGGGACGCCACATGCTTACTCAGAGGTAGAGAAAGAGATGAGGATTTAGAGAAAAACTAATTATCACCTTTCAAAGCTCCAAAGGTCTCAGGGCTCTGAGGAAGCAGTAAAGCATGGAGTTGATTCAATTGCTTAGGGGCAACAGGTGTTTGAGGTGGGAGATGAACAGTTAGGGGGCTTTTCAAGGCCTGCCCCAGAAGATGGCATCATAGGCAACTTTTTGGAGGTCTGAAAACTACAAAGCAGTTTGTGCCAAAAGTCCAGTGGGTATTCTTAGCTTCTGGCTACCAGGCTGGCAGGGTTGGGAGAGGGCAGCTGGGGACGCTCACTCTCCTTCGCAGGGCAGTGCTGTACTGGAAGGAACCACTGGCCTGTAGATGTTATTTTAAGACTCTTCTGGGTTAGAGGGCTGAAGAGAGGGAAAGGTCAATTCCTGTCCTGACTGGAAGGATTCTCTGTGGTGAGACTAACTCAAGGTCCTTGGGAAGATTTCTCTGGCCAGCTCCATTCACAATGCCATTGAGGGACCTCATACAGCAGACATAGAAAAGATTACCAAGCCTGGTTGAGGTGGGAAGATCATGAGGTCAGGAGTTCGAGACCAGCCTGGCTAACATGGTGAAGCCTCATCTCTACCAAACATACAAAAATTAGCCGGACGTCATGGCATGTGCCTGTAATCCCAGCTACTCAGGAGGCTGAGGCAGGAGAATTGCTTGAACCTGGAAGGCGGAGGTTTCACTGAGCTGAGATCATACAACTGCCCTCCAGCCTGGGTGACAGAGGAAAACTCTGTCTCAGGGTAGTACGGGGAAAGAAAAGAAAAGATTATCACTATTAAGGAAAGGGTGAATCAGAAAGGAATTTTTTTCCTTCTTGCCTGCTATGGGCCAGACATTCCACATCTGTCAGTTCCATTTAGAAACTGAGTGTCAGTAAACTTAAGGGTCTTTCCTAAAGATGCTGATTAAGAAAATAGTAGAACTGAGATTTTAGTGGAGAAAAATATAATTTCAAAATCTGAGCCACTGGCCAAACTCATGATGTTATATAGAGCTGGTGCAGGGCAGGTATTACTTAAACCTGTTTAAGAGAACGAAGATGGCAGGGCCAAGTCACACAGTCAGAGAGTGGTAGAGGTACTCCACCCCATCAGTTACCACCATGAGGCAGAAGAGCTGGGATTGGCATGGACGTACTTTTGAATCTTGTCTTCAACAGCACTAGCTCTGTGACTTTGGGTGAGTCACTTTATTTTGCTGAGCCTGACTTTCCAAGTCCATAAAAAAATAGTGTTATTTATAAAAAGGGGAGGTCAGGTCACCATGAGGACTCAATGAAATAGGATTTAGAAAGTATCTAGAATGATCTTGGCACAAACTAGTCGCTCAGCAAATGGTGACTAGCAGTAGCCTATGGTGGTAGCAAAAGAACCTAAAAAACTTCAACCCTTAAAGCCAGAGCCTTTCTGCCTCTTTTATATGTTGCTCAAAGTGAAGGGGAAGAAACTTTCCATGTGCTTTTGAGACAAGCTGCAAAGCAGACCAGAAACATGACAAATATACCAGGATTTGTTCTTGTGTGGGAAAGGGATGGTCTCAGCACCATCCTCCTCACATCCTACCAGTTGGCTAGAAAGCCAGGGCAAAGCCACCTCATGCTGGGTTGGCTGGCTGTGGCATCCACTGCCACACGTGCAGGTCAAACGAGCTAAGTTTCACTGTCATCCCCATCACTATTACCACCAACCAGGTCTGGCCAAGCTGCTGTATTTTAGCGAGGTCTGTGCCCTAGGTGCGCTTACTCATTGAAAACCAGATCAGGGGCAAAGTAGAGCATCCTGGAGTTGACATTGGTGAAGGACCGCCAGCCCATGGCAAACACCATGAGCCCCATCCAGGAGTACTGAATGACAGCCATCTGGTCGTCCACGTGTAAGTTGCGGAAGCCTGGAGAAGAAGAGGCAGAGGCAGTGGTCAGTCGGGGTACTGACTGGCTGAGCTAAGTCTGAGCCCCTGCTGGGCAGAGATGCCTTGGCATTTGGGCATCCCCTAAGGATCCCCAGGGACCATCCAGGCTGGCCACTAAGGAGTGGTGGGGAAAAGCACAAACTGTATGGTGAGGATAATAATATTCCTTACCCTCCCTACTTCACTGAGCTGCTCAAATGAGATAATGATGGAGACAAAAAGGGAGTCAATTATAAAAGAAAAATAATCTAACACTTATTGACTGCTTACATGAGTGAACCCCCTTTTTCTTTTTATTTCTATTGGACTGCTTTTTTTTAAAAAATAAAAATTATTATGGGTACATGATAGTTGTATGTATTTATGGGGTATATGTAACTCTTTTCTAAGCACTTTACTTATATTATCTCATTTAAGCTTCACAACAATGAGTAAAGTAGGTACTATTATTATCTCCAATCTGTGAACCAGTACAAGTGACTCAGAGAGAGATTAAGGAACGTGTCCAAGATCATATGGCTAGTAATTGGCAGACCAAGTTCTAAAGCAAACCAGTCAGACTCCAAGGCCTGTGTTCTTGATCATTCCACCTTTTTGAAGATGCAGTATAATAATAATTTCTCCCACATGAATACCAGTTTTCACTTCACAAAGCTCTTTTCTAGCTATGATCTGGTTTGACCCTTCTAACAACTCTGGCAGACTGATATTACAGACAGTGTATGGGGAGATGTCTTGTCAGCCACTGCCTCCTATCACCACTTCCAAATTTCCTCTCTTGTGTCCATCCCATTCTCTGCCTGGCACTTCCCTCCATTCTTTTATACTCAATAGGTACCTTGGCCCTACTGGTTTCCCACTCTACCCCCCATCCCCATCTTACTGCCATCATTATACATGAACAGACCCTTTATGACCTGCCTACCTAGAATGATCTCTTGCCACTTGCCTTCTCATATGCCTCTATATCTCCATTATCTCTGCAAAGGCAGTTTATTTTGCCTAGAATGTATTCCTCCTTCCCAAGCCTTTCATTTGGTAAACACCTACTCATATTTCTAGTCTTCACTCAAAGGCTACCTCTTCTGTGAAGCCTTTTCCAACTCATCTAAGAAGAAAAGGCTTAATGATTCTTCTTTTACCTTCTCATTGCACCTTGTGTAGACCCACCCAATTACAGCACTCATTACATAGCACTGAAATCTATGTATGTATATGTATGTCTCCCCCACAAGACTTGGAGCTTCTTGAAGACAGGGACCATATCTTCTTATTCATCTTTGCCTCCCTAGTACATAGTACAGTCCATGTATTTGAGTGGACACTTTATAAATATTACTTAAACAAATGGCCTAAAGACCCTCATATTTTTTTTCCTTTTGTAAAATGAGAATTAAATGATCTCCAAATTACCTCCTTTAAGCTCAGAGAGCAGAGGGTCCCAGATGCTACCTCCCAAATAACACACAGGTATTACAGACATGACCATGTACTCCTGGAGGTTTTGAAACAGTTGGATGATTAAAGTTATAAAAGCATTACCTCAGAGCTCATCCCTACCAACACTCTTTCTCTTCTCACCAATAAATCCATGATTATCTGAAATTTTGTCATCATACCTCATTAGGAATGCTTCCCCAAGTTTAGATCAAACTTCTCACTTTCCTGTTGATGACCTCATTTAACTCTCACAATAATCTCAGAGGTTAGGTGATGTGACACTTATTTTACTAACAAGAAACATGAGGGCCAGATAAATAAACTGACTTGCCCAAGGTCATATGGTTTATATGTGGCTGACCTAATACTAGAATCCTGGTGTTCTGATTCTCTTCTCCAGTGTTTTTTTCTACTCCACTGCTTCTACTCCACTACCAAGGTCCCTAGTTTTTGTCAGTCATAGGCTCAGGTCTGAAGTCTACATTATCCAGACACATTGTTCTGCTTGGTTGGTCCCTGTCCACCCATATAGCCCCACTTCCCCTTTCTTTTCTTTTAGATCACAAGCCTTTTAGATATCAGGTATTCTAGAGACCCTCATCTTAGCAGTCTTAGCTCCCAGGCCTGTCCCTCCCACTTTCACTGTAATGACACACTGACAGACCAGCTGGATCCTCAGATCCAAGTATTTCCTGCCCTTCTGTAGCACAGAATGCCTGGGACTGATCCTTCCCAGTAGGAAATAAAAAGCGGGGTCTAAGCATGTAGCAACCAAGGATCTCTTAGAGAAGAGGCCTGGGAGGTTGAACCCTGAACATTTTGGGTAGGAGGCAGTGGGGAGCAAGGAAAGCCTTTTGCTGGTGAGCCATGGTCTTTTGGTGGAGTGTGTGAATGTGAAGACACATGGAAGGATGAGAATTAAACTGTACAGGTATCAAGGAAGTTGTCCATACTGATGCTTATTTTTTTCTCCCTAAAATGCCACAAAATTAACAAAGAGGAGAGAAAAGGGAAAGCTTAATTTGGCCATAATATTAATTAACAGTCCTTAATGAGAGCTGCTTAGCATTCAAGCCCAATAACTGTGCACATATCAGTAATGTGGCTGGCTAATCTCCCTATAGTCTAATCTGATTATAATACCTGACTCTGTTCTCTAATGCCCAATCTCTGAAGTAGCCTCCATGACTATCAGGGGATGACTGGAGGAAAGAGTAGCCTCAGCCCTACAGATTTCCATAAGTATGAATTCACTCAACACCCATTTGCCACTGTGTTAGGCTGTTCTGGAGAAACAGAGGAGTCATTCTTAGGTTTTGAAATACATTAAACAGGTTAAACAGTTTCTTTGAGACTCTATTTTCTCACTAGAATCCTATTGGCATTATAATTCTTTTCATGTGCAGCAGAAACTTGCAGTCTTGTATCTAGTCTGGGAGAATGGGCTCAAAGAAAGGCCAGTTTGGAAATCTTTGCTGCTATAGTGCATCTGCCAGCCAAGGTCTTCAGAAAAGCCTATTTCATGTTGGGGTCCATGCATGAGCTTCTAGGCAAGGCAGGTGGCAGCATAAATTGAGTTCATTGAAAGCAGTGGCTTAGCACTCAAGTCTCAAAATAATAAACCAACATTTACAGAGCATATACTATGTTTCAGGCTACCTTACTAGGTGGTCTTTATGCATAATCTCTTTGTTGACAACAATTTGAAAGGTAGCAATTATTCTATCATCTTACAAATGAGGACACAGAAGCACAGAGAAGACATGTGTTTTGCTGAAGGTCACAGAACTAGTCCATAACTAGGATTCCAAACCAGATAAATTAGATTCTAAATATACTGTGCACAGCCAGTCTACTCACCCACTCCAAGTTAATAGTTATCATTTATTAATGTGCCTGGTGCTCTAGTAGGCAATTTCCGTACATTATTACTGTCATAGAAAACTTACAACAAAATTTATCTTATTAGGTGCCTAGCACAGTGCATCTTACAGGTCAGGAACTCAATCTACTGAATTAGCAAATTACTTGAACTTGTAGGTAATTATAGATAATATGAAGAACAGTTCTTATGAAAGTGGTAATTAGCTTTCTTTTAAAGCTATTCTTTTAAATGACTTGGAGTCAGAGATCATTCAGTCTGACAAGCTAGATGGTGAACTGATACTGGCTTACAGATTTGTTAATGTAAGGAGTGGGGGGTTTTCCATCCTGGCTATGGGCCAAGGAAAGCCCCAGTGACTCCAAGTCATACAAATTCTTCTATAGTGATTTGCATTAGGCTATTGCCAAGATAACCAATTTAGAAACCCCAAGGTCTAGGTCAAGTTCTGGTTTCATGTGTTAAGTGACCAAATGGAGCAATTTAGTTAACCTGTTTGAGCCTTGGCATGTGAAATGGAAATAATAGTTTCTGTGATTCATAGAATTGTTGTGAAGAGTAAGTGGGATCATATATATTAAAAAGCTCTGTAGCCTATAAAATGAGATAAGTGTTTGGAAACTGCTTTGGAAGATTAAACTTTGAATCTCTGTCAAACCCATGATATCAAAACATCTAGCTGAAAATGTGATAAGAATTAAAGCAACCTTCTTGTTTCTCTTTTTTGTATCTTTTCTTCTCTGTGGGAACCCTCTGTTTTGGCACAGAGCATATCAAGTAGAGTCCTTGGGTTTCCTTCCCAGTGATCTTATTGGCTAGTCAACCTCAGCTTCTCAAGCTGATAAGGTGTGAGAGATGGTTAGGGCTGTGACTGGGACCTGTAAATTGGAAATACAAATCTAAGGCTTGATAGCCAAAAGGCAATGTCTTCTAATGCAACAAGCCCACAGTATGACCCAAGTGGCCTTCAACGATGCCTTGGTCCCTCACTGCAAAGCCCAGAGCCACAGAACTGCAGTGGTGCTACAGTCTGGTGGGGTGGAATAAAGAGAGGATTTGGAATCAGGAAAAAACCCGGGCTCAAGTTCTGGCCCTGTTATTTTCTGACCAGGTAACTATAGGCCAATCACATCATTCTCAGAGCTTCCTGATTTGGTTTGTAAAATAGGACAAAGAGTCTAACTTTATAGGATTCCTGTAAGAATCAATTCAGGTAATACATATAAAATTGCTCTGTTTAGTATAAATTTCTACATAAATGGCAGCTATTATTGAAAGGCAGGTTATTCGTTGACTCCACAAGAGAAGGTTTGGTTGTTGATGTTTCAGAAGAGTCTGTGAATCACAATTGCAGGTATAGGAGAAACTTTAAAGGGCATATGCTTCACTGGTTTTCAAACTGTGTTCCTTGGAGCCCTAAGATTTTGCAACAGTGACCTGGGGCTTCCCTGGGTTAGTGAGAAAGAGGCTGAACTGGTGAGGCACAGGCCACGGACTCTGGCTTTAAATCAACTAGCTTCACTTGTATCTGTGTACAATTCTTTTGAGAAATAAAGCACTTGCCTGCTAAAGGCAAGTTTGTAAATCATTGGATAGAGGATCTCTAAGAATTCCTTAAGCTATAACACTTTTATAACCAGACTTGTTTAAACAACAGATGGCATAAGAAAGAAGTGATTTCCTCATCAATGGGGAACTTCTGTTATCCAACTTCCGTTAGACCAACACTTAGTAATTATTTCACTATCACCTAATCTTTCCTCCCATTATGATTCCTTAGGTAATTTAAAGTGCACAAAGCGTTCCTTGAAGCAAACATTGAAAACCGTCAATTCAGTCCAAACCACACTTCATACATTATACAGACAGAGAAATTGAGACCCAGAAGGGGAAGGGATCACACAATAAGTTACTAGCAGAGCTAAGAGCAGACCCGAAGTATTTTGATTCCCAACCTCATGTTGTTTCTGCCATACTATATTATGAGAGTTCTCATGACATAGCTCCTGAAGGTGACATTAAAGACTGAATGTCAGTCAGGCTGGAGATTATCTTTGGGTGAGCCTGTGTGTGCAAATGTAGAAGAGCATCCTAAGGCATATATGGATATGTCTATGTGATTTGTGATTATGGGAAGATATGTTGACCATGTCTGTGGGATAAATGTGAAAGCATGACTGCTGTGCATCAATGTGAGCCACACAGGATACTGTATAATGCTATCTTTCTCTTTGCTGAGTCTCAATTCTTGTATGTTTAAAGTGAGACTTATGACAATCCCTATCCCACAGGGTTATGATGAAGACTGCCTGAGTTAATGGGCAGAAAAGCACTAGACATTGTGGCTGGCCCATAGGAGCATTCGCTAAATATGATCCCTCTTACCCCATGCTCCCACTTCCCTTTCTCTTACCAGGCAAGGCCTTGGCCCACTTGACCACATGTACAAGCTGTCTCTCTCCCAGTTCATTGAGGCTAGAGAGCAAGGCTGCAAAGGAGTCAGGTTGGTTGTTGTCGTGTCCAGCACACACCACACCTGGCTCAATGGCTTCCAGAACATTCAGAAAGATGGGCTGACATTCATAGCCTTCAACATGTGACACTGTCAGCTTCTGGGTTGTCTCCTCATTGGGGCTAGTGGTGCTGGAAGCCTCTCCTTCCTCCTGTAGTTTCAGGTTACCAAGTTTCTTCAGCTTCCGGGCTATTTGGAAGGAAGAGAAACTTGAATTTATCATCAGTAGTCAAAAACACAAAATGCAGCTGCCTCATTAGAAAAACTGCCCAAGCTAAGAAAATCATCATTCTCCCTAGTCACAGACTCTAAACTCCTTAAGGACAAGTGCTCATTCATCACTGGTTGAATGTATAATTCATCATCCCAAATCCCTGCTAAATCCAAATTTTTCACACCTTGCTTTTTCCTCTGATCCTTGTGCCAGACCAACCTAGCATATCCTTTAATTCAGCTCTGCCTGAATGCAGCCTTCAGTATTCATACCTAGAACCTTTAATTAACTCATTTACTAATATATTAATGATTCATCGATTCATTCGTCAGACATCCATTGTTAGACCTTTGCTTCTGGATGACAGAAAAGACACACGCCCTGGCCCAGTCTGGTAGAAAAGAAATAAATGGCCACAATCAATTTGGAAAATGTTGCAATGGAAGCAACAACAAAAGAGGAGAACACTAACCTTTTTACGTAGGTGGGTTTAGAAAACACTTTATATAGAAGATAGTATTTGACCTAGAATTTGAAGATTGATGAGGATTTCACCAGACAAAGGTGGGTGGAAAGGGCATAAACAAAAGCACTGAGGAGTGTTTAGGGATCAACTAGAGACTGGTATGGTTGAAGCATATATTGCATATGTAAGAAAGTGGTTAATAATGAGGTTGAAAGCAAAGATGGTGCTTGATTTTAAAGGAGCATGTATATCATATTAAGAAGTTTGGCTGGGCTGGGTAAGGTTGTTCATGCCTGTAATCCCAGCATTTTGGGAGGCTGAGATGGGATGAGTGCTTGAGGCCAGGAGCTCAAGATCAGCCTGAGCAATATAGCAAGACACTATACCATCTCCACCAAATATAGTAAAAACATAAATTAGATGAACCTGGTGGCGCACATCTGTAGTCTCAGCTACCCAGGAGGCAGAGGTGGAAGGACTGCTGAGCCCAGGAGTTCCAGGCTGCAGTGAGCTATGATTGTGCCAGTGATGCTCTAGCCTGATTGACATAGTAAAATTATGTCTAAAAATAAAAAATAAAGATAAAAAATAAGTTTGGGTTTTATCTTACAATGATAGACAAATACTGAATGTTGTAAATCAAAGGAGTGATGTACATGTGTCTATGTCTAGCATGTCTAGCTGATTGCTAGGGAAAGAGATTAGAAATGGAGAATGACTAGATCTGTTCTTTGCATCCCAGAACATAAAGTGACTTGGATTTTAATCTTTCTCTTTCTATCTCTCTCTCTTTCTCTCTCTCTAAATACACACACACACACACACACACACACACACGCACACGTGCACACACACATGCATATACATGCACACGTGCACACACACACATATTTTAATAGTTAAAGCTTTTGGAGATGGAAAGGTTGCCAGGCACCCATATCACTGTAAATGATCAAATACTAGATGCACAGTGGTTAGGAAGTGAAGCATCAAATGGGAATGGGGGTTTTAAAAGTGGCCTTGAAGGTCCTTTCCATCCTCAGACTATCAAATTCTATTCTATAATTTTGGGCTCAACATATGGTAATTTTCTGGTATTCCCTTTCCCAATGAATACACAGTTACCCATAGTTGAACATACATACTGATTTTTTTTTTCTTTTTAGCAAAAGGGAGAGGGGAGGTGAAGGGCTGAAATCCTCAATAGTATCAAACAAATGAGAGAATCTTTCTGCCTCTAACATCAGTCTGTAAAATGGGAACCATGTTAGGAGATAGCCATTGGAGAGAATGATATAAATAACATATATCAGATAACCACAATAATCTGAAACTCAAGCCTTAAGAACCATCTTCCCCATGTGCTCTCACACACAGAATTTAGAGGTCCTTAGGCATCCTGATGTTTACTTTGTGCTATTTTTTTCCAGTATTTCTATCGACAGAAATATAAATAATTGGAAAGGTTGTAATTCTGAGGTCTAGCATAAGCAGTTGCACCGAGACAGACCATAAACCACTTTATCTCTAATCCCTTTAAAATAATAATAAATAAGAAAGGTATAAACCAAAGAGAGAAGTTGATTGCTCAATTTAAGTGGATAAATACAACAAAAACTACTGCTCATCTTTTTCTGGTCTCTGTGGAAAAAGATACAACCTGGAACTGACTGTTTTTTAGTTTTAATTTATTTTTTTCAGAGAGAATCTCCCTATGTCACCCAAACTGGAGAGCAGTGGCATGATCGAAGCTCACTGCAGCCTCAACTTCCTGGGCTCAAGCAATTCTCCCTCCTCAGTCTCCCAAGTAGCTGGGACCAGAAGCATACACTACCATTCCCAGTTAACATTTTTTTTGTAGAGATGAGATCTCATTATGTTGCACAGGCTAGTCTCAAACTCTGGCCTTAAGCAGTCCTCCTATCTCAACCTCCCAAAGTGCTGGGACTACAGGTGTGAGCCACCACACCCAGTCTGGAACTGACTTTTAGTTCTAATTAGAAAAATAAGTCCTTTAATGCAAACTCCACTCATATGTTACTCAATAAATCACCACAAGAATGGATTACATGTTTGGATTAGCAGCTAGAATAGGGAATAGGAAAATGGTGGAGTTGGTGTTGCAAGAGGAACACAGAAGAACTCAGGGGAAAATAACAAGAAAGCCTAGAAAACCAATCCTGAGTGTAAGATGACCTTGTCCAACAATCATTTCTGCAGGACTTGTGCACAGCCAGTAATAAGGAGATACGCACATCCACTGACAACTCCCATATTTCACTAAAGACACAGGCTGGAAGGTATGATCTGGGCCAAGATCACCTTCTTGAGTTAGAGGCCTGGCCCCCACAATATCTTGTCATTTGGTGAACTTACTGAAAACATGAGTTTTTTTACTCAGCTCCACAGACTGGTGGTGCCAACAGGATCTGCTCCCCTGCTGTTAAGTTCCTACAGAAAGACCTCATCTTCTCCATCACTGGACTTTTCTAGCTTTGAGCTCAGGAGTTGCCAGACCATTTAGTCCTCTTAAGGGTAACTACTATTTTTTTTCAGGGATTTCTGTGTGCCTCACTTCATCAGATTACATCATCATTTAAATCCACATGATCTTAGAAGGCTAAAGATATTTCTTATCCTTATTTTACAAATGAATAAACTGAGGTAATGCAGCTATCAAAAAAGTGAGAATCCAATAATCTGAACCTCATCTTCTGATTATAAGCCCATATTCTCTCTACTGCCTCGCCAAGGAATCTGAAGCACTGAACCCTACTTCTAATTCAAAAGCAGAATTGAGGAGTGAAGCCAGGGTTATATCCTCCCTGCGTCCCTTCTTCACCCTTGACTCCAAACTTCATAACTAGTGTCAGGTCCAGAAGGGAAGAGATGGGAGCCTCTG
Source organism: Callithrix jacchus (assembly GCF_049354715.1). Lineage (NCBI taxonomy): Eukaryota > Metazoa > Chordata > Mammalia > Primates > Cebidae > Callithrix > Callithrix jacchus. Next base: position 64,731,083 of record NC_133524.1, on the reverse strand, counting down.
AGAATACTCCAGTCATCTACCCAAACTGAAATAGATTCGGGACACTATAGTGACTTAACGATTTTCAGCATGACAAAACAGGAAGGGTTCTTAGAAATTATCATATCCAATGGTGGCAGATTCAAAGACCTTCAGGGTGTACATAGGCAATACAGTAGGGTGTGCATGCATGTGTGTGGGAGAATGGTTAATGCTCTGGTGAACTGGAATAAATGCCTTACTATGCCTGCAAGCATGTATACACACACCTAGAAAGCATTAATAGATTTAAAAAATTCCTGAAACTTGTGTATCCCACAATTGAATTCAGTCCATAGCCAAGCCACCATGTTTGGACATTTGATGTTAGTTAGTTTAACCTTTCAAGTTAAAGATGGGGAGGCTGAAGCCAGAGAGGGCAAGGTCTCCTAGTGGCAAAGCTGAAATTAGAGCCAGGGCTCTAATTCCCAATCCAGGATTCCTGATGTTATATTGACTCTCTTTTTGACTGACTTATTCCTGCTGTATCTTAGTACGTGTCTCTCTCAGATCTTTCTACACTTGTACTGTTCGATATAGTAGTTAAGTAGCCACATATAGGCTATTTAAGTTTAGATTAATCATTAAACTATAAAATAAAAAGCAAAAAATTTTAAAAGTTAAATTAATTAAAACATTAAAAATTTAAAAAAATCCCTCAGTTTCACCAGCCACATTTCCAGTGTTCAAAAGCTACATGTAGTTACCAGCTGTATTATATTGGACAAAATAAGATACAGAAGATGTTCATCATCTCAGAAAGTTCCACCGAATAATGCTGTGAATGTACACTGTTCTCTGGGGCAACTTTCCCATTTGTAATACCCCACTAAAGCTATTGATAATGAATAAATGAATACAAATGGATTATACACAGATGAATCCATGGACTTTTTCAAAAAAAAGGTGGAGGGACACACAGAGCAATTGGTGACAATGAGATCAGTGAGATATAATCTGTTACCTTGACTTTTCCACCAATAACTCAGATCTCCCTGGGATCATGACTCGTGAACCTAAGGAAACTCATTACAAGTAAGATCAATATGTGCAGAGACTGTGGGAAGAATCCATCAAGATGAAATAATTTCCCTTTCTCCATATAGTGCCAATGAGAACTTGGCTGGTATTCTCACATCCTCCTCCCCAGGCCTATATGGCATCTGCTTAAGGAAAATAAGCTGCATTCCCACTTGCCTCCAGGACCCAGGTAGTGCGCTTGTCCCTATGACCACAGTGGTCCTAGCTGCACCAGGTGTTCTGGTTTATCTGCCTAAAGAGAGTGACTATACTAAAGGTAATTGAAATCAGACTCCATTCATTCTTCCAGGGGATCCTATGTTCTCTCTGTAGCACAGGCCAGGATATTGCTAGATGACTTGGAATTCTGGACAATGAGGCTTTCTAGTCTCAGCTATTACTCATTGCCCAAGGACTTGTTTTCTTCCACGAAGGCCACCCCTATTCCTCTCCTGCCCTCTGCACCTGAGGTCCAGAGTCAAATAGAATTCTTCCATATAAAATACAGGTCAGATTGTCACTGTGTCAAGGCAGAGACTCATTGGCTTACTTATATTTAGTGACAAAGCAGGGAAAAGGGGGGCAGTAGAAGTGGATAGTTTTAATAGTATGTGAGTTGCTCACTCTGCCCTATTAGTCTTGGGTCAGAACAGTGACAAAAATGGGCCATTGGCAAGGGGCTCTCCTGTTCCTAACTCCTCTTTAGGAGATTGGAACACTTGGCCTGATATCATGCCTGGATCCTATGGGGAACTAACTTTTTAGTGCTGGGGCATTAGACCCCTGTGGGAGCTATCTCTACAGCACCAGAGAAAAATTTCTCAAATCAGGTTCCTAGGGAGGAGCAGATGTGACCAATCTGTAACTTTTTTTAGCTTCCTTAATCTTTAGGTACTAATCCAGTCTCACTCCTTGCCACCCAAAGATACAGGTCTTCTCAACCATGATCAAGGAAAAGGTGAAGGTGGTGTGAAGTGCGAAGTTTCCAAAGTCTTAGAAAGTTTGAATCCCTCTGCTGAAGGTCAAAGACATTTCTCTTCTCCCTATCTCACTATGAAATTTGACACATGAAAAGAATCAACATCTATGGTAGGCTGACTTCTAAGATGGCTCCCAAGATTCTGAGGCCTTAGCATATACATCCTTCCTTCCAGTTGTTCAGTCAAGCACTAACCTAGAGGCTGTTGTGTAAGGGCTAGGTAGATGCAATTATGGTCCTAATACAGTCAAATTTGAAGGGTGGTTATTCTTGATGGACGTGACCTAATCAGTAGAGCCCTTAAGGGACTGGGATCCTCTTGGAAAGACATCCGTAGAGTAAGAAACATTCAACACAAGGAAGAGTCTCTGTTGCTGGCTTTGAAGGTGTTGGGGTCCACCTGACAAGAAAAGAGGGCAGACTCCAGGAGCTGGGAATGGCCCTTGGCTGGTAGCCAGAAAGGAACTGGGAAACTTATTCCTACAACCACAAATAACTGAATCCTGCAATAATTACCTGACCTTGGAAGAGAACCCTGAGTTCCAATTAGAATGCATCCTGGTAAAAACCTCCATTTTTCATCCTTGAGAGAGTCTAAACTAAGAATCTAGCCATGCTGTGCCAGACTTCTGACTTACAAAACAGTGAGCTGATAAATGTTTGAAGCTGCTAAATTTGTGGCAATGTGTTATGCAGCAGCAGAAATGAATACATCTTCCTTGTAAGGAACGTGATGTAGGACAAAATAATAGGCTCTGGAGTCCGACAATCTTGCATTCAAATCCCAGCTCCATTAATGATTTGGGAGGTCTTTGTTTAGCTTCTCTGAGGTTTAGTTTCCTCAACTATAAAATGAATGTGCTGCCACGTATCTCTTAAGGCACTTGTGAGAACTAAATAAGAGGATGCCTGGCACATACTGGTTTCCACTCTCCATTCATTCCTAAAGATTAACGAGTGAATGGCTTGCAGGGGCCCTAACTTAAGCATGGAGAAGAGCAGAAAGCAGGATTAACATGGGTCCAGAAACAGCAAGGAAAGCAAGGGTGAGACAGTATGAAATGAAAAACAATAACTGAGGTTCTTCCATACATGAATGCCTGTGAAACTAAATTCAGATCTTAAATCTAATTCTAAATACTAAGTAAACAAAAAAGTGTGTTTGGTGCAGGGCTACAAATTCTTTGTAAAGCTAGACTAGGCTATACTTTTGTGAACGCATGGGAGTATGTGTGTATGTGCAGTGTTTATATACTGCAATGCTTAAATCTAAAAGTCATAAACTCAAATACCTTCACAAGTCAGGCAGACACATAATTGAGTAAAAAAAAGCCTGGCAAACATAAATAGGGAGGGCTGGGGACAGTGACAGTGATTGATGCCCTGCCTAGGGGCAGTCTGTGTCAATTTTCTAAACAAACACTGTGCTGGACAAACAGAATTCTGCAGGTGAATTTTGACTCCGGGAAAACCAGTTTGTGGCCTTTACCTTAAATCATGCCAGCCATCTTTCCATCTACTAGGACTAGAATCAAGGGATCTCACTGTATAACTTGAGGATTAGAATGTCAGAGGAATACTGGATTGGCAGTCCAGTATTCCATTGCGGGATCTCAGGAACGTCTTTCCCTCTGTGGCTTTTAGTTTCCTTACACATCTATGAGGGTAGCAGTAAAGAGCAAATATTTTGGAGTTGGACTGCCTCACTTGTAACTCTGGCTCTATCACTGACTAGCTGTGTAACTTTGGGCAAGACTTAGCCTCTCAGTATCTCAGTTAATGAATTTGTAAAATGGGGATAATATCACTACTTAATTCATAAGTTTCTTATGAAAGATACAGACACTTTGGTGTTGTCTGAGAGTAGAAGGCAGATTCTATACAACCAGAAGGACTCCAAGATTAGCATGGTGAAAAAGTGTACTGAACTCCAGGGGGCAGAATGCAATAATGACACTGAAGTTCTAAAATGCTTTTCACATAAAAGGCTTATTATTCTTGATGGTGGTATTCAGAGTCTTGTAGGATGTGAGACTTTGAACAGATCTCTTGATTTCTCCTATACCTCAGTTTTTCCATGTGTATAATGGTGATGACATGACTTGACTACTGCGTAGGAGAATTTTTCGGAGGAAATGAGATGAACCCAGTGAAGGCAGTCTGCACCCTGTGACTGTGTATGCCACTGGGCAGGTTCTGACTTTTTCTAAAATGGATCTCTAGCTAGAAATCACTCTGAAAGACTGCTTATGGAGGTAAGCTGTGAAAAGTATAGTTTTCCATCTTGGGCAAGTGATCTCAAGTCAAAGGTGGAGGGTCAAGCTGGTAGGTTTCAGAATCCTAAGATAATAATAAGTTCTACCTCACAAGGTTGTGATTTTTCAGATGAGTATATCTGTAAGGTGCTTAAAACAGAATAAATTATGTAAGCCAATCAATGATTTTTTACTATTGCTAGTTACTGAGCCCCACTTTCTCCACTTCATGCCCTTTATCCCAAGCAGGTGAACTTTCTGAAAAAGTGAACTGATGAAACATACAGAGTTTTCACAAGGACTGAAATGTAACAGAAGACAGAATTGGAGTTAGAAGACTACCCAGACACCAGTCTAGTACAATGGTAGAGCCCCAAGAGTTCTATAAGTTTTTTCAAGAGTTCCTGAGAGGAGGCAAAGTGGGCTTGAACTTGTGGCTCCAAACACCCCACCTCCTTTCAAACAAGAACAGAGGCACTTTATTCTGTACCTATGTTTGGGACTTGGTGTCAAATTTTGTTTAGAGAAAAGAATCCATTTCCATAAAAGGAGTTCAATGGCCTTGGATCTTGTCTATCCTCTCCTTTCCCCTCCGAACAAATCCTTAAAGACTGTTCATACTGAAGGGCAAAAGTTAAATCATGTTGAATGTCACACAGCTAGAAAATGGTAGACCAGGAGCTAAAACCACTTTCAGGATGGTGCTACTCTTTATATTTCATCAAGTTGAAAAGCATCTTACTGGAGAGAAGGATCAGTGGTGGAATATGCAGATGGGTTAAGAAGAACTAGGATAGGGATGAGAAGCAGGGAGCAGAGCCAATCCTTGGCAGGTATGGAGTGAGGGATTAGCAGGGAATGCAACCAAGTGGGATTAATAAGTGCATGTCAAATTCTCCCAGGCACGAAGCCTGCTTGATTCTTTACCCCAAGTCTCCATTCTCTTGTCAGTCCCAATTCTGGGTCAGAGAAATTGCCTGGGGAAAGAATATCAAATTTTATCTTTCAAAGTTTATGTTGGACTATTTAGTCTAATGGTAAGTTCGTGGAGGAGTAAACGTAATTAATGATAGAATGATATGCAATGCTACACATCCTTGCCAAAGCATAGGATCCAGCAGAAACCATCTCCAAGTTTCCTCTCTCTGACTACTGAGTCAGAGGACAGGGTCTCACTGTCCAGATGCCATACCGAGTGAAGGACAAAAGATTTTATCAAAAATCTGCTCACACGGAATTGCAGGGCCTGGAAATGCTTTTGAATACCAGGCTTTTCCACTAAAAAAAGTAACTACATGAATTTAGAGCCTACATGCTTTTACAATTACATTTAAACTGACATTAAAAACAAATGTGAAACGGTCCAAGCTGAACAGGTCAGCATGACCTGGAAAGCAAACGAGAGAAAAAAAAAAAAGAAAGAAAGAAAAAAAAAGAAAATAGGTCCAATGTTAACAGCATTAATTCCAACAGTCTGTTGTAAATAAGAAAATACGACTGGTGTATTAATGGCTTTATTAAGGGGAAATTTCACTAGCAGAAATATGCAACATTCAAACATAGAAAGCAGTTAAAAATAAACCTTATTAGCCTTTCAATCCACATTAGGGAACTTCTTGTTGGTCTGGAGATTAAAATTCTGCCCTGCGGGAAGGGAAACTCCCCTCCTGAAGTCCTTCCTTGGCTTTTCTCCAGAATGTTGCTGAGTCAGGGGAAAGAGAAAGGAGACAGATAGTGTGAGAGATGTGTGTGTGTGTGTGTGTGTGTGTGTGTGTGTGTGTGTGTGTGTGTGTGTTTCGACAGACTGGAGAAGAAGGTGGGAAAGATAGGCTTCGGGGCAAGTCAGAGAGAGTGCTTCTGACTCTCTTATGTGTCTGTTCTTGGCCTTACAGACTCCACTTCTCCACCAGAAAGAAACTGATTTCCATACGGAAGCTACAGAGCAGAGAGAGAACAAACTATTCCAAATTCCAAGTGACTCTTCTTTGACATCAATACAATGTTTAAGTCTGGCTTGGGAGAAGAATGAGGCCTCACAACTGATGAAGAGAAACATGTGATGTGAGAGAGCAACTGGGGAGTGTGGCTACAGTAAGGCTAGATGTAATAGGGAAAGTTTGATCATTTTCTTCCACCCTCTCTTCAGTAGGAAACAGGAGAAGTAGGCAATGGTTTTGATTTTGCCTCCTTCTTCCTTATGAAAGCTTCAAGTATGTGTGAGCTTCTGAAAACAGAGTCACCTTGGCTTTAGGAATAAAAATTGTCTGATTCTAGTCTCCCGGTGTGTTTGAAAAGAGGGGTTGGTTGGCTTCTTCTCCAGGAGAAGCAGAGATCTGGTCCTTGTTTACTGAACTTCTGTTGGTCAGCTACTACCTTCAGCTCAGTAATGGGGCCTGAGGCTAAGATCTAGGTCCTTAGCAGGGGTCCTGAAGACTGAACCTAAGGGGGAAATATGAATTGCCTAATAAATAAAGATGGCCACAGGAACCTCAGACAGACACAGGTGCTTCTTGTCCAAGGTGACACCTTGAGTCCCATCAGCAAAGTTTCTTCCTGGCAGCACACTGTAAAAAGCAAGCGATTGAGCCAGAACTTCACTGCATCTGCCTGAGTCAGTGCCTGGCCACCATCATATATGATCAAGAACAATCAAGAAGCACTTCGCCAATGCCAAGGCACATTACAGGGAACAATAATCATGATACTCATAACTATGTAAATGGACTGCTATTACTTCTACAGCTTGTCCTCACAACATCCCTGTGAGGTAGGAAAACACTATTGGTCTCATCGGAAGGAGTCAGCAACTGAGAGAGTAGCCCCCAACCCCAATGTCAAAGTCTGTGTTGAAAAGCAAAAACCTAAGCTTGTAAGACTCAAACTCCAGATTTCTCCCGAGTATCCGCTAGAGCCCTCTAGAGCCCTCAGTTTGAACGAGGCAAGTCAGCCTTTCTTCAGGGTCTGGTCGTTTTGAGATGCTTGCGATTGCCAAGCTGGAATCTTTCTAATATGAAAGAGAGACATTGTTGAATGTAGCAGGCTAAATATGGGCTTGTATCTAGCAGGTGCCATAACCAGATGCCTGAGTCAGGTCCTCTAACATAGGAAGCAGCATGTAAAGTAGCGGAGGTAGGTGGTTGCCATTTTGTACTGAGGATTTTTTTTTTTCTATCTACTTGTACGACAGAGGTGAGATGGGGAAATGGAAAATTATTTACTTGTAGTTTTTTTTTCTTCTTTCCCGTTTTAATGACAAATATACTATATACTTATATATATATATATATATGCGTGTATGTGTGCATCTCTCTGAACACAGTGAATAAGAATTGTGGGGGGGGGGAATGGGGAGTGTGGGAAGATACAGGGGAAGAGAAAAGAGGTAGAATTTAAGTTACAGTCACTCAGAGGCCAAGAAAGACTCCTTATTGGAGTCTGCTGAATTTCTTGCAGTAGTCAAACAATTACTTAATACTGCAAGCATTATTACTCAGACTGGAGATGAGAATGCTTTGAAATTCAGGTCTGTGTGTCTAACAGCTCAATAATCAAAGCTTCTATGCCTCATTTTCCATGCTGAGGAGAGTCATCAGTCTCTTTCGGTTTCATTGTGGCCAGCATGACACTTCACTGCACAAGCTTGGGCTGGTGACTTTTCATCTTGGTCAAGATGCAGATTTTCTTCTTAGTTCCAAATGCCAGTCCAAGTTTTCTGCAAGTGCTTGGTGCTTACATGTTTTTAACTGAAGACTGCTAGACAGCTGAAATGTCCCTAAACAATCAAGTTTTACTTCAGCCACAAGGGCAATGGTTCCATGGGGTATTAAGCAGGAGAAAATACGATATTTCTAAGCTATGGTTTGATCTAAAAAGTATCGCAAGAATGAACTGGACTGAGAAGAATGGACCTGATTCCAAAAAGGATGATGCAGGGTAGCAATGCCATTTCTCGTTTACTTTCTAGATATTTGTTGTCATAGAAATATTAATAACAGATGAGCTGAAAGCTCTACCAGTTTCTGGGTTGCTGTGTTTTTTCCCTTAGTTCTACTTCTTAATAATGTGATCCCAAAAGATATGCAAAAGTCTCTAAAAAGCAGCTTGCTCAGGTAAGTTGTCTATGTATATGTTCAATATAAAAAGAAAATATTTTACACTTTTGTGATCTTAAGGAACACATCCCACAGTCTGCAATGACAAGCAACACTCTTCTTAAATAATAAATGATAAAATGTTTTTAAACAAACAGCCAGGTTATTAGCAAAAATGAAGCTTTTTTTGTGAATTTTTATATTTGGGAAATACTTGCCTTTGTATATATGGCTTATTGTGTGCTGTGTACTCTTAGATTTCTGCCTACTACCTTCGGAAAACATTGTGTATGACATCCTTTTGCTCTTTCAAGAGCAACTGAGGGATTTTGGAGCACTCACAGCAAAAGTAAACAGCAGTAAAAATCTTTCTATTGCTATTACACTTTAAAAACTCAAGAATTTAAGTAGAAATTTTACAAGGAGGTACTCATTCAAGAATCAGATATGTGGTATCATTAATTTTTATGATTAGAAAAAAATTACTTCTCTCTAACCATAGTTCTCTAAGAGCAAATGCTCAGAGAAAGAGTACAACATATATATGCTACCCTAGATAATTTGGTTTGGAGGAATTAAGAGATGGAATCTCTTGTTTCTCCATATGCAGATTCCCTTAAGAACCACAGTTAGAGAGACATAAAGGTTTTCCCCTCCAAAGTGTCACTAAATATGTATGTAATCAACTTAAGGATGACGATTTAGGTCATGGAGAACAAATTTCAAGGGTTGTTTCAAGGGTAATTTAGAGACCAAAGAACAAAGAAACAAGAACCGAAAGCCACACTGTAACAGCAGAGAGAGAGAACAGGCCCCAGTGGTGCCTGGGAACACAAACAAAGACCATTTCTCATCCAAAACGAAGGGCTGAAGGGTATGGTAAAATTTATTATGTGCCTACTGTGTACCAGTTTCTCTACATACTTACAACAATGTTGTAAAAAATACTTTATTATTCCCACAGTGTGGTTGGAGAAACTGAGGCTCGGAGATATTTAATGATTTGCCCAAGGTCATCAAGATAGTAAGTAATAGAACCAAGACTAGAAACAAGGCCTCTCTGTATCTGAGTCTTTCATACTATTTTCACTATACCACAGGACCTCTTTAAACAAAAATCAATTAAACAAGAAAATCCCCAGAGTTTCAAAACGCTGAGTCACATGTTGCACATGTTGATGCCAAAATTTATAGGGTGATTCTGCTCCTTGGTGCATGCCTCAGTTACGGAGATCAGTCAGAGCACTCAGGTATCAGAGGATTTTGTGTGGAAAGCAACACTTCTCAGAACTGAGACTTACCACTTGCATCACCAACCTGATGGTCTTTAGAACTCTAGCCTAGAGAGTCAAAGGCGAATGGAAGAAATCCCAGTAACTGAGTTCCACATTGTAAATTCTTTATGACACTCTGCTGTCTGCTGAACAGAATGCAGAGGGGGCTCAATCATTGGGTGGTTTCTACAAATCTATGATTTCTCAGACTCCTACTTTAGCAATGAGGGTATGTTGTAGCACCGTGATGGGGTTCTGAGTAAATGTCAAAATGATGGTCAGATGGTGTATATAAAAGGACTGCTAAATTCTACAGCAGAATGTCTAGATATTCAAAATGTGAAAAGATCATTCTGCATGATGCTAGAAGTCACTATATTTCACGGAAATAACTTCTTTATCACAATCCTTAGGTGAGAAATATGTATCTGCAACCATTAGATAACTTGGGCAATAACCATGCTTTGGCCTAGGACACTTTTGCATCCTATCCCTTGTGTATGGCAACAATGTTATAGACCCAACATGATTTACTTTTGCGGCTTTAGTAGCTAATGGTGCATAATCTTGAGATGTGGTAATGATGGTCTGCTTTTGATTATTAATGCATTATTGACTGACTCTTAATGACATACACATCTGCAAAATGATGAACTGGGCTTGGGGTAGTGTTTTTACATGTACCCAAGTTTTCCCAAAAGTGTATTCTGGAGAACAGTGGTTTTGTAGGATAACAGGTGTTATGTGAATAAATCAGGTTCTGCGGTTGAATCAGCTTTGGGAATCCTGAGTTACAATGCTCCTCAGGTTACTTTATTGTAATATTCACCAAGACCTGCAATATGCTGATAAGGATTATAAATCTTCCTGAGTAGGACCATAATATGCAAGTTTCCCTCACTTATTCATGGAACATGTATGAAACTAGTTTTTTCAGAGCACATACCAGTAAAACCTAGCCTAGAAAAAAGGAAGCTGGCTTTTGGTATGAGGGTAGGCCTCTTATACAAGCCAGTTGTCTTGGTCGAAACCAGTATTTCTTCACATATGTAGTCAGCACTTGCTAGTAACAACCCAAATGGAGGTAACTGGCCCCAGAAACAAATCCTAGGTGTTTAGCAAAATTTTATGCTAGAAATTTCTCTCTACTTGGCTTTTCTAAAATTGTCTTGATTCCTAAAATTTAGGCCCTCATCAACAAAATGTTCATGCTGCTGCCAGTTTTCTCCTAAAAAAAACATGTAAATAAACAAAATAATATGTAATAATGCCTGTCCTATGCTCATAAATCTTCAACTGCTTGAAGTCTAAACTACCTAGTATTATAATCAAGTTTGCTTTCAATGTGGTTTCAGCTTGCCTTTCCCATTTCCCGAGCTCTGGCCATGTTAAACCAATTGCTGTTCCTCAAACCATCCATGCATTTTGTTCATGTCTCTGTGCCTTTATTCAAAGTGTACCCTTTGCCTTGGATGTCTTTTTTCTTCCATTTCATTGAACTTCTTCTCAGTGGTTTCTTATTTTCCTTTATAGCTAAAGTATATTCCTCATCACTACCTTTCTCCCCTTGCCTAAATTTTTGAGGGAAGGAATAATATCTTATTCAGTCTGCTTCCCCCAAATGCTTAGCGGAGTGTCTGGCACATAGTTGGTACTCAATAAATATTTGCTAAATGAATGAATAGATGAGTAAATGAATGAAAAGATGAAAGCATGAGCTTCTTGGCTGGCTGGAAAGATGGCTGAATAGGTACATGGATGAATAAATGCTGTATAGAGCCATGCAATGAATAGTAATTCAGCAGTAAAATCACTTCGTTGCATTCAGGACATGAGATCCAGAGAGAGCAATGCTGAGATGCTCTTGAACTTGGGGAATGATGAGACAGTTGGCATCAGGGCGGTCTTCAACAATGGAAACTGCAAGGATGTTCATAGCATCCATAACAACATCAAAACATGGCCATAGGCTCCTTGAGGCATCCTTTCAACTAGATAATTCATAGAGGTTGTCAAAACCTGTAGATATGTTAAGTTTTTATTCTCAGATGCAGAATTCAGTCTCCTAGTAGGAAAAAGACTTCTGAAATATGCTAGACGAATCTGTGAAGAACATGCTGAACACCTCAGGTTCTCACATGGTCTAGGACTCCATGTTCCTTCTCTTCTTCCAGGGTTTGGCTGCTACCTGAAATTTCTGAAAGGCCTATCTTCCATGGTCCAGGAGAGGAAGGAATCAATAGCGGCCAACACCATTTACTAAAAGCTGAGAACTCAAGAGTTGCAGAACAGAAATAAATCATGTTTGAAGAGGAATAGGAGGAAAAGTGGGTAGGAGGAAAGGGTTATGGGAGAAGATGGCAGGAAGGACATTTCTTTCTCATTCCATCTTGGAAACAAGGAGTGTACCCTTGAAACGTGCAGAGAAAAATGAGAGATGGCTTTACATTTATCCTAACTATGGACTGTGAGAAAGCCACAGCAAATTCCCTGGAGGGAAGGTCCTTATTTGCACACTTTTTGTAAGTGTTTTCTGAAATGAAAAGTAGTCAAGGGATTTTAATTCTTTAAGCAATTAACAATATGTGGTTTTCAAATGCAGCCCAGAATGTGTCTACAAAGAAAGGCTTATCTTTGTTGTGGATGAACAGCTGAGAGCCTGAAGGTAGTAAACCATTCTGAGACTCCAACCACCCTCAAGATCCTTTCAGAAACAGCAACTACTAGAAAAAAAGCAAGGAACAGGTAGGTAAGCCTGGAAGCATGAAAGAATTAAAGCTGTATCTATTAAGTACCTTTGAGCTGAAGAGATTCCATCACCAAACGGTGAATGAAACACTACAGAGAAAGCCGGATTAGACATCTTGAGGTCTGAAGACCAAGCAACCATCAGCTGAAGAGTGCCAGCTTCTTTATACAGAGATGGCCCTTCTGCCCTCCACTCCCTCAATAATCTATCTGTCTAGTCTACTTTTAGACAGATACCTTAAGTAGGTACGAATGGAGGTAGATACAATTATGATGTAGGAAAGCACTCAAATCTCACTATACTTCTGGGAACAGGGGACAATCTAAGAAAAAGCTGAAAAACAATCCTTTCTGTGTGGTGTTTTACATAGAATCACAAAATGTTAGCACCAGAAAGGTCCTCAGTGAAACTCACAATTCCAGTTCTATGATGGGAAAACCAAGCATCAGAGAAGAGAAGGAACTTGCTCAAGGCCACATTCCTAGTTGCCATTTTGGAATATACTATATAATTTTGATTTGAGTGATGGGAATCAGAAGATAAAACTATATGAATTCTTCTTCCAGGTAATCAGTATGTCTATGCTAAATCTAAATCTCATGAAAATGGAAGTCTACTCCTTAAGGAATAGACAGGGCCACTTTGTATTCACACTTTCTTTTCCATTGTTTGAGTAAGGGTGTGCTTTGCACTGGATGTGTAAGTTAACAAAAAATTTGAGAGGGTGTTGTGGCAGTAGGGTAGGGAATGTGAAGATAAGTTCATTCAGCAAAATGATAAGATTTGTTCTTCAAGCAATGATTTAAGAAGGTAAACAATTGGGTTTTTACTGGCATATTTGAACATAGCATATGATTCACTCAATTACTAAAATTAGCTTCTGAATAGATTTCTGGTGGTGCTTTCTGTTTCAGGTGATCAAGAGTGTTTTCTTGCAATTCTCTGGTGTTACATATTATATGGCATACCAAGTTACTTAGGGTAAAAGCCATCAGGAAGTGCTGTGTTACAGCCTTTCCAGCTAAATTACTAGTGAACTCAATGTCATATTAAGCCCCCACATTTGTCTAGCACTTTTCTGTTTATCAAGGATGTTCACATTTATCATGTCATCTGATTATCATTATAACTCTGTGAGGATGGTATCTCTAAATCACACATGAGGAAATTGAGGCCCACAGGGGCACACAGTAAGTAAAGGGGCTGAACCTTTAAACTAGATCTGCCTGACTATAAAGGCAAGGCCATTTACACAACATCAAGAATCCTTGTATTTTGCAAACATTTCCTGAAGTTTGCCAGCCTGAAGCTCTAATTCCTAGCATGGTGCCTTGTACGTGAAAGACACTCAGTAAATATCATGGGCATGCAACTGAAATGAAGGCCAGTCACAGCACTTCTCAGTTTGTCTTCATTGCGTTCACCAAGCCCACTCAAATTTGCGTACTCTACCAATAAATAAATTTGAAAATGTACTGAACCATTCTCACGAATAAATTAATTTACAAACCTGTGTCTGACTGCTATGTAGTATAGTGAAATTATCTGTTACATACAGGCTCCTTTTAGAAGCGGTTCACTGTAATCATGTTACAGGCTGCTTTCTAATGGAGAATGTTGGCTGAGACATGCAATTAATGTTAAGATTTGCATCCAAATGTTATGAGGACTTTTGTTACCATTAGAATTTAGCTGCATCAAAGTGGACTTGCAATTCATATTGCCAGATGGCAAGCCAAGAGGTTCCCTATCTGAGAGTCCCCATCTCTTATACTATACATAATTCGCAGAAAGCTACATAATCGACAGTTGAATGCAGTTGAACCCTCAACATGGGGCTGCAACATTCATATAGAGAACATTTCCTCTTGTAAATCACTTTGTCACCCTTCCTGCCTTTCCCTCTGTACTCCCTGATCCCAGTCCTACTTCTTCACTGTGGACCTCAATTGTTGGATTTCTTTGGGGTACACCAAGCAAAACAAAACAAGGTTGAGCTTTCTCAGATATCTGAGTCTCATTTGATGTGGATGCCTGGAAAGCCACTCATAGAACATCTACCTGTGATGTCTGGGAGTACTAGATGCTACTTGAGATGCTTCTTTTGAAATTGTCTCTCATTTAGCCTGGGTAAATTCATTTGAGGTACTCTGTTCTGTTTAAATAATACTACTGCCCGTGAGGATGGGGAGGATATAGTTTTCTACATGAAGATCCACAAATGGCCCTGCTCCAGGATAAGAGAACTAGCTGTTGTCTATAAATGTTCACATAGGCAAATAAGGTATTGAATACCTCACAGAAAGCCAGATATAGACAACTGGGCTAAATTAGCCTGAAAAGGAGAGAGGAGAGGGTTGGATTCTGGGCACTTGGGTTTTCCAGGCTAATAGTGAATAATCAGGGTTGGGGCTACAGTTGCAGGCACTCACAAACAAGCTTGCTTTTTTTTCTAATTCCATTTCCAAATTGGAGTAGATTAATGATCTTGTTATTCTCATGAAATATGCATCTTTTTGGAAGCAGCAGGTGGCAGCGAGGACCCTGGCACTGGGCAGATGTAAACATGAAGAGATGGGGAATTTGGAGAGAGAAAATATAAGTGTTAATCAACTGATGTCAAACCTTTCTGGAGCAGTGACAATTCTCATAGTAGATAGGCTCAGGGGATAGAGTGTTATGATAGACGAATGCCCTTGAAAGAGCTGTATCTTCCATCATGTTACTGTGACACTGAAAAAAATGCTTTTGAAATGATCAATAGATTTTCAAAGAAAAGAAAATGATTAAAACATCTGTTCATCTTTGGGAGATTTAGGATAGGAAATTGGCTCTGTTTGGCAGCCTAGTCTCAGGCTCCAAAGAGAAGCAGCTTCTCATTCCAGGTGGCTGGCCCTACAACATAGGCACAAGTTAGCTGAAATATTCTCTGGTGTTTAGGGTTAGCCTGTGCCTGGGTCATCCTGCACCTGTGACTGGTCTGGATTTCTGAATTCTCTTAACCTAGCTACCACTGAACAACATCAGTCAGGTACCATTAAGTTCCCTGGGGACCCTGCCCAGTCACATGCATCCTCACTCACCCTCTGTTGGCTCCTGATCCCTGCTTCACACCTCCTGCTCTAATGCTGAGCCCCAGAATGGTGAGTGGCATAGTTAAGGATAAAAAAAGGCACCAGCTGGCTGATGGCCACATTGGCTATGAAAGGGTCAGCCTGTGTCTAGAGCATGGCTGGTCCCCTTGGAAGCATCAAAGAAGAAAATCTCATTTAAAAAGAGACTAGAAAATGAGGGAAGAAAGGGGGAAGAGGAGGAGAAGAGAAAGTATCTTACCTCCCAGAGTCATCCCTGCTTCATAACATTTTCGAAGACGACAAGATGGACAATTTTTCCTTCGGAATTTATCAATGGTGCAATCATTTCTGCTGGCACACAGGTACTTCTGTTTCCCTGGGAGAAGAAATACAAGGGTGGACAGACCTGTTAATGAGTTTCCAGAGTCTCTTTCTTTGGGTATCTGTAGAACAGAACATATATGGAGTTATATCCTACCACATAAAAAAGTGGAGAGAGTATGGTCCCAAACAATTTGATCATAAAGAATCTAACCATTAAAACAGTTTGTTTTGGCACTACATTGTTGGATATTCACAAGTGTTTTTTTTTTCAGGGATGAACAATTCAGATCCTGATGATATTATCTCCATTATAGGACCACTCACTGGTTTTTAAAATAAGATGCTCTACTTTTACCAAAAGCCAGAAATGCCCATGAGAAAATGATCCATTGTGGAACTTGTCACCCCTTTAGCATGGCATAGAAAAGATTTGAACTCAGTCAGTGTTTCTTCCTATTGACACCTGTAATTATGCATAGAGTTCCACTCATGCTAATAAGAGGCTTATTTTTCATAATAGTATAGGAAAACTTCGATAAAAGATAACTCCATGGGATTTCTAACTGTTTTTAGATTGCTAGTGATCATACCCCCAGTCTTGCAGGTTACAAAAATCAGAGATAAAGCCCACTCTGTGTAGTGAATCACAGCAAGTAAAAGGAAGTTCTATGAAGTCAACAGAGTAACAAAGATCACTGTCACGCACACCTGGAGTTGTCACAGATACACAGAATTGTGCACACACACATGCTAGAGATCCTCAGGATTACAGCTGCTCAAAACTCTGAAAGCCTACTCAAAAACATATTTTGCTCAATACTTTGCTCCTTTATCCTAGCACAATCCTGGCACACAGCAGGCTCTCAATAAATGTGGATTGACTGACTAAACATATAAGTAGTAGCAGAGAAATGATGAATAGACACACAAAGTCACCAGCAGGAATAGGCAAAGGTACATCCTTGGCTACTCTGAAATATGCAGAACTTCTCATGCTTACAAACCCTGCTCCAGCCTGAGCTTCTGCATCCCCTCACTCCACTTTCTTTCTCTATGTTCCTGGTATTTTTCTCAAATTTACTGCTGTGCTTTGATTTACTGAATAGACTGGGATTTTAGGGAAGTTTCTTTAGGCAGAGGAAGAATGCTTGTGGTGGGAAAAAGAAACAGAAACTAAAGAGTGATTGACTCTTGAGAGCAGAAAAAAAAAACCCTAACTAAAAACATAAATTTAAGTATACATCAGCTTTTCTCTCCCTTTACTAAGCCTAAAACGTGCAGATTAGGTACAGAAATACAGCTATTACTGTAGGCTATTTTATGTAGTAGATTCAGTAGCATCTAGGTCAGCAAAGAAATTCTCTTACTTAAAGTATTACTTGGAAGAACATAAAATTAGCTTTATTGTAGTAAAGGATTATTTTTTCTTTCCTCCTTTTTAATGTTTTATTTCCTTGTTTTTTCCCTTTAACTTTCCATTATTCTTTCCTTCCTTTCTCACTTTATTAAAGGATTCCAAAATCCTGGGCTTGAAGAAACTGTTAAATATCACAACAGTACAACTCTCACTCCAAGGAGGAATTCCAGGGAAGTGACTTACCTGAAGAAGCACACTGAATCAGAGGCTCCCAATGGAAGAAAACTACCATTTATTGGGTGCCTACTATAAACCAGGCTTCTGTTAGAGGTTTTTAACATAGGAAAAAACTAAGGCCTCTAGGCCGGTGTTCTTTCTACCATACCATAGGATTTTATTTGCATAAATAGAACACATAATTTGCTAACAGCCTTTTTTTTCTGCTGTAAACTGAGGACTGAGATATGTGCACAGAAGGGATGGTGCTACAAGTGATGTTCACCCTTTGGGTGTTAGTTCCTCAAAAACAGGTCCTGTATTCAATTCTAGTGGTTCAGTTCCAATGCTGTAGCTGTTCTAGAACTGGTATACTCCCACAGTATTGGTAGTGCTGCAATCCTCAAGACTAGCTTGTTACACTGATTACTGAAATAACCTTAGGTTAGAAAGTGCATGATTTCATTGAGAAATCTCTTCTTCCCTAGGAAAATACTAGTTCCTGGGCCCCAGTTTGCCAAGAAATGGTTGCACAGCCAATGGAATATGGCTCCCAAAATAGTTCTAGATTGCATTTCTGAAAGGGAATCTCTCTGTGAATGAGACAGTTTATATTGGAAAAGTGTGGATTTTTTTTTTTTTCAATTTGGAACTCAGGTAATTTCCTTAGCATCTTTCAATTCAGACCTTTTTTCTGGGTGCCTCTTGATCTAAAACATGGCAACCTAAAACATATATATTCTTTACAGTATACTCAGGAGTAAGTGCAAAGCCCAGTACAACAAAAGCCATGACATATTAATTTAACATTTATTGATAATCTATTATATGCTAGGCCCTGCACTGGGTATTAAGGTTACAGAAGAAAATCTCCACTGAACAAGAATATACAAGTCCTAGAGGAGAGAAAGAGCAGTGGCCTGGAAGCCCCAACATCTGAATCCTTGTTCAGCTTTATCACCAACTCACTATATGACTTTGTACAAGTCCTTTTGCCTCTCTGGACTCCACTGATTACATGAAATAGATTGGACTGGAAAGTCATTAAAATCTTTCCCAACTCTAAGAATCTTGAATGACATCTGGATTTCTTCTGTAATATATTTGCAGCGTTTTTTTTTTTTTTTATGTAGAGGACTTAAGTATTACTGGTAAACAAGAAACTATCCAAAATAATAGTCTCTTGTCCATTTATTCGATCTTTTTAGGACAGTAACTTAGTGCAACATTGCCTCTTACATCTAGAATCATGTAGTCTCTTGTCTTTGTTTTCAAAACCTCTCCAAAAACTCAAGGTGGTTAATATCACCTTAGGCACTAATGTTGCCAATCACATGCAATGTAGGCATAAACATTTCATGTATGTGTGAGTGCACAGGTGTGTGTTTGTATGTGTGTGTACACACCCACACACTGGATTTTGGAATTATCTGTGCATATGTGGGTGAACACATAAAGCATAAAACACACAAAAACATACAAATAGGTACACATGACACGTGTTCCTTCAAAGCAGAATGATGAATTTAATGTTTGAAATGATGCTTAATAGTTACAGAAGTGGTTGAGAATTCCAAAGATGGATATGAAAGGAGTCTTTTTTCTGTAAGTTCTAAAAATAAGACCTTATTCATCTGTACAATTTGATTTAGAGGCAAAGATAGGGAATAGAACAGGTAACTTCTCAAGACTACTTGCAAGTCACTTGTATCTGAATTATCACTTCCCCAAATAATGGGAGAGCCAAGGTAAAAATCACTGGATTGCTATTATTTCTTTTCTGTTTATTCAGTTTCTCCAAATATATGGATGAGGCTATCAGAGTTGTTAACAATAATAATAATCACTTTCCTTCGATTAGTTTACAAAATTCAATAATAATCTGCAGGGCTGGGCACAGTGCCTCACTCCTATAATCCCAGCAGTTTGGGAGGCAAAGGAAGAAAGATTGCTTGAGCACAGGAGTTTGAGACCAGCCTGGGCAATATAGTGAGATACTGTCTCTACAAAAACAACAAAAAGTTGGCTGGGCCTGGGGGTGTGCACCTGTTGTCTCAACTACTCAGGAGGCTGAGATGCTAGAATCCTTTGTGCCTGGGAGATTGTTGCTGAAGTAAGCTGTGATTGTGGTACTGTAATCCAGCCTGGCTGACAGAGTGAGACTCTGTCTCAAAATTATAATCATAATCATAATTTGTGCAAACTAAGTGTAGGAGGGATTATCATATACCTTATTCTATGATGAAGAAAATGAGGCTCATTAATATGAAATTGGCTAGGACTTCCAGCATTATGTTGAATAGAAGTGGTTAGAGTGTGCATCCTTATCTCATTCACGGTCATTATCTTAGTTGTGGGCTTATTTGATATGGCCTTTTTGTGTTGAGTGACATTCTTTCTAATACCCAATTTCTTGAAAGATTTTATCATAAAATGATATTGAATTTTGTCAAATTATTTTTCTGCATCTATTGAGATAATCATATAGTTTTTGTCTTTCATTCTGTTAATATGGCCAATCATATTTATTGATTTGCATATGTTGAATCATCCTTGCATTCCAGAAACAATCCTAGTCTTTTTGAGGAATTTTGCATTTATGTTTATCAGGGATATTGTTCTGACTGGCATCATATTCTTGGTTTGCTGCAAATCACAGTTCATAAGGTTAAGGATCCCAGATTGGTTGGAAGGAATTTTAAAGACTTTTTGCTTGTATCACATCCATTCCTAAATACAAGGCTGAAATTCTCTCTGTAGCATCCCTGCAAACTCTTTGCCCCCATCTTTTCTTGAATGCACCCCATTTTATCTCTGGCCTGTGTTACAAGTCCCTTCCTTCCAGGAAACCCACTGTTTCCTTTTAGCTCTAACCCATTGGGCCTAATTACAAACACAGAATCTTAGGGCTGTAAAGAATCTTTTTTTTTTTTTTTTTTTTTGAGACATAGTTTTGCTCTTGTGACCCAGGCTGGAGTGCAATGGCGCGATCTTGGCTCACCACAACCTCTGCCTCCTGGGTTCAGGCAATTCTCCTGCCTCAGCCTCCCGAGTAGCTAGGATTACAGGCACGTGCCACCTTGCCCAGCTAATTTTTTATATTTTTAGTAGAGACGGGGTCTCACTATGTTGACCAAGATGGTCTCGAGCTCTTGACCTCGTGATCCACCCGCCTCGGCCTCCCAAAGTGCTGGGATTACAGGCGTGAGCCACCACGCCGGGCCTGTAAAGAATCTTAAAATGCCCAATGTGATGCCTGACTCTTCAGTTATGAAAATGGGCACAAAGTATTGAAATGACAAACCCTATGCCACAGCAAGTTGGTGTTAATGCCAGCACAAAATCTGGAAACTGGATCAGAAGGAAATATGGTGTGGGTGATTATAGTCTGAAGACAAAGCCTTCTGAGTGTAGCAGAAATCTTTTTTCTTTGTCTAGAAAGCATATGGCCCTGTGGGTGCCTTCTCCATATTCAGGTGACAGAAGGCATGTGTAGATGGAATCTAGGCCTGCTGTAAGATGGTTCTAGAAGGTCCTCTGTTCCCACACTATAACGTAAATGACTGAATAATTAACACAGAGAATACAACTTCCTGTCCGGCTCCCCCTCCTCAGATACTACAAACATTATATCCAGTTGTTTGATACTGTTAATTTCCAACAGTGAAGTTATATCCACAGTTGATAATAAAGGGCTTATTACAAGTCATTGTAAAATGACTGACAAATACAGAAATCTTCTCATGTTGAAGTAGGTAGGGCCACACTCTAGAGCTGCAAAGAAATCTCTCATTTAATGCATAATAACTGTCTTATTAGAAAAATGTTAAACCCTTGACTACCTAGATAGTTACAAAATGGGCTGGCATGAGGTCCAAGGCCAGCTGACTCTGAAATTCTTGACTGTCTGATGGTGCTCTGTGTCTTTCTTCATAGTCCTATTCTTCCATCATAAAACTTAAGTATTATTCAAAGCTCCAGCAGGATCAGAGGCTGTGAGACAGCTTTCAGGTTTGTTTCTCTCCAGGCTTCCTACCTATTTCTGTTGTTTTCTGTCAGTCCCATTGGTGCTATCATGCAGTATGGCTTGGGGTTAGTGTCTGATTATGATTCTTTCAATTTGTTCATTCTGAAAAATCCTGTTTGGCACAGAGGAGGTAAGGCAGGGAAGTTCCCCACTACTAGTGGCATCACATTATGCAAACAAAGACAGAGTTGAGTCATCATCTTCATTGTTAACCTATAGAGAAGCCTGAAGAATGCAATATTTCTCACACTTTATATATACAGTGTTAATGCAGGGCCTATGTGAACAAAACAAAAAACTTCATGGTGGTATTTAAGGAAAGACCTGAATTAAATGCAAAGATGTACAAAATTCCTGGCTAAGAAGAAGATGCAATATATCAAGGATTTCAGTTCTCCCCCAGTGAAATCTATCAATTTAAAACAACTCAAACAAAATCTTGACAAAATAATCCTGTAATTTATCTGAAGGAATAAAACATCAGATAATGACAAGATATTTGTGAAAAATAAGAGTAATAAGACTCCCTACCATACATTTAAAGTAATAATGATTAAACAGTTTGATATTGTCTCCAGCTTAGGTTGATCAGTGGAAGAGATCAGAAGCCAAAACCAGAAGCAGTATATAGAATATGTCATTCCAATTCAGTGGGAAAAGGATGAATTATTCACTACATAGTGACAGAACAACTAGTTAATCATTTGGAAAACAGTAAAGTTAAAAGAAAAATAAATCCCAAATGGATTAAATATGTCAATTTAAAAAAGGAAATCATTTAAGCACTGTTAGACCTGAAAGAGAAACATTTCAAAATTTTGGAAGGTAGAAAAGGGCATCTTAAAGTATGACAATGAAGAAAATGTAAGTGAAGACAGACTGGATAAATTTCCCTAGAAAATATTTAAAATTTCTTATGTGAAATAAACATCATTATAAAACTCAAAGACAAACCATAAACTAAGAATAATAATTAGCATCAAGTATGTAAAACCAATGGTCAATATATTTGATATATAAAAATAAACAGTACAATAGACAAATAGGCAACAGAGGAAGAGGCAATTGGAAGAAGTACAAATGATCAATAACCATATGAAGTTTATTTAATTTAGCTAGAAATCGCAGAAATACAAATTAAATATAATTTTCTCAAGTGAGATTGATATAGATTAAATACTATGTGTTGGTGAAGAGGTATTTCTGGTAGGAATATAAATACTTTAGGGAGAAATTTTGCCATTTGGAAAAAAATTGCAAAAATTTGGAAAAAAATTGGAAATGTGTATAAACTTTTTCTAGGAATTCCATTTCTAGGGATGTGCTATAAGAAAACAACACAATAAGCACAAAATAGAAGTTTATTGTAGCATTATTTAAACAAAAAAAATTGAAAACATTTGAATGTCTAACATTAGGGGAATGATTAAATGAATTATTCCATATTCATGCAAAGGAATGTTTTGCAGTTATTAATGACAATTGTAATGTCTTTTTTTCTTTTCACTTGGAAGTATATTCACAATATATTGGTTTGTTAAAGCAACAACAAAAATAAAGTTACCAAACAACATATTTGGTTGGATATCATTTTTAATACTTAAGGACTCAGAGTTCATATAAATCAAGTTTTTAAATTTTTAATTGACAAATATTAATTGTATATATTTATGGGGTATGGTGTGATGCTTTGATATATGTATGCATTGTAGAAAGATTAACTCAAACAAATTAACATATCCATCATCTCACCTACTTATAACTTTTTGTGGTTAGAATATTTAAAATATACTCTTTTAGCAATTCTGAAATATATAATACATTATTATTAACTATGGTCACCATGCTGTGCAATAATTCAATATAACTTTTCCTTCTTTATAACTGATACATTGTACCGTTTCATTATCTCTCTTTTCCCAGCCCATTTAACTGCCTCCCAGTCCCTAGTAACCACCATTCTACTCTCTGCTTCTATGAGTTTGACTTTTTTCAGCATTATTTGCAATAGCCAACATATGGAAGCAAACTAAGTGTCCATGGATGG
This sequence comes from Callithrix jacchus, assembly GCF_049354715.1. Taxonomy (NCBI): domain Eukaryota; kingdom Metazoa; phylum Chordata; class Mammalia; order Primates; family Cebidae; genus Callithrix; species Callithrix jacchus. The sequence continues at coordinate 64,707,652 of NC_133524.1, read as the reverse complement.
ATAAGTGGATAAAGAAAATGTGGTGTAATGGACAAAAAGAGGGGAACAACAGACACCAGGGCCCACTTGAGGGTGGAGGATGGGAGGAGGAAGAGGATTAGAAAAAAAAATCTATTAGGTACTATGCTTATTACCTGGGTAATGAAATAATCTGTACAAGAAACCTTTCTGACATGCAGTTTACCTAAATAACAAATATACACATAATCCCCTTAACCTAAAATGAAAGTTACAAAAGAGAAAAAGTAGTATGTATGAACAGTGGAAGAGTATATAGACTTTAATGAAAAGAAAAGTATGTCGTTTGCAGCAACATGGATGAACCTGGAGGACATTATGCTAAGTGAAATAAGCCAGGCACAGAAAAACAAATACTGGCTGCATGATCTCGCTTATATGTGCAATTAAAAAAATTCAAACTAGTTGAGTTTTTTTAATAGTAAACTCTTACAAATAAGAGTTTACTAATACAACATTACATAGAAGCCCTGTATATAAAACAGATACAGTTAAACCTAATCTGCCTGTGGTTGGCATAGGAAACTTAGAACTTCTCCTGCCAGATCACTCTTTTTCTCCTCTTTTATGCAGGCCTAGCCTTGTGGTTTGCCTTAGAGAAACCCTGTAGGATCCCTCCACCCCAGGACTTTGTGGAACACTTTAGAGATCTACTGATTCAGTACAATCCTCATACCCACTATTTTACAGATTGAGAAACTGAGACTCAGAGAATCAAAGAGACATGCTTAAAGGTCACAACATGAATCAGTGTCAAAATAGTAACAAGAATCCAGGTGTCTTCATTCCCAGCCCAGCAGTCCAGTGCTTTTCTCATATGAAATAACAGATGCAAAAATATCATCATATAAAATGTAAAGCACTATACAGATAATATATATTATTGTTATTTAAAGAAAAACTCCTTGAATGTCAGAATAGGCAAGAACTTCTATTCACGAGATCAACTCGTGAAGCAATCTCATTTTACAGATAGGTAAGGTGAGATCCAGAGAGCAGAATGGACCTGACCCAGATTATAAGAGTCAGTAACAGAGATGGAAATAAAACTTAGGTATCTTCCCACTATATTATCAGTATTGTCTGCACATTTGCTTTTTTAATTTGGTATCATTTCCATATTTATTATCTCTGCATGGTCAGGAGTTGCAGCCCATTCCCCTCAATTCATGAGAGGGTATATTCATACTCAATACTTCTCCTAGCCTCTGTCTATTTTGCAATCTTTAGATTGTGTCATTACCATGTGAAGATATTAACTATAAATTGAAAGAATGGTTATCTCCCTCATTAGATTGTGCAAGAGATAAGGGCAATCTTTTTGTAGTCTCACTGGCTACAATATACCTCAATTCTGAATATACCTTATTTGAATGAATGATTGATTAATTTATCTTTCAATATGTTGTTGGCCAAGAGAGCTGTGTGTAACATGCTTCTCAAAGAAGCAGCCCAGGTCCTGGAAGATGATATGATTTTAATGCTTTCTTAAAGAATAGCAGTATCTGTATGGAATAAAAAGAATCAACAGAGTATATTATTTTGCAAACTCTAAGTCTCTCTCTTTCCTTTCATAATGGCTGTTTGGAATCCTGGTTTCCCTTCAGTCTTAGTGAGTTTGGTGAGGCCATTTTGTTAAATGTTGGCTTGGAGTCCCTTAGATGATGAATGGAATGGGTCAAGGGAGGCCAGAGGACAAAGTTCAGCATGCTATCACCTCCTTTTCAGCCCCCACAGCCAGTACTACCCTTGGCAGCTTGAGCATCAAGAAAAAACAAAGAAAAAGGCCTTAGACAATTTCACAGAGAGTCCATATGTTAGCCAGGCAAGAACAAAGCAAGCATATTAAAGACAAGGGAGATGGCTTCATTGCAGAAAACAAATAAAGTTTTAAGGGTGATGGGATTTTACAACAAATAAATTCATTCCAATAGTATCACCTCTCTTCCTCAAGTTGCATACAGCAACTTAGGAAATTGCCCTGTTGCCAAATGCCAGATCAAAATCATGTCTGCTGGGGATTAATAACACTAGACAATGAAACAAGGGCTTGTTCTTGGAGCAAATTTTACTTTTGCCATAAACCCTATAACTTACCTGCACAGGCTTTTAGTAATCTTGCAACTAAAGCCTAAAGGTAAGCTGTTATGGGAAGGCACAACCCACTGTTTCTCCTTTCAATTTTTTGACTACTAATCCCTTGTTGGGAGACAATAATTATGTTTATAAGTAAAGTCATATATTTGTCTATTTCTACATCATGCAATAGTGACTGGTAATAATATCATTCATTTTGGAGGTTATCTCTGCAACTGTCTATTTTCAGTGGTGACATACAAAATTCTTTTTGAGAAGCTCTGGTAGGTACTCCAAAGAGGTAATCATTCCATTGTTACTGCAGACTGGAGGACATGTGCCTTATATATTAATAAGCTGTGCAGAGAGAAAACAGTGGAGTGATTTGCAAGTAAAGCTGTTTCTCCTATAGGCAACTCTTTGCATAGGGTTCCAGGGGTGGTCAGAGGCAAATAATAATTTATTTAAAAATAGACATGGTTGGCCTCTACAATGGTAAGGAGACTCCTAGAAACTAGAAAATGGTACTCATATGATATTTTGTCATTTCTACAGTGTTTTCAAAAGCATCATCGCCTTTGAAATTTTCAGCCATTATATTATTTCTATTTTACAGATGAAGCAACTGAGGCTTAGAGGAGTCAAATGAATTTCCAAAGGCTCAAAGCTAAGACATGGATTCTCTCATTCCAAGCTCCCTTTCCTTCTACAGCCATCCTAACTGCTTTGAAATTTCCAAAACTAGGAAAGAGGTGGAGTAAGATGGCCAAAAAGAAGACTCCAGCAATTGTCATCCCCCTTTCCCTGTAGGCACAAAAAACTGTACAGTGATCCACACAAAAAAGCACCTTCATAAAACCAAAAATCAGGTAAGCAATCACAGTACCTAATTTTAACACCATATCAAGGAAAGAAGCACCAAAAAAGGTATAAAAGACATTCTCAAATTGTCTACAACATCCCTCCCCCACCCCACCCCCAGCAGCAACCATGTGGTATGCAGAGCAGGCTTGGAAAAGGAAGATTTCAGTGACTGTGGGACTTGCATTGGAACTCAATGTTGTCCTGTCACAGCAGAAAGCAACATGGAGCCGAATTCAGCCAGTTCCCACAGCAGGAACATTTAGATCAGCCCTAATCAGAGGAAAATTGCCCAACTCAGCAGTCAGAAACTAAATTCTGGCAAGCCCTGTCACTGTGGGCTAGCATGCTCTGGGGTCCCAAATAAACTTGAAAGGCAGTCTAATCCACAAGAACTGAAATTCTTGGTGAAATCCTGGTGTTGTGCTGGGCTCAGAGCCAGTGGACTTGGGGTATATGTGACCTAGTGAGACATCAGGTGGGGTGACCAAGAGAGTGCTTTTGCCACCCCTCCTTCAATATCAGACAGTGCAGCTTCCAACTCCAGGGAAGACTCTTTCCCTCTTCTTGAAGAGAGGAAAGGGGAGAGTAAAGAGGACTTTGTCTTGAGACTTTGATACCACCTCAGCCACAGCAGAACAGGGCACCAGGCAGAGTCCTGAGGTCACCATACCAGGCCCTCCCAAATGATATTTCTAGACACACACTGGGCCAGAAAGAAACTGGCTGCCTTGAAGGGAAGGAACCAGTACTGGCAGGATTCATCTCCTGCTGACTAAAGAGCCCTTGGGCACTGAATAATCAGCAGTGGTAGCCAGGCAGTACTTGCCAGGACTTTTGAGTGAGACTCAGAGATGTTCTTGCTTCAAAAGTGACCTAGCATATTTCCAGCTGTGGTGGCTATAGGGAGAGACTGTTGGCTTGAAGAAAGGAGAAGGAAGAGTAAAGAGGGCGTTTTCTTGCAGCTTGGGTACTGGTTCAGCCACAATGGAGGTAGAGCACCAAGTGGGCTCTTGGGGAGCCTGATTCCAGTCCTTGGCTCTTGGATAGTATTTCTGCACCTGCCCTGGCCCAGAGAGGAGCCCACTTACCTGAAAGGAGAGACCCAGGCCTGGTAGCATTCACCACAAGCTGACTAAAGAATCCTTAGTCCTTGAGTGAATATTGATGGTAGCCACACAATGCTTGCCATGAACATGGCAAGGGTGGGTGGGCACAGGGAGGGACTCCTTTGCTTGAGGAAAAGAAAGGAAAGCGTGGAAAAATCTTTGTCTTATGGGTTGGGTGCCAGCTCAGTCACAGCTCGAGGCCTTGGCTCCTGGACACCATCCCTGGACCTGCTTGAGGAACTCATTACCCTGAAGGGAAGGACATAAGACAGGCTGGCTTCGCCAGACTGATTATATAGCCCTTGGGCCTTGAGAAAATATAGACAGTAGTCAGGGAGTAGTCTCTGTGAACTTTGGACAATAATCAGTGCTGGCTTTGTGTCTGACCTAGCATAGTCCTAATGGCGGTGGCTACAAAGGTGCTTGTGTTATCCCTAACCCCAGATTCAGGCAGGTCAGCAGAGAGAGAGAAAGAGAAAGAAAGAGAGAGAGAGAGAAATGGAAAGAGAGAGAGAGAGACAGAGAGAGACAGAGAAAATCTATTTGTTTGGGGGAAAGTAAGGGAAGAGAACAAGAGTCTCTGCTTGGTAATCCAGGGAATTTTCCTGGCTCTTACCCAAGAGCATGCAGGCAGTACCTCTGTGAGTCTCAAAGAGCCACAGCATTACTAAGCATGGGATGCTCCATAAAGTAGATATGGCTGCAGTGACCAAAGACTAAGACCACAGCATCCAAATCCCTTCGAATACTTGGAAAATCTCCCAAGAAGGGCAGGTACAAATAAGCCCAGACTGTGAAGACTACAATAGACACCTAACTTTTCACTGCTCAGACACTGAAAAACATCTACTAGCATCAATACTATCCAAGAAAACATGACCTCACAAATGAACTAAATAAAGCACCAGAGAACAATCCTGGGAAAAAATAGAGATATGTGACCTTTCAGACAGATAATCCAAAATAAGTGTTTTGAGGAAATTGAAAGAATTCAAGATAACACTGAGAAGGAATTCAGAATTCTATCAGAAATATTTAACGAAAATGCAACTGACACACTGAAGAATGTTTCAGAGTCTCTTAACAGCAGAATTGATCAGGCAGAAAAAAGAATTAGTGAATTTTAAAACAGGCTATTTGAAAATGCAGTCAGAAGAGACAAAATAAAAACGAAAAACAATAAAGCACACCTACGAGATCTACAAAATAGCCCCAAAAGGGCAAATCTAAGAGTTATTGACCTTAAGGAGAGAGGGAGGGAGGGAGAAAGGGAGCGTAGGAGAGAGAGAGACAGAGAGAAAGAGGGAGAGAGATGGAGAGAGAGAGAGGGAGAGAGAGAGAGGGAGAGAGAGGGAGGGAGAGAGAAAGGGAGAGAGAGAGAGAGAGGGAGAGAGAGAGAGAGAAAGAGAGAGAGAGAGAGAGAGAAAGAGAGAGAGAGAGAGAGAGAGAAAGAGAGAGAGAGAGAGAGAGAGAGAGAGATCTTGGTAGAACGTTTATTCAAAGAGATAATAACAGAAAACCTCCTAAACCTAGAGAAAGGTATTAATATCCAAGTACAAAAAGGTTATATGACACCAAGAAGATTTAATGCAAAAAAGACCACCCCAAGGCATTTAATAACCAAATTCTCAAAGGTCAAGGATAAAGAAAGGATCCTAAAAGTAACAAGAAAAAAAACACAGGTAACATAAAATGGAGCTCATATATGTCTGGCAGAAGACTTTTCAGTGGTAACCTTGTAGGGAAGAAGAGAGTGGCATGACATACCTAAAGGGCTGAAAGAAAAAAAAACCTTTTACCCTAGAATAAAATATCCAGTGAAAATATCCTTAAAACATGAAGGAAAAATAAAGACTTTCCGCAGACAAACAAAAGCTGAAGGAATTCATTTACACCAGACTTTTCCTACAAGAAATGCTGAAGGGAGCTCTTTAATCTGAAAGAATAAGATGTTAATGAGCAATAACAAATTATGTGAAAATACAAAACTCACTGGTAATTGAAAGTAAACAGAAAAATACAGAATACTGAGAATATTATAACACTGTAATTGTGGTATATGAACTACTCATATCTTGAGTGGAACTAAGAGATGAATCCATAAAAAATAACTAAAACAATTTTTCAAGACATATAGAGTACAAAAAGATATAAATAGAAACAACAAAATGATAAGATGCAGGGAGATGAAGTTAAAATGTAGAATTTTTATCTTTTTAGAAAAGATAAGCTTTTATAGACAGTTTTCTCTTTCCATGTTTTTTTATACAATAGAATGTTAAGTTGTCATCAGTTTAAAATAATGAGTTATAAAATATTATGTGTAAGCCTCATGGTAACCTCAAATAAATAACATGCAACAAACACACACACATAAAAGAATTAAAAGGAGGAAAATAAAATACACCACCAGAGGAAATCACCTTCACTAAAAGGGAGACAGGAAGGAAGAAAAAAAGGAAGAAAAGACCACAAAACAACAAGAAAACAAATAACAAAATGGAAGGAGTAAGTCTTTACTTATCAATCATAATACTGAATCTAAATGGACGAAACTCTCCAATCAAAAACATAGACTGGCTGAATGGATAAAAAACAAGAACCCTTGGATGGAGCTGGAAGCCATTATTCTAATGAAGTAACTGAAGAGTAGAAAACCAAATACTGTATTTTCTCACTTATAAATGGGAGCTAAGCTATGAGGATGCAAGGTCATTCACAGTGGTATAATGGATTTTGAGGACTCCATGAGGATGGGAGGTTAGGAGAGAGTGAGGAGTAAAAGACTACATATTGGTCATATTGAATGGGTAAAAAGCTAAAGCATTCCCTTTGAAAACCGGCACAAGACAAGGATGCCCTCTCTCACCACTCCTATTTAACACAGTATTGAAAGTTCTGGCCAGGGCAATCAGGCAAGAGAAAGAAATAGAGGGTATTCAAATAGGAAAAGAGGAAGTCAAGCTGTCTCTGCAGATGACAAGATGTTATATTTAGAAAACTCCATCATCTCAGCCCAAAATCTCCTTAAGCTGATAAGCAATTTCAGCAGTCTCAGGATACAAAATAAATGTGTAAAAATCACATGCATTCCTATACACCAATTATAGACAGAGAGGCAAATAATGAGTGAACCCCCATTCACAATTGCTACAAAGATAATTAAATACCTAGGAATACAACTCACAAGGGATGTGAAGGACTTCTTCAAGGAGAACTACAAACCACTGCTCAAGGAAATAAGTGAGGACACAAACAAATAAAAAACATTACATGTTCATGGATAGGAAGAATCAATATAGTAAAAATGGCTATACTGCCCAAAGTAATTCATAGATTCAATGGTATCCCATCAAGCTACCACTGACTTTCTTCACATAATTAGAAAAAACTACTTTAAATTTAAAATAGAACCAAAAATAGCTTGTATAGCCAAGACAATCCTAAGCAAAAAGAACAAAGCTGGAGGCATCATGCTACCTGACTTCAAACTATACTACAAGGCCACAGTAACCAAAATGGCATGGTACTGGGTACCAAAATAGATATAGACCAATGGAAGAGAACAGAGGCCTCAGAAATAATGCCACACATCTATAATCATGTGACCTTTGACAAACCTGACAAAAAATAAGCAATGGGAAAGGAATTTCTTATTTAATAAAAAATTCAGAAACCTGAAACTGGACCCCTTCCTTATACCTTATACAAAAATAAACTCAAGATGGATTAAAGATTTAAATGTAAGAATTAAAATTATAAAAACCCTGGAAGAAAACCATTCAGGACATAGCCATGGGCAATGATTTCATGACTAAAACACCAAAAGCAATGGCAACAAAAGCCAAAAATGACAAATGGGATCTAATTAAAATAAAAAGCTTCTGCACAGCAAAAGAAACTATCATCAGAGTGAACAGGCAATGTAAAGAAAGGGATAATTTTTTTAATCTATCCATCTGACACCGTAGATTCCAGCTAATATCCGGAATCTACAAGGAACTTAAACAAATTTTCAAGAGAAAACAAACAACCCCATCAAAAAGTGGGCAAAGGATATGAACAGACAATTCTAAAAAGAAGACTTTTATGTGGCCAACAAACATGTGAAAAAGAGTTCATCATCACTGGTCATTAGAGAAATGCAAATCAAAACCACAATGAGATACCATCTCATGCCAGTTAGAATGGCGATCATTAAAAAGTCAGGAAGCAACAGATTCTGGTGAGGATGTGAATAAATAGGAACGTTTTACACTGTTGGTGGGAGTGTAAATTAGTCCAACTATTGTGAAAGACAGTGTGGTGATTCCTCAAAGATCTAGAACCAGAAATACCACTTGATCCAGCAATCCCATTACTGGATATATACCCAAAGGACTATAAATCATTCTGTTATAAAGACACACGCACATGTATGTGTACTTCATCACTGTTCACGATAGCAAAGACTTGGAACCAACCCAAATGCCCATCAATGATAGATTGGATAAAGAAAATGTGACATATATACACCTTAGAATAATATGCAGCCATAATAAAAGATGAGTTCATGTCCTTTGGATGGACATGGATGAAGCTGGAAACCATCATTCTCAGCAAACTAACACTAGAACGGAAAAACCAAACATGGTGTGTTCTCACTCATAAGTGGGAGTTGATCAAAGGGAACAGATGGACACAGGGAGGGGAACATCACACATTGGGACCTAGGTGGGAGGCTAGGGGAGAGATAGCATTAGGAGAAATACCTAATGTAGATGATGGGTTGATGGGTGCAGCAAACAACCATGGCACATGTATATCTATGTAACAAACCTGCACATTCTGCACATATATCTTAAAACTTAAGGTATTATATAAAGACTATATATTGGGTAGTGTACACTTCTCAGGTGACTGCTGCACTAAAATCTCAAAATCCACTACTGAAGAAGTCACCCATGTAACCAAAATTCACCTGTGCCCCCTTAACTAATGAAAAAGAGTTTTGACATATAATATACTCTGTTTATTACCTAGTTTATCTTTCTGCTTGATTCAATTTCCCTTGTATTTGAATAGTCAGTAGTCTCTTTTCCCACTAATACACTTTTTTTCTCTTTGTACTTTCTTGGAGTGTAATTTAAAAAATATGTAACAAATAAACTTTTTCCAATTTTTTTAACTTTTCACTTTAAAAACGTTTGTTTATGACTATAAAATTTCTGACACATGCTGTACATATCCAAACATTGTATCTAATTGCAGATTTTCATTGCTTTTAGAATATATATATGTTTATATATATTTCTTTTAGAATATATGTTTCATTTCCTCCTAAATGACATACAGAATTTCATTAATATGGCATAAAACAAAAAATAACAGTCACATAAGGAAATGTTAAGAATAAAAGGCACATGTCTTACAAAAGATAAACTTATAGAAAGTATTAACAAAACAGGCTATAACCTCAATTATGAACAAGTTTTCTATTAACATTTTCAATTAAGATGGCACAGAGTAAAAAATTGAATATTTCATGAATAAACATTAATTTCTTAATATGTTGAAAAGAATAACAACGGTGTCACATTTATTATATAACAAGCACTGTGGCTTACATGGACTAAATGTTTACTTATTAGATCCTCAAAAAATAATTTTTAATATCAAAAAATAATATTATTTTAAAAATATTTTAAAATAATTTTTATTTACAAGAAATGTATTTCCCCTATTAAATATAAAGATACACACTGACTAAAAATAAAGGAATGAAAAAGATATTTCATACAAATGGAAACCAAAGAAAATGCAGTAGCTATACTTACATCAGACAAAACAGATTTCAAGACAAAAACTACACAAAGAGAGAAAGAAGATCAGTATATAACGATAAAGGGGTCAATTCATCAGGAGGATATAACTATTTGAAGTATATATGCACATAACACTTGAGCATCCAGGCATCTAAAGCAAATATTATCAGAGCTGAAGGAAGAGAAAGGTCACAATACAATAATAGTTGGAGATTCTAACACCCCACTTTCAGCATTGAAGAGATCATGCAGACAGAAAAATCAACAATGAAACATTGGCCTTAATCTGCATTATGTATTAAATTGACCTAATAGATATTGAAATAGGTATTTCATCCAATGGCTGCAGAATATACACTCTTTCCTCAGCATATGGATCATTCTCAATGGCAGACCATATGTTAGGCCACAAAACAAGTCTTTAAAAAAGTATTAGCCATTACAATTATATCAAACTTCTTCTCTGACCACAATGGAATAAGACCAGAAATCGATAAGAGGAATTTTGGAAACTGTACAAACCACATGAAAATTAAACAGTATACTCTGGAATGACTATGTCAAAAAATAAATTAAGAGAAAAATTTAAACATTTCTTGAAACATACCAAAATAGAAACACAACATACCAAAACCTATGGGATACAGCAAAGCAATGCTATGAGGAAAGATTATGGCAATATGCACCAACATCAAAAAAGTAAAAAAAGTTAGAATAAAAACCCTAACAACACATGTTAAAGAACTAGAAACGCAAGAGCAAACTAAACTCAAAGCACTGGAAGAAATGAAATGATAAAGATCAGAGTACAAATAAATAAAATTAAATTAAAAGGAAAAAATAATACAAAAGATCAGTGAAACAAAAAGTTGGTTTTGTGGATAAATAAACAACATTGACAAGTACTTAGCTAGACTAAGAAAAAAGAGAAGGCTCAAATAAAATCAGAGATGAAAAAAGAAACATTACAACAGATACTGAAAAAATTCAAGGGATCATTAGAGGCCATTATGAGCAACTATCTGTCAATACATTGAAAAACCTAGAAGAAATAGATACATTTCAAGAAAAAGGGAACTTGTGAAGATTGAAACACGAAAAAAAATCTAAAACCTGACCAGACCAATAACAAGTTATAAGATTGAAGCTGTAACAAAAAGTCTCCCCAGCAATAAAAAGGCCGGGACCCAATGACTTCAGTGCAGAATTTTACCAAACATTGAAAGAAGAAGTAATATCAATCAAATTCAAAGTATTCCAAAAAATAGAGGAGAGAATTGTTCCAAACTCATTCTACAAGGCCAGTATTACCCTGACAACAAAACCAAAATGACATATAAAAAAAGGAAAATCATAGGCCAATATTCTTGATAAACACTGCCGCAAAAATCCCCAACAAAACACTAGCAAACTGAATTCAACAATACATTAAAAAGTTCATTCACCATGACTAAGTGGGATTTATCCAAGGATGCAAGGATGGTTCAAAATACACAAGTCAATCAATGTGATGTGTTATATTAACAGAATGAAGGACAAAATGCATTTGATCATTTCAATTGATGCAGAAAAAGCATTTAATAACATTAAATTTTTATCTTCCTTTAAAGACAAAAACCTTCAAAAAACTAGGGAGCATACTTCAACATAGTAAAAGCCATATATGCCAGACCCATCGCTAGTATCATGCTAAATTGAGAAAAACTGAAGGCCTTGCCTATAAGGTCTGAAACAAAAGAAGGATGTTCACTTTCCCCACTATTAATCAACAGAGCACTGGAAGTCCTAGCTAGAGCAATCAGACAAGAGAAAGAAATGAAGGGCATCCACACTGGAAAGAAATAAGTCAAATTATTCTTGTTTGCAGATTATATGATCTTATACTTGGAAAAACCTAAAGACTGCACCAAAAGCCTATCAGAACTGATAAACAAATTCAGTAAAGTTGTAGGATACAAAATCAACACATAAAATCAGTACATTTCTGAATGCCAACAATGAACAATCTAAAAAAGAAATCAGGAAAGTAATCCCAATGACAATAGCTAAAAATAAAATAAAATACCTAGCAATAAACTGAGTCAAATAAATGAAGTATCTCTACAAGAAAAACTAAAAGAAATTAATATAAGAGTTTGAAGAAGACATCCAAATAATAGAAGGATATTCCATGCTCGTGGATTTTAAGAACTGATATTGTTAAAATGTCCATTTTACTCGAAGCTATCTACAGATTTAATGCAATTTATATCAGAACATCAATGACATTCTTCACATAAATAGAAAAAAATCATCCAAAATTTATATGGAACCACGAAAGACCCAGGATAGGTGAAGCTATGTTGTGAAAAAAGAAATGAACAACACTGAAAAATCATGTTTCCTGACTTCAAATTATACTACAGAGCTATTGTAACCAAAACAACATGATACTCACATAAGAACAGACACGTAGACCAATGGAACAGACAGAGAACCCAGAAACAAGTCTATACATCTACAGTGAACTTATTTTCAACAAAGGTGCCAAGAACATATATTATAGAATGGATAGTCTCTTCAACAAATGGTGCCGGAAAAACTGAATATCCATATGCGGAAGGCATCTGGACCCCTATCTCTCAGCAAATACAAAAATAAAATCAAAACATGTTAAAGACTTAAATTTAAGACATCAATCCATGAAACTACTTCAAGCAAACATTGAGAAAACTCCCCAGAGCATTAATCTGGGTAAAAATTTCTTCAGTAATAGTGCACAAGCACAAGCACCGGCAACTAAAAATCGACAAATGAGGACGTCATGTTAAAAAGCTTCTGCATGGTAAAGAATTCAATCAACAAAGTGAATGGGAGAAACTATTTGCAAACTATACATCTGACCAACGATTAATAACTAGGGTACACACGGAGCTCAAGCAACTCTATAGGAAAAAAAAAAACTAACAATCTGATTAAAAATGGGTAAAAGATCTGGGTATCCATCTCTCACAATAAGACATAAAAATGACAAACAGATATATGACAAGGTGCTCAAACTCACTGATCATCTGAGAAGTGCAAATCAAAACAACAATGAAATCTCATTTTCACCACCATTAAAGTGGCTTTCATCCAAAGAACAGACAGTAATTAATGCTGGGGAGGATGTGGAGAAAAGAGAACCCTCATACACTGTTGGTGGATATGTAAGTTAGTAAAACCATTACCGAGAATAGATTTGAGGTTCCATAAAAGACTAAAAATAGAACTATCGTATCACCCAGCAATCTCACTGCTGGGTATATAACCCAAAGAAGAAAAATCAGTATATCGAAGAGATATCTGCACTCCCATGTTTATTTATTCCAATATTTGGAAGCAACTCGTGTCCATCAACAGACGAATGGATGAAGAAAATGGTACATACATACAGTAAAGTCCTATTCAACATAAAAAAAGAGATCCTGTCATTTGCAAGAACATGGATGGAACTAGAGGGCATTATATTATGTGAAATAAGCCAGGCACAGAAAGACAAACTGGGCATGTTCTCACATATTTATGGGAGCTAAAAAAACAATTGAGCTCATAGAGATGGAGAGTGGAATGATGGTTACTAGAGGTTGGGAAGGATAGTGGGAGGGGAGGAAGTAGGATGGCTACTGGGTACAAAAATATAGTTAGAATGATTAAGATCTAGTATTCAATAACACAACAGGGTGACTGCAGTCAACAATAATTTATTGTGCATCTTAAAATAAAGAAAAGAATATAATTAGATTGTTTGTATCACAAAGAAAGGATAAATGTTTGTGGTGAGGGATACCCCATTTACTCTGATGATTATTACACACTGTTTGCTTGTATCAAAATGCCTCAGATACTTCATACATATATATAACTACTTTGTGTCCACAAAAATAAAAAAAAATTAAAAATTACCCAGAAAAAAATTCTGAAACTAGTCAGAGAAATGCTTATCTGCAGGATCCATTTTGTGCACATATTCCATGATGTGAGTCAGCAAATTCTGGAATTATATTTCCTAGAACAGTGAGGGCCTCCTTGAGGCAATGTACTGATTATATTCTGTTTCCAAAATGGGTCAGGTCACTCACTAATGTTACTAGCAACAAGGGTGTCAAATGCTCACAGCATCATAAAAGGGCTTGCTAGTCAAGAGTAATCTTTGTGGTATTAGATATGTGTGTACATGATTGGCATTTCTCTAGGACCCCACAGGAGCCAACAGATGGGTTAATGAACAAGAAAGAAGAGCTACCAAGTGAAGATTGGGCTAAGTTGACATGGCTAAAGGGGAGTCAGCCACCTCATGGGAAGGTGTCTAATGCCCCAAGAAAGCTCTTCATTGTTTTTTCTGAGATTCTAAGGAATATAATCCTATTTTTATTTACTTTACTGGATTTCTAGTTTGTTCTCCCTCCGTATTTCTAATGGTCATTTTGATGAGTGAGCATTAATTTCTATTACATTCTAAAAGTCCAAGGAATGTAATCCGTACTTATACTCATGGTTGAGATGGGAAAGAACAGTGGGTGATAACACTAGAAACCAAAGTAAGAAAAATTGAGTCTCAATGGGAACAAGGCACTCTGAGGGACAGAACTGGAAAATAATGTCTGACTTTCTAGATAGCCCCTCTGTCCCTCAATTCCACAGTGTTCTATTTTCTATTCTAACATAGAAGGCCTTTCTCTTCCACATGTAATTTATAGTTCTGTAATAGATGTTGCAGTCTCTACACCCCTCCAAAAAAATGTGAGTATCTGGAAGCCACAATCCCCAAACTATGTCAGTGAAGTTAACCAATTAGTAAATAGAGCCACCTGTCTCCCTTCAATTCACTGTATACACCTACTATTCTTAAAGGTCTGTGCATCACACAGCAGACCAAGCTAGCCTCTACTCCATATCAGCAGTTACAATTCTGTTTGATGACTGGTGTGAACCTGCTTGTATGTACTGAGTTTGCCATGCTGCACTGAGTTTTCTTGCCTCTGCTATTTTTCTGATTTCCAAATCCCTCATGGTTTTCTAATGTCCAAAGAAGCTTACTTGGAACAGAATGTCCACTTAGGCCTTGACCCCTACAATTCGATGTAAAACCAGCTACTGGTTGCCCAGAACTCACACATCTCTCCTTAGTTTCTAGTGATCTCATTGGGCATGGTGGTGTGCACTTGTAGTCCCAGCTACTCAGGAGGCTGAGGTGGAAGGATTGCTTGAGACCAGGAGTTTAAGGGTGTAGTACATTATGACCACACCTGTGAAGAGCCACAGACTCCAGCCTGGGCAACATAGCAAGAACCTGTCGCTAAAGAATAAAATAAAATAAAATACAAATAAAGTGATCTCACTGCTTCTGTTGTGCCCATAGACAAACACAATTCCAACTGAAATGGATAAAACTTCCTCATTTCTCTCCACTATCGCTTCCTCTGCTTCTCTTTTCCCTTTCTTTTGTTTCATCTAAGCAAATACTCAATGCTTTAATTTGACCTGCGGCTCCTCAAAACCTGCAGTTTTGATGCTGTATCTAAGGCTTCCTATTCTAGATAAGCATTTTCTCTTCAAAACTTCTCTTGAATTCATATTTTCTGTAAAATATAATATTGGTGATTCCATTCCTCCACAGTCTTGCTAATGGACATACGGAGAGTCTAATGCTCAATACTATTTCCTCATTATGGCTGAATGTGTCCCAGAAGGAAAAGCCTTCCAAAACGATTCCACATATAATGGGAGTTTCAGATACTGTGAGAGAGCATCAGTAGCAAGGTATCTTCAGGTAGGGGGCCGTTTCATAAAGTCTTAAGTCATAACACGTGATTGGCTATCTGTGGTACACACACTCCCACCCTAACCGCTGTTTTAACCCTGAATTTCCAATGGCGGAAATGTATGCTAAGGAAACTTTAAAAAGAAAATAATGTACATGACTACAACCTAAGTATATAGCAATAATCTAAACCTCCAACAATACCAAGGCATGAGGACGACAGAACAAAACAATGACTTTATAAATTGTACATATATGCGAGGGCCAGACCTAAAGGAAATGAAGACATGTTTTAAGCAGTTGTTGTGTTAGTGTGGTGTGCTTAAAAAAAGTCATTAGCAGAAAGTGTAAACCTCCAGATAGGTGATGTAATTTCACATGCTTCAGAACTAAGGTTGAAGCCCACCAGACACAATGCACTCCAGAAGAGGTTTCAAATGTGTTTACAGTAAAATCATGGTTTCAGCAAAGTGAATCTTCCTCTGAAGGGCTCAGTAGTGGAGAAAAGAGACCTGTAAGTGCATTATGGAAAGATAAAGCAGGAAGTGGTAAGAACCACAGAGAGATACCCATGAAGTGATGTGGGAGTATAGGAGAGGGTGGGGTATCTTTCGATGGAGTGGACGCTTCATGGAGGAGGAGGCATTTGAGTGAGGCCTTGAAGGAAGGTAGGACTTAAGAATATGGAGATGTGGAGAAAAAGCACAGGAGACATACGAGATACCCCGAGTAGAGGTAAGGATAGGGGAAAGTGTGGGTTTGTTTTGAGATAAAGGAATAATTTAACTATATTGTAATACAGCCCCTGAAATATTCTGGTATCCTTGGGTGATAAACAAACACTAAACATCCCTTTTAGGAAATGAATAAAAAATGAAAAACTATCAACTAAACTGAAATAAAATCAGCAAACATTGTTCCGTTTGGGATTTGATTGAAATCAATTAGTTGTTCTACAATCCTCAATAACATTGTTTTTGGGGGGCTTTGATTTAGACCAGTCAGTTGCTACAGTGATCTCTCTCTCTCATTTTGCACTTACCTCTTACAACACTTATCACAGCAGTATTTAGTTTTTGTTTCCACACTGATATCTCCTACTAAACTTTGAGATCTTTGAGAGAAGTATTGCGTTTCATTCATCACTGATACTGAGTTCTTAGCATCAAGCAGAAGGCCTGCAATATAACTGCCCCACTGTGTGCTGTCATTTGCTCCCAGTGGATTGAAACTATGCTTTACGCATCTCTCTCTCCCTGGCACCCAGCACGAGGCTTGACATAAAACAGATGCTTGATGTTTGTTGAACTGAGGTGAGTTAGGTGTATTCTTATTCTCTTAGTCCTCTGTGTCTCAGTTTCCACGTTTATAAAATCAGTGTAGAAGTAAGCGTATCTAGTATCTTATAGAGTTATTTTGAGGATTAAGCATGCACTTACTATCGTACTTAACACATGGAAAATGTTTGGTAACATTAGGTGCTATGATTGTCATCATCATTAGTATTTGTTGTTGTTAAAGCTTCCAAAACTGCTGATAGGGACAGTCCTACTGTACTATGCCAGCCTTGGTTAGGATTATTTCTGGGGCTGGGAAAGGGGAAGCTCTGCCTATAGACATTTATTATTATTATACTTTAAGTTCTGGGGTACATGTGCAGAACGTGCAGGTTTGTTGCATAGGTATACATGTGCCATGGTGGTTTGCTGCATCCATCACCCTGTCATCTACATTAGGTATGGATATGGAAGGGATAGCGTTAGGAAAAATACCTGCTTATATATTTTTTTTCTTTGCTATGTTCCATCACATTGTCTCTGCTGCAAGTAGATACTCTTGGCAGTGTTAAAGCTGCAACTGATGTTGGAAGGCAGGCCTACCAGACTGGAATCTTTTTGAAAACATGGCTAGCTCATATTTGTCACTGGTTGAAAAAATAAATGAATGAAATCTACTAATCTCCAGCCCTTCTTCTCTGCCTTTGGACTATGATAATACAAATGCTTATACTCTGGAGTTCTCTCTAGCCAACTTTCACTCTAGCCAACTTTCTTTAGTCTTGGTTACTTGGGGATGCACTCATCTATAAGGCTTCAAAACTATTCATGTCCAAAAATAATTACTATCAAATTATCCATGTAAATAGCAACAGAAGAATTATTTACTCTACATTAGTATTTCTTTAGTGACATAACTGGAGCACTGGAAATGTGCTGTAATTTGATGAGGGACTGATTTCTCATTCATGTACTGGAAAGTACTGTTATCAGTGTTTAGTTCATTTTATTTTTAAAAAATATGTCACTACACTAGGAAATTTCAGGTTGCCTTATCTCATGTTATCCTTATGAATCCTCTGAGGGTGGTTATCATTATTCCTATTTTACAGTTAAGAAAACTAAGCCTTGGGGGGGTGCTATCATTTTCCCAAGGTCACACAACTAATGGATATTAGACCTAAGATCAAGTTTTTTACCTTTATATCAATAGAATTCTTGGGTAGAGAGCATTTGAGTATCTCAGTAGTGCTCACTAGGTAGGTGGGAAATCATTCCATACCTCCATATCCCTTTCTTTTGCTTCCTGTATCTATCTCTGCTCCCATGAAGCTATAATCTGAACTTAAACTTGCTGGCTAGTCATTGTCAAGTTGCAAAAGAGACAAAGAAAACTCTTTCCAAGTGACATGGGCTACAGAGGAGTTTGCGGGAAGTGGAGGAGGCTACACAGGTGGAATGGCAGAGGAGGCTATGCAGGAGAGTGGGAAATAGGAGGCTTTTAGTTATAAACAATGCAAATGAAGAAGGAACCCATTCTGTATTCTGAAGCTGAGCATAGTTAAGGGACTTCAAGGACGGGATGTCTATTTACTGATGGCCCTGAGGGCTCTTGGCAGTGTGCTAGCCCCTTCTCTTCAGATGGAGCCTTGGACAAGATCTGAAGTTGATTCAGGTAGAAGTAGATAAGCAGTATGTACTTGCTGGTTTTGGTTGGCTGCTTTTTAAAAGGATGAGAATTAAAGAGTGGGTGGAGACAGAGGGATGTAAAGCTAACCTAGGAGAAGCAGAATGAATATCAGTACACTGCTAGAGTTTCATTTGAAACAAAATAGAGTCATAGGCCAGACCAAGGCATTACTTTTTTTTGAAATAAATTTTCCTCTCCCGCACAACAGACAAGCAAGACACTATAACCAAACCACATTCCTTTAAGAGGTCTGAAGCACTAGGAATGTAGGAGATGGCGTGCTAGATAAAAGATAATCCAGCTTAGTTTTTAAAAATATTCATCTGGCTTCAGGAAAAGAAGCTTTAAAAATTATTTACACAGGTGCTGGCTCAGGTTTCTATTGAATCCGGCCTCAGTATACTCTAAGACACACCTCTGGCTGGACATGGGAAACCAATGGCTGAAAAATATAGAGAATAATTTATTACCTTTGATAGCTTTTCTCCTGGCCAGTAGCTTAGGACTTGAATCTGCTGGGAAGGTCAGACTTATATTATTGGGGACAAAGATACACAGAGAGCTCTGACACCTTCAAGTCCAAACTCTGGAATTCAGGAGAGACAATGAACACGTGCTGGTTGGGCTGACTGGGGAGTGTTACTCACAGTGTACTGGGAGGTAAAAAGTAAAGAGGAAGAGATTGACCTTTGTTATATTCTCATACAAATGCTGATGGCTTTTCTGGTCCCTAATTAAGTAACTCTAAAGAGAAGAGGAATCTTACACCAACTAAAGGCCTCCTTTATCTTTGGAATACCACAGATACCATCTCTTATTTGTTCTTTCTGCCTACCCAGGGACACTGCAATTATATATGTTCTAATACCTGGGTAGTAACCTCGTTCTGCAAATCCCAGACCCCAGCATAGAGCAGCTATGGACAGTTCAGCACAGGGTGGGAGCAAGGCACAAAGAGCCAACCGAAGGCCTGTCAAGCAGCTTGCTGCATCTGATGAGATTCCGCACAATGACCTCCAGATTCCATAATGCTCCCCAAACAAGCCTTCCTCTTTAACATCACCCTGTCTTTGCTCAGTCTGTTCCCTCCTCCTGAAGTTCTCTTCCTACTTTTTTGTACCTGGCAAACTCTTATGCATCCCTCAGGACCCAGATAAACCCTTAACTCCTCTGTGAGGCCCTCCTAAACTTCCAGGTAAAATAAATCATTCTCTCATACTGTCTGCTCAAGGGATTATGTACCTACTTCTAGTACAGCAGTAATCTCACTCTTGTGTGTTGGTAACTCTTCACCCCAGAGCCACTGACCATTTGTATGAATGACTTTGGGCAAATCACTCAACACTTTTGTGCCTCAGTTCCCTCATTTGTAAATTTAGGGTATACAGATTGAATAAGAAAATGCCTACAAAGCATCTAATGCATATTGACTGCTCAATAAACAGTTTTTGTTGTTATATCATGTCTCTTACCCCAGTGCCTGGTATAAGTCGCATGTACGTAGTCATCACTGACTATTGAATAAATGT
Source organism: Callithrix jacchus (assembly GCF_049354715.1). Lineage (NCBI taxonomy): Eukaryota > Metazoa > Chordata > Mammalia > Primates > Cebidae > Callithrix > Callithrix jacchus. The sequence continues at coordinate 64,687,506 of NC_133524.1, read as the reverse complement.
ATGTTATGTGGAGAAAGTGCCAGTCATTCAATGGCAAGTTGGATATCACCATAGTCAGGATACTCCCTTATGAGTCTATAAAATCCTTACCAAAGACAAGACCAGTATTCTGTAATCTTCTCTGGATTATAGAGCCTCTGAGATCCACATAAAAGCTACTATGAATATGCTTCCTAAAAAATTTACACATGCACATACACACAAAACAACCTTGCAACAATCCTCACACCAAGAAATATTTTACAGAGTTCTGTCACTACAGACTACTTTTAACACTCATTACTCTACTAGGCAGGGGAGACATACAGTTACAGAAGATGGTCTCACACAATGGCAAAAGCAGAGAGGAATATCAGAAACTAAGCACCTTCTGGGAACCAACGGCCATAAATGCTTACTATGCTGCCTCACATAATTCTTGAGAGTTGCAAGGTAATGACCTCTGTGACTCTGCTAATTAGCTGTGAGGCAGGAGGGTCTCTCAGAAGGAAAACTAGAAATGCCAGGGAGGCTCTCATTTCTGCCATATATGTTGTACAAACCCAGGAAACTAATTTTCTGTTTCTGAGCCTCACTTTCCTTTTCCATGAAATGGTTTGGCCAGATTTTTTGATTTCCAAGTTCCCTTCCTTCAAGCTTTAGTGTTTAAAGATCCTGCAGTTTTGAGCACTGCAAATCTTTTAAGTATTTTCTTGACATAACCTGTTGACCAAATCAACCACCCTGTAAGTAAATGAGCTTGTGACCTGTAGGAATGTGCTAATGTAACTTAAGGAACTGTTATAAGTCTATGGTGTTCAGGGCCCACATCTAGATACCACAATGAAATCAAGGTCCATCCACACAATGAGGTGACCCAGGAGAGGAAGGAAAGACATATTTTTAAAACCCTAATATAGGAAAACGAGTTGCTGCCTCTATGACTTTTTAGTTCTATCCTAAAAGACAACATTCTCTATTTTCTGATATCGAAGAGGAGGGAAATGGATTTATCTTCCTCCTGGCCCCATAGAAAACACTCTGTGGTATGCTCTGCTGAGAAGGCTCAAAGCAAAGATAGAAGGGACTATGAATATACTATTTATATCCACACATCCCATCTAAGCTCCTTGTTTAGCTTGGGCATAGGGAACAAAATTCTCATGAGCACAGGTGTTAAGTTGTGCTTCCTGTTCTACAGTTGTGTGACAACAGCGAATTAAGGAGCTACCATGCTGAGTCTCATCAGAATCAGAACTTTCACTCTGAAGAATAGGAGTTGGTAAAAGGACTATGGCCCACATGTCCCTCACACATCTAATGAACAGAGGTGCTGTTTTAAGTGCTTGGAGTTTTCTTAGGAAGATAAGCTTCCTGTGATGTTAGCGATGCTTTATGGTTTCTTGGTTACTCCCTACAGTACTTAACATCTTTCTTAATTTCTTTCTCTTATATCTGACTCTGCTGTCCCTCTTCATTGCTGCCTTTCTTGTTTGCCTAGGAATGATACTTAGGTTCTACATTGGTTAATTTGAGGAGCTGCTGTGATGGAGCAAAGTGAATGCTGCCTTTGACCCCAGAAGTCCTGGGTTCAAATTCCAGATATATTATTTACTACCTGTTGATGAACTGGCAAAGCCTCAGTTTACTCATATGGAAAACCAAGAAAGTAAACTCTCGCTTTGTACCAAGATAGTTGCAAAGTTGAAATGGAGAGTAGATATGGTGGCCTTTCATCCACTGAAGAGCTTTAAAGATTGCCAGATTTGTGATCAATAAATTATAAGCTCCTGGAAGCAGGCTCTGTATCTTGAGTATGTCAGCCCAGTATCCTACATATAGTAAGTAGTCTGTAAATATTAACTGACTGAATGCATGAGGATATTACTATCCTGGCCTGTTCTTATGAGGTGCTCTGTGGACATAGGCATTAGTCTAGATAGGAGGAATAGTATCTAGGAGGAACAGTGATTTCACTGGAGTGCCTCAGTAGTCACAACACAGACTGAAAGCAAAGGGACTGAGAATTCTAAACCTTGTTCCATTTATCAGGAGTCATTCACCTCCAAATCTCAGGTCAATTTTCTGTGGGTTTGTAGGTACAAAGCTCACTAAGTCTCCTTGTAAGGCTGAGAGCAGCTGCCTAGCTATGGAGAGACAGGAAAGGAGAATGAACACCTGAAAACCACTTTTCAGAAGTATGCACACATGGCTACAATAACTGAAGATATTGTTGTTTTACAATGATGGCTTCTCACAGAATTCAGTTATTTTCAGGAATAATATTCAACTTGCTGTGGGTCTAGAATCCAGACAATTAAGACATAATTTCTATCTCTGAAGAGAAAGTGAGTCACACTTATCCTCACAATAGCAGCCAACTGCAAAAGTGAACTACCAGAGTTTGATAATCACCCAGAAATTCCCTTAAAGGACTGAAGAAGCTTCTGGATGCAGAATATGGACAGGCATATATATTGCCATGTATGTACCTATGCAACAATGCTGCATGTTCTTCACATGTATCCCAGAACCCAAGTGCAATTATATATATATATAGTAAGAAAGGGATAATTTTAAGAGATCTAGTATACAATATGGTAACAATGTTAAAAACATATTGTATTCTTGAAAAATGCTAAGAGAATAAATGTAAAGTGTTCTCACTAAAGTGATAATTATGTGAGATAATGTGTATGTTAATTAGCTAGATGTTAGTCATTTCACAATGTATATATACTTCAAAACATCGTGTTGTACATGGTAAATAAATACAATTTAACCTGTCAAAAAAATTAGTAAGGGTTACTATAGCCTTGTAGTACAGTTTGAAGTCAGGTAGCATAATGCCTCCAGCTTTGTTCTATTTGCATAGGATTGTCTTGGCTATACGGGCTCTTTTTTGGTTCCATATGAAATTTAAATTTTTTTTTATCTAATTCTGGGAAGAAAGTCAATGGCAGCTTGAAGGGGATAGCATTGAATCTGTAAATTACTCTGAGCAGTATGGCCATTTTTACGATATTGATTCTTCCTATCCATGAGCATGGAATGTTTTTCCATTTGTTTGTGTCCTCTCTTATTTCCTTGTGAACTGGTTAGCAGTCCTCCTTGAAGAGGTCCTTTACATACCTTGTAAGTTGCATTCCTAGGTATTTTATTCTCTTTGGAGCAATAGTGAATGGGCAAACACTTCATGATTAAAACACCAAAAGCAATGGCAATAAAAGCCAAAATTGACAAATGGGATTGAATTCAAATAAAAAGCTTCTGCACAGCAAAAGAAACTATCATAATATTGAAAAGGCAAGCTACAGAAAGGGAGAATATTTTTGTAATCTATTCATCTGACAAAGGGCTAATATCCAGAATCTACAAGGAACTTGAACAAATTTACAAGAAAAAAACACCCCATCAAAAAGTAGACTAAGGATATGAACAGACACTTCTCAAAAGAAGACATTTATGCGGCCAACAAACATATGAAGAAAAGCTCATCATCACTGGTGACTAGAGAAATGCAGATCAAAACCACAATGAGATAACATCTTACACCGGTTAGAATGGTGATCATTAAAATGTCAGGAAACAACAGATGCTGCAGAGGATGTGAAGAAACAGGAACACTTTTACACTGTTGGTGGCAGTGCAAATTAGTTCAACCATTGTGGAAGACAGTGTGGTGATCCCTTAAGGATCTAGAACCAGAAATACCATTTTGCCCAGCTATCCCATTACTGGGTATATACCCAGAGGATTATAAATCATTCTATTACAAAGACACATGATCACGTGTGTTTATTGCAACACTATTCACAATAGCAAACACTTGGAACCAAATGTCCATCAATGATAAACTGGATAAAAAAAATGTGGCACATATATACCATGGAATACTATGTAGCCATTAAAAAGGACGAGTTCATATCCTTTGCAGGGACATGGATGAAGCTAGAAAGCATTATTGTCAACAAACTAACACAGGAACAGAAAACCCACCACCATATGTTCTCACTCATAAGTGGAAGTTGAACAATGAGAACACATGGACATAGGGAGGGGAACATCATACACTGGGGCCTATCAGAAGGTGGGAGGGTAGGGGAGAGATAACATGAGGAGAAATACTTAATGTAGATGACAGGTTAATGGGTGCAGCAACCCACCATGGCACGTGTATACCTATGTAAAAAACCTGCATGTTCTGCACATGTATCCCAGAACACAAAATATAATAAATTTAAAAAATTGATAAGGAACTAGGAAATTGGTAAGGAATTGTAAGAGAAGGCAGTGGACTCAAAAGATCTTACAAGTGACAAAGGTTATGTGAGTATTACAGATATTTACATAATGGTGCAAGTGCTATGGCAACTTCTTATTAATCTTTGTTTCATAAAATGCACTGACTATAAATAAGCAGGCACAGGGCCGCTATGAAGCAGCAGTGGCAAATTCTTGGCATAGCTCCTGAATTGGGCACTGACAGACACTTGGGTGGGCACCAACTGCAATGAGTTACACAGCTAAATTATTTATTCTGCAAACCTGTGATCTAGTCGTGTTACGGGGAGGCCCAGAATTAAGCCAGTGAGTGTGTGAAGACAGAATCATGAGGCAATATATGGCAGATCCACAACTCAGCTGGCCTCCTGGGCTCTACCTTCTATGAGATAGTTTTTCCATGAAACATGGTACCAGATAGTCCCTAAAGCCCTTCCTTTTTACCATCTAGAATATAGGTGTCATCCAGCAAAGTTCCTTCATATATAGTTCATAGCTATCCACACATTTACAACAGAGAAGTCTAGAAAATGTGTGAAATGTTTTCAATTTCTCCTCTGGGTGTTGCAAGCAGTAATCTACTAGATTATTAAAACAAAAAAGTATCCTCTTCTAGTATTTCTAGACTTATTCATATTTTATCCTGTTTAGTAAAAAAGTTCAGGACCAAGAAGCCACTAGACCAGGAATTCTGTGCTAACAAGACATGCAAACTTTGACTGATTTACTGGGAAAATTTTAAAAAATTAGATAATCTAGAGAGCCACTAAGATACCAAAAGATGGGAAACCATAAAATCTGTGTGGAGTTGTAAGTACAAAAGTGATTATCTGAAGCAGAGGTCAACAAACAGCAGCCCATAAACCAAATCCTTTCTACCACCTGTTTTTGTGAGGTCCAAAGAGCTGAGAATAAGTTTTACACTTTTAAATGGTAAAAAAGAAAAATAATATTAAATTGCATGTGAAAATTAAGTGAAATTCCGATTTCAGTGCACATAAAGTTTTGTTGGAACCCAGCTACTCCCATTAGTTCAAGTATTGTCTATGGCTGCTTTCATCCTACAGAGGCACAGTTGAGTAATTGACACAGAGACCATATGATCTGCAAAGCCTAAAATATTCAGTACATGGCCCTTTACGAAGAAAGTTTACCAACACCTAATCTAAAGTTTGTGACATTTAAGAAAACCAGAGAGAGAAACATGAGAGGAGCTTTGTGAAAATATCTCTAGGACTTGCAAACTCAGGATCAGTCAACTTCTTGGCCAAAGACACTCAACAAAGGCTCTGTTGAAGCTGCAAGCAGATCCTCTTCGCAGAGTTAATTTGCTGCTGGCAAATGTTACTCAAAAAATCAGGGAGTGAAGGGGACATTGATATGCACCAAAAACTCTCGCAATACTCCAAACAAGAGGTAACATTTAATTCCACATGAGTTGAGGTGGGAAAGAATGGATTTAAAGGACAGAAAGAGTTCAACGTGGGTTCACTTGCATTTCTTCCCTAACAAATCCTGGGGTGAGAGAAAGAATCAAAGCCATACTTATATAAAATTTGCCAAAGAAATTAAATTGGGACCTATTGTAAACATCAGTGAGGATGGTGTAATTCTTTGAGTTCAGAATGTAAACTACAGTTTCAATTTTATGATGTGTACTGAACAGCGCTCCATGTGTACAAAACAAATGGACATATAATCTCCAATGTTTTACTAGAAAATGTCTGAAAAATAGTAAATTCTTGAGCACATAATGCACATGATGGATTAATTAACCCTCTTTGAATCATAATGAGGTAGAGATGGGGATTCATATCCTGATTCTCCAGATGAGAAAACAGAAAAGAAAGGGAGTTACTGAGCAATGATCACAAGAAAAAAATCTTAGAGTTCTGAGTTTTAACCCAGTCCATCCATAGTGTACTCTCTCAGCTGGCTCTGTCCCCATCTGAAGATTGCTTTTTTAATGGATTAGGATCTGGGGTTTGTCATCTTCTAGGAAAGCAAGAGAAAAAATGCAAGCAGGTATAAATGCATGTGAGTTTGCTGAAATGATAATGAATACGTTTGTAATTTGTAGAACTGTCACAAAAAATCTGAGCTGGAAGCACATTTTCAAATCCCTTGTTTTACAAACAAGGAAAACTGAGGTCCAAAAGGGGAAATTTCTTATTTAAGGCTATACGACTAAAACCTCTTTGAGCCCTTACATCTGTGTATGGGTATTGCCTTGCTTTGACTTCCTAGTCTCTTAGATAGACAGCATTCAACATGTCTTTTCTTTCACCACCCCACTCACCCTACCCACTCCATAAACCAGTCGTTTCTCTCCATGCCTGTTTCTAACCCAGAGTTCATCCCATCAAGCACCCCCTGCCAACACACACAAACTTTGACCAAGTTTCTCTTAACCAGCATTTGGTCCTTTTACTCTCATGGCTTAGTAGCATTGTTTTCTTCTCGGCAGACCCTTCCCTCCCCATCCTCGCCCTCACCCCAATTCTCCAACATAACTGACAATGAGAAAATGTAGGACTCCCTCTTCGCCCTCTTCCTCAACAAGAAAACCTGGCTAGATTATAACTGACTCTGTGCTGAGCCCTGCACCAATGACAGCATAAACGTCCCATATCTTACAAACCAGCAAACCTAGAAATATATGTGTCTGATGTGCCAGGCTTTTAAGTACTCTACCGGTGCCCATTCCAGAGGTTTCTGAAACTATAAATTAAGTGATAATCAAGACTCTGAATACTCAGTCTGAGTTAACTGACTATAACAAGCCAGTGAGGAAGAGAAAGATTTGTGTTTCTACTCTCTCTGAGACAGGTATAATTCGATGTTTCCACAAGCCTGATTGAGAACCACCTCCAGAAAGGCCATATAGGCGATAAAGATGCATTGTAAAAACGGAAAAAGAAAACCAAATCGATAGATGTACTCCTTGCATAATAAGACAGCCCCCTGCCTTGAAATAGAAATAATGATGGAAATAAAATCAATACACTAGCTTTACAGATGGGAGGAGAAAGAAAACACCAGTAATTTTTTCTGCTTTATTTTGGTGTGTGTGTGTGTGTGTGTGTATGTGTGTGTGTGTGTGTGTGTGTTTTCTCTAAACCACCTTCTCCTACCTTCAAAGGGCTCAGGAGTAAAATCTATGGTTCATATTTCAAAATAACCAAGGACCTCAAAACCATGTTCCCTCTACATGGTTTTGTAAGGAATCCATTGCTGATTTTTTGTATTTCAAGCAGGTAAGAGCATTTTGGCCCCATGAACTCACAGAGTTCCCTAACTTAAAAGACTCCAGGGTGTAGAGCATTTTGAAACCTTGCTGGATTTCTATGTGTTCTGTGAGTTGGATGATTCGCTCCCCACAACCTCATCCCTTTTCTTCCTTGTTCTCAAATGGCACAGTATCCACCTCATTGCAGAGCTCCTACCAGCTGTCCTTCTGCCTGCCTCCCTCCTTCAGCTCTAGCTTCTGCAGAAAGCTCCCATGTGGGATGTATGATATGACAGCAAAATCTTCCTTTTCACGATGTGGTTGATAATTTCCCCTGTTTTCTGAAAATAACAATTTGGTGACCCAGATTTGTAAAACCCAGAGGCAGCATCAAGTATAATCTAATCTATCTGGCTATTGAATTTGCTTGTTTGTTCACTTGAACACCTTTCCGATCTGATATGGCTACTATTACTGTGGTGCCTGGGCTTGGTAATACAGTAGCTCTAGATGAGTGATCTGTTTCATTTTTGCTCTATAGACAAGGCCCGCTGGGTGACAGAGTATGGGGAAGTGCCAGGGTCTCACTGGGGAAGTTGGGATGGTCTGAAGTCTCTGGAGCCCCTCCTCACTTCCTTTTCTGATAGCCATCTTTTCATAAGTATTCTGAAGAAAGGAAGGCACTGCTCTCAGGCTCTTTAGGTAGTGCTCTAGGTCTCACTGCCTAGACCTTAGACACTGGATCCCTGGGCTTCATACTAGCCTAGCATAAGCAGGAGCAGTGGCTCATTTGGGGGTATGAGCTGAACATGGGGCATGTTTTCAGTAATACCAAATGATAGCGGTCTTTTTGTGGCTTTGAGGACTGGAAGAAGACAACATAGTACCTTCTGTTTTATAGATATTTCTGCCACCCCGCCCAAATGATAAAACAACACTCACCATTGTGATTGCCTATCATTCAGGAGCTCAGTTAAAGGGAATTCTCTATCTACCTTTTCTCTAAATGCATCAGACTCTGGTGCTTCTTCCATCCTCTGATGAGTATCAGTACATTCCTGGTAAATGGTGTGGCCTACATACCTATCTTTTAACACTGTTCTCAAGGTTTTCTCAAGGTTTATAGCTCTTATAAAAGGAAAGGCTCTCTGTTCTGGTTCTGATGTGGAACTCAACATTTCCAGGCCAGTGAGAGGAAAGAGAAACGCCTTGGCAGGACGTACCTTATTTGGGGAAAGTTGGGTCAGAGGTGAATACTGTTTAACAACTGGGTCTGGTCCCAGACCACAGCATCTCTGTCTAAGTGACACTCAGCACGCCTTGTCTATAGAACAGAGAATGAAACAGAGCACTCATTTAGAGCTAGTGTGTTGGCAAGCTGCTCATCAATGTCTCTTTGAGAAGAAAGCCTTCAGTACAGAGTGGAGAGTGAAGTGGATAACAGTAAGCTTAAGCCCTGGGTGGTTAGGGGAAGGAGACATTAACATATATAATAGGCCTGAAAATGGGAGTTTCTACTGCAGAATGTAGGCTGAGCACCTCTAAGGGTTGAGTGGACATGAGTTGTTCTAATCTAAGTAAGACTAGGGTGCTAGGGCTTGAGCCAATTTAGCCAGATATACGATGCTACCTTAGCTTAAGGTTAGGAACTGATGGACAGGCTTTGATGTCATGCCTCCGGGGAGGACAATAAATGTGTTTCTTCACTTTGAGTTCTTACCTACCTAGAACTATTAACGCAAAGACAGGTCCCAAAGAGGCAGGAGGGAGCAGGTGCAGAGATTGATAGTCTGCTGAAGAGTGAAAACATTCCCTTTCTGGGGCTGAGACCAGGAATCCTTTACTAAGAAACAGTCTCATATTCATCACAAGGAACAGGCTGGGGACTCAGTTGGGGTTTCTCCATTTCTAACCTCTCTAACAAGAACAATGTTTTCCTTTACTAGCCAGCAGAGTAGAAAACAAGAAGGAAGGAAATTAAATCTTTTCAAATCATTAATTTTTCTTTCATTTCTAGGATCCAGTGAGTCCCAAGCTCCAGCTGGGACCACCTTCACTGCCTACATTGCCTGTACAAACAAGGCTGCTGAAACCGGGGAACCAGCAAGTACAAAAATTTGCTTTCTTAGGCTCGTAAATTATTCAATAGGTCCTTGCCAACGACCCTATTTCTGAGATGATAAAATCTTGTCTTTCTCTGGAATTTAAAGGAGAAAGGAAAACAGAAGTACATGTGCAAGACCCTTTACCTTCAGCAGCTCTTTTGAAGAAGACCTTGCAGCTTCCACATGTGAGAGCTCCATAGTGACACCCAGAAGCTTCATCTCCACAGATCAGGCAGGTCTTCTGGGGTGGAAAGTAATAGTCAATGGGCAAAACGTGGTCCCTAGCAGTCTCCAAACTGAAAGACACAAAAAAACCAATGCAACACATGTTAGCAGATGGCAGAAATAGGCAAGTGAAGTCTGAAGTCTTCAGGATTGACTTGCACGTGTAAATTACTATTGTTCATTGCTCAAGTGAGTTAGTGTGAAGCTGAATTTTTTTGAGGCTTCTCCTAAAGATGATGTTGGTAAGATGTGAGAGAACCTTTTTGGATCTTGTCAATGGATTAGGGAAGTTCTCTGGAATTAGCCAATCTCATAGGCTATGTCTATATGAGAGAGCGATGAAGGCCGGAAACCTGAGGTTAAGTTATCTAATTTAAGTTGGTGTTCAGGCAACATTTTCAGAGTAATTAAATGATATGAACCCAGCTTTGTGACTTTACCTCATCCAAAAGGAGACCTATAACAAAATCAGACCAAGTATCAAATCAATTTGATGTTCCTTGCTTTAGATCCTTGAGCCTCAAATCTCATCTATAAAATAGGGACAATATCTCCCATTCTATTGAGCTGCTGCAATATAAACCTGATGATGGATAAAATGCCCTTAGAATAAATACGTAAGGATCCTGATTAGTATTATCACAGAAGTCTTATTCTTTTTTTCACCATTCTTTCACTTTCCTTAGGTGTTTCTCGAGATCACATGGACATACTCCTGATCCCATTCCACAACATAAAGTAGCAAGCATAATCCCTATGCTTGAGGCCTCTGTTGAAAAATGACGTACAGTGATTCTGGACAGCTTTTAGGCTACCATCAATATACTTGACCATTAAAGGAGTCATGGGTTCTTTGGGCAAGGATGGAGCTTCAGAAGTCACCTTGTCTAACTGCGTTTCTCCAAGAACATCCGTGCCCGAGTTCTTCCAGACGGATATGAAGGAAAGATACCAGAAAACCAATACTAAAACCTTCATGGAAGGTTAATTATCAGTCTCCTATAGTAAGAAATTCAAGTTTGAACAAAATGGAACATAGTTCTCACTACCCAAAGATCACCTTTTGTCTTTTCTATGTCTTATGCCTAAACATTAAACAAAATTCACAGTAGAGTTGCCTCAGATAGATGACAACTGCCCATGCTATCATTCACAGGAGCACAACTGCTATATTTTATTTTAAGTACTTCTTTCTTACTAAGGAAGGAAGAAAAATGAGCCCTAATGGGAGCCTGTTTGCTGTGTCAGGTGATTTCAACGCCTAACAATAACTCTGTAAAGACAAGCTTATTTTCTCATTTTTACATCTCTTGTACAGATGAAAAAAGACTCAGAGATGAGAAGTGAAGGACAATGTGACTCCATGTCCAACAGTTTCCATTAACATATTGGCTTCTCACCACTCATCTTTACTTTCCACCAATGGCCTTTTGATTCGAATGCTCAGCACTGTCATCAGAATTTTTAAAAAATCATGAAAGTTTATCCTCCCCTCAACCCCAAGTGAACAGCTCTGGCAGGACAAGAGCAAAGAAAACTTTCACTCACTTTCCAAGCACTTTAACTGCAAGACACAAATATCAGCCTTTATTCAAGTCCCAAGAACAGTAGAACGCATTCAAAAAGTTCTGCTGATATGCAAACCCAGTGGCTGGATATTATGGCCTATCTTCACTACCCACAAGCCTTCCTTTCCCTACCCTAACTAGAAAGCCAGCAAGAGTACTTCCACCAAACCAAGGCTAGCAGGGCCATAAGTTCCATAGAGAAGGTGATTACTTTCAATATACAATTCAGCTAAATACTAAGATCATAATTCCTATGTCCAAAAATGTGTTTCCTTGGGTAAAAATTGTTCCCCTTTCTGCAGTCCTGAATGAAACATGGAGAAGAAATAGAAAATTTTCACAAGTATTTTCCTCCTTTCTCCACCTTTTTGACTTCTGTTACTAACACAAACAGTCCAAATAAAATCAGAAGAACATGTATTTAGGCACTCTATGTGCCAGGCCATTTCATACATATCACTTCATTTAATTTTCCCAATGACCCTACCAGGTAGCTCTGTATCATCCCTATATTACAGAAGAAGAAACTGATGCTCATAACAATTAAGTAAACTTGTTCAACATCTCACATCTATTAATAATAAGTGGCAATGCCAGGATTTCATCCTGAGTGAGTCTGACACCAAAGTGTAGATTCTTAGCCACTGACAAACCATGTTGTGCGACTGAAGGTTAGGATTAGGTAAGTTGGTTCAACTCAACTCTTAGCATCTAGCCCTATGGACCAGGCACAGGGGTAGGTGCTGGGGATATAGTGGTGATCGAGATATTGTTCTTGGCCCTAAGAAACTACTATCTCATAGAGAAGAAAGACAGGAAGTAGCTAATTATAAAATAAGATAGTAAATGATAAAAGAAAGCATAGTGCAGGCTGCTACATATAAGGATACACTTCAAAGATAGGATTATTTTTTGAAAGACACAATATATGTATGGGTACACGAATGTATGTATGGGTAAAGGAGATGCTGATGATGCTGCTGATGATAATGATGGTTATTATTAGATGATTACAAAATAAATATCAGATTAACAAAATGGTAACATGCAGAAAGTAAATATTAGCTCATTGTGTAAAGGACCTTTAAGAAATAGAAATGGAGAGTTGCTTTCAATGGGTATAAAGTATCTGTTAAGCATGAAGAAAAAGTTCTAGAGATCTGCTGCACAACATTGTGCAGCAATATGGTGTTGTGCCCTTAAATTTTGTTATAAAGGTAGACCTCATGTGTTATTATTAAAAATGTTTTTTAAAGAAATAGAAATTTTCAACCATACTAAAATTGAAAATACAGTTAAAATTGTTTCAAAAAATCTAATCAAATTTATAAACAATGAAAGACAAAATATTCATCAGAATTTTGTCTATTAGATATGAGTTTAATAAAGTGCACCTTGAACAAAAATAACTGTAAAGGAGGAAGAGGAGAAGAAATAGTTAAAGGGATTCAGAATCTAGACTTTTACTAGTTGCAACCCATTTTGACAAGAGACCTGAGATAGTAACTCCTGGCCTCACTAGGTCAGTCTCTGCCTCTCCCCAACTCCCTCACTAACAAAATATTTTGGATATCACTCTCACTGACCCTGACCTAGTATGGACAAAGGGCACATTGCAGTTCTGACTCATGAGCTGAACTTTGGGCTTTGGAAATGAAAATTCCAACTGCAGTCCCTCTCTCAGGCTTATATCCTAGAGAAACCTGTGCACATGTGTACCAGGAGGCACATGCAGGAACAGTCATAGCAGTTTTGTTTATAAAAGCATACATGATAAACATACACTGACAGGAGAAAAATAAATTATGGCACGCATATCCAATAAAATACAATTCAGCAATGAAAAGGAATGGAATTGAGCTATGCATAGATGAATCTCAAATACTAATGTAAAAGACATAACTAACAATTGCATACATACAATATGATTCCATTATATAAACTTCAAAAAGAAGTAAAAGCAAACAATATATTATTTGGGAATGTAATGTTAAAACTTATCAAAATGCAAGGGAATAATAAAGCCCAAATGTAGGATAGTGGTTACCTCTGAGGGGAGGCTGGGAATGACGAGAAAAGAAGATACAAGTAAATTTATGCTCTTATTTTTAAAATATTGACTAGGCTGCCATTACATGCCTGACATTCTCCTAGGTCCTAGAGATATAGCAACGAACAAAACAGACAAAAATTCATGCCTTCACACAGCTTCCATTCTAATAGCATTGATGCAATAATGATGTTAATGTTGTTGATTCTTTAATCAGGGATCATAAACATTAATTTTATAGTTATGCCATATAACTTATATATTACATGTATTGTTTGATATGACTGAAACAGCACATAATGAAGAAAATTAAAAGAAAAACTTCAGAAGTTTTGAATATGTTCCTAAATAGCATCCTAATTGCGAATAGAGCAGAGGTTTGCTTTGAGAACAAGTGCAGAATTTGCACATGACATTGTGTTTCTTCTTACCTCCCATGGGTTACATGTTCACTTATTATCCTGAGGCAGGGCATTTGATTTTATGAGTCCCATAGAATGGAAGGTTTCTGAACCACATTACCACTTGCAATTCTTCAACAGTTTCACAAGTAATTAAATAAAAGTGGATTACTAGAAGCTGTTGGCTTGCCAATGCTGGGGAACTTGGGCTTAGGAAACCTTGGCGCCCAGCTGAGATCACTAGGTCTCTCGCACTCTCTCTCTCTCCCTCGCTTCTGACTTCTTCCTTTTTCTCTCCCCTCCTCTGCTCCTCCCCCTGCCCCCCAATTTTTTTTTCAAAGGAGGAATTGGGAATACTTTGAAGGATCTGATTAATATAAATAAGTCCCCCTAATGACTGTGGAATCAAGGTGAAATGCAAAAGTAACAGACCAGTTTTATTTGTTAGAGATGAATGGCAACTCAACAGGGCTTTGGAGCCAGCCAGACCTGGGTTAGAATTCTGCCTCGACCACTGAACTTTAGGTGAAGTAATTAAAGCTCTCTGTGCTCCATTTGCCTCATTTAAAGAGTTGGGAATATCTTCAACTACAGATGGCTTTTGTGAGAATTGCAATTACATTAAATAACATATATAACAGCCCTTGCCTCTGTGCCTGCCACATGGTTGGAGTATTGTAAATCTTGGTTGCTTTAATCTTTTGTCTTACCATAAAAAATGAAATATCTAATATTCTAATAATAAAAAAGAATTTTTCTTGCCCATGAAGAGCTTTTAGAGAAAGGTAAATACATGAATACATGTGAGGAGGGGTTGTAAGGCATAGGGGGTGGGGAGAGAGGGAGGGAGAAAGAGAGAGGGGAAGAGACAGAGAGAAAGCAAGCCTAGATGTGTAAACAATGAGGATTCAATAAAGTCATGGAGGTAAAGCAGCCCCACGCCACTGCTGACACTGTGCTAAATAAATGGTCATTACTACAATAATCTCATGAGAAAGTTGTAGAGGAGAGATGGGGGAAAACCAGGTTTTGAAAAGCTCCCTCTGAGGTAGTTATCATTACCTCTATTTTGCATATATGCAAACTGAGACTTAGAGAAAGTAAATGACTTGTCCAAGTCCATACAGCTAGTAGTGACAAAACCAGAATTATACCTGTGATTATTTCCCGGTCCCAACTCCATATTTTCCCACTATTCTAAACTGCCAAGGTCATATGCTATTTCTGTTGTAGCTTGGTTTTAATTTAATTAGGTTGCTTTTAATGGGCTTACTGAGTTATGATTCATGTACTATAAAATTCACCATTTTAGCATATTCACACCTATTACCACAAACTAATTGCAGAGCAATTATATCACCGCCAAAGGAAATCCTGTACCCATTAGCAGTCACTCCTCATAACACTTTCTCCCAGACCGTGGAAACACTAATTTCCTTTCTATCTCTAAATGTTTTTCTTTCATGGATACTTAATATAAATAAAATCATACAGTGTGGTCTTTTGTGAGCTGCTTCTTTCAGCTAGTATAATGTTTTCAATGCTTTCACCTAGCATAAGGTTCATCTATGTTGTAGCATATATTAGTACTTTAATTCTTATTACTGACAGATAAACCATGGCATGGGTATGCCACATTTTGTTTTACGATTTATCAGTTGGTGGACATTTTAGTGTCTTCCACTCTTTGGCTATTATAAATAATGCTGCAATGAAAATTTGTGTACAAGTTCTTGTGTGGATGTGTTTTCTTTTCTCTTGAGTATTTATCTTGGAAACAGCAACATTTTTTATACATATACACAACAGTATACTATGCAAGAAGAATGAGATCATGTCCTCTGCAGCAACATAGATGGATCTAGAGGCCATTAGTCTAAGCAAACTAATGCAGGTACAGAAAACCAAATACTGCATGTTCTCACTTATAAGTGCAAGCTAAGTACTGAGTACATGTGAACACAAAGAAGGGAACAAGAGGCACCAGGGCCTACTTGATGGTGGACAGTAGGAGGAGGGTGAGGTTCGAAAAACTACCTATCTGGTACCATGCTTATTACCTAGGCAATGAAATAATGTGTACGCCAAACCCCTGTGACACACAATTTAGCTATATAGCAAACCTACATATGTACCCCTGAACATGAAAGTGAAGAAAAACTGAAAAACAAATAGTATTTTTTTTTAACTTTCAGACTGCTTTTCAAAGGGCTGCACCAGTTTATATTTTACAAGCAATGTATAAGGATTCCAGTTCCTCCACATTAAAGCCAATATTTGTTATTTGTTCTTTTTTACTATAGCCACCCTAATAGATGTAAACTGGTATCTGAATTTGGTTTTGATCTGCATTTCCCTAATGACTAATGATGCTGAGCATTTTAAATTTGTATATCTTCTATCAAGAAATGGCTATTCAAATATTTTGCCCATTTTAAAATTGGGTTGTCTTTTTATATTGAGTTTCAAGAGTTCTTTATATATTCTAAATTCAACACCCTTATTAGATATATGACTTGCAAATACTCTGCCTCATTCTCTGGGTGACATTTTCACTTCCTTGATGGTATCATGCAGCACAAAGAATTTCAAATTTGATGAAGTCCAATTTATCAATTTTTTTTCTCTTGTTGTTTGTGCTTTTGGTCTTATATCCAAAAAAACATTGCCTACTGCAAGGTCATAAGATTTACTCTGATATTTTCTTCTGAGATTTATCCTCTTAGCTCTATAGCATTCGGATCCATGATACATTGTGAGATCATTCTTTTGCACATTTGAAGTGGCCCAATGTCTTTTATTTTCACGTGGATATCCAATTTTTCCAGTACAATTTGTTGAAAAGGTTGTTGTTTTCTCATTGAACAGTTTTGCAACACTGTTGAAAATTAGTTGGCCTTAAATGTAAGAATGGATTCTCAATAGCATTCCATTTATTAATCTGTTCTTCCTTATGCCAATACCATACACTATTGATTATCACAGCTTTGTAGTAAGATTTGGAAACAGAAAGCATGTGTACTTGAACTTTGTTTTTCTTTCTCAATATTATTTTGGCTACCCTCGGTTCTATGTATTTAAATATTGATTTTAGGGTCAGATTTTCATTTTCTGCTAAGAAACCAGCCAGGATTTTGATAGGAATTTCCTTCAATCTTGGGGAGTATTTCCATCTTGACAATATTAAGTCCTCTGGTACATGAACAAGGGATGTTTTTCTATTTATTTTGATCTTTAATTACTTTCCACAATGTTTTGTGGTTTGCAGCATACAAGTCTTACACTTTTTTTGCTAAATTTATTTTTAAATATTTTGGTATTTTGATGACATTGTGAATGAATTGTTTACTTACTTTCATTTTCAGATTGTTCATTGCTAGTGTACAGAAATACAACTGATTTTTTGCACATGAATCTTGTATTCTGAAATCTTGCTGAACTCATTTACTCATTCTAATAGTTTATCATGAATTCCTTGGGATTTTCTATGTATAAGATCATGTCATCTGTGAACATAGATAATTTCAGCTCCTCCTTCAATATGGGTACATTTTACTTCTTTTTTTTTTGCCAGATTGTCTTGACTTGAGCCTACAATACAATGATAAATGGAGATGATGAGACCAGTCATCCTTGTCTTGTTCCTGATGTGACAAGGAAGGATTTCAATCTTTCGCTATTAAGTATGATGTTGCCATGTGTTTTTCAGAGATATCCGTTATAAAGTTTCCAACTATTCTTAGTTTTTTTCAATGTTACTTTACAGTCCTGAGATAAATCCAACTTTGTCATCCTTTATAACCCGTTTTATTTGTTGCTGAATTCAGTTTGTTAGCATTTTGTTGATATTTTTAGAAATTTATCTACATTCAAAAGTGATATTACCCTACAGTTTTATTTTTGTGTCATATCTTTGGTTTTAGTATCAGGTTAATGCTGACTTTGCACAATCAGTTGGGAAGAGTTCCAGCTTCTTCCATTTTTTGGAAGAATTTGTGAAGGATTGGTATTGAATCTTCCTTAAATATTTGATAGAATTCACCAGTGAAGGCATCTGAACCTGGGCTTTTCTTTGTGGGAAGTTTCTTAATTACTAATGCAATATCTTTACTTGTTACAGGACTATTCAGGTTTTCTCCTTCTTCACTGGTCATTTCTGATAGTTGGTGTGTTTTTCTGAGTATTTTTCCATTTCATCTAGGTCATCTAATTTTTTGGCATACAGTATGGTTGATATGGTTTTGCTCTGTGTCCCCAAGCAAATCTCATGTTGAATTGTAATCTCCAACGTTGGGGAAGGAACCTAGTAGGAGGTGATTGGATCATGGGGGCAGATTTTTCCTCTTGCAGTTCTCATGATAGTGAGTGAGTTCTCACAAGATCTGATGGTTTAAAATTGTGTGGCACTTCCCCATTTTCTCTCTCTCTCTCCTGCCACCACGTGAATACGTGTCTTCCATGCCCCTTAGACTTCCACCTGACTATATGTTTTCTGATGCCTCATCAACCATGCCACCTGTACAGCCTGTGGAACTGTTACTAAATTAAACACCTTTCTTCATAAACTACTCAGTCTCAGGTAGTTTTTTATAGCTGTGTGAAAATGAATCAATACAATGGTATTTCCTTTTAGTCCTTTGAAAATTCTTTTTAAGGTAGATAGTGATGGCCCCATTTTCATTGCTCATTTTGATAATTTGAATCTTCCCTCTCTCTCTTTTTTAATTCAATCTGACTAAAGGTTTTTCAATTTGGTTGATCTTTTCAAAGAATCATTTTTTACTTTCATTGATTCTACTCTATATTTCATTTATTTCCCTTCTAGTCTTTATTAATCTTTCTTCCTGCTTTCTTTGTAGTTTGCTGTTCCTTTCCTAGTTTCCTAAGGTAGAAGGTTAGGTTCTTGATTTGAGATCATTTGTCTTTGTTGATATAGGCATTTGCAGTTATAAGTTTCCCTTTGACTACTGCTTTAGCTTGGCTGTATCCTGTAAGTTTTGGTACAATGTATTTTCATTTTCATTAATCTCAAAGTATTTTCTTATTTCCCTTATGATTTCTTCTTTGACCCACTGTTTATTTAGGAGCACGTTGTTTAATTCCACAAATTGTGAATTTCCCAAATATCTTTCTATTACTAATTGTTTATTATTTCCACTGTGATACGAGAACTTACAGAAGATTTTCTTGAATATATTCTTTTCAGATAGTTGGAAGCCATTTTTTCCTTTCCAGAGTCCTGAAAAAGTTAATTTTCACAATATTTGCTAGTGTTCACATTGGTATCATGAAAGGGTGGATTTATGGTGTGGGCGGGGGGGGGGTCGGCAGTTCTGATTTTACCATTCTGAAAGTTTTGCCTTCTAAGTAAGGTTGTATTTTATGTGACAGAAAAATTATCCCCTTATACACACACACTAATCCCCATGATGAAGAGAGAAGTCACTCCTACTTTTCATTCATGTATTCATGTATGCATTCCTTCATTCAGTGATTAGTATGTTATAAAGGGACAGCTCTGCTAAATGAGGCATATATAAAAATGAAGAATACACAGCCCCTAGCTTCAAGGAGCATTCTTGGCTTGTTTGAGGCTACTATACAAGTGCACATACGGTTAATGCAAAGCATAGCAAGAGAAATGCTGCAAAAGGGATTGAGATGGCAATTACTAAAGCAAGAGAAAATTTGTTTTGTCTGCAAATACTAGGAGGTAACTCCCACCATGTACTCAGCCCTATTATTACTGATCAAACTAAATATTTTACATACTAGTCAAATATTTACTTTGAAATCTACTTAGAGATAAAGTGGGGGTGTCCTTGGCTCTAATGCATATTTAAGCCTCAAACCTGACATGCAGCAAGTTCTCTATACAACACAGAAACATGAATAGAACAATTACTTGTCACTATGCATCAGGCTGCTATAGCCCTATTGGTGATTTCCATTTTCTGTACCTTACATCACCAACAAACATGCCAAGACAGCTGGAGGGGTTGTAGCAAAAGTGTTAACAGCATATCTCACTGACAATAGAAATCTATCCTTTACTCCTGGAATCAATCTCATAAATGGGGCTGTACAGACAAATCCTTATTAAAGTTATATCCTTGCATTTCCCAGGTTACATCTGCTGTCTTCTGTGAGCCAATATTTTTTTTTCCAATGGCTTCCTAACCATCATAGCCAATAAGCCATGAGATAACTACAGATTGCTTTCTGCAGTGTCATCAAATCTTAGAACTGAGAGCTATTTCCACATTATGTTTCTGGAATCCATTGCCAAGGAAACAGGAAATTTTTTTTAATACTTGATTTTAATTTACCTGTTGAATCTTTTTTTTTTTTTTGAGACGGAGTCTTGCTCTGTTGCCCAGGCTAGAATTTGGTTCACTGCAACCTCCGCCTCCCAGGTTCAAGAGATTATTCTGCCTCAGCCTCTCTGTCAAATTTTACTGGACCAATATTTTTCTCACATCCTTCATCTGAATTTCTGATACTAAAGAAGCTATTTAATGAGGGTTTACTATGTCCTAAGCACTTGTGAAGGTGCTTAATTCCCACAACTATTATTGCCAAGTACATGGCATATCTCCATTTTATAAATGAAGAGCCAAAGGTACAGAGGCATTGAGTGATTTCTTGAATATATTTCAAAACTAGTAAGTAGCAGAGTCAGGGTCTGAATGCATGCCTGGCTAACTCCAAAGCCCATGCTCTGTCAACCATACTATATAGCATTGTCTCTTGTTGATTGTCAAAGTTGGATGGCCCCTAGCAATCATTTAGTCCAGTGTTTCTCACTCTTGGCAGTACAAACTCACCAGGGAGCCTTCTTAATATACTGAGGCTCCTCCCAACATTCTCTATTATGATTTAATTGAACTAGGGTGAGCAGTTAAATACACCATGGAATACTATGCAGCCATAAAAAAGGAGAGTTAATGTCCTTTGTAGGGACATAGCTGAAGCTGGAAAGCATCATTCTCAACAAACCAACACAAGAATAGAAAACCAAACACCACATGTTTTGACTCGTAAGTGGGAGTTGAACAATGAGAACACATGGACACAGGGAGGGGAACATCACACACCAGGGCCTATTGGGAGGTAGTGGGCTAGAGGAGGGATAGCATTAGGAGAAATACCTAATGTAGATGATGAGTTGATAGGTGCAGCAAACCACCATAGCACGTGTATAACTATGTAACAAACCTGCATATTCTGCACACGTACCCCAGAACTTAAAGTATAATTAAACAAGCAAACAACAATAACAGCAAAATCTGGGCATCCAAGTTTTTTCAAAGACCCCCAAATGATTTTAATGGCCACTCAAGGCTGAACCACACTAAACTAGTCCAACTCCCTCATCGTTCAGTGGAAAATTTCAAGCCTAGATAGGGCCAGAGAATTGACCAGGAGAAACAGTTTTTCAGAGGCAAGTATGAGACTAGATCATAGGTGTTATGATTCTTTATGCCAGGGATCTGTTTTAGAATAATATTTCAAATCACATTCTTCATATTTAGGTTTTTCCAGGGCATAGAATTTGGAACAGGCAACCTATGAAAAATCTATGTAACAACCACAATCAGTTATTCAGCTATATTCCAAAATTATTTTAACAGATGGTAAAAGAATTAAACAGTATAGGAGCCACCAAAAGAATCTCACCCATTATGGAGCTACCGTCTTTCTGGAAAAAGATTAGTAAATATTAATCGAGTGTCCTTCTATTTGCCAGACACTGAAAGGAACTTTTAAACATTAGGGGCCCAAAGATACAAATATCTTTGTCCCCTGTTATGAGTCTGGTCTTAAGAGATAATACTGTCATACAGAGCAAGGGTTACAGAGCTCCATTTTATAGTTGAGGCAAATGAGACTCAGAGCTAAAGATATTTTCTAATA
Organism: Callithrix jacchus; assembly: GCF_049354715.1. Taxonomy (NCBI): domain Eukaryota; kingdom Metazoa; phylum Chordata; class Mammalia; order Primates; family Cebidae; genus Callithrix; species Callithrix jacchus. The sequence continues at coordinate 64,665,748 of NC_133524.1, read as the reverse complement.
AGTTACAGGTCACAAGAGGAAAAATCAAAGGCTTTGGAGCAGAGAGATCTGAGTTTGAATCTCACTATTATTGATCACTAGCTATGTAAAGTTGGACACAAGATGAACCTAACCTTCCTTCCCATAAGTTTCCTTATCTATAAAATGAAGAAAATCACATTTCAAAGCCAAAGAGAATTGTCACAAATACATCAGACCATACATGGGAAAGGGCCTGGCACACCCAAAATAAATGGTAATTTCTCCCCGTTTTCTCCATGTCACTCCATCTTCCTTTTGGTACTGGAGTCTGGGTGGGTAGAGCATCTGACTTTCAGTCCAGTGAGCTCTGCAATCATTATGCTGCCTCCTCTATCAGATACTAGTGGTTAAGGCAGAAAACTAGCATTTACCACTTGCCCTTACCCAAAATGTATAAAAACCCTGGAGGTAAGAAAACCCTTTCTTAAAGTCTTTTTGTGACTTTGTCTGTGGCAGGGAAAACACAGATGATACAGGTTAAGAAATGTGAAAAATGTTCAGCCAAGTGTCTGAGAGCTTCAGAAACCCAAAGAAGGAAGATAGCATCATGTGAGCAGACACAACTTGGGTAGCAGTGAAATGCAGACAAAAGTCCTCAACCAACAAGCCAAGGTTAGGCATTTCATGTTGGCCCAGAGAAACTACAAGAACTAGAAAAACAGCCCATTGAGATACTCACCAAGAACAGAGCTTACCCTGATCTCTTAAACAGATGTAGGGTGAGATCTGGCCCAAGGCAAAACAAGGCAAGGTATTAGCTTTAAACACTTGGTAAAAATGTCTTGCTCCTCAACACATAAGAGACTGATTTTCTGATTTTGGTCGTGAGCAGAGGAGTCATTGGCAGAGACTAAAAAATCCCCTAAACCATATCACTCCCATACAGATCACAACGCATAGCACAATAATAACAGCTGACATTTACGGGGCCACTATGTGTCCCAGTTACTGTACTACACTCTATATACTTTAACCTCATTTAGTCTTTACAACAACTGCATGAGGTATGCATTATTATCCTCATTTTAGGGAAGAGAGTACTGAGGTCCAGAAACCTTAAGTATTCTGCCTAAGACCCACAGACAGCCATTGATGGCTTCAAGATTTAAATTCAAGTTTCTCTAACTCCAAGATCAACTATTAGACTATATAGTTTCTCACATTGGATGGCAATCCCCAATGACTCAACTTAGAAAACCATGAGTCATCCTGGACTTAATGTAGTACACTTCCCTCAACACACTCCACCTACCACTGCCATCCAATCAGTCAATCAGTGACTAATATCTGTTAATTTTACTGCTTAGTAGTTCCTACAATTACACACACAGACACATTCACACACACACACATGCGCACAGACACACACAGAACAAGAGAGAGAGAGAGAGAGAGAGAGAGAGAGAGAGCGTGCTTTGCCTCAAAAATAACTGCAACTGTCTTATTCAAGTCTTCTGCTTCTTGTCTGATCCTCTCCAGCTCAGTCCATAAATTACATAGGATCCCAGAGGAATTGTATTTAAAACAATTCTGTAGCTCCTCTCTCTAGCAGCTTTCAATAACTACCTATGGCTTACAGCAGTGGTCGTAACTCACTGATATATTAGAATCCTCTGAGGAGCTAATTAGCAACAGGGAACACTGATTCCACCTTCAGTTAGGACAGACTCTTCTGAATCTAAAGTTACTGGTGACACCTGAGAATCTGTAATTTTATTAAATGACCAAGTGAAAACCAGTTGACTTAAAGGATACAAATTCAAAGCACTAGCATGACATTCAAAGCTTATTTCTAGCTTCTTATCTCAATACCCTCACAATCTTTTCCATGTGACCTTCCAGCAGTACCACCCTGTTTCAATTCCCTAATCTAACCCTGCTGCTTTATTACTCTGTATCTTTGCTTATATTGCCATTGCCTCCAACTTGAATGACCTCACCTTGCCCCCAACCATCTGTCTCCTTTGCCACATCATTTCATAACTCAGGTCTCAGCCCAAGAGGCTACCACTTATTCCATCAAGCCCTTCCTCACTCTATCTCTAGACAGAATAGGAACACACCTCCACTTGTATGGTCTTTCAAAGCACCTATTATCTTGGTGCATTACATGGTACTTTTATATGGATTAGAGCACAAATTATTGATGCATATGTCTGGTTCCCATCCACCATGTGGCTTTCATTGATAAATTTCAAGGGTCTAGCCTTGACACTGCCTGGGTATTTTTCCCTCAAATTTTCTCCTCTATTCTTCCTCCTCTTCTCATTCTTAAGTCACAGAACAGAGTTTGAAAACAACCACGTTATCTCTCAAAGGGCATCTGAATTGAAGGACATGATGGACCCTGAACAACTTTTGAATCCTAAATTAAGACACTGCTAAACTACATTAGACAAATAAAAAACCTCTCTTTTCTTCCCCCTCAAGAATACCAAAGACTTTACAATATCCATTCTATTACAGTATCTCTCATGCCTGGCCATGAACTTCTTCATCACATCTAATACAAATCCCTTAGATTAATTCTCTGTCTTCAGTAGAAATGGAAAATAACCACTTGCTATATTCTTACCTTACCTTACTGTTTCTATACTACACATTAACATAAAGGTGAATAAAATGTAATATAAGATAAAACCTGAGAAGGAAAATGTGTCATAGTTGGCATACTTTTGAACTAGGTAAAAGTGAAGTGGTATGGAACTGGTGGAACTGTCATTGTTAAATTAACACATATAAAGTGTTCAACTTGGTAAGCAAGCTCTTTCCATTCTGCAAAGTTATCATGTGGTCTCTGGCAAAGTACTTTCCTAGTTCCTCTTTGCCATGAAGAAACACGTTGCAGCTAGACGGAGGCTGCTTTCCTTTGTCCCTCATCAGTGCCTGCTCTCCACAGTTTTTTCTCTGGAATCTGCCTTAGTATACTGGATGGGAGTTCGGAGCCTGGAATTCCATTATAAATTCTGACACTAACTCACTGCGTGACCTTGGACCAGTCACCTTTCTCCCCGACTCTATTTTCTCATCTTATAAAACCCGAATTTGTGGAGCACTTCGAGCACATACAGATAAATTTACCTCGTGGGATCTGCACAATCACTCTGTGAGGCAAATATATGAGTCAAGGGAAGCTCAGGAAGGTTAAGTAACTTGTCTAAAAATGGAGCAGCTAGAAAGTAGCAGGGTTGTAATGTGAACTCAGTTTCTAATATATCGAACTGCCTTCTATGATACCTATAAAACTCAAGAGCGTTTCATTAGGAGTTCTTTAAAACCTTAAAATTAATGACAATATGCACGACACTTCATAAATTTTAAAATGCCTTCACATTCATTATCATCTATTCTGTCAATAAAATTCTATTTGGTGCCTACCAAAACCCAGATGACATTACACTGAGGATATAGCACAAACAAGTTAAACATAGTCCCTCATTGTCTTAAGGTAGCTTTCATGGTGGTGGGGAGAATGCATGAGACACTCAAACAAAAAGATTAGAAAATGAGTATTAGATAGTTCTAAGTACAGCAGGGTAAGATCATACTGGGTGACAATAGCATCTCATTTAATCTTCTCAATATCCCTTCCAGGTAGATACTTTTAATCAACTCCATTTCCTGACAGAGAAAAAAAAGGCAGAAGAGCTAAATGACTTAGCATGCCAGTGAAGAACAGAGCTTGGCTTATCTACCTACACACCACGATTTCTGAATATATGTTTCATGCTCATCCCATTATTTTCCCTTGCTCCCAGTACTAGTTTTCTAGGATTCTATGATTTAGTCTTCAAATGACTGACTTGCATTTAGTAAAATAAGGCCTTACTTCTGAGGCCTTGGGAGATTGAGACTTAGGCTAAATGATTTGTGCTCATGAGATCGGGAGCACCAGGCACTTTGCTTTCAAAACAGGACCAGTGTGTTTGCTGGTCCATTTGTCTGTTAGTTCCTTAAGAGTAGCTAGGACTTTTTTCATTCAAGTTCTATCCCCAGTGCCTAGCAATTGGCTTGGCCCCTAATTAGCGTTTGTTAAATATTTATGAAAGCTATGAATAAATGAATGAATGAACCAAAGAGAGAACAAACTAACACAGCTTGTAGAAAACTGGATTGCTGTGTTTCTTGCCAAAAGAATTAAACTACATTCAGCTTCTCTCTGGAAGCTTCAGCTACTTTCTCCTGTGAACAAGCAGGCATGGCAAAGAGTTAGGAAGGAGCTGGCAGCCTAGGGGGAACAGAATGGAACATACCATACAAGAAGCATAACCATGCCAGTTGAAAATAAACTGGCCCCTCCAAGAAGTAGTTAAGAAAGGACCACGATATGATTTTCTTCTCTCTCTCAGTCCTAGAGTGCTGGAGTTTGTTCCCTGTACTTCTTAGGCAATGAGGAAATAATGGAACTGAAATCAGGTGGTTCTTGCCTTACGCACATTTTGAAAGCTGAAAAGGATGATATTAAATTTGATGATGGCTAGAGTGGTCTGGAGATTTCCCTTAGGGCTAAGGAATGCTGGACTCTCTGAGGCCCTCTGTTCCACTTTCATTAAATATCCCAGTCACAGTTTGTCTATATGCTTATGCTATAGACATATGAAAACAGAGTAGTCTCTGAACACCTGCATCTGACTTGGAATGGAGAGGAAAAAATCCCCATGAAAACAAAGGAAGCTAAAAGAGAGAAAGAAAGAGGAAGAGAAAGAGGGAGAGAGAATGGGAATCTTGATATTTTTCATTACATTTGGGAAGATTTTATCCATTATTTCTTTAAATATTCTTTCTGTTCTTTTTTCTCTTCTTTTCTTCTCTTAATAATGTGTCTTTAAGATGTCCTACTTTTCTTTGGGTATCTTCAGTTTTCTTCATTATTTTTCTATCCTTTGAAATGCATAATCTATATTGATCTATGTTCTAATTTGCTGATTGTTTCTTCTGCCAAGTCATATTTTTTCGTGACCTTTTCTAGTAATTTTTTTCATTTCAATTATTATACTTTTCAACTCAGGATTTTCCATTTTCTTCTTTTATATAACATCTCTTTATTGACATTCTCTACTTGATAAGAAATAGTTCCTTCAGTTCTTTGAATATATTTAAATAGCTGATTCTTAAAAGTTTTTGTCTAGTTAACTTCAACATCTTTGTTTCCTCATGAACAGGTTTTAGTTGGTTTTCTCATATAATACCATGTACGTGTCATACTTTCCTCATTCTTTGCATGCCTAAAAATTTTTAGTTCAAAACAATATTTTAGATACTATATTGTAACAACTCTAGATGTTGACCTGACCTTTCCTGAGACTTTTTCTTGTTTTTTGCTCAATCATTTGTTTAGTGACTTGGCTGAATCAATTTTGTGAAATTGGTTTTCCTGACACTTAGAAGCTTCTGGTGTTGCTACTCACATTTTTTGTTTGTTTTTATGGTTGATATGGCATCCCATTGATCAACTCTAGGTTCACATAAATGACTTTTTAAAAATATAGTCATAATTTTTTATTTTGAATTTTTATTGACTTTTTCTATTGAGTCCAACGAACAAAATTTGTTGAGATTTTGTATGAATGTATATTAAGGAGCACATTTTTCCTTTTGCCTCAAGGTCAGAGATGGCTTGGTATAAATGAAAAGCTTTATTTTCCTTGACTCTGGGTTTTCTTCATCCTTCCTGTCTCCACGATCCATTCTTTAAACCATGATGGCCTAAATTTAGTGAACTTCATTCCTTTCCAAGCACTGCCTTTTCACAGTAACCTCATAGGTTTCCTTCCCCTCATCTGACTTTTATGCCTTGTGAGTACAGAATAGCATAGAATGCCTAGGGAATTATGAGGTAGGCAAAGATTACATATACCACTCTTTGATTAATGAATGTTGCTATGAAGCCCTCTTAGACAGTTAGATTTTCACCCTCTACCACTACTGTTTTTGTGGCTTGGAAACCACTTTCACAGTTCAGGGAGTTTAGAATTTTGCCACACATTTGGGTAGGAACAAACACTTCAGAAATTATCTTTCTTGTGGCTTTTCAAAGGGCACAATTTTAGGCACAGTCTTTCAGTCCACTAGAGACAAATGTGATTTTATTTATTTATTTATTTATTTATTACTAATAATTCTATTTTTATTGAAACTATAGTCAATCTGGTAATAATTTTATTTAACTGAATGATTGTTCATATCTAGAAAACCAAGAACTAGGATGGAGGAGAATATTTATTACTTTAAACATATTCATAACAAAGATTGAGATGAAATATTTCATTTGGATGAAAATTAATATAGAATAATCTATTGCTATCTCAAAGTCTGATGGGGAAGACTGTGCCCCAAAATTCTCCATTGCTTTATTTACAAAAAGAGCCCATTATTCTTCCTGGGCTATAATACTACTTGGGTATTCATTCTTAATCCACAGATGCAAATAAATGGTTCTTTCTAAACCTATTAATTATTTATCATGACCATTTGTTTCTTTTTTCTTTTTTTAAACTGAGTTTCCCTCTTGTTACCCAAGCTGGAGTGCAATGGTGCGATCTTGGCTCACCGCAACCTCTGCCTCCTGGGTTCAAGCAATTCTCCTGCCTCAGCCTCCCGAGTAGCTGGGACTACAGGCATGCACCACCATGCCCAGCTAATTTTTGTATTTTTAGTAGAGACGGGGTTTCACCATGTTGACCAGGATGGTCTCGATCTCTTGATCTTGTGATCCACCTGCCTCGGCCTCCCAAAGTGCTGGGATTATAGGCTTGAGCCACTGCGCCCAGCCTGACAATTTGTTTCTTAAAAATGCGATGAACTGGAACTGTGAGAATATACCCTTGTCATATAAACATTTATCTTTTTAAAACATTTTTACATGATGATGCCACATGGTACCAGTAGTAGCTATAAAGGTTAAAATAAAGTCCTTTAGTTAGAAAAGGAGCATCGTCACATTGCTTTTTTGATATTCTATATCCAGATCTTCAGTTTGATAAATCACTTTTATTGTTCTCAATGTGATCTTATTATTATGCCTGGCTTTGTAGGAGTTGTCCCTTGGTCAGGGTAGCATAACATTTAGGCAATGTAGGGCCCAAGATTGTACTTATCCTTTTTATCCTTAAGCCCTCCACATTTTACTGATGGACCCATGTGTGGCTTGAAGAATGATTTGGAACATGCCCCAAATCCTGTTTAGGCTGCTTTTAAGAGAGTACAGTCAAGCTCACATGCATAAATTTCCACACACCCAGCAGTGAGTGTGATTCCACACGGGCTCTTCTTAGTGATCTCTTTGTCTGATTCTCTGGTATCCTCCATGTTGGTTTGCTGTTTTGCTTGTTGCTACTAGTATTGTGGAGCTACTAATCAATTCTTAATTGGTCACTACCAAGATCTCCATTATTTTTGACAGTGCCCTTAAGCATGAACTTCATACTCTGTTCCAAATAAAGTCAGTCACCTTAGAGAGAACTGTGGAGTTCTCCATCCTAACAACTTGCCTTTGCTTGGAACAGAACTTCTGTCACTGCAGTAGAGTTGGGACCAGGGACAATGACCTGCTTCTCCCAGAATGACTCCACCTGTGCTACAAGTGGACCCTGGGAATAATGGTATATTCCCTAGTCCTCTTAATTTGGCTTTCCTAATGTGGAAGCTTTAACTTATATATGAACTGAGGCAAGCACAAGCAGGACCCCAGTGTTCTCGGCTAACCATCTTTGGGCAAAACCCTCATAAGTAAAATGTGGGTGAGGAAGGGATCTCCAGTCCTCTCAGCCATGCCTTTCTAGAACATTGCTTCTGTAATACAGGGCTGGGGGCAAAGAAAAGATGCTTGTGGCCTGCCACATTGTGGGTGAAATTATAGCCATGGAGTTAGATTTGTAAAGAGAAGCTTCCATCTTCTTGGTTGCACTTGCCTGAAGAATGGAGCTAAGGGAAGGGATAAGAACAGGTAATGATTCAAATGCCATAGACTCTTGCTGTTCTCATTGAGACTTAATAGATTTTCTTGAATATATGTTTCACTTTTTGTTATGTGTCCCTAGGATATTTTCTGAAGATTTTTAAATGGCTGTTTTATCATTTTTACCAGTTAAATGGTTGCTTCATGGGGTAGAGGGTCCACCAGATCCTTGTTCTGCCATTCCAGAACTGCGGAGTTCTCCATCCTAACAACCTGCCTTTGCCTGGAACAGAACTTAGGATATTTTCTGAAGATTTTAAATGGTTGTTTTATCATTTTTATGAGTTAAATAATTTTTACCAGTTAAATGGTTGTTTCACCGGGCAGAGGATCCACCAGATCCTTGTTCTGCCATTCCAGAAGTCGGGCCTATAGAAATACCTTCATCTTGGAGTGGAGAGATTGTAAAAGGCTCCCACAGAAATTACAGAAATGATGTTTATTTAAGTTGGCTTTGTCAGGAAGGCAGACAAGCACGAAAAAAGTTGCCCCACACAGGGTAACAGCATGTGCAAAGGAATGCGTAAATAAGACTGGAAGAATGCATAGGTGCTAGAGGTTAAGTGACTGTAGTAAGTAAGCTATGCTAACGTACTTGGATCTCATCCGACAGGCAATGAGGAGCCATGAGATGGCCTTAGGATGGGAAATGATCTGTGCTGTTCCGAATTCAAGACATGTCACTCTGGCTGAAGTCCCAAACAGTTTAAAGGGTATTAGATTTAATCCCACTTTGCCAAAGCAGAGAAAGAAAGATGAGAATGCAGTTAGCAGCCAAGCCAATGCTTTTCAGTTCCCATATATGTCAGACCAAAAATCTGCCAAATTTCTGTTAAGGTAAATACACATTTCACATTCATAACTAAAACCATTAAGAAAGTAAAAAAAATGGATATTTTCCTTTGGTTAGAATATTTGCCCATTTGTTGAACTAAATATCCAAAACACATAGGTGATTTGTAGATACATAGTATATATGCTGGTGTATCTCTAAGTGAAAATTAATCTGCAAATTAAAAAAATCTTTCTCTGTGTCACTTAAGTATGTATTTTATTTTTTAGTAGAAAGTTCTTTTTGTGAAACCATCTGGTTAAATTGAATGATTGCTGAAATGGGCAACAGGAGCTAGAAGTTCCAGTCTACATTTCTGTCATTAGCTTACTGAGAAACTTTGGAGTCCTTTCTCTTTTTGGGACTAAATTTCTTTTCATCTGCAGAGAAAAATTAAAAAGGTATGAGGAAAAGGAGTTTGAACTAGGAAATCTCGAAGGTCCTTTTTAGCTCTAACCTCCATAATTCATGAGTCATTTGGCAAAAATACTTCCAGTACATGATTTAAATCAAACCCATCTAGAAAGACCTTTGAAGCAAAATCTCCAAACTCTAAAGTAATAAGAAAAAAGAATGTGGAATTTAACTACATAATTTTAGACCGATGAGTAGAAAAACATAAACCAAGTTTAAAGATAAATTGGAAAGAGTATTTGTAACACATATAACAAGAGGCTAAATTCCTTTACGTACAAAGAGCTCCATAAATCAATAAGAAACAGATGAAAATAGGCAAATAATAACAGCAACAACAAATAAGAAAAGGCCAAGAACAGGTACTTCACATAGAAAGAAACATAAATAGCCAAAAAAAAAATGTGAAAAGATGCTCATTTTCACCCAAAATTAAGATAGGCAACTTAAAATGGTGATAAACTGTTATTTATACTTAACGGATTTACTAAGACTGAAAAAGTTAATATCTAGTATTTGCAATTGTTGGCAAGGAAAAGGTAATATCTACTAGTGCTAGAATTTGTCTTATTCCTATACATGCAAATAAAGGTATGCTAATAAAGGTATAAAATTTTATTAACTAACCATTATATAGTAATCCACTACTTAATCTAAAAATAACAATGAACTCAGTTAACTCATTAAATCCTCATAAAAGCCCTACTGGATAGTGACCATTATTGTCTCCATTTTTTTCATGCAAGAACACTGAGCCAAATAAATTAAGCAACTTGCCTAAGGTCATACAGCAAGGAATTGGTGGCACCAATATTCAGTCCAAAGTAGTCTGGCTCAAGAGCCACTCATCTTAAACACCATATACATTGCCTCTCAAGGATGTTAATTGCAGCACTACTTTTAATATAAAAAGAGTTAGGAAAACATAAAATATCCATTAGTAGGGGAAATAAAAAGTATATTACAAGACAGCCATACAATTAAAAATTGTGCAACCTTTAAGAAAGACGAAATAGACCTATATGTACTGATATGGAAAGGCATATATAAGGTCTCTTAATTAAGTGAAGAAATAAAGTTATAGAAGAGTAATTGTAATGTGATAGGAATTTTGAAAACATAATATGCATATATCTAACAACATATATACACAGAAAATATCAGGAACCAAACACAAGAAACTAGTCACTGTGGTTGCCCTCTGAGGAGTGAAACTGGGAGTGCAAAGAATGGGTGAGGTAATGAGTAGGAGGACTTCTACGTTTTCATACCTTTTCATTCAGTTTGATCATTTTGCCATAAGCATGTGTTACTTTTATTAGTTTTAAAAAAACTAATAAAAATATCAAACCAACATTAAGCACCGTATCAGAAGTTCCTCATCCATCAAAAATGATGAGTTCGTGTCCTTTGTAGGGACACGAATGAACCTGGAAGCCATCATTCTCAGCAAACTGACACAAGAATAGAAAATCAAACACTGCATGTTCTCACTCATAGGAAAGTGCTGAACAATGAGAACACATGGACACAGGGAGGGGAGCACTACACACTGGGGTCTGTTGGGGGGAAATAGGGGAGGGACAGTGGGGGGTGGGGAGTTGGGGAGAGATACCATGGGGAGAAATGCCCGATATTGGTGAAGGGGAGGAAGACAGTAAATCACACTGCCACGTGTGTACCTATGCAACAATCTTGCATGTTCTTCTCATGTACCCCAAAACCTCAAATGCAATTAAAAAAGAGAAAAAAAATTAGCTGGGCATAGTGGTGCACGCCGGTAGTCCCAAGTACTCAAGAGGCTGAAGTGGGAGGATCACTTGAGGCCAAGAGGTCAAGGCTTCAGGAAGTGAGCCATGATCACACCACTCTACTCCAGCCTGTGTGACAAGAGTGAGATTTTGACTCTAAAAAATAAAAATAAAAATAAATTTGATTAGAAAAAAAATGACTATGTGCATAGGTATATTCACCATTAAGTTATATGTAATATTTTAAAAGGAAAAAATAGATGTCCAACAAGAGAAAAATGATTTAGTACAGTATGGCAATTTACTCCAGGGCAATGCTTTCTAATAGAACTTTCTGTGTTGATGAAAATAACTTATATCTGTACTATTCAAACAGTAGCAACTAGATACATGTAGCTATTGAGTATTTAACTTGTGTTTAACCTGTGGCTAATGAGACTGAAGGGCTGAATTGTTAATTTTCTCTCATTTTAATTAGTTTAAACTTAAATCTATGTAGCCACCTAAATTGGAATGGTATACCAAAAAGCAATTAAAATTTAAAAAATACAATATTCTATTTCAAAGAAAAAAAGTAAAACATAAAAGAAATAATATAAACAATATATTAAAATGCATGCTCATGAACAAATATAGAAAATAAAAATGGTTAAATATGCAAACATAAAAATCTATTTTGGTAGAGTCATTAGATTAAAACTATATCACTAGTCATTAAACTAGTGATATAGTTTACTTGTTTTTAATAGTCTTTTCTACTATTTCAATTTTAAATCTTTTAAAAATACTTTGTTGCAGGTCTGAATTTCAACTCATGTTACGAAGTTCTCAAGCATGCTTTAGATTCACTAATACTGATTTATTAAGTTGGCCAATACAGCCTTTCTTTAGGCAATTCGGAATTTCCTTTTCAGGAGCAAAGAGATAAGGAACTAGAATCTTCCCAACATTTCTGTCCCTAAAAATGACTTTAAAAACATGGCATGCTCCATAAAAGCTAAAAGCCAAAGCATCTTAAGCTGACACTACTGAAGTTAAAACAAAGGAGAATGGAAATAGAATGACTATGCAGCTAGTAACATACTTCTGTTAATGAAATATACAATAAGACAAAAGGATATTCAAAAGCCTCTTTATGTTGGAATTTAGAGGGTAAAGTGGGAAATGCTCTGATTTCTCACCTTTATCTTCCATCTCATGGATACCAAAGGCAAAATTTATGTGTGGTGTTAATTCCACTAGAAATAGTAAACTGTGGTCTGGTCTGCCTGCTAGTGTATTTTCATTGACTATAAAGTGGTATGAAATTAGATTTACAGATATATCTGGTTTCATGTTGATTTTTGGCCCTTGAAAAATCTATGGCTCTGCTGAGCATCGGACTTTAAGACTACTATGTTTGGCCAGTTAGAACAGAAGGAAACTTTAGTTTCTTGGTAGATCTGGGGGCCAGGATCTTTCCTCCTGAAAAGGAAATTCAGAATTGCCTAAAGAAAGGCTGGGCAAATTCAGCATGCACATGGGCAATAGAACTAGTTATGAGCGCAAAGTTGGTGTCAGGCAGCTCATATAAAATGGGTGTCTTGTTGGTCCCATAGCCATAGCCAAAATATGACAGGGGAGAAGCCAATACAGAGATTTTCTTTTTTCGGTCCCGTAAGATTCTGTTACATGTGGAACTCCAGCCTGTGAAAATTAAGTGGAGGTTTTTCTGTACAACTCTGAATGAGCACATGAGTCATAGTGGGAAGAGAACATCTGGATGGAGAATGGATTGTTCTCTTTTACTATTTTTACTAATTCTTAACATTTGAATCACACTTTAAACAAAATGCTTTCAAATCCATTATCTCATTTGATGCTCACAACAACCCTGTGAGGTAAGCATAATACTCAGTACATTAACAACAGCTGTCTTAAGATCCAGTATTTGTACAGCACATTCTCTTTCAAGTGTATTACCTAACTTGTTCCACATAATGCAAAGAAGTAGCTAGTAAGTTTCAACTTCCCATTTAGAGCTAAAGAAACCAAGGCTCAGAGAAGAGCAACAAGTTGGCTATAGATTCATAATTACTTATCCAGTAGCACCAGGGCCTGGACACTAGTGTTCTAATTCCAAGCTCACTGTTCTTTCAAAAATACTGTGTGGGCTGGGCACAGTGGCTCACACTTGTAATCCCAGCACTTTTGGAGGCCTAAGTGGGCAAATCACCTGAGGTCAGGAGTTTGAGATCAGCCTGACCAACATGGAGAAACCTCATCTCTACCAAAAATACAAAATTAGCCTAGCATGGTGGCACATGCCTGCAATCCCAGTTACTTGGGAGGCTGAGGCAGAAGAATTGCTTGAACCTGGGAGGTGGAGGTTGCGGTGACCTGAGATCATTCCATTGCAATTCAGTCTGGGCAAGAAGAGCAAAACTCCATCTCAAAACAAACAAACAAACAAAAAAACTCTGTGTGGTCTCTTTGTAGTAATGTATGTTGAAGACATGCACAATGAGCCAATAGAAGGGTTTAACTTTTTCACTCAAGTGCCATGAATTTGCAATCCCCAGAACCAACACATTCTGCCCATCCTTTTTTGCTCAACTACTGCTCAGTGTAGACAACACACTCCTGAATGATACCACTATCTCTGGTTTCACTTCTCTGTATTTTACTCCCAAAATGGTCATTCTAAAATGCAAATCCTACTGTGATACACCTCTGCTTATAATCCTTCTAAAGGCATACAAACTAATAATTGCCAAGCCTCAATCAGAAGAACTAACATTAGAAAATTAATACCCTTTCATGCCCAGTGTACATAAGAAGTATTCAGTGAATAGCAAATTATTTTTAAATCCTTCTAAGACTCTGTTAAGACAAAGTTCTATATCATCAAAGGGTAAAAAGTTTTTGTTAGACAGAAGTTTTTGAAATCTGCACAGCATGGTGACTATAGTTAATAATAATGTGTTGTATATTTCAAAATTGTTAAGAGAGTAAATTTTGAATGTTCTAACCAAAAAATTAAGTATATGAGGTGATAGACATGCAAGTTAGCTGGAATTAATCATTCTACATTGCATACATATATCACAACATCACATCATACCCCACAAAAATATTAAAATTATATTTTGTCAAAAATTAAAAAAAATTAAAAACCCTCAGGATGTCATCCAAGGCCCTCAGTAACCTAACACAGGTTTATTTTCTGCTGAAGCAGCAGTGAACTATGTGTCATTCCCTTAAACTCAATGTACTAGCATACCTCAATGCTAGTCCATCTCTTTGGAGTGCTTTTCTTCCCTCAACTTGACTTTCTCTGAGAACCTTCTCTTATCACTCTTTTCCCTCAGAGTCAGTCACATATTTAGCACCTTATACTCATGCACGCTATGAATTTTTTAAATTAGTGATTTGCTCATTTATTTATCACCCCTGTTCGACTGCAAACACCTAAAAGACAGAAATTTGTCTCATCTCTGTTAAGAGAATGTGTAGGACAGTGCCTGGCACATGTCAGGCACTTACACACTTACTGAATTAATTCACTTCAATAAAACAATACCAATGATCTGTCTATTATATTACCTGACAAAATATTATATGCCCATTTTGAGGCAAATACAAACCAGTAAACCTCAGATTTGATGAATGATCAAATCCAATACATTATCAGTTTCTGAACAGACAGATGAAAGGCTATCACATGGTTTCTCTAAGTTACTCTTCCTGCTGCTTGGCAGCCATGAAGATAAGAAAGGGAAAAACTGCTTTTTTTCTGGACAAATAAAGTGGCCATATGACCATTTCATAGCCCACAGAGTGGCTGTAAAACAAATCGCAAACCACTCAACAAATGGCTTCCTCATAAAGAATGCTCCAGGATGAAATGAACACACACGTGCATGCCAAACTGGCCCTCCAAAGTGTCTGTCCACAAATGAAAGTGGAACCATCTAAGCAAAAAGGGTGAGTCATCTCATAACCATGTGCACATCTCCTTTCTACGCTAAAGGAAATCCCAACTGTGTCCTCTGTAACACAGGCAACTGGAAGAATATTTTGCAAATGCCTGAGGCTGAATCCTTAGTGCTCTACAATACATTGAGCTTCCTACTGAACTCATTCCCAGGAAAGGAAACACTTTCCTGATTATTTTTGAACTCCACTTAACCAGTTCCAGATCATAAAATTTCCATTCTCATACTGGTCTCTGCAGGACTAAAGTGAAAGACACTGTTCCAAAGATGCCATTGGCAAGGAACCTTGGAAAGAAGTTTCAAAAAATGGTCTTCAGTTACCATTGCTAGGTCAACTCCTTCCTCTGGAGGCAGACAATAACAGCCTGCAGTGAAAACTATTTCAGTATAAAAGGTTTATAGAACAAAGAGAAATGTAAAGAAAAATGTGTTCACTTTCCCAAATTTCTTCAGCCAGTGGTTGAATAAGCTAATTTTTTTTACCCCGTGTGATCTTGTTACAGTAACACACAAGTTGTTAAGAGTCAAGAAAATTTTCAATAACAGTAGGAATCCCTACTCTTAATTTTTCAGGTAAATAGTTCATATACTGGTAACAGAGGAATATGTATCGGAATCTCTGGGAGAAGTTATCATTCAGAGAAACACATTCTGTACCATACTTGCTTTGATACTCTGGCACCAATGACCAATTTATTTGAAGATTTCAAACATTAAAAGAGGTTATGAAACTTTCATGCTTATTAAAAATGTATCTGTGTTTATTAGAAATGTCAATTCTTGAACCTCAGTAAGTTTGAAGAGGGGCCTAGGAATCTGCATTTGTAACAGATATATTCCTCTTTCCCCTTCCCAGGGACTCTATATAGACAGTCCTGTGATCGCACATTACAAATCCTATCATCCTGCAAATGCTACGCATTTCTCAACAGATCAGTTTACACATGCTAAGAGTTAGAGAAAGTTACAAACGGAGAGTTGGCAGATCATTAGCATAGATTTAGAACAAATAAACGCGGACCCCAAAAATAACCTTCAGGCACAGTGAAATTGAATCACCCTATTCTCTCAGAGAAACATAAATTTGTAGAATGTGGTGATGCTCAGGGCACAGATCAACACTTTTAAGGCCTCTTGGAATGGGTGAGTGCTAACAACTTGCAGACTCCACTGCAGTGACTTCATCTAATCCACTTCCCATCCTTAGTCCCAGAAATGGTGCATGCGCGTACGCACACATATACATACACACATTTCTCCCCAACTTCTAATCTTTGGTTAAAGAGCAGCTGTGGAATTGGATGACATGCCGTTCCTATACCATCATGTATAAAAGGGCTCTTTCCTGTGACTATTGCTGTTGCCCACCCTCTCAGGATTATACCATAATGGATAAGTATGAGGTCTAGAGCCAAGCTATCTTGATACTAATCCTGACTCTAAAACTTCCTGGCTTTGTGACTTCAATCTACCTCAGCACCTTACAAAGATATTGGGCTTTACCTCCTTACACTATGCCATGCCCACTTTATCTCTGTGACACCTCTAAAACATTTTCTCTCTTCTCCTTTTCCAAAACAAATCTTCTAAACCATCTATTTATCATCTTTCCATCCTAAATGCTCTCCTTGTCTCCAGTCTTTGCCTCATCACCCTCCAAACTTTACCATCAACCCTTATCAACACTGTTGATAGAATTTTCTATCTAAATTACAAATGTGATAAGTTCATCCCTTTGTCAAAAAACACATGTTAATGTCTAAACTCCTAAGCCTGGAAATCAAGGCCTTCTATGATTAACCCCAATCTGTACTTTCAAACTCATTTCCTACTACACTTATATTTATGCATCTCATACTTCCATTAGACTGAACTATTGAATTATCCCATATGATGACTTTCATGGTTATGTATGCTTTTGCTTGTGCTCTTCTCTCTAGCTGAAATGCCCTTCCTTCTTTGTCTTCTACTCAATCCTAATTTCTTCGAGGTCCAGTTCACAGACAATCTCCTCTAAACTCTTACCAAATTTTGTCAACCTCAAGGCGACAAGCACTTCCAAATTTGCAATAGAGATATTGTGACCCATATCTTACCTCTTCTACTACATTATGAGACATCTGAGGTCAGAGACCATGTCTGATTCCTTTCTTGTTTATACTGTCTACAGAGCTTATTAGAGTGCCAGGTACACAGTGAACTTTGAAGATGTATGTGATGCAGTTCTCCAGGTTCCGTATTTTCTCTGATATAGTAGAATAGCAGGCATATGACCTCTGTATCCTAAAATTGCATTGTGGAAAGTCTACCTAGAGACAATTTATATTCCTTTACTATTCATTTGTGTATTGAAGGATTTTTATAGGCCTGGGAAAGTCAGTATCATTACGATTAATACTACTAAAATTAATAATACATGTCCTCTATTACTTTGAAAGTCATGTTTCTCAACTACAATTTCACAGCAGTGTAAATTAATTCCACTATGTCAGGTAAAAAGAAACTGAATCATGAGAGGATAAATGCCTTGCCTTGCATGGTAAATATATGAGTTTTTATTGCTGCATAACAAATCATCACAAAATTAGCAGTTTAAAACAATACTCGTTTATTATCTTACTATTTTTTTAAGTCAGAAGTCAACCAGATTCTCTACTCAGGGTCTCACAAGGCCAAAATCAAAGTGTCAATCAGATCAGGCTGGACTCATATAGACATTCTGTAGAAATAATCCACCTCCAAGTTCAAGATCAATGACAAAATTCTTTGCGGCTGTAGGTCTGAGGTCCTCATTTTCTTGCTGGCTCTCAGCCAGGGATAACTCCTAAAGGCCACTTTCCATGCAGCCCCCTCTATCTTAAAGTTAGTATTGGCACATCAAATTCAAATTCACCTCAACCTTCAAATCTCTGGGTGGCTTTCTGTCACCAGTTAAAAAGAACCCTAATCCTTCTGCTTTCAAATGGCTGTGTGATTAGTCCTTTCTTAAAGTTAAGTGTGCCATATAACAAAGTCTATAAATGGGAATGATATCATATTCACAGTTTTTATCCTTACCTAAAGAGGAGGGAATCATACAACGACAATGTGACCAGGGTCATTTTAGAATTCTGCCTACCACAGTAAGTGATTAGTGCAGGCAGGATTATAACTAAGTGAGGCAGACCAAAAGCTCCTACACAATACAAAAACTCGATCTTGGTAAAAATATTTTTGTATTAAAATGGACTGAGTAGAGATAGCTTAGTTTATTATTCTGAAACAAAAAGATAAATATGAAATAAGAATTATCATTTCTAAATATATAATACTTAATGTCATGTAAACTTTCCAGAAAACTTTTATAAAGAGGTTATGGTTCTGTCTCCAACTTAATTTATTACCATATTTTTCGGGACATATTACTGTGGGCAAGCCATAACTACCAAAGGGGATTTGACATGGGTATCACTATCAGCACAGGAATCTCACTAAAATGGAAGGTAGGGGGCCTAATTAGGTTCACTGCTGACTTGCTGTGTGACTTTGAGTGAGTCTCTTCCTTCTTGCGGGGGCTTCAGTTTTCACATTTGTAAAATGAAGTGGAGGTGGACTGAATTATCTACAAGTGCTTATTTAATTAAACAGTCTGTGAAGTGATTGTACTTCACATTAACCACTTTATACTATTATTCTTATGGGCAAAATGTGAATCTTATAAGAATCTGTATTTTCGGACAGGAGCTGAAAAATGAAACCTATGTAGAGATCAATGATATATACACTTGAATCTGAAATAAACTTTTTTTCTTACAGTTTTATGCAGGTCTGCAAATAATAAAATAATAAATCTAGAAGTACCTATTATACATTATAGGCTCAAAATGACTCTTTCTAAATAATTCAGTAACCACATTATTGAGTGCCTACTTTGTACTTTGCATTTCCTACTGCTGGGGGATTTCAAGCATCAGAAGACAGGTTGGACTATGAAGGCAGCATTTAAGAGTTCTTCTAACTCTGAAATACTAATATATACATGTACTCACACGCGTGCTCACACACACACACACACACACACATATATAAAAAGCTCCTACAAAACATAAAAACTCAATCATGGTAAATATACATATATGGATATATATATATATATATATATATATATATATATACATACATACATGCATCATTTACTATTAAACAACTTACAACTCTCCTTGGGAGACATAAAATTAATTGGGTAGTAAATGGGCCAAAATATATTTTTATTCCCCAGTTTATGAATAACAAGAAAAGGTACACACTGTTACTTGTTGCGTAACCCAATATCTCGTGTTTTCATGAAGATGATCTGGCTGAAATAATCCATTTAATTTACTTTAAACACACACAGAATTTATATTTGAAACGTAACTAAAATTACAAAAATGTCTTTTTACCAAAAAAGTCACACATGTGCTATCAACAAATTTACCAGAAACAAGTAAGCAGAGTTTATGGAATAATCTTCTTTTTCCTTTTTCATTATTTTACTTTATTTCATTTCATTTATTTCTTGCTAGGCTCTCTTGAATCATGGAAGAAAGAATCTTCTTTTTCAACTGATCTTTGCTAACTAACATACAAAATTTGTCCCAAATACCCAGTAAAACTGAAGATGATAGTTTTTCTTCAAATTACTTTTATTTTGTTTAAAACTTGAACTACTGTTTTTATTTTTTGTTTTTTTAATGTACCATTTTAAAAATTTTTATGATTTTGCAATCGGTGTATATATTTATGGTATATATGAAATGTTTTGATAGAAGCATGCAATGTGTACTAATCACATCCCTCAAGCATTTATTCTTTGTGTTACAATAAATCCTGTTATACCTTTTTAATTATTTTAAAATGTACAATTAAATTATTTTTAACTATAGTCACCTTATGTGCTATCACATAGTAGGTCTTATTCATTCTTTCTATTTTTTGTACCAATTAACATCATCACCTCTCCCCTCCTCCCCCCACCAACTACCCTGCCTAGCCTTTGGTTACCATCCTTCTACTCTCTATATCCATGAGTTCAATGTTTTGATTTTCAGATTCCAAAAATTAAGTGGGAACATACAATGTTTGCCTTTCTATGCCTGCCTTATTTCACTTTACGTAATAATCTCCGGTTCCATCCATTTTGCTGCAAATGACAGGATCTTATTTCTGTGGCTGAAGGGTACTCCATTGTGTATACATACCACGTTTTGTTTATCCATTGACTTATTGATGGTGCTCTGTTTTCAGCACCAAAATTTAAAATAATATTTTTATAAATCAAAAAAGTAATTTACAATCATTGTTTTTAAAACATCAAAC
Organism: Callithrix jacchus; assembly: GCF_049354715.1. Taxonomy (NCBI): domain Eukaryota; kingdom Metazoa; phylum Chordata; class Mammalia; order Primates; family Cebidae; genus Callithrix; species Callithrix jacchus. Next base: position 64,645,459 of record NC_133524.1, on the reverse strand, counting down.
AGTGCAGGGGTGTATAAGGTAACAAACCTCAGTTTTTAGCCAACCCACTTCCATGTCCCTCTTCAGGTGAGCCACTTTTAGCAACTTGAGGTACATACCCCCATAACATTTTCTATGCACATATAAACAAAGGTATATATGTACATTCAAATGTGTGGTTTTCTTTTTACAAAAGTCAGAGGATACTAACATAGTCATTTGAAACAAGCTTTTCTCACTCAACTATATAATATATTGGTATATGTACATTTGCCTGATTTAATGGTTGCATAGTATTCCATATGAACATATCGTAATTTATTTGAGGATTTTCCTAGGCAATGGCATGCAAAATCTTAAGTTTGGAACTGAGAACAAATCAAAAAACAAATAATCATTCAGCTTTGTCACGTAGCTTCAAGCTTATTTTGAAATAAATCAGCATTGTGAAATCTCTAAAAAGAAAATCTGCATGTAGTTTAAGTAGTAAAAATTGACTCTAAAACTGTATTCATTTATTGAATAGTAAAAATCACGAACTCATTTTTGTTGGTAATATAGAATCAACATTGATTGAGAACCTCTTTGGTGCCAGGCACTGGGCTAGGCACAAAAGAAAGACAGGTATAGGTTCAGAGATTAAGAAAACTCCTCTCTGCCTCCTCAAGAAGCTTATATTCTGGTAACAGGAAGACAAATAGAAGTTTTAACATTCAAAACACAATGTTGATAGTTTATAATTACCCAAAATGGCCTTTCTCAATCAAGTGGCCTGAATTCAGTCTTCTTAGCCAGCCATTTAAATCAAACTCATTCTCAGAGAATGATTTTAATGGTGAACTCACTGCGCCATGAATTTATTTACTAAACATCCTGTACTTTCCATGCAGTAAACAAAACCAAACTATTCTCACTGTCTTGTACTCCTATGAATGAACAAGTATTCAGTCTACATTGCCAAACATTATACATAAATATTACCTACATAACTTAGATCTGAGACTATACCACCAAAGCCACAACTAAGTAAAAACCGGAGAATACAAGAGCAAGTAATGCCACACATACCACTGCCACCTGCTCAATAGGCCCCTTCTCTAATAAATACCTATTCCTGGTTTATTTGGATATCTTCTCCTGGTTAGTTATCTCCACTTCCTACTCCTCATCTCACATTTTCACTTTAACTGGTGATGTTTCTATTGCTTCATTACCACAAGTGGCTTCTGGCTGCATATCAGAAGGCATGGATCTAGAATGAGCTCCCTCAAGGCAAATATTCTACCAAGTCCATCACACAGGTACTCAGGAACCGCTTGGTGAATAAATCACCATCATGCTTGGTTTTGGATCATAAGAAGACATTATTTGCCTCAAACTTTCCCCTGAGAAGAAAAAAAGTGAAAAAAAAAAAAAAAACAGTTGAGGTGAGAGTGGGGATAGGGTGCAGCTAAGAAGACTGTGGCTTCGGGAGTCAAATAATTCCATATTAATAAAATAATATTTGAACGAATGGTCCAAATAGGTATCCTTATTATGGGTCTACTAAGCAAGGAGCCAAACAAAACCAAGCATTACTTTTCTAATCAGAATAAAAACACCTTGCTACAAAGTGCCACAAAAGCAGTAAAGAGGTGCTTATTTAAGCAGTGAGTTTTCAGCACTTTGTGCACTGTTGCCTCAATGGCTCACTAATCTCAATTATTTCTTCATTCTCATAAGGAGCAGTGCTGGGCACTAAAGTACTTTTACATCCATTATCTCCTTCAGTTCTCTGCAGAATCCAAAGAAGTAATTATGATCACAGGTATTATCCTCATGTTAAAGATGAATAACCTGAGGCTCACAGAGGGGAAGTGATTTGCCCAAGGCCACAAACACTGTGGGCTAGTCAGCAGTAAAGGCAACCAGGACTTCAAAATGATGTCCAAGTGTTCTGTCCTTGCAACAGGCTGCCTTTCACCAAAAGTATATTTGGTCTGCTAAAATGATTTTTACCACCGCCCCCAAAAAAAATCCTTGTCCAATTTTAAAGTAGCAGTTGGATAATTCTATTTTTCATTTTCCAGCTGGTCCCAGTGAAACATATTTAGTGTAAAAGCAAGGTATATCTAGAATTTTTAGGGGAAGACTAGCAAAAAACTCTGTATAGGAAAGGTGGGGCACCCACTCCCTTGGAAAATAGTTATCAGGGCAGTGAGCAGATAGTCCATAGGCCAGTATGAGCCAAATTTTCTGCATTCAGTATCATACAGCTCTCTTGAAAATCTGTGTGTCTGCTTGTGAAAAGGCCCAAAGGTGGGGCTAGAAGTGAGCAAATCAGAAAAGTGCCCAGGTTGTGGTGAAAAACTTCAGGAGGTTAATATTAAGCAACATGAAGATCCCAGGAATATAAGTGTGCTTATATATAGCATATAATTCAATTTTGAATTTAGCTATGCTCCCAGAGAGTGAAAGGGAGAGCAAACGGAGGTACCAAATAGGACCTCAGGATCTTGGACCATAGTTCAAGAGCTAAGGTCAGTTAAAGAGCTCAGTTCAAGAGCTGAGGTCAGCAAATTACAGCCTCAGAGCGAAATCCAGCCTATTGCCTTTTCTGCAAGGTTGTACTGGAACGTGGCCACACTCATTCATTTCAAGATTCTGTATAGCTGCTTTTGTACTACAACAACAAAGTAGAGTTTTGACAGAGACCATATGGCCCACAAAGCCTAAAATGTTTACTCTCTGGGCTAGGGCAAAAAAGGGTTTTTGACTCCTGCTCAAGAGAAGTGCAAGAAATTCTCCCTACATTACAATGTAATTACCTTCTGAACAAGTTTCCACACCAAACAAATAACTTCCTAGTTATGTAATTTGGGGCAAATCACTTAATTCTCTGTTCCTCTCCCTGTGAAATGGGTGTGATGTAGGCTGTAAGGTGAGTATAAGACCTAGTTATTGTTTTAGTGCAGAGAAAAATGTTTAGCATATGGTATCTAAAGAATGAAAGAACTAGAAATGCTCCCCTTAAAGGAATCTTTATTTTCAGTGCAAATCAGGATATACTTCATTGCTTAACTGCCTGAGAAAACATCACCACATGTATCTTTTCATGTGAGAATCTTGCAGCCATAACCCAACTAGTTTCTCTAGATAAATGACATGTAATAAGTGGTGCTCACCAGTCTACATATGCTTAAAATGAGTGTGCTAAGATCATGTAGCATGATAATCCAATTATCCATCTGACTAGCTTCTTACAGTGTGGGAGAAATGAATATACACAGACTGAACACACTGAGGGAGGCAAAATCCACAAAGAAAATACTACGCTTAAAATATGTTTCTTTGACTGCATATGGAGGCCAAGGTAGATTTTTAAAATCATTTTTAAAAATCAGACAGTCAAAATAATCTAAAATGAGATTTTTAAATGTTTTCTATTAATAAATTAGTTTAATTTCAGAGTAAAAATCAATAGAAAAACAAAGGAAATAAATATATCATCTAGAAGGATATATAAACAAAGAAAAGAAGTGGAGTCACCAAGGAGATCCTCTCCCTGATACAAAAGAGATTGTGTAAGTCCATTCTTGCTTTGCTATAAAGACTGGGTAATGTATAAAGAAAAGAGGTTTAATTGGTCCATGGTTATGCAGGCTGTACAGAAAGCATGGGGCTGGCATCTGCTCAGCTTCTGGGGAGGCCTCAGGCAACTTAAAATTATGGCAGAAGGTGAAGGGTGAGCAGGCATGTCATATAGTGAAAGCAGGAAAAAAGAGAGCAAGTGGGGAGGTGCCATACAACCAGATCTCATGATAACTTAGTATCACGACAGCACCAAGGGGATGGTGCTAAACCATTCATGAAAAATCCGCCTCCATGATCCAAGCAACTCCCTCCAGGCCCCACCTCCAACACTGGGGATAACAATTCAACATGAAATTTGGGTGGGGACAGATATCCAAACTATATCAGAGAACCTCATGGTGTTTCATATGTTTATAAGCTTTTCAAGGTAGAAAATGATTTACTTACTTATTTATTTATTGGAGCTGAGGTCTTGCTTTGTCACCCAGGCTGGAATGCAGTGGTATGACCATAGCACACTGCAGCCACAACTTCCTGGGCTCAAGCGATCCTCCCAATTTGGCCTTCTGAGTAGCTGGGACTACAGACACGCACCATCACACCTGGCTTTTTTTTTTTTTTTTTTTTTTTTTTTGTAGATACAGGGTTTCTGTGAAATCCATTGACAAATCAGAAACTTCGTGACTTAAGGAAGTAAAAAATCTTTCTAATGAATTTTGTGAATTCTATGAAAAACTTACTATAAAATAATAAACAAAAAATCATTTAAATATAAAATAAATTTAATCTAAGGTAGAGTGAAGTAAAGATAGTTTTTAAAAACTAAAATTATACCATCAGGATTTATACCACTACAGTAGTTACAGATTATATGGTCGCATAACCTTTCTAAAAAGGCTTTATTAAAAAAAAAAAAAAAAAAGAAAGAAAACAGACCATGGCAGGCCGTGATTTTTTTCTCAAGCTCATTTTGTTTACTAAATTTGTCAATATGCAGTGTAAGAGTTTTCTAAACCTTTAATTACTAGAGAAGAATTAGCTGTGACACAGCTCTCATCAACAATCCCTCCATAGCACTCTCTTAAGTACTCAAGCTAAGACTTCAAGCAGCCTTTGAGCTCAGAGTGTTTTCAGATAGGCAGGTTTGAGCACTGGTGAGGCAACCCTTTGATGTGAAAGATATTCTAGTCTAGATTAAAGCCGCAACTTTTGCAGATCTGAAATTCTGACTGTCTGCCTTTAGAATCTTATGTATTCTAGATTGGAAAATTATTTACGAACTGAAAAAGGGGGGAAGTCTTTCTTTTTGACAAGGTTTCACTTTGTAGCTCAGGCTAGAGCGTAGTCATGTGATCTGGGCTCACTGCAACCTCAATCTCCTGGGCTCCAGCAATCCTCCCACCTCAACTTCTTGAGTAGCTGGAACTACAGCATACCATAACACCCAGTTAATTTTTGTATTTGTAGTAGGGCCAGGGTTTCACCATGTTACCCAGGCTGGTCTTAAACTCCTGAGTGCAAGCCACCTACCTTTTTCTCTCAAAGTGCTGGGATTACAGGCCTGGGCCACCACACCCAGCAGGGAGTTTTTCATTGGCTTATTAGCAGTAGTAGGTAGGAAAAGGACTCTGAAGAGTGAGTTGGCCCTATAAACCAATATTTTCAGTTTTTCACACTGATTAGGATAAAATTTTGTGTAGTAATTTTTTATGTAATTGTATAAAAAACAGCTATCATACAGGTTTTTGTTTGGTTCGGTTTATTAGTGCTAATCTACAGATGCTTGCTTTGTTAAAACTCTTATGTTTGTTATTCAAAACAAAAGTAATCTTTTCATTTTTATTAAATAGAACGTCATCCTCAGCAAACTGACACAAGAACAGAAAATGAAACACCGCATATTCTCACTCATAGGTGGGTGATGAAAAATGAGAACACATGGACACAGAAAGGGGAGTACTAAACACTGGGGTCTATTGGGGGGAAAAGGGGAGGGCCAGTGGGAGGGGGAGGTGGGGAGGGATAGCCTGGGGAGAAAAGCCAAATGTGGGTGAAGGGGAGAAGAAAAGAAAGCACACTGCCATGTGTGTACCTACGCAACTGTCTTGCATGCTCTGCTCATGTACCCCAAAACCTATAATCCAATGAAAAATTAAAAAAAAAAAAAAGAAATATTATAAAGGGGTGGCTGTTGTTTACCACATATACTATGATAAAAACAGCCTCAAAAATCCATAATTAATCTGTTATATTGTAAATGGTTCTCTTTCCAAAACTTGACAAAGCTCTAAAACAGAGAGAGTTTAGTGGCTTATGCCTGTAATCACAGCATTTTAGGAGGCTGAGGTGGAAAGATTGCTTGAGCCTAGGATTTCGAGACCAGCCAGGGCAACATAGTGAGACCCCATTTCTATGAAAAATTAAAAAAAAATTTAGCAGAGAGTGCTGGTGCCAACCTGTGGTACCAGTTACCTGGGAAGCTGAAGTTGGAGGATCACTTGAACCCAGGAGATTGAGACTGTAGTGAGCCACGAGTGCACCACTGCACTCCAGCCTTGGTGACAGATTTAGACTTTGTCTCAAAAAAGGCACTAAAATAACCAAATCATTCCTCAGTTCTTTCTGATTAAAGTAATTTGATGCCTGGGGTTAAGTGAATATACAGAAACAGTCACTTTTCCGAAAAACTAATCTGAAAAAATTAACCACTGCCTTAACTTTATCATGTCCCTTCTAAAAATGAAAATCACACTTATCTCAGTTGCAAAAACGTGTTCAATGTTAAAAGGAAAAGCATTCATAACTGATGAAAAATTCATGTGTATTTGTCATTGTTTTATGAAATGTTTAACATTCTGTTGCCTGTATGACAAAACAGTTCCGATCATTTTTTAAAAATTACATTAAGAAAGCACTTAAGAAAACTTATTGCTGGCCGGATGTGGTGGCGCACTCTTGTATTCCTACACTTTGGGAGGCTGAGGTGGGTGGATTATGAGGTTAAGGGCTCAAGGCCATCCTGGCCAACATGGTGAAACCCAGTCTCTACGAAAACTACAAAAATTAGCTGGGCATGGTGGCACGTGCCTGTAGTCCCAGCTAATAAGGAGGCTGAGGCAGGAGAATTGCTTGAACCTGGGAGTCGGAGCTTGCAGTGAGCTGAGATCACGCCACTGCACTCAAGCCTGGGCAATAGGAGTGAAACTCCATCTCAAAAACAAACAAATAAACAAGCAAGCAAACAAACAAACAAACAAACTTTATTACTGACATCAACTATGGCAGACCCAAAGTGGCCAGTTTAAGAAGTTCATAAATTCAAGTAGGAGAAAGACTCCAAAGAAGAAGGTAAAGATAAGGGTCTATTTCAGAAAGGATCATATGGGATTCAATGAAAAGGTAAACAGTTTCCAAAGAAATGAAATGTGAAGGAGGTTGAGGGAATTTACGACACTGTACCATTTAAGAACTAAAGTGAACAGTAAAAAAACTAATGTTAACAGTGATGAAACATTGAGAATTTGATTCCTAAACCATCTGGGTGGGAATGGACTGAAGTAGATAGGGTTAGAATAGCATTATCAAAATAAAAGAGTTACATTGTAGACTATGAGGTTGGTTAGATTATTTTATTTTTTCTTGGCACCATTTTACTTGTTCTTTAAAATTAGAAATTCTGAAATGGCATTTCCCCAGGTTTTCTTAGTTTTGCTCTTCTAAAAGCTATTCGCACTGTTATACTATCAAAACAAGAAGCACCAAAAATCAGTTGCTAGCAATTACTCAGTAATTCATTGCCACAGTTTGTGGAGGTAACTAACCTTTCCCTTTAGGCTATGTTTGAAGTTCTACAGTGATAAGAATATCACAAAAATCTTTATAAATAGTTCATATTAACATGACTTAAATAGATTTATCTTAAGTCTTAACTAGCATGCTTAGATTTTTTAAAAAATTTTTTGTTTCTGGGAATATTCCTAAAAAAACGAAAAGAAATCAATAGGGAACATGATGTGATATGCAGTCACTTCATTTTACAATTTTTCAAGAATGACAAATGTATGAAGAGAGGCACATCTTTTTTTTTAAGTTTCAGCATTTTTTGTTTTTATACAACAGAGATACTTCTGGAAAGGTAGGAAAACTGTATATAATCAATCTATATTTTAAATGTAGTCAGGGAGCTTCTTACTTAAAAGACACCTTATTCAAAATATTTTAAGGAAGTGAAATTGAGGATAATTATTCCCAAATTAATACTTTGTGTAAACCTGGATTGCCCTATATTGTGTTTGTTTAGTATGTGCGATATCTGTAGAGTTGACACTCTTACCTATTGTTCAGCCCAGGTTTCTGCCTCCAACCGGCAGCAGAGGCTGCAGTTGGTAGACATAGATCCTCACATCCCCACATAAACCTAATATGGGTAATTTCAATGAACACTAGAACCACAAGTTCTTTATTAATAAGCCTATAGTCAGTCAAACAGAATAGTAAGGAATTCAGTGGGTTCTGTATCAGCACAGCTTTACTCTTGAACATATTATCTTAGTTTCACATATATAATGCCTTTAAAGTCATCATGCATCTCTTAACTTGATTATGCCTCCTCTCACAGCCTTTACTGCACCTCTGTAAAGAGAATTATCCCACTTCAGTCTGTAAAGTGAAGAAAATACTTCTGCTGAGGTTTCTTGTAGATAACTCTTCTTTGATTATTTAGAGCATTGAACATCTTGTTTATTTAAGGGAAGAAATTACTTTACAAATGATGTCAGCAGTGAGAACAAAGGAGAGGGTGGTGACAACTCCAAGAGAAACTGGAGAATGGTGTTGCTGCAACAATGCGCTTCCATCTTGGAGTTTTCATCTCGTGGCTCTTCCCTGGGCATCCTACCAAGCCCCTTTGAAGATTTTATGTTTGGTTAATTGCTTCTAAGAGATGATTTTCTCTACCCATTTTCACTAAATAGAAATGTATCGTCAGAATCTTGCCTCCTTGGAAAGCCCTGTTGGGCCTTATTGGGGTTGCAGGGGGCACAGTGTACACCAAGGGGCACAACCTATCCAGCCAACCCCATCTTAAAGATTCAGCTTTCATCCGCAGTGGAGGTGTGAGAAGGGAACCAAGACGCCTGCATTTGGAGTTGAAAGGAATACTTTATTTAAAAATATATTCAAGAGAAGTCAAGATCTCAGTTTATTTCTCACACTTTAACACATTACCTCTAAACTAATTTTTCTCTCTATGTGCTTTTTTTCTCTGTCTTCTTTTCTCAGTTTTACAGAGACATATATTCTGACCCTATTCTCTCCCACCTTACTGGTCAGCATAGTTTTTCCCAACCCATCCTATACTTATTGGTGTCAACTGTAACAAGTTAACAGGTCACTTTTCTAGGCCGAGCTGTGTTCCCAAATTCTGTTTCTAGTAGCATGCTTACTTCTAGCCCACAACTTTGACTTTTTTCTCTTTCGGGCTAATTTTTTTCAGGGCCACAGCCCATGCACATACACATAGCTAGCTTAAAGTTTAATCTGATGCCTGGAAGAAACACTGTAAGTGCAGAAGTGGAAGAAGAATCCTGGGACAAGCGTGAGATTGCAGAAACAGCAAATCAAAGGTCATTGTGACCAGAAAGACTTATTGTTATCCCTAATAAAAAAAGGATTCAGAATGCAGCCAATTTGCTATCATTTGCGTTTTACTCTTTATTTGAACAATGGTCAGACATCAGAACTTAATGGAGGAGCACTATCTTAGATTACACTTTAGGAGGCATTATCAAAACTGATGAATTCCAGATTTCTACTCTGTCTTAAAAGAGAATTTTCTTTCTTGGGTAGTCTGGAAGGCAAGAAAACATAGTTTAGGAACTCCTAAACTGGAAGAGAACTTAAGAAGTCATCTGATCCATTCCTCTTGTCTAGAGTCACATCTAAATTATCCATGTTGTACAAAAGGCAAGAAAATAGAAGTGTTGACAAAACAGACAGTGAAAAAAAAATAATAATAGCTTTAAAAATCATAACCTCATTTTACCATTTGTAAAATGCCTTTTTATCCCTTATCTTCTCTTCCTAGTGAGACATCATTATTATCAACCTCTGTAAGGCAGTAATTATTGTCATCATTTCCATTGTACAGATGAAGAAAATCCAAGTTTAAAGAGGTTAAGTCACACGACTGAGATCACTAAAACTTGTAGCCAGTCCTTGACCCCAAAACCACACAGGAAAGATAATGAACAATTGTTATTATAGCAAAGAACAAGTCTTTGCCACTGCTATATGTGAAAATTCAAGGCTTCCACTCTGAAATCTAAATTCTTTCTGCTTAACCCAAGAAAGAAAGGCTTTATACCCTTTCCCCACCAATACCTAGTCCTTGATTTCCTACATTCTTCTATGCCATAAACCAAACTCTTGGCTTCCTACCCGGTCAGGGGGAACATTGTTGAAGCTCTTAGTGATCATCAAACACCTGGGAAGATGAGAAAAATAAAACCAGTAGGAAAGACAAAAGAATAAGAGTGTGGGTACTTTGAACTAGATAGCTTTAACAAGCTCTCCTAAGCCTAAACCAGGAAGAAGTTGAAACCTTGAATAGACCAATAACAACGGCTGAAGTTGAGGCAGCAATTACTAGCCTACCAACCAAAAAAAGTTCCGGTCCAGACAGTTTCACAGCTGAATTCTACCAGAAGTACAAAGAGGAGCTGGTACCATTCCTTTTGAAACTATTCCAAACAATCCAAAGAGAGGGAATCCTTCCCAAATCATTTTATGAGATCAGCATCATCCTGATACAAAAACCTGGCAGAGACTCAACAAAAAAAGAAAACTTCGGGCCAATAACCTTCATGAACATAGATGCAAAAATCTTCAACAAAATACTAACAAACTGACTGTAACAGCACATCAAAAACCTTATCCATCATGATCAAGTAGGCTTCATCCCAGGTATGCAAGACTACTTCAACATATGCAAGTCTATAAACGTAATCCATCAAATAAACAGAACCAAAGACAAAAACCATGATTATCTCAATAGATGCACAGAAGGCCTTCGACAAAATTCAACAGCCCTTTATGCTAAAAACTCTCAATAAACTACATATAGAAGGAACATATATCAAAACAATGAAAGCTATTTACAACAAACCTACAGCCAATATCATACTGAATGGGCAAAAACTGGAAGAATTCCCCTTGAAATCTGAAACTAGACAAGGATGCCCTCTCTCACCACTCCTATTCAATATAGTACTGGAAGTTCTAGCCAGAGCAATCAGGCAAGAAAAAAAATGCAGGGTATTCAATTAGGAAAAGAGGAAGTCAAACTGTCTCTATTTCCAGACGACATAATTGTACATTTAGAAGACCCTATCATCTCAGCCCAAAATCTCCTTAAACTGATAAGAAACTTCAACAAGGTCTCATGATACAAAATCGATGTGCAGAAATCACAAGCATTCCTCTACACCAATAACAGACTAACAGAGAGCCAAATCATGAGCGAACTCCCATTCACAATTGCTACAAAAGCATAAAATACCTAGGAATACAACTAACAAATGTAAAGGACCCCTTCAAGGATAACTACAAATCACTGCTTAAGGAAATAACAGAGAACACAAATAGATGGAAAAACCTTCCATGCTTATGATTAGGAAGAATCAATATCATGAAAATGGTCATACTGCCCAAAGCAATTTGTGGATTTAACACTATCTGTATCAAGCTACCAATGAACCTCTTCACAGAACTGGGAAAAAAACACCTTATGGAACCAAAAGAGAGCTGGCAAAGCCAAGTCTATTCTAAGCAAAAACAACAAAGTTGGGGGTATCACACTACCTGACTTCAAACTATACTACAAGGCTACAGTAATCAAAACAGCATGGTACTGGTACCAAAACAGAGATAAAGACCCATGGACAGAACAGAGGCCTTGGAGGCAATGCCACACCTGTACGACCATCTGATCTTTAACAAACCTTACAAAAACCAGCAATAGGGAAAAGATTCCCTGTTTAATAAATGGTGTTGGGAAAACTGGCTAGCATTGTGCACAAAGCAGAAACTGGACCCCTTTCTGATACCTTACACTAAAATTAAATCCAGATGGATTAAAGACTTAAACATAAGACCTAACACCATAAAATTCTAGAAGAAAACCTAGGCAAAACCATTCAGGACATAGGCATAGCCAAGGACTTCATGACTAAAACACCAAAAGCCATTGGCAACAAAAGCCAAAATAGACAAATGGGACCTAATCAAACTCCAGAGCTTCTGTACAGCAAAAGAAACACTCATTAAAGTGAATCAGCAAGCAACATAATGGGAAAAAATTTTTGCAGTTTACCCATCTGACAAAGGACTGATATCCAGAATGTACAAAGAACTAAAACAGATTTACAAGAAGAAAACAAACAAGCCCATTCAAAACTGGGCAAAGGATATGAACAGACACTTTTCAAAAGAAGACATACACAAGGCCAACAAACATATAAAAAATGCTCATCATCACTGGTCATTACAGAAATGCAAATCAAAACCACACTGCATCTCACGCCACTTAGAATGGTGATCATTAAAAAATCTGGAGACAACAGATGCTGGAGAGGATGTGGAGAAACAGGAACACTTTTACACTGTTGGTGGGAGTGTAAAGTAGTTCAACCATTGTGGAAGACAGTGTGGCAATTCCTCAAGGACCTAGAAATAGAAATTCCATTTGACCCAGCAATCCCATTACTGTGTATATATCCAAAGGTTTATAAATTGTTCTATTATATGGACACATGCACACGAATGTTCACTGCAGCACTGTTTACAATAGCAAAGACTTGGAATTAACTCAAATGCCCATTAGTGACAGACTGGACAGGGAAAATATGGCACATATATACCATGGAATACTATACAGCAGTAAAAAATGAGTTTGTGTCCTTTGTAGGGACTTGTATGAATCTGGAAACCATCATTCTCAGCAAACTGACACAAGAACAGAAAATCAAACACCACATGTTCTCACTCATAGGTGGGTGTTGAACAATGAGGACACCTGGACACAGGGAGGGGAGCATCATACACTGAGGTCTGTTGGGGGGCACTAGGGGACGAACAGTGGGGGATAGGGAGTTGGAGAGGGATAACATGAGGAGAAATGTCAGATATAGGTAATGGGGATGGAGGCAGCAAACCACATTGCCATGTATGTAACTATGCAACAATCCCTCATGTTCTTTATATGTACCACAGAACCTAAAATGCAATAAATAAATAAATAAATAAATAAATAAATATATATATATATATATATATATATATATATATATATATATAATATATTGTAAAAAAATTCCAACTTCAAATGACAGTGGCAACCTAGATGTGTTCTAAGCTTCTCTATTGGAATATGTAAAATAGTCATTCAGCCAGGGACAGGAACCACCGGGCATGCTTGAGGATACAGCCCCTCCCCTTGAGTGGTGTAAGCAAGGGAGAAAACAGAGCAGAAGCTGGCTGCCTGTATTCCACCCCCATATACAACAAAGACATGACTGCCATGCCTAATTTTAGGCCTCTCTACCTTGAGAGGACTCCTACAATTCTCTTTTTATCAAAGCACAGGTAGTGATCTCTGGGAGGCAGATGGGGAAAGTTCAATCATGTCTACTCAGGTTGAGTCTGCCCTCAAAATATATGTCCACGACAAACTTTCTCCATGGGACCCTCATGGAAGACAGCAGTGAATACCACAAAATGGACTCTATTAGCTGTGAAGACAAAGCCAATGCAAGCCTAGTTCCAAATTGATGTCAGTTAGAAGGCAAGGGGAAGGGGAGTTGATTTCATTTTACCATACTAATGTAATGTAATGTAATGTAATGTAATGTAATGTAATGTAATGTAATGTAATGTAAACACACTCTGTAAGGCCCTGAGCTAAAGTTTCCTTTGGGGAATATGGAAATGAAAACAAGATAAGTTACAAATAGAAGAAGCCAGCTGCTTACAAACAAGACAGGGGATAAGATACTAACAATGAACTTCTTAAACACTTAATTTATAGTTAACAAGCATTTTTTGATGACTTGCTATATATGCCTGCCAAGAGAAAGTGAGCAACACAGGCATGTCCCTTGCTTTCATGAACCTAAGTAGAAATAAGAAAGACAAATTTGAACATGTAGTTACAAGTGTGTTGATTACTACTAGAGAGAAAGGAGCCCAGGGTGTTATTGTAGTTTCACTTCCAGAATAGTCCTTGCTCTAAAAGCAATGATATGAAGTAAAAGAAAGGTGGACAGAATAGGGATCATCTTAAAATGTTAAACTGTCCAGCCCATGGCTGACTTCTGACTGAGGACACTCTGAGGATGGGAATGGGGAAAGAAAGATAGAAAAAGAACAAAATGGGGGAAAGGAGATGGAGAACAAAAACCAATTGTGAGGCCAAGTCTATTTGGTCAATGTCCTGGGGCATCAGCCAGGCATTAGCTTGTTACTATCACGTTCTGCTTTTTGATAGAAGAAAATTTGCCTGAGCTGGTTATTCAGCTGAAATTTGAAGAGCCAAGGGCACTTTCATAAAGGGTGCCTGGGGAAATTGCCAACTAGCATTCCCTCCCTTATCTTGCTCTTCCAATAAAAACAGGCTTGATGATCCCAGGCTGGGCATGACTAATTGTGAAGTGCTGGGTGGCGGCTGTTGTACTGGCCTGTACAGCCTCAGCGCTTGTCATATTGCCTTACAAAGTGCTTTGGATACCTTGAGGACAGAGGCGCCACCAATCATTCTGATTCTAGTCTACAAAAAGCCAAAGAGTTTGAAGCACCTTCTTTTAATCAAACAGTATGAGGGTATGGGCAGTTTGAGAAATCTGCTCCAAGGACAAGTCTGAGCCTGGTCTTCCCACCCTTGAGATGGATTTGGGTACAAGAAGCAGTGCAATGCATAGCACACACATGGGCTCCAAGACCTGGAGATTGCCTTCATATGGCATGTGTACAAAGAGCAGTTAGGAGTGCTGGCCAGGATACTGAGTAACAGCCTCTGATGCTCCATAGGACATTCTGCACCTGCCCACTTTGGAAGCCCCCAGAATTGGGAGGGTGGGGTGGAAAATAGGGGGCCTTGGAAGACAGGAAAATAGATAATCAGTTCTTGCAAAAGCAGTGTATTTCAAGGTGGAGCAGTAGGCAGACTTCAGAATACATGCCTTTGAATAACCAACGAATGTCTGGGGGAAAAGGACTGGGGAAGGGGAAAGGAGAGAAGCAATATTACTGAGTAGCTTATTACTGACAAGCAATATTACTGAGATCCTGGTGTGAGATCTCATTTTCATTTTCACAACAATAAGGCAAGATGGCATTTTAAAATTTCACTTCATAGAATAAGAAAAGTGAAGTTTGGAGAAGTTAAATCATTTGCCAGGGTCACACTTTAAGTGAGTATAACCCAAATCTAACCAGTTTCAAAGTCCATTCTTTTTTTCATTTCATTCTGGAAAGGTAGCCTTTCCAGAAGCATTCTGACCGAATTTCCTAGTGTGCTCAAAGACTATGTCTAAATCAGAAATATTCTTGGACTTACACATATTTTCAGCTGTTCTTCGGAAAATGTCTATCCATGTAGATGCAGTAATGAATAAAAGCTATACTAGAACTATATTCTACCACCAAAAAGTGTGACTTCCAAACAAGCAGCCCAACTTCGATGGAAAGCACCGGCTGCTTGTCTGCTCTTGTCCTAGCTTGCCTTCACCCTGAAAAGCAGATGGTTAGCCAAATAAATAAAATGAACATTAATGAATACTTATGCAACATAAATCATGGCTGGCTTCCAGCAAGGATGTACACAGTTAGGTAAACATCACACATTGGCACCACATTCCCCAGCTGATTTTCCTGCCTCCTGGCTGATCCAGTATGATCCAGTAGACAGAGCGATGTACTAGGAGCTAGGAAGATCTGGGTTCGACTCTTGCCTCTCCCACTTCCTAGCTGTGTTATCTTACTAAACAAGTAAGTTTCCTACTTGTGCCTTGGTATCCTCATCTGGGAAATGAGAAAGCATATTTTGTAGGGTTATCCTGATTATTAGATATAATAATGGGAAGGAAAGATCTCTAAGTGGTAGAGCTACAGAAATGTGCAGGGGTGCTAATATTCTCACTTGGAAAGCCAATACAATAAACAAGTGAACTGAGATTGATAGCAGTGAACTCCTACCCTTTACATGAGGTAAAAAATAGAAAAGTGTCATTTCTTGGCCCAGTCTTAAATAGAAGCTATACAGCTGGGGCCAACTCTACAATAACTGGGTCTGGAGTGACCTTTAACTATGTTTGGGGCCACTCTTACACTGCACTCAACATGTAAGAACTATACACATCCATAATGACTAAATAATAATTGTTCTGTGCATGAACCTACCAACCATCTAACCTTATCTTCTAAAATTATGAGTTTTCATTCAGCTGTCCTTTTCAGAGAGAAAATTAGAAGCCTGAAAGGTTGAAAGTCATTCTTTAATTCACTCAACCTTCAAACATTTACACATTGCCTACCATATGCCAAGGGCATGAGTTCCAGAGGTGGAGAAGGCATTTTCTTTTCATAGAGGTGTAACAGCAGACAAGTGAATAGACTCATCACAAGAAGTGTGATAAAGGAGTTATGGACAAAGTTCGTATAAAAAAGGAAGGTAACTTCTGAATTGGGATATTTCCAGGTGAACAAAAAAAAGGAAAGGAACATTCTAGGCAGAAGGAGCAGAACACGCAAAGCCACAGAGAAGTGAAAAGAAACAGTAAGAAGCTCTGTGTGGCTGAAGCACAGGATATGTGTATGTTTGTGTGTTTAGGGAAAGGAAGGAGAAGAAAGAAGGAAATGAAATGGTCTTATATGGAGGTGGAAGAGGCTGTCATCTCTAGCCATGATTTGAGGGGTACATAGAAAATTATACTTCCCCAAAATATCTATCTCCACACACTTGCTAATTTTTGAAATTCCATCCTGAGTAACTCATTATGTTAAATGATGAAGGCATTATCTTTCCTTCAAGGTTCTTCTATTAAAACACAAGTACCTCTTGGAAAGCTACTGGAAGCCATAGTAGGGCCAGCAGATAGTCAACTAAAAGAAAGGAGAATTTGCAAGAAGCGGACAAAGGAAACATCTGGAGATATGATGCAAATATACAAAAGGAGAAAGCACTGATATAAAATTATAGTGTCTGTTGTCATCCATAAATTTATTAATAGGGTATGTGGTGATTTACATGCTTTGGGTACAACAGCGCTCACTGGTTGTGCTATGGGTTAATCACTGTCTATATACTGCCATGATTCACCCACACACTCTTTCCCATTTCCAAACGTTGTGACCAAAAACAGTATGTGATTTGAAAACCTGCTTACTGGTGACAGAGAAAGGATATATTCATGAAGCAATCAGGGAGTGCAGTACCTCTGGCTGACTCAAAGCCTTGAAATCCCCAGCTTCACTTAACACTGTACTGCAAACTTATAGCTAAGTTACCTCAGACTTCTCACTTCAGTTATATGCCTTTACATGGGCAATGTACAGACCTGATCAGTCATTTGAGTTTTAATGTTCACTATGGACTGCCAAGTGATTGATAGAGCTGAAGCAGCTGATGTTTATAAAGGAAGCCAAATGACAAGTCATATCCTGCCATGATTCACCTCACATTTTCACCCCACAGAAAGACCATGTTGCTTATTGTTGTTGATGATAATGCTGATACTGAATGATAAAGAATCCTGAGGTTTATGTTACAGACAGTTATCTTGCTATCAACTCTTTTTTATTTTTGGACAGCAGAGTCTCACTCTGTAGCCCAGGCTGGAGTGCAGTGGTGCAATCTCGGCTCACCTCAATCTCCAACCTCTGCCTCCTGAATTCAAGCAATTCTCCTCTCTTGCACCACCACTTTCCTTTCATATATGGCGGCACTGCTGTTTGCAATGACCAAAAATGAGGCTTCCAGTTTTTTCCTTGGGAAACAAAAGTTCTCGATGCTGTCATATTTTTGCTAGATTTTCTTTTGAATTATCTCCATGTGAAAAGTCCTCACTTTATATTCATGTTTTAATATTCAAATTTTATATATCTTTCTATGCCCATTTTAAATGCCACCTTGGGGAAGTATATCAGGGGATAGGGTAGTGGACAAGCTCAGCCACAGATTTTCAATTATAGCTATATATGAAAATTACTTGAGTGAATTTTAAAAATACAGATTCCTGGCCTTCATACCAGATCAAATGAATCATAATATCCAGAAACAGGAACTTGTATAATTATTTTTGATTCCCTAGGCAATTTTGAAGCAGACTCATGACTGAGTATCAGTATCTTCAGTTTTGTGTAATAGAACACAAAGTCAATAAAAATGCTTAAAGTCCTTCTGGAGGACCTGGATATGAACAACGACTGAAAAAGATGAAGTCAAAGGAAATTCTGTCTACTTACAGTTGAGTTCACAAACTTCCTTTTGCGAAAGCCAACACGTATCAAACATCCTCTTCCTATGGAGAAAATATCACCTAATCTTTCCTAGTAATCAACAGAGAAGTTACAATCCTAGGACTCTGGAGATGCCAATTCTCCTGATCAATGTGACACAGAGATACCATTAGCACAAAATAATGTTATGCGCCGCTGCTCTGGTCATCAGTCTAAAGAGGCAAAGACAAAGATGAGGAAATTCAGCCCGTAGATTAGTAGTATATCAAGCCTTTCTTTCAAAGAGCCCATTACATCTGCACAGCCAGGTAACATCTTAGAATCAGAAGAGATGCTGTATGTGTAAGTGTGCATGCATTTATTAATAGAGCTTTGCAAAATAGATACGACCCTAAAAAGTTGTCAGGAAAGTAAACATTAACTGAATCTGATGTTGCTACTGACTTAAATTACAAAATTGGAAATGCATTTTTATGTAGGGCAGATGATCTTTCCAACAAATGAGATCAATATTGGAGGAGCAAAGGAGTTAAGATTCGTAATCCAAAACCCAAGGCAAGCCAGGTACTGGTATGCTGGCACTCATTCCAGTAACAGGGAACTGTATCCTTCACATTCTCCCTTCCTAGAGTCTTGCAAAATTCCACTATTTCTTTAACAAATAATCTCTATTACCTCTGTTGTACAAGGTGGGAGAATGAAAACCTTATGGATGCTGCCATTCTTCTCATACACTCCATCCAATCTAGGCTTAGCAGCTATCTGGCTGTGTAAACTAATCTCTTTGAGAGCAGTTTCCTCATTTATAAAATGAGGATAATATTAATATCTTGAAGATTGTGAAGAAGACTACAAAATATCTAGCATATAGGAGGTGTTCAACAACTATAGCTGGTATGATAATTAATAACCACAATCCTCTCACTACAAAGGGCAAAGAAGAGGTTTATGGTTAAGGACAGTACCACAGCTGAGAGCCACAGGCTGGAAACAAGGCCTGAACATGACATAACTTCCTAAGTTTGGGAATCATATAAAAGTTTGTATTTGTGACTTCATAAATATTCAGTATTTTTTTTCTACATTGAAATTTCTCAAAATAAGATATGCCTCTTAAAAGCTCCCATTCTATAAGGGGTACATATAAAACCTCACATTCTATATAAGAGGTACATAAAACTTCTTGAAGGCAATTTGGCTCATTTTCCATGATAAACCATAGAAATTTCCATGTGAATTAAAGGTTTGTTGTGGGGACATACTAATTCTAAAACTATGAGAGAGGACTAAGAAGAGGAGGGGAAATTATGGGTTTTTAAAATGTAACATGCTAAAGTTTAGACCTGGAGATAATTATGTTATATATCTCCCCTGTAAAACAATAGAAGACAAATGGAGGGGAGAAAGTTTTTGCTTAGGGTTTGGGCAGAAATCTCTGTCAGGGCTCAGAAGCAGTAAATTTCCCCTGGAGGTGCCTTTTTGTTCCCTTGAGAATCTTTAGGGAAAAGATAGCCATTTGCTTAAGATGAACTAAGAACTGTGGAGTTGGGGAAGCAGGATCTGACAAATATGCATGAGAACTGGTGGTTGAGGAAAGGCCAAAATAAGACAAATAATGGCCACACCATTAGTGATTGGATGTTAGGGTTATGTACCAACTAGGAGTAGGAGTAGCAAAATGTAGCCTTGTAGTGTAGTTTGAAGTCAGGTAGTGTGATGCCTCCAGCTTTGTTTTTTTTGCTTAGAATTGACCTGGCTATGCAGGCTCACTTTTGGTTCAATATTAAGCTTAAGGTGATTTTTTCCAGTTCTGTGAAGAAGGTCATTGGTAGCTTGATGGGGATAGCATTGAATCTGTAAATTACTTTGGGCAGTATGGCCATTTTCACGATATTGATTCTTCCCAACCTTGAACGTAGAATGTTTCTCCATCTGTTTGTGTCCTCTCTTATTTCATTGAGCAGTGGTTTCTAGTTCTCCTTGAAGAGGTACTTTACATTCTTTGTTAGTTGTATTCCTGGGTATTTTATTCTCTTTGCAACAATTGTGAATGGCAGTTTGTTCTCAATTTGGCTAAGTCTGTTATTGGTGTATAGGAATGCTTGTGATTTTTGCACATTGATCTTGTATCCTGAGACTTTGTTGAAGTTGCTTATTAGTTTCAGGAGATTCTGGGCTGAGACTATGGGTTCTTCTACATATACAATCATGTCGTCTGCAAACAGCATGATACTGGTACCAAAACAGAGATATAGACCAATGGAACAGAACAGAGGCCTCGGAGGCAACACCACACATCTACAACCATCGGATCGTTGACAAACCTGACAAAAACAAGCAATGGGGAAAGGATTCCCTGTTTAATAAATGGTGTTGGGAAAACTGACTAGCATTGTACACAAAGCAGAAACAGGACGCCTTCCTGATACCTTACACTAAAATTAACTCCAGATGGATTAACGACTTAAACATAAGGCATAAAACCATAAAACTCTAGAAGAAAATCTAGGCAAAACCATTCAAGACATAGGCATAGCCAAGGACTTCATGACTAAAACACCAAAAGTATTAGTGACAAAAGCCAAAATAGACAAATGGGACCTAATCAAACTCCACAGCGTCTGCACAGCAAAAGAAACAGTCATTAGAGTGAATCGGCAACCAACAGAATGGGAAAAAATTTTTGCAATCTACCCATCTGGCAAAGGGCTAATATCCAGAATCTACAAAGAACTAAAACAGATTTACAAGAAAAAAACCAATAAACCCATTTGAAAGTGGGCAAAGGATATGAACAGACACTTTTCAAAAGAAGACATATATGAGGCCAACAAACATATGAAAAAATGCTCATCATCACTGGTCATTAGAGAGATGCAAATCAAAACTACATTGAGATACCATCTCATGCCAGTTAGAATGGCGATCATTAAAAAATCTGGAGACAACAGATCCTGGAGAGGATATGGAGAAATAGGAACACTTTTACACTGCTGGTGGGAGTCTAAATTAGTTCAACCATTGTGGAAGACGGTGTGGCAATTCCTCAAGTACCTAGAAATAGAAATTCCATTTGACCCAGCAATTCCATTACTGGGTATATATCCAAAGGATTATAAATTGTTCTACTATAAGGACACATGCACACGTATGTTCACTGCAGCACTGTTTACAATAGCAAAGACGTGGAACCAACCCAAATGCTCATCAACGATAGACTGGATAAAGAAAATGTGGCACATATACATCATGGAATACTATGCAGCCTTAAAAAATAATGAGCTTGTGTCCTTTGTAGGGACATGGATGAACCTGGAAACCAACCATCATTCTTAGCAAACTGACACAAGAGCAGAAAATCAAATACCACATGTTAGCACTCATAGGTGGGTGTTGATCAATGAGAACACATGGACACAGGGAGGGGAGCATCACACACTGGGGTCTGTGGGGGGCAACTAGGGGAGGAACAGCGGGGGGTGGGGATTTGGGGAGGGATAACAAGGGGAGAAAGGTCAGATATAGATGATGGGGAGGAAGGCAACAAACCACACTGCCATGTATGTACCTATGCAATAATCTTGCATGTTCTTCACATGTACCCCAAAACCTAAAATGCAGTAAAATATATTAAAAAAGAGTAGCGAACTAACAACTTATGGTACCACTCAGAGAAGGAAACAACCTCTTTCCATCTCCTGGGTGCTGCCATTTTGTTTTGCAACAGGCTGAACTAATAGATGAGAAGTTATAATGTTTGCATTGATGACACCTGGAGGAAAACAAATCTTCTTACTACTTTTAACAAGAAAGAAAGTCCACTCATGTAAGAGGAAGCAATGGAGAGAGCAAACTATAGTGAGCTTGAGCTCAAAGCGGATGAAATATGCTTTAATAGCTGCATAGAAACATGAAGCTCATAAATTTTCCTTCATGTGCCTAGGAGGACAGGGAATTGCAGATTTATGAGCTTCGTGTTGGAAATCTGTAACTGTAACTGTATCTTCAACGTTATACAATACTTTTTGAAATAGCATTTCAAGGACTGCCTGCTTGACATTAAAGAAAATAACTCAAGACAATCATCTACCACATTTTCCACCCATTCCTACAGCCCTTTCTTCAAAGGGCCTATTTTGACATCACAATCCTCTTCTGAACTAGTACTTTTAGATAATATAAAGTAGTATTACAATATATAGCTTCAATAGAAAGTCAGCCAGCCCCCAAAGAGATATGTGTCTGCCCACCTACCCCATCTTCTGCAGTCCTTTCCACAGATTTCAGTGTCCTTTTGAAGACAAAACTGCTTTCCAAGACCACTAAATGTATTAAAATAGTCAATGACAATGTTATAGACACACTAACAGGATAACACATGAAAGGCAAGCTACTAAAAGGACATTCAAGATAAAAAGCTAGTAAAAGACTACATTGTCACTGTGTCTGATATAATGAAGGAGAAAAAGAGCTATGTTGAGAAAGAAGACCTGGACTCTGGTTTAAACTCTGTCACTGACCTATATGAATTGAGACAAGTAACTATGTCTTTCAGCCTCAGCTGTCTCATCTGAAAAATGGAATTGATACTGACTGTATACTTGCTTCAGATAATGTTTATGAATAGATAATGAAATAAAGAGCATTAAGTACTTCTAAGGGCACAAAACAGTATACAAGCGTAAGAGATTATTATTACAAGAAATTTCTGCTAGCTAATAGTCTCTTCAAAACTTCAGATAAACAGAAGAAACCATCAATAATTATTAAGCACTTATGCCTAAATAAAGCAGAATATAAATGTTCAAAGTCCTTTCATTTGCCTAGCCTATTCTGTCTATGCACTCTTAAATTGTATGCCAGATTTGACTGCAACATTAATGTGTAGTTTCATAAACCCAGTTGCCCTGTGCTCAAATACAAAATAAAAACTAGCTTTTTGAGCACTTACTGTACACCAACAACTTTATGTTCATTACTTCAGTTCGTCCTCACAACAATTTGAGAAGGTGGGTTTTTACATACCTCATGCATAAGGAAATAAAGACTCAGAGAAACAAAGTAACTTGCACAATGATACATCCTAAGAAACAGCATAACCGCTATTTGAAACTGAAGTCTATGGGATTTTAAGATATGCTCTTACGCTTTTTATATGGGGTTTCATGACTTCCTATTTGGGTTTATTTTATTTTTAAATCATCAATATAAATTGCTTAAAAAAAGATAGGGTATTATTTGTGCTCATTGTTTCACACACAAGTACATAGAGACTGAATATAAATAAAACATACATTGGGTACATCTTGTTGGTACTTCAAAGTATTCCAGAGTTTTAGTTGAGATATTTATTCATTCAGTCACTGAACCATATTAAGATAGATAACGCTGATCTGAATAAAGCTTACTCACTTTTCAATCAGTTCCATATCCCTTTCCTCCCTTGCCTCTGCTTAGGTATCCATAAGGCAAAACAAAAAGAAAAGATTCCAAACCCAACCAAGCTAAAGTTAAAAAAAAAAAAAACCCCACAACAGCACAAAATGTAGAGCTTTAAATGTAGATTCTCCTTGTCCCAGATAAACTTGGGAAGTAGGGGCTTAAGTGATAAATTTCTGACAAATTGTTGTTCTTCAGTTGCATTCTCAGCAGTGAAGCCAAGGTCACTCAGATTCTGCTGGCATTCATACCCAGCAAAGTGGCTAATGAAACTAAGATACGTAACACTAGTAGAACAACACAAATGCTTGCTAGAAAACATCATGTAACTGTGAAGTATCATCCCTAAAAGGACAAGCATATCCAAAATATATTTTAAAATCTTACAACTCAGTAATGAAAAGACCAATAACCTGATTTGGAAATGAGCAAAGGATAAAGAAATATACAAACAGCCGTTAAGCACATGAAAAAATAATCAATATCCTTAGTCTTCAAGGAAATGCAAATCAAAACTATAATGGGGGTTGGGCATGGTGGCTCATGCCTGTAATTCCAGCACTTTGGGAGGTCGAGGTAGGTGGATCACCTGAGGTCAGGAGTTTGAGAACAGTCTGGCCAGCATGGCGAAACCGCTTCTCTACTAAAAATACGAAAAACTAGCCAGGGGTGGTGGCAGGCGCCTGTACTCCCAGCTACTCGGGAGGCTAAGGCAAGAGAATCACTGGGATCTGGGAGGCGGAGGTTACAGTGAGCCGAGATCGTGCTACTGCACTCCAGACTGGACAATAAGAGTTAAACTCCGTCTCAAAAAAAAAAAAAGCACAATGGGGTCCCAATTCACACACCCATTTGGATTACTATTATCAAAAGAACTGAAAAGGACCATAACGATAACAAGTGTTGTTGAGGATGTGCAGAAACTAAAACTCTCATATACTTTGTAAAATGATTTTGCTGCTTTGGAAAAATCTGGCAGGTCCTCAAAAGGTTAAATGTTAAGCTACCATATGACCCAGCAATTCTCTTGGGTGTATACAGCAGAGAAATTAAAACGGATGTTCATACAATAGCTTGTACATGAACATTCAGAGCAGCATTACTTGAAATAGCAAAAAGAAAAGTGAAAGATGAAAACAACCTAAATGTCCATCAGCTGATGATTGGAAAAAACAAATATAATACATTAATATAATGGAATATTATTCAGCCATAAAAAGGAATGAAGTACTGGCAGATGTTACAATGTGGATGAATCTTGGAAACATCATATTAAGTGAAAGAAGCCAGATACAAAAGGTGACATATTGCATGATTCTGTTTAGAACAGCTAAATCTATAGAAACAGAAAGTAGACTTGTGCTTGCCTAGGTTGAAGGGGACAGAGGGTTGGGGGAATGAAGAGTAACCGCTAATGGGCACACAGTTTTGTGGCAATGAAAATGTTCCAAAATTCATTTGGGTAACTACTGCACAACTCCGAGGATACAGGAAAAAAAAAAAAAAGAGAAAAACCCATTGAATTTTGCAGTTTATATGGGTATGTTTTATGGTATGTACATTTTATATTAATAAAACTATTTTAAATGGCTCATAAGAAAATTTACCACCAATTTTTTTTTTCTGAGAGAACAAAAGTAGAAAAGAAAATAAGGGTTTTGCAGCCAAGAGTTACAAGAAGGGGAGAACTACATAAAAGACACTCTGCCATCTCCACCAGCAACCATCCTCCTTTGGTACATCTACTTGAATAGAGCTTTCTCTACCAGCTCTCAGCACATCAGCTCCAAACAGCAAAGTCTGGAAAATAAAATCCTTTACTTCTGGTGGCCATTTTACTAAAAATATGACCTCTCAGGCTGAGACGAAGGTATCTAAAGGTGGATAAGCATATTAAAAGGAGGATGCTTGCCAGCCTGTCTTCTTCCTTTTTGTGGTGTTCTTTTCAAATAAAATTTTCATTAAGTGAGAAAAACAGCAAATGTTTAAACTGTAGGTAACCAGGCACCAAATTGTGATTTAATTCCCTGTTTTTCTGTCCATGTACACATTCATTATGGTAGCTCTTCCACAGGCACATCAGAAGATAGGTATAGTGCCAAGAAGTTACAGTTGGGTTCAAGCAGCAACGAATGAATTCTAATCGTCAACTCTATACAATAGAAGCAAATAGGGCATTCCATATGAAAATGAAAATTTACAGTAGTACCACTGAGGACCTGAAGTAAAAACTGGATCTAACCAGAGAGTCCAAAATACCCATATTCCAGCTCTCCATGAGGACGTCCTTGTCTGCAGTCATGTTGCTGACATGGAAGCACACACATTTTTCTTTCTGATGAAAGAATATTTTTTGGACGAAAATTCTAAGTCTCTCATCCTCCATAGTTTGGCAACCAGATGACAGAATATCTTTCCTGTGTAATACACATAGAGACTCACAGGTTTTCTGGACAGTTCAAATATATTTGTTTGATTTTTTTTTAGTTGAAAATTGAGGTGATATTTACCCAAATAAAATGTACATCAGTTTCCCATGCAAACAAAAACAAACCAGATAAACAGAATAGCTAGAAATACAGCCCACTCCAAATAGACACCTCAAATGTAGGAGGTAAAGGAAATAGCATGCTAAGTTACTAGCAAGCTGAAATATTGTATTACATATCTGAGATGAATGGGATAATCTTTTAAGTCTAATTTACAGAGAGGGGAGGGATGGCTATTCTTTCATATTGTTCCTCCTACAGCCATCAGCCCTTCTCAGTATCTCAGAGTATAGCTCTTAAAATCTAGTTTCTGAAAGTCTGTTCTGCCTTCCTTTAAGCATCTGGACACAAGCATTTCATTTCTTCTTCTTCTTCTTCTTTTTTTCTGAGATGGAGTTTTGCTCTTGTTGCCCAGGCTGGAGTGCAATGGCTCCATCTCAGCTCACCGCAAACTCTCCCTCCCGGGTTCAGCGATTCTCCCACCTCAGCCTCCCAAGTAGCTGGGATTACAGGCATGCACCACCAGGACCAGCTGCACTTCATTTCTTCTAAACAAAAGCACTATTTCTTTTAAATCTATCCCATTTTGATAACCTACAGAGTTTCTGGTGTACCGGCATGTCATACAATTCCATACAGATCATAAAGTCACAGTACAAAAGCCCTGACTACAGCCAAGGCAAAGCTACCTACAATTATTTCTACACACTCCCAATGTTTTGCAATAGAAAAGAAAACTCTCTGACCTCTATAACTGCCAGGGGTAAAAAACAAACTCTTATCACTTTTAAGAAGTCAAGGATTTCCAAGGATATTTGGACTTCTTTCAAGGTTTCCCATTTTTTCTTTTTCTTTCTCCCTCTCCTTTTTAAAAATAAATTACAAATACTTCACTATCCCCACCCTGCCCAACTCCCACTGCTCAGTAGGTTTCTTCATGGAGCTTTGAAAATGTGTTAAATCTTGGCCCAATTCTCAAACCCTTAGCAGATTTGTCTACGCTACATACTTTCAGTGCACTGGAAAGTAAGCCCAAATCCATAAGAACCCTGTAAGTCAATTAACAAAGATCACATGTGCTACTCATATATATATTTTTGGATTAAAAGAAACATTTTCTTATCCTTCCTCATATCACCAGTCAGAAGTCATCCCCAAAGAAAGAAAATTGTCTCTATTTTTTGGGTTTATCTTTGTGGTTTCTTTACTGTTTGGTGCTTCCAGAAAGTCGGCAATTTAAGCTAATAGTTTCAACCACATATTGAAAAGTGAAAAAGAAAAATGCAGTTTTGAGTTTTGTTAGTAATCACGTGGCCTCAGGCTAATTTCTTCCTTCCCAGCAGTTGCCACAAATCTATGAAAAGGGACAGCTCTATTAACATCTTTCCCTTTGCTTGGATTAATTGTAAGCACCTCTCTTTTAGGAGAATTTGTCTTCTAAAGCCTAAGGAGCACTTGAAAGAAATCTAGAAAAAACAACATTCAATTCAACCTCTCTTTATCTCAACATTACTTCCAAGGTTTGGGGATGAGAGGCTAAACTTCTGCTACAAAGCTAGTTATTGAAAGCTGAGAGGCAACAGAATCAGATATGATGGCAGTCATTGCCCTAGGCTCCATGGCTGGGTGACATATGACAGGTTAGGGAGTAGGTCTAAGCCAAAACTGGGAACACAGGGAATGCACACGTTCAAACTAGCCCAATGGGTCACTGAGGCACTTGACTATATTTCCATTTTGACATAGGGCATTTCTGGAATAGAGTCTTATGGGAAAGTGTATAAATGGGTGCTGCCTTTGTTGTTTTAGAGGGGGGGAAGGGGAAATGAAAGTCAGATTCAAGTCTGAAAAAAAGCTGGAACTCATCCCCTTCTAGAAAATATATCAGGAAGGAAACACACGTGGTCACTAGCATTTTCTTTCAAGGTATCCTCTATGGGTGGTGTCCCATAGGCCTTCTAGTTGAAATGAAGTAAACCACTACTTACCAGAATCTTATGTGCTAATGTGCTGGCAGGGGCCTTAAAATTGATCAACTCTTATTTTTCCTACACTTCCATTATGTTTTACAAATGGGGAAAATACAAGCTAGAGAATGGAAAGAATTTTGTCTTCTTCAACAGCTATAAGATCCAGAGCAACGTGAACCCAATTGTAAAATGTATACTACTGGTAGAATGCTGAGATGAATTTAGGTGGTGCTGCAAAAACTACATTCCATAGTTATGGTTTTATTTTAATCATTACTTCTACTTCCCATTAATTAGTATTTCTAAAACTTTTATAATAAACAGAAATGACAGAGGTAAAACCATGTGTTCTACAAATTCAAAATTGATATGTACTCTGACAATAACTGGCTGTGTGACACTGGGAAAATTCCTTTGCCACTTTGGGCCTCAAGGGACCACATATACAATGAGACAGTGACAATGCCACCCTCTAATTGTCTGCCAAAGGATGGTAGGGCAAAAGCCCAGGTCCATCCACCCAGTGGGTCAGCTTGCAGTCTTGTGCTATTACTCAAAAAAGCAAAAGAAATGTATTCAGAAAGGAAGGCTTGAGACATGATAATCCTGAGATTTGAAGGGTTAGGAAGGACCTTTAGAAGTCAGTCAGTGCAGCCCTCTACATAAGACCTCAGAAAGCCAATCCATTTGTGCCATATCTGCTGTCCCTAAAATGGATAGATTGAAAAAAGCAAGATAAATAAATACAACCCAGGGAAGAATTGCTTCCTCCATCTTATTCTGTCTTTCTAACTCAGAGCCAAATTATCTAAGGTTAAATAATTCATAAGCACATTCTGAAGGTACCAGCATTTTAGTTGTCTTTGATTACTTTTCTTTAACTTGAGCATTGTTAATGGTCCTCTAAAAGTGTAGACCTTTCATTTGAATGACCTCTAGTTTCTGCTTTGTAGAATGGTTAATCTCAGGTAGCAGAGATTAAGGCTGGTCAGCAGACATTTATATCATCATAAAACAAATACTTATAGGGAAATAACTATGTGCTGGGTTCAAATTATCATCTATCACATTCTAGTGTTAGGAGCCTAACCTAGTTAATTTATGTCTCTGTGTCTTAGTTTCTTCATCTATAAAATGAAGATGAAGATTCCTACCAACATCCTTTGGCTATTGTAAGCAATAAAATTTCAGAGCAGTTTACATGTATATAATAGCTTTTTTATAAAGCTGGATCAGTACTGGAAAGCACTTTAAGCACGACTGAACAATTTTAAAAATGCTGACTTGGATGTGTAACTATTTTTGACTACCCATGATATATTGAACTAGCCAAATACACA
Source organism: Callithrix jacchus (assembly GCF_049354715.1). Lineage (NCBI taxonomy): Eukaryota > Metazoa > Chordata > Mammalia > Primates > Cebidae > Callithrix > Callithrix jacchus. The sequence goes on along the minus strand of NC_133524.1, from coordinate 64,616,158 downwards.
GGGGAGTTTCCTACCTGAAAAAAAGTAATATCAAGGGTTACTCTGCAGTGTAACGATCTACTACTGACAACTCAAAATTTAGCTTCCATCACACCAGTAAAACAGAAAAAAACTGAACTGATAGTTCATAGAAAATCATTATAAACTTTAACATGCTGTCCTCTTCCTTTCATATACTGGAATTTTAAAATCTGATATTATATCGATAAATGAAGCAACATATGAGATCTCCACCTTTTTTGAGAATATTAAAGTATCTTTATTACAATATTTGGTGTAATAAGATTTTACCTGATATTTTGATGTAGATTTCTTTTTTTATAATTAAAGGACAATAAGAAAGTCACTACACCCCTGAGGTCATAAGAGTTGCCACTTAAGTATTTGTTGAATAACAAAACTGAACACTGTATGTTGCATGTGCCAAGCATTACTAATTTTTACCATGGATATATCATTTCAGAAAAGTGATGACTCCTCTTCAATTCAATACTTAGCCTCTCTCACCAGAATCAGAACTGATAAATTATTTCCTAAACAAAGCAGAATGGCCAGGGTTTGCAGGGTTTGCTTCAGAAGACAATCTCAGAATATTAACCTAACTAAATAAATTTTACTTGTGAAAAATCCACCCTATTGTCCTTCTTTTTATTTTTTTTCCTTAAATAAGTGAGAAGTTTGTCATATGCAATCATTTGGTAGCTACTGAGACAGGCTTTATTATTACCATTATACAGATGAGAAAATCGAGGTTTGAAATTATAAAGGTTGGCTGCAATGCAGAGACCACATACAAATCTTTATCTTCTGACTGGAATTCAGTACCACAGACTTCTCTGAATTTTAATCAATACAACAAAAGAAAAACTCAATTCAATGGTCTGAATTATAAAGTAGGATAGATTCCTCCTCTTTGTATTTTTTAAATTTTCATTATTTTACATTTAATAATTCAAACTAAGCCAAAAATCACCTGTTTTATCATAAAACAGACACAACGACTTAATTATCATGTCAACTGTATGTAAATAATATAGCTAAGGTGTTTGCCAATTTAAAAAGTTACTTGAATATCTGAAATACCCCTCTCCTAATCTTATAGGAGGATTACGTTAAAATACTTATGAAACATTTGTACTCCTTTTACTGAGCATAATTCAGTTAACTTCTATGTTAATGTTCCCTTAGCAGAGCACTTTATTAATTTCCTACACCTACACAATTGATGTTTCTACTGAACCTCGTCTTTTATTAGTGATCACTTCCTTCTCAGGAACTACCATAATTGAGAAGGAACTGTATGTACTATTAAGCAGTCTGCATACACCCTGGACAACCGACATCAAAAAATCATTGTTGCCCCATTAAGCACTACAGATACACTGAGAAGGGTGCAGAACTGGCATGAAGACCCTCTGCCCATATCAGTGGATCAGTGGGTATGATGTTTGCAGTGACACTTAACAAGCTCTCTTTAATATATTGCAAATAAACAAGTATAATAAATAACTGAGCCACATATGGAATTTCCTTCTTGCTGTGGCAGAACAAGACCAGAAAATAATATAATCAAGAAAAGAAAGACAAATCAAAAGAACAGAAGTTTTAAATAAAGGTGGTAACCTTCCATCAGAAAGAAAAGGGGAGCTCTGATTTCTTCCTTATCCCTACCCCTCCCTTTACTGCCTTCCTTAGATGGTCACAGGAGCCCAGGACAAGGAAAGATCTCATCCTGCTAAGCTTCTCTCCATGACTCTCACCTCTCCATTTCCTGTGCACTCCATCCTAAGTCCCTGGCTGACTCCATTCAAATAAGAAACATGCCCATCTCGCTGTTATTTTTCATTCTCCTTTTTGTCTGTACTCCATATGTTCTAAGGCAATCTCAAAGCTCTATGTCCCTAAGATGCCAACTTCATTTCATTAACTCTTCAAAACTAAAAGCCAAACAAATCCAGAAAAGTAACATCTTCTAAGACAGTAATGAACATCACAAGTTAGACTTTGCAGTACAAATTAATGCTTTCTCCACCATCAATTCTCTGAGTTTTAAAAAGAACGTAGCTCTTATGAAGCCTGTACCTTTCAAATTTACTTCACTGACATCATGAAATTAATATAAAAAGATTTGTCATCTAACCACTCATTTCTCAAGGATTCTTTATACACAACTGTCCTGTTAATAAAGACAGACTGTGTATAATTTTTAACTGACTCTTTTGACATCCTACATGAATAATTATGCACACCTAAGTGCCAACGTACTCTTAAGTACCATAGCAGCTGGCAAGACAGAAGATAACTAAGAAAGTAAAAAGCAAGGCATGGTATTTCACAAAATAATCTGGTAGATTTCTCACAAAGCAGGTGAGGTTTTTATGAGCTCTAGTGCGTGCATATGCACAGACATATAGCCAACAACACAGACACGGACAGAAGCCAACATACATAGACAGCTACATAGAAATATCTGCTCACAGAGAAGCAGAAAGATACATGGACGGGTACACATATAATGAAATGCACACACAGGGACAAACCCAGAGATAGCCAACACAACTGACTGCAAACACAGACAGTTCTGCTTCTCAAAGACAGAATTGCATATGCTCACTCATACAAACTAAAACATGCACAAAAAAGATAAGGAGGCCAATTCCAGTGTATATATACAGAAACATAAGTAAGCCAAAAACTGCAAAGGCCCAGAGAGGGGCCATATATTCCTGCAAGAGAGGGAATATATGCCCAGAGAAATATGAACTAAAATAAGTAGGCAGATACATTAGAACATATATACAGAGATACATAGAGATGGAGACAGTAGGGGCAAAGAAAAAGATATACCCAGAAGCAGTCACAGAAAGAAGGGCTATGACATAAACGAAAGTAGTCATCCCAAAACAGTCTTGCTTAGACACACAAATAAAGATGAAAACATACATAGAAATCCACACACCGACAGAAAGAAATAACTGTAAATAGAGACACAGTGATACGAGGGCCTGGAGTGAGAGATATCCACAAAGACATAAACATGTGCAAACTCAGGGGAAAAAATGCAAGAAAGCACAGAGACACAAAGACAGAAAAACTGGTATAAAGAGACAGAGGCACATTGACTTAGCAAGATACTTGATTACACAGAGACACAAGCACAAAAGAAGAAACATGTTCCCACTAGCAAAGCACACAGAGTAAGACAGTTTCTGGATCTCTGTGTGTCACAACTGCTCAGAAGGCAATTCACAATAGCAGACACACATACTCTGTTACACAATCACATACAAACATCAAACCACAACACATATGCAGAAACCCACAGTTGTTCCTTGCACAAAGGCTGGAAACTGGAAGATACCATGTATGTTGCTTGCTGTCTCTAGGGGTCTTGCAGATAGGCCAACATGCATGAAAAAGGCAACTTTGCCATAGGGTATTAACTGCTTTTCTCATGTTAATAATAATAAATTGCTTAACCCCCCCACCCCATACACACAAACACACACAATCCCCCCACTCACACGGTAGTCTGCCCCAAAATTAGTCAACATGCTAAGGTATTCAAGGAAGATGGTCTTGATGCCTAATACATAATGTCATGGCTGCATAATATCAGGTCACAGTACAAACCTTACAACACTCACTGCTCTAGAAACTGAGTTATAAGTTTTCAACTGAAGAACGTCCCACCTGAGAGGCCAGAGTATCATGGGAAAAAGTGACAGGCAATGTCAGGAGCATTCTGCATTCATTTCCCTGGTTCCCTGTACAAAGTCCGGTACAAAGCCAGCCTCCAACAGCTTGAGGCAGGCATTTGCAGAGGCAAAAAGATGGAGCAATGACCTCTGAGGAATCCCTCTGTGCTCGCAGCACCTACTGGAGAAGAGAGCAACTTGGCAAATCAGAACTGATAAACATTCTGCAATGCACACTGGGTTGGGAAGAGGGGGGATGGTACAGATAAGCAAACTAACCTGATGCCAATTACTGTCTTGCTAATTGGCAAGATTCAAGTATAATTTAAATAAGAACAGTAGTATGATAATATTACATATAGAGATCACACTCCCAGACCTCCGGAAATAAAAACAAGGGGAATGGCTGGTACATACTCACACTTCAATTGGAGTCGGTACCTCAGAACCCACTGTCACTAGTGTGTAGTAGAAAGAGTCAAAATCACTGAGATCAAAGAATGCCATAGCTAGAAAGGGCATTTGGTTTTGACCTGGGAGCAGTAGCCTTAGATTTCCGATCCTAATGTGCCAGTAATGTGATTGTGCTTGTGAATTTGGTCTAATCTCCTTTCCTGTCTGGGTTTCAGTTGCTCAATCCATACAAAAAGGAACTGACCTCTAGAATCCTCTCGAAATTCTGACTATTTCTGATTCTTTGCTATAAGCTTGCCCTCTTTCAACCCACTGTTTTGAATGCATGTCTAGTGAAGAAGCACAATTAGTCCTCGGAAATGGAAAGAAGAGTAATGCTTTTCACCAAGTTGACAAATGCCTGCTATACACAAGGAAAGAAAAAATATTCCCAGACACAGACATGGCTACTTGAAATGAGCTTCTAATGTTAAGTTTGAATAAATAAGAGGGTTTCGTGGTGTGGGAGGGAGATTTGGAGGGGCTACTCTGACTGCCATCTGCTGACCCCTGATGCATAACCCTCTTTTCACACTTGCTCAATACAAAAGCAGGCCACTGTCCTCAGTCCCCAGTTACTACAGTTGCAAAGTGGCTGGTACAGGGGAAAAGAAATACACACCCCTTACACCAAACATGCACAGGCTTTTAGAAAAAACAGGACAAGATTTTATTCCTGAAGTTTAGGATTTAATCTGTGATAATCAAAACAGCTACACTTCAAATCTATAAGATCTTTCTGAATTCACAAAATACTTATAGACTTAATGTTTCAACTACATAATTAGAATTTATGTTCCAATATGCTGATGAGGAAATTCTGACTCCGAACTGTTGACTTACCCAGAATTATACAGATAATAACCTACAAAGTCTGGACACAAATTCTGGTATTTTAAGCATAGGTCTCCCGCTCTTTCAAGTACCTTAGTCTTCTTCACTCGTGGTCTTCTTGGTAGACATTCAATCTCTCCTCCTACCTCAGTCCAGCTAGAGGGAAAGAAATCCCTGGCATGAACTCAGGGCTGAAAGGAACCCATGTCCATCTCCCACCTCTATCTCTCCACGAAGTTTAGGGAAACAGGAGGTGTGGCATTTGGCTAAAGGATTCTTGGAAAAGAATAGAGGAAAGCCTTTCCTCATAATCCTCCACTACTCTTAGTCCTCAGGGAACATTGTGGGTAAGTTTATGAAGCTAAGGAAGTGAAAAAGACATGACAAGTTGCCCAGGAAATTCACATCCCAAACTCATTTTTCCTGAATTAGCTGTGAGTTTGATTTTCCATTTTGCAGTTAACTAAGGCATCAAAGAGCCTGGATTAAGAGTCTAGGTCCTAGTACCCAGGAAGGCTGTAAAGCCTTTTCAGAAGATTATTAAGAACATGCTAGAGAAGAATTATATTGAAAGGAGGCAAGAGGCTTTGGCTGATGAAGGGTACATTTAATGGCCTCAATGAAAACTGAAGTGGTGTGGAATGGTAAAAACAGCAGTGAGGCCTGGAAACAACAACAACAAAAAAATTGAAGAATCAGAATTTAAGTCCAAACTACTAAGTTACTTACTGTGTGATCTCGAACAAGTCATTAAAGTCTCTGAACTTCACTTTCTTACCTATAAAGTGAAACTAATAAGAGCTACCTAGAATCAAAGTAAATATTAAACAAGAAAACAGAGAGACAACTGACAGGTAAATGCTCAAAAAGGGTCATACTTGACCAGAAAGAGTTAAGCTATGACAGGAAGTAGGCTTGAGTGGTAGGTTTTCAAAGCAAGTGGAATAATGATGCTCCAAGTCAGCTAACCATTTACTTGGAAAAAATCTAAAATCAACTCTTAATAAACAATTTTTGTCACCACCACACTCTACACAAATACATAACCAGAAAGTTGGGGTTTACCAGGACCATCTAAGGCCTCCCATAGATCCTACTTAGCAATCTCCCAGTCCCATCCATCATCACAAATCCAAGCTTCACACACACAGAGGCTGAAACATTTCACTTCTGTTCTTAGCAAGACAAGATTAGATTAAAATGCAATTTCCCATAAGGCTTCATCTTCATGTGCCCAAAATAAAAGACAGCCCCATTTTTAGGATGGCCATATTCACTGAGGAATATAACTTGAGATTTTACTAATGGCATTTCATAAGTTGCTATTCATGTGTTTACTACTGAGATGTAAGTCCCCAGTCTGTGAGATTTTAGAGGCCTGAGATGGTGTCTTATTTCTCTTTGTAGCCTCAGAATCCAGCACAGAATTTGATATAAAGTTGGTACTAAGGAAATGTATTGATGAATAAACTAATTAACTAGTGAATGAAATGTTCGTTAAACTAAACTGATATTGCTGAGAATGAAAAAAAAAAATGTTCCACAGTGATAAAACAAATTTTCAACCAAAAGTTGGAAATAATGTTCCCAAATGACATATATACTCATCCATTCATTTATTATACAGCAAATGTGAGCTGTTAACTTGAAAAAAGTTGAACTTACCATAAAAAATTAATGGTCCAGGACTGGGAGCAGTGGCTAATGCCTATAATCCCCACACCTTGGAAGGCCGATGAGGGTGGATCACTTGAGACTAGGAGTTCAGGACGAGGTTGGGCAAAATCACAAAACTCCATCTCTACTAAAAATATAAAAATTTGTCAGGCATGGTGGCACGTGTCTGTAATCCCAGCTACTTGGGAGGCTGAGGCACGAGAATCACTTGAAATCAGGAGGTGAAGGTTGCAGTGAGATGAGACCTTACCACTGCACTCCAGCCTGGGCAACCAAGTGAGACTCTGTTCCCCTGCACAAATAAATAAATAAATAAATAAATAAACAAATAAATAAAATTAACAAATCCTGGTTCTGTTGTTTATTGTCTGAGTTACCTTGGAATGTTCTTTAATTGCCTCTAGTCTCAGTTTACTCATCTGTAAACTAAGAATTTGATCCGCATTGAGCCTACATCCAAGTTGATTTTGAAGAGTAAAAGAGATAATGTGTCTGAAAGTGCTTTGTAGAGTTTCAAGAAATTAATATATCCTAGGAATTGTAATGATTTAGTCTCAAACATGTTCAGTGGTTCCACTTTCATTCTCCAGTCCTCCACCATTTCTCTTACCAACTGACTATAGCAAAGTCAGCCTCTAAGTCCTCTGAAAACCTTCTATAAACAAAATGCAAGAGGGAAAGGAAGAGAGAACTAAGTCTCCTGCCAGTTCAAGCAACTTTTAGCTTCCCTGATCTCTTATAGATCCTGGGCATGGCTGCCTGAATAAGTCAGTGTTACAACCACTGATAAAATATCTTAATGCCAACCTTTTAAAGTCATCCAGAAAGCATCCTTCACGAATCCATTGTGATTTCCCTGGCTAGAAGTGGTTTCAGCAAAGTAAGGGTCTGTGAGAATGATTTTGATCTCAAGGAAATGGCACAGTGAAAGCGGAGTGGGAGCCTGTGCCACTGTGGAAAGACAGTCTGAGGTGCTAGAGATGGAAAAAGTAGATGAAAGGAAAGGAAAATGGCAGACAAAGAGGAGGACAGTCATCTCAAACAGGAAAGGAGATTGAGGTCTGTGGAACAGGGTTCAAACAGGCCAGGACCAAAGAGAAGCTCTAGATTTTGCCAATTTTTAAGACTACAGATTTACGAGATGAAAACCAGGGGGAAAACTAGCTGTAAGGGAACCCCAATGTGTACCTATAATTAACAGTTGCTAACTGTTAATTTCTCCACTAATAAATTTAGAAGTGCAGTGGAGAATAAAGTAGAAAAAATTATATCACTTTCTAGCAACTGGCATATGCCATGGTAACAATGCATGTGACCAGAAACTGAAAAGAGTGAAATGAACTCATCAAGCTGACACTTCCATGCTACTTTCAGCTACCAAGAGCAGGGGCATTACAATTCCAGGCAGCAGACACACTGATACAACTGCTCCTTCACTCTCACCCTTACTCTATTATAAATTGAGGAGTTCAAAAGTGATAGAATAGGAAGCTTTAGCAGATGCTGTCTAGAGTCCTGGGAGATGGAAGTGGATCACCTTGTTTGTCTCCATGGAAGAAAGCCAAACAGATCTTACCTCTCAACTTACTCCCCCATAGACTGGGGTATAGTCCTTGCCTCTTAGAATCTGCCAGCCTGCTCTTAAATGACTCAGCAGATCTTTAAATACACCCGAGCAAAGAGCTGCTCTGAGACACAGCTTGCTGTTAAAAAAAATGTTTTAATGTTTTTGGGGTGTTGAGAGGAAGGTCCTTTGTTAACATTAGGTCCCAAGCAAATTTGATACTCGCTGTTACTGCTTCTTTCTCTCTATGCTAAGAGAGGCGTGTTTTTCTTCTGCTGCCTGCTATTTGCCAACTGTGTGGATTGCAAGGATGAGAAAGGATATCATTCCAGGCCATGGAAGGAGTCAAGAAAATTCCTGACCAGTAATTTCGTGGAGGGAAGGGTACCAATGTGTGCAATGAAGTGAGTGGTTTAAATGTAAGGGCCCCGAACTCAAGGAGGTCCCATACTTTGCATTGAATTTTTCTGTTCCTTGTGGAAGACCATGACCTCTGGCTAAGAAGAGGAATCTTTTCACTCTACCTCTCTCCTCAGACTAGCTCAGTCTCACGCTTTGAAGGAAGCATCAACCAATGAGAGATTTCAGCTGGACTGAGGAAAGTAACTTAATAACTTGCATTACTGAAGCAAATCATGTTCCCCTGTTATCTGCAGTGACCTCACACTTACATTCCAGCTGAAGCATTTTGGAGACTCAAAGCTTTGTGGAAGGGGAAGCCAGGCAGCAGTGGCCTGGGGAAAAGCCCATGTATGTCAGCCAGAGTCTAGCGTTTTTCCAAGATCTGTTTTTCTGGACTGCTACTACTACTACTACTACTACTACTACTACTACTACTACTACTACTACTAGGTACAATTTATGAAGCTTTTCTATGCACCAGGTCCTGGGCTAGATGTTTTACATTTATTATCTCACTTATCTTCACAAAAACCTAACAAAAAAAGCATTAGTATCTTCAATTTAGGAATAGGGAAACTGAAATGCAAGAGAGGTGAAGTGGCCCAAACTGGAAACTAGTAAGACCTGGCGGCAGTATTTAAAGCAAAATCTGTCAGATGCCAAAGCCTATTCTTGAATATCAGTCAACACATTACGTTTTATCCCTGGCCCCCACCGCTTCTTTCCCAAAGGCCCTTCAGCCTCTCTGTTAGGTATTTAAAATCCTTAACTACACAAAGTATGCCTCAAATCATCCAAATGGGCATTTTGGAGTCATCTATAGGCTTTTAAATTGTGAGAAAGTGACTGCAAAAATCATCTACTGTGAGTTCAAACCTTTGCCCTATACATGGTTACCAAAGGGTCCAGACTCTTCTTGCATGTCTTCAGTGAAAGTGAATTTACCATTTCTGTGATTTTGTCAATAGACAGACAGATACGGTGTGATGCATAAGAAAGGAACTAATATTTCAGCACCTACTAAGTGCCATGTCCTTTATCATAGTTGTTTTATTTTATTCTTACAATAACTCTTTAACGAGAGTGTTCTACAGATAACGAACATCTAAAGGTTCAGAGGGGTTATGTTACTTACCTGAGGACATCCAACTATGTTAGGTGGCTGTGCTAGAATTGAAAGCCAGGTCTGATCCTATTGTGCCGCTGCTTGTACATTTCTTTAGCTCCCCTATATGCAGAGCGAAAGCCCTTGGAGTCAGCAAAGGACTCAAGATTTGCTTAGGTCTCTGATCTGACAGGGATGGCATATGTGAATGACTAGAAGAGTCAAGCAGGTAACTCAAATGAATAAAGCGGGTCACTGGTGCCTGGATAAACTCCAAAGTGCATGGCCCGTCTACAGGAACAGCTGCTTTTCACCTCCAGCTGCTTATTACCATGTAGGAATGAAAGTTATGTATTGCCAGATCTTCATTCCTTATGGTGGAAATCCAAATTTTAAAGTAAAATGTTAACAAGTAATTCAATAAACACCCTCCCCTTATAGACCAGACTAAACTCATATGATCCATGTTGACAACTTCTGATGAAGGGTGAAATTATTCTAAGAAAATATCTTTCAGGCTGGGCATGGTGGTTTATGCCTGTAATCCCAGCACTTTGGGAGGCCGAGGCAGGTGGATCACCTGAGTTTGGGAGTTCGAGACCAGCTTGGCCAACATGATGAAATACCTGTCTCTACTAGAAATACAAAAAAAATATTAGCCGGGAGTGGTGGTGTGCACCTATAATCCCAGCTACCCTGGACGGTGAGGCAGGAGAATCGCTTGTACCTGGGAGGCAGAGGTTGCAGTGAGCCAAGATTGTGCCACTGCACTCCAGCATGAGTGACAAGAGTGAAGACTCCATCTCAAAACAAAAAAAATCTTTATTTTACTGAATTGTAATCTGCTGTCATTGCTTTTGTCCTTTGGGGTACTACAGAAAAACATATAATTTCTTTTTCCATGATAATCCTTCAGATATACTGAGACAATAGTTATGTTCATTGTTCCATGCCTCTCTCACAAGTTCTCCATGCTTTACAAAAGGAGATGCTCCATGAATACTGGGGCTGAACATCACATTGTAAATGTGTCTGACCAGAACTAAATAGAGCAAGACAATCAACTCCTTTATTCTGTATCCCATACAATGGTCCCTTGGTATTTGCAGGGACTTGGTTCCATTCCCCCACTCCAGTGAATACCAAAATCCAAAAATGTTCATGTTCCTTACCTAAAACATATAAAATGGTGTCATATTTGTATTTAACCTACACACCCCCCCATATATTTCATTTATCTCTAGATTACTTGTAACATCTAATACAATGTGTTGTGTAAAGAGTTGTTATACATAATTTTTTATTTGCATTTTTTTACTGTTGAATTGTTATTTTGACTGTGTCTCTAAAATATATTTTCCATCTTCAGTTACTTAAATCTGTGGATATGGAACCCATCGACATGGAGGGCTGACTATATTTCTGTTAATGGAAGTTAAAATCCATCAGTTTTTTTTTTGGCAGTTACTTATTACTATTGACTCTGACTCATTTAATAAATGCTTATGTAATACCTACTGTGTACACCACAGTAGGTATTCCATAACGCTATGTGCTGTGAATCTTATATACAAAGAGAATCTTTGCAAATATATCCAACCTTTGCCCTAAAAACAGACAGATGTTTAGAAGTATATTTAGGAGGATATTATCAGACATTAACACAAATACTTCTGATTTAAGGGACTAAGTACTATGTTGATGGAGATAGAAGAAAGGGAAAAGGGATAAATCTAAAAGGTCTTACACACTCTTGACTTGTGCCTAACATCCATCATCACATATTATCCCCTCTCCACAAAATCTTATAAGCCAGAGATTTCTAGTTCCTGGTTTACAGATAAACAAATGAAGCCAACATTCTTTCAATCATCTTGTGTCATAGAGATCACTTCGCTTTGGGTTGGGGGACCAAGAATATTCATTTTGTAGGAGGCTGTCATAGAAGAATGGATAGTATTGAAATTTGGGGTAGCCTTCAAGGCCAAAGGGATAATAAGAAAAATAACATGTTCAAAAAACAAGAGAGTGAGGATGGTTTAAAGTGACAGTGACTAGATCCATCTGGCTGGATTTTAAGAGTTTTGTAAGGGAACTGCAGGAATTCAGGCTGGAAAAATAAGCAGATCATGAAAGGACTTGAACACCAGACTTAAATAATTTGGACTTTAACACATAAGCAAATGGGGAGAAGCTGAAATTGTAACCATGCATTACACAACTACACAGCAAGGCCTCCTTTGTATTCAGCACTGAGAATAGGGAAGAAATAAGACAGGACTCCCACCCTTAAGGAGCTTAAAGACGAATAGACATTTTAAGCAGTATACAGATAAGATTGGACCTAAACTTTGGAAAGATCTGGTGGCAAAAATACAGTAGGAATTAGAGAGTAGCAGAGAGAGCTAGCTAGAAAGGACATAAGATTACTGCACTAATCCAGGCAAGAGGTAATAAGAATCTGAACTGGGGGAGAAGGAATGACTGAGAAGGCTTTGGGAAACAACTTATCTCTTCACCACCCTAATTACCAAAGCCTTCAGCTTGGTTTTTCCAAGCACTGTGAGATCATCACTGATGGGGAACTCTGAATCCGGAAGGGTAGAGAAGAGTCCACCCTGCCCAATTCCACATCTGACCTGCCATATTTTGAGTCAATCTAGCACCTCAGTAAAGTCCAGAAAATGTCCAAAGCAAACAACATACCATATGAAAATATGAGCATGGTTAACATTTTTGGTCTATTATTAGATAGTTGGTGACTGAAATATCTCTGTTTAATTTGGTCTTTTTTATTCAAAAGGCTGATCAAACAAATTTTTCTGATGAACAATTAGAAACTTACACATTTGCTAAGCATGGTTTTTAAACAAAGATGAAAGGGAAAGAGGGTGGGCAGAGTAAAGAGACCCAAAACATGTTTTGGAATCCTTTCTGCACCCAAACACCAAACATCAAGTGTTTCCATCTTTACTCTCAACTCTCAGTTTATGCAATCTCCTCATCTCATAAGAGGTTGGACAATGCTTCAGAGAGGTGGCCCAATGTGACAAGCCTATAAAAATTCTTTCTCTTATGCACTTCTCATTTTCAAACGAATGCCAAAATAGTTATCATTTAACAAGATTTTACCTTCTATAAAAGAGAACCTGGAGAGAGACAGACTTTTGCAGTAGCTTGCTTCCATTTCCACAGTAACAGGAAGGTTACCTGACAACCATATTCATGACTTCCTATGGGATCCAGCACAACACACTGGGGTCTAGACGGATGGAGGTAGCATATTGTCAGTACTGGGAAGAGTCTTTTCTTAGCTAGTGTAAATTCCACAAATAGCACAGGCTAACATTTTTTCCTACATTTTGTTCTTCTTGAACATTCTCTGAAAGGAAATGTATTCTCCTCGCTCTCTGAATTCTCTGTCCAATCTTGTTAATGGAGACAGGTAATTAAAAGGTAAAGTGCAGAGCAATACGAAGAAGGAATGGAGGGAGACAAGTCAATGTGAGAAAGGAGCCCAAGTGATAGAGTTGAAAGAGGTCTGGCAGTCTGGAGTCTCAAGTTCAAGTTCTGGTTCTGCTACTTACTCACCATGTGACCTTAGATAAGTATCTTTCTTTCTCAGAGTCCTTAAAAGAAGCTTGTGGGCCAGGCATGGTGGCTCAAGCCTGTAATACCAGCATTTGGGAGGCCGAGGCGGGTGGATCACGAGGTCAACAGATCGAGACCATCCTGGTCAACATGGTGAAACCCCATTTGTCTCTGGTAAAAATACAAAAAATTAGCTGGGCATGGTGGCGAGTGCCTGTAATCCCAGCTACTCAGGAGGCTGAGGCAGGAGAATTGCCTGAACCCAGGAGGTGGAGGTTGCGGTGAGCCGAGATCTCGCCATTGCACTCCAGGCTGGGTAACAAGAGGGAAACTCCTTCTCAAAGAGAAAGAAGCTTGTGTTTACTAAAGATATGTGCTGTTCAATGTTTGAAGTTCAGGTACAATGCTTTTGCATTTTAAAAACTTTCTGTAATATGAAAATTATCTCGTTCCTTAAATGTAGTGGAAAATAATTGTGGAGCTGGACTGCCTAGATTCTAACATTGGCTCTTCCACATACTTGTTCTCTAATCTTGGGCATGTTATTTATTTGGCCTGTGCTTGTTTCTTCATCCATAACATAGAAATGATCATTGCAGCTATCTCATGGAATATTTTGAGGATTAAATGAATTAATACATTAAAATAAATAAATGCCTGACTGTAAGAATTGGCAATTTTATTTTTCTTATCTTAACTCTCCTATCTAAGCAGACATTGAATTGCCCAGGTTTGTAGCAGTCTTTGAGATTTTTCAACCTCCTTGGGATCTCTAGGACCTTTTCAATAATTCCTTTGGGCCTGTTTTCTAAGTCCTATTGTAAGTTATCAACTTCTTCTAACCACCTTTCTCTACCACTCTGCCTCTACTTTAACCTCCAGGCCACCCAGCTATTTGGTGAGGATCAGTGGACTATAATAGGGGCAGTGCATAATGAAATCACCTCTGTTGCCAGTCTTTTGGGCTGGTGAAGGTGAAGGGTAATCTGAGAAGCTGCAGGTATTGCACAGTAGTTAGAACCTTGTGGTTAGAAGCCAGACTTCCTGGGAGTGCACAGAAGTTCTGCTACTTCCTAGCTGTGTAACCCTTGGGCAAGTTACTTAACCTCTCTAGGCCTGCTTCCTAAAGTTGACACAAGAATTAAATGAATTAATCCATGCAAGGAGCCAAAGTTTACACAACAAACACTAAGTAAATGCTATCATTATTATTATATATGATTATATATAATTCTTTGTTCTCAGTTTGCAACACAGAATTTTCACTTTTCCAATATAGACATTTTCAAGAAAATAATATACAGCTGACTCTTAGAACAGGTTCTGACTAGGCTCAGGCACTAGCTTTCTGTATGATCATAGCCAAGTCCCTTTCCGTCTCAGTGCCTCAGGCACCTCACCCATAAAATGAACTAGCTGGACAAGAAGGTCTCCCAGGTTTCATGAAGTCTATTTTCCTAGGATTTTAGGCCATCTCTGTCCAGGTCCCTTGTAGATTCTAGCTTTGATAAAAGCTCAATTGCCTTTAAAAGTCCACTTATTGTGTTTTAACAAGAAAAATATTTTGTTATATGGTTCAGTAAAAACCTAATAATAGCATTTCAGTTTGATTGGGAAAAGCAGCCAATTTGTATGGTTTTCCAGTTTCTTATTCACTATTTAGTTTAATTACCCGGTTTTTAATTTGGGCAAAAAAAGTGGGGGGCTCACTGTCACCCAAATGAGTCGTCAGAATCATGCTGAAGAAGAAAAAAACTACTGAATCAGAATCCAAGAGAACTGGGTTTGTGCCCTAGTTCCATGGCCAGCTCATTGTTTCACCTTGGATAAGTCCCTACCCTTTTATAGACCCCTATATAAAGTAAAAAAGTAAGAGGAAAGAGGGGAGAGACTACCGACAGCCTAGGCAATATCTAAGATCCTTTTTAATCTTCTTGAAGAACTGCAAAACTGAGGGCACTGCATGAAAACTAACTGAGAAGAAACCATCAGGATATTTATAAGATAACTCAAACTTCATAAGTCAAAAATCAAACTCTTGATTTCTACCCTGCCCATGCACTTGCTCTACATACAGAATTCACCATTTCAGTAAATGGTGATCTCATTTTTCCAGTTACTCAGATCAAAAATTTGGCAATCATCCTCATCTCCTCTGTTTTTTTCACAGTGAATATCCAATCTGTCAGTAAATGCTGTTGGCTCTACCATCAAAGCTCATCCAGAATTCAGACATTTCCTACGTTCCCCACCAGTACCACCTCAGTCTGAGACAAGGTCGCATCTCACTCAGATCACTGCAGTAGCCTTCTCTCCCTGCTTTCCCCCTTGCTCCCACAGTCTCTTCTCCACACATACAGTAAGTAAATAAACAAACGTATAATATATCAGAGTGACAGATGGTATAAAGAGGAGGGAGCCTGTTAAAATTTAAGTCAGGTCATGTTACTCTACTCAAAACCTTCCAATGCACCCTGCCTAGGAGTAAAATCCAGTTCTAAGGAAGACCTACGATGCCACCTCATTAACTCTGATCTCATTGACTACCACCCTTCACTTATTTAAATCAGCCATATGGGCCTCTTTGTCCTCCATCACACCAAGCATGCTCCTGCCTTAGGCCCTTTGCACCTGTGGTTCCCTGGGCCTGGAATATTCCAACTCCACATAACCACATAGCAGTTTACTTCCTAATTTCCTTCAGGTTACTGCTCAAAATTTACCTTTCCAGTAAGGTTTTTCCTGGCCAGCAAATATAAAATATTCCTTCTCACCATTAATTTCTATACCCTACACTCTGTGAAGCTATTCTGCATGACACTTTTCATGCTCAGATGTGTAACCCCGTCTCCTCTCAATGAATTGTCAGCTCCACGAAAAGATTTTTGTCTGCCTGTTCACTGCTACATCATTGGTGCCTAGTACAGAATTTGGCACATAGTAGATGCTTAATAAGCATTTACTGAATAAATGCAGTCTGTAAAGTAGAATGGCAAGGTTATTGACACCCAGACTTCTCACACAACCAAATCCATCAGTTTGATGGATGGGTAACAAACCTAGAAGCCTTAAGAGCTTCAAAAACTTCTAGTATTGATACTAGTTGTGGTTCTTTTGCTTCTCCGACTCTCATGTTTCCTACTTCTAAGGTAAAAAGAGCTGTGCGATAAAATCAGAAGCACATGATTTGGAGAGTAAAGAGTGGGACTGAAATCCCAGATCTGTCACTTCGAAGCTGTTTGATTGTAAACATGTTACTTAACCACTCTTATCATAATTTTTATAATGGGAATAATAGTACTGTAATAGTATGAATACTATTATAATACTCTAAAATCTAGCTCTTTGTACATGGTAGAAAAAGAATAAGATTCAATAATGGAATATGAAATGTCTCTGTAAACTGGACAGTGCTATTTGAATATATCCAATGTCACTGTTTCCTGTTCCATATGCAAAGAGAGGTATTAAAAAGTCAAAATATTACTAAAAAAATGCTTGCCACTTCAAGGAAGAACATCCCCCAAAGGAAACAGTTAGGTACCACGGTAGCTTATTTATTGTCTGGTGCTAGGTAGTTCTGGTTCAAGGTATCCTGTGATAGGGCCTTGGCTGTGGGTTGAAACCATCAAAAGAGGCTCACCATTCCCAGGAAAATCCTGCCACAGGGCACTTGCAGTCCCCCTAGCGGCCAGATAGCGGGACTACTCTTCCACAGGCAAGGAACCTGCTCAACCTGCCTAGCACAAGAGCCCATGTTAGGTGGTAGGCCATTTCAAAATGTTACATTGTCTAATTCAGCAAAGTTCTTATAAGATCATCATGTGCCCCCTTACTCCAAGAATTGTCTGGTTTGTGCAATCCACCAGGATCAATGGAAACTTAGAAAGCAGAAAAACAACTCTTGATCTGACCACCACACTGTGCATCTTACGTCAAATTCAGAGCCATTAATCACCTTCAATTTTAATTTGTTACTCATATTATTGCCAACATGTTCAGTTAAAGACATAAAAAACATGCACCCACCAAGTGCTGCAATGATACAACCAAAGAAACTGAAGAAATTGGTAACTAGCTTGACTGGGTTGCACTACTGAATAAGCAAAAATAGATTTCAACTTATTCTTCCAGTTCATCATTTCTGGAGGTACCAACTTCTGTTATTTAAAATATCCATCAGGATCTTTAATCTATTGGTTGAGTTTAGATATGCGCCAACTTACTTCCATTAAGGATTATAGGCAGCCATATATAATGGTGGTCTATATAAGGCTGGTCTGCAGTGTGGTCTGCAGCCACACTGCAGACCAGCCTCTATTTATTTATTTCTCTCTCTCTCTCTTTTTAATATTTACATTTAGATAAATCCATACCATACAATCCAGGATTTCATACAAGCATCATGGCATCATGGTGATGCCTTTCTGTTTGGTTTTTTGTTTGTTTTTGTTTGTAGTGACTATAAGCTCCTTGTAAGCAGTTATCTCAAGAAGATTCTGTCAGAATTGTGTCCCCTTTCCTCTTATCTTTTCCTAGCATATGTTGGGCACTAGCAGGTGCTTAATGAAAAGTGGTTGATAGATTTCTTTTTTTTGAGATGGAATTTCACTGAGTCACCCAGCTTGGAGTTCAGTGGCATGATTTCGGCTCACTGCAACCTCTGCCTCCTGGGCTTAAGTGATCTTCCTGCCTCAGCCTCCCAAGTAGCAGAGGTTATAGGTGTCCACCACCATGCCCAGCTAATTTTTTGTATTTTTAATAGAGATGGGGTTTCACCATGTTGGCCAGGCTGGTCTCAAAACCCTGACAACAGGTGATCCGCCCACCTCGGCATCCCAGAGTGCTGGGATTACAGGAATGAGACTCTGTGTCCGGCCAGATTCTTTCTTTAAAAAAAATCCCTTTATTAGGGTAATCTCTAGAGACAGCTATTAGAACATAACTAAACCTTTTGCTGGGTGGCCTGCAGTTAACTCACAATTATCAGGACACTACAGCGGTAGCTGATTAGTTATGACCCTTAGCCTAGAGTGTTAATGAAGACAAAGTTTAGTCTCTGTATAGATGAATTTTATCTTTGTTTCATGGCTATGGAGTACAAGCCTAAAAGGAAGCTTAAATTATATAACAGTAAACGAATCCTTTCCCCATTTAGAAATGCACATCAGAAGGAGTATTGGAATTTACTTTGTCCAAAGGATAACATATACAAACATAAAATTATAATTTTAGCTGCTTATAAAAACCAAAACATAAGCCAAATATAGCTAATGATTTCATCTGTAACATCTTCATGTTAGTGTTCTACATAAAAATTATTATTAGTCACTCACTTGCTTATAGTTCCCAAATCCAAATTCTACAAAAGAGATTATATACTACTCAAACCTTATTAGGCTTCTTTCCTGCTGTTCTCTAAAGAGATGAAAATTTAGAAACATCTCCTGTTCATCCCAAAACGGGATGGCATTACCAGTTCTAATTTATAGCTGAGTAAAACTGAGAACAGTGTCCCCATGCAGCCTTCATACAGGATGAAATGAAGTATGCTTTAACTTTCAGTGCAGCAGCGAAACCCTCTTCCCTGTAAGTCTCAGAGGTATTAAAAACTCAGGCATTTTCAGCAAGGTTGTAGGATACAAGATCAATATACAAAAACAGTTACATTTCCATATATTGGCAATGAAGAATCTGAAAAGAAAATAAATAAAACATTTCAATCTATAATAGTATCAAAAACAAAAAATTTCGGAATCAATTTTAAAAAGTGCAAAACTTATAATCTGAAAACTATAAAAAATTATTGACGAAAATAAATAAAATAAATGAGAAGACATCCCATGTTTATAGGCCAAAATTGATATTGTTGAGATGGCAACGCTCCCCAAATTGATTTACAGATTCACTATGGTCCCTGTGAGAATTCCAGCTGACTTATTTGTAGAAATTGAGAATCTTATCCCAATTCATATGGAAATTTGAGGGACCCATAAGAGCCAAAACAATATTGAAAAAGAAGACCAAAGTTGAAGAGCTCACAATTCCTAATTCAAAACTCACTTAAAACCTGTAATAATCAAGATAATGTGTTACTGGCATAAGAATAAACATATAGATTAACTAAATATAGTTGAGAGTCCACAAATAAATCTTCACATTTACAGTCAACTGATTTTACACAAAGGGTGCCAAGACAGTTAACTGAGGAAAGATTCAACAACAATGTTGTGAGAACTGAATATCTACTGCAAAAGAATGAATTCAGACCCCTACCTCAATCACATCTAAATATTATATCAAAACTGATCAAAGACCTAAATGTAAACATTTATATAACTGTATAACTCGTAGAAGGAAACATGTGTAAATCTTTGTGATCTTGGATTAGGCAAAGCCTTCTTAGATATGACACCAAAATCATAGGCCAAAACAGAAAAAAAATAGATGACTTTGACTTCATCAAACTTAAAACCTTTTTTATGCTTCAATCGAGATACCAATAAGAACATAAAAAGAAAGAAAAACGGTCAGGTGCGGTGGCTCACGTCTATAATCCCAGCACTTTGGGAGGCCGAGGCAGATGGATCACGAGGTCAAGAGATGGAGACAATCCTGGTTAACATGGTGAAACCCCGTCTCTACTAAAAAAGAATACGAAAATTAGCTGGGCATGATGGCACGCGCCTGTAGTCCCAGCTACTCAGGAAGCTGAGGCAGGAGAATTGCTTGAACCCAAGAGGCGGAGGTTGCAGTGAGCTGAGATCGCACCATTGCACTCCAGCCTGGGTAACAAGAGCGAAACTCCATCTCAAAAAAAAAAAAAGAAAGAAAGAAAGAAAGTAAGTAAAACAGACAACTCACAGAATGTGACAAAATATCCACAAGTCACAACTTATTAAACGACATGTGTCCAGAATATATTTTTAAAAACTTAAAACTAAGTAATAAAAACAAACAACTAAAAAATAAGCAAAGGATCCAAATAGATATTTCTCAAAAAAGAAAATATACAAATGGCTAATAAGAACATGGATACTGAACATTATTGGTTATTAGGGAAATACAAATAAAAACCACAATGAGATACCACTTCACACCCACTAATATAGTTATAATAAAAAAGACAGAGAATAACAAGTGTTGGCAAGGATGTGGTAGAAATGAAATCCTCATATGTTGCTGATGGGATTGTAAAACTGTGCAGCCATTTTAGAAAATAGTTTGACAGTTCTTCAAAAGGATAAACACAGAGGTACCATAAGACTCAGAAATTTCAATCCTATGTATGTACACAAAAGAACCGAAAACATATGTCCACAACAAACTTGTACATGAATGTTCACAGCAGTATTATTCATAATAGCCAAAAGGTAGAAACAGACCTAATGTTCATCACCTGATAAATGATGAAACGTGATATAGCTATACAGTGGAACATTATTAGGCTATAAAAAAGAATAAAGTACGGATACGTGCTTCATCATGGATGACTTTGAAAACATATATTATATGAAAGAAGCTAGTCACAAAAGACTTAATATTGTATGATTTCATTCATACAAAACGTTAGAATACGCAAATCCATAAAAAGTAGATTATTGGCTGCTCAGAACTGACAATGTAGCGGGGTGACTACTAAGTTGCATAGGGTTTCCTTTGGGGGTAATTAAAATGTTCTAAAATTGATTGCAATAACGGTTGCACAACTCTGAATATACTAAAAAGCATGGAACTGTACACTTTAGATGATTGAATTGTATGGATTGTGAATTACATCTTAATAAAGCTGTTATTAAAAAAAATAAAACTTGGGGACTCAGTAACCTAAATTGACAGCATTCTCAAGCTACCCAGCACTTTAATGCTATAAATGTACCTAGATGAGCTGTCCTCAATCCTGGTGTGGCCTGGAGGTTGGCAGCAAGAATTGTCCATGAGAGAGAGTGGGTAGCATTACCCAGAAGTGGGCAAGCAGTAATTCATAGACTATCATCTCTAGGTAGCAGCTAGTGAGAGAATAGGAGCAACAAGCTGAAGCATTATCTGTTGGGTGGGAAACTTCAAGAAGAAAAAGCTGTGAGGTATTGCTCTTGAGAGGTTCCCCCACATGGTAAACAAACTTCACAGAAAATCTAACTTTCTACTCCCTTACCTAGCAAAAGGGTAATCACTAAGCACCCCTTTTGGCTTACTCAAACTTACATGAATGCAGTGAATAAACTGAAAAATACTCGGACTTTTTTTTTTAAAGAATGATACATAAATATGAGATTTCATAACTCTCTTCTATATGACAAAGGGCAACCAATACTGGTAACTGTACAGAACTTTGTAAGCAATTTTGTTTAAAAGTTGACTCTGTGCTTAAGATGAGGTTAACTTTCTCTAAATATAACACCCCAGAACTTGATGGAATGCTGGTAGGGGAAGTTGGAGGTAGAATAATTTCTTTAATATCTATCTTTGTTTTCAAATGATTAATTTTTGTGTAGCTTAAGCAGATTAGCCCAACAGGACACTTACATCACCCTCATAGGCATATTAGGTACTGTTTATGATTGAGATACCAAGGTCTGATCTCAACAGAACTGTCTGGGAAGGGTGTCAGAGCTGTCTCTCCGGCTCTGAGAGAAGGTGGCCAACATGACAATAGACAAAAAGAGACAGAGATCAAGAGAGAGACAGAGACAACATCAGACAAAATACTTTATTAAATCGCCAAGTTCTCAAGCCACCTAGTTTCGCTCCCTCAGCAACTGTTGAACCAGGTTTTAACCTCAAGGTAAAAAAGCCGAGCTATTCATTTTGCAATCCCTTCAAGTCATCTAGTCTTAAGGGAGAGGTTCTAGGGTTGATCTAATTTGTTACTCTCCAGATTTTTTTTGAATAAATTCTTTAGGAGCACGCCACAGGTGTGATGAGAAAAATATCCTGAGAAGTGGAAAGAATAGTCTGTATTTCAATGTCAAAAACATTAAAGGAGTGGAATGAAAGAAAATCGGGACAGGCAGCGCTTGAGGAAGCTGCAGACAAAGAGAAAATGGTGAAGGTGGGGGGTGGGGAGAGATTTCCTTTTCCTTCTCTGACCAAGCTCACAAAACTTGATTTTTTTGTTTGCTTTTTTATTTTTCAGAGTCGTGATTTCAGGTTTGGCTATAAAATAAGCCCTTGCTTTGCCACACGCAGTCCGAATTCTGCTCCCTGCTTATGCAAGGTTTCTAATGAAACTGGTGATCTTGATATCACCATTAAAAATAATCATAATGGCATTGCCCACGTTCCTAACTCCAATTCACATAATCCCACCAAGTGGGTTGTACTTTTATAAGTGCATGTACAAGTTAGGAGACCAACTAATTTTGTGTTTTAAATGCATGTATGTACACGAAATGAAAAATTACTATGGGAAGGAAAAACACTTACAAGAAAATTAAACGCACCAGCAAATTCAATATATTATTTCAAAGTTTACAGCTCAAAGAATGGAAGCCTGATGAGATAAAATTAGCACAGGCAAGGAAGCACCCCAAAGTGACCCCGCAATTTGAAGCCTGCAAACGACTTCTAAAATATCAGTCACTAGTGTTAATCTTTGGCTGACTTGAGCTGTAGACAAGCAAGAGGGCTACATCCTGCGTATATTTCCAAATGGGGTGCCACCCAGCGTGGCTATTTGGTCCTCAGGTGTTGATTGTTGGGATCCAGACAGAACTTACCATCTATTTGCTGACCACAAAGAAAAGACGCTTCTTGCTAAAATACTGGTTCTTGAAGCCTATGGACAGAAATAGTCTGTCTTGGTTTCAAAGCAAAATTCTGCTTTACAAGACAAACTGTTCCTTGTAAGATAGTCGTAAAAATGCTTGGTAACTGAGAAGAGAGAGAAGGAAAAAAGAATTCCAAAATGCCTTTTCTTTTTTTGAAAAATCTAATAGAGAAAGGGAGCAAGACTTGTCAATATCAAAGTGCTACTAAAATACTACCTATTATGAAGACCAGAACAAATTACCAAGAGAAAAACTAAAACGTTCCTTTTGCATCTGGATAATTTCTCTAAACCCCAAACTCTAATTCCTGCATGCACTCTCTTAGAATCTAGTCCTAAGAATAGGTTTTTGTCATATTATTGTGCTGCTTGCTGGAATATAAGGAGCCCTCCTTCTGCCAAGTGAGCCAGTGGTCAATGAACAAAGTTGCAGTCCTGTTTGATCTCAGAGAGAAGACAGACAGCTCCATAAAATATCATCAGGGTTGCACACAAGTCCCATCACTTTTTATTGTTCCTTCTGTTCACACCACATGCTAAATTAAGTCAAAGAGACTACCTTTGCATCTCTCCTCCTCTCGGCAGAAATATTGTGAATGTATAAGAACACAGAGTTAAGTGTAGATGTTACTAAGGTTTTTAAAAAAAATCCCTCCAGAAAATTAACTAATGTGCATAAACACACACAGGATTAGAAAAGGGAGGAGACCAACAGGTCATTGTAGCCCCATACATATTTGAGGTTTTTCACTCAAAATTGGCAAATAATGCATGCAATACACAGAGGGAAGACACTCTTGCTTTGGCTTAAAAAATCTCTTGCCTGTCACCAAGTTTTGCCCCTACAAAGTGAGGGGGAAAAAAAGAGAAAGTATGAAAATATCAACTTTCAGATTGGAATTGATTGCATTCTGATGAAATTGATTAATTTTTAATAAACTGACTCAGGGATTTTCTATATCCTAGAAATGGAAGGTTTTCATCAACTCACAAGACAGGAACACCAGTTTTCCCTTTAACTAGACTCCTCATAATCAGTGCAGCAATCACAAACCAGAAAAAATTAAATAATCTTGTAGTTTCTGCAGAAACTGCTAAATTCTCATTAGTTGATGTCACTGTTTAAGCAGGTCACCAAGATATGCTAGTCTTCCTCATAAAGAAGCTTTTTCCATTAAGACCTGAAATAAAATCACCAAGCTCACTGTCTACCATATGGGAGTAACTTTTCCTCTCTATAGTTATTTCCTAAAAATTTTGGTTTTGTCTTTGAAGGTACGCATTTTTTTAAGAAGTGTGTGGAACTATCAGTTTTTTCCCTGTAAGTCAGTAAGTTGTGGGGAGGCATCCAGACGATGGAAGGTTCCAGTGACTGAGTTTAGTACCATGGCAGGTCGAAATGCACTTTAGACATTTTCCCCCAAGAAAAGTTTACAGTAGAAGAGGGGCTCCACCCTCTAGTGATAGCCCTAGAAAAAAATTAACCCTACCAAATAAATTTATTCTTATAAATCAAGAATACTTTTTGTCCCATAGCATAAACCCATAACAAAAATAAACAGTCTAAATTAACTGGGGAAGACTGACAATATCAAAGGAACCCTATGAAAATCTTGTAAGCCAAACATTAAAAACGTAGTGGAATGTGAAGCCTGGTAAAATGCGGTTTCTTCAACAGCCTAGGAAATAATATTTTATGAAATCCTACCCTCCTCCTTCTTTCTTTACTAACATTGTGAGTGCAAATCTACCTTGTAAGAAGGAAAGCATCAGTGAAAGAAGGCAAATTGTTGGATTTAAGTCGCCAAAGATGTTAAGGCTAACAAGGAAATTTTGGAGAAGTCACAGATAAAAGAAAACAGCCATAGAAACAAAGAATAAGACACAAGTCCACAGGGACATCAGCACCTGGCCAACCTGAGGAATTAATTCCCCAAGTCAGTATGTCCTCCCTCACCAGATACACTAATATCTTAATTTTCTGGGGGAGAATATCTTCAGCATGGTCTCCAAGAAGCTCAACAACTGCGGTGAGGAAGAATTTTTAATAAGCACGATGCAATTGCCTGCCACTTTTTTCAAATGCTAATTAAAACTTTGGGGTAAGATTATGTCTCATGGATCACTAACAGTTCTTAATTTGTTAGAGCTAACAGCACGTATTCTAACATGCAAAAATGTCCTTAAAATGAAGGAATATAATTAAAAACCTCACTCCTCCCTCCCCAGTGGAGATTTTGGAGCACACTGGAATAGCAGGAAATCCTTTACAAAAAAATATTTTCCAACACTTTTCTAAATCAGACTCAACCTGATTAAATTGTACATTAAAAGAATATTCTCCTCTTTATAGATCTCATGCAAACCTTAAGTAGGGGGCTGTGGATCTATTGTAATCCACAGAGAAAACAAACACTTCGTAAAAGAAAACCGACCCAAGTAATTCCTTTCAACATAGTCAACCAACGTTGAGAAACTGTGAGTGCAAATTCTGTGGAGTCTTTACCAAGAAAGTTGCCCCTCTGCCTACTCTAAACGTGACGGGTTGGATTATCTCTACTGACCTCCAGCTCTGTAGAAAACCCCAGTTGCTTCCAGGGAAAGAAGTTCACCCCTTCACACAGTAGCCCTCAGCACTTAGAGACCACTTTCTTTCCTTAACCGCGAATTTTATCTCTTTGGATGAGGCGCGCTAAGAAGCGCTTGGGCCAGGCTTTTTGACTCTAATCTGCGCAGGCTGAAAGGGAAATCCTAGCAGACCCGAAGAGGAGAAATTGCCCAAATTTCTGATTTAGGTTCTCTGACTTTGAAGACAGAAGGAAAGGAAGAGTGGAGGGCTCCGGTGCTTTACCTCTGAAGGTGGCCTGTGCAATAGGATTTAAGTTTGGGACCTTGAGTACCAGGAAGTAGCGAGAATTTGGGGCCCTTGGGGGAGGTGAAGAATCCGTGAGGGCAGGAATCAGCTCCCAGGGCACGCAGGGGGAATTAGGGGAGCTCAGGTTAAGCCTCTGGCAGGCCAGGAGTCCCGGTAGAGCACTAGATTTAGAGCAGCCCTCCTATGAAACCCTGCTGAGCTCTCCCAGGGGTAATCTGAGTGTTCACGCAGGTAGGAGCCGCTAGATACCCCAGAACGCAGAGCGGCTCTGCGCCCTGTGCCGAAAGGCGACATTTCTGGAAGGAGAAACTTACCGCATGTCCCCGTAAGGTCCGGAGTAGCTATCCATCCAGGGGCCCATCTCGCTTTTGACACAACTGGGACTGGGATAGGGCACTCTGCTCACCACGCCGCCAGGGTACCACACATCGGGTGCAGGGAAGTCGCCTTCCTGGCTCGCCAGACCCTGAGGCGGCCGATTGTAGCCATAGGGGACTACAGCTCCTGCCTCGCCTGCTGCTGCTCCGCCGCCGCCGCCGCTGCCGCCCCCACCACACGGCCCATACAACTGGCCTTCTTCGGCCGTGAAGAGAGTGTGCCAGGATGAGGAAGCGGCGGCTGAGGGTGACCCAGAGCTGGATCCCGCTGCACCCGCGCCATGCAGGCTCGCCAGGTCTCCATAGCGGCACTGCGCCGCGGCAGCCGCCCAGGCGCTGCCATAGTCCAGCGGGTTCTCCAGCTTGATTCGAGCGTGGGGATGGGGAGGCGGCGGAGGGGGCGGCGGCCCGGCCAGAGCCAGTGGAAAGTTGTAGTAGTCGCGACTTTGGTAGGCTGCTGCCTCGTCCAGTGCTCCGGACTTGTAGAGAGACAGAGTGGACGGCAGTTCAAGTGTCCCGGAGTTCCCTGCTGCACCGCTGCCAGAGCAGCCCAGGCTCTCGCCTTCTAGCACTTTCGTGTAACCTCCCTTGAAAGGGGAATACTCAGCAGTATCTTCAGTGCCCTTGCCTGCGCTGTCGTCCAGCAGAGAACCTTTGCATTCGGCCAATGGGGCACAAGGAGTGGGACGCACAGCGGGTGGAACTCCCAGAACTGAGGCGTACATGCAATCCCCCCGAAGCTGATCCCCAGGACTCAGATGCTCCAATGCCTCCACACCCAAGCCCATGGACACCGACACTGCCTTACACAACTCCTTGGCGCTGTCAGAGATGGTCGAAGTGCCCCCTAAGTAACTGTCCTTGGAGGAAGTGGGAGCCCCCGAGGCCTCCCTCGCTCTCCCGCTGCTGCTACCTTTGGATACTGCTTCCTGCTGCTGTTGCTGAAGGAGTTGCATGGTGCTGGCCTCGCTCAGGATGTCTTTAAGGTCGGCAGAGCAGCTGCTTAAGCTGGGGAAAGTGGGGCCCAACAGGGACAACGTGGATGGGGCAGCTGAGTCATCCTCGTCCGGAGGTGCTGGCAGCTGCTGCGGCAGCCCCTTGCCGGCGGCAAAGGCGACTCCCGGCTCTGGGACACAACCTCTCTCGGGGTGGCACTCTGGGGCTGACTGCGGCTGTGAAGGCTGCCGTTCCTCATCCAGGGCCAGGTAGCCTGTGGGGCCTCTACCATGGACTTGGGGAGAACCATCCTCACCCTGCTGCTGCTGCCGGGGGCTAGTGTGTTGCTGCTGCTGCAAACTGGCGCCTGGAGGTGCTGCGCTCGCGGCCTCTGGGTGCCTGGTGCCCGGGTTCTGGATCACTTCGCGCACGCTCTGGAACAGGTTCTGGAAAGCTCCTCGGTAGGTCTTGGACGGCGGCCGAGGATAGACCCTCCCCAGCCCTAACTGCACCTCCATCCTTGAGCTTGGCTGAATCTACCACCTACTTCCCTTAACCCGCTTCCCCTTCTCTTGCTCAGAAGAGTTCAACAGGCTGTGACGATGCGGTAGTCGCTGCAGCCTGCCCACCTGCGGGAAGCTCCAGAGAAGGAAACTTGCAGGAGCAACCACGCAAAAGCGCTCTGACAGCCTCAAAGTCTCGTGCGGAAAAAGACACACGGTGAACAAGATCTGCCCTGCTAGGCTCACATTCAGTCTCTGAATACTTGAAGGGTAGATGATGCTCAAATCTTAAAAGAAAAAACAAAATCCTCCACTTCCAAATTCAATGTCTACTGAAGTAGGTGCAAATAAGAACTGAGTTATCTTTTTCTTTTGTTTCGCCTTTTGGGGTTTTGTTTGTTTTGTTTTCTTTTTTTGTTTTGTTTTTTTGGCTACTGAAGCCCTCACTGCCTTTTCATCTTTTGCTCTCTGGCTCCGCACTGGGGGTAAGGAAGGCAAGAGGACGTGGGGAGGGAGTAGGGGGAAACAGAGGATTCTCTCCGCGTGCAGCCTAACCCGCCAGGTCGTGGCTGCAGTACCCAAGCCGCTCCCCAGTCGCCTGGCTCCCACGAGCCTTCTTTGCAACGTGCAGCTAGCTCGCCCGCTCGCAGCCAAAGGGAGTTACCTCTCTGCAAACTCGGGCTGGCAGCGCTGGGCCGACGGGGGGCGGGGGAGAGGGTGGTGAGAGGGGTTGGCGGCGAGTAGCCGACTGAGGCAGCTGCGGGAGAGAAGCGGGGGGTGGGTGCGGCGGGGGGGGGAGAGGCGGGGTGGAGAGGAGGACAAAGGCAGCCGTCCGTCCTACCAGGCACTTTCCTCGCTTCCTCAGAGTCTTTAACAGCTTTTAAAAACTTCACCGAAGAGGAAAGGGCAGCTCAGGGGCGGCGGCTTCGAAGCCGCCGAGCTGCAAGAGGCGTTGGCTGTCGCCGGAGCCGAGCTGGGGGCTGGCGTGGTGCGTCCCTTCGGCTCCTGTACAGCACTGGAGCTGCTAGCTCGGCCGTTTTTCTCTGTCGCTTCCTCCGCCTCTGGGCTTGCTCCCGACCGTCCCGCTCTCCCAGCTAGCTGCCTCCCCGGGATCTCGGAAGGGGCGCTGGGAGGTGGAGAGCAAATGCAACAGTTAGCGAGTCCGGTCCCGCCCCCGCCGGGCCGGCCTCCTTGCCTTCCCACCTCCTTTTCCCTTCCCTCCCCTTTCCTTTTCTCCCCTCCCCTCACCGAGCGCTAACGCCTGCCCAGTGGCTTGGGCAGAAACAAGTGTTGGTGCAGCGTGGGCGAGGGCAGGAGAGGCTAGTTCTAGCCCTCAAGGACCCCTGCTTCCTGAATATCTCCTGCTTTCCTAAACCAAGGTTTAGGCGCCAGGGCTCCAGATTTCCTGTAGGCCAGCACTCACCAAATTTGGTTCCGAAGCCCAATCTAAAAAACCGACGGGGTGGAGGGAAGGAAGGGAGGGAGGAAAAGGACTATGGGAATACCTGCTCCTAATGGCTGTCAGGGGTTCTTTTCAGGACTGATAAGAATGCGCAGATGGGAGAGTCTCCTACAAACTGAAGAGCAAGCCACGAGCAAGCCAGCAGACACTTGCTGAAACCTTAGATTTGGTCGTAGGGATAGATTGGGCCTCATGGCATTGTGCCATTTGCTCTAGGAACCCTCAGCCCCAAGAATCAGAGGTCATTTCTACACTTTTCTCTGCCTTTCTTCCTCCCTGGAAAAAATCACCTAGACAAGCAGGCAAACACAAACACTAAAAACACTTCCCATGTAAATAGTTTTGTCCAGAGCTTTGCAAAGATTTGCTTTGTATGCAGGAGCTTGCTTTTCCAGGTTGCCTTTGCATATTTTAAACTTCCCAACTGGAACTATCCGAGGGTAGAACCTGCATAGGGCTGCTTTTCGCTTCTTGATGAACAGCCAGGAGTGAAGGATGATGTGGGTTACTGCAACTGCCATTTTGTGGAGGAGGTCCCCTAAGCCCTGTGTAAAGATGGAGAGGCAGGTAGGAACCGAAAGAGAGAGGGGACATAACAGTAGACCTACAAGGAAAACGACTTTCTTTTATGTCGGTAGGGACCCTGGGCCTCCCTATGTTTTAAATTTCTTAGACTTCTGGATCTGGGGAGGATATCTGTTCCAAAGTCATTCCATGGGAGCTTATGGGAGATTTTTACCTCGGCCTCTTTTGCTTTTTACAGTCTTCTACAGAGAAAAGAGTGGTTGTAGCTTTACCTTGTGCACAGCCAAACATCATAGGCATTTACTTACCTTGACCAAAGAAAGTAACTCAAACCTAAAGGCAAAAAAGACTGGCTATGATAGGCTTTATTTCACAGATGAACAGACTGAAAACAAGGACATAATTTGTTCTATGTTCCACATTAGTAAAACCTAAACTAGTCTTCCAGCCCATTGCTATTTGAGCTAGACTCTTCAATCTTATGGTCACTTTGGAAATGGCTATAAATGAACCTTCCAGAACACAAAGATCTGAAGACCCTTTCACCTGAGGAGGTGAGAAGTTATTCCCTTAGATTTTAATGGGTATAGCCTTCCTTGAATATATACCAACCATATGTAACTAGAATGCATAGATACTTCAACCTTATTTGAATACTCATTACAACATTCAGTCCCACCAAAGCTTTCAACTAGCATTGCTCAATAGGAATTGAGTGGGCTGGCAGGATGGTAGAATGGAATTAACATAGATCTCAGAGCCGGGAGAACTGTCTGTCTACAGATGAGGAAGAGTGAAGGAAGGTGCAAAAGCCACTGAATGAACAATGGACATGAATGAGGAGGACATATAGAGACAAAGAGGCCAGAAATAAATTAAAGTGAGAAATAATTCTCTGAAGTTACTCTCAGTAAAAAGCAGTCTGGCATTTAAACCTGGGACTAAAGGACTCCAAAGTTTATGTTGCTTCCACAGCACCAGCATTGTCTTCACAGTTTCCATATCTGAAAAGTGTTACCAATATGAGTTACCCTCAGAAGGCTAATGTATCATTTAAAAGAAATAATGTGTATAGAATAAATTTGTAAACAGGAAAGCATTCTACAAATATGAAGGATTGCTATGTTACTTTTTATTTTTAAAGATGGTGTTGTCAACAATTATATCATTATCAGGAAAGGTTATTAGGGCTGTATACTTTATTTAGATTTTGAACTCTGATCTTCCACCTCAAATCTCATTTTCTTCTCATTGCTTTCAAGAACAATAGACAGCTATTGAATAATATTATATAAATTCACTGTTTGTACCGGCTTTCTTCTTCTTTCTCCTCCTGTTCTTTGCATTTTTTTTTATTTTTTATTTTTTTAGTAATCAAACAGAACCAGAGGTGTTCTCTCAGATTAATCAGGTTGAGAGTAAGTTTCTGCTATAAGCTTCCTTTGCAACTTCAAGAGGGCTTTATTAACGAAGTCTTTCTTAGCTCTTTGCTCTTGAAAGCCAGGACGAGCTGACCTTTGGAAAATGGTGAACGTTGGGTTTTATTTCTCAAGTATCTCACACATTTGCCCACTTATTTCATCTCTGCTGTTGCCGTCCTAGTTCACTCCAAGAAGGCGCCATTCTTTTCCAGCTGGAGGACTGCAAATGGTTTCCTTCCTTCCACTCTTACTTTCCCAGAATCAGTTCTGCATTGTGCAGCCAGAGGGTATTTTTTTAATAGCCATACTGCAGTATAATTGATATATACAATAAACTGCACATACTTAAAGTTGCACACATTGATCGTTTTTGACGCATGCATGCACTCACGAAACCATTACTCAATCAAGATATCTATGATTCCGAAAGTTTGTATTGTGCCGCTTTGTATATTTTTACTCCACCTCTCCCATACTCCTTCTCAGGCAACCATTGATCTGCTTTCTGTCAGTATAGACTGTTTTTCACGTTCCAGAGTTTTGTATCGATGGAACCATACATCATGTACTCTTTTTTTTTATTTGCATCTTTCACTGAGCACAATGTCTTTGATATACATTTAAGCTGTTATGTGTGTCACTAGTTCATTCTTCTTTATTGCTAAGTAGTATTCTACTGTGTTGCTGTACTACACTTTGTTTATCCATTCATGTTTGATGGACATTTAGGTTTTCAGTTTGGGGCTACTACAAATAAAGCTGCTATAAATATTTGTATAAATGATTTTGTATGGACATATTCTTTCATTTTTCTCAGGTAAGTAGTTAGCCATGGAATGAGTGGGTCACAGGGAAGGTGTATTTCTACATTTTTGGGAAACTGCCAAATCGTCTTCCTAAGTGATTGTACCATGTTACATTTCCACCTTAGCAACACTTGGTATGGTCAGTCTTTTCAGTTTTAGTATTCTAATTAGAGGTGTCTTTCCCATTTTATTTTCATGTTTCCAATGAATAATGACATAGAGCATTTTTCATGTGCTTATTTTACAATCGTATAATTTCTTTTCTTTTTTTTTTTTTGGCAGAGTTTCACAATGTTGGCCAGGCTAGTCCTGACCTCGTGATCTGCCCACCTTGGACTCCCAAGGTGCTGGGATTACAGGTGTGAGCCACTGCACCCGGCCTTTTTTTTCTTTTTTTCTTTTTTAGAGGCAGGGATGAAGAATGAAAATCTTTTCTCTCTCTTTTTTAAATTGTGCTGCTTGTAATTTACTATGGGGGTTTTAGAGCTATATATTCTGAACACAATTCCTTTATTAGAAATATGACTTAACAATATCTTTTTTTTACATTTATTGTGCACATTCTTTCTATTATTATTACATTGTAATATATAATGAACATACTGAATGAATATAATGAACGTAAATGTAATGACATATATAATTTAGAGTAGAATCAGTGGGAGCCCTGAACTTATTTTTCCTGCAACTACATGTCCCCATCTGGATGGAGGTGATGGGAGGCAATGACAGATCATCAAGCATTAGATTCTCATAAGTAGTTTGCAACCTAGTTCCCACACATGCAGAGTTCAAGAAAGGGTTCATGCTCCTATGAGAATCTAATGCTGCCACGGATTTGACAGCAGGCGGAGCTCAGGTGGTAATGTCAGTGATGGAGAGCAGCTGCAAATACAGATGAAGCTCAGCCTCCTCTCACCTCCTGCTATGGGGCTTGGTTCCGAACAGGCCATGGACAGATACCCATCTGTGGCCTGGGGGTTGGGGACCCCTGCCCTTTGGGTCTTTCCCCCTACACATTTACATGGCTTTCTCATGGTCATTCAGAAAGCTGCTCAAATGTTACTTCTTCCACTACCTCAGAGGGACCTTTCATGACCACCCTATCTGAAGTAGCTCTGTAATCATTCTATTTCCTTTTGCCATGCCTTATTTTTCTTCATAGCATTTCTCATGATTTAACCTTTAATTATGTCTTCATTTGTTTATTGTTGCTCCTGACCGTGAATGCAAGCTCTGTGAGGTTATCTAGATTATTTTCTTTACTATTTTAACTCTAGTGCCTAACAAAGTACCTGGTATATAGAAGGTGCTCAAGAAATATTTTTGAATGAAAGTCAGAGTTCTGAAAAAAAATTTTTAATGAAAGGATGTTGCAAAAAATGCATTCAACAAAGATTGGGGAAAAATATGTACCAAAATGCATTAGAATTTAAGAACTGTAGGAAATTTGTGTTTTCCCACATTTACTTTAACATATTTTATATATTCCTGAAATAATCATATTTTACTTATACTAGAAAAAAATAAAAACATTTGTGGCTAAAATAATAAGAATTTAAGTTGCTTTGTGATTTGTACATCTCATGCTTTTTTTTTCTCTTTTTCATGATGAAAGTAAATGTAAAAATCTTTTATTTTTTAATTTTTATTGCATTTTAGGATTTGGGGTACACGTGCAGAGCATGCAATACAGTTGCATAGGTATACACATGGCAGTGTGTTTTGTTTACTTTCTCCCCTTCACCCCCATTTGGCATTTCTCCCCAGGCTATCCCTCCCTACCTCCCCCTCCCACTGGCCCTCCCCTTTTCCCCCCAATAGACCCCAGTGTTTAGTACTCCCCTCTCTGTGTCCATGTGTTCTCATTTTTCATCACCCGCCTATGAGTGAGAATATGCGGTGTTT
Source organism: Callithrix jacchus (assembly GCF_049354715.1). Classification (NCBI taxonomy): domain Eukaryota; kingdom Metazoa; phylum Chordata; class Mammalia; order Primates; family Cebidae; genus Callithrix; species Callithrix jacchus. Next base: position 64,582,252 of record NC_133524.1, on the reverse strand, counting down.
CATTCTGTTCTTGTGTCAGTTTCCTGAGAATGATGTTCTCAAGATTCATCCATGTCCCTACAAATGACATGAACTCATCAGTTCTGATTGCTGCATAATATTCCACGGGGTATATGTGCCATATTTTCCCAATCCAGTCTATCATCAATGGGCATTTGGGTTGATTCCAGGTCTTTGCTATGGTAAACAGTGATGCAATGAACATTCGTGTGCACGTGTCCTTATAGTAGAACGATTTATAGTCCTTTGGATATATACCCAGTAATGGGATTGCTGGGTCAAATGGAATTTCTATTTCTAAGGCCTTGACGAATCGCCACACTGTCTTCCACAATGGTTGAACTAATTTACACTCCCACCAACAGTGTAAAAGTGTTCCTTTTTCTCCACATCCTCTCCAGCATCTGTTGTCTCCAGATTTTTTAATGATCGCCATTCTAACTGGCGTGAGATGGTATCTCAATGTGGTTTTGATTTGCATCTGTCTCATGACCAGTGACGATGAGCATTTTTTCATATGATTGTTGGCCTCATGTATGTCTTCTTTTGTAAAGTGTCTGTTCATACCCTTTGCCCAGTTTTGAATGGGCTTGTTTGTTTTTTTCCTGTAAATCTGTTTGAGTTCTTTGTAAATTCTGGATATCAGCCCTTTGTCAGATGGGTAAACTGCAAAATTTTTTTCCCATTCTGTTGGTTGCTGATTCACACTAGAGACTGTTTCTTTTGCTGTGCAGAAGCTGTGGAGTTTGATTAGGTCCCATTTGTCTATTTTGGCTTTTGTTGCCAATGCTTTTGGTGTTTTGTTCATGAAGTTCTTGCCTACTGCTATGTCCTGGATGGTTTTGCCTAGATTACCTTCTAGGGTTTTTATGGTGCCAGGTCTTATGTTTAAGTCTTTAATCCATCTGGAGTTAATTTTGGTGTAAGGTGTCAGGAAGGGGTCCAGTTTCTGCTTTCTGCACATGGCTACCAGTTTTCCCAGCACCATTTGTTGAACAGGGAATCCTTTCCCCATTGCTAGTTTTTGTCAGGTTTATCAAAGATTGTATGGTTGTAGATATGTTGTGTTGCCTCCAATGCCACTGTTCTGTTCCATTGGTCTATATCTCTGCGTTGGTACTAGTACAATGCTGTTTTGATTACTGTAACCTTGTAGTATAGTTTGAAATCCGGTAGTTGGATGCCCCCTGCTGTGTTGTTTTTGCTTAGAATAGACTTGGCTATGCGGGCTCTCTTTTGGTTCCATAGGAAGTTCATGGTGGTTTTTTCCAGTTCTGTGAAGAAAGTCAATGGGAGCTTGATAAGGATAGCGTTGATTCTGTAAATTACTTTGGGCAGTATAGCAATTTTTATGATATTAATTCTTCCTAACCATGAACATGGAATGTTTCTCCATCTGTTTGTGTCCTCTCTGATTTCGTTGAGCAGTGGTTTGTAGTTTTCCTTGAAGAGGTCCCTTACGTTCCTTGTGAGTTGTATTCCAAGGTATTTTATTCTTTTTGTAGCAATTGTGAATGGCAGTTTGTTCTTGATTTGGCTCTCTTTAAGTCTGTTATTGGTGTAGAGGAAGGCTTGTGATTTTTGCACATTGATTTTATATCCTGAGACTTTGCTGAAGTTGTTTATCAGTTTCAGGCGTTTTTGGGCTGAGGTGATGGGGTCTTTTAGGTATACTATCATGTCGTCTGCAAATAGAGACAATTTGGCTTCCACCTTTCCTATTTGAATACCCTTTATTTCTTTTTCTTGCCTGATTGCTGTGGCTAGAACTTCCAGTACTATATTGAATAGGAGTGGTGACAGAGGGCATCCTTGTCTAGTGCCAGATTTCAAAGGGAATGCTTCCAGTTTTCCCCATTAAGTATGATATTGGCTGTTGGTTTGTCATAAATAGCTTTTATTACTTTGAGATACGTTCCATCAATACCGAGTTTATTGAGGGTTTTGAGCATAAAGGGCTGTTGAATTTTGTCAAATGCCTTTTCTGCATCAGTTGAGATAATCATGTGGTTTTTGTTTTTGGTTCTGTTTATGTGGTGATTTACGTTGATAGACTTGCGTATGTTGAACCAGCCTTGCATCCCTGGGATGAATCCTACTTGATCATGATGAATAAGTTTTTTGATTTGCTGTTGCAATCGGCTTGCCAATATTTTATTGAAGATTTTTGCATCTATGTTCATCATGGATATTGGCCTGAAGTTTTCTTTTCTTATTGGGTCTCTGCCGGCTTTTGGTATCAGGATGATATTGGTCTCATAGAATGATTTGGGAAGGATTCCCTCTTTATGGATTATTTGGAATAGTTTCAGAAGAAATGGTACCAGCTCCTCTTTGTGTGTCTGGTAGAACTCGGCTGTGAACCCGTCTGGACCTGGGCTTTTTTTGTGTGGTAGGCTCTTAATTGCTGCCTCGTCTTCTGCCCTTGTTATTGGTCTATTCATAGTTTCAGCTTCCTCCTGGTTTAGGCTTGGGAAGACACAGGAGTCCAGGAATTTATCCATTTCTTCCAGGTTTACTAGTTTATGTGCATAGAGTTGTTTGTAATAGTCTCTGATGATGGTTTCAATTTCTGTGGAATCTGTGGTGATTTCCCCTTTATCATTTTTTATTGCATCTATTTGGTTGTTCTCTCTTTTCTTTTTAATCCATCTGGCTAGTGGTCTGTCTATTTTGTTGATCTTTTCAAAAAACCAGCTCTTGGATTTATTGATTTTTTGGAGTGTTTTTCGTGTCTCAATCTCCTTCAGTTCAGCTCTGATCTTAGTTATTTCATGTCTTCTACTGGGTTTTGAGTTTTTTGTTCTTGCTCCTCTAGCTCTTTCAATTTTGGCGATAGGGTGTCAATTTTGGATCTCTTCTTTCTTCTCATATGGGCACTTATTATTATATGCTTTCCTCTAGCGACTGCTTTAAATGTGTCCCAGAGATTCTGGCATGTTGTGTCTTCTTTCTCATTGGTTTAGAAGAACTTCTTTATTTCTGCCTTCATTTCATTGTTAATCCAGTCAATGTTCAAGAGCCAGTTGTTCAGTTTCCATGAAGCTGTGCGGTTCTGGGTTGGTTTCTGAATTCTGAGTTCTAACTTGATTGCACTATAGTCTGAGAGGCTGTTTGTTATGATTTCAGTTGTTTTGCATTTGCTGAGGAGTGCTTTACTTCCAATTATGTGGTCAATTTTAGAGTAGGTGTGATGTGGTGCTGAGAAGAATGTATATTCTGTGGATTTAGGGTGGAGAGTTCTGTAAATGTGTATCAGGTTTGCTTGTTCCAGGTCTGAGTTCAAGCCCTGGATATCCTTGTTGATTTTCTGTCTGGTTGATTCATCTAATATTGACAGTGGAGTGTTAAAATCTCCCACTATTATTGTGTGGGAGTCTAAGTCTCTTTGTAAGTCGTTAAGAACTTGCCTTATGTATCTGGGTGCTCCTGTATTGGGTCCAAATATGTTTAGGATCGTTAGCTCTTCTTGTTGTATCGATCCTTTTACCATTATATAATGGCCTTCTTTGTCTCTTTTGATCTTTGTTCCTGTAAAGTCTATTTTATCAGAGATGAGAATTGCAACTCCTACTTTCTTTTGCTCTCCATTTCTTGGTAAATCTTCCTCCATCCCTTTATTTTGAGCCTTTGTGTATCCTTGCATGTGAGATGGGTTTCCTGGATACAGCACACTGATGGGTTTTGGATTTTTATCCCATTTGCCAGTCTGTGTCTTTTGATTGGTGCATTTAGACCATTTACATTTAGGGTTAATATTGTTATGTGTGAATTTGATACTGCCATTTTGATGCTAGCTGGCTGTTTTGCCCGTTAGTTGTTGTAGATTCTTCATTATGTTGATGCTCTTTAGCATTTATTGTGATTTTGGAATGGCTGGTACTGGTTTTTCCTTTCTATGTGTAGTGCCTCTTTCAGGAATTCTTGTAAAGCAGGCCTGGTGGTGACAAAATCTCTGAGTACTTGCTTGTTCGCAAAGCATTTTATTTTTCCTTCACTTCTGAAACTCAGTTTGGCTGGATATGAAATTCTGTGTTGAAAGTTCTTTTCTTTAAGGATGTTGAATATTGGCCCCCACTCTCTTCTGGCTTGTAGTGTTTCTGCCAAGAGATCTGCTGTGAGTCTGATGGGCTTCCCTTTGTGGGTGACCCGACCTTTCTCCCTGGCTGCCCTTAGTACTTTCTCCTTTATTTCAACCTTGTTGAAACTGACGATTATGTGCCTTGGGGTTGCTCTTCTTGCGGAATATCTTTGTAGTGTTCTCTGTATTTCCTGTAATTGAGTGTTGGCCTGTCTTGCTAGGTGGGGGAAATTTTCCTGGATGATGTCCTGAAGAGTATTTTCCAGCTTGGATTCATTCTCTTCGTCATATTCTGGTACACCTGTCAAACGTAGCTTAGGTGCCTTCACATAATCCCACATTTCTTGGAGACTTTGTTCATTCTTTTTGTGCTTTTTTCTCTGATCTTGGTTTCTCGTTTTATTTCATTGAGTTGATCTTCGACTTCTGATATTCTTTCTTCTGCTTGGTCAATTCTGCTATTGAAACTTTTCATGCTTCGCGAAGTTGTGTTTTTCAGCTCCTTTAATTCATTCATATTCCTCTCTAAGGTATCCATTCTTGTAATCATTTCCTCAAATCTTTTTTCAAGGTTCTTAGTTTCTTTGCATTGATTTAAAACATGTTTTTTTAGCTCACAAAACTTTCTCATTATCCACCTTCTGAAGTCTAATTCTGTCATTTCGTCACAGTCATTCTCCATCCAGCTTTGTTCCCTTGGTGGTGAGGAGTTTTGGTCCTTTCTAGGAGGCGAGGTGTTCTGGTTTCGGGTGTTTTCCTCCTTTTTCACTGGTTTCTTCCCATCTTTGTGGATTTATCCCCCTGTCGTCTGTGTCATTGCTGACTTTTCGATTGGGTTTCTGAGTGGCCACCCAGATTGTTGATGATGAAGTATTTCTGTTACTTGGTTTTCCTTCTACCAGTGTAGCCCCTTCGCTGTACGACTGCTGAGGTCCAGTCCAGGCCCTGCTTGTCTGGGGTGCACCTATAGCAGCTGCGGAACAGCAAGGGATGGTACCAGTTTCTTTTTCTGCTATCTTTGTCCCAGAATGATGCCTGCCAAATGTCAGTCTTTTTGATATAGAGGGGTCAGGAAGCTGCTTGAGGAGACAGTCTGTACTTTGTAGGAGCTCAAGTGCTGAGCTGTGAGCTCTGTTGTTCATTCAGGGCTGTTAGGCTGCTATGTTTAATTCTGCTGCAACAGAACTCATAAAAAAAACCCTTTATTTCTCTCAGATGCTTTGTCTGGGGTGGGGTTCAGGCTTTCTTTGTGAGTGTCTGCCTCACTGTCCTGCCCAGCTAGGAGGCAGTCTAGTTACTATTTGCCTGCCGAGGCTTTGCCCTGCTGGTGTGAGGTTCGCCCTGTTGCTGCAGGCTCTGCCTTTCTGCTGTGGTCTCTGTCCTGTTGCCACGGGCTATGCCCTGCTGCGGAGTCTCTCTGTTGTACTGGGTTGCCTCGGCAACGGCAGGCTGCGTCAGCAATGGGCATGTACCTCAGTAGTGGCTGATTGCCTCAGTAATGGTGGACGCCCCTCCCCCACGGAGCTGCACTTTAAGAAACCCTTCTCACCGGGAGTGTTTGGAATCGCTGTTTTGTTTGTTGCACTGCGCTACCCCAAACGCTGTGTCCCTGTCATTTTCTGGGCTGGCTCACTGTCTAAGTCCCGTTCAGTCTCAAGTTCAGTCCTCTCAGGTCTCAGTTTGACGGTTCAACAGGGCACCCGTAACAGTGCGCTTTTGTATGGAGCGCTGTGGAGCGCCTCTGTGCTCCGGCGTGGGCCGCAGCCACACCGGCTGCTGGCTACACCAGCCAAGACCTCTGCCTGGCATCCTGCCTCTCTTTTATACCTGGGAATTTCCCCGTTCTGTGGGCAACTAAGATCCGTCTGGAAATGTGTCCCCGACTCACCCTCTCCACGCATCCAGTGAGAGCTTCAATCCTGGATTGTTCTCACAGCACCATCTTGAGTCGCTTTTTTTCTTTAAGAGATGATTTAACAATATCTTATCTGTAGTTTGTCTTCATTATCATACCAATGTCCTTTGAAGCACAAACATTTTAAATTCTGATGAAGTCCAGTTCATCACTTTGTTCACTTATGAATTATGTTCACTTATAGATTATGGTGTCAGATCTAATAAATCATTTTCAAACTTGTGATCATACAGATTTTCTTCTAGAAGTTGTGTAGCTTTCAGTTTTACATTTAGGACTGTAATCTATTTTGAGTTAATTTTTGTACATAGATATCCAATCTTATATATAGATGTCCTATTGTCTTGGCACCATTTGTTGAAAATACTATGCTTTCTCCACTTTGTTGCCTTTGAATCTTTGTCAGTAATCAACTCTCAATATATATTTGTATAAAAGGTTCTTTTAGAAAGTTTAATTTGGTTATATTATTTTCCTATTTAAGTCCTGTCACTGGCTCCCCATTGCTGCTAATAGAAAAGTCCAAAATGTTAACCACACCCCATATGATCCACCTCTCTGACCTCATCTCATACAGCTTTTCTCCTGTTTTCTGAGCTTCACTCCCACTGGCCTTTATTCAGGTCTTCCAGTGACCCATGATCCTTCCTGCCTTTGCATACTCTGTTCCCTCTACCTGCAATGTTGGTTCATCCTTCTCTCTATTTATCTAGTTGATGCCTATGCATATCAGCACATCCAGGAAGACTTCCTGAACCACCTAGGCTAACCCAAGTACCCCACCCACTCATCTTTTAATATATTTTAATAGCACCCAATGTTTTTCTGTTGGAGGACTTCTCACAATCTGTTTTCCTCACTGAACTGTATGTTTCCTAAGACCAGGAATCATGTTGGTTTTTTGTTTATCATTGAATTCTTAGGACTCAGCCTACTGTGGCCCATGTCATTGTTTAATAAATATTTGTTGAATAAATGAATAAATTTTATTTCCACAGATTAAAATTCTGTTTCCAAACTGGGAGTTTGATTTTGGGAGGTTGCCAAATGCCCTATAATTACAGCGTATTTAGAAATGTAATAAAAACCTTTTTTCAACTTATAAGCAAAAGAGAGAATCACTCAAATTCATGCACTGAACAAGTATTTGTTAAGCACTTACTATTTGCCAGGCTCTGTGCTAGACACTTAGAAGTCACTAATGAATAGGACACTGTGGACCCTGCCTTTAAGGAGCTCATTCATGATCCAGAAAGGAGAGTGAAGAAACATTTAAATAATTACATTTGAACTTGGTTGGAGATTAAAAGAGGGGCTTATGAATAAACTTTCAGAGTTATTGCCTTTGCTGATTTGTGGACATCTGCTATTTCCTTCACATAGATGCTTATAAAGGACTCATCTCATCTCAGATGTTCTTTCTGTCCCTCAATACTGAAGCCTTCATCTCATCTAATCCTTTCTCATAGCTCCAGCCCTAACTTATTTCCTGACTGCCCTCTTCCAGACTATCTTCAAGAAAATGAGAACAGAGGGTTCCTTCTTAAAAGACAACTCTGAAAGCATCTGTCCTCTGCTCGATAACCTTCAAGTACTTGCATCTGCGGTTTCAAACCCAAATATCTCTTAAGTAACAAAAATAAATGAGTGAAAAGAGCTTGATATTAGAGAGTTAAAGGAGAGTGGTGGAAGCTGTAGTCGACTAGGGAGCAGACATCCCAGGTAAAGTGGGCAGCCACTATGCAGCTCCAACTGATTGTTGCCAGTCAGGAATGTGGCCTCAATGTTGCAGATGTTCCATTATTTTCAAGAACAGCAGCATTCCATATTTTATTGTGGCATCTCTCGATTTTTTAAAATGTTGGCTACTAATTCAGAATGTTTTAAATCATCATGCAGGTCAACCCTCTGCAGGCCAAACAACACATATCTGTTGATAAGAATCAGTTTATGGGCTGCCAATCTGCAACCACTGGCCTGCAGATTCATGTCCAAGTCCCGTAGCCTAGCAACTAAAGTCCATCACAATAAAGTTTTCAACTCTCTTTACAATGCCTTCTCCCACCTCTTCCACCTACCAACTACTCACAATTTTAACCATGTCTGATATATTGGGTCCCCCCTGAATATACTACATACTACTGTAGACCGGACTATCTTTGGATCTTGCTGTTACCTTTTACTGAAATGCTTTTTCCCTTCACTTCCTTCGTGGCCAAATTCCACTTATCTTTCAAACCACAGCCCAAATGTTGAATTCTTTGGGATTCAACATTGGGAATTCTTTTCTAGATTGATTACTTGTAATTAACTTGAATAGTACTCTTTTAAAATACTTACCACAACCAGATATATATTCTAATTTTAGAGATGTGGATCTATAGATATAGATAGAAATCTTTCTCCTCCACTAGGCAGTAGCCCCCACCTTGTGCACTGACATTCAGTCATTTTTCTAATTTGTTGAACAATTTAGTGCAATTTTTAATGTATGCCAGTCACTCTGCTAGACACTGGGACTAAGATCTCTACATGTTTTGTTTAACCAAAATATAGGCATACAATATTAAATGCAAGTATGTTACAAAAGTAGTATAAGAAAGAGAGGAGTTTGTCTATAGCTTGCTGTTTTACTCCTAATGATAACTTACTAGGAATCCACTGTGATATACTGGCATTGCAGAACATTGTTAGTTATGTATTTTTGCATAAGAAACCAGGTAAGCAGGTTTTATTCCTACTTTAGAGAAGGGCTAACTGAGGCTCAGAAATACTAGGTAATTTGCCCAAGGTCAGCCAGCTCATCAGCGGCAGGGCCAGTACTATGAATGTAGATGTTCTATTTGAAAGCAACTGATCTCTTACCGTTCTACTTCAACTGCCTCTCTGATGCTATAGTGTGGTGCTCTCTGTTCCTCCATAATATAAGAACCAGATATTAGGTAAGCAGGGACGTTATTGAATCTTTGTTATAGAATGGCATTTTGTAACCGAGTTGTACAGTTACATTTGATGAAAAATAAAAACAATTTTCATTCTTATTTATATGCCATGTGATCTATGACTTAATCTCTTAACCACTTCAAATCTCATTTTACTTTTTTTCTAAAATGTAGATCATAATTCTTTCTTGATGATTTGTTGTGAAAAAACAAGTAAAATGATGAATGCAGAGAAAATGCATAACAAAAATTATTTTAATTGTCTATTATGTGACAACATGTATATTGTGTAATTGTTATGATATCTCTCCAGGTGAAATATTATTGTTTGTTATTAATCTCATTTTAAAGTTAAAAATATTGAGGTAGAGCTAGTGATTGAAGCTGGTCTGTTTGACATGAAACTGACTGTCATATTGCTTCTGAGGCATTAGGCAACAGTTAATTACTGGTATCATTTGTGTAGTGGTATTTGCTTTTCAAAATGCCTAAGGATATTTGACCCCAAGTTCAGGTGCCAGGGATAACATTTGGGATTCAAAGTTTAAACTCCACATTTAAAAGATTTCAAAACATGTGAAGCAGAGGTCAACAGTTGAGAATCAGTTTAGCAAGGTCCCTCTTCCTTACCACCCACATTTCACTCTTCCCCAGCAAAAAGACCCTATCCCAGGTTACTCTAGAAATGTCCTTCGCAGCATTCTTTGCCGCAAAATACAGGGAATCTTGGCTCATATTCATTTCGGCTCCACCAGGTACTGAGGTGGAACTCAGTATCTACCAAAAGGGAAAATGACCACCAATCAGAGAACATATGTCACCTTTGAGCCTTTAAGAATGGAGTATTATGGGGAAATTAGAATGAGGCCAAAGATGCAATTGAAGCTACTACTATCCTTCACAGTAACAAAACTTTGCTGAAGAATTTAAAACTACTAAATGATTGCTATAACATCTGTATTATTTCTCTGGTGAAATAATACAAATGATAAGGGGGGTGCCTTCACTTTATCTTCACACCTTCACTCTCTGGCAGCAGTGACACCACCTGACTTTTGTACAGGACATTGTGGCAGACAAAGAACATTTGCATGTAATAACTCTCAATCAGTTTTCATAGAGACTTTTGGAGTTAAGCACAGCATGCACTACTAGCTCTGTTGCACAGAAGAGGACCTGAACCTCTAAAAGCTTAAGGTCTTTAGTTATTTAGATGCAGAGAAATATGGGACATGCATTCTTCCTTGTCAGAGTTATTTTCTCCACATCAGGGTTGTAAGAAATAGCCCCACTCATCAAGTGATTCCTGGTTCCCAGAGACACGAATTATTTGCAGCTAATTGAAAACTTTGGTTAGGGTTGGACTGACTCTGTCTTTACTTGAGGACAAATTCTTTGTACTAATTTCCTGGCAGCTGCTTCTGGGAATGGGTGACAGTGAAGTCACAAGGGAATAGCACTGATGATGTGTTGTAGGTCGAATCCTACAATTCCTTGCTACTGCCTTCCTGTACATGCCTAACAAAGAAGTATTACATATCTCAGAAGCCCTTGAGAAAATGCCCCCAGTCCCCTTAATTTCATCCTGCTCCAGGGCAGATAACTACTTAGAATATCATGAATCAACTTGTGAACATCAAAATTTTTCTTAATTTCTGACTGAGTTATAATGTAAGTTAATAAAAAAGATAGGGCATTATTCTCTCATACATTGGAAAGTACAGGGTTATCAGTAGGATTTCATATACCTAATGAATCACAAACAGTGCTTTGATATTTGTCAGTTGAAACTCTATTACTTTAGATAAATGATTCAAGCTTTTGCATCCTGAAATTTTGAATTATTATGATCAAAGTCATGGAGAAAAACTAATAGTATTTTTCAACAGATCAAAACTGATTATAGTCTCATAGAATTTAACAGAATACCAATTCTGGCTATATTCTTTCCTGAATCAACTGAAATCTGGGACTAAAGCAGGTTCAAATACAATGATCAAATACTAGCTGATCAGAAATAGCCTCTTTGTCTCCCATTCAGTGTTATCATCCCTTAGTCACCTGCTTTTCAATGCTGGCTGAAATGTCATTGTGTGTACTATGGCAGTGTCCAGACAACTTGGATGCAAAGCTGTTAAAAGGAGTTCCTGTCAAAGATGGCAAACCAGGACAGTGATATGGACACAAAAGGGATACAGTACTGCAAGGACGTTTGGTTTGTGTGTTCAGATTGAAACGAAAGCACCTTAACAAGGAATAACTAGGTTGTGATTCTATTATCTGTTATAGGGTATATGGGGTTGACTATAATAGCAGCTAAAATCTATTATACACTTACTATGTGCTAGCCCTTCTTCTTGTTCTTGTTCTTGTTCTTCTTCTTCTTTCTTCTTCCTCCTCCTCTTCTCCTCCTCCTCTTCTTCCTCCACCGCTGCTGCTGCTGCTGCTACTGCTTCTCCTCCTCCTCCTCCTTCTTCTTCTTTTTCTTCTTCTCCTTCTTCTTCTTCTTCTCCTTCTTCTTCTTCTTCTTCTTCTTCTTCTTCTTCTTCTTCTTCTTCTTCTTCTTCTTCTTCTTCTTCTTCTTCCTTCCTTCTTCCTTTTTCATCTTCGTCTTCATCTTCTTGTTTTGAGGTGGAGTTTTGCTCTGTTACCCAGGCTGCTGCAGTGCAGTGGCACAGTCTAGGCTAGTTACAGCCTCTGCCTCCCAGGTTCAAGCCATTCTCCTGCCTCAGTCTCCCAGGTAGCTGGGACTACAGGTGTGTGCAACCACACCTGGCTAATTTTTGTATTTTTAGTAGAGATGGAATTTCATCATGTTGGCCAGGCTGGTCTCGAACTCCTGACCTCAGGTGACCCATCTGCTTCAGCCTCCTAAAGTTTTGGGATTACAGGCATGAGCCACTGAGCCTGGCCTAGCCATTTTTCTGTCTCACATGAACTAACTCATTTAATATGAACATGGTTTCAGCCATTCTTCTACTTGCTTTATGTGAATGAACTGAATTCTCATAACTATCCTATCAGAATGGTACTATTATTTTTGTTTTACAGATGAGGAAAGAGAAGCTCAGAGAATATAGCAACTTATTAAAAGTCATGCAGATAATAAGTAAAAAAATCAGGATTAGAACCCCTGAACTTGCCTCTGGAGCTTATCTTATCCTGACTACTAAGTGATATTTGTATGTCATCTGTGTGGGCCTTTTCTTTTAACCAAAATGCACCTACTATGTGCTAAACATGCTCTCGAGAAGTTCATAATATAAAGTGAAGAATCAAAGCAATCATTTTTTAACATTCATGGAATAGACTTTTATTTTGTTAAAATATCAGAATAACTGGTATATGTATAGCAGTTTAGACTTTTCAAAGCATCTCCCCACCTCTGCCACCCTATCTAATCCTAATACACTTTATGAGTTCAGCTAGGGAGATTTTTCATTTTTTCATCTGGTTTTCATTTTTCTAATTTATTTTCCCTTCCTTTCTCTTTTTCCTAATATACAATTTTTTTTCAGTACAGGGGATACTATGATATTATTTTAACCTGGCTCCTGTAGCTCAACCCCAGGGCCTGTTACTAAAACCACTGTAAAATTGAGAGCTGGAGCTGTCATAGTTTGTAGTCCAGGAACCAGGGCTCCTGGAAAACCTGTCTGTTGTGCTGATGTCTGGTTTGCTGGTTTATCTGGAGATAACCTTGATTTTTCTTTCTCTATATAGAATGACCAAGGAAGTCCTCACTGACTCTTTGAGAACTCTGTATATGCAAACCCCTTGGAATGGCCTCTAATTAGCCAAAGAGTATGGTAACACTGTTGACTGAACCACAACCATAAAAGTGTGCTTCCAGCACTTCTGCTGTTACATCATAGTTTACATTGCCAACATAGATGGAACTGACACCAGCCTCCATCTTCTCCTCAGTGGGTGATCACTCAGCTAGCATTGTCAAGAGGCAGACTTATATTCATCTGCTTGTCTACTTCATTCTGTAGCTCCTGTAGCTTTTCAGTTTCTTTCTCCATCGTCCTTACTTGTGCCCGGGTCCTCAATGTTGCCATTCCCCAGATCATCCACGAATAGTTTTGGCTCCTCTTTCTCATCCTGGCTGTCAAGGGCTCCTGATCCCAGGACCAGGGCTTCCTCTTTGGGCTCTGGTTCAGGCTCAGGCTTTAGCAGGAACTCCTCAAATTCCAGTTCCTCAGACTCCAGGCTGTTCTCACAGTCCACTGCATCCTCCAGTTTTCAATCCTGGCCTCCCTATCTGCCTTGGCAAAAGATGGAGCCACCACTTCCCTAGCCCAGAGCCTGGACACTTGCAACTGCAGCTACTGCTGCCACTCCAAAAAGGTATTTTTATTCTCATGGCATAGATGAGGAAACCAAGGCTTGTAAACTTTAAATGGCTTATTCAGTTCCACACAGTTTGAAAATGATAGACAAGATTCAACCATCTTCTTTACTCTCTATTTTTACCTTTTCTAAGAGATGGGGTTTTGCTATATTGTCCAGCCTGGACTTGAACTTTCAGGCTCAAGTAATCCTCCTGCCTCAGCCTCCCAAGTAGCTGGAGCTACAGGTACATACCACTGTACCCAGCTCAAGATTCAGATATTATCTGACTCTACAATTGTGGTCTCTGAACTACCATATGCCATATTGCATGAATGTCTCAAACACGTTGGGCTCGGAATGGCTGTGTGTAAATACTTGGCCTTAGTTGGTTAGAGGAAACATTTTGACTTCTTTAACCTGCCATCTTTTTTTTTCTTAATTGCTTTTTAGGTTTTGGGGTACACGTGCAAAAAATGCAAAATAGTTGCATAGGTACACATGTGGCAGTGTGATTTGCTGTCTTCCTCCCCTTCACCCACATTTGGCATTTCTCCCCATGCTATCCCTCCCCAGCTCCCCCCCGCCCACTGTCACTCCCCTGTTCCCCCCAATAGACCCCAGTGTGTAGTGCTCCCCTCCCTGTGTCCATGTGTTCTCACTGTTCATCACCCACCTATGAGTGAGAATATGTGGTATTTCATTTTCTGTTCTTGTGTCAGTTTGCTAAGAATGATGTTCTCCAGATTCATCCATGTCCCTACAAAGGACATAAACTCTTTGTTTTTGATTGCTGCATAATGTTCCATGGTGTATATGTGCCACATTTTCCAGACCAGTCTATCATCGGTGGGCATTTGGGTTGGTTCCAGGTCTTTGCTATTGTAAACAGTGCTGCAATGAACATTCGTGTGCATGTGTCCTTATAGTAGAACGATTTATAGTCCTTTGGATATATACCCAGTAATGGGACTGCTGGGTCAAATGGAATTTCTATTTCTAGGTCCTTGAGGAATCACCACACTGTCTTCCACAATGGTTAAACTAATTTACACTCCTACCAGCAGTGTAAAAGTGTTCCTATTTCTCCACATCCTCTCCAGCATCTGTTGTCTCCAGATTTTTTTTAATGATTGCCATTCTAACTGGCGTGAGATGGTATCTCAATGTAGTTTTGATTTGCATATCTCTGATGACAAGTGATGATGAACATTTTTTCATATGTTTGTTGGCCTCATGTATGTCTTCTTTTGTAAAGGGTCTGTTCATATCCTTTGCCCATATTTGAATGGGCTTGTTTGTTTTTTATTGTAAATCTGTTTGAGTTGTTTGTAAATTCTGGATATCAGCCCTTTGTCTGATGGGTAAACTGCAAGAATTTTTCCCAGTCTCTTTATTGCCGATTCACTCTAGTGACTGTTTCTTTTGCCGTGCAGAGGCTGTGGAGTTTGATTAGGTCCCATTTGTCTATTTTGGCTTTTGCTGCCAATGCTTTTGGTGTTTTGGCCATGAAGTCCTTGCCTACTCCTATGTCCTGAATGGTTTTGCCTAGATTTTCTTTTAGGGGTTTAATGGGGCCAAGTCTTATGTTTAAGTCTTTAATTCATCTGGAGTTAATTTTAGTGTAAGGTGTCAGGAAGGGGTCCAGTTTCTGCTTTCTGCACATGGCTAGCCAGTTTTCCCAACACCATTTATTAAACAGGGAATCCTTTCCCCATTGCTTGTTTTTGTCAGGGTTATCAAAGATTGCATGGTTGTAGATATGTTGTGTTGCCTCCAATGTCTCTGTTCTGTTCCATTGGTCTATATCTCTGTTTTGGTACCAGTACCATGCTGTTTTGATTACTGTAGCCTTGTAGTATAGTTTGAAGTTTGGTAGTGTGTTGCCTCCTGCTGTGTTCTTTTTGCTTAGAATTGACTTGGCTATGCAGGCTCTCTTTTGGTTCCATATGAAGTTCAAGGTGGTTTTTTCCAGTTCTGTGAAGAAAGTCAATGGTAGCTTGATGGGGATAGCGTTGATTCTGTAAATTACTTTGGGCAGTATGGCCATTTTCACTATATTCATTCTTCCTAACCAAGAACGTGGAATGTTTTTCCATCTGTTTGTGTCCTCTCTTATTTCGTTTGTAGTTCTTCTTGAAGAGGTCCCTTACATTCCTTGTTAGTTGTATTCCTAGGTATTTTATTCTCTTTGTAGCAATTGTGAATGGCAGTTCATTCTTTATTTGGCTCTCTTTAAGTCTGTTATTAGTGTATAGGAATGCTTGTGATTTTTGCACATTGATTTTTTATCCTGAGACTTTGCTGAAGTTGCTTATCAGTTTCAGGAGTTTTTGGGCTGAGACGATGGGGTCTTCTAGATATACTATCATGTCGTCTGCAAATAGAGACAATTTGGCTTCCTCCTTTTCTGTTTGTATACCCTTTATTTCTTTTTCTTGCCTGATTGCTCTGGCTAGAACTTCCCGTACTATATTGAATAGGAGTGATGAGAGAGGGCATCCTTGTCTAGTGCCAGATTTCAAAGGGAATGCTTCCAGGTTTTGCCCATTAAGTATGATATTGGCTGTTGGTTTTTCGTAAATAGCTTTTATTCTTTTGAGATACGTTCCATCAATACCGAGTTTATTGAGGGTTTTTAGCATAAAGGGCTACTGAATGTGTTTTTGGTTCTGTTTATGTGGTGAATTACGTTTATAGACTTGCCTATGTTGAAGCAGCCTTGCATCCCCGGGATGAATCCTACTTGATCATGATGTATAAGTTTTTTGATTTGCTGTTGCAATCGGCTTGCCAGTATTTTATTGAAGAATTTTGCGTCTATGTTCATCATAGATATTGGCCTGAAGTTTTCTTTTCTTGTTGAGTCTCTGCCAGGTTTTGGTATCAGGATGATGTTGGTTTTATAAAATGATTTGGGAAGGATTCCCTCTTTTTTGATAGTTTGGAATAGTTTCAGAAGGAATGGTACCAGTTCCTCTTTGTGTGTCTGATAGAATTTGGCTGTGAGCCCATCTGGACCTGTTTTTTTTTTTTTTTTTTTTTTTTTTTTTTTTTTTGTGGTAGGCTCTTAATTGCTGCCTCAACTTCAGACCTTGTTATTGGTCTATTCATAGTTTCAGCTTCCCCCTGGTTTTGGCTTGGGAGGACACAAATGTCCGGGAATTTATCCATTTCTTCCAGGTTTATTAGTTTATATTCATGACTTGCCTTTGGTTTTGATAAATATGGAGTTTTATTTTTTAGGAGTACTGGTTGCAAGAGAAGTCCAGTTGAGTTCACTTAAGCAAAAAGAAAAATTTTATAACTTAGCCTACAGAGTTGTTTGTAAGTAAGCCTACAGAGATGTCTCACAGGAAAAGAATTCTACTGGGCTTCAGATGCAATTGGAATAGGAACTCAATGCTCTCAGGACTGTTTCTCTCTCTCTATTGTCTCTGCTTCTCTTGGCATGTCTTGTCCTCTCTCTACTGACCACTTCCTTTATTCTAAGTCCACATGGGAGAAAATGGTCATTGCTAACATTGCTGCAGTTCAAATTAAGAACCAAACTAAGCTAAGATATCTTGGTCCAAGAGTTCAGGCGAGGACTCACTTTATAAGCTTGGATCAGATGTCCACCTTTTTGCCAATTATTTGTCACCACAGAGTGGAATCTCATTGTAGGAACATCTTAGACCTCAGTAACAATGTAAATGGGGAGGTTCCTTTTGGAAAAATGGAGGGAGAGTTTTCTTAAATGAGAGTTTCTGAGAAGACAATCAAATAAATAGATTTCCTTTACAGAGTCAGAAAGTACAAATTTTTTACAACTGCTACAGCCTGAGGACCTTATTAGTGAATTTGGAGATAAGTTTCTCTGTGTATATTAATAGATCTGTGCTCTCTCCTAACCCTATCAATGATCCATGCAATGTCTATGCTTTGGGGCTGCTGAACAGCATTCCCAGAGATACTGACCAACAATTTGCCATATTCTTCATTTGCAGAAGAATAGATAAATGACTAGTGTTCTAGGGGACATAATATAAGAAGTATTTTAGCTGTGACATTGAATGGTTTTACTATTGTAAGTCTCCTATAGTGGCAACAGCCTTCATCCACCTGGTGTGATTTCCAAGGAACCTGAGCTTTATTGATATTCCCCAGAATACTACCATTAGTTTTCTGTTTGTTGTAAGGCCAAGCCTTCAATTCAATGCCCCTTTCATTAGGAGTGATCACCCATGAAGTTTTTGCAGTTATTGGCACATCAATATGAATGAATTGACCAGATCATTTCCTTAAGGCATATTCACTTAGAGAGGGGGAAAAGGAGAACACTGGGAAGGCAATGAAAATGTGGGCTTCCTGTCAAAGAAAACAGGAAAATTGAGCACAAGAAGGAATGACTGGAGGCTCAAAAGACAAAGGCTTTCTCTTTCACCATTACAGAGAGTTACACTTTCCTGGCTATACAAAGTGCCTGGATACCACCAGCAACTGGGCTAATAATGTTGATGACATTCTCATACCTTTCAATCTTATCAGTCTCCTGGTCAGGATTCTGTAATAAGATCCTCTCTTGTACGTATAGCTAGCAATCCATGCCTTTTAGTTCTCCTGCCCTTGTGACCAAATAGGAACACAGCTACTAATAATTTCATCAGTTATAGTAATATACAGTTCATAAGACTTACTTTATGTGTTATCTAATCTGATCTTCACAACTTTCCTATCAAATATGTTGGACAATGACTATTACTCCATTGAGCAAACTGAGAATCAGTCAAATAAATATTACAGGCACATTATAGGCATTTATTACAAAGACCTAGACCGTATACTCTACAAAAGTAAAGTCTGCTTTGTTTATTGCTCTTATCGATGGCCCCTTGCATTAAGCTAGATATTTAGGAGAAACTCAATTGCAATTTGTTGAATGAATAAATTAATTTTCTTCACTTGGGCTCATATCTTCTCTGACTCTCAAACTTGTGCTCTATATTGTCAGGGAAGCAAACAACAAATTATATTTGGGGAACACATTAGGCCCTATATATATTTTATTTAATCCTCATTAAAATTCTGCAAAGTAGGGATTATTCTTTCTCTCTGAGGTTCAGAGAAGTATAACTTCTCATAGCTGGGAACTTACAGAGCTGGTGTTTGAACCCAGGCATCTTGCCTCCATAGCCCTCAAGACTGCTTTTATATAGAATTGCAATATCAGTTACCCTCATTTCCCTTAGTCAGAATGAGAGGAAAATGAATGAACACAAGTCATCAAAGAGATCAAAATGCTGTCCAAAGTGAGAGGCATTCATTAATATTGCTGGCTCATTCTGTCAAACTTTGTTTTACCTTGATAAAAATTTACCTTTCCCAAACCCATTTTCCTTCAAGAAGCTCACCTTAACTGTGAAGGATTTACAGTGCCTGAAGTCACCCACCTGCTGACTCAGGCCCTTCTAAACTTCTGATAGCTGAAATGAAAGAAAGTTTTCAATTTGTATCTTTTGTTTTCAAAGTCTTTCTGGGCAGGGGTTATACCTTTGATAGTTTATAGAAATAACCACCACTCAATGATGAAGCTCAATAATTATTAAATAAATCCATTTACTCAGTGGTAGATAACAATAACAACAACAGTTTTTAAATCACTTCCATGTGCATTGTGCTTTGCAATCTATAAAGCGTTGTCACTTCCAGTAACTCAGTTCAGGACTTTGATCTCTCAATCTTATACCTGTTTATCACACTTTTCAATCCTTAAAACCAGCTGTGTTTTCACTTACCACATTTTGGTCAAAAGTTTGTATTTTATTGGACTATTGGTCCAAAGCCAGTGATGCCCGACCTGGTTTTTCAACACCTTGGGAAGCTTTTGCTCACATTATTTCATTAGACAGCCTTCGGAGGCTAAGCTCAAAGTTTACTTTTTCTGTGAAGCATGCCAGATCCACTCCAACTCACAGTGCTCTTGTCCTTCTCAGAAGGCCTGAAACACTTTTGCCACTCACTTGTCATTTAGCAGAGTATGCCTAATACAATCAATATTTTGTATACATCCTTACTATCCAGCAAACAATTGCTGTTTAATAAATGTTGGTTGATCCCAGTAATGTACCTTGAATTTTTCCATATGTATGGAAACAAAATTTATTTCAATTAAAAATATTTAATGCTTACTTTTGTTCATATTGCACTTGCTTATGTTGCTCACTCTATACAGCATGTAATAGAGAGAACCTTGGATGTAGAATGATGGACATAAGTTGTAACTATAGAGTAGTCATTTTTAGCTCTGTGAAATTAAGTCCCTTTGCCTCTCTCTATATATGTGCACACACACACACACACACACAAAACATATATATTTCAGTTTTCTCATCACTGTAAAGAGCCTAGAAATACCATATCTGCACTGTGTCTGGCAGGTGGCAGACCCCCCAATAAATATTTTGTCAAATAGAGAATCAATGCTTATTTCTTTTTTTTTTCTTCAACTTTTATTTTAAGTTCCAGGATACATGTGCAGGATGCGTGGGTTTGTTACTTAGGTAAATGTGCAAATGTGTGCCAGGGTGGTATGCTGCACAGATCAACCCATCACCTAGGTATTAAGTCCAGTATTCATTAGCTATTCTTCCTGATGCTCTCCCAACCCCCACAACAGGCACCAGTATGTGTTGTTCCCCACAATATACCCATGTGTTCTCTTGGTTCAGCTCCCACTTATAAGTGAGAAAATTCAGTGTTTGGTTTTTTGTTCCTGCGGTAGTTAGCTGAGGATAATAGCTTCCAGCTCCATCCGTGTCCCGGCAAATGACAATCTCATTCCTTTTCTATGACTGCATAGTAGAGAATCAATACTTATTTCATAGGGTGGATATCATGGCTTGAATGTTTCTGTCCCCCCTAAAATTTATGTTGAAACTTAGTCCCCAATGCAAAGGCATTGGGAGCTGTGCCCTTTGGGAGGTGATTGAGGGCTTTGTCCTTATGCATTAGATTAGGTACCCTTATAAAAGGACTTGACGGAGGGCGTTCATCCTCTTTTCTTGCTTGTCTGCCTTCTGCCATATGAGACCACAGCATTTCTCCATTCCAGAGAATGCAGTGTTCAAGGTGCCATCCTGGAAGCAGAGACAGATTCTTACCAGACAATGAAACTGTCATTAAAAATGAATCTGTCTCAAAAACATTTGAGAACTGCTGTCCTAGGGCATGATAAGTTTCTACAGTCAGGCAAGAGAAGTACAAAGAGAGTACCAGAAAGGTGCACCTGCTTTTTAAACTGCTATGGCCAGGAAGTGACAAACATAACTTTTTTCATATTGCATTGGTAAAAACTGATTACATGCCATGTGTCCTCATTTCTCAGCAAGAATTTTATATTATAGAGATATACTCATTAAATAATCAGGCCCACTCATAATAAAATTGCAATTATGTTAAGTGAAACAAAGAAAGATACCAGTGCCCTTAGTGTAGAAAAAGGAGGGTTACTATGGACAGTGAAGTTAGTTAGAGGTTTCTCTAAAACATGACCACTGAGCTGAGATTTGAGGCATTAGTAGAACTAGGCAAAGATAGGTAGTGAAAACCCTCAAAACAAAGAGAATAGCATGTGTAAAAGCCCTGAAACTCACTAGAGCACGGTTATTTAAATAATCAAGATGATTTATGCAAAACAGGATTATAACAGTAAAACATTGTGCAAATGCTATCATTTAAAATGGTCATTATTATTTATTTTCATGCTCTCCTCTGAAATCCTGCAAGTCATTTCTCTAGGCTCAGCAGATCCAACATTTTCCAACCTGAGAGGGAAAATGGGCTAGGGTTATAGAAATTTGAAGGTACAGGAAAATGAGTCAGAAAGGAACCTGAGCTCTGTTTTCACGTTAAATAAAAAAAAAATCATGCAAATTAAGTACTCACTGGCACATTCTATTAGCCATCACTCTTGTGAAAGTTGTTAAGCTTTCCCCCTTTGTTGCCAGTCAGCTAGAAAAAGTCCTGGTAATATCTTTATATATCTATCAATCTCTGTATATATACTTTCACTTATCTGGCTTGTGCCATTGTGTCTTTGGTTTCACAGAAAATCCAGAGAAATACTTACCTTTCCTAGATTAGAGAACATCAGACAGCAGATCTCTTTGGACATGAAAGTTAGAAATGAATGAATATGTATTCTATTGAGTTTAACTTACATGGCTTATTTTGTGAAATCTTTTATATGGGCTTTCATGAGTTACTGAGGCTAGTCAAATTCAAACCAATGCAACCCAAAATGCCTCTGTAGTCCTCCTATTGTCCCATCCTTTGGATACCCAAATTAGAAGAAATATTATGCGTATTTAATACATATTGTACATTACACATAATGACATAAATATATATAATATACATATATACAAAGATATACATCCACATATAAATAAATGTCTCTGTTTATAAGTGTCTCTATGTCTTCATCTCTATATATAGAGAATCTATATATATAGAATAACAAAGATAGAGATGGAGAAATAGAGATACAGAGAAAGATCTCTGTTTTCATTATGGGTGAGAAAGTCTGAAATATCTCTTAGATACCTTTTGCAGTATTCATCTACCACAGAGACATGGTATTTCTTCTTCTTAACCCACATGCTTTATACATTCCCTTGCCATAGCCTCTGTGCACTTCTAGGGACAAGGAATGTGTATCATATGGAAATAATCCTAGAGACTTGGATCTGAAATGGGAGACAGATTGATAATCTTTTAGAAGATCAGTTCGATTAATATATAGCTTGGGATGCTGAATTCCGGAGATAGGAAAGGATGACTGCAGTAAGTCAACAGCAGGGCATAGATTGAAATCCAAGCCTTATCTCACCCCTCTACTCCTCATCCCTGATTGGTGCCCTTTCTAATGCATCCCACTGGATAACAATTAAAGTTCTTCAGTGCCAAAATGACCAGAATTAGTGTTAGGGTTAGAGTTAAGGTTAGGACTTTAATTGAATGAAGAGTTTTGTGTGGTTAGAGAAGCAAGTGAGTTGAAATGAGAAGTTTAGGTTACAGCAGCTTGTAGAGAAACAAGTCAATGAATTCTGGCTTTATTCTGTAGCCTTCTGGAAAACATTGCATGTTTTTAAGTAAAATTGTGAAGTAGATTTGTTTATTCATTCATGCACTTGCAGCACTCCAAAGGATCTTTCAACTGACAGATTGTCCCTGCTTAAAACTTTTAACTGGCTCCTCATTAGCTTTAGATATAAGGTAAGTTTCTCAATGTGGCATCTGAGACTCGCATGGCTGGGTCCCATCCACCTTTCTCTCCAGCCTCATCTCCCATCTGTCCAAGCCTTGCACTCTGAGGTTTGCTTATCCTGACTCATAATTTCCTGAGCATAGAGTACTGTTAGAGACCTCCATGCCTTTGCCTTTTCTGATTCTTCTTTGCCATTTATTTTTCACTGTTTTCCCCTTAACTAACTACTTTAAACACTACTTGGCGACCTCTCTTATAGGAAGTCTTCCCTGATTCCCTTAGGTTGTGCTGGATGCTCCCCCTCAGTGCTTTCAAGACATCCAATCTCATTTCTAGCCTATCATTAATCACATTATATTGAAAGCATCTGTTTACTCCTCTGGTTTCATAAACAGCCTGTGAGTTTTTGAAGGGCAGGGTCTAGACTCAGTTCATTTTGTCCCCCCAGTTCTTAGTACTGGCTTGGCACAGAGTGATTGGCTCAGTAGGGGCATGTTGAAATAGACTGAGAGTTGGCCAGTTTGAAGCCTTTGGTAGCCATCAATGTTCCTATGCCTCTTTGAAATCAATTTAGGACTCTAATGCCTCAGAGCCAAGGGCCTAAGTCAATATAGGACCTCAAATCATGCCTGAGGGGCTTCTAAAATCAATCATCATAATAAAGTCAACTGGTTATGGATAAGATAAGGCTGGTAGCTGAATTTTAACAGTACACAGACATGCAGGCACAGCTAAAAGCCAGGGGTTGAAGAAACACCTCTCTTCCATCCTTTGCCCCGACACAAATGTCGAGGTGACCTGGTTTAGCCAGGCTTATAGCCCGCCCAAGTGGCTGATCAGGGAGGTGAGAAGACCCATGGAGTTGACTGGAGACATTCCCAGTCTCAAATTTGGGTTGAAGTTAAAGTCCCAATCCAATGACAAGCTGGCTTGCACTGCTGCAGCTCCCTGTTCTCAAAGTGCTGTTGCAAAGAGGGATATTCTAAACAGGCCATAGTTACACCTGATGTGGAATTAGAAACATAGATTTCCTCCATCTCTCTTTCAGGGCTTCCTTCAGAAGCCCTGGGGAAAATAAACTCAGAACCAGCTTCTTTCTTTCCCCACAACTTTTATTTCTAGCTAGTGCATTCATAGCACCAGAATGACAGGATAGAAAATGGTAACAAAATCAGTTATTTGGCCCTAGAAACCAAATATATGTATAAAACTACTGCAATTTTTTATTTTTTTACATGTGTCTTTTTTTTCAGATTTCAGTCAAACGGTTTCTGTGTGCAAACAAAACCAAAATACCAGCCCCAGACAGGGTTATGAGAGCATTGCCAAGCATGCTTCTCATAATAATCTGTTTTCCTGCTGGTAATTATTTTCAGAGTAAGATGTATGTATGATGGAGGGGTGGAGTTGAGTCAGGAAAGTATACTGAGGGCCAAAGAGATGAAACAGTCGATACCTTTACTCTAAGGCAACCCAAGAATTCAGTATTGGAGCTGGGCAAAATCCCATGAGATATTACAGTCTCTTTTTTTGGCTTTTGCTATTTCACCAGAAGAAAAGTACAGCCACCCAGCTACCACGAATCTGTCAAAGATCACATTGTATGGGGTAGCAGTTCTGAGTGGAGGCTCAGACCCCACAATTTTCTGTTCTATCCATGTCTGGTGTTTTCTCTACCCACCAAAGATTTGATCTTCAAAGTACTTTTTATAAATATTAACTAGTGAAGGCTCTGGCCCCATCATGTGGGTTGAGAGCAGCAATCATGCACTGATCTAGTGAATACATGAGAAATGGCAAGAAGCCAAGATGGGATGTTAACTTTGGCAAAGGCAATCTGGGACTGTCAGGAGAGGTCAATGAGAATCACAGAAATAGCATCCTTTTGAAAAATAGATGAAAGGTCAAAGATCATTTCTCTATTTCTAGGCACTTATGATCTAAATGAGTAAAGTCTCCTAATGGTTCTTTGGCATCACTAGGTGACTTTTGTTTTCTCTCCTTGCAGCAGTCCACAATGTAATCAGCACAAGGGACTATAGTATAATAAGCATTAAACTCATTAGGTTTTCAGTCAAGGGACAGTTTGAATTTGAGGATCACCAATGTCTTCTTTTCTCTGTTTAAGCAGAGAGTAGGGATGGTCTTATGGGCAAGTGACTTTTGCAGTCACACACAGCCCCATGATAGTTTCATGATCCATTATCTCCATCATGAAATTTCAAGAATTTTATATTAGAGGTCTAACATTTTCATTTGAACTGCACCCTTGTCAATTTACATAGCCAGTCCTCGCCACTTTACCTCCTACTTGACCCTTGTAATCTTGTATTACTGAAAATGTATACTCTCAGTTCTGATCCTCATCAGGCATGGGAAACACAAGAAGTATTATAAAACTTTAAAGACATATCCAAAACCTTGCAAATCTGAAACTCTTTTCTCAGATTGTGTGCTGCCCTGAGAACAGGTGTTGGTGATTTCAGTTTAGACAGAGCTTAGGGAAGTTATGGCCAGATATGAAGATCTGTAAAAAGACAAACTACCCCAATGCCTCATATTTAACCTCTAATTATTCCCAGTTTGAACTTTCAGGGTACACACTGAAACAAGGAGAAGTACTTAAGTGCCAAGCTTCCAGGTTCTGCCAGCACTGTGAAAAGCAAACACAACTTTTTCCCTTTTGTACTTTCATTAATGGGAAAGGTTCTAAAAACTGGTGCTGGCAGAGATTTGGGGTGGTGCAGGAGGCAGAGCCCAATTCATCCCATTCTTTTACAGCTGTCTTGGTTCCTGACAGCTGCAAAAATTTGTTTTTTGAAAGTATGCAGCTCTGACTCCAAACAAGCCTCAGAAGAAAGAGGATCCTGGGAAGCCAATTGCATAGTGCTTAGTTCCTGACCATAAGCCTTCTTGAGGCCCATAATTCTTCATCGGAGGATGTTCATTCTAAACATGACAATTAAACTAGCACTACTTGGCTTGTTCCCTAGAGTAACAAAGTAACAGCATGAGGGGCCAGGGGTAAGACAATATTAACTGCTGTGGAGGTCTGAAGGCATTATTCCCTTGGAGTGGACAATAGATGCTTTAGTCTATGCATAAGAGAAAGGGAGGAGAGTCAGCCTCCCAAAGCCTTTCACAACTTTCATTTTTAAAAATTGGCCTTACCTTACTGTTTGTATGTTTACACACATGTCCTCAATAAACATGAGTCTTTTCTGGCTATGCAATGCTGATTACTAGCTGTAGAAAATGATGATACTGAGAAAGCTCAACCCAGCTCCGTAAGTCTTTGAATCCATACCCAAGTTTTTTCTACTTGGGTTCCAAGCCATATTTCCAACACTTTAGGAGATTGAGTGTTTTTGGTGCTTTGGGATCATCTTGACAAAGATTACATTGAAGAGAGAAACCTTATAGCTGTTGATCTTCCATATAGAGTGAAAAGAAGAAACAGAAGACGATACTTGTGTCCAGTCTCTACTGCATAGTAACTATGTGACCCTTCGCCTCTCAGAACCTCAACTTTATTATCTATCAAATGGGAATGTTGATCCTTGTTCTACCTGCCATTTGTCAGAGGCGTTTGAACCAGAGCAATTCCGTCTTGAATAGAGTCTAGGTAAAATAAGGATGAGACCTACTCGGCTGCATTCCCAAACAGTTAAGCAGCCTAAGTCATGGGATGAGATAGGAAGTCAACACAAGATACAGGTCATAAAGATCTTGCTGATAAAGCAGGTTGCAATAAAGAAGTTGGCTAAAACCCATCCAAAATTAAGACGGCAATAAGAGTGACCTCTGGTTGTCCTCACTGCTACACTCCCACCAGCACCATGGCAGTTTACAAATGCCATGGCAACATCAGGAAGTTACCCTATATGGTCTAAAAAGAGGAGGTATGAATAATATACCCTTATTTAGTATGCAATTAAGAAATAACCTTAAAAATAGGCAACCAGCAGGCCTCAAGGCTTCTCCACCTATGGAGTAGCCATTCTCTTATTCCTTTATCTTCTTAATAAACTTGCTTTCACTTTACTCTATGGACTTGCCCCTAATTCTTTCTTGCACGAGATCCAAGAACTCTCTTTTTGGGATCTCTTTCCAGTAGCAATATCAGTTGCTGTGATGAGCAAATAAGATCATTATTTTTTCAATAAATATTTATACTTGAATGTACAAGTTGCTAACTTGAACATAAAGGGACTAAGGCTAAAGAATTGTATAAGGAAAGAGCTGTGAAGCATCACAGGAGAAAGAGCTTGCTTTCAGCTGAAGGAATCATGGAAGGTTTCATGGAGCTGAAACCTATGATATAACATTCTGACAATGAAGAGTGATCAGATTTTCTCAGGAGAAGATGGGTACAGGTGGGGATTGTGGAAAGAGCAGATGTAGCATCAGCACAAATAAACGCTTCAGGAAAGCACAGTTTATGTGTGAGTGTGTGTGTGTGTTGTGTGTGTGTGTGTGCATGAGTGAGAGAGAAAGAACAAGAAAGAGAAAAAATGAAAGGGAGACAGAGTGAGAAGTTCACATAGAATGAAACACAAAGTGAAGGATCAGATTTGCTCAAAGCCCCAAAGCAAACGTGTCAGATACTCTGTAAATGCACTTTTATGTTGTCTGGATCCCTGGCTTTAGAGGAAACAGGAAGCAGCACTAATCTTGTGTCATCTCATAATTCCTATTGTCATCAGGCCTTATCTCTTTCACTTACACCTGGTAGAAAAAGCTGCTTGGGAACCACCTGTTCCTGGCTACTATGCCCTCAAAGAGGCAAGAAGCCAGAGTGAGTACTAAGATTTGTAGTTCATCAACATTAAGCAAAAAATGGACATTCACTTGGCATCTTGGTGAGTCCCGGAAAGCCACTGGTTTTCTATTTTTTTTATTTGCATTTTAGGTTTTGGGGTACATGTGAAGAACATGAAAGAGAGTTGCATGTGTACACATGTGGCAGTGTCATTCTTCTCAGCACCACATCACACCTACTCTAAAATTTACCACATAATTGGAAGTAAAGCACTCCTCAGCAAATGCAAAAGAACGGAAATTATGAGTCTCTCAGACCACAGTGCAATCAAGTTAGAAGTCAGAATTCAGAAACAAACTCAGAACCACACAGCGTCATGGAAACTGAACAACTGTTTCTTGAATGTTGATTGGATAAACAATGAAATGAAGGCAGAAATAAAGAAGTTATTTGAAACCAATGAGAACGAAGACACAACATACCAGAATCTCTGGGACACATTCAAAGCAGTCTCTAGAGGAAAATATATAGCAGTAAATGCCCACATGAGAAGAGTGAAGAGATCCAAAATTGACACCCTATCATCAAAATTGAAAGAGCTAGAGGAGCAAGATCAAAACAACTCAAAACCTAGCAGAAGACAAGAAATAACTGAGATCAGAGCAGAACTCAAGGAGATAGAGACACGAAAAATCCTTCAAAAAATCAATAAATCCAGGAGCTGGTTTTTCTAAAGGTCAACAAAATAGACAGACCACTAGCCAGATTAATAAAAAGGAAAAGAGAGAATAACCAAATAGAAGCCACTGGTTTTCTTTTGGCACGCTTAGGCCAAATGTCACCCTTTGACATTCTCTACAAACACACTGTGCAGTTAGTCTCAACTCTGTCTCTAATGCATTGTGAGATCTTGGACAGGATACTTTGCCTTTCTTGGTGTTTGGTTCTCATACGGAAAACTTTTGCTAAAGTTAGAGAATGGTTAAACAGGTAATTCTATTAACATTTAAATGTAAGGAATCTGCCAGTATATAAGAATGTGTATTCAAAAGGAGTTAAGGCAACAGGGAATTACATTAACATCTAAATGTAAAGAATCTGTCAGTATATAAGAATGTAGATATAATTTTGTATTTGGAAACTTTGCTGAATTCTTTTATAAGTTCTAGGAGCTTTTTGGAGGAGTCTTTTGGGTTTTCTAGGTATACAATAATAGCATCAGAAAACAGCAACAGTTTGACTTCCTCCTCTTTACCGATTTGGATGCCCTTTATTTCTTTCTCTTGTCTGATTGTTCTGCCTAGGACTTCCAGTAATGATTGAACAGAATGATGAGAGTGGGCATCCTTATCTTGTTCTGGTTCTCAGAGGGAATGCTTCCAACTCTTCTCCATTCAGTATTATATTGGCTGTGGGATTGTCATAGATGGCTTTTATTTCATTGGGGTATGTCCCTTCTATGCCAGTTTTGCTGAGTTTTAATCACAAAGTGATGCTGGATTTTGTCAAATGCTTTTTCTGCATCTTTTGAGATAATGATGTAAATTTTGCTTTTGTTTCTGTTACATTTTATATCACATTTATTGACTTGTGTATATTAAATCATCCCTGCATTTTTGGTATGAAACCCACTTGATCATGATGGATCATCTTTTTGATATGTTGTTGGATTTGGTTAACTAGTATTCCTTTTGTATGTTTTTTGTTTGTTTGTTTCAATTTCATTTAGCTCTGCTCTAATCTTATTTCCTTTCTTCTGCTGGGTTTGTGTTTGGTTTGTTCTTGTTTCTCTAGTTCCTTTAGGTGTGACCTTAGATGGTCAGTTTGTGCTCTTTCAGACTTTATAATGTAGGCATTTAGGGCTATGATGTAGGCATTTAACATCGCCTTTGCTTTATCCCAGAGGTTTTGATAGGTTGTGTCACTATTGTCATTCAGTTCAAAGAATGTTTTAATTTTCAAGTTGATTTCATTGTTGACCCAGTGATCATTCGGGAGTAGTTTATCTAATTTCCATTTATTCGTATGGTTTTGAAGGTTCTTTTTGAAGTGGATTTCCAGTTTTATTCCACTATCAGTAGCTCTTTTATACACTAACAGTGACCGAGCTGAGAATTAAATCAAGAACTCAACTTCTGTTATGATAGCTGTGAAAAAATAAAATAAAATAATAAAAGAAAATAAAATACTTAGGAATATACCTAACCAAGGAGGTAAAATACCTCTACAAGGAAAACTACAAAACACTGCTGAAAATAATCATAGATAATGCAAATAAATGAAAACACATCCCATGCTCATAGATGGGTAGAATCAATATTGTGAAAATGACCATACTGCCAAAAGCAATCTACAAATTCAATGCAATTCCCATCAAAATGTCATCATCATTTCTCACAGAACTAGAAAAAAAATGCTAAAATTCATATGGAACCAAAAAAGAGCCCTCGTAGCTAAAGGAAGACTAAGTATAAAGAACAAATCTAGGGGTATCAACTTACCTGATTTCAAACTATACTATGAGGCTATAGTCACCCAAACAGTGTGGTACTGGTATAAATATAGACATACGGACCAATGGAGCCGAATAGAGAACCCAGAAATAAACCCAAACAGTTATACCCAACTGATCTTTGGCAAAGCAAACAGAAACATAAAGTGAGGAAAGGGGACCCTATTCAACAAATGGTGCTGGGATACTTGTCAAGCCACATGTAGGAGAATGAAACTGGATCCTCATCTCTCACCTTACACAAAAATCAACACAAGATGGATTGAGTATTTAAATATATGGCCTGAAACTATGAAAATTCTGCAAGATGACATTGGAAAAACTCTTCTAAGAATTGGCTTAGGCAAGGGTTTCATGACCAACAACCCAAAAGCAAATCAATAAAAATAAAAATAAGTAGCCGAGACATAATTAAACTAAAGAGCTTTTGCACAGCAAAAGGAACAGTCAGCAGAGTAAACAGACATCACGGTGTGGGAGAAAATCTTCACGATCAATACATCTGTCAAAGGACTAACATTCAGAATGTACAATAAACTCAGACCAATTAACAAGAAAAATACCAATCCCACCAACAAGTTGGCTAAGGATATACAAATGGCCAACAAACATATGAAAAAATGCTCAGTATCACTAAGGATCAGGAATATGCAAATCAAAACTGCAATGCAATATCATCTTACTCCTGCATGAATGGCCATAATCAAAAAATCAAACTATAACAGATGTTGGCATGGATGCGGTGAACAGAGAACACTTCTACACTGTTGGTGGGAATGTAAACTAGTAAAACCACTATGGAAAACAGTGTGGAGATTCTTTAAAAAACTAAAAGTAGAACTATCATTTGATCCAGCAATCCCACTACTTGATATATACCCAGAGAAAAATAAGTTATAATATGAAAAAGGTACTTGCTCATGCACTCATAAATGGGAGCTAAGCTATGGAGATGCAAAGGTGTAAGAATGATACAATGGACTTTGGGGAATCAGGAGCAAAGAATGGGAAGGGGGGTAAATGATAAAAGACCATAGTTTCATTTCATTGTATACAGCTCAGGAGATGCGTGCACCAAAATTTCACAAATCACCACTAAATAACTTACTCATGTAACCACATAAAACTTATTCCCCAAAAACCTATGGAAATGAAAAATTTTTTTAAAAAATGAATGTGTATATAAAAAGAGTTGAGGCAACATTGGTTGAAAAATAGGATTCAATTTTTTCAGTGGTTATTGGGTTTTGAGCAAGTCCCTTCCCTTCTCTGAAACTAATTATTCCCATTTTAACATTGGAGTGGGGCATGGTTGTGTTGTAAGCTTTTTGGCCTCAAAAATGACTTCTTTTGAGAAGTATTTGTTTATACCCTTTGCCCACTTTTTTCTAGGATTTTTTTCTTGTAAATTTGTTTAAGTTCCTTGCAAATTCTGGATATTAGACTTTGTCAGATTGATAAATTGCAAAAATATTATCCTATTCTGTAGGTTGCCTGTTCACTCAGATGATAGATGCTTCTGCTGAGCAGAAGCCCTTTAGTTTAATTGGATCCCATTTGTCAATTTTGGGTTTTGTTGCAATTGCTTTTGGTGTTTTAGACATGAAGTCTTTGCCCATGCCTATGTCATGAATGGTATTGGCTAAGTTTTCTTCTATGGTTTTTATAGTTTTGGGTTTTATGTTTAAGTCTTTAATCCATCTTGAGTTAATTTTTGTATAAGGTATAAGGAAGGGGTACATTTTTTGTTTTCTGCATATAGCTAGCCAGTTTTCCCAGCACCATTTATTAAATGGGGAATCCTTGTCCCATAGTACATTTTGTCAGATTTGTCAAAAATCAGATGGTTCTAGATGTGTGGTGTTATTTCTGAGGCCTCTGTTCTGTTCCATTGGTCTACATATCTTTTTTGGTACCAGTACCATGCTGCTTTGATTCCTGTAGCCTTGTAGTACAGTTTGAGGTCAGGTGGCATGATACCTCTAGCTTTGTTATTTTTGCCTGGGATTGTCTTTGCTATACAGGTTATTTTTTGGTTCCATATGAAATTTAAAGCAGTTTTTTCTAGTTCTGTGAAGAAAGTCAATGGTAGCCTGATGAGAATGTCATTGAATTTATAAATTACTTTGTGCAGTATGACCATTTTCACAATATTGATTCTTTCTATTCAAGAGCATGAATTCTTCTTTTCCATTTGTGTCCTCTCTTATTTCCTTGAACAGTGATTTGTAGTTCTTGAAGAGGTCATTCACATAACTTGTGAGTTTTATTCCTAGGTATTTTATTTACTTTGTAGCAATTGCAAATGATAGTTCACTCATTATTTGGCTGTCTGCTTACTATTGGTATATAGGAATACTTGTGAATTTTGCACATTGATTTTTTATCCTGAGACTTTGCTGAAGTTACTTACCAGGTTAAGGAGTTTTGGGGCTGAGATGATGGGGTTTTCTAAATATAAAATCATGTAATCTGAAAACAGAGACAATCTGACTTCCTCTCTTTCTATTTGAATACCCTACATTTCTTTCTCTTGCCCGATTGTCCTAGCCAGAATTTCCAACACTGTGTTGAATAGGAGAGGTGAGAGAGGGCATGCTTGTCTTGTGCCAGTTTGCAAAGG
Organism: Callithrix jacchus; assembly: GCF_049354715.1. Classification (NCBI taxonomy): domain Eukaryota; kingdom Metazoa; phylum Chordata; class Mammalia; order Primates; family Cebidae; genus Callithrix; species Callithrix jacchus. Next base: position 64,549,832 of record NC_133524.1, on the reverse strand, counting down.
GAATGCTTTCAGCTTTTGCCCATTCAGTATGATATTGGCTATGGGTTTGTCATAAATAGCTCTTATTATTTTGAGATATGTTCCATCAATATCTAGTTTATTGAGAGTTTTTAGCATGAAGTAGTGTTGAATGTTATCGGAGGTCTTTTCTGCATCTATTGAGATAATCATGTTTTTTTTGTCATTGGTTTTGTTTATGTGATGGATTACGTTTATTGATTTATATGTGTTGAACTAGCCTTATATCCCAGGGATGAAGCAGACTTGATCTTGGTGGATAAGTTTTCACTATGCTGATGAATTTTGTTTGCCAGTATTTTATTGAGGATTTTTGCATGGATGTTCATCATGGATATTGGCCTAAAATTTTGGGGGTGTGTGTGTGTGTGTGTGTGTGTGTGTGTGTGCCAGGCTTTGATATCAGGATAGTGCTGGCCTCATAAAATGATTTAGGGAGGAGACCCTCTTTTTATGTCGTTTGGAATAGTTTCAGAAAGAATGGTGCCAGCTCCTCTTTGTACCTCTGGTAGAATTTGGCTGTGAATTCATCTGGTCCTGGACCTTTTTTGGTTGGTAGGCTATTAATTACTGCCTCAATTTTAGAACTTGTAATTGGTCTATTCAGGGATTTGACTTCATTCTACTTTAGTCTTGAGATGGTATATGTGTCCAGGAATTTATTCATTTTTTTCTAGTTTTTTAAATATATTTGTGTAGCGATGTTTATAGTATTTTCTGATAGTAGTTTCTAGTTCCGTGGGATCGGTGATGCTATCCCCTTTATCATTTGTCTATTTGATTCTTCTCTCCTTTCTTCATTATTAGTCTAGCTAGCCATCTATTTTGTTAATGTTTTCAAAAAATGAGCTACTGGATTCCTTGATTTTTTAAAAAGATTTTCGTGTCTCTATCTCCTTCAGTTTTGCTCTGATCTCAGTTATCTCTTGTCTTCTGCTAGCTTTTGAATTTGTTTGTTCTTGCTTCTCTAGTTCTTTTAATTGTAATGTTAGGGTGTTGATATTAGATCTTCCCCATTTTCAGATTTAGTGCTATGAATTTCCCCTTTAACACTGTTTTAGCTGTGTCCCAGATATTCTGGTACATTGTCCTTTTGTTCTCAATGATTTCAAAGAAGTTTGTTATTTCTGCCTTAGTTTTGTTATTTACCCAGTAGTGATTCAGGAGCAGGTTGCTTTGTTTCCATGTAGTTTTGTGGTTTTGATTGAGTTTCTTAATCCTGAATTCTAATTTTATTGCACTATGATCGGAGAGATTTTTTATTTATTTATTTATTTATTTATTTTACTTTTTTGGCATTTGCTGAGATGGGCTTTACTTACAATTATGCAGTCAATTTTAAAATGCGTGCTATGTGGTGCTGAGGAGAAAGTATATTCTGCTGATTTGGGGTGGAGAGTTCTGTAGATGTCTGTTGGATCTGCTTGGTCCAGAGCGGAGTTCAAGTACTGAATATCCTTGTTAATTTTCTGTCTTGTTGATCTGTCTAATATTGGCAGTGAAGTGTTGAAGTCTCTCACTATTATTGTGTGGGAGTCTATATATCTTTGTAGGTCTCTAAGAACTTGGTTTATGAATCTGGGTGCTATTTTATTGGGTGCATATATATTTAGGTTAGTTAGCTTTTCTTGTTGCATTGATCCCTTTACCATTATGTAATGCCCTTCTTTGTGTTTTTTGATCTTTGTTGATCTAAAGTCTGTTTTGTCGGAGACTAGGAATGCAACTGCTGCTTTTATTTGCAAAGTATCTTTTTATTTTGGTGAATATCTGTTTATTTTGAGCCTATTTGTCTTTGTACATGTGGTGGGTCTTCTGAATACAGCACACCAATGGGTCTCGACACTTTATTCAACTTGCAGTCTTTGTCTTTTAATTAGGGCATTTAACCCATTTACATTTAAGGTTAATATTGTTTTGTGTTAATTTGATCCTGTCATCATGAGGCTAGCTGGTTATTTTGCACATTAGTTGATGAAATTTATTAATAGTGTGGTTGGTCTTTATATTTTGGTGTGTTTTTTCAGTGGCTGGTACTGGTTTTTCTTTTCCATATTTAGTGCTTCCTTCAGAAGCTTTTCTGAGGAAGGCCTGGTGACAGAATTCCTTACCATTTGCTTGTCTGTACAAGATATTATTTCTCTTTCACTTATGAAGCTTAGTTTGGCTGGATGTGAAATTCTGGGTTGAAAATTTTTTTCTTTAAGAATGTTGAATATTGGCCCCCACTTTCTTCTGGTTTGTAGGGCTTCTGCAGAGAGATCCCCTGTTAGTCTGATGGGCTTTCCTTTGTAGGTAACGTGATCATTCTCTCTGGCTGCCATTAACCTTTTATTCCATTGTTTCAATCTTGGAGAATCTGATGATTAGGTGTTTTGGGGTTGCTCTCCTCGAAGGGTATTTTTATGATGTTCTCTATATTTCCTGAATTTGAATCTCCTGGATAATATTCTGAGGTGTGTTTACTAACTTGGTTCCATTCTCCCCATCACTTTCAGAGACTCCAATCAATTGTAGGTTTGGCCTTTTCACATAGTCTCATATTTCTTGCAGGCTTTGTTCATTCCTTTCTACTCTCTTTTTCTAATGTTATCTTCAAAACTTATTTCAGTAAGTTGATCTTTGATCTCTGATATCGTTTCTTCCACTTCATTGATTCAGCTATTGATAATTGTATATGTTCATGAAATACTTGTGCTGTGTTTTCCAGCTCAGTCAGGTTCTTTAAGTTCTTCACTAAACTAGTTATTCTAGTTAGCAGTTTCTGTAACTTTTTGTTAAGGTTTTTAGCTTCCTTACATTGCATTAGAACATGCTCCTTTAGCTCGGAGGAGTATGTTATTACCCACTTTCTGAATCCTACTTCTGTGAATTTGTCAAACTCATTCTCTATCCCATTTGTGCCCTTGCTGGAGAGGAGTTGCAATCATTTGGCAGAGATGAGGCATTCTGGTTTTTGGAATTTTCAGCATCTTTGTTCTCATTTTTCCTCATCTTCACGGGTATATCTACCTTTGATTTTTGAGGCGAATGACCTCAAAGATAGGGTTTTTGTGGGAGATCCTTTCTGTTGATGTTGATGTTATTTCTCTGGTTTTTGTTTGTTTGTTTGTTTGTTTGTTTTTGTTCTAACAGGCCTCTCTTCTGCAGGTCTGCTGCAGTTTGCCAGAGACCTACTCCAGACCCTGTTTGCCTGTGAATCACCAGCAGAGGCTGCAGAACAGCAAAGATTTCTGCCTTCTTCTTCCCCCAGAAGCTTCATCGCAGAATGGCACCAACCTGATGCCAGCTGGAACTCTCCTGTATGAGGTGTCTGTCAACCCCTGTAGGGTCTCTCCAAGTCAGGAGGCCCGGGGATCAGGGACCCACTTCAGGAGGCAGTCTGTCCCTTAGCAGAGCTCAAGACTGTGCTGAGAGAACCTTCTTCATCAGGATCAGCTACTCTCTTCAGAGACAGCAGGCAGGAACATTTAAGTTCACTGAAGCTGTTCCATAACTGCACCTTTCCCCGGATGTTCTGTCCTAGGGAGATGGGAGTTTTATCTATAAGCCCCTGACTGAGATTGCTGCCTTTCTTTCAGAGATACCCTGCGCAGTGAGGAGGAATCTAGAGAGGCAGGCTGGCCACAGCTGCTTTGCAACACTTTGTTGAGTTCCACCCTGTTCAAACTTCCAGGCTTCCTTAGCACTGTCAGAAGAAAACCACCTATTTAAGCCTCAGTAATGACGGATGTTCCTCCCTGGACCAAGCTTGATTATCCCAGTTTGAATTCAGAATGCTGTGCTGGCAGTGACAAATTCAAGCCAGTACTTCTTAGCTTGCTGGGCCTCATGATAGTGGGACCTCCTGAGTGAAACTACTGGCTCCCTGGCTTCAGCCCCCTTTACAGGGGCATGAACAATTCTGTCTCACTGGGGCTCCAGGCATCACTGGGATATGAGAAAATACTTATGCAGCTATCTCGGTGTCTGTCCAAACAGCTAGCCAGTTTTGTGCTTGAAACCCAGGGCTCTGGTGGTGTAGGCACATGAGGAAATCTACTGGTCTTCAGGTGGCAAAAAACTTTGGAAAAACATAGTATCTGGGCTGAATAACACAGTTCCTCATGGCTTCTCTTGGCTAGGGGAGGGAGGCCCCGCTCCTTGCCCTTCCCAGGTGAGGTGATGCCCCATCTGCTTCTGCTTGCCCTCCATGGGCTGTACCCATTGCCTAACCATTCTCAATGAGATGAACAGAGTACCTCAGTTCGAAATGTGGAAATCAGCCACCTTCTGTGTTTGTCTCTCCCTGGGAGTTGCAGACCAGAGCTGTTTCTATTTGGCCGTCTTGCCAGATCTCCCAATATTTAAATGTCTTTAATGTTAATTTTATATTTTTTAGATTTCACATGTGTGTGTGTCTATGTGTGTTTGTGTGTGTGTGTGTGTGTGTATTTTGAAACTATGATGGACATTCACTTTCAAAGATATGTTTCTTTAAAGATGACTGTACATTCAGTTCTCTGTAATGTTAGCATCTTACATAATTATAGTACAATATCAAAACCAATAATTTGATATTGATAAAGCACATGTATATGTGTATAGTTCTATGTCATTTTATAATGTGTAGATTTCTGTAGACATCATTGCCCTCTATATTCTATCATTGCAAAGATCTCCTTTGTGTTACCTCTTTACAGTCACACCCAATCTTTTCCCTCATTGTCACCATGGAGGAATGACAGAGCTGTCTCTGTCTATAATTTTGTCATTTCAAGAGTGTTATATACATGGATAATACAGAATGTAACTCCTTTAGTTTTTGTCTAGTTATAAGGCACTACTTGAGTCTGGGTAATTTATAATAAAAAGAGGATTACTTGGCTCATTGTTTTGCAGGCTGTAAAAGAATTGTGGACATGACATTTGCTTCCAGTGAGGGCTTCTGGCTGCGTCCACTCACAGTGGAAGGCAAAGGGGAGACAGCATGCAGATTAAATGAACTCCCAAATATACACACAAAACCATTATGTATCAATAAAAATATATATGATTACTCCCAAATATACACACACAACCATTATGTATCAATAAAAATATATATGATTTGGTGGAGTTTTCAATGATATATATGCAATATATTTGAAAATTGAAACATAAAGAGGAGGGATATATAGACCCATATGTTGGTGATGTTTCTAGATTGCCCTCAAAGTGGTAAAATCTTAATTCTGAGTAGACTATAAAGATTAAGTATAAATATATTGCCCTTCAATATGTAGCTAAATAAACAATTTTGATACACTCATACACTAGAATACCACTCAGCAATAAAAAAATGAATTATGCATATTTACACAACTTGGATGAATCTCAAAGACATTATGCTGGATTAAAAAAGCCAGATTCAAAAGGTTGCTGCTATAGTTTGGATATATACTTTTTTGACCCCATCAAGTCTCATGTTGAAGTGTGATCCCCAGTGTTGAAGATAGAGCCTATTGGGAAGTGTTTGTATCATGGAAGAAAATCCCTCATGAATGGTTTTGTGTTATCTTCGTGGTAATGAATGGGTTCTTGCTACATTAGTCCCTTTGATAGTTACCTGAGAGCTGGTTGCTCAAAAGAGACTGGCACCCCCTCACTCTCTCTCTGTTCTCACCATGTTATTTCTGCATGGTAGTTCCTTTTTGCCTTCCACCATGAGTAAAAGCAGCCTAAAGCACTCACCAAATATAAGATATAATGATCTAATCAGAGTAATTTGGATATCCATCACCTCAAACATTTATAATTTTCTTATGTTGAGAACATTTGAATTCTTCTAGCTATTTTGAAATATACAATAAATTATTGTTAAATATAGTTACCCTATTGATCTACCTAACACTAGATCTTATTCCTTCTATATAACTGTATTTTTGCACCCAATAATCAACTGGTCTTTGTCTCCCCTCACCTCTCACCTATCCAAATCCCTCCCAGACTTTGTTAACCACCAGTCTATTCTCTACCTCCATGTGATACACTTTTTTAGTTCTCGCCCACATATGGGCAAGAACATCTGGTATTTGTCTTTATGTTCTTACTTCATTTAACACAATGACTGCCAGTTTTATCCATGTTGCTGCAAACGACAGGATTTCATTCTTTTTTTGTGACCCAATAATATTCCACTATGTATATACATTACATTTTCTTTATTCATTTGTTGATGAACATTTAGGTTGATTTTATATATTGGCTTTGTGAACAGTGCTGCAATAAATATGAGAGTTCTGATATATCCTTAACATATTGATAAAGAAACCCAGGACTCAATCCCATTTATAATAACTACACAAATAAAAAATACCCATAAATTGGCTGGGTGCAGTGGCTTACACCTACAATCCCAGCATTTTGGTAGGCTGAGGCAAGGCGGATCAATTGAGGTCAGGAATTTGAGACCAGTCTGGCCAAACATGGTGAAACCCTGTCTCTACTAAAATTACAAAAATTAGCCAGGCATGGTGCTGCATGCCTGTAATACCAGCTACACAGGAGGCTGAGGCAGGACAATCACTTGAATCCAGGGGACAGACATTGCAATGAGCTGAAATTTCATCATCACACTCAAGCCCAGGCAACAGAGTGAGACTCCATTTCAAAAGAAAAAAAAAGCAGAAATAAATTTAATCAAATAAGTTAGAGATTTTTGAAATGCAAATTATAAGACATTGATATAATAAATTCAAGATAATGTAAAAATGTAAAGATATCCCATGTTGATGGATTGAAACAATATTTTAAGTGATCATACTACCCAATGCAATTTATAAGTTCAATACAATCTCTATCAAAATACCAATGACATTCTTCATAGAAAAAAAATTAAAAAATTTTTATGAAACCAAAAAAGACTGAATAGACAAAGCAATCCTGAACAAAATGAACTAAGCTGAAGGCATCACACTATCTGACTTTAAAATATACTACAAAGCTATAGTAACCAAAACATCATGGTACTGGCATAGAAATAGACCCATAAAACAATGGAACAAAATAAAAAGCTGAGATATAAATCTATACTCTCAACAGCCAATTGGTTTTTAACAAAGGTGCCAAGAACATACAGTGGGGAAAGTAGTCTCTTCAATAAATGGTGCTGGGAAAATTGAATAAGCATTTGCAGAAGAATGAAACTAGACTCCTATCTTTCAACATATAAAAACATCAAATCAAAATGAATTAAATATAAAACTACTGAAAGAAAACTTTGAGGAATTACTTCAGTACATTGGTCTGAAAATATGAAAACAGGTTGAGAAACAGTTCATTGTGTATAGATATATAGACCTTGTACACTGCTGGTGTGTATGTAATTTAGTGTAGCTACTATTGGTCTGGGCAAATATTTTTCAGGTGAAATCTCAAAAGTATAGGCAACAGAAACAAATATAAATGCATGGAATTATATCAAGCTAAATAGCTTCTGCAAAGCAAAGGAAGAAATCAATAAAGCAAACAGCTTACAAATTAAGAGAAAATAGTATCAAATTATTGATCTGAATTATTAATAACTAGAATTATGTGACTCAAGATATATTGCTAGGATTCATAACCAGAATACAAAAGGGACTGAAAAAACTGAATACCAAAATAAGTCATCAATTTGGGCAAATCAAATGGGGAAAATATGTGAATGTACATTTTCTTAAAAGAAGACCCAAAAATGGCCAAGAAGTATATAAAAAAATTCTCAGTACTACTAATCATCAGAGTATGGTAAATAAAAAACAAAGAGTTATTAACCCCTTCAAGTAAAAATGGGATTTGTCAAAAAGAAAATAGATTCTGGTGAAAATATGAAAACAGGTTGAGAAACAGGCCATTGTGTATAGATATATAGACCTTGTACACTGCTGCTGTGTATGCAATTTAGTGTAGCTACTATGGAAAATAGTATGAAGGTTCCTCCAAAAACTAGAGAAAAGTACACATTTTTTTAAAATTTTTTATTGCATTTTAGGTTTTGGGGTACATGTGCAGAACATGCAAAACAGTTGCATAGGTACACACATGGCAGTGTGTTTTGCTTCCTTTCTCCCCTTCACCCATATTTGGCATTTCTCCGCAGGCTATCCATCCCCAGCTCCCCTACCCCCACTGGCCCTCCCCTTTTCCCCTCAATAGACCCCAGTGTTTAGTACTCCCCTCCCTGTGTCCATGAGTTCTCATTTTTCATCACCCGCCTATGAGTGAGAATATGCGGTATTTCATTTTCTGTTCTTGTGTCAGTTTGCTGAGAATGATGTTCTCCAGATTCATCCATGTCCCTACAAATGACATGAACTCATCATTTCTGATCGCTGCATAATATTCCATGGTGTATATGTGCCACATTTTCCCTGTCCAGTCTATCATCATTGGGCATTGGGGTTGGTTCCAGGTCTTTGCTATTGTAAACAGTGCTGCAATGAACATTCATGTGCATGTGTCCTTATAGTAGAACGATTTATAGTCCTTTCGATATCTACCCAATAATGAGATTGCTGGGTCAAATGGAATTTCTATTTCTAAGGCCTGGAGGAATTGCCACACTGTCTTCCACAATGGTTGAACTAATTTACACTCCCACCAACAGTGTAAAAGTGTTCCTTTTTCGCCACATCCTCTCCAGCATCTGTTGTCTCCAGATTTTCTTAATGAACGCCCTTCTAACTGGCATTAGATGATATCTCAATGTGGTTTTGATTTGCATCTCGCTAATGACCAGTAATGATGAGCATTTTTCCATATGATTGTTGGCCTCATATATTTCTTCCTTTGTAAAGTGTCTGTTCATATCCTTTGCCCATTTTTGAATGGGCTTGTTTGTTTTTTTCCTGTAAATCTGTTTGAGTTCTTTGTAAATTCTGGCTATCGGCCCTTTGTCAGGTGGGAAAACTGCAAAATTTTTCCCCATTCTGTTGGTTGCCAATTCACTCTAGTGACTGTTTCTTTTGCTGTGCAGAAGCTGTGGACTTTAATTAGGTCCCATTTGTCTATTTTGGCTTTTGTTGCCAATGCTTTTGGTGTTTTGGTCATGAAGTCCTTGCCTACTCCTATGTCCTGGATGGTTTTGCCTAGATTTCCTTCTAGGGTTTTTATGGTGCCAGGTCTTATGTTTAAGTCTTTAATCCATCTGGAGTTAATTTTGGTGTAAGGTGTCAGGAAGGGTTCCAGTTTCTGCTTTCTGCACATGGCTAAACAGTTTTCCCAACACCATTTATTAAACAGGGAATCCTTTCCCCATTGCTTGTTTTTGTCAGGTTTATCAAAGATTGTATGGTTATAGATATGTTGTGTTGCCTCCGATGCCTCTGTTTTGTTCCATTGGTCTATATCTCTGTTTTGGTACCAGTAGCATGCTGTTTTAATTACTGTAGCCTTGTAGTATACTTTGAAATGCAGTAGTGTGATGCCTCCTACTGTGTTCTTTTTGCTTAGAATTGACTTGGCTATGTGGGCTCTCTTTTAGTTCCATATGAAGTTCATGGTGGTTTATTCCAGTTCTGTGAAGAAAGTCAATGGTAGCTTGATGGGGATAGCAATGAATCTGTAAATTACTTTGGGCAGTATAGCCATTTTCACAATATTAATTCTTCCTAACAATAAACATGGAACGTTTCTCCATCTGTTTGTGTCCTCCCTTATTTTATAGAGCAGTGGTTTGTAGTTTTCCTTGAGGAGGTCCCTTACATTCCTTGTGAGTTGTATTCCTAGGTATTTTATTCACTTTGTAGCAATTGTTAATGGCAGTTCGTTCTTGATTTGGCTTTCTTTAAGTCTGTTATTGGTGTAGAGGAATGCTTGTGATTTTTGCACATTGATTTTATATCCTGAGACTTTGCTGAAGTTGCTTACTAGTTTCAGAAGTTTTTGGGCTGAGGCGATAGGGTGCTCTTGGTATACTATCATGTCGTCTGCAAATAGAGACAATTTGCTTTCACCTTTCCTATTTGAATACCCTTTATTTCTTTTTCTTGCCCGATTGCTCTGGCTAGAGCTTCCAGTACTATATTGAATAGGAGTGGTGAAAGAGGGCATCCTTTTCTAGTGCCAGATTTCAAAGGGAATGCTTCCAGTTTTTCCCCATTCAGTATGATATTGGTTGTTGGTTTGTCGTAAATAGCTTTTATGACTTTGAGATATGTTCCATCGATACCGAGTTTATTGAGGGTTTTTAGCATAAAGGGCTGTTGAATTTTGTCGAATGCCTTCTCTGTGTCAATTGAGATAATCATGTGGTTTTTGTTTTTGGTTCTGTTTATGTGGTGAATTACGTTGATAGACTTGCGTATGTTGAACCACACTTGCATCCTCGGGATGAGTCCTACTTTATCATGATAGATAAGTTTTTCGATTTGCTGTTGCAGTCAGCTTGCCAGTATTTTATTGAAGATTTTTGCATCTATGTTCATGAAGGATATTGTCCTGAAGTTTTATTTTCTTGTTGGGTCTCTGCCGGGTTTTGATATCAGGATGATGTTGGTTTATAAAATGATTTGGGGAGGATTCCCTCTTTTTGGATTATTTGGAATAGTTTCAGAAGGAATGGTACTAGCTCCTCTTTGTGTGTCTGGTAGAATTCTGCTGTGAACCCGTCTGGACCTAGGCTTTTGTTGTGTGGTAGGCTCTTGATTGCTGCCTCGACTTCTGCCCTTGTTATTGGTCTATTCATAGTTTCAGCTTCCTCCTGGTTTAGGCTTGGGAGGACACAGGAGTCCAGGAATTTATCCATTTCTTCCAGGTTTGCTAGTTTATGTGCATAGAGTTGCTTGTAATATTCTCTGATGATGGTTTGAATTTCTGTGGAATCTGTGGTGATTACCACTTTATCATTTTTTATTGCAACTATTTGGCTGTTCTCTCTTTTATTTTTAATCAATCTGGCTAGTGGTCTATTTTGTTTATCTTTTCAAAAACCAGCTTTTGGATGTATTGATTTTTTGGAGGGTTTTTCGGTCTCAATCTTCTTCAGTTCAGCTCTGATTTTAGTTATTTTTTGTCTTCTGCTGGGTTTTGAGTTTTTTTGATCTTGCTCCTCTAGCTCTTTCAATTTTGATGATAGGGTGTCAATTATGTATCTCTCCATTTTTCTCATATGGACACTTATTGCTATATACTTTCCTCTAGAGACTGCTTTAAATGTGTCCCAGAGATTCTGGCATGTTGTGTCTTCGTTCTCATTGGTTTCAAAGAACTTCTTTATTTCTGCCTTCATTTCATTGTTTATCCAGTCAACATTCAAGAGCCAGTTGTTCAGTTTCCATGACGCTGTGTGGTTCTGAGTTGGTTTCTGAATTCTGAGTTCTAACTTGATTGCACTATGGTCTGAGAGGCTGTTTGTTATGATTTCAGTTGTTTTGCATTTGCTGAGGAGTGCTTTACTTCCAATTATGTGGTCAATTTTAGAGTAGGTATGATGTGGTGCTGAGAAGAATGTACATTCTGTGGATTTGGTGTGGAGAGTTCTGTAAATGTCTATCAGATTTGCTTGTTCCAGGTCTGAGTTCAAGCCCTGGATATTCTGGTTAATTGTCTGTCTGGTTGATCTGTCTAGTATTGACAGTGGAGTGTTAAAGTCTCCCACTATTATTGTGTGGGAGTCTAAGTCTCTTTGTAAGTCCTTAAGAACTTTTCTTATGTATCTGGGTGTTCCTGTATTGGGTACGGATATATTTAGGATTGTTAGCTCTTCTTGTTGCATCGATTTTTTTACCATTATGTAATGTCCCTCTTTGTCTCTTTTGATCTTTGTTACTTTAACCTCTATTTTATCAGAGATGAGAATTGCAACTCCTGCTATTTTTTGCTCTCCATTTGCTTGGTAAATCTTCCTCCATCACTTTATTTTGAGCCTTTGTGTATCCTTGCATGTGAGATGGGTTTCCTGGATACAGCACACTGATGTGTTTTGGATTTTTATCCAATATGCCAGTCTGTTTCTTTTGATTGGTGAATTTAGTCCATTTATATTTAGGGTTAATATTGTTATGTGTAAATTTGATCCTGCCATTTTTATGCTAGCTGGCTGTTTTGACCGATAGTTGATGCAGATTCTTCATTTTCTTTATGCTTTTTAGCATTTGGTATGTTTTTGAAATGGCTGGTACTGGTTGTTCCTTTCTATGTGTAGTGCCTCTTTCAGGAACTCTTGTAAAGCAGGCCTGGTGGTGACAAAATCTCTGAGTACTTGCTTGTTCGCAAAGGATTTTATTTTTCCTTCACTTGTGAAACTAATTTTGGCTGGATATGAAATTCTGTGTTGAAAGTTATTTTCTTTAAGGATGTTGAGTATCGGCCCCCACTCTTTTCTGGCTTGTAGAATTTCTGCCGAGAGATCTTCTGTGAGTCGGATTGGCTTCCCTTTGTGGGTGACCTGACCTTTCTCCCTGGCTGCCCTTAGCATTTTCTTTTTTATTTCAACCCTGGTGAATCTGAAAATTATGTGCCTTGGGGTTGCTCTTCTTGCGGAATATCTTTGTGGTGTTCTCTGTATTTCCTGCATTTGAGTGTTGGCCTGTTTTGCTAGGTGGGGGAAATTTTCCTGGATAATATCCTGAAGAGTATTTTCAATCTTGGATTCATTCTCTTCGTCACATTCTGGTACACCTATCAAACGTAGGTTAGGTCTCTTCACATAGTCCCACATTTCTTGGAGATTTTGTTCATTCCTTTTTGCGCTTTTTTCTCTAATCTTGGTTTCTAGTTTTATTTCATTGAGTTGATCTTCGACTTTTGATATTCTTTCTTCTGCTTGGTCAGTTCGGCTGTTGAAACTTGTGCATGCTTTGCGAAGTTCTCGTATTGTGTTTTTCAGCTCCTTCAATTCATTCATATTCCTCTCCAAGTTTTCCATTCTTGTTATCATTTCCTCTAATCTTTTTTCAAATCTTTTTTTAAGGTTTGTAGTTTCTTTGAAATGATTTAAAGCATGTTCTTTTTGCTCACAAAAGTTTCTCATTATCCACCTTCTGAAGTCTGATTCTATTATTTCATCACAGTCATTCTCCATCCACCTTTGTTCCCTTGCTGGTGAGGAGTTTTGGTCCTTTGTAGGAGGCTAGGTGTTCTTGTTTCGGGTGTTTTCCTCCTTTTTGCACTGGTTTCTTCCAATCTTTGTGGATTTATCCACCTGTCATCTGAGTAGTTCCTTACTTTTTGATTGGGTCTCTCAGTGGACGCCCAGATTGTTGATGATGTCTGTTACTTGTTTTTTTTCTATTAGTCTAACCCCTCCACTGTACGACTGCTGATGTCCACTCCTGGCCCTGCTAGTCTGGAGTGCACCTATAGGAGCTGTGGAACAGTGAGGGATGCTACCAGTTTTTTTTTCTGCTATCTTTGTCCCAGAATGATGCCTGCCAAATGTTAGTCTTTTGGATATAGAGGGTTCAGGGAGCTGGTTGAGGAGACAGTCTGTACTTTATAGGAGCTCAAGTGCTGATCTGTGAGCTCTGTTGTTTATTCAGGGCTGTTATTCTGCTACGTTTAATTCTGCTGCAGCAGAACTAATAAAAAAATCCTTTTTTTTTCTCAGATGCTTTGTCTCGGGGGGTTGGGGCTTTGTTTATGAGTGTCCATTGCACTGTTCTGCCCAGCTAGGAGGCAGTCTAGTCACTACTTCCCTGCCGAGACTCCGCCCTGCTGGTTTGAGGTCCGCCCTGTTGCTGCAGGCTCTTCCCTGCTGCTGCAGTCTCCGCCCTACTGCCACGGGCTATGCCCTGTGGTGGTGTCTCTCTGTTGTTGCAGGTTGCCTCGGCAATGGCAGGCTGTGTCAGCAATGGGCGTTTACCTCAGTAGGGGCGGATTGCCTCAGTAATTGTGGACGCCCCTCCCCCACTGAGCTGCGCCATCCTGGGTTTAGCTGTGCCCACAGTGAAACTGTCCACCTGGAGCATTTGTAATCACTGTTTTGTTTGTCCCACTGCACTAGCCCAAATGCCATTTCCCTGGAATCTCCTGGCCTGGCTCACTTTCCAAGTCCTGATCAATCAGATGGATATGCCAATCTGCCCTCTCAAGTCTCAGATTGCCGGTTCAACAGGGCACCCGGACCTGTGCACTTTGTGTGGAGCTCTGTGGATTGCCGCTGTACTGCAGCACTGGCCGCTGGCTGCACTGGCCACTGGCTGCGCTGTGCTGGTGCCCTGTGTCTCTTTTATACCTGGGAATTTTTCCGTTCTGTGGGCAACAAAGATCCGTCTGGAAATGCAGCCCTGACTCACCCTCCACGTGTTCACCGAGAGCTTCAATCCTGAATTGTTCTCACCATTTCATCTTGATTTCATCTCCAAAAGTACACATTTTAATAAACTTAAAAAGAGAAAAAGGTCAGGTGCAGTGGCTCACTCCTGTAACCTCAGCACTTTGGGAGGCTGAGGCAGATGGATCACAAGGTCAGGAGTTTAAGACCAGGCTGACCAACATGGTGAAACCCTGTCTTTATTAAACATACAGAAATTAGCAAAGTTGGTGGTGAGTGCTATAATCCCAGCTACTCAGGAGGCTGAGGCTGAGGCAAGAGAATTGCTTGAACCTGGGAAGTGGAGGTTGCAGTGAGCCCAGCTTTTTCCACTGCTCTCTAACCTGGGTGACAGAGTGAGACTCTGTCTAAAAGAGAGAGAGAGAGAGAGAGAGAGAGAGAGATGATCTTCACAGTTTTGACAATTATTATTGGGCATTTTGTATAATATCCCTCAGAGTTGAAAACCTATGGTCTTTAAAAAAATCAGTTTTTATATTTTCCACTCATATTCTTCAGACAAGAACTCCTTTACTCAAATTGAAAAAACCTCCTTTCAGAATTATAGTTTCCTGCTTACTACTAGACAAACCCCTCCTCCACAAAATTCAGCAACTGGAGTCCCTACCCCAGTAGAGTTTTGCAGTTAACACATTCTCCACCCAAGAACAGCAGGCTCAGCAGAGGGAAAGAGCACACCATTGGGAAGGTGAAGCTAACCCTACCAGTATAGAAACCAGATGAAGAATAAACAGCAGCCTGGCTGAGACTGAGGCAACCCAGCAGCACCTCTCCAGGCAGACAGTGGACTGACTGTCTCAAATGGCACACTGACACCTGCAGTTTTTTTTAAAGCCTCATACAGGAGAAATAACCCCAACTTTAACAGAAATGATGTCCACTCAGAGAAGATGAGAAGAAACCAGTGCAAAAAGAATGAAAACATCAAAGTCCAGAACACCTCTCTTCCCCAGAGAGATCACAATGACTCACCAGCAAGACGACAAACCAAGGCAGAAAACAATTTTGATGAGCTGACAGAAGCAGGCTTCAGAAGCTGGGTAATAACAAACTTCTCTGAGCTAAAAGAACATGTTTTAAACAAATGCAAAGAAACTAAGAACCTTGAAAAAAGATCAGATGAAATGTTAACTAGAATAATCAGCCAAGAGAAGAATATAAATAACTTGATGGAGCTAAAAAACACAGCTCAAAAACTCTGTGAAGCATTCACAAGTTTTAATAGCCAAATCGATCAAGCAGAAGAAAGGATATCAGAGATCGAAGATCAACTCAATGAAATAAAAAGAGAAGGCAAGAAAAAAGAAAAAAAGTAAAAACAATGAACAAAGCCTCAAAGAAATACGGGATTATGTGAAAAGACCTAGTCTATGCTTGATCAATGTACCTGAGGAGGATGGGAAAAATGAATCCAAGCTGGAAAACACTCTTCAAAATATTATTCAGGAGAACTTCCCCAACCTAGCAAAGCAAGCCAACATTTAACTACAGGAAATACAAAGAACACCACAGAGATAGTCCTCAAAAGAGCAACCCCAAGGCACATAATCATCAGATTCACCAGGGTTGAAATGAAGAAAAAAATGCTAAGGGCAGAAAGAGAGAAAGTTCAGGTCACCCACAAAGAAAAGCTCATCAGACTCACAGCAGATGTCTTGGCAGAAACCTTACAAGCCATAAGAGAGTAGGGACAAATATTCAACATCCTTAAAAAAAGGAACTTCCAACCCAGAATCTCATATCCAGCCAAATTAAGCTTCATAAGTGAAGGAGAAATAAAGTTCTTTATGGACAAGCAATTACTGAGAGATTTCATTGCCACCAGACCTGCCCTACAAGAGCTTTTGAAGGAAGCATGAAACATGGAAAGAAAAAATCCAGTACCAGCCACTGCAAAAATGAATCAAATGGTAAAGACCAAAGATGCAGTGAGGAAACTGCATCAACCAATGGACAAAAAAAACAACCAGTAACAAAGTGGCAGGATCAAATTTATACATAACAATATAACATTAAATGTAAATGGCCTAAATGCCCTAATCAAAAGATACAGACTGCAAACTGGGTAAAAAGTCAAAACCCATCAGTGTGCTGTATTTAGGAGACCCATCTCACATGTAAAGACACACATAGACTCAAAATAAAGAGATGGAGAAAGATCTACTGAGCAAATGGAGAGCAAAAAAAAAAGCAGGGGTTGAAATTTTTGTTTCTGATAAAATTGACTTTAAACCAACAAAGATCAGAACCGACAAAAAAGGACACTATGTAATGGTGAAAGGATCAAGGCAACAAGAAGAGCTAACTATCCTAAATACATATGCACCCAATACAGGAGCACCCACATGGGTTCTTAATGACCTACAAAGAGACTTTGACTCCTGTGCAATAATAGTGGGAGACTTTAACACTCCACTGTCACTGGAACAAGCAGGCATAATAGACATCTAAAGAACTCTCCACCCCAAATCCACAGAATATACATTCTTCTCAGCACCACATCACACCTACTCTAAAATTGACCACATAATTGAATTGGAAGTAAATCACTCCTCAGCAAATGTGAAAAAAAAAAAAACCCCAGAAATCATAACAGTCTCTCAGACCACTGTGCAATCAAATTAGATCCCAGGATTAAGAAACTAAATCAAAACCACACAACTTAATGGAAACTGAACAACAGGCTGTTGAATGTCCACTGGGTAAACAATTAAATGAAGGCATAAATAAAGATTTATTTGAAGCCTATGAGAAAGAGGACACAACGTACCAGAATCTCTGGGCCACATTTAAAGCAGTGTTTAGAGGAAAATTTACAGCAATAAATGCCCACCAGAGAAGCGAATAAAGATCTAAAATCAAACCTCCATCATGAAAATTGTAAGTGCTAGAGGAACAAGATGAAAAAATCTCAAAAACTAGCAGAAGACAAGAAATAACTAAGATCAGAGAAGAATTGAAGGATACAGAGACACAAAAAAAACCTGCAAAAATTAATAAATCCAGGAGCTGGTTTTTTGAAAAGATCACAAAAATCGACAGACTGCTAGCCAGATTAATAAAAAAAGAAAAGAGAGAATAATCAAACAGATATAATAAAAAACGACAAAGGGTTTTATCACCAATGATCCCACAGAAATACAAACTGCCATCAGAGATTACCACAAAAACTAAGTTGAGGCAGGATTTAACAGCCTACCAACCAAAAAAAGTCCAGGTCCAGATGGGTTCAAAGCCAAATTCTCCCAGACATACAAAGAGGAGCAGGTACCAATCATTCTGAAGCTATTCCAAACAAAACACAAAGAGGGAATCCTCTTTAACTCATTTTATGAGACCAATATTATCCTGATGCCAAAACCTGGCAAAGACTCAACAAAAAAATAAAAATTCAGGCCAATATCCATCATGTAAAAATCTTCAACAAAATACTGTCAAACCAATTACAACAGCACATCAAAAAGCTTATCCATCATGATCAAATAGGTTTCATTCTAGGCATGGAAGGCTGGTTCAACAAATGCAAGTCTATAAATATAATCAGTGACATAAATAAAACCAAAGACAAAAACAACATGATTATCTCAATAGATGCAGAGAAGGCCTTCGACAAAATTCAAAAGTCCTTCGTGCTAAAAACACACAATAAACTAGGTATTGATGGAACCTATAACAAAATAATAAAAACTATTTACAACAAACCCAATGCCAATATACTGAATGGGCAAAAACTGGAAGCATTCCCTTTGAAATGTGGCATTAGACAAAGGATGCCCTCTCTCTGACTCTTACTCAATATAGTATTGGAAGTTTTAGCCAGAGCAATAGGCAAGAAAAAGAAATAAAGGGTATTCAGTTAGGAAAGAAGGAAGTCAAATTGTCTGAATTTTCAGACGAAATGATTGTATATTTAGAAGACTCCATCGTCTCAGCCCAAATTCTCTTTTTTTTATGTGACATAATGGTGACCCACTTTTATTTCTGTGCACGTTGACATTTTTTAAATTGCATTTTAGGTGTTGGGGTACATGTGCAGAACATGCAAGACATTTGCATAGGTACACACATGGCAGTGTGTTTTGCTGCCTTCCTCCACTTCACCCACATTTGGAATTTCTCCCCAGGCTATCCCTCCCCACCTCCACCCACCCGATGTCCCTCTTCTCTTCCCCCGAGTAGACCCCAGTGTTTGGTACTCCCTTCCCTGTGTCCATGCGTTCTCAGTTTTCATCACCCACCTATGAGTGAGAATATGCAGTATTTCATTTTCTGTTCTTCTGTTAGTTTGCTGAGAATGATGTTCTCCAGATTCATCCATGTCCCTACAAATGACACGAACTCATCATTTCTCATTGCTGCATAATAGTCCATGGTGTATATGTGCCACATTTTTCCAATCCAGTCTATCATCGATGGGCATTTGGGTTGGTTCCAGGTCTTTGCTATTGTAAACAGTGCTGCAATGAACATTCGTGTGCATGTGTCTTTATAGTAGAACGACTTATAGTCCTTGGGATATACACCCAGTAATGGGATTGCTGGGTCAATTGGAATTTCTATTTCTAAGGCCTTGAGGAATTGCCACACTGTCTTCCACAATGGATGAACTAGGCTACACTCCCAAAAAGAGTGTAAAAGTGTGCCTATTTCTCCACATCCTCTCCAGCATCTGTTGTCTCCAGATTTTTTAATGATCACCATTCTAATTGGTGTGAGATGGTATCTCAATGTGGTTTTGACTTGCATCTCTCTAATGACCAGGGATGATGAGCATTTTTTCATATGGTCGTTGGCCTCTTGTATGTCTTCTTTTGTAAAAGTGTCTGTTCATGTCCTTTGCCCATTTTTGAATGGGCTTGTTTGTTTTTTTCTTGTAAATCTGTTTGAGCTCTTTGTAAATTCTGGATATCAGCCCTTTGTCAGATGGGTAAACTATAAAAATTTTTCCCACTCTGTTGGTTGCTGATTCACTACAGTGACTGTTTCTTTTGCTGTGCAGAAGCTGTGGAGTTTGATTAGGTCCCATTTGTCTATTTTGGCTTTTGTTGCCAATGCTTTTGGTGTTTTGGTCGTGAAGTCCTTGCCTATTCCTATGCCCTGAATGGTTTTGCCTAGATTTTCTTCTAGGATTTTTATGATGCCAGGTCTTATGTTTAAGTCTTTAATCCATCTGGAGTTAATTTTAGTGTAAGGTGTCAGGAAGAGGTCTAGTTTCTGCTTTCTGCACATGGCTAGCCAGTTTTCCCAACACCACTTATTAAACAGGGAATTCTTTCCCCATTGCTTGTTTTTGTCAGGTTTATCAAATATTGTATGGTTGTAGATATGTTGTGTTGCCCCCGATGCCTCTGTTTTGTTTCTTGGTCTATATCTCTGTTTTCATACCAGTAGCATGCTCTTTTGATTACTGTAGCCTTGTAGTGTAGTTTGAAATCTGGTAGTGTGATGCCCACCGCTGTGTTCTTTTTGCTTATAATTGACTTGGCTATGCGGGCTCTCTTTTGGTTTTATATGAAGTTCATGGCGGTTTTTTCCAGTTCTGTGAAGAAAGTCAATGATAGCTTGATTGGGATAGCATTGATTCTGTATTATTACTTTGGGCAGTATAGCCATTTTCACGATATTAATTCTTTCTAACCATGAACATGGAATGTTTCTCCATCTGTTTGTGTCCTCTCTTATTTCGTTGAGCAGTGGTTTGTAGTTCTCCTTGAAGAGGTCCCTTAAGTTCCTTGTGAGTTGTATTCCTAGGTATTTTATTCTTTTTGTAGCAATTGTGAATGGCAGTTCATTCTTTATTTGGCTCTCTTTAAGTCTGTTATTGGTTTAGAGGAATGCTTGTGATTTTTGCACATTGATTTTATATCCTGAGACATTGCTGAAGTTGCTTATCAGTTTCAGGAGTTTATTGGCTGAGGTGATGGGGTGTTCTAGGGATACTATCATGTCATCTGCAAATGGTGACAATTTGGCTTCCACCTTTCCTATTTGAATACACTTTATTTCTCTTTCTTGCCTGATTGCTCTGGCTAGAACTTCCAGTACTATATTGAATAGGAATGTTGAAAGAGGGCATCCTTTTCTAGTGCTGGATTTCAAAAAGAATGCTTCCAGTTTTTGTCCATCCAGTATGATATTGACTGTTGGTTTGTCATAAATAGCTTTTATTACTTTGATATTCATTCTATCAATACCGAGTTTATTGAGGGTTTTTAGCATAAAGGGCTGTTGAATTTTGTCAAATGCCTTCTCTGCTTCAATTGAGATAGTCATGTGGTTTTTGTTTTTGGTTCTGTTTATGTGGTGAATTACGTTTATAGACTTGCGTATGTTGAACGAGACTTGCATCCCCAGGATGAATCCTCCTTTGACAAGATGGATAAATTTCTTGATGTGCTGTTGCAATCGGCTTGCCAGTATTTTATTGAAGATTTTTGCATGTATGTTCATCATGGATATTGGCCTGAAGTTTTCTTTTCTTGTTGGGTCTCTGCCTGGTTTTGGTAACAGGATGATGTTGGTCTCATACAATGATTTGGGAAGGATTCCCTCTTTTTGGATTATTTGGAATAGTTTCAGAAGGAATGGTACCAGCTCCTCTTTGTGTGTCTGGCAGAATTCGGCTGTGAACCCATCTGGACCTGGGCTTTTTTTGTGTGGTAGGCTCTTAATTGCTGCCTCGACTTCAGAGCTTGGTATTGGTCTATTCATAGCTTTGGCTTCCTCCTGGCATAGGCTTGGGAGGACACAGGTGTCCAGGAATTTATCCATTTCTTCCTGGTTAACTAGATTATGTGCGTAGAGTTGTTTGTGATATTCTTTGATGATGGTTTGAATTTCTGTGGAATTTGTGGTGTTTTCCTTTTTATCATTTTTTATTGCATCTATTTGGTTGCTTTCTTTTCTTTTTTATCAGTCTTGCTAGTGTTCTGTCTCTTTTGTTGATCTTTTCAAAAACCAGCTCTTGGATTTATTGATTTTTTGAAGGGTTTTTCGTATCTCTATCTTCTTCAGTTCTGCTCTGATCTTAGTTATTTCTTGTCTTCTGCTAGGTTTTGAGTTTTTTTGATCTTGCTCCTGTAGCTCTTTTAATTTTGACCTTAGGGTGTCAATTTTGGATCTCTCCACTCTTCTCATATGGTCACTTCTTGTTATATATTTTCCTCTTGAGACTGCTTTAAATGTGTCCCAGAGATTCTGGTATGTTGTATGTTTGTTCTCATTGGTTTTGAAGAACTTCTTTATTTCTGCCTTCATTTCATTGTCTATCCAGTCAGCATTCAAGAGCCAGTTGTTCAATTTCCAGGAAGCTGTGCGATTCTGGGTTAGTTTCTGAATTCTGAGTTCTAACTTGATTGCATCATGGTCTGAGAGACTGTTTGTTATGATTTTTGTTGTTTTGCATTTGCCGAGGAGTGCTTTACTTCCAATTATGTGGTCAATTTTAGGTGTGATGTGGTACTGAGAAGAATGTATATTCCGTGGATTTATGATGGAGAGTTCTGTAAATGTCTATCAGATTTGCTTGTGCCAGGTCTGAGTTCAAGCCCTGGATATTCTGGTTAATTTTCTGTCTGGTTTATCTGTCTAATGTTGACAGTAGTGTGTTAAAGTCTCCCACTATTATTGTGAGGGAGTCTAAGTCTCTTTGTCAGTCATTAAGAACTTCCCTTATATATCTGGGTGCTCCTGTATTGGGTCCATATATATTTAAGATCGTTAGCTCTTCTTGTTGTATTGATCTTTTTACCGTTATGTAATTACCTTCTTTGTCTCTTTTGGTCTTTGTTTCTTTAATGTTTTCTATTTTATCAGAGATGAGAATTGCAACTCCTCCTTTTTTTTGCTCTCCATTTGCTTGGTAATTCTTCCTCCATCCCTTTATTTTGAGCCTTTGTGTATCCTTGCATGTTAGATATGTTTCCTGGATACAGCACACTGATGCATTTTGATTTTTTATATAATTTGCCCATGTGTGTCCTTTGATTGGTGTGTTTAGCCCATTTATATTTAGGGTTAATATTATGTGTGAATTTGATACTGTCATTTTGATGCTAGCTGGCTGTTTTGCCCATTAGTTGATGAAGATTCTTTATTTTATTGATGCCCTTTAGCATTTAGTGTGTTTTTGGAATGGCTGGTACTGGTTGTTCCTTTCTATGTGTAGTGCCTCTTTCAGGAGCTCTTGTAAAGCAGGCCTGGTGGTGACAAAATCTCTGAGTATTGCTTGTTCGCAAAGGATTTAATTTTTCCTTCACTTATGAAGCTCAGTTTGGCTCGATATGTAATTCTGTGTTGAAAGTTCTTTTCTTTAAGGATGTTGAATATTGGCCCCCCTCTCTTCTTGCTTGTAGAGTTTCTGTACAGAAATCTGCTGTGAGTCTGATGGGCTTCCTTTTGTGGGTGAGACGACCTTTCTCTCTGGCTGTCCTTAGTATTTTCGCCTTCATTTCAACTGTGGTAAATCTGACAATTATGTGCTTTGTGGTTGCTCTTCTTGCAGAGTATATTGGTGTTGTTCTCTGTATTTCCTGGATTTGAGTGTTGGCCTGCCTTGCTAGGTGGAGGAAATTTTCCTGGATAATATCCTGCAGAGTATTTTCCAGCTTGAATTTGTTCTCTTCATCCCCTTCTGATACACGTATAAAACGTAGGTTAGGTCTCTTCACATAGTTCCACATTTCCTGGAGACTTATTTCATTCCTTTTTGCATTTTTTTCTCTAATCTTGTTTTCTCATTTTATTTCACTGAGTTGATCTTCGACTTCTGATATTCTTTCTCCTGCATGGTCAATTCAGCTGTTGAAACTTGTGCGTGCTTCACGAAGTTCTCGTATGTGTTTTTCAGCTCCTTCAATTCATTCATATTCCTTTCTAAGTTATCCATTGTTTTTATCATTTCCTCGAATCTTTTCTCAAGTCTTTTTTCAAGGTTCTTAGTTTCTTTGCATTGATTTAGAACATGTTCTTTTAGCTCACAGAAGTTTCTCATTACCCACCTTCTGAAGTCTGATTCTGTAATTTCATCACAGTCATTCTCCGTCCAGCTTTGTTCCCTTGCTGGTGAGGAGTTTTGGTTGTTTGTAGGAAGCGAGGTGTTCTGGTTTTGGGTGTTTTCCTCCTTTTTGCACAGTTTTCTTCCCATCTTTGTGGATTTATTCACCTGTCGTCTGAGTAGTTGCTGACTTTTCGATTGGGTCTCTGAGTGGACGCCCAGATTGTTGATGATGAGGTATTTCTGTTACTTGGTTTTTCTTCTACCAGTCCAGCCCCTCCACTGTATGACTGCTGAGGTCCACTCCTGGCCCTGCTTGTCTGGGGTACACCTTTAGCAGCTGCAGAATGGTGAGGGATGCTGCCAGTTTCTTCTTCTGCTATCTTTGTTTTAAAATGATGCCCAGCTAATGTCAGTCTGATCAGTCCTTTTTGAGGTGACTCTGGATATACAGGGTTCAGAGAGCTGCTTGAGGAGATGGTCTGTACTTTATAGGAGCTCAAGTGCTGAGCTGTGAGCTCTATTGTTCATTCAGGGCTGTTAGGCTGCTACGTTTATGTCTGATGCAGCAGAACTCTTAAAACCTTTTTTTTCCCTGTGTTGGGGAGTGTGTTGGGCTTTCTTTATGAGTGTCCGTTACACTATCCTGCCCAGCTAGGAGGCAGTCTAGTCACTACTTGTATGCCGAGGCTCCGCCCTTTTGATGTGGGGTCTGCCCTGTTTCTGCAGGCTTCTCTGCAGGCTTCGCCCTGCTGCCATGGGCTCTGCCCTGTGGCTGAGTCTCTCTGTTATGGCGGGTTGCCTTGGCAACAGCAGGCTGCGTCAGCAATGAGAGTGCACCTCAGTATGGGTGGATTGCTCGGTAATGGCAGATGCCCCTCCCCCACCGAGCTGCACCCTCCTGGGTTCAGCTGTGCCCGCAGTGAAACTCTCCACCTGGAACATTTCAAATTGTCGTTTTATTTGTCCCTTTGTGGGTGAAACCCACTGAGCCCTCTGGCTTGGCTCTCTGCCTCAGAGCACCTTTCTTTTCGTTTTTTTTTTTTTAATGTTGGACAAATGGCTCTCTCCCAGGTTTTTTCATCGCCCACTGTTAGGGCACCAAGATCTGTGTGATTTCTTGTGCAGCGAGCCACTGTACTGGCTCAAACGCCACTTCCCAGGAATCTCCTGGTCTGGCTTACTGTCCAAGTTTTATTTAATCAGATAGATATGCTAATCTGCCCTCCCAAAACTTATATTTCCAGTTTAGCAGGGCACCCAGACCAGTGTTTTTTGTGCAAAGTGTTGCAGAGTGCCACTGCACTGTGGTGCTGGCCGAAGCGGCCACAACAGCCAAAACGGTTGCGCTTGCGTTTCATGTCTTTCCTACACCTGGGAAGTTCCCCATTCTGTGGGCAACAAAGATCCGTCTGGGAATGCGGCTTTGACTCACCCTCTGCGCATTCAGTGAGAGCTGTGATCCTGAGTTGTTCTTACCGTGCCATCTTGGATCCCCAAATTCTCTTTAAGCTAATAAGCAACTTCAGCCAAGTCTCAGAATAAAAAATCAATGTGCAGAAGTCACAAGCATTTCTATACACCAATAACAGCCAAACAGAGAGCCAAATCAAGAGTGAACTCCCATTCACAATTGCTACAAGAAGAAAATACCTAGGAATACAACTAACAAAGGAGGTAAAGGACCTCTTTAGGGAAAACTATGAACAACTGCTCAAGGAAACAAGAAAAGACAGAAACAGATGGAAAAACATTCCATGCTCATGGTTAGGAAGAATCAATATTGTAAAAATGACCATACTGCCCCAAGTAATTTATGGATTTAACACTATTTCCATCAAACTATCAATGACTTTCTTCACAGAACTGGAACAAAACTGCTTTAATCTTCATATGGATCCAAAAAAAGCCTGTATAGCCAAGACAATCCTACACAAAAAGACAAAGCTGGCAGCATCATGCTGCCAGACTTCAAGCTATACTACAAGGCAACAATAATCAAAATAGCATGGTACTGATATCAAAACAGAGACATAGACCGATGGAACAGAACAGAGGCCACTGGAGCAACACCACACATCTACAACCTTCTGATCTTTGGCAAACCTGACAAAAGCAATGGGGAAAGGATTTCCTGTTTAATAAATGGTGTTGAGAAAATTGGCTAGCCATGCAAAGAAAGCAGAAACTTGACCCCTTCCTGATACCTTACACTAAAATTAACCCCAGAAAGATGAAAGACTTAAACATAAGACCTAATACCATAAAAACTCTAGAAGAAAATCTAGGCAAAACAATTCCGGACATAAGCATAGGCAAAGACTTCATGACTGAAACTCCAAAAGCATTGGCAACAAAAGCCAAAATAGACAAATGGGACCTAATTAAACTCCACATCTTCTGCACAGCAAAAGAAACAATCCTTGGAGTGAACTGGAAACCAACAGAATAGGAAAACATTTTTGCAATCTACCCATCTCACAAAGGAGTTATATTCAGAATCTCCAAAGAACTAAAACTGATTTACAGAAAGAAAACAAACAAACCCATTCAAAAGTGGGTGAAGGATATGAACAGACACTTTTCAAAAGAAGACCTATATCAGGCCAACAAACACATGAAAACCTGCTCATCATCACTGGATATTACAGAAATGCAAATCAAAACCACATCAAGATACCACCTCACTCCAGTTAGAATGTCGATCATTAAAAAATCTGGAGACAACAGATGCTGGAGAGAATTTGGAGAAATAGGAACACTTTTACACTGGTATTGGGGGTGTAAATTAGTTCAACCATTGTGGAAGACAGTGTGGCAATTCCTCAAGGACCTAGAAATAGAATTTCCAATTGACCAAGCAATTTATATCTAAAGGATTATAAATTGTTCTATTATAAAGACACATGCACACATATGTTCATTGCAGCACTGTTTATAATAGGAAAGAGCTGGAACCAACCCAAATGTTCATCAATGATAGACTGGACAGGGAAAATGTGGCACATATACACCATGGAATACTATGCACCCATAAAAAATAATGAGTTCATGTTTTTTGTAGGGACATGGATGAATCTGGAAACAATCATTCTCTGCAAACTGATGCAGGAATAGAGAATCAAGCATCACCTGTTCTCATTCATAGGTGGATGTTGAACAATGAGAACATATGAACACAGGAAGGGGAGCATCACACACTGGGGTCTGTTGGTAGGACTAGGGGAGAGACAACAGGGGTTTGGGAGTTGGGGAGGGATAACATGGGGAGAAATGCCAGATATAGCTGATGGGGGGATGAAAGCAGCAAACCACCTTGACATGAATATACCTATGCAACAATCCTCCATGTTCTGCACATAAATTCTGGAACCTAAAGTGCAATTATATGTATATATATGGTTGATTGTCTTTTCATTGTTGAATTGTAAGAGTTCTTTGTATATGCTGTATACCAGACCCTTACCAATATATAATCTGAAAAAATTTATTATATTCTAGAATTTTGCCCTTTATTTTTCTTGATATTGTCTGTCCTTTATTATAAATGGTTTTAATTTTGATTAAATCCAATTTATTTTTTGTTGCTTGTTCATTTGTTGTTATGTATAAGAAACCACTGCCAAATCTGAAATTATAAAGATTTATTCCCATGTCATTTTCCTAAGAGTTTTATGGTTTTAGATCTTATTTTTTTTATCTTTGATCCATTTTGAGCTAGTTTTTTGTGAATGGTGTAAGGTAAAGGTCCAACGACATTTTTTTCATACAAATTTCCATTTGTCCTAACACTACTCTTTTTCTTTTTCTTTTTGAGATGGAGTTATAACATTATTATTTTTACAAGAGGAGTTTTGTGATTTTTGTCTTTATATTTATGTCTTTGATCTACTTTGAATTAATTTTAAAATATGACATATGGTAAGATTCAACACTGTTCTTTTGCATATGGATATCTGTTTTCCTCAACATCATTTATTGAAGAGAATATTTTTAGCCTTACTGAATGGTCTTGGCACCATTATCAAAAATCAATTGACAATAAACATATGGGTGTATTTCTGGGCTCTCAATTATATTCCATTGATCTTATGCCAGTACACATCACTCTGATTACTGAATCTTTATAGTAAGTTTTAAGTTGGAAAATATAAATCCTTATAATTTGTTATTCATTTTTAAGACTGCTTTGCCAACACAAGGCCCCTTACAATCCCACATAAATGTTAGGATGAACTTTTCCATTTCTGTAAAACACTATTTTAGAATAGTGATAGAGATTGCATTTAATCTGCATACTTATTTGAGCAGGATTTTCATGTCAAAAATATTAATTTTTCTCAAATTTATAAGGAAGAAACAAACAAATTCATTGAAAATTGTCAAAGGACATAAGCAGACAATTTTCAAAAAAGTTATATATGCAGAAAACTAGTATATAAAAACACCCTCAACATCATTGACCCTTAGAGAAATGTAAATCAAAATCACCAAGAGATACCATCTCATGCCAGTCAGAATGGATATTACTAAAAAGTCAAAAAATAACAGGTGCTGGAGCAGTTGCAGAGTAAAAGGAATGTTATACACTGCTAGTGGAAATGTAAATTAGTTCAACCATAATGGAAATCAGTGTAACAATTCCTCAAAGACATAAAAACATAACTACCATTCAGCCCAGCAATCCCATTATTGGGTATGTACCCAAAGGAATATAAATTATTTTATTATAAAGACACAGCACTATTCACAATAACAAAGGCATGGAATCAACCTAAATGCCCTTCACTGGTAGACAGGATAAAGAAAATGTGGTACATATACAGCATGAAATATTATGTAGCCATAAAAATAAGGAGATTATGTCCTTTGCAGGAATATGGATGGAGCTGGAAGCCATTATTTTTTGCAAAGTAACACAAGAGCAGAAAACCAAATACTGCATGTTCTCACTTATAAGCAGAAACTAAAAGATGAGTATACATGGACATATAGAAGGGAACAACAGATGCTGGGGCCTACTTGAGGTTGGACAGTGGAAGGGAGAGGATCAGGAAAAATTACTAATGGGCACTAGGATTAATATCTGGGTGACAAAATAATCTGTAAAACAAACCCTCATGACATAAGTTTACCTTTATAACAAACCTGCACATGTACCCTTGAACTTAAAATAAAAGTAAAAAAGTATTATTTTAATCTGTCTTCTTTAGCCTGCTTTAATTTTTTTCAGCAATGTTTTATAGTTTTGTTTTGCCTCTCTTTTGTTAAATTTATTCTTGAGTATTTTATTCCTTCAGATGCTATTTTAAGTGAAAATGTCATTTTAAATTTCTTTTCAAAGTGTGTAAAAATACAACTGATTTTTGTGTGTTAATTTTATACCCTGTAACTTTTGCTGAATGCATTTATCAGCACTAATCGTTTTTTTTTTCAAATTTTATTTTTATTTTTAGTGTTTGTGGATACATAGCCGGTGTATATATGTATGGAGTACATAAGATGTTTTAATACAAACATGCAATGTGAAGTAAGCAAATCATGGAGAATAAGGTATCCATCCACCCAAAGCATTTATTCATTGAGCTGCAAACAATCCAATTACATGCTTTAAATTATTTTTAAAAGTACAGTTAAGTGATTACTGATTATGGTCACCTTATATGTTTGTACTATCAAGTACTAGGTCTTATTCATTCTTTCTATTTTTTTTTTTTTTTGGTATCCATTTACAATCCCCACTTCCCTGCATCCCCTACTACACTTCCCAGCCTCTGTTAACTATGCTTCTACTTTCTATGTCCCTGAACTTTAGTTGTTTTGGATTTCAGATCTCACAAATAAGTAAGAATCCATTATTGCATATGACTGGATTTCATTCATTTTTATAGGTGAATAGTATTTTATTGTGTGTATGTGCCACATTTTTTTATCCATTCATCTGTTGATGGACACTTAGCTTGCTTCCAAATCATGGCTTTTGTGAATAGTGCTGCAACAAACAGAAACAGTTTACCTCTTCAATACACTGGTTTTCTTTATTTTATGTTTATACCCAGCAGTGGGATGGCTGGATCATATGGTAGCCTGATTTTCAGTTTTGTGAGAAACTTCCAAACTCTTTACAATGGCTGTACTAATTTACATTCCCACTAACAGTGTACAAGTGTTTCGTTTTCTCCACATCTGTGACAGCATTTGTTATTGTCTGTCTTTTGGATATAAGCTATTTTTAATTGGAATAAGAATATTTCTTTGTAGTTTTGATTTAAATTTCTCTGATGATCAATGATATTGAGCATATTTTCATATATCTGTTTGCCATTTGTATGTCTCCTTTTGATAAATGTCTGTTCAAATCTTTTACACATCTTTTGATCAAATTATTAGTTTCTTTTTCCTGTGGAGTTGATTGGGCTCCACATATATTCTGATTATTAATCACTTCTCAAACGGGTAAAGTATTTACTCACCTTCTGTGGGATGTTTAGTCACTTTTTAGATTGTGATCTTTGCTGTGCAGAAGCTTTTAAACTCTATGTGATACCATTTATCCACTTTTGCTTTGATTGCCTGTGCTTGTGGGATATTGCTCAAGAAATCTTGCTCCAGCCCAATGTCCTAGAGAGTTTCCTCAACGTTTCAATGTTTTTTAATAGTAGTTTCACAGCTTGAGATCTCAGATTTAAGTCTTTAATCCATTTCCACTTGATTTTTCCATATGGCAAAAGATAATGGTCTAGTTTTATCATGTTTCATATGGATATTGAGCTTTCCCAGCATAATTTATCCAAGAGACTCCGTTCTTCAGTGTATGTTGTTGGCATCTTTGTTGAAAAGGAGTTTACTATAGTGTGTGGATTGGTGCTTGGGTTCTCTTTTCTGTTCTCTTGGTCTATGTGTCTGTTTTTATTCCAGTACCATGCTGGTTTTGTTACTATAGCACTGTGGTATAATTTGAAGTCAGGTAATATGATTCCTCCAGGTTTTTTTTCTTCTTCTTTTGTTTATTTTAGAAAAGGCTTAATATGTAAGGGGTAGTAAGAAAGATCGTCTTGTTAGCCTTTTGGTTAAAGTCATTGGTTAAGTAGCATCAAGGCAGAACACAGCCATAAAAGAATACCTTCCCTATGGAACAAAACAGAGGCACCAGAGGCAACACAACATATCTACAACTATACAATCTTTGATAAACCTGACAAAAACAAGCAATGAGGAAAGGATTCCCTGTTTAACAAATGGTGTTGGGAAAACTGGCTAGTCATGTGCAGAAAGCAGAAACTAAACCCCTTCCTGACACCTTACACTAAAATTAACTCCAGATGGATTAAAGACTTAAACATAAGACCTGGCACCATAAAAACCCTCGAAGGAAATCTAGGCAAAACTATCCAGGACATAGGAGTAGGCAAGGACTTCATGAACAAAACACCAAAAGCATTGGCAACAAAAACCAAAATAGACAAATGGGACCTAATTAAACTCCACAGCTTCTGCACAGCAAAAGAAACAGTCACTAGAGTGGATCGGCAACCAACAGAATGGGAAAATTTTTTGCAGTTTACCCATCTGACAAAAAGCTGATATCCAGAATTTACAAAGAACTCAAACAGATTTACAGGAAAAAAACAAACAAGCCCATTCAAAAGTGGGCAAAGGACATGAGCAGACACTTTACGAAAGAAGACATATATGAGGCCAACAATCATATGAAAAAATGCTCATCGTCACTGGTCATCAGAGAGATGCAAATCAAAACCACATTGAGATACCATCTCACGCCAGTTAGAATGGCGATCATTAAAAAATCTGGAGACAACAGATGCTGGAGAGGATGTGGAGAAATAGGAACACTTTTACACTGTTGGTGGGAATGTAAATTAGTTCAACCATTGTGGAAGACAGTGTGGCGATTCCTCAAGGCCTTAGAAATAGAAATTCCATTTGACCCAGCAATCCCATTACTGGGTATATATCCGAAAGACTATAAATCTTTCTACTATAAGGACACATGTACACGAATGTTCATTGCAGCACTGTTTACAATAGCAAAGACCTGGAATCAACCCAAATGCCCATTGATAATAGACTGGATTGGAAAAATGTGGCACATATACACCATGGAATATTATGCAGCAATCAGAAATGATGAGTTTGTGTCATTTGTAGGGACATGGATGAATCTGGAGAACATCATACTCAGCAAACTGACACAAGAACAGAAATTGAAACACCGCATATTCTCACTCATAGGCGGGTGATAAAAAATGAGAACACATGGACACCGAAAGGGGAGTACTAAACACTGGTGTCTATTGGAAGGAAAAGGGGAGGGCCAGTGGGAGGGGGAGGTGGGGAGGGATAGCCTGGGGAGAAATGCCAAACGTGGGTGAAGGGGAAAAGGAAAGCAAAACACATTGCCATGTGTGTACCTACGCAACTGTCTTGCATGCTCTGCTCATGTACCCCAAAACCTAAAATACAATAAAAAAAAATTGAAAATGTAAAAAAAAAAATGTATACCTTCCCTATCAGCTTCGTGATTGAAAACAAAAAGAAGCCCTAAGTTCTTCACATTGAACACAATGGGCCCTTTAGGTATGGCAATCACAGTTTCTGTATTTCCCAGAGCAACCTTGATTTCAGATGTTTTGGTATTCTTGCAATTACTCTCCTAAATTAGAGCTCAGAAAAAACTGAAATACATATAATAGTCTTTCTTTGTGAGCAAGGTTTTCATTAAACATAGCCTTTATTGAAAGTATCTTTGCCACGTCCTAATACTGTAATGTAAATTGTTATTCAAAAGTGGATCTGTCTTTATTCATAAGGTTCTGAGAAGGTTCTGTGAAGTATATTGATGTACTTTGAGTTGGAGAGTTAGTTATATAGTATAATGCTATTGTTTCATTGCTTGAGTAAATGTAGAATTTACATTAACTTAAGGAAACAGATCACTGTAGGTTTTTCTAAGTATCTTGCAGTAAATCAACCTCCAAAGACTTCCTTAGGAAGCAAATTGACTCTTTAAAAATATATAAATACAACACATAATCATAGTTCTTAAACCACCTAGCTCTTTAATTCAAATGTAAGAAAAATATATCAGTATAGAATATGGCTTTCTGTAGATTTAGAGAAAAAGCTTGCATGTTTCTAATCTAATCAGTCTTACAGTGCTTTGCATGTTTTCATTTGTTTACGGTTGACTAAGAGGATGGTTGCATTTGTGTAACCACTTACCTTAGTTCATTTTAAGTTTTCTTCTAAAAAGTGTGTAATTATTTAATGCTTCCCAAATAGAAGTACAGATTTTGTTCATGTATTTTCTGAATTTTTAACTATGTCCTCTTTTTTATTATTTGGCATAGAAATCTTCATTTGTTTTCTCTTTAGTAAAATGCAGTGATACAATTATTGCAAAATGTTTACTGGCATATTTTAATCTCTAACCCAGTCACAGTTTAAAGTAATAATTATTCAGCAAAGTTATTCCAATAGGTTTGTTCTTTTTTGCATAAGATAACTTTGACTATTCTGGGTCTCAGTGGTTTTATATAAATTTTAGAATAGTTTCTTCTATTTCTGTGAAGAATGTGATTTGTATTTTGATTGAGATTGCATTGAATCTGTAGATTGCTTTGTATACTATAAACATATTAACAATATTGATCATTCCAATCCATAAATATGAAATATCTTTTCATTTTTTGGTGTTCTCTTCAATTTGTTTTATCAATGTCTAGAATTTTCATTATAGAGATCTTTTATTTCTTTGGTTAATTTCTTAGTATTTAATTTTATGTGTGGATATTGTAAATGTGGTTACTTCTATAATTTTTTTTCACATTGTTCACTGTTGGCATACAGAAATGCTACTTATTTTTATATATTGATTTTGCATCCTGCAGGTTTACTGAATTTTCTTATTGATTCTAATAGATTTTTGGCAGAGTCTTTAGGTTTTTCCAAATATGAGATTATATTATTTGCAAACAAGGATAATTTGGCATCTTCCTTTCCAATTCGGATGTCCTTTATTTCTTTCTCTTATCTGATTGCTTTAGCTAGCACCTCTAGTACTATACTGAATATCAGTGGTGAATGGGGGCATCCTTGTTGTGTTCCAGATATTAGAGAAAAGATTTTCAGTTTTTGCCATTAAGTATGATACTAGTAGTGGGTCTTTTATATATGACTTTTATTATGCTGAGATATGTGTTTTCTATTAAAAGTTTATTGAGGATTTTTACCATAAAAAGATGTTGAATTTAACAAAATTTTTTTCAGCATCAATTGAAATAATCATATTATTTTTGTTCTTCATTCTGTTTGTATGACATATCAAATTGATTGATTGATTTCTGTATGTTAAATCAACTTTGCACTCTAGGGACAAATCCCACTTGGTCATGATAAATGATTCTTCTCATGTATTGTTGAATTCAGTTTTCTAGTATTTTGTTAAGGACTTTTGCACCAATATTTATCAGATACACTGGCCTGTAGTTTTCTTTTTTGGAAGTTTTTTTGTCTTGTTTTGGTATCAAGGCAATACTGGCCTCAGAATGAGTTTGGAAGTATCTCCTCTTTCTTTATTTTTTTTAAAATTATTTTCAATAGACCTGGTATTAGTTCCTTAAATGTTTGGGAGAATTCATTGGTGATGTTATCAGGTTCTGGACTTTTTTTACTGGGTGACTTTTTTTTATACAACTATGATCTAGTTACTTATTATTTGCCTGTTCAGGTTTTGGATTTCTTTCTGGTTCCAGTAAAGTTGTATGTATCTAAAAATTTGTCTGTTTCATTGAGATTTTCCAGTGTATTGATATATAGTTGCTCATAGTAGCCAATGATTTTCCTTTGAGTTTCTGCAGTATCAATTGCAATGTTTCCTTTTTCATTTTTGATTTAATTTATTTGGATCTTATCTCTTATTCTTTTACTTAGTCTTAGCTAAATGTTTCTCGATTTTGTTTAACTTTGTAAAAAATCAACTTTTGCAAATATTTACCTTCTTATTGTTTAATTTTATTTCAATGTAATTTATTTCTGTTCTGATATTTATTCTTTTCTTCTACTAATTTTAGGTGTGATTTGCTTTTCCATTTCTAGTATTTTTTAAAATTATTTTTATGAGATGGAGTTTCACTCTTGTTGCCCAAGCTGGAGTACAATGATGTAATCTCAGCTCACTGCAACCTCTGCCTCCCAGGTTCAAGGAGTTTTCCTGGTCCAGCCTCCCACGTAGCTGGAATTACAGACATGTGCCATCTTGTTGGTCAGGCTGGTCTTGAACTCCTGACCTCAGACGATCCACCTGCCTTGGCTTCCCAAATGAGCCACTGCTCCTGGCTGCATTTCTAGTCCTTTAATATACATTGTTATATTGTTTATTTGACTTTTTTCTATGTTTATGTAGGCATAAACTTCCATCTTAGTGCTATAAACTTCCATCTTAGTGCTGCTGTTGCTGTATACCATAGGATTTGATAGACTTTGTTTTCATTATCATTTGTTTCAAGAAATTTTTCAATTTACTTCTTAACACACTGGTCATTAAGGAGCATATTTAATTTCCATATATTGTATAGTTTTCAAAATTTATTTGTAAAATATTAAACTCTAGTTTTATTTCATTGAAGCCTGAGGAGATGCTTGATAGTATTTCATTTAAAAAAATCATTTGAGACTGTTTTTCTGATATAATATATAGTCTATTATTGAGAATAATCTATGGGTTGGGGGAAATAATGTGTGTTCTGAATCTCTTGCATGGAAGTTCTGTAAACAGCTATTAGATTCATTTGGTCTATAGTGCAGGTTAAATCTGATATTTCTTTGTTGATTTTCTTTCTAAATGATATGTCCAATGCTGAATGTGGAGTATTGAAGTCTCCAGCTATTATTGTATTGGGGCCTCTCTCTCTCTTTAACTTTAAGAATATTTCCTTTATATATCTGACTCCTCCAGTATTGGGTGCATATATATATAAAATTGTTATATCTTCCGGCTGAATTGGCCACTTTATTATATTAGTGACTTTTTTCATTTCTTGTAGTTTTTTTTGTTTTTTTTTTATTTTTTTTTAATTTTTTATTGGATTATAGGTTTTGGGGTACATGAGCAGAGCATGAAAGACAGTTGCGTAGGTACACACATGGCAGTGTGCTTTCTTTTCTTCTCCCCTTCACCCACATTTGGCTTTTCTCCCCAGGCTATCCCTCCCCACCTCCCCCTCCCACTGGCCCTCCCCTTTTCCCCCCAATAGACCCCAGTGTTTAGTACTCCCCTTTCTGTGTTCATGTGTTCTCATTTTTCATCACCCACCTATGAGTGAGAATATGCGGTGTTTCATTTTCTGTTCTTGTGTCAGTTTGCTGAGGATGATGTTCTCCAGATTCATCCATGTCCCTACAAACGACACAAACTCATCATTTCTGATTGCTGCATAATATTCCATGGTACAGGAAAAAAACAAACAAGCCCATTCAAAAGTGGGCAAAGAATATGAACAGACACTTTACGAAAGAAGACATATATGAGGCCAACAATCATATGAAAAAATGCTCATCGTCACTGATCATCAGAGAGATGCAAATCTTGTAGTTTTTATCTTGAAATCTACTTTTTTTTCTGAAATAAGTATACTTGTTGTAGTTTGGTTTCCATTGGCAAAGAAATATCTTTTTTCATCTTTTTTAAGGTCTATGTGTGTCTTTATAAGTGAAGTGTTTTTCCTGTAGGCAACTGATCAATGGATCTTGTTTTTTTTTTTTTTTTAAATCCATTTAGTCAGTCTATTTCTTTTGATTGGAGAGTTTAGTCCATTTATATTCAATGTTATTATTGATAAGTAAGAATTATTTCTGCTATTTTCCTATTTCTGGTTGCTTTGTGGTCTTCTTTCTTTTTTTAATTCATCTTCCTATAGTGAAGATGATTTTCTTTGGGGACATAATTAAGTTTCTTAATTTTTATTTTTTTGTGTATCTGTTGTATGTTTTTTAGTTTGAGGTTACCATGAGGTTTCCAAATATTATCTTATAACTCATTATTTTAACCCAATAACAACTTATACTATTTTCACAAACAAGTAAAAAAAAATTAACCTTAACTTTTCTCCCCCACTTTTTAACTTATTGCTATTTCTTTTTGTATCTTATTGTACCATGTTTTGAAAACTGTTGAATATATTAATTTTGATTGGTTTATCTTTTAGCCTTTTTACTCAAGATATGAGTAGTTCACAAACCACAATTACAGTCTTAAAGTAGTTTGTGTTTTTCTGTGTACTTTCTTTTTTTTTTTTATTTTTTATTTTTTATTGGATTATAGGTTTTGGGGTACATGAGCAGAGCATGCAAGACAGTTGCGTAGGTACACACATGGCAGTGTGCTTTGCTTTTCTTCTCCCCTTCACCCACATTTGGCATTTCTCCCCAGGCTATCCCTCCCCACCTCCCCCTCCCACTGGCCCTCCCCTTTTCCCCCCAATAGACCCCAGTGTTTAGTACTCCCCTTTCTGTGTACTTTCTATTATCATCAGTTTGTTTTGTACCTTCAGATATTTATTTATTGCTTATTAATGTCACTTTCTTTCTGACTAAAGTCCTCTCCTTTTATCTTTTCTTGTAGAATAGGTCTAGTATTGTTAAAATCCCTGAACTTTTGTTTTTCTCAGAGAGTATTTCTCCTTCATGTTTGAGGGATATTTTTATTGCTTATACTATTCTAGGGTAGTTTCTTTTTTCTTCATCACTTTACATATGTTATGTTCCTCTTCCCTGGCCTATAAGGTTTCCATTCAAAAGTCTCCTGCCAGATATATTGTAGTTCCATTGTGTATTATTTTTCTCTTTTCTCTTGCTGATTTTAGAATTATTTCTGTATCCTTGATCTTTGGGAGTTTGATTATTAAGTGACTTTAGGTAGTTTTCTTTTGGTTAACTCTACTTGTTTTTCTATAACCTTTTTGTACTTCAATACTGTTATCTTTCTCTAAGGTTTGGGAAGTTCCCATTTAATAAACTTTCTACCCCTAATTTTTTTCTCTATCTCCTCTTTACAGTCAATAACTCCTATATTTGCCCTGTTGAGGCTATTTTCTAGATCCTGTAGGTGTGCTTCATTGTTTTCTATTATTTTTCTTGTCTTCTCTGACAATGTATTTTTAAATAGCATGTCTTTAAGCTTACCAATTTTTTCTTCTGCTTGATTCATTCTACTGTTAAAGAACTCTGATGCATTCCTCAGTACATCAATTGGATTTATTAGGTCCAAAATTTATGCTTGATTTTTTGAATATTAATCTCTTTGTTAAATTTATCAGATATAATCCTGAATTTCTTTTCTGTGTTACTTTGGATTTTTTAAAGTTTCCTCAACACACCTATTTTGTATTTTCTGTCTGAAAGGACTCTTTCCAGGATTGGTTCTTCTTGCCATATTTAGTTCATTTGGTGAGGACATGCTTTTCTGGATATTGTTGATGCTAGTAGATGTTCTTCGGTGTCTGGGCACAGAAAGGTTAAATATTTATTTCAGTCTTCACTGTCCAGACATATTTGCAGCTGCCCCCCTGGTGAAGGCTTTCCAGATATTTGGGAGAACTTGGGTGCTGTAATCTAAGTTATATCAGCTTTAAAACCACCCCAAGCCCAGTGACACTGTGGTTTTTGAAGACTCATAAAGGTGCCACCTTTTTGGTCTTGGACCGATTCTGGAAGAATTGTCTAGATTCCCAGACTGAGATTCTTTTTCTCTTCTCTAACCTTTGCTCAAACACACATAGTCTCTCTATTCTGAGCCACCTAAATTTGGGAATGGAATGACATAACCCCTCTGTAGCCACCACTACTATGACTGCACTGGGTCAAATCTGAAGCCAGCAAAGCACTGGGTCTTGCCCAAGGTCTGCTGTCACTACTCCCAGCTACTGTTTCTGTTCATTCAAGGTCCTGAGGCTCCACAATCAGCAGGTGGGAAACCCAGCCAGGGCTGTGTTCTTTCCTTTAGGGTGGTGAGGTCTCCTAAGACTCGGGTGGGTCCAGAAGTGCCATCTGGTTGTCAGGGACTAGAGTCAAAATTATTAGAAGTCTACCTGCTATTCTACTCGAGTGTAGCTGAGCTGATACTCAAATAAAAAAACTCAGTCCTTTCCACTCTTTCTTTCCCTTTCCAAAGGCAGAAAAGCCTCACCCTGTAGCCTCTGCCACACTTGGCCATTAGAAGTACTGACAGACTACCGCAGATGTTTTTTTAAGGTTCAAAGTCTCTTAAGTCACCTTGTGTTGAATGCTGCTTGGCTTGGGACTCACCCTTCAGGGTAGCGTACTCTCCTCTGGCCCAGGGCATGTCCAGAAATGCCATCCTAGAGTCAAGTCCTGGAATCAGTGATCCCTTGAGCCTGCTTGGTGCTCTACTTCCCTGTGGCAGTGTTGATTCCTAAAGTGCAAGACAAAGTCCCCTTTACTTTTCCCTCTGTTTTTTTCAAGCAGAAGGAGTTTTGTTCCATAGCCACCACAGCTGGTAATATGCTGAGTCTCACCTGAAGCCAGCAAGTGTCAGAGGCTCACCAAGGCCTTCAACATAGTATCTGAGTATCACTGCTTGCTATTTAGGATCCAAGGGCTCTTCAGTTAGCAGGTGATAAATGCTGGCCAGGTGTTTTTCCTCCAAAGTAGTAGGTTCCCTTCTGGCCAAGTGTATGTTTAGAAATTTTATTCCAGAGCTAGAGTCTGGAATGGGGGACTCATGACTCTGACTATTTCCCTATCCTACCGTAGCTGAGCTGGTATCCAAGATGCTCGACAACATCCTCCCTGCTCTTCAATCTCCTCTCCTCATGTGAAAGAAAAGGGTTTTTTTGGATCCATGAGCTGTGCAGCCTGGGATTAGTTAACAGGAGGGGTGATTGCAGCACACCCTTGGTTTCTCCAGCTGGCATATCGATATGTCTCATACCCACACAGTCCACTGTCTTTTGGCCTATTTTAGCCCTAGGACTCACCTAAGAGTTGCAGTCCTTTTGGTCTAAAGGGCCTTTAAATTTACTTGTGACTGAGAGCACTTTGGCCCTCAGTGGCAAGGTTTGTGGACCTCTAAGATCCATGATTCTCTGCTGGCTAGGGGTGATTTGAATTCTCCCTTCATGGGAAGGCATCAGCTGTATTTGGTCTAGATTTTTTTATTGCTCTAACAGAGCATCACTGAGTTCAATGTTTCGCAATTTCTGTGTTCTCCTTTCCTTAGCCCCCAGAGATGCTTCCACACCAACTGCTGCTGCTGGGTGCTGGGGAGGGTTGGCATTGGCAATTCAGGATTGTTTTTCTATCTCTTTACTATCCCTTTCAGTGATATAAAGTTAAAGATAGGTACTATGAGTACGTACCAGATTTTTTGGTTCTTTTGAAGGCGTTTTGTTGTTGTTCCTGTTTTTGTTTTTGTTGTTTGTTTGTTTTTGTGTATAGCTGTTAACTTGGTGTTCTTGCAAAGAGGGACAATTTGTGAAGTTTTCTGTTCTGCCCTCCTGCTCCACCATTCTCTTCCACTAGTAGATTTTTGTGCCTGAAGATTTTTAAAGAATTTTCCTTTTAAATTAGAATGACTCCTATTTATTTATTTATTTTACTTAACTGCTCTTACAAGAACTTTGAGTACACTGTTGAATAGTGGTGGCAGAAGTGAGAATCCTTGTGCAGATCCAGATCTTAGAGAAAACATTTTCAGTCTTTCACCATTGAGTGTAACATTAGCTGTGTGCTTTTATAAACATACTTTTTTCTGTTGAGGGAGTTCTATTGTATTAATATTATTAATTATCTGAGTGCTTTAATTATAATAGAGCATTTGATTTTGTCAAGTGCTTTTTCTGTGTCAGTTAAAGTTATTATGTTGTTTTTTTTCCCTTTTTTCTATTCATGTTTTTTATTGTCTTTACTGATTTTTATGTTTAACTATCCTTATAATCCTGGGATAAATTTCAGTTTGTTATAGTTTATAATTCTTTTAATAATCTTCTGGATATAATTTGCTAGTTTTCTTTAAAGATTATTCTATTTGCATTTATAAGTGACATTAGTGTGCAATATGTTTTACTTGTATTCTCTTTGTTTTTGGTGTCAGACTCATAGGATGAGTTAAGAGAAATCAATAAAACCAAAGAATAATTCTTTTAAAAGATCAAAAAATTTCTGAACATGTAGCTAGACCCACTAATAAAATGGGAGAGAAGATATAATTAACTAAAATCAGAAATGAAAGTAGGGACATAACTATGGACATTGCAGTCAATCTAGCTAAATTATTTGTCAATAAAAAAATTTTTTTTGAAGAACCTATCTGTGGTTCCTTTGAATTTCTCTATACTTTTATTCTCTGAATATTTCATTTATCTTCACTTTAACTTTTACCATTACCTTCCTTCTGCCGTATTTTTATTTAGCTTACACTTCTTTCTCTATTTAGTTTAGACATAAAATAAAGATATTGTTTTGAGACTTTTTAAAAAAATAAATTGAGGTAAAAAAACACCTAACATAAAATTTACCATCTTAACAATTTTTAAGTATACAGTTTATTACTGCTAAATATATTCAGATTGTTTTGTAACTAATCTCCAAAATCTTTTCATTTTTCATCTCTATACCCATTAAACTTCAACTCTCCATTTCTCCCTTTTCTCTATTTACTGCTTCTGAGTTTGACTACTGTCAATACTATATAAAAAAAATCAGCCTAAGCTTGGGAGAGGATCCAAGATGGCCAAATAAAAACAGCTCTGGAGTGCTGTTCCCAGCAAGAACAATGAATAGAGTGAGTGCCCACTGCATTTTCAAAGAAATTTACAATGCTCACAGACCGGGAGATTCCTGAGCCAAAAGGCAACACAAGTTTTTGGCATGGGAGTTTCAGCCAGTGTCAGATTGGTGCACAGAAAGCGACACAAATTTGAGTGGCCTTTTCAACTGGCACCTGGAACACCTAAGACAGAGCCACCCATTCAACTGAAAGGGAGGTGGCAGAGACAGGGAGCCAGACAATCTGGCTCAGCCAGTACCACCCCCACAAAACAAGCAATCTGAAATGCTCTGGACTGAGAGATTTTCAGCAAGCTCAGCTGGACCCAGGACAGTCCAGCTCAGTGAAGGGAAGGGCAACCACCACTCCTGAGGCAGTCTGCCACTACCAAGGCAGTTCACACAGCAGTGGGACAGAGCCTGTGACAGCTCAGCAACACCTCTGTTGACAGACTGTGACTAGACTACTCCATGCAGGGCAGGGAATGTATGAAAAAAGGCAGCAGCATGACAGAAACTTGTAAATAAAGCCGACATTTCTAGGACAGAGCACTTGCAAAAAGAAGAAGTTATGAGTTCTGCTGCAGCAACTATAAAAGTACCCACCCAGCATCTCTGCACAGAACAATGGAGCTCCAGCACAACACTTGAGCTCCTATAAGGGACAGACTGTCTCCTCAAGTAGCTCCATGACCCCTGTATACCCAAAAAGACACCTAATAAAGGAGAGCTCAGGCCGATGTCTGGCAGGTACCCTTCTGGGACAAAGATAACAGGAGAAGAAACTGGCAGGTATGCTAACTGTTCTGCAGCCCCCACAGGTGATCCCCAGGCAACCAAGGTCTAGAGTGGACCTCCAGAAGTTGTGGAGCAGAGGGACCTGACTGTTAGAAGGAAAACTAAGAAACAGAAAGAAATAACTTCATCAGCAACAAAAAGGATGTCCACTCAGAGACCTTATCCAAAAGTCACCAACTACAAAGACCACCAGTGGATAAAACAACTAAAATGGAAATAAACCAGCACAAAAAGGATGAAAACACCAAAAACCAGAATACCTCTCCTCCTCCAAAGGATCACAACTCCTCACTAGCTAGGGATCAAAGATGGATGAAGAATTAATCTGATGAATTGAGAGAAACAGGCTTCAGAAGGTGGGTAATAAAGAACTCCTCTGGCCTAGAAGAAAATGTACTAACCTGGTAACAACCGGGAAGACGGCGCTGTAGTACCAACTTAGAATTGCAGCTCCCAGTGAATCCACAGAGGGTGAGTGGACACCGCATTTCCATACGGATCTTTATTGTCCACAGACTAGAAGATTCCCAGGTGTAAGAGCCCCACAGGCCACCAGTGCGGCAGTTTGGACTGGCGTGGCTGTTTGGGCCGGTGTGGCTGTTTAAGCTGAGGCCGTAGCACAGTGACACTTCATACAAAATACACTCTTTTGGTTGCCCTGTTAAACTGGCAACTGGAGATTTTGGAAGGCAGATTAGCACATTCATCTGATCAAACAAGACTTAAACAGAAAGCCAGTCCAGGAGATTCCCAGGCAGCAACGTGGTCTTAGCCAGTGCAGTGGGTCACTGCTTGGGAAATCACACAGATCCTGGCGCCCTTGCAGAAGGTGACTGGAATACCTGGGAGAGAGTCAACCATTCAACTTTAAAAAAAAAAAAAAGAACTCTGAGGCAGGGAGCCAGGTGAACAGGCTCGGTGGGTTTCACCCCCACAAAAACAAACAAAACAGCAATTGGAAACACTCGGGGTTGAGAGTTTCATGGCAAGCACAGCTGAATCCAGGACAGTGAAGCTCAGTGGGGGAGAAGCGTCTGCCACTACCGAGGCATGCAACCCCCGTGGAGGTACTCAGCCATTGCTGACACAGCCTGCTATTGCTGAGGCAACCCACCATAACAGAGAGAGTCCACCACTACAGAGGCAGGCCACCATCGCCACTGCAGTTCTAATTATGCCCATATACACAGGAGTACATGGAATTACACAGGGCAGCAAGGCGGAGCCCACAACAGCAGGGCATAGCCTACAGCAGCAGGGCGGAGCCCATGGTAACAGAACAGAGCCCACAACAGGTCATCATAGCCACTACAGGCAGGCAGTGACTAGAATGCCTCCTCGCTGGGCAGGAAAGTACAACGGATACTCATAAATTAAGCCCTAACTCCCTAAAACAGAGCACCTTAGGATAAAAAAGGAGCTTTATGAGTTCTGTTGCAGCAGACTTAAATGTACCTGCCTAGCAGCCCTGAATGAAAAACAAAGCTCACAGTTCAGCACTAGAGCTTCTATAAAGAACAGACTGTCTCCTCAAGCAGCTGACTGAGCTCCGTATATCCAAAGAGTCACCCCACAAAAAAAATGATCAGACTGACATTTGGCGGGCATCATTAAGGGACAAAGATAGCACAAGAAGAATCTGGTAGCAACCCTCATGGTTCTGCAGCTGCTACAGGAGCTCCCCAGGCAAGCAGGGCCTGGAGTGGACCCCAGCAGTCCTACAGCAGTGTGGCCAGACTGTTATAAGGAAAACTAAAACACAGAAATAACTTTATCATCAACAATCTAAGCGTCCACTAAGAGACCCAATTAGAAAATCAGCAACCACTTAGAAGAGAGGCAGATAAATCCACAAAGATGGGAAGAAACCAGCACAACAAGGAGGAAAACACTCAAAACCAGAACACCTTACGTCCTACAAAAAAACAAAACTCATCACCAGCAAGGGAACAAAGCTGGACAGAGAATGAGTGTGATGAAATGATGGAATCAAACTTCAGAAGGTGGGTAATAAGAAATTTCATGAGCTAAAAGAACATGCCAAATGCTAAAAAGCATCAACAAAATAAAGAATCTTCATCAACTAGTGAGCAAAACAGCCAGCTAGCATCAAAATGGCAGGATCGAATTAACACATAACAATATTAACCCTAAATGTAAATGG
The DNA here is from genome assembly GCF_049354715.1 of Callithrix jacchus. Taxonomy (NCBI): domain Eukaryota; kingdom Metazoa; phylum Chordata; class Mammalia; order Primates; family Cebidae; genus Callithrix; species Callithrix jacchus. Next base: position 64,505,777 of record NC_133524.1, on the reverse strand, counting down.
GCTAAATGCACCAATCAAAAGAGAGAGACAGGCAAATTAAATAAAAAGCTAAAACTATTGGTGTGCTGCATCCAGGAAACCCATCTCACATGCAAGGATACACAAAGGCTCAAAATAAAAAGATGGAGAAAGATTTATCCAGCAAATAAAGAGCAAGAAAAAAAAAAGATAAGCAGGAGTTTCAATTCTCATCTCTGATAAAATAGACTTTAAAGCAACAAAGATCAAAAGAGACAAAGAAGGACATTACATATTGGTAAAAGGATTGATACAACAAGAAGAGCTAACGATTCTAAATATATATGAACCCAATAGTAGAGCACCCTGATATATAAGGCAAGTGTTTAATGACTTACAAAGAGACTTAGACTTCCACACAATAATAGTGAAAGACATTAAAACTCTACTGTCAATATTAGACAGATCAACCAGACAGAAAATCAACAAGGATATCCAGGGCTTGAACTCAGACCTGGAGCAAGCAAACCTGGTGGACATTTACAGAACTCTCCACCCCAAATCCACAGAATATACATTCTTCTCAGCACCACATCATACCTACTCTGAAATTGACCAAATAATTGAAAGTAAAGCACTCCTCAGCAAATGCAAAACAACTGAAATCATAACAAACAGTCTCTCAGACCATAGTGCAATCAATTTAGAACTCAGAATTCAGAAAATAACTCAGAACCACATAGCTTCATGGAAACTGAAAAACTGGCTCTTGAATGTTGATTGGATAAACAATGAAATGAAGGCAGAAATAAAGAAGTTCTCTGAAACCAATGAGAACGAAGACACAACATATCAGATGTGTTTTACAACACATTTAAAGCAGTCTCTAGAGGAAAATATAGAGCAATAAGTGCCCACATGAGAAGAGTGGAGAGATCCAAAATGACACCCTATCAACAAAATTGAAAGAGCTAGAGGAGCAAGATCAAAAAAACTCAAGACCAAGCAGAAGACAAGGAATAACTAAGATCAGAGCAAAACTGAAGGAGATAGAGACACAAAAAACCCTTCAAAAAATCAATAAATCCAAGATCTGGTTTCTTGAAAAGATCAACAAAATAGACCGCTAGCAAGACTGATAAAAAAGAAAAAAGAGAATAACCAAATAGATGCAATAAAAAACGATAAAGGGGAAATCACCACAGATTCCACAGAAATTCAAACCATCATCAGAGAATATTACAACTCTATGCACATAAACTAGTAAACCTGGAAGAAATGGATAAATTCCCAGACACTTGTGTCCTCTCAAGCCTAAACCAGGAGGAAGCCAAAACCATGAATAGACCAATAACAAGGTCTTAAGTTAAGGCAGCCACTAAAAGCCTACCACACACACAAAAAAAGCCCAGGTCCATATGGATTCAAAGCTGAATTTTACCAGACACACAAAGAGGAGCTGGTACCATTCCTTCTGAAACTATTCCAAACTTTCCAAAAGGAGGGAATCCTTCCCAAATCATTTTATAAGACCAACATTATCCTGATACAAAAACCTGGCAGAGACTCAACAAGAAAAGAAAACTTCAGGCCAATATTCATGATGAACATATATGTAAAAATCTTCAATAAAATACTGGCAAGCCAATTTCAACAGCACATCAAAAAGCTTATTCATCATGATCAAGTAGGATTCATCCCGGGAATGCAAGGCTGGTTCAACATATGCAAGTCTATAAACGTAATTCACCACATAAACAGAACCAAAAACAAAAACCACGTGATTATCTCAATTTCCGCAGAGAAGGCCTCTGACAAAATTCAACAGCCCTTTATGCAAAAAACCCTCAATAAACTCGGAATTGATAAAATGTATCTGAAAAAATAAAAGCTCTTTACGACAAACCAACAGCTAATATCATACTGAATGGGCAAAAACTGGAAGTATTCCCTTTGAAATCCGGCACTAGACAAGGATGCCCTCTCTTACCACTCCTATTCAATAGAGTACTGAAAATTCTAGCCAGAGCAATCAGGCAAGAAAAAGAAATAAAGGGTATTCAAATAGGAAAGGTGGAAGCCAAATTGTCACTATTTGCAGATGACATGATAGTATACCTAGAAGACCCCATCGCCTCAGCCCAAAAACCCCTGAAACTGATAAGCAACTTCAGCAAAGTCTCAGGATATACAATCAATGTGCAAAAATCAAAAGCATTTCTATACAACAATAACAGGCTTAAAGAGAGCCAAATCAAGAACGAACTGCCATTCACAATTGCTACAAAGAGAATAAAATACCTAGGAATACAACTAACAAGGAATGTAAGGGAAGAAGAACTACAAACCACTGCTCAACGAAATAAGAGAGGACACAAACAGATGGAGAAACATTCCATGTTCATGGTTAGGAAGAATCAATATAGTGAAAATGGCCATACTGCCCAAAGTAATTTACAGAATCAACGCTATCCCCATCAAGCTACCATTGACTTTCTTCACAGAACTGGAAAAACCACCATGAACTTCATATGGAACCAAAAGAGAGCCCGCATAGCCAAGTCAATTCTAACCAAAAGAACACAGCGGAAGGGGTGGGGGGGTGCATCACACTACCGGATTTCAAACTATACTACAAGGCTACAGTAATCAAAACAGCATGGTACTGGTACCAAAACAGAGATATAAACCAATGGAACAGAACAGAGGCATCGGAGGCAACACAACATATCTACAACCATGCAATCTTTGATAAACCTGACAAAAACAAGCAATGGGGAAAGGATTCCCTGTTTAATAGATGGTGTTGGGAAAACTGGCTAGCCATGTGCAGAAAGCAGAAACTGGACCCCTTCCTGACACCTTACACTAAAATTAACTCCAGATGGATTAAAGACTTAAACATAAGACTTGGCCCCATTAAAACCCTAGAAGAAAATCTAGGCAAAACCATTCAGGACATAGGAGTAGGCAAGGACTTCATGGCCAAAACACCAAAAGCATTGGCAACAAAAGTCAAAATAGACAAATAGGACCTAATCAAACTCCACAGCTTCTGCATGGCTAAACAGTCACTAGAGTGAATAGACAACCAATAGAATGGGAAAAATTCTTGCAGTTTACCCATCTGACAAAGGGCTGATATCCAGAATTTACGAAGAACTCAAACAGATTTACAAGGAGAAAGCAAACAAGCCCATTCACAAATGGGCAAAGGACATGAGCAGACACTTTACAAAAGAAGACATACATGAGGCCAACAAACATATGAAAAAATGCTCATCATCACTGGTCATTAGAGAGATGTAAATCAAAACCACATTGAGATACCATCTCACGCCAGTTAGAATGGTGATCATTAAAAAATCTGGAGACAACAGATGCTGGAGAGGATGTGGAGAAATAGGAACACTTTTACACTGCTGGTGGGAGTGTAAAGTAGTTCAGCCATTGTGGAAGACAGTGTGGCAATTCCTCAGGGACCTAGAAATAGAAAATCCATTTGACCCAGCAATCCCATTACTGGGTATATAGCCAAAGGAGTATAAATCGTTCTTCTATAAGGACACATGCACACGAATGTTCATTGCAGCACTGTTTACAATAGCAAAGACCTGGAACCAACCCAAATGCCCATCGATGATAGACTGGACAGGGAAAATGTGGCACATATACATCACGGAATATTATGCAGCAATCAAAAACTATGAGTTCGTGTCCTTTGTTAGGGACGTGGATGAATCTGGAGAACATCATTCTAAGCAAACTGACACAAGAATAGAATATGAAATACCACATATTCTCACTCATAGGTGGGTAATGAACAATGAGAACACATGGACACAGGGAGGAGAGCACTACACACTGGGGTCTATTAGGGATAATAGGGTAGGGACATCAGGGAGGGGGGAGCTGGGGGGGGATAGCATGGGGAGAAATGCCAAATGTGGGTGAAGGGGAGGAAGGCAGCAGAACACACTGCTATGTGTGTACCTATGCAACTAACTTGCATGTTCTGCAAATGTACCCCAAAACCTAAAATGCAATAAAAAAAAGAAAATGTACTAATCCAATGCAAAGAAACTAAGAACCTAGAAAAACTGTTAGATGATATGCTAACTAGAATAAACATCCTAGAAAAGAATATAACTTACTTGATGGAGCTGAAAAACACAGTATGAGAACTTCATGAAGCATGCACGAGTTTCAATAGCTGAATCAACCAAGAAGAAAGGATATCAGAGATTGAAAATCATTTCAATGAAATAAAAACTAAAAGGAAAAATGGAGAAAAAGAGTAAAAATAAATGAACAAAGCCTTCAAGAAATATGGGATTATGTGAAAAAACCTAGTCTACGTTTGATAGGTGTACCTGAATGTGATGGAGAGAATGAATTCAAGCTGGAAAACAGTCTTCAGCATATTATCCAGAACTTCCCCAAACTAGCAAGCCATGCCATCATTCAAGTCGAAAAAATACAGAGAGCACCACAAAGATATTTTTCAAGAAGTGTAAACCCAAGGCATATAATCTTCAGATTCACCAGGTTTGAAATGAAGAAAAAAATGCTAAGGGCAGCAAGAGAGAAAAATCAGGTTACCCACAAAGGGAAGCTCATCAGACTCACAGCAGATCTCTCAGCAGAAACTCTGCAAACCAGAAGAGAGTGGGGGCCAATATTCAACATCCTTAAAGAAAAGAAGTTTCAATCTAGAATTTCATATCCAGCCAAACTAAGCTTCATATGTGAAGGAGAAAGAAAATCCTTTATGGACAAGTAATTGCTGAGAGATTTCATCACCCCCAGGCCTGCCTTATAAGAGCTCCTGAAAGAAGCACTAAACAAGGAAAGGAACAACCAGTACCAACCACTACAAAAACATGCAAAATGGTAAAGACCATCAACACAATGAAAAAAATGCTTTAACTAACGGGCAAACATCTAGGTAGCATCAAAATGACAGGATCAAATTGACACATAACCATATTAACCTTAAATGTAAATGGACTAAATGCCCCAATCAAAAGACACAGACTGGCAATAGGATAAAAAGTCAAGACCCAGCAGTATGCTGTATTCAGGAAACCTGTCTCACATGTCAGGACACACATAGTCTAAAAATAAAGGGATGGAGGAAGATTTATCAAGCAAATGGAGATCAAAAAAAGCAGGAGTTGCAATCCCAGTCTCTGACAAAATTGACTTTAAACCAACAAAGATCAAAAGAGACAAAGAAGGTATTACATAATGGTAAAACCATTAATGCAACAAGAAGCACTAACAATCTTAAATATATATGCACCCAATACAGGAGCAGCCAGGTATATAAAGGAAGTTCTTAATGACTTGCAAAGAGACTTAGACTACCACACAATAATAATGGGAGACTTTATCACTCCACTGTCAATATTAGACAGATCAACGAGACAGAAAATTAATGAGTATATCTAGGACTTGATCTCAGATCTGGACCAAGTGGACCTAATAGACATTTACATAACTCTCCACCCCAAATCCACAGAATACATATTACATATCTTTTTAAAAAATTAAGTAATTCTCTAGAGTTTGCAATTATAAGTCTACAACAAATTTAAATACAATTTCAAACATCATTATACCATTTCATCAATAGTGTAGGCATTATATAACAGAATATGAGTTATTTATTTAAGTTATCCCTAAGCTATAATCTATCAATTAATTGTTACTATTATTATTTGAAGAACTATCTTATTAAATCAATTAGGAATACAAAGAATAAAATATTTCATTTTACCTTAATCTCTTTCTTTCTTTCTTTCTTTCTTTCTTTCTTTCTTTCTTTCTTTCTTTCTTTCTTTCTTTCTTTCTTTCTTTCTTTCTTTCTTTCTTTCTTTCTTTCTTTTTTATTTTGAGATATAGTTTCGCTTTTGTTACCCAGGCTGGAGTGCAGTGGCGCGATCTCAGCTTACTGCAACCTCCACCTCTGAGATCAGGCAATTCTCCTTCCTCAGCCTCCCGAGTAGCTGGGATTACAGGCACGTACCACCATGCTCAGCTAAGTTTTTGTATTTTTAGTAGAGACGGGGTTTCACCATGTTGACCAGGATGGTCTCAATCTCTTGACCTCGTGATCCACCCGCCTCAGCCTCCCAAAGTGCTAGGATTACAGGCGTGAGCTACCCCACCCAGCCTACCTTAATCAATTTCTTATGTGATGTTCTTGTTTTTAATATAAGTCCTATATATTTGATCTATTTAATTTTTGTTTTTCCCAAAGAGCTTGTTTATTTATTTGTTTATTTAAAATCTTTTATTTTAGAGAGGGTGTCACTCTCACCACCCAGAGTGGAGTACAGCAGCACAATCTTGGCTCAGTGCAGCCTTGACTACCTGAGCTCAGGTGATTCTCCCACCTCATTAAGTCTCCCAAGTATCTGAAATAATTTTTCTTTTTCCTTTTTTTTCCTTTCTTTCTTTCTTTTTCTTTTCTTTCTTTCTCTCCCTTCTTTCTTTCTTTCTTCTTTCTTTTTTTCTCTTTCTTTACTCCCTCTCTCTTTTTTTCAGATAGGTTTTACCATGTTGCCCAGGCTTATCTAAAATTCCTGGGCTGCAAGCCATCCATTCATCTAGACCTCCAAAAGTGCTAAGATGACAGGCATGAGCTATCACACCTGGCTAGAGCTTTTTTTTTTTTTTTAACTCATAATGATTTTACATATTTATGAGACATATGGATATTTTGATACACTCAGAGAATATGTAAATATTTAAGTCAGGGTATTTAGAATATCAATCACCTAGTGTATTTATCATTTATATGTATTGGGAACATTTTATTTTTATTTACATATATATATTTTATTGCACTTTAGGTTTTGGGGTACGTGTGAAGAACATGCAGGATTGTTGCATAGGTACATACATGGCAATGTGGTTTGCTGCCTCCATCCCCATCACCTATATCTGGCATTATTCCCCATGTTATCCCTCTCCAGTACCCTACACCCACTATCCCTCCCCTAGATCCCCCCACAGATTTCAGTGTGTGATGCTTTCCTCCCTGTGTCCATGTGTTTCTATTGTTCATCACCTGCCTTTGAGTGAGAACATGTGGTGTTTGATTTTCTGTTCTTCTGTCAGTTTGCTGAGAATGACGGTTTCCACATTCTTCCATGTTCCTACAAAGGACACGATCTCATCAATTTCTTTTTTTTAATTTTTTATTGGATTTTAGGTTTTGGGGTACATGAGCAGAGCATGCAAGACAGTTGCGTAGGCACACACATGGCAGTGTGCTTTGCTTTTCTTCTCCCCTTCACCCACATTTGGCATTTCTCCCCAGGCTATCCCTTCCCACCTCCCCCTCCCACTGGCCCTCCCCTTTTCCCCCCAATAGACACCAGTGTTTAGTACTCCCCTTTCTGTGTCCATGTGTTCTCATTTTTCATCACCCACCTATGAGTGAGAATATGCGGTGTTTCATTTTCTGTTCTTGTGTCAGTTTGCTGAGGATGATGTTCTCCAGATTCGTCCATGTCCCTACAAACGACACAAACTCATCATTTCTGATTGCTGCATAATATTCCATGGTGTATATGTGCCACATTTTTCCAATCCAGTCTATTATCAATGGGCATTTGGGTTGATTCCAGGTCTTTGCTATTGTAAACACTGCTGCAATGAACATTCGTGTACATGTGTCCTTATAGTAGAACGATTTATAGTCTTTTGGATATATACTCAGTAATGGCATTGCTGGGTCAAATGGAATTTCTATTTCTAAGGCCTTGAGGAATAGCCACACTGTCTTCCACAATGGTTGAACTAATTTACACTCCCACCAACAGTGTAGACGTGTTCCTTTTTCTCCACATCCTCTCCAGCATATGTTTTCTCCAGATTTTTTAATGATCGCCATTCTAACTGGCGTGAGATGGTATCTCAATGTGGTTTTGATTTGCATCTCTCTGATGACCAGTGACGATGAGCATTTTTTCATATCATTGTTGGCCTCATATATGTCTTCTTTCGTAAAGTGTCTGTTCATGTCCTTTGCCCACTTTTGAATGGGTTTGTTTGTTTTTTTCCTGTAAATCTGTTTGAGTTTTTTGTAAATTCTGGATATCAGCCCTTTGTCAGATGGGTAGACTGCGAAAATTTTTTCCCATTCTGTTGGTTGCCAATCCACTCTAGTGACTGTTTCTTTTGCCGTGCAGAAGCTGTGGAGTTTGATTAGGTCCCATTTGTCTATTTTGGCTTTTGTTGCCAATGCTTTTGGTGTTTTGTTCATAAAGTCCTTGCCTACTCCTATGTCCTGGATAGTTTTGCCTAGATTTCCTTCTAGGGTTTTTATCGTGCCAAGTCTTATGTTTAAGTCTTTAATCCATCTGGAGTTAATTTTAGTGTAAGGTGTCAGGAAGGGGTCCAGTTTCTGCTTTCTGCACATGGCTAGCCAGTTTTCCCAACACCATTTGTTAAACATGGAATCCTTTCCCCATTGCTTGTTTTTGTCAGGTTTATCAAATATTGTATAGTTGTATGTATGTTGTGTTGCCTCTGGTGCCTCTGTTTTGTTCCATTGGTCTATATTTCTGTTTTGGTACCAGTGCCATGCTGTTTTGATTACTGTAGCCTTGTAGTATAGTTTAAAATCCGGTAGTGTGATGCCTCCCACTGTGTTCTTTTTGCTTAGAATTGACTTGGCTATGCAGGCTCTCTTTTGGTTCCATATGAAGTTCATGGTGGTTTTTTCCAGTTCTGTGAAGAAAGTCAGTGGTAGCTTGATGGGGATAGCATTGATTCTGTAAATTACTTTGGGCAGTATAGTCATTTTCACGATATTAATTCTTCCTAACCATGAACATGGAATGTTTCTCCATCTGTTTGTGTCCTCTCTGATTTCGTTGAGCAGTGGTTTGTAGTTCTCCTTGTAGAGGTCTCTTACGTTCCTTGTGAGTTGTATTCCAAGGTATTTTATTCTTTTTGTAGCAATTGCGAATGGCAGTTCGCTCTTGATTTTGCTTTCTTTAAGTCTGTTTTTGGTGTAGAAGAATGCTTGTGATTTTTGCACATTGATTTTACATCCTGAGACTTTGCTGAAGTTACTTATCAGTTTCAGGAGTTTTTGGGTTGAGGTGATGGGGTCTTCTAGGTATACTATCATGTCGTCTACAAATAGAGATAATTTGGCTTCCACCTTTCCTCTTTGAATACCCTTTATTTCTTTCTCTTGCCTGATTGCTCTGGCTAGAACTTCCAGTACTATATTGAATAGGAGTGGTGAGAGAGGGCGTCCTTGTCTAGTGCCAGATTTCAAAGGGAATGCTTCCAGTTTTTGCCCATTCAGTATGATATTGGCTGTTGGTTTGTCATAAATAGCTTTTACTACTTTGAGATACGTTCCATCGATACCGAGTTTATTGAGGGTTTTTAGCATAAAGGGCTGTTGAATTTTGTCAAATGCCTTCTCTGTGTCAATTGAGATTATCATGTGGTTTTTGTTTTTGGTTCTGTTTATGTGGTGAATTACTTTGATAGACTTGCGTATGTTGAACCAGCCTTGCATCCCCGGGATGAATCCTACTTGATCATGATGAATAAGTTTTTTGATTTGCTGTTGCAATCGGCTTGCCAATATTTTATTGAAGATTTTTGCATCTATGTTCATCATGGATATTGGCCTGAAGTTTTCTTTTCTCATTGGGTCTCTGCCGGGTTTTGGTATCAGGATGATATTGGTCTCATAAAATGATTTGGGAAGGATTCCCTCTTTCTGGATTGTTTGAAATAGTTTTAGAAGGAATGGTACCAGCTCCTCCTTGTGTGTCTGGTAGAATTCGGCTGTGAACCCGTCTGGACCTGGGCTTTTCTTGTGTGGTAGGCTCTTAATTGCTGCCTCAACTTCAGACCTAGTTATTGGTCTATTCATAGTTTCAGCTTCCTCCTGTTTTAGGCTTGGGAGGACACAGGAGTCCAGGAATTTATCCATTTCTTCCAGGTTTACTAGTTTATGCGCATAGAGTTGTTTGTAATATTCTCTGATGATGGTTTGAATTTCTGTGGAATCTGTGGTGATTCCCCCTTTATCATTTTTTATTGCATCTATTTGGTTGTTCTCTCTTTTATTTTTAATCAATCTGGCTAGTGGTCTGTCTATTTTGTTGATCTTTTCAAAAAACCAGCTCTTGGATTTATTGATTTTTTGAAGGGTTTTTCGTGTCTCAATCTCCTTCAGCTCAGCTCTGATCTTAGTAATTTCTTGTCTTCTGCTGGGTTTTGAGTTTTTTTGATCTTGCTCCTCTAGCTCTTTCACTTTTGACGATAGGGTGTCAATTTTGGATCTCTCCATTCTGCTCATATGGGCACTTATTGCTATATACTTTCCTCTAGAGACTGCTTTATATGTGTCCAAGAGGTTCTGGCACGTTGTGTCTTCATTCTCATTGGTTTCGAAGAACTTCTTTATTTCTGCCTTCATTTCGTTGTTTATCCAGTCAACATTCAAGAGCCAGTTGTTCAGTTTCCATGAAGCTGTGCGGTTCTGGGTTAGTTTCTGAATTCTGAGTTCTAACTTGATTGCACTATGGTCTGAGAGGCTGTTTGTTATGATTTCAGTTGTTTTGCATTTGTTGAGCAGTGCTTTACTTCCAATTATGTGGTCAATTTTAGAGTAGGTTTGATGTGGTGCTGAGAAGAATGTGTATTCTGTGGATTTGGGGTGGAGAGTTCTGTAAATGTCTATCAGGTTTGCTTACTCCAGGTCTGAGTTCAAGCCCTGGATATCCTTGTTGATTTTCTGTCTGGTTGATCTGTCTAGTGTTGACAGTGGAGTGTTAAAGTCTCCCACTATTATTGTGTGGGAGTCTAAGTCCTTTTGTAAGTCATTAAGAACTTGCCTTATGTATCTGGGTGCTCCTGCATTGGGTCCATATATGTTTAGGATCGTTAGCTCTTCTTGTTGTATCGATCCTTTTACCATTATGTAATGGCCTTCTTTGTCTCTTTTGATCTTTGTTGCTTTAAAGTCTATTTTATCAGAGATGAGAATTGCAACTCCTGCTTTATTTTGCTTTCCATTAGCTTGGTAAATCTTCCTCCATCCCTTTATTTTGAGCCTTTGTGTATCCTTGCATGTGAGATGGGTTTCCTGGATACAGCACACTGATGGGTTTTGGATTTTTATCCCATTTGCCAGTCTGTGTCTTTTGATTGGTGCATTTAGTCCATTTACATTTAGGGTTAATATTGTTATGTGTGAATTTGATACTGCCATTTTGATGCTAAGTGGCTGTTTTGCCTGTTAGTTGTTGTAGATTCTTCATTATGTTGAAGCTCTTTAGCATTCAGTTTGATTTTGGAATGGCTGGTACTGGTTGATCGTTTCTATGTGTAGTGCCTCTTTTAGGAGCTCTTGTAAAGCAGGCCTGGTGGTGACAAAATCTCTGAGTACTTGCTTGTTCGCATAGGATTTTATTCTTCCTTCACTTCTGAAGCTCAGTTTGGCTGGATATGAAATTCTGGGTTGAAAGTTCTTTTCTTTAAGAATGTTGAATATTGGCCCCCACTCTCTTCTGGCTTGTAGTGTTTCTGCCAAGAGATCTGCTGTGAGTCTGATGGGCTTCCCTTTGTGGGTGACCTGACCTTTCTCTCTGGCTGCCCTTAGTATTCTCTCCTTTATTTCAACCGTGTTGAATCTGACGATTATGTGCCTTGGGGTTGCTCTTCTTGTTGAATATCTTTGTGGTGTTCTCTGTATTTCCTGCAAGTGAGTTTTGGCCTGTCTTGCTAGGTGGGGGAAATTTTCCTGGATGATGTCCTGAATAGTATTTTCCAGCTTGGATTCATTCTCTTCGTCCCCTTCTGGTACACCTATCAAACGTAGGTTAGGTCTTTCCACATAGTCCCACATTTCTTGGAGACTTTGTTCATTCCTTTTTGCGCTTTTTTCTCTGATCTTGTTTTCTCGTTTTATTTCATTGAGTTGGTCTTCGACTTCAGATATTCTTTCTTCTGCTTGGTCAATTCGGCTATTGAAACTTGTGTTTGCTTCGCGAAGTTCTCGTATTGTGTTTTTCAGCTCCTTTAATTCATTCATATTCCTCTCTAAGGTATCCATTCTTGTTATCATTTCCTCAAATCTTTTCTCAAATCTTTTTTCAAGGTTCTTAGTTTCTTTGCATTGATTTAATACATGATCTTTTAGCTCACAAGAGTTTCTCATTATCCATCTTCTGAAGTCTAATTCCGTCATTTTGTCACAGTCATTCTCCGTCCAGCTTTGTTCCCTTGCTGGTGAGGAGTTTTGGTCCTTTCTAGGAGGCGAGGTGTTCTGGTTTCGGGTGTTTTCCTCCTTTTTGCGCTGGTTTCTTCCCATCTTTGTGGATTTGTCCGCTGGTCGTCTGCGTAGTTGCTGACTTTTCATTTGGGTCTCTGAGTGGACACCCAGAATGTTGATGATGAAGTATTTCTGTTGCTTGGTTTTCTTTCTACCAGTCTAGCCCCTTCGCTGTACGACTGCTGAGGTCCGCTCCAGACCCTGCTTGTCTGGGATGCACCTCTTGTAGCTGTGGCACAGTGAGGGATGCTACCAGTTTCTTTTTCTGCTCTCTGTGTCCCAGGATGATGCCTGCCTAATGTCAGTCTTTTGGATATAGAGGGGTCAGGGAGCTGCTTGAGGAGACAGTTTGTACTTTATACGGGTTTAATTGCTGAGCTGTGCACTCTGTTGTTCATTCAGGGCTGTTAGGCTGCTATGTTTTATTCTGCTGCAACAGAGCTCATTAAAAAACCCTTTATTTTTTTTTTTCTCAAATGCTCTGTGTTGAGGGGTTTGGGCTTTATTTTTGGATGTCCGATCAGGTGTCCTGCCCAGCTAGAAGGCAGACTAGCCACTGTTTGGCTGCCGAGGCTCCGCCCTGCTGTTGTGTGATTCGCGCTGTTCCTGCCGGCTCTGCTGTAGTCTCCGCCACGCCCTGCGGCGGAGTCTCTTCATTGTAGCGTGTTGCCTCAGCAACGGCAGGCTGCATCAGCAGTGGGCGTGTGTCTCAGTAGGGATGGGTTGCCTCGGCAACGGCTGGCTGCGTCAGCAATGGGCCTGTATCTCAGTTGGGGCGGGTTGCCTCGGCAACGGCTGGCTGCATCATCAGTGGGCGTGTATCTCAGTTGGGGCGGGTTGCCTCGGTAGTGGTGGACGCCTCTCCCACACAGAGCATCTCGGACCGTCTGCTAGGGATAGTTTGAAATCGCGGTTTTGTTCGTCCCACTGGGTATCCCAATCCCTGCAATCCCCTGGGCTGTCCTACTGTCCAAGTCTCATTCAATCTCAAGTCCAGCCCTCTCAAGTCTCAGGTTGCTGGTTCAACAGGGCACCCAGACAAGCGCGCCCTGTGGGGATTGCTGGGTAGGGCCGGCCGCCGCCGCCCCGGCTGCTGGCTTTGCCAGGCAGACCTACTGCCTGGCGTCCCGTGTCTTTTTTATACTTGGGAGTTTCCCCGTTCTGTGGGCAACAAAGATCAGTCTGGAAATGCCACTCTGACTCACCGTTTGCGGATTCAATTAGAAGAGCTCCAATCCTGGGTTGTTCTCACAGTGCCATCTTGAGTCCTCCATAGTTATTTTTAATTTCCTTTCTAGAGTTTTTAAAATCCATCATATCTGAGTTTGATTCACATGTTGCTTTATATTTTCACTGTGTATTTTTACTTTTTAGCATATATTCTAACTTTTTAAGTTGAAACCTAGATGTAATAACATGATAACCCAAGTTCTCATTAGGTAATAAAAACTGAGGTAAATAGAAAATTAGTGTGAGATTCAATGTTAATATGGCTAGGAATTGGCTGTGTTTAATGTTTGCTGTAGCTGTAGGTACCAGCGGTTTTAATTTTTTCTAGTGTCACTATTTTGCTCTCCCTGGTTGTTTTTGAGTTTTCTTAAAATGCCTTCTTAAATAAAGTCAGCATCTTGTACTTCTTTTATTTGTAATCCACTATTATTTTACAGGAGTCTTGTTGATGTTGTAGTTATTTATGGAGCAGGGGAAGTTCTATAATCAAATTGTTACTTCTTATTCTCTTCGTGTACCTCTATCACTTCACAAGTATTTCTTAGCTTTTTGTCCCACTTATAAATGAGACAGGAAGATTAGAGGAGGCTAGAGTTGAGTACATAACCTTCCCTCCAGTTTAATAAAATTCTGGTAAAGTCCTTTTTTCTGAAATGTTGGGCTTTGTTATTGAAAAACATGGGAGAAATGCCGGATGTAGGGGATGGATGTAGAAAACCACATTGCCATGTGTGTACCTATGTAACAATCCTGCATGATCTACACATGTACCCCAGAACCTAAAGTACAATAAAAAAATTTTACAAAGAGAAAATACTCTGTGTATATTTAAAATTGTTAGTTTTCCTTCTCCCTATCAGAAAGAGGAGAGGATTTTTCTTGGTTCTTTTCTGTGTTTTTTGGTGGTGTAATAGATGAAAATGTGGAGGTCTTTCCTTATATTATGTGATGCGGATGCTTTTGAAGTGAAATGATTAGGTACTTTGTAAACCATCCTTCAATTCGGCTTTTCCTGATGTTTTTACATAATTAGATTGCATTTTTAGGAAATAATACCTAGGAGACAATGGACCTTTTTCAGAGTGTCTGATTAAGAGAAAAATGATAGCAATATGTCTTGTTATTTGTTGTCTTTTTATTGGTTGTCTTACTATTAGTTGGTCACTTGATCCCTAGGCTAAGGTAGTGCCTGCCAGGTTTCTTCAGAGTAAATTTTACTATTTTGTCTTTCATAATTAATACATATCTTTCAGGGGTTTCAGCTGAATGGGTTTTTCCAATTGCACAGAGACAGGTATCTGTTACAGAAAAATGTTATCATCCTACAAATTACCTTACGTTGCAGACGTGAAATGCGTCTCTTTTCCCAACTTTAAGGTAACTACTGATCTATTTTTCATCTCTGTAATTTTGCTTTTTCAGGAAATTATATAATAGAGTTTTAAAATATGTAGCTATTTGGATGTGGCACTTTTCACAAAGCAAAATGCATTTGATATTTATTTACTTTCGAACAGCACTCCATGGTATGGATATACCACAGTTTTTTTTCCATTTTAGGTGAATTTTATTGTTTTCAGGATTTAATGGTCAGCTCTTGAGAATGGCAAATTGTCAGAATCTCTGTACTGCTTTCAAAGTGATGATTTAAATATTACTCCATTTTCGATCCATATACAGAGCAGGTAATCTTAGCCCCGGTTTGCAATTAAGGAAATTGTGGTCTAAAAATACATAATCTTCTGCTTACAACAGAGTAAGTTAGTGGCAGGGCCAGGATTATAATCTCAGATTTTGTGATTTCCACTCCAATACTTGATCACAGGTAAGGGAGAAAAGTTATTATGACTAACAGATTGGCCAATAGATCCAGGAAGCTTAAATTTGGCCTGTGAAAGAGAGCTTAGAAAAGACTCTGGAAACTCTTTTTAATCGATATAAAGGGTTTGCAACTGGACACGAAAGAAGACTAGATAGTCTTTAAGCAGCAGCAGGAGAGAGGGTTTAATTAGACTTAAGATATAAAATGGAAGACCTAGTGTTATTTTTTCTTTAAAAATAGACTACAGCATAACAAGATTGTGTTATAAAAAACCCACCTGACTCCAGGTTGTGAACCAGGTAATAGAGGGATCTCAAAGACAAGTCTCTGCCTCAGCACTTCTGGTTTACTGAGAAGGTACTATAAGAAAAATTAATGTTTTCATTGATCCACAACTGTGTGTAGAAATATAGATGTCTAGAATGTCAGGACTAAAAGTAATTTTTAAGATTATCTAGTCACTCCCTATTCCAAGTATGAGGTAAATGACGCCAAGTGAAGGGAAATGACTTGCATAAGATCAATCAAGTAACTGGCAGTAAGGTGTCCTATCTCAATTGAGGTGTTCTGAAAGCCATTATCTGGAGACTCATTTATTTGATCATTACTTTATTGAATGAATATTTACTGATCCATATTGTCAAGAGTTTGGCATTTCTTCAGGTTTTACCAACTTTCAGTATCATGTATGGACATACAAACAATATAGTAATATTATACATTTCACTGTTTTTTGATACTACATAACTAATTAAAAGGCATTCTTGGAAGCATATATAATATTTCCAGGGATTTCACATATCTTACTTGTTTTTATGTATGTTTTCCTCTATTTCATCTTTGTTCTGCCTGCAACCTGTCTTGTGCAATACCACTGCAGCCCTCATTTTGGCAGATATTAGATAGCCTATGTCAAAAAGGGGAAAAATAACTTGCCTCTACTTGCATTCTGCCTTTTTTTTTTGTTTTTAAAGAAAGAAAGAGAATGAGAAAGGGGGAGAGAGAACAGGAGTCTTGCTCTATTGCCCAGGCTGAAATGCAATCCAAAAATAGGTATCAAAAACCTCCTTTATGCTAATAATTGTGCTTAACAGAGGAGACAGGAGGGAATAAAAGACAAAAATAACAAATAAACAGGCAACCAATATTTCATTTAAGTTTGTAAAATGTTATGCAAATGCTGAAGAGTAATTTACTTTCAATTATGTGGTCACTTTCAAAATAGGCGCAATGTAATACTGAGAAAAATGTATGCTCTGTGGACCTGGGGTGAAGAATTCTATAAATATTCACTGAGTTTACTTAAAGTTCCAGGTCTGAGTTCAAATCATAGATGTCCCTGTTAATTTTCTATTGCATTGATCCATCAAATATTAATAATGTGGTGTCAAAGTCTCCCGCTATTATTGTGCGGGGGTCCAAGTCTCTTTATAAGTCATTAAGAACTTGTCTTATGTATCTGGGTGCTCCTATATTGGGTGCATATATATTTATAATCATTGACTCCTGTTGTTGCATCGATCCTTCTAGCATTATGTAATGTCCTTCTTTGTTTCTTTTAGTCTTTGTTACTGTTAAAGTCTATTTTGTCAGAGACGAAAGTTACAACTCCTGTTTTTTTTCTCTCCATTTGATCGATAAGTCTTCCAGCAACCCTTTGTTTTGAGTCTTTCTTTGTCCTTGCTTATGAGATGAATCTGGATACAGCATACCAATGGGTTTTGACTTTTTATTCAATTTGCCTGTCTGTGTCTTTGATTGGAGCATTTAATCCATTTAAATTTAGAATTATTATTGATACTTCTAAGTTGAATATTGTCGTTTAATGCTCCCTAACTATTTTGGCCATTAGTTGATATAGATTCTTCATTATGGAGATACTCTTCACTTTTTGGTGAGTTCCTAAGATGACTAATACTGGTTGTTCCTTTCTGTGTATAGTGCTTCTTTCAGAAGTTCTTGTAAAGCAGGCCTGGTGGTGATGAAATCTCTGAGTGTTTGCTTGTTCACAAAAAATTTTATTTTTTCTTCATTTATGAAGCTTAGTTTGACTGGATATGAGATTCTGGGTTGAAAATTCTTTTCTTTGAGAATATGGAATATTGACCCCCATTCTTTTCTAGTTTTTAGGATTTCTGCTGAGAGATCTGCTGTGAGTCTGACAGGCTTCCCTTTATGGGTAACCTGACCTTTCTCTCTAGCTGCCTTTAGAATTTTCTCCTTTATTTCAACCCTAGTGAATATAACGATTATATGTCTTGGGGTTGCTCTACTTGAGGAATATATTTGTGGTGTTCTCTGTATTACCTGGAGTTGAGTATTGTCCTGCATTACTAGGTTAGGAAAGTTTTCCTGAATAGTATCTGAAGAATATTTTCCAGCTTGGATTTATTCTCTTCATGACATTCAGGTACACCTATCAAATTTAAATTAGGTCTTTTCACATAGTCCCATATTTCTTGGAGACTTTGCTCATTTCTTTTTACTCTTTCTTCTCTAATCTTGTGTTCCCATTTCAGTTCATTAAGTTGGTCTTCGATCTCTGATATCCTTTCTTCTGTTTGATCAATTCAACTGTTAAAACCTGTGCATACTTCACCCAGTTCTCATATTGTATTCTTCAGTTCCATTAATTCACTTATATTCCTCTCTAAATTGTCTATTCTCATTAGGATTTCATCAGTGCTTTTTTCAAGGTTCTTATTTTCTTTACATTGGGCTAAAACATGCTCTTTTAACTCACAGAATTTTCTTATTATCCATCTTCTTTAGATTAATTCTGTTAATGGAATGCACTCGTTCTTCATCAGGCCTTGTTCTTTTGTTGATGAGGAACTGTGATCCCCTGTAGAGGGAGAGGCATTCTGATTTTGGGTATTCTCAGCCTTTTTACACTGGTTTATTCTCATCATTGTAAATTTATACATCTGTCATCTTTGTAATTACCGACTTTCAAGTTAGGTCTCTGAGTGGATGTCCAACTTGTGGATTCCCAGCGCCGGCATCTGAGCAACCCACTGCACCAGGTAAATCAGCAGCGTTAAGATTCATGGTGCTTTTCTGCCTGGGAATCTCCAGTCTGCCTTCCTTCTTGAGACCCTTTTTCAATCAACTAAATAGGCGACTCTGCCTTCCCAGAGCTCCAAATGTCGACCAAAAGGGGACCCAGTCCCATTTACTCTGCACCAAGAACAGGCATGCTGAGGCACTGGCAAAACCACCACACTGGCCACAAGAGTCACGCCGGTGACCCGTGGGGCTCCTCCGCTGGGAATCTCCTGGTCCATGAGCAACAAAAGTTTATCTGAAAGTGTAGCATCCTCTTGTTCTCTGTTCTTTCACTGGGAGCTACAATCCTGAGCTGCTAGTAATCAGCCATCTTGGATCTCTCTCTGCATTCTGCCTTTTAAGAGATATTTCTAATCAGTACTACTTAGGCTCTTAGTCATTATGTTTTCAGCAAAAAAAAAAAAATTATTTCATAAGCTTCTCAAGCCTGACTCTTTCTTCCTTCAGAATCTGGTCTGAGGAGGCTCCTTGATCCTCTGTCACATAGGCCTGTGGCAGGCCCACCTACCAGTTTACTATGCATGCTTGACCTGTCTGAATTGCAATGTAGATTCAAGCTATAAATCCCCAGATCCCATTTTTTCACCTCCTTGTCACCCAGGCTTGAATAACTGGCACCTAAATGAAGATATTGGCTTATCTTGGCCTCTTGTAACTTCAAATAGCTAGCATATTGCATTGTTCTTTGATATTCCTTGAGGTCACCTGTCCACATTAGGGACAATTTTGCCCTTTTACTCTCTTACCAGGGAACGTTTGGCAATCCTGAATACATTTTTGGTTATTATACTAGGGGAGGGAGTGCTGTTAGCATCTAGTTGGTAAAGAATAGAAATGCAGCTAAACATGCTTCAATGCACAGGATGCCCTCACCCCAACAAAGAATTATATAGGAAAAAATATGAGTCTTGTTCAGGTTAAGAAACCTTACTTTAGAACTGAATCGGGGTCAAGATAAGTTTAACATTTACTAACATACAGTCTATAATCTTTGAGTTATTCAGAAAAACCATAGTTGAGCCACAACATCTGTGAATAAGTGTGTTAATAATAGCTAAAGATTATACAGCACTTTTTACATTCTAGGCACTATTCTGAGTGCTTTACATGGATTTTTTTCATTTAATCCTCACATTAATTTTATGAGAGAGATACAGCCACTAATCCCATTTTTTAAAATAGTTGAACAAAGAGAAATTTCTAAAAATGCAATGTAATATTCTGTCCTAACCTAGAGGTCAATCAATCAATACTTATTTAGTAGAGAGTATCCTACAATAGGTGTTAGTATTACAGAAACAAATGAGACTCAGCCTCTTGATAAGGAAAGTGTGGCCAATAAGAGGCTGCCCTTTGTAGTTAAAACATCATCCAGTTCCACAATAAGGGTTACATGATCTGGCCCGTGACTGATGGTAAGTATTATTTCTCTGTGAATTATAGTTAACAAACAACATAACATCAGAGTTGTAGACTTGGTAGTTTCCTGCTCTGATGTTTGATCATTTTATGCTTTTTATGTGCTTTTATCAACTATTATCTGTTATGACCTGTAAGTCTCTTTGGGGAAGGGAGCTGAGTATTAAGTTGGTACATGTACACAGCTAGCACCTGATTACAGAGATTTTGTTGAAAAAATCAGCCTAGTAGTGAGTGGATACCTAGCAGAGAGAGAGATATAGAAGTCATGGAAGCAAATAGATAGCTAATGGGAGTGGACTGACTCAAATTTGATGTGGCATATCTGAGAAGGCTTCTTGAGTAAGTCTTTTTGGGTCACATGGAATCTATTTCTATATTTCAAGTTGAAATTTCAACTCCCATGGAAAGAGGAAAATGGCCATAAGTAAGATTTTTTTTTTGACAATACTGGGAATTGAATAAGGAAGAAGAAAAAAACTGGAGAAAAAAATGGAGCAAGAGAGAAGAAAAAATATCAGAAAGAAGAGGAAAAAGGAAGAAGGAAGAAGGTGAGGAAGATAGAAAAGAAATGGAGGAGAAAAAAGTGAAGAAGCAGTCAAGAGACATGAAGAATACCACAAGAAGAAAACAGAAGAGAAGTGGAGAAAAGGAGCTGAGAATCTGGGGAGAAGTAAAACCGAAATGAGAAAGAAAAAAAAAAAAAGCTTTGCTGATCTCTAAGCAAAATGCAGGAAGAGCTCAACATGATATGTGCCATAGGAAAAAAAAAAGTGGAGAGGGTGATGTGATGGCTCTGATACTTTTCAAGAGTCTTAGTGTTTATGATGAGTTACTTGCTTTACTACATTATTTTATTTAGTCTGTGGATTGATCTTATGAGATAGCCATTATTAATCATATTTTATAACTGAGGAAATAGAGGATCATAAAATTGAAATGACCTCACCAAGGTCACAGAGAAACAACAAAGGTAGGATTTAATCTCTGATCTTTCTGTCTTTAAATGCTTCATTTTTTTTCTACTTACAACTATTGCCCAGCAGCTCCTTGCCCTTTAAAAGGCTTGTTTGTTTGAGTTCTCAATAGTTGAATGAGATAAGATCATGAAACTATAAAGTGTCATGCCTGAAAGGGGCCTTTGAGACCACCTAGTTCCATGCTTTTCCAGCCACCTCAACTCTAAGAACATTTTGGATTTAACTTTTCTATTGTCCATTAAAATTTTTCTTTTCCAGGTTCTAAGTTCATGATCAAGATGCCAAAAGCAATTACAACAAAAACAAAAATTGACAAATGGGACCTAATTAAACTGAGGAGCTTCTGCCAGCATACAACAACAAACTATCAGCATAGTGAACAGTAGCCTCAATAACCTTATGGAATGGAAGAAAACTTTTGCAAACTATACATCTGATGAAAGTTTAATACCTAGTATCAATAAGGAACTTAAAGAAATTTACAAGCAAAACTCAAACAACCCCATTATAAAGTAGGCAAAAGACAAGGACTTATACTTTTCAACAGAAGACATACACGTTGCTAAGAAGCATATGGAAAAATGATCAATGTCACTAATCATTGAAGAAATGCAAATCAAAAGTACAGTGAGATACAATCTCACAGCAGTCAGAATGATTATTATTAAAAAGCCAAAAATAACAGATGTTGGTAAGATTGTAGAGAAAAGAGAATGTTTATACACTGTTGGTGGGAATGAAAAATTTTCTCAAAGAACTTGAAATAAAATGGCCATTCTATCCAGCAATCTCATTATTGGGTATATACCCAAAATAATATAAATCATTCTATCATAAAGACAAATGCATGTGTATGTTCATTGCAGCACTATTTACAATAGCAAATACATAGAATCAACCTAAAAGTATGTTAACGATAGACTGAATAAAGAAAATGTGGTACATCTACACCATGGAAGAGTATGCAGCCACAGAAAAGAATTAGTCATATCTATTGCAGCAGCATGAGTGAATCTAGAGGCCATTATTCTGAGTGAATTAACACAGGAGCAGAAAACCAAATACCCAATGTTCCCACTTATAAGTATTAACTTAACGATCAGTACATATAGCCACAAAGAATGGGCCTACTTGAGGGTGGAGAGTGGGAGGAAGGTGAGAATCAAAATATTACCTATTGGGTACTATACTGATCATTTGAGTGATGAAATAATCTGTACACCACACCCCCACAACATGCAATTTACCTATATAACAAACCTTCACATGTACCCCTGAACCTAAAATAAAAATTTAAAAAATACTAGAACTAACTAGAAACAAAAAAAACTAACAAGAAATAAAATGCAAATTAAACAACACTTATTTTTATAATAAACAGCATTTATTAAGCAATAACTAAGTCGTGCTTCCACTTGTGTTAGTCAAAATGGGCTAATAAGGGCTGCAAAGGGGAATTTGTGGTTCACTGAGTTGACCATAGTCATTACTCTGAGCTACCATTAGGCTTTTCAGAAGTAGGCCTTAAAAATTTACTTAGTACCAACATGGCTATAGTAAAAAGCTTACAAATTAAGTCCTATCTTTCATTTTGCATATGGAAAAAGTGAACCTCAGAGAGGTCAAGTGACTTGCCTGGCCTTAAATATCTAGTTAATGGCCAAATAGGCAGAGGACCCAAATTTGTCTCCTATTTTATCTTCCTCTACATCAGGCTTTCTTTGTCCTTAAGCAATTAGCTATTGGTTTGTTTTCATCTTGAGAGTGCTGTATTTTCAGGGCTCAACTATTTCATCTGATGGCAGATATTTCTACCTAGGAAGTTTGTCCACAATATAAATTTATTTGGTTTCGTTTGTTGAAGAGAATTAGCCAAGATGTTTAATGTTAGTCACTACCTGTCTGCTATTATATGGGCTGGTGTGAAGGAGGGCATGAAGAATGGGAGAGAACACTATGACAGCAGTCCTCTTAAAAAGCCCAGAACTAGGAACTGTGAGGAATCCAAAGAAAAAAGCCAATCCAATCCTGCCTTTGAAGAAATACTTCTTTAGTTGAAGAGATTGTAACTCTTTCTAAAACAACATAAGATTAATTAAAAATAATCAAAAGACTCAACAAATGTGTGCTTTTTTTTCTATTGAGAAAAATTTACTAATTAAGTGATTGGTAAATATTTAATGAGGGCCCAGCATGTATTAGGCACCGTTCTAGGCCAGTAATGAGCATTTTCTGTAAAGAGCTACATCGTATATATTTTAAAGTTTCTGGGCTATACATCTATGTTTAAATTACTCAATTTTATTGTTATAATGTGAAAGCAGCCATAGACAATATATAAATAAATAGGCACATTTGTGTTCCAACAAAATGGTATTTCAAAAAATATGGTGGACAGATTTGACCTGTATGTCAGTTTTCCAGGCTGTGTTTGAGATCCTGGAAATCCTATTGTTTATTAGCAATAGGTCCTCATTTCCAAGGCACTTACAGTCTAGCAGAGAGATATGTACACTGAGCAAACAATTATAGAAATTAACGAGTCTTCTTTGAGAAAAATCATGTGATGCTTGGGAGCAAAGAATAAGGGGATTTAATTTGGTCTGTGGAGTTGAGAAAGGCTTCCATGAAGAGGTGACATTCAAGCTGAGGCCTGAACAATGAGTATGAATTTTCTAGGTAAAAAAAGGGCAGGGAGGAAATTCCAGGACCAGATGCAAGAACTATTTAGTTTTCTTATCTCCTTAGGCTTATTAGCCAAGAGGCTGTGACCGTTCTAAGACTTGTTTTGATGACCTTGATAGTTATGAGGAATGCTGGTCAGGCATTTTGCAGAATGTTTTTTTATTGAAATTTCTTTGGTGTTTTTACCTTAACTAGGCTGGGGCTATGGGTTTTGGTGAGAAGAACCACAGATATAAAGTACTATTTTCAACAACCACACCAAATATATGCTATTAACATGACTCATCAGTGTTAATTTTGATCATGATCTCCTGGATGAGATAGTGTTTGTCAAGATTAAAATTAATTTGAAGTGCAATGAATATACAAATTTCTGGATTGAGCAACTGGGAGGATAGAGGTGGCATTTGGTAAACCAGGGTCACTAGTGATGGTACAGGCCAATTTTGGGGCATGATGGATTGTAAGAATCCAATTCTGAACATGTTGCATTTGAGGTGACTGTAGGACATCCAGTGGCTAGTCTACTGGCAGGTAGATATACTGGCTTGGAATTTAAGAGAAACATCTGAGCTTGAGGAATAGATTGAAGATAAATTGTCATGTGAAGGCCATGGACATGGATGAAGTAACTACTGAGAATGTGTCAGAATAGGAGAATGCATATAGAAATGTCCAAGCTGTACATTTTAAATTTTGGTAGAAGAGGAGACACAAGTATTGGAGATTGGCAGTGGAAGTTGGAGTGGTAAGAGGAAAATGTCCAGAATATAGTGTCACAGAAGCCAGTGAAAGGAAATGTTGCAAGGCAAAGTGTTCAGATTATGTAACAATTTGGCAAAATAAGGCCTGAAAAAAACATCACACATTAATTCCACAAATATTGGCTGGGTATCAACTTTGTTACAGGCACTGTTCTAGGTACTGGAAAAACATTTTAATAAGGTGGACAAAGTTCATTGGCTAGACTGAAAGGGAAGTCATTGTTCATCTTAGTGAGGGAAGTTTTAATGGAGTAATGTGAGTAGATATCAAAAGTGTATTGAAAGTGAGTGGGAGGTAAAAAAAAACCAGAAATCAGTATAGTCAACTCCTTCATGAAACTTAGCTGTGAAGAGGAGAAGAGAGGGCGATAACTGGGATGCAGAGATTTTTAAAAATGAAAATCTTGAGCATGTCTCAAGACCAATGAGTAAGAGTCTATAATGACAGAGTATGAAGACATTTATGAAAGGGGATAATAATTATTAGAGTGAGGTCTCTGGGAAGGTGGAAGAGGTAGAGCCCAGGACACAAAAGAAAATCTTAGCTTCGGATATCAGGTTGTCTGACATGTAGAGGCACTTTGACTTTGTTTGACTTGGTGTCTGCAGCATCTGACTTTGTATAGAAGCATTCTAAATTTTTTAAAAAATTTATTTTACTTTAGGTGCATGCTATATCTGGCATTTCTCCCTGTGATATCCCTTTCTACCCTCCCCTCTCTCCCCACCAACTGCTGTCTCTCCCCTAGCCTTCCAACTGCCCCCAGTGTGTGATGCTCCTCTCCCTGAGTCCACATGTTCTCGTTGTTCAACACCTACTTATGAGTGAGAACATGTGGTGTTTGGCTTTCTGTTCTTGTGTCAGTTTGCTGAGAATGATGGTTTCCAGATTCATCCAAGTCCCTACAAAGGACACGAACTCATCATTTTTTATGGCTGTGTAGTATTCTTGGTTTATATGTACCACATTTTCTTTGTCCAGTCTATCATTCATGGGCATTTGGATTGGTTCCAGGTCTTTGCTATTGTACACAGTGCTGCAATGAACATATGTGTGCTTGTGTCTTTATAGTACAAAGATTTATTGTTCTTTGGGTATATACCCAGTAATGGGATTGCTGGGTCAAATGAAATTTTTATTTCTAGATTTTTGAGAAATTGCCGCAATGTCTTCCACAATGGTTGAACTAATTTACACAGCAACCAACTGTGTAAGAGTTTTCCTATTTCTTCACATCCTCTCCAGCATCTGTCATCTCCGGATTTTTTAACGATTTCCATTCTAACTGGTGTGAGATGATACCTCATTGTGGTTTTGATTTGCATTTCTCTAATGAACAGTGATGATGATCATTTTCCCATATGTTTGTTGGTGTCATATATGTTTTCCTTTGAAAAGTGTCTGTTCATATCCTTTGCCCACTTTTGAATGAGGTTGTTTCTTTCTTTCTTGTATATCTGTTTTAGTTCTTTGTAGATTCTGGATATTAGCCCTTTGTCATATGGGTAGATTGCAAAATTTTTTCCATTGCCTTGGTTGCAGATTTGCTCTGATGATGGTTTCTTTTGCTGTACAGAAGTTCTGGAGTTTAATTAGATCCCGTTTTTCTATCTGGACTTTTATTGCCATTACTTTTGGTGTTTTCGTCATGAAGTCCTTGCCTATGCCTATGTCCTGGATGGTTTTCTGTAGGTTTTCTTCTAGTGTTTTTATGGTGTTAGGATTTATGTTTAAATCTTTGATCCATCAGGAGTTAATTTCAGTGTAAGGTGACAGGTAGGGGTCCAGTTTCTGCTTTCTGCACGTTGCTAGCCTGTTTTCTGAACACCATTTATTAAACCTGGAGTCCTTTTCCCTTTGCTTGTTTTTGCCGAGTTTGTCAAAGATCGGATGGTTGTAGATGTGTGGTGTTTTTTCTGGGATCTCTGTCCTGTTCCATTGGTCCATGTCTCTGTTTTGGTACCAGTACCATGCTGTTTTGATTACTGTAGTCTTGAAGTATAGTTTGAAGTCCAGGAGTGTGATGCCTCCAGCTTTGTTCTTTTTGCTTAGGATTGTCTTGGCTGTGTGAAGTCCTTTGTGATATCATATGAAGTTTAAAGTGTTTTTTTCCAGTTCTGTGGAGAAGCTCATTGGTAGCTTGATGGGGATAGCATTGAATCTATAGATTACTTTGGCTAATACAGCCATTTTCACAATATTGATTCTTCCTAAATATGAGCATAGAATGTTTCACTATCTGTTTTGTCTTCTCTCATTTCATTGAGCCGTGTTTGTAGTTCTCCTTGAGGAGATCCTTTACATCCTTTGTTGGTTGTATTCCTAGATATTTTATTCTCTCTGTAGCAATATTGTGAATGGCAGTTTGCTCTTGATTTGACTCTCTGTTTGTCTGTTATTGGTGTATATAAAAATTATTGTGATTTCTGCACACTGATTTTGCATCCTGAGACTTTGCTGAAGTTGCTTATCAGTTTCAGGAGATTTTGGACTGAGATGATGGGGTCTTCTGGATATAGAATCATGACATCTGCAAATAGAGACAGTTTGACTTCCTCTTTTCTTAACTGAATACCTTTATTTCTTTTTCATGCCTGATTGCTCTGGCTAGAACTTCCAATACTATGTTGAATAGGAGTGATGAGAGAGGGCATCCTTGTCTAGTGCGTGATTGCAATGGGAATTCTTCCAGCTTTTGTCCTTCAGTATGATATTGGCTGTAGGTTTGTCATATATAGCTTTTATCATTTTATGATATGTTCCATTAATAACTAGTTTATTGAGAGCTTTTAGCATGAATGGCTGTTGAATTTTATTGAAGGCTTTCTCTGCATCTATTGAGATAATCATGTAGTTTTTGTCTTTGGTTCCATTTATGTGATGGATTACATTTATGGATTTGAATATGTTGAACCAGGCTTGCATCCCCGGGATGATTCCTACTCGGTCACAATGGATAAGCTTCTTTATGTGCTGTTGCAATCTGCTTGCCAGTATTTTATTGAAGATTTTTGCATCGATGTTCATCATGGATATTGGCCTGAAGTTTTGTTGTTGTTGAGTCTCTGCCTGGTTTAGGTATCAGGATGATGTTGGTCTCATAAAATGAGTTAGGGAGGATTCCTCCTTTTGCATTGTTTGATAGTTTTAGAAGAAATGAAACCAGCTTCTCTTTGTACGTCTGGTAGAATTTGGCTGTGAACCCGTCTGGACCTGGACTTTTTTTGGTTGGTAGGCTACTGATTCCTGCCTCTTCTTCAGCCCTTGTTATTGGTCTATTCAGGGTTTCAACTTCCTCCTGGTTTAGTCTTGGGAGAGTACAAGTGTTTAGGAATTTATCCATTTCTTCCTGGTGTACTGGTTTATGTGAGTAGAGCTGTTTGTAGTAATCTCTGATGGCAGTTTGTATTTCTGTGGGATCAGTGGTGTATCCCCTTGATCATTTTTTATTGCATCTATTTGATTCTTCTTCCTTTTCTTTTTTATTAATCTAGTTAGCAGTCTGTCTATTTTGTTGATCTTTTCAATAAACCAGCTCCTGGATTGATTAATTTTTTGAAGGTTTTTTTGTGTGTCTCTATCTCCTTCAGCTCTGCTCCGATCTTAGTTATTTATTGTCTTCTGCTAGCTTTTGAGTTTTTTGATTTTGCTCCTCTAGCTCTTTTATTTTGATGATAGGGTGCCAATTTTAGATCTTTCCTCTCTTCTCTGGTGGGCATTTATTGCTATAAATGTCCCTCTCGACACTGCTTTAAAGGTGTCCCAGAGATTCTGGTAAGATGTATCTTCATTCTGGTTGGCTTTCAAGAACATCTTTATTTCTGCCTTCATTTTATTATTTATCCAGTTGACACTCAGAAGCAAGTTGTTCAGTTTCCAAGTGGTTGTGCTAGTTTGAGTGTGTTTCTTTATCCTGAGTTCTAGTCTGATTATGCTGTGGTCTGATATACTGTTTGTTATGATTTCTGGTCTTTTGCATTTGCTGAGGAGTGATTTGCTTCCAATGATGTGGTCAATTTTAGAGTAAGTGAAATGTTATGCTGAAAAAACGTATATTTTGTGGACTTGGGGTGGAGCGTTCTGTACATGTCTATTAGGTCCACTTGATCCAGTTCTGTATTCAAGTCCTGGATATCCTTGTTAATTTTCTGTCTTGTTGATCTGTCTAATATTGACAGTGGAGTGTTGAAGTCTCCCACTATTACTGTGTGGGAGTCTTAGTCTCATTTTAGGTCTTTAAGAACTTGCTTTATGTATCTTGGTGCTCCTGTGTGGGGGCATATATATTTAGGATCGTTAACTCTTCCTGTTGGATTGATCCTTTTACCACTATGTAGTGTCCTTCTTTGTCTTTTTTGATCTTTGTTGGTTTGAAATCCATTTTATCAGAGACTAGGATTGCAACCCCTCCTTTTTTTCCTCTCCATTTGCTTGGTAAATCGTCTTCCATCCATTTATTTTGAGTCTATATGTGTCTTTGCATGTGAGATGGCTTTCCTGAATACAGCACACTGATGTGTTCTGACTTTTTATCTAGTTTGCCAGTCTGTGTCTTTTGATTTGGGCGTTTAGGCCATTTACATTCAATGTTAATATTGTTATGTATGGATTTGATCCTGCCGTTTTGTTACTGGCTGGTTTTCTTTCCCATTAGTTGAATCATTTTCTGCACTGCATTTTTGGTCTTTGCCGACTGGTTTGTTTTTGCAGTGACTGGCACTTTTTCCTTTCCGTGCTTAGTGTTTCTTTCATGAGCTCTTGTAGGGCAGGTCTGGTGGTGAAAAAATCTCTCAATAATTGCTTGTTCATAAAGGATTTTGTTTCTCCTGCACTTATGAAACTTAGTTTGGCTGGTTATGAGATTCCAGGTTGAAAGTTCTTTTCTTTAAGGGTGTTGAATGTTGGCGCCCACTCTCTTCTGGCTTGTGGGGTTTCTGCAGAGACATCTGCTGTGAGTCTGATTGGCTTCCCTCTGTGTGTGATCTGACCTTTCTTTCTGACTGCCCTTAGCATTTTTTCCTTCATTTCAGCCCTGGTGAATCTGATGATTATATGCCTTGGGGTTGCTCTTCTTGAGGAATATCTTTGTGAAGTTCTGTGTTTCTTAAATTTGAAATTTGGACTGCCTTGCTAGGCTTGGGAAGTTCTCCTGGATAATATAGTTAAGTGTGTTTTCCAGCTTGGATTCATTCTCCCCATCATATTCAGGTACACTGATCATGCATAGACTAGGTCTTTTCACATAATCCCATATTTCTTGGAGGCTTTGTTCATTTCTTTTCACTCTTTTTTCTTTTGTCTTGCCTTTTTTATTTCATTGGGTTGATCTTCAATCTCTGATATCCTTTTTTCTGCTTGATCGATTTGGCTATTAAAACTTGTGTTTGCTTCATGTAGTTCTTGTGCTGTGTTTTTCAACTGCATCAAGTTGTTTATGTTCTCTAAGCTGGTTGTTCTAGTTAGCATACGTCTAACCTTTTTTCAGGTTTTTTGGTTTCTTTGCATTGAGTTAGAATGTGTTTCTTTAACTCAGAAAATTTTTTTATTGTAAACCTTCTGAAGCCTGTTTCTGTCAGTTCATTGTGCTCCTCTGTCAAGTTGTGATCCTGTGTTGTTGAGGAGTTGTGGTCCCTTGACAGAGAAGAGATAATCTGGTCTTTGATGTTTTCATCTTTTTTGGGATGGTTTTCCCCATCTTTGTGGATTTACCTGGCTGTGATGTCAGTGAGCTGTTGATGAGGTCGCTTGTCTGCCTGTGGAGGCGCTACTGGGTTTCTAAGGACTCCTTCAGGTTACTGGGGAAGCTTCCTGCCTCTTTTTTGTTTATACTGGGAGATTAGGCCCACCTCTTCTGCTGACCTTTAGGGGCTTCTGGGTTGTCAAGAATGCTGTCCCATTGCTATGTAGGCTTCCTGTGTTTTTTTATAAAACATGTAGCCCAGTCCCACCCCTCTAGTGGTGAGTTGTGCCCTTTCTCCACTGGGCTGGATCATTCAGGGTTCATCTCAGACTGTGGCACTGGCTGTGCAACCCACTAGAGTCAGAACTTCAGCCCTCTGGGGTTTATAGGGGAGGGTAGGGACCCACCCAGCCACACCCAGCCATCTCCCCCTTTCATCTTCCTCTCTCTCTGGTCAAGGGGTAGGGGCGAGCCCAGCTGCTGCCACTTACAGCTCCCTCTCTCTCTGGGTGGGGGGAGGGGGAGATAGCTCAGTCCGCAGGCTCTTATTCAATTTAGAACTTGTTATTCCGGTGCTTGACTGGCAAAGATCCCCTGTTCTTTGTATTGCTGAGGCTCTGGGGGAAGTGCTGTATCTGGTTCAGAGTGCCAGAGGGAGAGCCTTCGACTCGTCATTCAAATGCACTTTCTGGGTGAAGTAACACTCCTCCCCACCTCAGTCTGCCCAGAGTGGGCTTTGCACACCGTTGAACCAGACCCGTTGAAATGCACCTGGTACCTCGGTTGGAGCTAGGAGATCTCTGAATTTCTGCATCTCTCTCAATGGGTGTTGTGTGCTGGAGTTGTGCCTAATCAGCCATCTTAGATCTTCACCCCAAATTTACTGTTGAGTTCTCTATTCTGTTTATTAGTCTATGTGCATGCTTTTAGGCAAGTACCATGCTGTTTTCATTGCTATAGCTTAGTTGCATAACTTGAAGTCAGGTAATGTGATTTCTTGAGTTTTGTTCTTTTTGTTCAGGTTTGGCTATTCTGAACCTTTTGTAAATCAATGCAAATTTTAGAATTTTGATTTGTGTTTCTCTGAAGAATGTTATTGGTATTTTGATAAGAATTTTATTGAATCTATAGATAACTTTGTGTGATATGAAAATTTTAACAATATGAGTCTTTCAATCCACGAATACGAAATATCTGTTTTTTGTATCTTCTTCAAATTCTTTCAACAAAATTTTATAGTTTTCATTGTAGATATATTTTCCTTTTTTTCTTAAGTTAATCCATAAGAATTTAATTTTATTTCTAGCAATTATAAATGGGGTTGTTTATATAATTTTTTAGATTATTTCCTTGGCATACAGAAAGGTTACTGATTTCAGTAGTGTTTCTCTATAAAATTTGTTTATTAATTCTAATATTTTTGGTGGAGACTTTAAGTTTTATAATATTTTATTATCTACAAAGATTATTTGGCTCTTTCCTTTCATATTTGGATTTTTTTTTGTCTTGTCTGACAGCTCTATCTAGGACTTTCATTACTATATTGAATAGCAGTCGTGATAATGGGCATACTTCTCAGTTTCTGACCTTAGAAGAATAGCTTTTAGTTTTTCCTCATTTAGTATGATACCAGACATGGAGTGTTCCTTCTATAATATGTTTTTCTGAGTTTTTTAATCAAGAAAAAATATTAAATTTCATCAAATGCCTTTGCAGCATCAATTGAAATGCTCAAATGTTTTTTGTCCTACATTCCGTTGGTATGATGTATTACATTGATTGGTTTGCATATGTTGAACCATCTCTGCATCTCTAAGATAAATTCCACTAGGTTTCAATACATGATTCTTGTAATATATTGCTGAATTTTGTTTGCTAGTATTTTGTTGAGTGTTTCAAAATTAATGTTCATCAGGTATATTGGCCTATAGAGTTTTTTGATGTGTTCCTTTTCAGATTTTGACATCGAAGTAATACTAACCTCATAAAATAAGTTTGGAAATATTTATTCCATTATTTTTCAGAACATTTTTATTAAGATTAGTATTGTTTTATTTTTAGTTTTTATTGCATTTTAGGTTTTGGGGTACATGTGTGGAGCATGCAATACAGTTGCATAGGTGCACACATGGCAGTGTGTTTTGTTTGCTTTCTCCCCTACACCCACATTTGGCATTTTGCCCCAGGCTATCCCTCCCCACCTCCCCCTCCCACTGGCCCTCCCCTTTTCCCCCAATAGACCCCAGTGTTTAGTACTCCCCTCTCTGTGTCCATGTGTTCTCATTTTTCATCACCCGCCTATGAGTGAGAATATGTGGTATTTCATTTTCTGTTTTTGTGTCAGTTTGCTGAGAATGATGTTCTCAAGATTCATCCATGTCCCTACAAATGACACAAACTCATCATTTCTGATTGCTGCATAATATTCCATGGTGTATATGTGCCACATTTTCCCAATCCAGTCTATCATCAATGGGCATTTGGGTTGATTCCAGGTCTTTGCTATTGTAAACAGTGCTGCAATGAACATTCGTGTGCATGTGTCCTTATAGTAGAACGATCTATAGTCCTTTGGGTATATACCCAGTAATGGGATTGCTCGGTCAAATGGAATTTCTATTTCTAAGGCCTTGAGAAATCGCCAAACTGTCTTCCACAATGATTGAACTAATTTACACTCCCACCAACAGTGTAAAAGTGTTCCTTTTTCTCCACATCCTCTCCAGCATCTGTTGTCTCCAGATTCTTTAATGATTGCCATTCTAGCTGGCGTGAGTTGGTAACTCAATGATGTTTTGATTTACATCTCTCTGATGACCAGTGACGATGAGCATTTTTACATATGATTGTTGGCCTCATATATGTCTTCTTTCATAAAGTGTCTGTTCATATCCTTTGCCCAATTTTGAATGGGCTTGTTTGTTTTTTTCCTGTAAATCTGTTTGATTTCTTTGTAAATTCTGGATATCAGCCCTTTGTCAGATGGGTAAACTGCAAAAAATTTTTCCCATTCTGTTGGTTGCCGATTCACTCTAGCGACTGTTTCTTTTGCTATGCTGAAGCTGTGGAGTTTCATTAGGTCCCATTTGTCTATTTTGGCTTTTGATGCCAATGCTTTTTGTGTTTATTCATGAAGTCCTTGCCTACTCCTATGTCCTGGAGAGTTTTGCCTAGATTTCCTTCTAGGGTTTTTATGGTGCCAGGTCTTATGTTTAAGTCTTTAATCCATCTGGAATTAATTTTAGTGTAAGGTGTCAGGAAGGGGTCCAGTTTCTGCTTTCTTCACATGGCTAGCCAGTTTTCTCAGCACCATTTGTTGAACAGGGAATCCTTTCCCCATTGCTTGTTTTTGTTGGGTTTATCAAAGATTGTATGGTTGTAGATATGTTGTGTTGCCTCTGATGCCTCTGTTCTGTTCCATTGGTCTATATCTCTGTTTTGGTACAAGTACCATGCTGTTTTGATTACTGTAGTCTTGTAGTATAGTTTGAAATCCAGTAGTGTGATGCCCCCCACTGTGTTCTCTTTGCTTCGAATTGACTTGGCTATGCGGGCTCCCTTTTGGTTCCATATGAAGTTCATGGTGGTTTTTTCCAGTTCTGTGAAGAAAGTCAATGGTAGCTTGATGGGTATAGCATTGATTCTGTAAATTATTTTGGGCAGTATAGCCATTTTTACGATATTAATTCTTCCAAACCATGAACGTGGAATATTTTTCCATCTGTTTGTGACCTCTCTGATTTTGTTGAGCAGTGGTTTGTAGTTTTTCTTGAAGAGGTCCCTTATGTTCCTTGTGAGATGTTTTCCAAGGTATTTTATTCTCTTTGTAGCAATTGTGAATGGCAGTTCGTTCTTGATTTGGCTCTCTTTAAGTCTGTTATTGGTGTAGAGGAAGGCTTGTGATTTTTGCACATTGATTTTATATCCAGAGACTTTGCTGAAGTTGCTTATCAGTTTCAGGAGTTTTTGGGCTGAGGCGATGGGGTCTTCTACGCATAGTATCATGTCGTCTGCAAATAGAGACAATTTGGCTTCCACCTTTCCTATTTGAATAGACTTTATTTCTTTTTCTTGCCTGATTGCTCTGGCTAGAACTTCCAGTACTATATTGAATAGAAGTGGTGACAGAGGGCATCCTTGTCTAGTGCCGGATTTCAAAGGGAATGCTTCCAGTTTTTGCCCATTCAGTATGATATTGGCTGTTGGTTTGTCATAAATAGCTTTTATTACTTTGAGATATGTTCTATTGATACGGAGTTTATTGAGGGTTTTTGGCATAAAGGGCTGTTGAATTTCGTCAAATGCCTTCTCTGCATCAATTGAGATAATCATGTGGTTTTTGTTTTTGGTTCTGTTTATGTGGTGAGTTACCTTTACAGATTTGCATATGTTGAAGCAGCCATGCATACCCGGATGAATCCTACTTGATCATGATGAATAAGTTTTTTGATTTGCTGTTGCAAACGGCTTGCCAATATTTTATTGAAGATTTTTGCATCTATGTTCATCATGGATATTGGCCTGAAGTTATCTTTTCTTGTTGGGTCTCTGCCGGGTTTTGGTGTCAGGATAATACTGGTCTCATAGAATGATTTGGGAAGGATTCCTTCTTTTTGGATTATTTGAAATAGTTTCAGAATAAATAGTACCAGCTTCTCTTTGTGTGTCTGGTAGAATTCGGCTCTGAACCCATCTGGACCTGGGCTTTTTTTGTGTAGTAGGCTCTTAATTGCTGCCTCGACTTCTGCCCTTGTTCTTGGTCTATTTATAGTCTCAGCTTCCTCCTGGTTTAAACTTGGGAGGACACAGGAGTCCAGGAATTTATTCATTTTTTCCGGGTTTACTGATTTATGTGCATAGAGTTGTTTGTAATATTCTCTGATGATGGTTTGAATTTCTGTGGAATCTGTGGTGATTTCCCCTTTATCATTTTTTATTGAATCTCTTTGGTTGTTCTTTCTTTTATTTTTAATCAATCTGGCTAGTGGTCTGTCTATTTTGTTGATCTTTTCAAAAAACCAGCTCTTAGATGTATTGATTTTTTGGAGGGTTTTTCGTGTCTCAGTCTCCTTCAGTTCAGCTCTGATCTTAGTTATTTCTTGTCTTCTGGTGGGTTTTGAGTTTTTTTTGATATTGCTCCTCTAGCTCTTTCAATTTTGACGATAGGAAGTCAATTTTGGATCTCTCCATTCTTCTCATATGGGCACTTATTGCTATATACTTTCCTCTAGAGACTGCTTTAAATGTGTCCCAGAGATTCTGGCATGTTGTGTCTTCGTTCTCATTGGTTTGGAAGAACTTCTTTATTTCTACCTTCATTTCATTGTTTATCCAGTCAACATTCAAGAGCCAGTTGTTCAGTTTCCATGAAGCTGTGCGGTTCTGGGTTGGTTTCTGAATTCTGAGTTCTAACTTGATTGCACTATGGTCTGAGAGGCTGTTTGTTATGATTTCAGTTGTTTTGCATTTGCTGAGCAGTGCTTTACTTCCAATTATGTGGTCAATTTTAGAGTAGGTGTGATGTGGTGCTGAGAAGAATGTATATTCTGTGTATATGAGGTGGAGAGTTCTGTAAATGTCTATCAGGTTTTCTTGCTCCAGTTCTGAGTTCAAGCTCTGGATATCCTTGTTAATTTTCTGTCTGGTTGATCTGTCTAATATTGACAGTGGAGTGTTAAAACCTCCCACTATTATTGTTTGGGAGTCTACGTCTCTTCGTAAGTCATTAAGAACTTGCCTTATGTATCTGGGTGCTCCTGCATTGGGTCCATATATGTTTAGGATCGTTAGCTCTTTTTGTTGTATCGATCCTTTTACGATTATGTAATGGCCTTCTTTGTCTCTTTTGATCTTTGTTGCTTTAAAGTCTATTTTATCAGAGATGAGGATTGCAACTCTTGCTTTTTTTTGCTCTCCATTTGCTTGCTAAGTCTTCCTCCATCCCTTTATTTTGAGCCTTTGTGTATCCTTGCATGTGAGATGGGTTTCCTGGATACAGCACACTGATGGGTTTTGGCTTTTTATCCAATTTGCCAGTCTGTGTTTTTTGATTGGTGCATTTAGTCCATTTACATTTAGGGCAAATATTGTTATGTGTGAATTTGATACTGCCATTTTGATGCTAGCTGGCTGTTTTGCTCGTTAGTTTTTGTAGATTCTTCATTATGTTGATGCTCTTTAGCATTTAGTGTGATTTTGGAATGTCTGGTACTGGTTATTCCTTTCTATGTGTAGTGCCTTTTTCAGGAACTCTTGTAAAGCAGGCCTGGTGGTGACAAAATCTCTGAGTACTTGCTTGTTTGCAAAGGATTTTATTTTTCTTTCTCTTCTGAAGCTCAGTTTGGCTGGATATGAACTTCTGTGTTAAAAATTCTTTTTTTTTAAGGATGTTGAATATTGGCCCCCACTGTCTTCTGGCTTGTAGAGTTTCTGCCGAGAAATCTGCTGTGAGTCTGGTGGGCTTCCCTTTGTGGGTGACCCGACATTTCTCTCTGGCTGCCCTTAGTATTTTCTTCTTTATTTCAACCTTGTTTAATCTGACGATTATGTGCCTTGGGGTTGCTCTTTTTGCGGAATATCTTTGTGGTGTTCTCTGTATTTCCTGTAATTGAGTGTTGGCCTTTCTTGCTAGGTGGGGGAAATTTTCCTGGATAATGTCCTGAAGAGTGTTTTCCAGCTGGGATTCATTCTCTTCATCACATTCTGGTACACCTGTCAAATGTAGGTTAGGTCTCTTCAAATAGTTTCACATTTCTTGGAGACTTTGTTCATTCCTCTTTGTGCTTTTTTCTCTGATCTTGGTTTCTCGTATTATTTCATTGAGTTGATCTTCGACTTCTGATATTCTTTCTTCTGCTTGGTCAATTCGGTTATTGAAACTTGTGCATGCTTTGTGAAGTTCTCGTATTGTGTTTTTCAGCTCCTTTAATTCATTCATATTCCTCTCTAAGTTATCCATTCTTGTTACCATTTCCTCAAATATCTTTGTATATCTTTTTTCAAGGTTCTTAGTTTCTTTGCATTGATTTAAAACATGCTCTTTTAGCTCAGAGAAGTTTCTCATTATCCACCTTCTGAAGTCTAATTCTGTCATTTCGTCACAGTCATTCTCCATCCAGCTTTGTTTTCCTGCTGGTGAGAAGTTTTGGTTATTTCTTCAAGGTGAGGTGTTCTGGTTTTGGCTGTTTTCCTCATTTTTTGCGCTGGTTTCTTCCCATCTTTGTGGATTTATCCACCTGTCGTCTGTGTAGTTGCTGACATTTCAATTGGGTCTCTGAGTGGACACCCAGATTGTTGCTGATGAAGCATTTCTGTTACTTGGTTTTCTTTCTACCAGTCTAGCCCCTTCGCTGTACGACTGCTGAGGTTCACTCCAGGCCCTTCTTGTCTGGGGTGCACCTATAGTAGCTGCGGAACAGTGAGGAGTGCTACCAGTTTCTTTTTCTGCTATCTTTGTCCTAGAATGATGCCTGCCAAATGTCAGTCTTTTGGATATAGAGGGGTCAGGGAGCTGCTTGAGGAGACAATCTGTACTTTATAGGAGCTCAATTGCTTAGCTGTGAGCTCTATTGTTCTTTCAGGGCTGTTAGGCTGCTATGTTTAATTCTGCTGCAACAGAGCTCATAAAAAAACCCTTTTTTTCCCAGCTGCTGTTTCTGAAGGGGTTGGGGCTTTATTTTTGAATGTTCGCTGTACGGTCCTGCCCAGCTATGAGGCAGTCTAGTCACTATTTGCTTGCCAAGGCTCCGCCCTGCTGGTGTGAGGTTCGCCCTGTTGCTGCAGGCTCTGCCCTTCTGCTGTGGTCTCCGCCCTGCTGCCATGGGCTATGCCCTGCGGCGGAGTCTCTCTGTTGTACCGGGTTGCCTCGGCAATGACAGGCTGCATCATCAATGGGCGTGTATCTCAGTAGGGGCTGATTGCCTTAGTAATGGCGGACGCCCCTCCCCCACGGCCTGTGCTTTAAGGGAACTTCCTCACCGGGAGCGTTTGGAATTGCCATTTTGTTTGTCGCACTGCACTACCCCAAACGCTGTGTCCCTGGGATTTTCTGGGGTGGCTCACTGTCCACGTCCCGTTCAGTCTCAAGTTCAGCCCTCTCAGGTCTCAGTTTGCTGGTTCAATAGGGCACCCGTAACAGTGCGCTTTTGTATGGAGCACTGTGGAGCGCCTCTACACTCCGGCACGGGCCGCAGCCGCACCGGCTGCTGGCTACACCAGCCAAAACCTCTGCCTGGCGTCCCGCATCTTTTTTATTCCTGGGAATTTCCCTGTTCTGTGGGCAACTAAGATCCGTCTGGAAATGTGTCCCCGACTCACCCTCTCCGTGCATCCAGTGAGAGCTTCAATCCTTGGTTGTTCTCGCAGTGCCATCTTGAGTCAGGTCAGTATTGATGTTTTTTAAGTGTTCAGTAATGTTTAACAGTAAAACTATCAGGTCGCGGTCTTTCCTTTGATGGAAGATTTTTATTCTAGCTTCAATCTCATTACTTATTTTTTGTCTGTTAAGGTTTTTTGTACTTCTTCATGGTTTAATTATAGTAGGTTCTATGTGTCTAGAAATCTGTCCATTTTTTTCTTAATTTTCCAATTTATTGGCATATAGTTGCTAATAATAGCCTCTGATCATCCTTTAAATTTTTATGGTATCAGTTGTAATATCTACTTTTTCACATCTGATTTTATTTGAGTTTTCTTTTCCTTAGGTAGACTGGCTAACGGTTTGTCTACTTTGCTTATCTTCTAAAACACAACTTTTTATATCGTTGATATTTTGTATTATTTTCTTATTTCCATTTTATTTATTTCTACTCGTATCTTTATTATTCCTTTTCTTCTACTTATTTTGCGTTTGGTTTTCTATTGTTTATTTGAAGTTTTTCTAGTTCTCTTTTTTTTTCTTTTTTTGAGACAGAGTTTCAGTCTTGTTGCCCAGGCTGGAGTGCAATGGCACATCTTGGCTTACTGCAACCTCCACATCTTTGGTTCAAGCCTGCCTCATTCTCTCGAGTAGCTGAGATTACAGAAGCCTACCCCCAAACTGTCTAAATTTTGTATTTTTAGTAGAAATGGAGTTTCTCCATGTTAACCAGTCTGGTTTTGAACTCCTGACCACAGCTAGTCTGCCTGCCTTAGCCTCTCAAAGTGCTGGGATTACAAGCATAGGCCACCATTTTGGCCCAATATTTCTCGTTCTTAATTTAAAAAAATGTGAGTAAATAGTAGATGTATGTATTTGTAGGGTACATGAGATGCTTTGATAGAGTCACACAATAAGCAGTAATTATATTATGATAAATAGAGTATTCCTAAAGCATTTATTGTTTTGTTACATTTTTGACAGAGGTGCTTATGGCTATAAGTTTTTTAGTAGTGCATCTGCTGTGTTCAAGAAATTTTGGTACATTGTGTTTCCATTTCCATTTGTTATGAAACATTTTAAGATTTCTCTTTAAATTTTTTTTTGTTGATCCACTTGTCATTCAAAAGCATATTGCTTAACTTACATATGTTAGCAGAGTTGCCAAAATTTCTCTTGTATTGATTTCTAGTTTTATTCCACTATTATTCAAGATGATGCTAGGTATTATTTCAACTTTTTAAATGTTTTTAGAGTTTTTTTTGGTCAAATCCATGGTTTTTTCTTGACAACAATTGATGGGATGAGGAGAAGAATGTGTATTCTGTATTCTGCAGCTCTTGGATAAAATTTTCTGCAAATTTTCTTAGGTTTATGTTGTCTATAATGCAGATTAAATCTAATGTTTCTTTGTTGATTTTCTTTCTGGATGATGTGTTTGATGATAAAAGTGGGTGTTAATGTCTCCAGCTATTATTCCATTGGGGACTATATTCCTTTTCAGCTCTATTAATATTTGCTATATAAATGTGGGTGCTCCAGTGTTGAGTGCATATATCTTTAACATTGTTATATATCTTCTTGTAAAATTAACCCTTCTCATTATGTAATGGCATTCTCTAACTCTTTTTGTAGCTTTTGTATTGAAATATATTTTGTCTCATGTAAGTATAGTTATTCCTGCTTTACTTTGGTTTTAATTTGCATGGAATACTTTTTCATCCTTTTATTTTAAAACTGTGTATGTTTATA
This sequence comes from Callithrix jacchus, assembly GCF_049354715.1. Classification (NCBI taxonomy): domain Eukaryota; kingdom Metazoa; phylum Chordata; class Mammalia; order Primates; family Cebidae; genus Callithrix; species Callithrix jacchus. The sequence continues at coordinate 64,465,739 of NC_133524.1, read as the reverse complement.
AGTGAAGTGTGTTTCTTGTAGGCAGAAGATGATTAGGTCTTGATTTTATTTTTTCAGCCACCATATATTTTTTGATTAGAGAGTTTCATTTATTTAAATTCAATTTTGTTGCTAAGTAAGGACTTACTCCTGTCATTTTTTATATGTTTTCTGTTTTTTTTTGTGTGTGGTCTTCTCTTCCTTTTTATTTTTCTTCCTGTTTTCCTCTTTGTGAAGGTAACTATTTTCTGGTGGTATGTTTCAATTTCTTGCTTTTTATTGAATACCTGCTATATATTTTTGATTTGATGTTACCATGAGGCTTGCAAATAGTATCTTATAACCTATTATTTTAAAGTGTTCACAACATAACATTAATTGGATAAACAACAACAGAAAATTAACAAACAAGTTAAGAGAAAACTAATAAAACTCTACATTTTATCAAGGAGAAGATGGTGCTGTATGATCAACTGAGGATTGTGGCTCCCAGTATAAAAGCACAGATGGTGAGTGGACTCCACATTTCCAGACGGTTCTTTATTGCCCAGAGACCAGAAGATTCCCAGGTGTAGGAGCCCCACGGGCTGCCAGCAAAGCTGTTTGGGCCGGAGTGGCTGTTTGAGCCGGGGCCGCAGTGCAGCGGCACTCCATAAAAATTACACTGGTTTGGTTGCCCTGTTAAACTGGCAATTGGAGATTTCAGAAGGCAGATTGGCCCATTCATCTGATTAAGTGGGACTTAAACAGAAAGCCAGGCCAGGAGTTTCCCGGGCAGAAACATTGTTCCAGCTGGCACAGTGGGTCGCTGCATGGAAAATCACACAGATCCTGGTGCCCTTGCAGCAGGCGACTGGAACATCTGGGAGAGAGTCAACCATTCAACTTAAATTAAAAAAAAAAGGGTTCTGAAGCAGAGATCCAGGTGTGGAGGTACTCAGCTATTGCTGATGAAGCCTGCTATTGCCGAGGCAACCCACCCTTACTGAGGCAACCTGACATAACAGAGAGAGTCTGCCACTACAGAGGCGGGCCACCATCACCACAGAAACTCTAACCACACCCATATAAACAGGACTACAGCGAATTACACACAGCAGCAGGGCAGAGCCCTATACAGCAGGGTGGAGACCATGGCAGCTCAGCATAGCCACTACAGGCAGGCAGTGATTAGACTGCCTTTTTGCTGGGCAGGACAGGGCAACAGACACTCATAAATAAAGACCTAACTCACTGGGACAGAACACCTGAGAAAAAAAGGGGCTTTATGAGTCCTGCTGCAGCAGACTTAAACGTACCAGCCTGGCAGCCTAGAATAAACAACGGAGCTCACAGCTCAGCATTTGAGCTCCTATAAAGTGCAGACTGTCTCCTCAAGTATAAAGTACAGGCAATCTTCTCAAGCAGCACCCTGACTCCTGTATACCCAAAGAGTCACCTTACAAAAACTGATTAGACTGAAATTTGGTGAACATCGTTCAGAAACAAAGATAGCAGAAGAAGAAACTGGGAGCAACCCTCACAGTTCCGCAGCTGCTACAGGTGTACCCCAGGCAAGCAGGGACTGGAGTGGTCCTTAGCAGTCCTACAGCAGAGAGGCCAGACTGTTAGAAGGAAAATTAAGAAACAGAAATACTTCATCATTAACAATCTGGACGTCCACTCAGAGACCCAATCAGAAAATCAACAACTACTCAGACAACAGGTGGATAAATCCAAAAAGATGGGAAGAAACCAGCACAAAAAGAAAGAAAACGCCTGAAATCAGAATGCCTTGCCTCCTGCAAGGGACCACAATGCCTCACCAGTAAGGGAACAAAGCTGGACGAAGAATGAGTGTGATGAAAATACAGAATCAGACTTCAGAATGTGGGTAATGAGAAACTTCCATGAGCTAAAAAAACATGTTCTAATTCAATGCAAAAAAAACCTAAGACCCTTGAAAAAAGATGTGAGGAAATGATAACAAGAAAGGAGAACTTAGAGAGGAATATGAGTGAATAGAAGGAGCTGAAAAACACAACACAAGAACTTCGTGAAGCATGCACAAGCTTCAACAGCCGAATTTACCAAGCAGAAGTAAAAATATCAGAAGTCGAAAATCAGCTCAATGAAATAAAATAAGAAGACAAGATTAGAGAAAAAAGTGCAAAAAGGATTAAACAAAGTCTCCAAGAAATGTGGGACTATGCAAAGAGACCTAATCTATGTTTGATAGGTGTACCTGAATGTGACAAAGAGAATGAATCCAAGCTGGAAAATACTCTTCAGGATATTATCCAGGAAAACTTCCCCAACCTAGCAAGGCAGGCTAACATTCAAGTTCAGGAAATACAGAGAACACCACAAAGATACTCCACAAGAAGAGCAACCCCAAGGCACATAATCATCAGATTCACCAGGGTTGAAATAAATGAGAAAATGCTAAGGGCAGCCAGAGAGAAAGGTCTGGTCACCCACAAAGGGAAGCCCATCAGACTCACAGCAGATCACTCAGCAGAAACCCTACAAGCCAGAAGAGAGTGGGGGCCAATATTCAACATCCTTAAAGAAAAGAACTTTCACCCAGAATTACATATCCAGCCAAAGTGAGCCTCATAAGTGAAGGAAAAATAAAATCCTTTGCGAACAAGCAAGTACTCAGAGATTTTGTCACCGCCAGGCCTGCTTTACAAGAGATCCTGAAAGAGGCACTACACATAGAAAGAAACAACCAATTCCAGCCATTCCAAAAGCATACCAAATGCTAAAGAGCATCAACAAAAAGAAGAATCTGCATCAACTAATGGGCAAAACAGCCAGCTAGCATCAAAATGACAATATCAAATTCACACATAACAATATTAACCCTAAATGTAAATGGGCCAAATGTACCAATCAAAAGACAGAGACTGGCAAATTGGATAAAAAGCCAAAACCCATCGGTGTGCTGTATGCAGAAAATCCATCTCACATGCAAGAATACACAAAGACTCAAAATAAAAAGAAGGAGGAAGATTTACCAAGCAAATGGAGAGCAAAAAAAAAAGCAGAAGTTGCAGTTCTCATCTCTGATAAAATAGACTTTAAGCAACAAAGTTCAAAATAGACAAAGAAGGACATTACATAATGGTAAAGGATTGATATAACAAGAAGAGCTAATGATTGTAAATATATACAGACCCAATACAGTAGCATTCAGATACATAAGGCAAGTTTTTAATGACTTACAAAGAGACTTAGACTCCCACACAATAATAGTGGGAGACTTTAACACTCCACTGTCAATATTAGACAGATCAATCAGGCAGAAAATTAACAAGGATATCCAGGACTTGAACTCAGACCTGGAACAAGCAAACCAGATAGGCATTTACAAAACTCTCCATGCCAAATCCACAGATATGCATTCTTCTCAGCACCACATCACACCTACTCTAAAATTAACCCCATAATGGAAGTAAAGCACTCCTCAGCAAATGCAAAACAACTGAAATTATAACAAACAGTCTCTCAGCGTTTAGTGCAATCAAGTTACAATGCAGAATTCAGAAACTAACTCAGAACTGCACAGCTTCATGAAAACTGAACAACTGGCTTTTGAATGTTAATTGGATAAACAATGAAATGAAGGCAGAAATAAAGAAGTTATTCAAAACAAACGAGAATGAAGACACAACATACCAGAATCTCTGGGACACATTTAGAGCAGTCTCTAGAGGAAAATATATAACAATAAGTGCCCACATGAGAAGAGTGGAGAGATCCAAAATTGACACCCTAATGTCAAAATTGAAAAAGCTGGAGGAGCAAGGTTAAAAAAAACTGAAAACCTAGCAGAAGACAAGAAATAACCAAGATCAGAGCAGAACTGAAGGAGATAGATACACAAAATACCCTTCAAAACATTGATAAATCCAAGAGCTGGTTTTTTGAAAAGATCAACAAAATAGACCACTAGCCAGACTGATAAAAAAGAAAAGAGATAATAACCAAATAGATGCAATAAAAAACAATAAAGGGGAAATCACCACAGATTCCACAGAAATTCAAACCATCATCAGAGAATATTACAAACAACTCTATGCACATAAACTAGTAAACAAGGAAGAAATGAAAAAATTCCTGGACACTTATGTCTTCCAGAGCCTAAAACAGGAGGAAGCGAAAACTATGGATAGACCAATAACAAGTTCTGAAGTTGAGACAGCAATTAAAAGCCTAACATACCAAAAAAGCCCAGGTCCAGATGGGTTCACAGCCGAATTCTATCAGACACACAAAGAAAAACTGTTACCATTCCTTCTGAAAGTATTCCAAATAATCAAAAAGAGGGAATCTTTCCCAAATCATTTTATGACACCAACATCATCCCAATAATAAAACCCAGCAGAGACTCAACAAGAAAAGAAAACTTCAGGCCAATATCCATGATAAACATAGATGCAAAAATCTTCAATAAAATTCTGTTAAACTGATTGCAACAGCACATGAGAAAACTTATGCACCATGGTCAGTAGGATTCATCCCAAGGATGCAAGGCTGGCTCAACATATGCAAGTGTATAAATGTAATTCACCACATAAACAGAACCAAAGACAAAAAACACATGATTATCTCAATTGATGCAGAGAAGGCATCTGACAAAATTCAACAGCACTTTATGCTAAAAACCCTCAATATACTCGGTATCGATGGAATGTATCTCAAAATAATAAAAGCTATTTATGACAAACCAACAGCCAATATCATACTGAATGGGCAAAAACTGGAAGCATTTCGTTTAAAATCTGGCACTAGACAAGGATGCCCTCTCTCACCACTCCTATTCAGTATAGTACTGGAAGTTCTAGCCAGAGTATTCAGGCAAGAAAAAGAAATAAAGGGTATTCAAATAAGAAAAAAGGAAACTCAATTGTCTCTATTTGCAGACGACATGATAGTATATCTAGAAGACCCCATCGTCTCAGCCCAAAAACAACTGAAACTGATAAGCAACTTCAGCAAAGTCTCAGGATATAAAATCAATGTGCAAAAATCACAAGCATTCCTCTACACCAATAACAGACTTAAAGAGAGCCAAATAAAGAACAAACTGCCATTCACAATTGCTACAAAGAGAATAAAATACCTAGGAATACAACTAACAAGGAATGTAAGGGACCTCTTCAAGGAGAACTACAAACCACTGCTCAACGAAATAAGAGAAGGCACAAACAGATGCAGAAACGTTTCATGTTCATGGTTTGGAAGAATCAATATAGTGAAAATGGCCATGCTGCCCAAAGTAATTTACAGACTCAATGCTATTCCCATCAAGCTACCATTGCCTTTCTTCATAGAACTAAAAAAAGCCATTTTGAACTTCATATGGAACAAAAAGAGAGCCCGCATAGCCAAATCAATTCTAAGCAAAAAGAACACAGCAGGAGGCATCACACTACCGGACTTCAAACTATACTACAAGGCTACAGTAATCAAAACAGCATGCTACTGGTACCAAAACAAAGATATAGACCAATGGAACAGAACAGAGGCATTGGAGGCAACACAACATATCTATAACCATACAATCTTTGATAAACCTGGCAAAAACAAGCAATGGGGAAAGGATTCCCTGTTTAATAAATGGTGTTTGGAAAACTGGCTAGCCATGTGCAGAAAGCAGAAACTGGACCCCTTCCTGACACCTTACACTAAAATTAACTCCAGATGGATTAAAGACTTAAACATAAGACCTGGTACCATAAAAACCCTGGAAGAAAATCTAGGCAAAACCATTCAGGACATAGGAGTAGGCAAGGACTTCATGACCAAAATACCAAAAGCATTGGCAGCAAAAGCCAAAATAGACAAATGGGACCTAATGAAACTCCACAGCTTCTGCACAGCAAAAGAAACAGTCACTAGAGTGAATCGGCAACCAACAGAATGGGAAAAAATTTTTGCAGTTTACCCATCAGACAAAGGGCTGATATCCAGAATTTACAAAGAACTCAAACAGATTTACAGGAAAAACGCAAACAAACCCATTCAAAAATGGGCAAAGGATATGAAAAGACACTTTACAAAAGAAGACATGCATGAGGCCAACCAACATATAAAAAATGTTCATCATCACTGGTCATCAGAGGAATGCATATCAAAACCACATTGACATACCATCTCACGCCAGTTAGAATGGCGATCATTAAAAAATCTGGAGGCAACAGATGCTGGAGAGGATGTGGAGAAATAGGAACACTTTTACACTGCTAGTGGGAGTGTAAAGTAGTTCAACCATTGTGGAAGACAGTTTGGCAATTCCTCAAAGACCTAGAAATAGAAAATTCTATTTGACCCAGCAATCCCATTACTGGGTATATATCCAAAGGACCATAAATCATTCAACCTTAGGACACATGCACTCGAATGTTCATTGCAGCACTGTTTACAATAACAAAGACCTGGAAACAATCCGAATACCCATTGATGATAGAATGGACTGGGAAAATGTGGCACATATACACCATGGAATATTATGCAGCAATCAAAACCGATGAGTTCGTGTCCTTTGTAGGGACATGGATGAATCTGGAGACCATCATTCTCAGCAAACTGACAAAAGAACAGAAAATGAAATACCACATATTCTCACTCATAGTTGGGTGATGAACAATGAGAACACGTAGACACAGGGAGGGGAGCACTACACACTGGGGTCTATTGGGGGAAATAGGGGAGGGACAGCATTGGGGGGGAGCTGGGGAGGGATAGCGTGGGGAGAAATGCCAGATGTGAGTGAAGGGGTAGAAGACAGCAAATCACACTGTCACGTGTGTACCTATGCAACTATCTTGCATGTTCTGCAAATGTACCCCAAAACCTAAAATGCAATAAAAAACTCTACACTTAACATAATCACCCCCACTTTTTACCTTTTTAAAAATTCATACCGTATTAAACTTTGTCTGGAAAAGTTGTTGTAGTTACTATTTTTGACTGGCTTACCTTTTAGTTTTTCTACTCAGGATATGAGTAGTTTACACATCACAATTATAGTTTTGTGATATTCTGGTTTTATCTGAGTACTTACTATTATCAATTAGTTTTATACCTTTAGATTATTTTTCATTGCTCATTGGGGTTCTTTTTCAGATTAACAAACACTCTATAGCATTTTTTTAAAGACAGGTCTGGTGTTGATGAAATTCTTCAGCTTTTATTTGCTTGGGAAAGTGTATATTTCTCCTGCATGTCAGAAAAATATTTTCATCAGAGCTACTACTCTAAGGTAAAAGATTTTTTTTCTCCTTCAGCAATTTAAAAATGTTATGTGTCTCTTTGCTGGCCTGTAAAGATTCCCCTGAAAAGTCTGCTGCCAAATGTATTGTAACACCACTGTATATTATTTTTTTCTTTTCTCTTGATGCTTATAGGATTATTCCTTTCTCCCTGATCATTAGGAATTTGATTGTTAAATGTCTTTAGTTAGTCTTTTTTAGGTTAAATTTGCTTGGTGTTCCAAAAATCTTGTTTTACTTAAATTATATAACTTTTTCTAGGTTTGCAATGTTGTGTTATCATCTCTGAATAAATTTTCTATCTCAATCTCTCTTTTTACCTCCTCCTTATGGTCAATAACTGTTAGATTTGCCTTTTTGTGGCTATTTTCTATAACACGTAGGTGTGCTTTATTATTTTTTGTCCTCTTTTTTCATCTTCTCTGACTACATATTTTCAAATATGCTGACTTCAAGCTCATGGATTCTTTTTCTGCTTGACTAATTCTATTAAGAGACTGCATTCTTCAGTATGTCAGTTGCATTCTTCAGCTACTGAATTTCTGCTTGATTCTTTTATATTATTTTTATCTTTTTGTTAAATTTATCTAATAAGATTCTGATTTTTTTCTATATTTTCTTTTATTTTCTGTGTGTGTGTTTTTCAAAACAGTTATTTTAAATCCCCTTTCTGAAAAGCCACATATCTCTGTCTCTCTAGAATTGGTTTTTAGTGACTTGCTAGTCTGCTAACGTCTTGTTTTCTTGGATAGTGTTGATGCTGGGAGATCTTCAGTGTCTGGGCACTTAAGAGTATAATACTTACTACAGTATTCTTCATCTGATCTTTATTATGCCATCCTTTTAAAAAATAGTTTAAGTTCTGAGATACATGAGCAGAATGTGCAGGTTTGTTAAATAGGTATACACATGCTATGTTGGTTTGGTGCACTTATCAACATATCATCTACATTAGATATTTCTTTTAATACTATCCTACTAGCCCTCCACCACTAGAAATGCTCTATTCCATTGTGGCCAAGTTGTTACCTAAGCTGCAAGACAGATTCTCCTTTACTTTTTTTTCTACTTTTTTCAAGCACAAGGTGTCTCTCCTCATACCCACTATGTTTGGGAATGTGCTGGGTCACACCTGAAGACAGCACATCTCAGCCTCATTCAACACACATGGCTTATACTACCTGGATCCCACTGTTGATTATTCAGGGCAAAAGGAATATCACGTTTCTCTAATTATCTAACATTGCATTTCTATATAAATTATACAGTGCAGCATCCAGGCATTGCCGCTCCTCCAGAGAGAATTCTATGACTACATCCCTAAATTTCAATTTTTTATTAGAGTCACATGAGTCACTTTATTAATACTACATAAATGTTTTCACTCAGAACATTGAACAGAACAATTTTTAGGCTTCCAGGGGATTCTGGCATCTTAGCTGTGGATGTTCCAATAACTGCCATTCACAGGCCATAGGGGCTGGACCTCTAGGGGCAGAGAACACAGAGAAGTAAAGATGAGACCTGGAGCTTCAGCTGCAGTGAGAGACCAAAATATCTTAATTTTGATTAAGTTCAATTTATTTATTTTAATTTTGTAGCTTGTGATTTATTATCGTGTATAAGAAACAATTGCCTAATGCAAGTGTACAAAAGTTTTACACCTATATTTTCTTCTAACAGCTTTATATATTTATCTTTTTCATTAGATCTCTAAAATATTTGGAGTTAAATTTTAAATATGATGAGAGAAAGCAGTCTAACTACATTCTTTTGCATATAGTCTTATTGAAAAGAATTTTTTGTCATTAAGTAGTTTTGGAATCTTTGTCAAAAATCTATTTGTATATAAAAGTTAGAGTTTGTTTCTGGATTCACAATTCTGTTTCATTTATGGATATGTTAATCCATATGCCACTGTCACACTGTAAAAATGACTATATCTTTGGAGTAAGGTTTTGAATTGGGTAGTGTTCTTTTTTAGAACTCATTTTTGACTATTTGGGGTTTCTTTAAATTACATATAAATTTTAAATCAGCTTGCCAAATTACTGAAAATGGACATCTGAAATTTTGATTGAAATTGCTTCATATATATATATAGATCAATTTGGAAAGTATTGTTATCTTAAAATAATCATCTGCCAGTCTATGAGTATGTTGTCTTTCATTTTATTTTAATTTCCTTTTTGTTTTTCAACCATGTTTTATGTTTTTCAATTTACAAGTCTTGCACTACTTTGAAATATTCATTTCAATGCTTTTTGTTCTTTTTGATATATTCAAATAAAACTGATTTTTGTTTGTTTTTATTGCTATGTAAATACAATTGATGTTTACACATTGACCTATTATCCTGAAAACTTGTTGAATTCTAGTTGGTATAGTGTTGCATATATATACAATCATCTTGCTTTTTCCTCTTTGTTTTGACCATAATTTTTTGTTTCTTTGCATATTCTTAAGTATTTTTGTTGAAAACCAGATATTTAAATAATATAATATTACAAATGTAGAAATCACTATCTTCTCTTTCTCCATTATTTTCTTCTTGTTTGTTTACTAACTTTCCTGATTTAGTTCTATACATCTGTATTCAGTGTTATTTGTATCCACTGAAGTTTGCTTAGCCAACAAATGGACAGAGATTTTTGAAAAATGTTTTGAATCAATAAATATTCAATCTTTTGCTAATTTTGTGTGTGTGTGTGTGTGTGTGTGTGTGTGTGTGTGAGAGAGAGAGAGAGAGAGAGAGAAGGGAGAATATGTGTATGCCTATACACTAGCAACATACTATACTCCCTTAAAGTTCGCTTTCTTCTTGTATGGAGCCTTAGGTCTAGCTAGAGCTCGAAGAGCGTGTCTCTGTCACATCTCTCTTAAGCATGTGCACGATTGTGCACATGTGCATGGCCTACAAGATTACAAAAACTATGTTGGCTCTTTCTCACTCCCTCATGTACATTTTGTTAATTTTATTTAAATTTTTTGCCAGGCTTTTCGTTGTCCAAACTTGCATCACCACCTCAGGCAGCTGCAATGTTAAATAATTGTCAGTGACTATTTTTTGCCAAATTCCATGGATGTATGTATTTTTATGTGAAACAGGCTTTAAGTCAAATCAAATGACAGGGAGACCTGTTAAAATAGATTCTCTAGAGAGTTTTCAGACAAGTCAAATAGTAAAAATATTCTGAGAATGGGTATTTTTGAGATGTTCTTAACCTGGTCTCCACTTTTCAGTGGCTGCTAGTCTGCTGATTTTTACAATTATTTTAGGTAAGCATATTCTAACATTTTTTTGGCAGCATTGTCAATAATTATACGGAGAAACAGGTTTTGGGAAGTCTCTGCCTTTCCTCTTCTTCTACATTAGATTTTCAGAAACATTTGCAGGTTTTTTTTCATAAACAAATACTTCATCAAATAACTTATCATCAATGTCCAGGATACATTCTTAATTTCTGTTTTGTCAACTTTAAATTCTTTGTTTTTGTCCTTAGGTTGGCTCTCTGTTCATAAAATGGCTGAAGAAAATCCAAGCATCATATCCTCACACAATAGAGACCAGGGGAAGAAAGAAAAAGAAATATCATTTTTGTGGCTTTTTTTGAGTGGAAAGTTTTTTTTCCAGAATATATCTCCCTCTGTGCACACACTAGTAGCTAATTGGATAGATTGCACTGCTTATCCATTCATAAACCAATCACTGGCTAAGAAAATGAGATTATTATAAGTTTCTCAGGCTATTTAGATTTACTGTCTGCAGCTGGGGAAAATTCTAAAGTGATTTTCTTTAACTTTTATTTTAAGTTCAGGGGCACATGTGAAGGTTTGTTACATAGGCAAACTTGTGTCGTGGAGTTTTGTTGTACAGATTCTTTTATCACTGAAGTATTAAGCCTGGCACCATCAGTTATCTTTTCTGTTCCTCTCCTTCCTGCCACCTTCCACCCTCAAGTAGACCCCAGTGTTTGTTATTTTTATCTATCTATCTATCTATCTATCTATCTATCTATCTATCTATTCTTTACAACTTATATTTTAGGTTCAAGGAGTATGTGTGTATGTTTATTACATGAATAAATTTCATGTCATTTAAGTTTAGTGTATACATTGTTTAGCAAACCAAGTAATAAACATAGTACCTGATAGGCAGTTTATAAAATCCTAACTCTCCCTCCAACTGCCACCCTCAAGTAGACCCTAGTGTCTTCTGTTAACTTCTTTATGTGAATGTGCACTCAATATTTAGCTCTGATTTATAAGTGAGAGTATGTGATACTTGTTTTTTATTTCATGAATTTATTTACTTAGGTTTATAACCTCCAGCTCCATTCCTGTTGCTGCAGAGAACATGATTTTATTTCTTTTATATGTCTGTGTAGTATTTCATGGCACATAAACATCACATTTTATTTATACAGTCTACCATTGATTGACATTAGATTTATTCCATGTCTTTGCTATTGTGAATAGTGCTGCAATGAACATACACATGCATGTATCTTCGTAGTATAATGACTTACATTCCTTTGGGTATATACCCAAAATGGGATTGCTGGTTAGATTGGTAGCTGTCTTTTAATTTCTTTGAGTATCTTCAAACTGGTTTCCATAGTGGCTAAACTAATTTACTTTCCCACCGGTAGTGTATAAGCATTCTCTTTTTTCTGCAACCTCACGTGCATCAATTATTTTTAATTTATTTTTTATTATTTTACTTTTAGTTCTGAGGTATATGTGCATAACATGCAGGTTTGTTACATAGATGTACATGTGGATGGTGTTTTGCTGTACTTATCAACTCATTGTCTTCATTAGGTATTTCTCCTAATCCTCTCCCTCCCCAGCCCCCAACCCCTTGAGAGGCCCTGGTGGGTGATTTTCCCCTACCTGTGTCCATATAGCAGCAGTAGTCATTGGTAGTTTGATTAAAATATCATTAAAACTATAAACTGTGGTAAAATATACGTAATATAATATTTACCATTTAAACCATTTTAAGGGTGCAGTTTAATTGCATTAAGTACATTAATCCTGTTGTACAAACATCACCAACATTCGTCTTCACAAATTTGTCATTTTCCAAAATTGAAACTCTGTACCCATTACACAGTAAGTCATCATTCCACTCTCCCCCAGGCCCTGTCAACCACCATTTTGCTTTCTACTTTCTGTCTCTATGAATTTGACTACTCTATGTATCTCCTAAAAACAGAATCATATAGCATTTTTCTTTTTGTGACCGTCCTATTTCACATAACATAATCTGTAAGGTTTCTCTTTGTTGTAGCATGTGATTTTTTTTTGTGGTAACATGTTTTGCTTCCTTTCTCATTTGCTTTGAGTATATTCTACAGATTTTTTTTCTAGCTACTCTGTGGACAACATAACACATTCTAAAGTTGTATATAATTGAAGGATATGTATTTTTTTACAAATGGAATTCTCAGTTGACTGTTTTTTTTTCTTTTAGTACTTTAAATATATAGTTTCTCTGAATTCTGGTCTGCAAGGTTTCTGATGAGAAACCTTATCATCTTATAGAAAATTCCTTCTATGTGATGTGTAGTTGCTTTCTTGCTGTTTTCAAGATTCTCTCTTTGTTTTTAGTATCAAGAGTTTGTTTATGTCTTCATGTAATTCTCTTTGGGTTTATCCCAGTTTTTGGTAAATTCATGTCTTTGCTCTTGTTTGAGAAGTTTTCTCAATTCTTTCTTCAAACAATCTTTTAGCATATTTCTTTGTCTCTTCTTCTGGGAGTTTCATTATATGTATGTTTGTCCACTTGATGGTGTCCCTCAAGTCCTGTAAGTTCTGTTCACTTTTCTGTATTCATATTTTCTCTGCTCCTCTGAATTTCTAATTTCAATTTTTTTTCAAGTTCACTGATTGTTTTTCTGCCTACTCAAATCTTCTGTTGAAAGACAGAAATGTCACAGCCAGTCAGACTGGGGTTGAAACCCTAGCTTTGTTACTTACTAGCCAATAGTCCTTAGGAAAGTTACTTCATCTCTGAGTTTTAGTTTCTACAATTGAAAAAAAATACCCACCTGTGTCAGAGACTGCTAATTGTCCCCTTATATATGTATTCTCTGATTACATGGCAATAGAAATTTTAGTTGGTATGTTGTCACTCAGGTAAATTTTAGATTTTTAAACCTCCTTTAGATGTAGGTGTGGTTATGTAACTAATGATTGGCAAAGAGATATGAATAGAAATGACATTAGGAGCTTCTAAAGTGGCTCCCTCTTGTACTGTCTAGAATACAGATGTCTTGGTGGGAACTGCAACAGTTTCCTTGAAGCATGATTGAAGTCCTTACTCTACTGAATGCTTGGCAAGTAATTTTACATTTTCTTTTCTTTATTTAACTGTACTTTAAGATGCGGGATACGTGTGCAGAATGTACAGGTTTGTTACACAAGTAAACCTATGCCATGGTGGTTTGCTGCACCCATCAACCTGTCATCTATATTAGGTATTTCTTCTAATACTATCTCTCATTTTGACCCCACAACCTAGCAAGCCCGGATGTGTAATGTTCCCCTTCCTGTGTCCCTAGGTTCTCATTGTTTAACTCCCACTTGTGAGAACACGCAGTGTTTGGTTTTCTGTTCCTGTGTTAGTTTGCTGAGAATGATGATTTCCAGCTTCACTCATATTCCTGAAAATCACAAGGAATCATTTCTTTTATGGCTGCATAGTATTCCATAGTGTATATGTGCCACATTTTCTTTATCCAGTCTATCATTGATGGGCATTTGGGTTAGTTTCAAGTCCTTGCTATTGTCAACAGTGCTGCAATAAACATAAATTTACATGTGTTTCCATAGTAGAATGATTTATACTTCTTTGGGTATATACCCAGTAATAAGATTGCTGAGTTAAATGGTATTTCTGGCTCTAGATCCTGGAGGTATCACCATACTGTCTTCCACAATGATTGAACTAATTTACACTCCCACCAACAGTGTAAAAGCATTCCTAATTCTCTGTATTCTTTCCAAAATCTGCTGTTTTCTGACTTTTGAATGATCACCATTTTAACAGGTGTCAGTTGGTATCTCATTCTGGTTTTCATTTGCATTTCTCTAATGACTAGTGATGACGAGCTGTTTTTTCTATGTTTATGGGCTGCATAGATGTCTTTTTTGAAAAGTGTCTATTCATATCATTCAACCACTTTTTGATGTTTTTTGTTTCTTGTAAATTTGTTGAAGTTCCTTGTAGATTTTGGATATTAGCCCTTTGTCAGTTGGATAGATTGCAAAAATTTTCTCCCATTCTGCAGGTGGCTTGTTTACTCTAATGATAGTTTCTTTCACTATGCAGAAGTTCTCAAGTTTAATTAGATCCCATTTGTCTATTTTGGCTTTTGCCGCCATTGCTTTTGGTGTTTTAGTCATAAGGTCTTTGCTCATACCTATGTCCTGAATGATATTGCCTAGGTTTTCTTCCAGGGTTTTTATGATTTTTGGTCTTATGTTTAAATCTTTAATCCATCTTGAGTTAATATTTGTATAAGGTAGAAGTAAGGAAACATATCCTGTTTCAGTTTCTGCATATGGCTAGCCAATTACTATAACACCATTTATTAAATAGGGATTTTTCCCCATTGCTTGTTTTTGTCATGTTTGTCAAAGATCAAATGGTTCTAGATGTGTGATGCTATTTCTGAGGTCTCTATTTTTTTCCATTGGTCTATATCTCTGTTTTGGCACTAGTACTATGCTGTTTTGCTTATGATAATTTTGTAGTATAGTTTTAAGTCAGGTAGCGTAATGTCTCTAGCTATGTTCTTTTTGCTTAGTATTGTCTTGGCTATACAGGCCTTTTTTGGTTCTATATGAAATTTAAAGCAGTTTTTTTTTTCTGATTATGTGAAGAAAGTCAGTGGTAGCTTGATGGGAATAACATTGAATCTATAAATTACTTTGGGCAGTATGGCCATTTTATGATATTGATTCTTTCTATTAATGAACTTGGAATGTTTTTCTGTTTGTGTCCTTTCTTATTTCCTTGACCAGTGGTTTGTAGTTCTCCTTGAAGAGGTCCTTTACATTCCTTGTAAGTTGTATTCCTAAATATTTTATTTTCTTTGTAGCAATGATGAATGGTAGCTCACTCACAATTTGGCTCTATGCTTGTCTGCTATTAGTGTATAGAAATGCTTGTGACTTTTACACATTGATTTTGTATCCTGAGACATTGCTGAAGTTGCTTATCAGCTTAAGAAGATTTGGGGCTGAGACGATGGGGTTTTTAAAATATACAATCATGTCATCTGCAAACAGAGATAGTTTGACTTCCTCTCTTCCTATTTGAATATCCTTTATTTCTTTCTCTTGCCTCATTGCCCTGGCCAGAATTTTTAATATTATGTTTAATAAGAGTAGTGAGAGAGGTCATTCTTGTCTTGTGCCAGTTTTTAGAGGAAACGCTTCCAGCTTTTGCCCATTCAGTATGATATTGGCTGTGGGTATGTCATATATAGTTTTTACTATTTTGAAAGACATTCCATCAATACCTACTTTATTAAGAGTGTTTAGAATGAAGGGGTATTTAATTTTACCAAAAGACTTTTCTACATCTATTGAGATAATCATGTGGTTTTTGTCACTGGTTTTGTTTATGTGATGGATTGCATTTATTGATTTCCTATGTTGAACCAGCCTTGCATCCCAGGAATGAAGCCAGCTTGTTTGTGGTGGATAGGCTTTTTACTGTGCTGCTGTACTTGGTTTGCCAGTATTTTATTGAGAATTTTCATATCAGTGTTCATCAGGGATATAGGCCTGAAATTTTCTTTTCTGCGTGTGTGTGTGTGTGTATGTGTGTGTGTGTGTCTGGAGGTTTTGATATCTGGATGGTGCTTGCCACATAAAATGACTTAGGGAGAAGTCTCTCTTTTTCCATCATTTGAAACAGTTTTAGAAGGAATGGTATCAGCTCCTCCTTGCACCTTTGTTAGATGTCAGCTGGGAATCTGTCTAGTCCTGTGCATTATTTGGTTGGTAGGCTATTAATTATGGCCTCAATTTCAGAGTTTGTTATTGATCTATTTAGGGATTCTACTTCTTTCTGCTTTAGTCTTTGTTTCCAGAAATTTATCCTTTTCTTGTAGATTTTATTTTATTTTACTTTTTTGCCATAGAGATGTTTATAGTACTCTCTGGTGGTAGTCTGTATTTCTCTGGGGTCTGTGGTAATATACCCTTTATAATTTTTATTGTATGTATCTGATTCTTCTCTCTCTTCTTTATTAGTCTAGCTAGTGGTCTGTTTTGTTAAATTTTTTTCAAAAACCTAGCTCCTAGATTTATTGATATTTGTGATTTTTTTGTGATTCTTTTCAGATCTCTGATCTTAGTTTTTCTTGTCTTTGGCTAGTTTTTGGTTTTATTTGCTCTTGCTTCTCTAGTTCTTTTAATTGTGATATTAAGGCATCAATTTTAGATCTTTCCTGCTTTCTCATGTGGGCATTTAGTGCTATCAATTTTCCTCCAAACACTGCTTTATCTATGTCCCACAGATTCTGATACATCTTGTCTTTGTTCTCACTGGTTTCAAAGAACTTATTTATTTCTTCCATATTTTCATTATTTATTAAGTAGTCATTCCAGAGCAGGTTGTTCTGTTTCCATGTAGTTGTGCAGTTTTGGGTGAGTTTCTTAATTCTGAGTTGTAATATTATTGCACTGTGGTCTGAGAGACTGTTGTGATTTCCATTTTTTTGCATTTGCTTAGTATTTTATTTTCAATTACATAGTTAATTTTAGAATCAGTGTGATGTGGGGCTGAGAAGAATGTATATTCTGTTCATTTGGGTTGGAGAATTCTGTAGATATCTATTAGGTTTGCTTGGTCCAGTGCTGAGTTCAAGTCCTGAATATTCTTGTTAATTTTCTGTCTCAATCTGTCTAATATTGGCAGTGGGGTTTTAAAGTCTCTCACTATCATTGTGCAGGAATCTAAGCCTCTTTGTAGGTCTCTAAAAACTTGCTTTATGAATCTGGGCTCTCCTGTATTGGGTGCATATGTATATAGGACATTTAGCTCTTCTTGTTGTATTGATCCCTTTGCCATTATGTAATGCCTTCCTTTGTCTTTTTTAATCTTCATTCAATTAAAGTCTGTTTTTATGAGAGACGAGGATTGCAAGCCCTGCTTTTTTTTCTTGGTAAATCTTTCTAAATCCCTTTATTTTGAGTATATGTGTAACGTTGCATGTGAGATGGGTCTCTTGAATGCAGTACTCCAATGAGTCTTGACTCTATCCAATTTGCTGGTGTATGCCTTTGAGTTGGGGGCATTTAACCCATGTACATTTAAGTTTAATATTGTTATGTGTGAATTTGATCTTGTCATTATGACACTAGCTGGTTATTTTGCCCATTAGTTGATGAAGTTTATTTATAGTGTTGATGGTTTTTTCATTTCAGTATGTTTTTGCAGTGGCTGGTACCGGTTTTTCTTTTCTTTATAATTATTACTCTTTTAATGTACTTACATTCCGGGATACATTTGCAGAATGTGTAGGTTTGTTTCATAGGTATATCTGTGCCATGTTGGTTTGCTGCAGCCATCATTACATTGTCTACATTAGGTGTTTCTCCTAATGCTATCCCTTCTCTAGCCCTCACATGCCCTACAGGCTCTGATGTGTGATGTTCCCCTCCCTGAGTCCACGTGTTCTCATTTTTCAACTCCCACTTATGAGTGATAACATGTGGTGTCTGGTTTTCTGTTCTTGTGTTAGTTTGCTGAGAATGATGGTTTCCAGCTTCATCCATATCCCTGCAAAACATGTAAACTCATTTCTTTTTATGGCTGCATAGTGTTTCATGCTCTATATGTGATACATTTTCTTTATCCAATCTATTGTTGTTGGGCATTTGAGCTGGTTCCAAGTCACTATTGTGAACAGTGCTGCAATAAACATACAAGTGCATGTGGCTTTATATCTTTGTGTGTTTTGGCACTGGCTGGTGCTATTTCTTTTTCCATATATAGTGCTTCCTTCAGGAGCTCTTGTAAGGCAGGCCTGGTGGTGACAAAATTCCTCAGAATTTACATATCTGTAAACGATTGTATTTCTTCTTCATTAATGAAGCTTAGTTTGACTAGATATGACATTATGGGTTGAAAATTCTTTTATTTTGGAATGACAAATATTAGCACTCACTCTCTTCTGGCTTGTGGGGTTTCTGCAGAGAGATTCACTGTTAGTCCAATGGGCTTTCCTTTGTGGGTGACTTGATCTTTCTCTCTGGCTGACCTTAACATTTTTTTTTTTCATTTTAACCTTCATGAATCTGACAATTAGTTGTCTTTGGGTTGTTCTTCTTGAGTAGTGTATTTGTGGTGTTCTTCATATTTTCTGAATTTGAATGTTGGGCCTGTCTTGCTACATTGGGTAAGTTCTCCTACATAATATTTTAAAGTGTGTTTTCCAACTTGGTTTCATTCTCATTCTCACCTTCAGGTACATCAAACGCAGGTTTGGTTTTTTCACATAATATTTTAAAGTGTGTTTTCCAACTTGGTTTCATTCTCATTCTCACCTTCAGGTACATCAAACGCAGGTTTGGTTTTTTCACATAATATTTTAAAGTGTGTTTTCCAACTTGGTTTCATTCTCATTCTCACCTTCAGGTACATCAAACGCAGGTTTGGTTTTTTCACATAGTCCCATATTTCTTGGATACTTTGTTCATTCCTTTTCATCTTTTTTCTCTAATCTTATCTTCACAGTTTATTTCATTAAGTTGATCTTCAATCTCTGATATCTTTTCTTCCACTTGATCAATTCATCTACTGATATTTGTGTATGCTTAACAAAGTTCTTGTGCTGTGTTTTTCAGCTCTATCAGGTTATTTATGTTTTTCTCTAAACTGGTTATTCTAGTTAGCAGTTTCTGTAATCTTTTATCAAGGTTCGTGGCTTTTTTGTATTGGGTTAAAACATGCTCCTTTAACATAGAGGAGTTTGTTATTATTCACCTTCTAAAACCTACTTCTGTCAGTTCATCAAATTCATTCTTCATCCAGTTTTGCTCCCTTGGCTGGTGAGGAGTTGTGATCATTTTGAGGAGAAAAGGTATTCTGGTTTTTGGAAGATTTAGCCTTTATGTACTTTTTTCCTCCTCTTCATGAATTTATCTACATTTGGTCTTTAATGTTAGTGACCTTTGGATGGGGTTTTTGTGTCTTCGTTCTTTTTATTAATGTTGATGCTATTGTTTTCTCTTTGTTAGTTTTTCTTCTACCAGTCAAGCTTCTCTTCTGCACATCTTTTGTTTTCTGGAGGTCCATTCTAGACCCTTATTGCCTGGGTATCACCAGTGGAGTCTACAGAAAAGCAAAGATTGCTGCCTGATCCTTCCTCTGGAAGTGTTGTTTCAGAGTGGCACCTGCCAGATGCCAGTCAGATCTCTCCTGTATGGTATGTCA
This sequence comes from Callithrix jacchus, assembly GCF_049354715.1. NCBI lineage: Eukaryota > Metazoa > Chordata > Mammalia > Primates > Cebidae > Callithrix > Callithrix jacchus. The sequence continues at coordinate 64,446,038 of NC_133524.1, read as the reverse complement.
CTTGGAAGCTGCTGGGAGTTGTCTTCCAATCAGGAGGCCTGGGTATCAGGGACCCAGTTGAAGAGGTAGTCTGTCTTCTTCAAGAGCTCAAGTGCTGTGCTGGGAGGTCTGCTGCTCTATTCAGAGCCAGCAAGCAGGAACATTTAAGTGTGCTGAAGCTTCACTTGCAGTCCCTTCTTCTTCCAAGTGATCTGTTCCAGGGAGATTGGAATTTTATCTCTAAGCCCCTGTCTTGGGCTGCTGCCTTCTTTCAGAGATGTCCTGCCCAGAGAGGAGAAATCTAGAGAGGCACTTGAGCATCCCAGGTTGACTTCAGACTGCTGTACTCGCAGCAAGAATTTCAAGGCAGTGGATCTTGGCTTGTTGGGATCCAGGGGAGTGGGATTCACTGAGCAAGACCACTTGGCTCCCTTGCTTCAGCCCCCTTTACAGGAAAGTGAACAGTTCTGTCTCACTGGCATCCAAGGTGTGACTGTGGTAAAGAAACAAAAAAACAAAAACAACAACAACAACACACACACACACACACACAGACAAAGTCTGCACCTAGCTCAGTGTCTGCCCAAATGGCTGCCCAGTTTTGTGCTTAAAACCCAGGATCCTGGTGGTGTAGGCACCTAATGGAATCTCCCCGTTGGCAGGTTGTGAAGACCATGGGAAAAGTATAGAATCTGGGTTGGACAGAACTATCCCTTTTAGCCCAGTCTCTCATGGCTTCCCTTGACTAGGGGAGGGAGTTCGCTAACCCCTTGCACTTCCCAGGTGAGGCAATACCTCACCCTGCTTCTGCTTGCCCTTCATGGGCTGCACCCACTGTCTAACCAGTCCCAATGAAATGAACTGGGTAACTCAGTTAGAAATGCAGAAATCACCCACCTTCTACATTGGTCTACCTGGGAGCTGCAGACCAGAGCCGCTCCTATTCAGCCATCTTGCTCAAGAATCAATTTCTCATTTTGTGCATCTGTAAAATGGGGACAATATTGACCTTTTAGAGATGTTGGTAATGTTCAGCTAGAGAAGGGTTTCAAACATACGGTAGAGATGGTCAAGTAATTATGATTATTTTGGGAAGTAAAATACAGCTTGATTATATGGAAGGTGACTTTAGATTTGAAAATCATTAGGCTCTAATCTCATCTCAGTCACTTACAAGTTGTGTCATACTGTGCAGAATCCATAAAATTTCTCAGCCTCATTGTTTTCAACTGTAAGATGGGAACAATTATATTTCCTCTCAAAGATACTGAAATAAATCATTGACATCATTTCTGTGAAAGTGTTTTGCACATAGTAAGTGCTCAGTATTATTTTTTATTTTCCCTTATTTTCTTTCATAGACATCTACTGTACACAGCCCTGTCTGGGTAAAGGCATTCATGGATATCATGTAGACTATTAGGTCCTGGTGGAGAAGGGAGAAAGTTGATAATATTGGAAGATGAATAAAAAGCAATTTGAACATTTTCCCATTGTGTTTTATTTTCTATTATTCCCCTTGAGCATTTTTTTTGTTCTCCTTAGCATGGATTGAGCATTAAACTAGTAGGCTATTTCTGTAGTTACTTTGAACCATAGACACTTTTGACAGTCTTATAATGCCTACTACCCTTCTTAAAATAATACTTTGAATGGATAAAATAAAATACAATATGGAAGATTACAGTAAAAACAAATTTTATTCAAAAGTACATATCAAATTATACAAAACAAAATTTGTGTTAAAGAAATATATATTTATAAATACATTAAATAACAAGATCTAACTACACATTTAATAAGCACCATAATTTTAAAGTAGTGATGAGCATACAAGATATTCCAAGATATATGCAACATCAGTAGTGTGATGTGACCTTTTTTTATTTCTACTGACTATAGAACTCAAATATTATCAAAAACACTGTTTCATAGTTTATGGATGCAGAAGTGAAATGACTTCTTCATGTTTGCAGAATTAGATAGTGGTGACAAACCAGAACACAGATCTCTTCAGTCTCAAATCAATGTTCTAATTATATCATATTAATTTTGGAATATATATATATATATGACACTTTTGCAAACTTAGAAAGATAAGTGATCAGCAATAAGAGGCAGAAATGCATTATCTATGCGTTTTATACTGGACTTAAGTCATTGATTTTATTTCTCAAGTTAACAGACCAAGTGTTTAATGATACCTCTTGTTTGGAGGGTATATCAATTTGGTCTAATGTTTGACAAAGTATCTAAGGATATTCCTATGGACATGACTGAGAAATGAAAATGCATTTGACAGTGTAGTGAAGATTTCTGAATGGTTAACCCGCATAACCAAGTAGAGTCAATTAGGTCAACCTAGTTGGAGGTTTTTGTTTTATGTTTTTTGTTTTTAATTGTACTTTAGCTTCTGGGGTACATGCGCAGCTCATGCAGGATTGTTGCAAAGGCACACACATGGCAATGTGGTTTGCAGTCTCCATCCCCCCGTCACCTACAACTGGCATTTCTCCCCATGTTATCCCACCCCCAATCTACCCACTCCTCCACTGTCCCTCCCTTCTCCCCCCAAGAGACCCCAGTGTATGATGTTCCCCTCACTGTGTCCATGTGTTCTCATTGTTCAACACCCACTTATGAGTGAGAACTTGCAATGTTTGATATTCTGTTCGTGTGTCAGTTTGCTGAGAATGATGGTTTCCAGATTCATCCTACAAAAGACACAAACTCATCATATTTTATGGCTGCATAGTATTCCATGTTGTATATGTGCCACATTTTCCTTGTCTAGTATATCACTGATGGGCATTTGGGTTGGTTCTAGGTCTTTGCTATTGTAAACAGTGCAGCAATGAACATACATGTGCATTTGTCTTCATAATAGAATGATTTATAATACTAAAAACCCAGTATGTTTTTAGGCAGGAAGTCCTTGCCTATGCCTATGTCCTGAATGGTTTTGCCCAGGTTTTCTTCTAGGGTTTTTATGGTGTTAAGTCTTATGTATAAGTCTTTAATCCATCTGGAGTTAATTTTAGTGTAAGGTGTCAGGAAGGAGCCCAGTTTCTGCTTTCTGTACACTGTTAGCTGGTTTTCCCAACATCACTTATTAAACAGGGAATCCTTTCCCCATTGCTTGTTTTTGCCAGGTTTGTCAAAGGTAAGATGGTTGTAGATGTGTGGAATTGCCTCCATGCCTTTATTCTGTTCCATTAGCATATATCTCTGTTTTGCTACCAGTACCATGCTGTTTTGATTACTGTAGCTCTGTAGTATAGGTTGAAATCAGGTAGTGTGATGCCTCTGGCTTTGTTCTTTTTGCTTGGGATTGTCTTGGCTATGCAGGCTGTCTTTTGGTTCCATATGAAGTTTAAGGTGGTTTTGTCCATTTCTGTAAAGAAGGTCATTGGTAGCTTGATGGGGATAGCATTGAATCTATAAATTACTTTGGGCAGTATGGCTATTTTCACGATATTTATTCTTCCTAACTACGAGCATGGAATGTTTCTCCAGTTGTTTCTGTTCTCTCTTATTTCCTTGTTTCTGTTCTCTCTTATTTTCTTGGTTTGTAGTTCTCCTTGAAGAGGTTCTTTACATCCTTTGTTAGTTGTATTCCTAGGTATTTTATTCTTTTTGTAGCAATTGTGAATGGGAGTTTGCTCAGGATTTGGCTCTCTATTAGCCTGTTATTGATTTATAGAAAAGCTGGTGATTTCTGCACATTGATTTTTGTATCCTGAGACTTTGCTGAAGTTGCTTATCAGTTTCAGGAGATTTTGAGCTGAGATTATAGGGTCTTCTAAATATGCAATTATGTTGTCTGCAAGTAGAGACCATTTGACTTGTTTTTCTTCCTAATTAAATACCCTTTATTTTTTTTTTCTCTTGCCTAATTGCTCTGGTTAGAACTTCCAATACTATATTGAATAGGAGTGGTGAGAGAAGACATCATCGTCTAGTACTGGATTTCAAAGGGAATGCTTCCAGTTTTTACCCATTAGGTATGACATTGGCTGTAGGTTTGTTTTAAATAGCTTTTATTATTTTAGGATATGTTCCTTTGATACTTAGTTTATTGAGAATTTTTAGCATAAAGGGATGTTGAAGTTTTTCGAAGGTCTATGCATCTATTGAGATAATTTTTGGTGTTTGTCTTTGGTTCTGTTTCTGTGATGAATTACGTTTATAGACTTGTGTATGTTGAACCAGACTTGCATCCCTGGAATGAAGCCCACTTGATCATGACGGATACACTTTTTGATGTGCTGTTGCAATCAGGTTGCCAGTATTTTATTGCAGATTTTTGCCTCTATGTTCATCATGGATATTGGCCTGAAGTTTTCTTTTTTTTGTTGAATCTCTGCCACTTTTTGGTGTTAGAATGATGTTGGTCTAATAAAATGATTTAGGACAGATTATCTCTTTTTATATTGTTTGGAATCATTTAAGAAGGAATAATACTGGCTTCTCTTTGTACATCTGGTCGAATTGAGCTGTGAACCAGTCTGGACCTGGACTTTTTTTGATTGGTAGTCTATTAATTGCTGCCTCAACTTCAGCCCTTTTTATTGGTCTGCTTAAGGTTTTAACTTCTTCCTGGTTTAGGTTTGGGAGGGTGCAAGTCTCTAGGAAAGTATCCATTTCTTCCAGGTTTACTGGTTTATGTGCATAGAGTTTTTTTGTAGTAATCTCTGGTTGTAATTTGTATTTCTGTGGAGTCAGTGGTGATATCCCCTTTATCATTTTTATTGCATCTATTTGATTCTTCTCCCTTTTCTTTTTTTATTAATCTGGCTAGTGGTCTGTCTGTTTTGGCGATCTTTTCACAAAACCAGCTCCTGGATTTATTGATTTTTTTTGAAGTGGTTTTTGTGTCTCTATCTCCTTCAGCTCTGCTCTGATCTTAGTTATTTCTTGTCTTATGCTAGCTTTTGAATTTTTTTTGTCCTCCTCCTTAGGTCTTTCAATTTTGATGATAGGTTGTCAATTTTAGATCTTTCCTTGCTTCTCTGGTGGGCATTTATTGATATAAATTTCCCTCTAGACACGGCTTTCAATGAGATTCTGATATGCTGTGTGTTCATTCCCTTTGGTTTCAGAGAACATTCATCTTTATTACTGCCTTTGTTTCATTGTTTATAAAGTCGATATTCAGGAGCCAGTTGTTCAGTTTCTGTGAAGTGGTGTGGTTCTGAGTTATTTTCCTAATTGTGAGTTCTAATTTGATTGCCTTGTGGTCTGAGAGACTGTTAAGATTTCCGTTCTTTTGCAATTGCTGAGGCGTGATTTACTTCCAATTATGTGGTCAATTTTAGAGTAGGTGCCATGCAGTACTAAGAAAGATGTATATTCTGTGTATTTGGGGTGGAGATTTCTGTAGATGTTTATTAGGTCCACTTGATCCAGATCTGAGTTCAGGTCCTGGATATCCTTGTTAATATTCTGTCTCAGTAATCTGTCTAATATTGACAGTGAATACTACAGTCTCCCACTATTATTGTGTGGGAGTCTAAAGTCTCTTTGTAGTCATTAAGAATTTTCTTGTTGTACCTACGTGCTCCTGTATTGGGTCCATATATATTTAGGATTGTTAGCTCTTGATGCATTGATCCTTTAACCATTATGTAATGCCCTTCTTAGTCTCTTTTGATCTTTTTGGTTTAAAGTCCATTTTTTTCAGAGATTAGGATTGCAACTCCTGCTTTTTTTTTTTTTTGCTTTCCATTTGCTTTATAAATCTTTCTCCATCCCTTTATTTTCAGCCTATATGTGTCTTTGCATGTGAGATAAGTTTCCTGAATACAGCACACTGATGAGTTTTGACTTTTTATAAAATTTGCCAGTCTGTTTCTTTTGATTGGGGCACATTTAAGATTACATTTAAGGTTAATATTGTTATGTTTGAATTTTGTCCAGCCATTTTGATGTTAGCTGGATGTTTTGCCCGTTAGTTGACACATTTTCTTCATTGTGTCAATGGTCTTTACGATTTGGTATGTTTATGGAGTGGCTGGTAATTTAAAATGTTTATTGGAGAAGGACTGTTTATTCCTTTCCTTGTTTTGTGCTTCTTTCAGGAGCTCTTGTAAGACAGGCCTGGTGGTGATGAAATCTCTCAGAATTCTTTTTCCATTAAGGATTTTCTTTCTCCTTCACTTATGAAGCTTAGTTTGGCTGGATATGAAATTCTAGGTTGAAAGTTTTTTCTTTAAGGATGTTGAATATTGGCCCCCACTCTCTTCTGGCTTGTAGGCTTTCTGCCAAGAGATCAGCTGTGAGCCTGATGGACTTCCCTTTGTAGGTAACTTGTCCTTTCTCTCTTGCTGCCCTTAGTATTTTTTCCTTTATTTCAACCCTGGTGAATCTGATGATTTATGTGCCTTGGGGTTGCTCTTCTTGAGGAATATTTTTGTGGTGTTGTCCGTATTTCCTAGACTTGAATGTTGGCCTACCTTGCTAGGTTGTGGATGTTCTCCTGAAGAATATCCTGAAGAGTGTTTTTCCAGCTTGGATTCATTCTCTCCATCACATTCAGGTTCACCTATCAAATGTAGATTAGGCCTTTTCACATACTCCTATATTTCTTGAAGGCTTTGTTCATTTCTTTTCACTCTTTCTTCTCTATTCTTGTCTTCTCATTTTATTTCATTGAGTTGATCTTCAATCTCTGATATCCTTTCTTCTGCTTGGTTGATTCAGCTATTGAAAATTGTGTATGCTTTGTGAAGTTCTCGCACTGTGTTTTTCAGCTCTGTCAAGTCATTCATATTATTCTCTAGGCTGTTTGTCCTAGTTAGCATCTCATCTAACCTTTTTTCTAGGTTCTCAGTTTCTTTGTATTCGGTTAACACATGTTCTTTCAGCTCTGATAAGTTTGTTATTACCCACAATCTCAAGCCTGTTTCTGTGAATTCATCATATTCATTCTCCATTCATCTTTGATCCCTAGCTGGTGAGGAGTTGTGATCTCTTGGAGGAAGAGAGGCATTCTGGTTTTTAGTGTTGTTCTCCATTTTGCACTGGTTTCTTTCCATCTTAGTGGTTTTATCTAACTGTGGTTTTGTAGTTGGTGACTTTCTGATGCAATCTCTGAGTGGCCATCCTTATTGTTGATGTTGAAGCTATTTCTTTCTGCTTCTTATTTTTTCCTCTAACAGTCAGGCCCCTCTGTTGCAGGACCACTGGAGGTCCACTCCAGACCCCACTCACCTAGGGATCATCCACGGGGGCTGCAGAACAGCAAGGGTTGCTGCAGGTTTCTTCCTCCGTTAGCCTCATCCCAGAAGGGTACTCACCAGATGTTGGCCTGTCCTCTCCTTTATTAGTTATCTCTTTGGGCATATGGGGGTCATGAATCTGCTTGAGGAGACACTCTGTCCCTTATACGAGCTCATGTGTTGTGCTGGGAGATCCACTGTTCCATGCAGAGGTACAGGGCAGGTACCTTTAGATCTGCTGCAACTGAACTCATAACTGTCTCTTTTCCCGGGTGCTCTGTCCTAGGAAGGTTGGCTTTATTTATAATTCTTGTTGTGCTGCTGCCTTTTTTCATAGATGCTCTGCCCTGCACAGAGTAGTCTAGTCACAGTCTGCCAACAGGCCCGTTGCTAAGCTGCTGCAGGCTCTGCCCAGCCTCTGTGTGAAGTGCCTCGGTAGTGGTGGAGTGTCTCAGTAGTGGAGGAAGCCCTTCTCCATGCTGGGCTGGATGGTCCTGGGTCTCTCATAATCTCTTAATACAGAGCCTTTATAATTGCTTGTTTTGTGAGTGTGGTACCCACTGTGTCAGATCACCTGGCTCCCTGTTTCAGCCCTCTCCCTTTCAGTTGAATGGGTGGCTCTGTCTCCCAGGTGTTCCAGGCACCAGTAGAAACAGTCATCCAGAACTGTGTGAGTTTCTGTGTGCCTATGCAGCAGTGGCTGAAACCACTGCGCTGAAAACTCGTGGTGCTTTTTGGCCCAGGAATCTCCTGGTCTGTGGGCAGAGAAAACTTGTTTGGAAATGCAGTGAGCCCTCACCATCTGCACTGTTCCTGCTGGAAACTGCACTCTGGAGGTGTTCCTATTCAGCCATCTTGGATCTCCCAACCAGGAATCCAACTTTTTAACTGTAAACAAAGGCTCCTAAGTGCTTAGGGGAAAGGGCACTGACTTTTAGCAGGCTAATCATGGACACCTTTATAGATGGGATGACATTTAGCTTCAGTCTAAAAGATGGGTATAATTTTCTCAGGCAATGATAAGAAGACACATTTATTCAGTTCTTTATTCATTTAATAATACAACAAACATTTGTCTACCAGAAATTGGTAGGCTCCAGGGACACAGCTTTTCTTTGTCCTTGTGAAACTTACATTATAGAAAACTAGATAGGCAAGAAATGAAAAGGTTTCAATGGTTTTAGAACTTGCTTTGAAAAAGAATAAGGCAGAGTAATGCATGAGGGACTATATCAGGTAGGGTTTTATAGACCACTGGAAAGAACTTAGTTATTGTTCTGAATGCATTTGGAAGCTATTGAAGGATTTTAAGAAATATTACATTACCCTTAACTGCTATTTTAAAATGTTTATTGGAGAAGGACAAATTGCAAGTAGAGGGACCAGTTGGAATATTGCAGGAGTAAGCCTGGGAGGTAGGTGGTAGAGGACAGGGAGATAAGTACTTAGATTCAGTATACAATTTGGAGGTAGAGCTAGTAGGACAGGCTTGTAGGTAGGAACAGTAAAGTCCACTTATTTTGGGACCTTCTTTGTTATTAAGTTTATAAACAACCCCCTTTGGGTAATATTATTCCCACTGAAGGATTTTCAACAAGGAAATTATATGCCCTAAATTATATCAGTGACAAGTACTTTCACTTCAATTATTTCACTCAATATCCACTAAGATCTCTTCAGTAGGTAAGGTGAAGACTGTTACCTTCGTTTTATAGGTAGGGAACCTAACATTCACAGCTCAGCTCATGATTTGTAACCGTGATCACTGATTCTGAATACAGGGATTTCTATCCACTCCAGCTCTTTTTAGAATTTCCACTCAGCTCCCCAAGAGGTAGCTGAATTTGGTTTCCTAACTGTTGCAGCTCTCTAGGTTATATAATCTATGTGACACTAAGGGCACAGCCTAATAGCTATCGTCCTGAGGTCAACTCAGGAAATATAGTCAAGTACCTGTGTTTGTTTTATTCCAAAGAATTCAGGGTGTAGCTGGGAGAAAACCCTCTTAGATTACCTGGTCTATAGCAGGAAAGCATATGTGAATAAGGAGAAATGCAAGTATGAGGGCTCTGAAACTCTCTGTGGGCTGCCACAGTTCCTTGTACTCCCCTCTCAGGGCACTGATTACACCATTTGGTTTTCTAATGTTTTTTAGCCTGCCTTGCTTGACCTAAAGGGTAAGCCTCCCCTCAATAGGACCTAATTTGTAAATATTTTCGAGGGAACGCATAAAAATAGAAAAGAATCTTGAAATTTAACCTGTCATTTCTGCTTTGTAGGATATCTACACCAGTATTATTTGTAAAGTTGGGTAAGAACTTTGCAAATTAGACTGTCTCATGTTCTATCACACTGCAACTCTTTTGTCAACTTCCCAACTCTTTAGCAAAATTACAGATATATGACCTTTTTCTAACCAGCATATCCTTGCTGGTGTAGTGTATTTACGAGCCAGCTCACTCCCTCTTTTTTTTCCTGCTTAATCCCCATTAAAACATTCATTAGCCACTACTGTAATTGTCTAGTTACTTTATGTCTTTTCTGCTTGGCTAGTGAGAACCTGTGGACTTCCCATTCCCCTTGTGACCTGGGAACATGCCATTCATTTGCACATCTCCAAAGGCTTCAAGGCCTAGAGCAGATAAGGCATTTACCGTTTGTTGAACGTTCTCACACCATGCTGACCTATATCTTTTGATATTCACCTCCATTTCCTCAGGCGTTATCACATTTTCTCCTTACAATAACTCTCGGTTTTCTGTCTTCACTACAGTTACCTCCTTTATGTTAGGCAGATGTCATACTTCCTCTTTTTGTTGCCTAACTTTAAGGAGAAGCCTCAGCTTGATGTCTCTATTTTCCACCACTGTGCTTTTCCTGTTAAACAATGTAGCTTGGAACTCCATCAGTGCACTAAACCTCCATCCTTGAGGATTGTGTTTAAAGATTTCTTGTTAAGTCCAGTGTCCTGTTTTGATCCCTTTCCTTGTAGTCTTTTGTGGTACTTGACAGTATCAATAACTCTTGTTCTTCCTAATCTCCTGTATTGTAGAAATTTAAAATGGCTTAGTAAGTCATAGCCACACTACATGGTTGCTTACGAGGCTTAAATGAAATTGTATATGTGCACAGTCACTGGCAGCACAGGTTCATTGTCTGTAACAGCAGTAGAGCCTAGGGAAAGGATAACAAATAGAGGCCCATAAAACTGTTGTATAAATATTTAGAATTCAATCAAATTGACTAACTGTTAAATAAGATGTTGGTTTTCTACTTTGACAAATACATTTCTAGAACAACTTTGAAGGCCATATTTAAATGCAGAATTCTTGGACCCCTCTGAGTGCGATTCCAAAGTGTGTTGATATGTGGGAAAAATATCCCTTAGCCTGTTCTTCATCCATGCCCTCTTCCCATTACTGGCTCTGGTCTAGAGCAAGAGAAGTTTTCCATAGACATGTGTAGATCCCTGGAATGTGGCCTGAACACAGAAGTACAGACTCTTAAGGGGCATGTTTTTTGGCTTTGTTAATGCTTTACCCCATGGATACAAGTGCAGTTAGAGGAGGGCTAGAATGGGGCCTCAAAAGTTGTACAATCTTGTCTGGCTCATTGTAGATATTCAATACATGGTTGTTTATTTTTAATGCAGCATGCATATTAGTCATCTTTTCTCTCAATCTGTTTTCCCTCCAAGTCTCTTCATTTTTTACCGTAGCAGCACCATTCTACCACTTAGACCAAAACTATTGGAGTTTGTTGGGAATAATTCATTTTCTTCATTGTCTATATCTTTTCTAAGTTCTGTCAATTGTATCTTCTACTTGTAGAATCTTATATTTGGCCATCCGACTCTCAACCATTGAATCCAGCTGACTCATTGCCTCAAGTAAGGATTATTTTGGTAAGTGTACCTAGCATTTTCTGTTTATTTGGCATCTCTTCAACTTGGCTGGGAATGCTTCGAGATGAAGGACCATGACATTTATGTCAATATCTCTAAAAGTTGTCTGGGTATCTTTAATCTATTCAGATATATTCTGAAGTGTCCACAGTGCTAGTGGAGTTTCTTGACAAGGGTCTCATTCTAAGACAAATCAAGAAGCTTTTTGAAAAGTAAAAGTGACTGGATACTTCTCGGTCCGATAGCCAGACCTTACGGATAAAAACTCAAATATTAGGTTCACAGTTCACCCCTTATTTCTTCCCCTCCAACACCTCCTCCCCAGCTAAGGCCTGGGCAGAAAAGTTATTTACCTTTTTGAGATGGTGAAGCACACGTTAGGGATTGAAAGACCATATTCTGCAATGGACAGAATTTACCATTGACTCTTTCATGGTGAACTGCTCCTTTTGAATCAGTGCCAGTTCCTTGAGTAAAAAGGTACTGACTATAAGCAAATGACATGAAAGATGCCTCATTTAATTATCAACAGGAAACAGAAAGGATGCTACTGTTGTTTGTCACCTCCATAATTTATGTCCAAATTTAATTACCATTGTAACAATATTAACAGGTGGGACTTTTGAGAGGGGATGAGTCCATGAGGGCTCTGCCTTTATAGGTGGAATTAATGCCATCATGAGAAAATTAGTTACTTTTCCCCTTCCCTCTCTCTTGCCTTATCTTACCCTTCTGATATGCTAGGACACAGCAACAAGGTGCCATCTTGGTCCTGATCAAGGAATCAGCAGCTTCAGTGTCCGAATGTTCTCTTCAGACATTGAAGCTGCTGATTCCTTGATCTCGACTTCCCAGCTCTCAGAACTATGAGAAATCAATTTTTTGTGTGTATAGATTACCCAATCTTAGGTATTCTGTTATAGTAGCAAAAATAAACTAAGACAAATAGCAGGTACGGTTTTATGGTTGGATGTCAAGTGTTCAATTTCAGTGCTGGGGATGTCAAAGGGGAAAGAAATACCTATGAAGTGGATACACAAACAACATTTTTCCATATTATGTGTCTTATTTCAGTACTGAACATGGTGCTAGATTGGCAACAGTGGCAGCATGTCAAGCTACTGGATACCAAAATGCCTTGGAGGCCATGTAAGGACCTAAAGAAAGAAAACGTCTTGTCAGACTAGGTAAGAAGTATGATAATTTAGCTGAAAATAGTAGAAAGTAAATTCAAAGAGGCTTAATTAGCACTTCTATTGGTTTGTACCAATATAAACCCTAACCCTTTCAGTAGAAGAATAATAAGGTTTCCTTCAGGATTGACTGTATCCAGTCATTGGTGCTGCCCTTAAACCAATACATTAACTAAATTTTGATAATAATTATTCAAATTCAACCTATCCCAAGTCCTATTGACCATCTTTCCTTCAAACCTATCCAACTTCCACTTTTCCCATTTTTGCAAACAGCAGCACCAATCACTCCATCACTTCAGCTGAAAACTTTGGAGTCTTCCTGAAATCCTTTCTGTTTCTGTTTTCCACATATTCCTTAGTTGTTTTACCTCTGAATGTTGATACTCTCTTCAGTCTGGATTTTTTCATGGAGGCAAAATTTTTGTAGCACTTCCATGCACACAATGTCCAAAAGAAGAGATGGTATAGCCATTTTTTGAATGTTTTTTCTAAAAAAGTCTCCATCAAAACTCTTCTCATGTTGTATTGACCTGAATTGAGTCACATGATAATTTCTGAGCCAACTGTTAATGGTTAGGAGAATGCCACACATTTGTTGTCTTAAGCCTGGAGCTCTGAACTGACTATTGGTGTAAGGTGGATAATACCTAAAGACTAGTCTACCCTGGCTCTACTACTGAGGTTAAGGCTGAGGGGACAGTTCAGGTTGGACTAAATTTCCCCGAGGCACAGGAGTCCTTGGAGGGAGACGTGGACACTGAAAAAACATCAGAGGCATAGAAAGTGAAAAAAAGATGCTCGGTAGACAACCAACAATATTTACTACAGGCCTTGGATCCAGAGAAACAGTTTTCAACAGAATGAGTTTTCTAAGTATCTGGCAATAGATCAGTTGCTTTGTTAGAGGTTTCTTTGTGCATGTGCATGTGATACTTTCATTCTCCAGTGTAAAAACCTTTAAAGCTAGTGGAAGGTTTTCTGAGAAGGTGGGACTCCTGGCCTTCCAAAGACTCTATAAAACTACAGAATAATTTCTCTGCAAAATTATGGACCTTTCCTCTGAAATTATTTCTGCCAGCTTGAATCTTGTATTTTCCCCTTTAGCATCACATTTTGGTTTCTTCCAAATTATTGTTCAGAGATGGGCTTTTGCCTCATGACTCAATGCCTAATCTCTGCTCTCTTCTTATTTCTGTTCTCAGCTGGCTAAGATTTGCCATCTTGTCTATTGTCTTCTGGAATCTGAATGGGCTCAGTTTGCCTCCTATTTACCATCTCTCTACTCTTTCCAAGGCCTTGAGCTCCATGGAACCCCATCCTGCTATATATCCTAATAAATGCCATTGGATTGGGCCAGGTTGGGCCAGTTTGAGTGAAGGGAACAATTCCTGTGAACTCACGTTCAGCCTCTTAAATAATAAATAACAGTCACAACTGTCTGAAATGCATATTTAACTTTTAAAACATTTTCAGGTCTTAAGCTTTACAGGATCATTCTACTATATTGTCACAGAGCTTAGATTACATTACAATTAAAATTTGGGAAAAGGTCAATATTTATTCATTCAATAACATTAATTGAGCCTTCACATTGCAGCAGGCATGGTACTGGTATTGAGAACACAAATATAAATAGTCTAAAGTTTCTGCTTGCACAGAGTTCACATTCTGTTTGGGGAAGGTAGACACATAAACAGATAATTTAAGTAGATTAGACTAAGTGTTATCATAAAGGTAAGCTCCACAGGGTGCTGAAGAGCAGATATGTGTGGTTCCAAACATTATCTAGAATGGAGATAGGAGAGTTAAGAAAACTTCACAGCCCTCAGTATTGACATTTCTTAGTATTCAAACCCTCTCACATTGTACTAGAGCTGGTCAATATGGTCGACAGCATAAGACAGAAACAGTGTTGGCCTCACTATCCATGGATAATGCAACCACACAGATCCAGGTCTCAAAAGTGTCTTGAACTTGGGGCTTTAATACTCTGAAATCATTGTCTAAAATTTCTTCATAATTTAACTTTTAATTCACATGTTGTAAGTAAAGTTCAGTAAGAAAATTAAGCATTGGCTAGGAATGAAGTCCCATCTCCTGCTCTCTTACTGACTCTAAAATAGGTTGTCAGCCTCTTAATCTCCTGCCATCTCCTGGCACTCAGGGCCCCACTTCAACTCCCCTTCCCTTCCCCTACCAGGTACTGCTGCCACTTTCTGCCTATACTGGTGGCCTGGTCGCAGATGTGAGAAATATTTGGATTGGGTATGTATGGTCCATGACACTTTAGAGTTGGGCACTGGTGGAGCCATTCTCACCCCGGGCTATCAACACCATAAAAACTCTGGTGGGGTGACTGGACACCGTGGCTCACGCCTGTAATCCCAGCACTTTGGGAGGCTGAGCAGGGTGGATCACTTGAGGTCAGGAGTTCAAAATCAGCCTGTCCAACATGGTGAAACCCAGTCTCTACTAAAAATACAAAATTAGCTGGGCATGGTGATGCATGCCTGTAATCCCAGCTACTCAGGAGGCTGAGGAAGGATAATCACTTGAACCTGGAAGGTGGAGGTTGTAGTGAGCCAAGATCGTGCCACTGCACTCCAGCCTGGGCAGCAAGAGCAAAACTCCATCTCAAAACAAAAACAAAAAAAACCCTCTGGTGGGAAGCTGTCAAGAGGCTACGAATCAGCTGGGGCAGACCTCCATGTCCATCACTGATGCAGGTACCTGGTGTGTCCTTGTTGGGATGATGCAATACTCTTGGTGCTTACCCATCTACTTTGGTTGGAGTGGTATACCTATGGGAAAGGGAAGGCACATGGCTTAACTTCCCCAGTGTCTGCAGCATGTTGATTCTCTGATGACGAGTGGTAATAGGGTAAATGAGAAGGGAAAAATGCATCCAACAGGTCTGAGCAAGTGTGTGTGCCTGTGCATTGAGGGTTTGTACTTTTTACTTGCCCCACATGTTATTTCTGTGTCCAAGGGAGCAATCCCTTCAAGACTTCTTTGGGTGTGGGGTGTCCTCTTTCCAACCTTCTGAAATATGGCTTTCCTTTACCTCTTCTTACCATCTCAAGGCACCCTCAAAATACAAATTGTGCAAATTTTGTGATTATACATATGAATTAAATACTCTGATATTTGAATTTTAAACTAGTATTGCACAATATAAAGATGAATGGTGAAATTCAGTTTATTAGTTTTAGCTTTTCTGTTCTTAGAGCATTAAATATTGAACAAAAAATACCATGCTAAGCTGAGCAATAGGTCATGGAAGAAAGAAAAATGATTTATATTTGACTACTTTTAGTAACTCAGTTTCCTTACTTTTTGAACAACAGATGACCCCACATTTTTTTTCCTATAGAATTATGTAATTATGAAGCTAGTCCTGGGTAGAAGTGATGGTATGTCACTTCCAAGATTAATTTATGAAAGACACTAAGCTCAAGGGCTTGCTCTCTCAGATCACTTCCTCTGGGGAAAGCCAGCACTCTTTATAGGCAGCCTATAAAGAGAACCATGTGGTGAGAGACTGAAGTCTCCCATCGAAAACCTGTATAAAACTGAAACCTTCCAACAGTCACATGAGTGAAAGTTGAAAATTTTTCAGATTCAGATGCTTATACCCACTGACATCTTGACTTACCCCGAACAGAAACTAAGACACTACTGGGTTGCTGACCCACTGAAACTTTGTGAGATAATAAAAATTTGTTATTTTCAACTACTATATTTAAGGGTAATTTCTTATGCAGCAATGGGTAACTAATGTGGAAAGGGGTGTGATTGAGTTTGGGGATTGGTTAATATAAGTCACATTGGTTGAAAAGTAAATATCTTTCCACAAGAGAGGAAGAAAGGGCTGACCCTGTGTGGATGACCCAGTGTCAAGCAGATTACTTTAACTCTTTGTATACACAACCAGCATCTAAGCAGAAGTTGGAAAGAGCTGGATTACTCAGCAAAACAAGTGGAGTAATTGTTCTGAGTTGAATTGCTGGTCAGAGTAAGGGGCAGTGAAAAGGAAGAGGGGAATCAATTACATGGAGGGAGCTAGACTTGAGTTAGTCAAAATAATCTAGAAAATTTTTAAGATGAAATAAGAGTAAGTGTCAAGTTAAAATTGTCTGATTTTTTATGATGTAAACCTTCATAATTTGCCCAAATATTCAGCAAAGTATCACACATATTAAAAATTTTGTGTAATAGTTTGTTTTCAAGATATCAAGAAAACAGCCAAGTGACCGAAAAAAGACAAAAGAACGCTGCACGATGTGGAACAGGAAAACAGAAATCAGCAGAGGCACAAACCATGCCAAAGGTGACCATAGACATGCAAATTCCTTAACGAGTCATGGAAATCTTGAGGAAGTTGTTAGACTATCCATAGGACAGAGAACAGAAATTCAAGGCATTTTCTCTAGATCTTAAGGGCAAGAGGGAAAGCCACAAACTTCCTCTTTGTCTTGTAGATGATACTAACCTTTTGCTGTTCATTCACTTATTGGTTGATGTTGTTCGCTGTAATCTTGGTGTTTGTTTTGTCACTATGTGTTTCAGAGGTTGGATCATATCTATAGAGTTGTGTTTTTGTATTTGTTGTTATGTGCAAGGCCCAGAAATGTAGCAATTGCAATTAGAAAATTGATCAATGTTGTTTGGCCATAGTCTTCTGTTGCAGACTCTGAGAGCATTGATCTATCCATCCTTCCAAGCATTATTGAACACTTGCTACATGCTAGACAATTAGAGCTTACATTTGCTATACATTTGATTATAACCTTTTATTTCCTGTTCTGCTGAAACTTCATTTCTGTCTTTTTTCATTATTTAATTATACTCTTCACTTGTGTGTCTTCATTATGAAATTGGAACATAGTATGACGACTTTTACTAATATTTCCGTTAAATTTTCCCTTGACTCTTCCTAGAGAGATTCACAAAAAGTAGCCCCCAAACACAATACAATAAAGTCTTATTAATTTGAACTCTACTAATTTGCAATGTGTTTTTTTTCTATGACTTAAGGATACATAATGATGGGCAGTGGATTATGTGGACACCATAATTTGGAAGGGCCATCAATCACTTTAGATTATAAAACCAGGATGTTCCTCAAAGATCTCAGCACATTGAAAGCATGAACCAATTCAAACATAAATAATAAACTATATTTGGATCGTACATAAGCCCCTTAAATTATCCACACAAAGTATGAGAGAGATGAATTAAAAGCAGCACATATGAAAAAGACATACAGGGGACTAGTTTGTTTAATGATATGTTAGTTTATGTCAAAAGTGATGCAGATCCAAAAAAAATAAAATCTAGAGTGATATTAAACTGCATTAATAGAGGTATAATGTGCAATTCTGATTCTATATTTTATGAAGGATAAAAACTAAATGGGACATGTCTGAAGGAAGATAGCAATTTGAGAAGGGTGCTGGAACCAGGGTCCTAGGAATAAGGAATGGTTGCTAGAGATAGAACAATTTTAAGAGAATACTCAAGGAGGTGCACTCTCTGTTGTTAGATACCTGAAGGCCTGCCATGCCTGTATAGAGACATAGAGGCTACAATTTGTTAGGTATATGCAGAGAATATTGACTAGTCTAATTTGCACAAAATATAGAATACACATAAGGGAACAGTCGAAAACCAGCCATAAAAGGTCTTTTAGTGCTAGATTACAGAAGACTTCAGAAGACAAGCAAAATAATATGGAAGTTAATCAAAAAGATTGTGGAATTCATTGGCAGTTTTAATCTGATTTTTTTGGTGAGGTGACATGTATAAACACTGAAGAAAAATATCGCCTATTTTTGACCCCCAAGTTTTCCAGTTCCTTTCCTCATACTTATATAGTAATATGTATATATATAATATGTATATATATATGTTGCCCCTTGTTTAATATATGAACAATTGCATACTCTCTTCTTCATTATATACCTTATTATTATTATTTCACTTAACATGTCTCAAAGATTGTTTCAAATAAGTACACATAAAACTGTTTCCTTCTTTTTCATGGCTGCATATTATATTGTTATGAATATATCATCATTTATTTGAACAGTAGTATGGAGCCTTTGAAGGGTTTAGAATATGACTGCAACATGATCAGGCCTGTGTTTTAGGAAGTTTACTATAGCTGGCAGGATTGGAGCACTGAGAGTCTGGAACAGAGAAACCAATTAAAGATCAATGAGAGAATATATGTGAAAGCACTTTTCAGCTGTAATGCACTGTATAAATATGAGTTATTATGGTTATAACTCACATTAGAGCTAATGAGGGGCTTGAGATCAGGAATTCTGACTCCAAATCTAGGCCCTTCTTTCTACATTGTGTTCTTTGGGTAACTCCACTCAGCTTTACCCTGTCTACTTGTTGTAATGCTGACAATTAAGATGTTTACAGTGCTTTGTCATTTTCTGAGGGCTTGGTATTCAGGATCCTTGGCTCCTTTCAGCACAGTAGAGAGGTAGGTCTCACCCCTGATTTATATGTGCTGGGGTGACAGTTGAAGCTAGTGTACAAAATCAGTTCACTTAGAGAGAAAAAAATCAGAAACTTTGGAAACAGGCACCGCCATGGACCTAGTAGAAGGAAGTGGAAAGAAATAAAGCTAGAAGAGCTAGAAAAGGAGTGGTCCAAGAGGTAGAAGGAAAAGCAAATAAATTTAAAGTAAAAAAATCATGGCCATGTAGTACCCTTGTCTGTAGCACCTTACAGTTTACAACGTGCTTTCCATTTGAACGTCAATACACATAACTTTAATTTACCTCCCCCACTTCAAAATGTAATAGAAAAAAAAGATTAGGGGAAGGAAAAAAGAGGCTAAGGAATTATTTATAATGCCTTTGTCAGGTTCTAGCATCTAGTGTAGGTGTTTTACAAGCATCAACTCTTTGAGTTACCTCTGTGTGGTAGATAGTATACTCTCACTACAGAGAAGAAGACTGAAATTCAGGGTGATTAAGTGACTTGCCTAAGATCACACTGTTTATAAGTGGCAGATCCAGGAATCTGACTGTTACCTTTCTTATTCCAGAGCCCCATGCTTTTTCCACTCTACCATAATGTCCCTGTCTGAAGCACTGAAAAGGGATATCACATAAAGTAAAAACACATCCAGATCGCTTACACAAGTTTAAACTCATTCAGTGTTGGAGAGAGAAAATAAGATGCTAAATATACAGGAGATTTCTGTTAGGTTCAAATAACTGACCTGGAACAAAGGCCGAATTAGACTACTTTACTATTTTTGAAGTTTGTTGCAAAGCACAGCTTTTAGTAGGCAAGCAGAATGGCTAGAGGAGAGGGGCAGGTTCAACTACACCATCTAAGAGGAGAAACTCAAAGAGGATTCTCACAAGACAACTTGAGAATTAAAGCTGTGACTTCTTTAGCTTCACCCTCTTCAAAGTACATAATGGAGTGCTTGGCACATATTAAGTAATTAATAAGTTGTTTAAATATGTCAATTATTTGGTTTCATCTGGAAGGTAAAAGAATAAGAATTTAAGTTCAGTGTTTCTCCAGACATCTCTCCTCCTTTAATTTTGTAGAGAATCAGTCTTTCTCAACGTTTTCTCCATTCAAATAACCTCTGTAACTGTCCCACTTTCCTTGCCCTAGCAAAATCAATTAAATGTCTAGGCCCCAAGTGTTTTGTGACTTGTATTACATATGCTGTAGAAAAACTGTATAACTGGCTTCATCACTCTGAATTAGGAGGCTAGAGGCACAGGAAAGCCAGTCAGCTAGAATGTAGCTTCCAAATTAGTCCCAAGTAACTTGGAGCAGCTATAGGCATAAACTTTCCTCCCAACTCAGACCACATCTATTTCACCTGAAATAAGAGGGACCAGTTTATATAGAAGTGAGTTTGTCTACTTGAGCACAAGCCGTGACAATACTTTAAGTAGGGGAAGTCATGGGATATCTGTTTCTTATCTCAGAGGACAAGGTGAAACAAGAATGGAGTCTAGAGGAGCTCCTTAGTTGCAGGGTAGGGAATATGCTGCTGGTCACCATCAAGACATGAACTGAGGACACGATAGCTTTAGGAAGGCTCTCCTGAGTCTCTTTCTATCAGTACTTACTGACTGAAATGGTCACCTGTGACTTCTTTAGGTTCTCAATAGTCACTGTGGCATTGTACTAGTCACTGTGGTGGGGAAGTAGAGATGAACAAGATACAATCCTTTAGAGAACTCACACCATGAAATGTATAATTAAGAGTCAAATTATGGTAAGACTAGGGAAAGGGTGGTCAGAAACAACTTCAGGGCTTCTGCAGGAGGTTGTGTTTAACCTATGTCTTGAAGGAAGTGTTAGTGTTTAGAGATTTGAGGAAATAACTCCAAGGAATGGTGAAGGTAAAGTTTCCTAGGTGACAGTGGGCACTGTAGTGACCAAGCCAAGGTGGCGTGTGTATGTGGAGATTAGGGAAAATAGCAATTTTTATAAGGCTGACTAGGTTGTAGATGCCACTCTTTGATCAGAGAATACCCTTGGCCAAAATGTCAGAGTCGAAGAAAGGCCATGAGGAGAAGAACTCGATTTTACAGACCAAGTGAATATTAATTTGAAAATCGGGCTAAGCACCCTATAATGGCAGAAACCCTTTGCCAAATGGTAAGATCAAAGAGAGACATGGTCCCTTGGAAACACTTTCAGGCTTTCCTTGTTTCAGAGAGGGAAGAGGTTATTTTCCAGCTCTTCTGTATTCTGTGTGACCTCTCTGTGCCTTGGTGTTCTCATGTATAAAAAAGGAGAATAAAAATATGTCCTTTCTCAAGGAGTGTTTTGAGGCTTAAATGACAAAATGCACATAACAAAGCACTTAGCTCATGCTTGTTCTATAAGTACTTGGTAAATTGTGGCTGCTGCTAGTTTTCTTTAAATTGGTATTATGCTCAAGGTTATACATTGGCTTGTCCACACAGCTGACTCTCAAATACATGCTTTTAAAAGTTTGATACAGTATTAAGGTAATTATCCTAAGGAATACCCCAGGGCACGCATCCACAATTTCTCCCTGGTGACACATTCCCTGGCTCATTGATGATGGGGAAGGCTTATCTCAATATTCAATTAGATTATTATTTTGATTGTCTGGCTCTGACAGGACACACAAAATCTCTAATCCACTCAATTCATAATAACTGTCATTTCAGGTTGCAAAATCCCTTTATCTCTGTCATCTCATATGGATTTGAAAAACTTGGCCATAGGATTTTCAGGAACAGGTGCTCCTATTTTTTTTTTAATTTTTTATTGCATTTTAGGTTTGGGGGTACATGTGCAGAACATGCAAGACAGTTGCATAGGTACACACATGGCTTTACAGAAAAACCTGAAGTTCAGAAACATAAACAGATTCACTCAAGGCCACACAGCATAAGGTGACCCTCAAACTCAGATCTTGTGATTCTATTTCAGTGTGCTTTCCCTTAAAGGGCGTTGACTAAATCCTCCAGGATTAAATGAAGACTCAAATTTAGCCTTCAGCTTGTCAAGTTGACCAGGCAATGTGTGTGTGTGTGTGTGTGTGTGTGTGTGTGTGTGTGTGTGTGTGTGTGTAGAAGATTAGAGTTTGGTAGAAAGAGAAATCAGGAACCTAGTCTGGACTTGGGAGTGAGGAAGGTTTGAACCCACCTATCTAGATTGGACTCATGCCAAGAACAAATTTACTTCCTTTTAGTCTATTTTGTGAAGAAGAGAGAAGATTGGCGTAAAAAGAGCACCGTGAGACAGGCCAAATCTCTAAAAAAGAGGCAATAGGTCAAAACTCAGAGCAACCACAATAGATTCCCCTCACCCTTGAAAAAGGCAAGGATGGGTGTTTGGGATCTTTGGTGTGGCACAGTAAAAGCTCTATCTCCCCTCGTACTTCTGCTTCCCTAACCATATCATCAGCACTCATGTATTCTGTCTGGATTCAAATTACCCTCAACAAGTTTATTGTATTGGTACTCTGAGTTCAAGAGTCCAGGCTTGAAAAAGTACTTTTGGGCAGATAAAGGACAAAAGAAGGCCCAGGACATCTATTAGATGAAGACACTTAAGCTTGAACAAGTCATGTCTCCTTTCCCCTGCCCTCTGCTCGTCAATTAAGGCCTGTCTCTAGCATGTCAGGTAAAAAAAAGAATCAGCACACTGGGGGATGCTTCTTCTGGTACAATATGAGTCTTATTACATACTAGGCTTCTGCTTCCTAGTGAGGTAGGAGGCAGGGCTCGAGTCCTGAGGTAGACCTTGGACACTCGGCCAGATTGAGGACCAGCTAAAACAGGGCAGGGGAGAAAGCAACTTTCAATGAAACTCACCCATCATGATGCCCTGCCAATTTACCATTGTTATGGCAACACCCAGGAGTTACTGCCCCTTTCCATGACAATGGCCCAATGACCCAAAAGTTTCTAACCCTTCTGTGGAAATTTCTGCATAAATTATCCCCTAATCTGCATACAATTAAAGTATAAATATGATTGCAAAACTGCCTTGAACCCCACTCTTTGCCTAAGCGGTAGCCTTTCTCTGGTATATTCACAGAGCTGCAACACAGCTGTAGCTGTAACACTGCCTCTTCAATAAAGCTGTTTTCTTCTACTTCTGGCTTGCCCTTGAACTATTGCCTGGGCAAAGCCAAGAACTCTCATTTGCTAAGCACCACTTTGGAGCTTGCCTGCCCTGCATCACCAGAAGAAGGCCTCCTGACTTGGCAGTCTACTTTACTTCTGACCATGAACTTGCCTCTGAAATTTCAAGAGCAGGAAGGAAAGAGCTGAATGCTAGCTTTTGCCTAAAGCCAGGCACAGAATTCAGGCAACTCCCAGTGTCTTGGCATAGCCATGTGGGACAAAGTCAACCATGCAGGATACATTTGTTGGCCTCACATAAATTACTGTTGTATAATAAATATACAAGAACAGAGCTCAGCTGGTCTTTCAACCATAACATTAAAGTTTTCCTCATACCTTGGTCATCCTTCTGTTCAGGGTGGGATCTTGTTTATAAGCCTAGTAAAGGTTTGGTGGAATCAAGGAAAGCCAATATTTCTGATATCATCTTTGCAGTGATAAATAAAGGAAAGGAGTGATCACTCCATTGAGGCCAATTAGGAATGTTTTATTTCTTTTAAATACTCCAAATTGTCTTGTTCTCTTGACAGGTGGGCATAGCCCTTTTGGACAGGTCAAAATTCCTCAGAAGGGTATCTGTATAATTGATTTTTGTTAAATAATGTGACATAAGCTCTGATGAATCATGATTCTTATGTCAATCCCCAGTATCAGCCACCCTAGATTGATAATACCTGGAGAAGTCTTGAATCCCTGACCCCATTATTTGTTCCAGAACAGAAAACACATGGTTTATGTTGAGAGTACATAGAAAAATCCTTAAATATCCAGGTCTCTAAATGTCTTCAGTCCCATCCTCATAAAAACACACCATGACTTGCACTCAGTAGCAATCACAAAATAATTCTTTGGTGCGGGGTGGTCTTTAGGTGAGATAAAAAAGTGGTTCCTGCATCCCAAACACTCTTTTATTGAGAAGTTGGCTCTTTCATTTTAGTTACTCAGCCTGAGCTCTTCTCAGTTGAAACCTAGGAGATGTTTGGGCTTTTATACCACAGAAAGATAGTTATTTTTTAATAAGGAAAATGGAGTGGGGTTATGTAGTAGGGAAACTCTGTCAAGAGAGAAGAGTGCATTACTTAAGAGCTAGGGACATATCCTTTGGATTTTTTAGACTAAAGTGTTTAAGATCAAGAAGGCAGAAGAGGTCAGATTACTAGGTTTTAGTTTAGATCCTTCACATGGAACTAGTGCAATTCACATTGGCATATTGCCATTGAAACATGAAACTTTATGTAATATATTTCTGGTATACAGCTGATGTGTTTCAGCTAGTTACTTTGGGCTCTAGGCTCCTTCAGCCAATTGGTGGCATTCAAGAAGTAACTAAAGAATCTCTCCTCACCACTTCTCTGTCCCCCTCTTGAAGGTCAGAGTCCTACCCAACACCAGCATTTTTTTCAGGCCAGGCATGAATTGTATAATCTAGCACAGGAAAATAGGAAGCTCACATGATTGCTTTGAATCATTGTGTGCCTCATTCAACGCTATATTCCCCATGTGTAAAAGAGTATCTTGCGTAAAATAGGTGTTCATGAAATGTTTATTGAGTAAATAAATGCTTAAATAAATATCTCTAAGTACTGCTCCTGCCAGGAACAAAAGATTACTTTTTTCTCAGAGTACCTTTCCATTTCCCACCTCAACCTTTCATGTGCTAAATTCTTCCCAGTTATCTAAAGGAAGAATGGACTTATGGATAAAAGTGGAAGAAGATGTGAATGGGCCATAATGGGCTCCAAATCAGAATGATTCAAATAGTTAATTAGAACAGTTGTAGTGTGTAAATTTCCCTCTAGTGAGAAAAACTCTTACTTTGCTCTTTCTTAAGTATTTAGCAGAAGGAAAATATCCTCAAAACCAAACTCTTGAGGTTCTGTCTAAATATCTTACATTTCCCATATTTCCCAAATGTTTAACAACCCAACGTTGAAGTCTGTTTCACTCCTTAGCCAAGTCTTACAGGCATTCAAAGCATTCCATAAAGAATTGATTGCAGATGGAGAGAGTCCACCATTACAGAGGTGGGCCACCATTGCCGAGGCAGTTCTAACTACACCCATATAAACAGGACTGTAGGGAAATTCACACAGCAGCTGGCTGGAGCTCACAGCAGCTCAGCAAAGCCTCTGCAAGCAGATAGCAACTAGGCTGCCACCTTGCTGGACAGAGCAGCCCTGAAAAAAGGCAACAGCACAATGGAAGCTCATAAATAAAGCCCTAACTCCCCAGGAAACAGCACCTGGGAAAAAATGGGGGTTATGAGTTCTGCTGCAGCAGACTTAAACATACCTGCCCAGCAGCTCTGAATGAATAACGGAGTTCACAGCTCAGCACTTGAGCTCCTATAAAGAACAGACTGTCTCCTCAGGCAGCTCCCTGACCCCCGTATATCCAAAGAATCACCTCAAAATGGAGAGATCAGACTGACATTTGGTGGGCATCTTTCTGTGACAAAGATAGCATAAGAAGAAACTCGTAGCAACCTTTATTGTTATGCAGATGCTGCACGTGATCTCCAGGCAAGCAGGGCCTGGAGTGGACTTCAGCAGTCCTATAGCAGAGAGGCCAGACTGTTAGAAGGAAATCTAAGAAACAGAAATAACTTCATCATCAACAAATTGGACATCCACTCAGAGAACCAATCTGAAAGTCAGCAACTACAAAGATGACAGGTGGATAAATCCACAAAGATGGGAAGAAACCATTGCAAAAAGGATGAAAATACCCAAAACCAGAACACCTCTCCTCCTACAAGGGATCACAACTCCTCAACAGTAAGGAAACAAGGCTGGATGGAGTATGAGTATGACGAATTGAGAGAATCAGACTTCAGAAGGTGGGTAATAAGAAACTTCTGTGAGCTAAAAGAACATGTTCTAACCCAATGCAAAGAAACTAAGAACCTTGAAAAAAGATTTGATGAAATGCTAATGAGAATGGACAACTTAGAGAGGAATATAAGTGAATTGATGGAGCTGAAAAACACAACACGAGAACTTCGCGGAGCATGCACAGGTTTCAACAGCCGAACTGACCAAGCAGAACAAAGGATATCAGAGATTGAATATCAACTCAATGAAATAAAACGAGAAGCCAAGATTAGAGAAAAAGGAACAAAAAGGGATGAACAAAGTCTCCAAGAAATGTGGGACTATGTGAAGAGACCTACTCTACATTTGATATGTGTACCTGAATGTGACAAAGAGAATGAATCCAAGCTGGAAAATACTCTTCAGGATATTATCCAGGAAAACGTCCCCAACCTAGAAAGGCAGGCCAATATTCAAGTCCAGGAAATACAAAGAACACCACAAAGATATTCCTCAGGAAGAGCAACCCCAAGGCACATAATTGTCAGAGTCACCAGGGTTGAAATGAAGGAGAAAATGCTAAGGGCAGCCAGAGAGAAAGGTCGGGTTACCCATAAAGGGAAGCCCATCAGACTCACAGAAGATCTCTCAGCAGAAACCCTACAAGCTGGAAGACAGTGGAGGCCAATATTCAACATCCTTAAGGAAAAGCACCTTCAAGCTAGAATTACATATCCAGCCAAACTGAGCTTCATAAGTGAATGAAAAACAAAATCATTTGCGAACAAGCAAGCACTCAGAGATTTCATCACCACTAGGCTGGCTTTACAAGAGCTCCTGAAAGAGGCACTACACATAGAAAGGAACAACCAGCACCAGCCACTCCAAAAACATACCAAATGGTAAAGAGCATCAGCGCAATGAAAAATCTACATCAACTAACGAGCAAAACAGCCAACTAGCATAAAAATGGCAGCATCAAATTCACACATAACAATATTAACCCTAAATGTAAATGGGCTAAATGCCCCAATCAAACAACACAGACAGACAAATTGGATAAAAATCCAAAACCCATCAATGTGCTGTATCCAGGAAACCCATCTCACATGCAAGGATCACAAAGGCTCAAAATAATGGGATGGAGGAAGATTCACTAAGAAATGGAGAGCAAAAAAAAGCAGGAGTTGCAATTCTCATCTCTGATAAAATAGGCTTTATACCAACAAGGATCAAAAGAGACAAAGAAGGACATTACACAATGGTAAAAGGATCAATGCAACAAGAAGAGCTAATGATCCTAAATATATACGCACCCAGTACAGGAGCACCCAGATACATAAGGCAAGTTCTTAATGACTTTCAAAGAGACGTAGACTCCTACACAGTAATAGTGGGAGACTTTAACACCCCATTGTCAATAATAGACAGATCAACAAGACAGAAAATTAACAAAAATATCCAGGACTTGAACTTAGACCTGGAACAAGCAAACCTAATAGACATTTACAGAACTCTCCACCCCAAATACACAGAATATACATTCTTCTCAGCACCATATCACACCTACTCTAAAATTGACCACATAATTGGAAGTAAATTACTCCTCAGCAAATGCAGAAGAACAGAATTCACAACAAACAGTCTCTCAGACCACACTGCAATCAACTTAGAACTCAGAATTCAGAAACTAACTTAGAACCGTACAGCTTCATGGAAACTGAACAACTGGCTCTTGAATGTTGACTGGATAAACAATGAAATGAAGGCAGAAATAAAGATATTCTTTGAACCCAATGAGAAAAAAGACAGAACATACCAGAATCTCTGGGACACATTCAAAGCAGTCTCTAGAGGAAAATATACAGCAATAAGTGCCCACATGAGAAGAGTGGAGAGATCCAAAATTGACACCCTATCATCAAAATTGAAAGAGCTAGAGGAGCAAGATCAAAAAAACTCAAAACCTAGCAGAAGACAAGATCAGAGCAGAACTGAAGGAAATAGAGACACAAAACCCCTTCACAAAATCGATAAATCCAGGAGCTGATTTTCCAAAATGATCAACAAAATACACACACCACTAGCCAGAATAATAAAAAGGAAAAGACAGAATAAACAAATAGATGCAATAAAAAACGATAAAGGGGATATCACCACAGATTCCACAGAAATTCAAACCATCATCAGAGATTGTTATAAACAACTCTATGCACATAAACTAGTAAACCTGGAAGAAATGGATAAATTCCTGGACACTTGCCTCCTCCCAATCCTAAACCAGGAAGAAGTCAAAACCCTGAAAAGACCAATAAGAAGGTCTGAAGTTTAGGCAGCAATTAAGAGCCTACCACCCCCCAAAAATTCCAAAGTCCAGATGGGTTCACAGCTGAATTCCACCAGACATACAAAGAGGAGCTGGTACCATTCCTTCTGAAACTATTCCAAATAATCCAAAAAGAGGGAATCCTTCCCAAATCATTTTATAAGACCAACATCATCCTCATACCAAAACCTGGCAGACTCAACAAGAAAAGAAAACTTCAGGCCAATATCCATGGTGAACTTGGATGCATCCTCAATAAAATACTGGCAATCGGATTGCAACAGCACATCAAAAAGCTTATCCACCATGATTAAGTAAGATTCATCCTGGGATGCAAGGCTGGTTCAACATACACAAGGCTATAAACGTAACTCACCACATAAACAGAACCAAAGACAAAACCACACGACTATCTGCATTGATGCAGAGAAGGCCTTTGACAAAATTCAACAGACCTTTATGCTAAAAACCCTCAGTAAACTTCGTATTGATAGAACATACCCCAAAATAATAAAAGCTATTTACGACAAACCAACAGGCAATATCATACTGAATAGGCAAAAGCTGGAAGCATTTCCTCTGAAATCTGGCACTAGACAAGGATGCCCTCTCTCACCACTCCTATTCAGTATAGTACTGGAAGTCTAGCCAGAGCAATCAGGCAAGAAAAAGAAATAAAGGGTATTCAAATAGGAAAGGAGGAAGCCAAATTGTCTCTATTTGCAGACGACATTATAGTATATATAGATCTCATCGTCTCAGCCCAAAATCTGCTGAAACTGATAAGCAACTTCAGCAAAGTCTCAAGATATAAAATCAACGTGCAAAAATCACAAGTATTCCTATACACCGATAACAGACTTAAAGAGAGCCAAATCAAGAACGAGCTACCGTTCACAACTGCTACAAAGAGAAAAAAATACCTAGGAATACAACTAATAAGGAATGTAAAGGACTTCTTCAAGGAGAACTACAAACCACTGCTCAACGAAATAAGAGAGGACACAAACAGTTGGAGAAACATTCCATGTTCATGGTTAGGAAGAATCAATATCATGAAAATGGCCATACTGCCCAAAGTAATTTACAGATTCAACACTATCCCTATCAAGCTACCAACGACCTTCTTCACAGAAGTGGAAAAAACCACCTTAAACTTCATATGGAACCAAAAGATAGACTGCATAGCCAAGTCAATTCTAAGCAAAAAGAACACAGGAGGCATCACACTACCGGACTTCAAACTATACTACAAGGCTACAGTAATCAAAACAGCATGGTACTGGTACCAAAACAGAAATATAGACCAATGGAACACAACAGAGACTCAGGGGCAACACAGAATATCTACAACCAACCGATCTTTGACAAATCTGACAAAAACAAGCAATAGGGAAAGGATTCCCTGTTTAATAAATGGTGTTGGGAAAACTGGCTAGCCTTGTGCAGAAAGCAGAAACTGGACCCCTTCCTGACACCTTACACTAAAATTAACTCCAGGTAGGTTAAAGACTTAAACTTAAGACCTTCTACCATAAAAGCCCTAGAAGAAAATCTAGGCAAAACCATTCAGGACATAGGAGTAGGCAAGGACTTCATGACCAAAACACCAAAAGCATTGGCAACAAAAGGCAAAATAGACAAATGGAAGCTGATCAAACTCCACGGCTTCTGCACAGCAAAAGAAACAGTCATTAGAGTGAATTGACAACGAACAGAATGGGAAAACATTTTTGCAGTTTACCCATCTGACAAAGGGCTGATATCCAGAATTTACAAAGAACTCAAACAGATTTACAAGAAAAAACAAACAAGCCCATTCAAAAATGGGCAAAGGATATGAACAGACACTTTACAAAAGAAGACATACAAGAGACCAACAAACATGAAAAATGCTCATCATCAGCAGTCATTAGAGAAATGCAAATCTAAACTACATTGAGATACCATCTCACGCCAGTTAGAATGGCGATTATTAAAAAATCTGGAGACAACAAATGCTGGAGAGGATTTGGAGAAATAAAAATACTTTTACCCTATTGGTGGGAGTGTAAACTAGTTCAACCATTGTGTAAGACAGTGTGGCAATTTCTCAAGGACCTAGAAATAAAAATTCCATTTGACCCAGTAATTCCATTACTGGGTATATATCCAAAGGATTATAAACTGTTCTACTATAAAGACACATGTACACGAATGTTCATTGCAGCACTGTTTACAATAGCAAAGACCTGGAATCAACCCAAATGCCCATTGATAATAGACTGGATTGGAAAAATGTGGCACATATACACCATGGAATATTATGCAGCAATCAGAAATGATGAGTTTGTGTCGTTTGTAGGGACATGGATGCATCTGGAGAACGTCATCCTCAGCAAACTGACACAAGAACAGAAAATGAAACACCGCATATTCTCACTCATAGGTGGGTGATGAAAAATGAGAACACATGGACACAAAAAGGGGAGTACTAAACACTGGGGTCTATTGGGGGGAAAAGGGGAGGGCCAGTGGGAGGGGGAGGTGGGGAGGGATAGCCTGGGGAGAAATGCCAAATGTGGGTGAAGGGGAGAAGGAAAGAAAAGCACACTGCCATGTGTGTTCCTACGCAACTGTCTTGCAGGCTCTGCTCATGTACCCCAAAACCTAAAATCCAATAAAAAAATAAAAAAAAAAGAAAGTAATTCAAGAGAAAAAAAAAAAAAAGAGTAGCACTGGATACTCTGGCTCAGATACTGCACTTTTCCCAAAGTCTTCACAGCCTGCAGACCAGGAGGTTTACTCCAGTGCCTACATCACCAGCAGCATGGGTTTTCAGCACAAAACTGGGCAGCAGTTTTTTTTTTTTTTCACTGCAGCAGTTTTTTTGTTCTCATACCCCAGTGGCACCTGGAATGCCAGTGAGACAGAACCTCTCATTCCCCTGAAAAAGGGGGCTGAAGCCAAGGAGCCAAGTTATATGGCTTTGTGGATCCCACCCCTGTGAAGACAGGCAAGCTAAGATCCACTGGCTTGAAATTCTCACAGCCAACACAGCAGTCTGAGCTCAACCTGGGATGTTAGAGCTCAGTGGGGGGACGGATGTCCACTATTGCTGAGGCTCAGGTAGGTGGTTTTAATCTCACCTGTGTAAACAAAGTCCCCAGGAAGATTACACAGCAAATGGGTAGAATCCACAGCAGCTCAGCAAGGCCTCTGCATCCAGACTGTCACTAGACTCTCTTCTTGCTGAGCAGGGCATCTTTGAAAAAAGGCAGCAACCTATCAGGGACTTAAAAATAAAGTCCCCACCTTCCAGGGACAGAGCATGTGGAAAAATTGGTGGTTGTGGCTTCAGCTTTAGTAGACTTTAATGTCCTTGCCTGGCAGTTCTGAAGGAAGCTATGAATCTCCCAGCACAGCGCTTGAGCTATGATAAGAGACAGACTGCCTCCTCAAGTGGCTCCCTGACCCCTGTGTATCCTGACTGGGAGATACCTCCCAGCAGGGGCTGAAAGACACCTCATACAGGACAGCTCTGGCTGGCATCTGGCAGGTACCCTTCAGGTATGAAACTACAGGAGAAAGGAACAAGCAGCAATCTTTGCTGTTCTGCAGCCCCTGCTGGTGATTTCCAGGCAAGCAGGGTCTGGAGTGGACCTCCAGCAAACTCCAGAAGACCTGCAGCAGAGGGATCTAACTGCTAGAAGAGAAACTAATAAATAGAAGGAAATAGTTTTAACATCAACAGAAAGGACATCCACTCAGAGTCATCATCTGAAGATCACCAACTTCAAAGACCAAATGTAGATAAATCCCTGAAGATGAGAAGAAACTAGTGCAAAAAGGATAAAATCTCCAAAAACTTGAACACCTCTTCTCCTCCAAGGAATCACAACTTCTCCTCATCAGCAAGGGACCAAAACTGGGTGGAGAATGAGTTTGATGAATTGACAGAAGCAGGCTTCTGAAGGTGGGTAATAATAAACTTCTCCCACCTAAAGGAGCACATTCTAACTCAATGCGAGGAAGCTAAGAACCTTGAAAAAAGGTTAGATGAAATGCTAACTAGGATAACCAGCATAGAGAAGAACATAAACAGCTTGATGGAGCTGAAAAACACAGCACAAGAACTTCATGAAGCAGACACAAGTTTTAATAGCTGAATTGATCAAGCAGAAGAAAGATATCAGACATTGAGGATCATCTCAATGAAATAAAGTGAGAAGGCAAGAATAGTGAAAAAAGAGTGAAAAGAAATGAACAAAGTCTCCAAGAAATACGGGATTATGTGAAAAAACCAAATCTATGTTTGATTGGTGTGCCTGAAAGTGATAGGGAAAATGAAATCCGGTAGGAAAACACTCTTCAGGATATTACCCAGGAGAACTTCCCAACCTAGCAAGGCAGGTAAACATTCAAATCCAGGAAATACAGAGAATACAATAAAGATATTCCTTGAAAAAAACAACCCCAAGACACATAATAGTCATTTTCACCAGGGTTAAAATGAAGGAAAAAAGGCTAAGGGCAGCCAGAAAGAAAGGATGGGTTACCAACAAAAGGAAGCCGATCAGATTCACAGTGGATCTCTCATTAGAAACCCTACAAGCCAGAAGAGAATGGAGGTCAATATTCAACATCCTTAAAGAAAAGAATTTTCAATGCAGAATTTCATATCCAGCCAAACTAAGCATTATAAGTGAAGGAGAAATAAAATCCTTTATGGACAAGCAACTGCTGAGAGATTTTTATCACCACCAGGCCTGACTTACAAGAGGTTCTGAAGAATTCAGTAAATATGGAAAGGAACAAGTACCAGCCACTGCAAAAACATACCAAATTGTAAAGACCACTGGCATTATGAAGAAAACTGCATCAACCAACAGGAAAGATAATCAGCTAGCATCAAAATGGCAGGATCAAATTCACACATAACAATATTAACCTTAAATGTAAGTGGGCTAAATGCTCCAATCAAAAGACATAGACTGGCAAATTTGATAAAAAGTCAAGACCCATCCATGGGTTGTATTCAGGAGACCTATCTCATGTGCAAAGACACACATAGCCTCAAAATAAAGCAATGGAGGAAGATTTACCAAGCAAATGGAGATGAAAAAAAAAGCAGGAGTTGGAATCCTAATCTCTAATGAAACAGACATTAAGCCAACAAAGATCAAGAGAGACAAAGAATGGCATTACATACTGGTAAAGGAATCAATGTAACAAGAAGAGCTAACTAGCCTAAATATAGATGGACTAAATACAGGAGCACCAAGATACATAAAGCAAGTTCTTAATGACCTACAAAGTGAGTTAGATTCCCACATAATAGTGGGAGACTTTAACACCCCTCTGTCAATATTCGATCAATGAGAAAGAAAATTAACAAGCATATCCAGGACTTGAACTTTGATCTGGTACAAGTGGACCTAATAGGCATCTGCAGAAGTCTCCATCCCAAATCCACAGAATATACATTCTTCTCAGGGCCACATCACACTCATTCTAAAACTGATCATATAATTGGAAGTAAAACACTCTTCAGCAAATGCAAAATAACAGAAACCATAACAGTCTCTCAGATCACAGTGCAATCAAATTAGAACTCAGAATTAAGATACTCACTCAAAACCACAAAACAACATGGAAACCGAACAACTCGCTTTTGAATGACTACTGCATAAATAATAAAATGAAGGCAGAAATAAAGATGTTCTTTGAAACCAATGAGAAAGAAGACACAATGTACCAGAATCTCTGGGACACATTTAAAGTAGTATCTAGAAGGAAACTTATAACACTAAATGCCCACAAGAGAGAGAAAGAAAGATCTAAAATTAATACCCTAACATCGTGATTAAATGAACTAGAGGAGCAAGATCAAATAATTCAAAAGTCAGCAGAAGACAAAAAATACTAAAATTAGAGCAAAACTGAAGGAGATGGAGACACAAAAAAAACCGTTTACAAAATCAATGAATCCAGGAGCTGGTTTTTTGAAAAGACCAACAAAATGAGTAGCCAACTATCCAGAATAAAAAAGAAGAAAAGAGAGAAGAAACAAGTAGATGCAACACAAAATGATAAAGGGGGTGTCACCACTGATCCTACAGAAATATAAACTACTATCAGAGAATACTACAAACACCTCTATGCAAATAAACCAGTAAATCCAGAAGAAATTGATGATTTTCTGAACACTTGGATCCTTCCAAGACTAAACCAGAAGGAAGTTGAATCCCTGAATGGATCAATAACAAGGTCTGAAGTTGAGGCAGCAATTAATAGACTACTAACCAAAAAAGTTCCAGGACCAGACAGGTTTACAGCTAAATTATACCAGAGGTACAAAGAGGAGCTGGTACCAAACCTTCTAAAACTACTTCAAAGAATACAAATAGAGAGAATCCTCCCTAATTCATTTTATGAGACCAACATCATCCTGATATCAAAACCTGGCAGAGAGACAACTAAAAAAGAAAATTTTAGGCCAATATCCTTGATGAAAATTGATGCAAAAATCCTCAATAAAATCCCAGCAATCCGAATCCAACAGCACATCAAAAAGCTTATCCATCATGATCAAGTTGGCTTCATTCCTGGAATACAAAGCTGGTTCAACATATGCAAATCTATAAACGTAATCTATTACATAAACAGAACGAAAGACAAAAACCACATGATTATCTCAATAGATGCGGAGAAGGCCTTCAGCAAAATTCAACAGCCCATTATGCTAAAATCTCTCAATAAATGTCTTTTTTAAGAAGTGTCTGTTTATATCCTTCTCCCACTTTTTGATGGGGTTGGTTTTTTCTTGTAAATTTGTTTCAGTTCTTTGTAGATTCTTCATATGAGCCCTTTGTCAGATGGGTAGATTGCAAAATTTTTCCCATTCTTTTGGTTGCTTGTTCACTCTAATAACAGTTTCTTTTGCTGTGCAGAAGCTCTTTAGTTTACTTAGATCCCATTTGTCTATTTTGGGTTTTGTTGAAATTGCTTTCGGTGTTTTAGTCATTAATTCCTTGCCTATGCCTATGTCCCGAATGGTATTGCCTAGGTTTTCTTCTAGGTTTTTATGGTGTTAGGTCTTATGTTTAAATCTTTAATCCATCTGGAGTTGATTTTTGTATAAAGTGTAAGGAAGGTATCCAGTTTCAGCTCTCTGCATATGGTTAGCCAGTTTTCCCAATACCATTTTTTAAATAGGGAATCCTTTCCCCATTGCTTGTTTTTGTCAGCTTTGTCAAAGATCAAATGGTTGTAGATACCCATTACTGGGTATATACCCAAAGTATTATAAATCATTCAAGTTTAAATCCTCATGCACATGTACGTTTATTGTGGCACTGTTCATGATAGCAAAGACTTTGAACCAATCCAAATGCCCAGCAGACATAGATGGGATAAAGAAAATGTGGCACATATACACTAGAGAATACTATGCAGCCATAAAAAAGGATGAGTTTATGTCCTTTGCAGAGATATGGATGAAGGTGGAAACCATCACTCTCAACAAACTGACACAAGAACAGAAAACCAAACATGGTATGTTCTCACTTATATGTAACAGGGAGTTGGGGGGTTGGGGAGGACTAACATTAGGAGAAATACCTAATGTAGTTGATGGGGAGATGGGTGTAGCAAACCACCATGGCATGTGTATACCTATGTAACAAACCTGTACATTCTGCACACCCCAGAACTTAAATTATAATAAAATAAATAAATAAATAAAATAAATAGTTGAATAAATTGTAGTATCAGGTTAAAAAAATATATATATATATGAAAAATAAAAACTCTCAGTAAACTAGGTGTTGATGAAACATATCTCAAAATAATAAAAGCTATTTATGACAAACAAGCAGCCAATATTATTCTGAATGGTCAAAAACGGGAAGCATTCCCTTTGATAACTGGCACAAGAATGACCACTCTCACCCCTCCTATTCAACATAGTATTGATAGTTCTGGCCATGGCAATCAAGGAAGAAAAAGAAATGAAGAGTATTTAATTAGGAAAAGAGGAAGTCAAATTGTTTGTATTTGCAAATGACATGATTGTATATATAGAAGACTCCATTGTCTCAGCCCCAAATCTCCTTAAGCTGGTAAGCAACTTCAGCAAAGTCTCAGGATAAAAAATCAACGTGCAAAAATTACGTTCTTACACACTAGTAATAGACAGAGTCAAATTATGTGTGAACTTCTTTTCACAACTGCTACAAAGAAAATAAAATAAGAATACAACTAACAATACGACAAACAAGGGATGTGAAGGACTTCTTCAGAAACAACTACAAACTGCTGTTTAAGGAAATAAGAGAGGACACAAATAGATGGAGAAATATTCCATTCTCATGATTAGAAAGAATCAATATCATGAAAGTGGCCATACTGCCCAAAGTAATTTATAGATTCAATGCTATTCCCATCAAGCTACCATTGACTTTCTTCACAGAATTGGAGAGAATAACCTTAAAATTCATTTGGAATCAAAAAGAGACTGCAGAACCAAGACAATCCTAAGCAAAGAAAATAAAATTAAACATGGAGACATCATGCTACCTAACTTCAAAATATACTTAAAGACTACAGTAATCAAAACAGCATGGTACTGGTACCAAAACAAAGATATGGACTAATGGAACAGAACAGAGGCCTCAGAAGTAATGCCACACATCTACAACCATTTGATCTTTGACAAATCTGACAAAAACAAGCAATGCAGAAAGGATTCCCTATTTAATAAATGGTGTTGTGAAAACTGTCTAGCCATGTGCAGAGAGCTGAAACTGGATCCCTTCCTTACACCTTATATAAAAATTAACTCCAAATGGATTAAAGATTTAAGCATAAGACCTAACACCATAAAATCCCTAGATGAAAACTTAGGCAAACCCATTCAGGACATAGGCATGGGCAAGGAATTTATGACTAATATACCAAAAGCAATTTCAACAAAACCCAAAACAGACAAATGGGATCTAATTAAATTAAAGAGCTTCTGCACAGCAAAAGATACTTCATTAGATTGAACTGGCAAGTAACAAAATGGGAAAAAAATTTTGCATTCTACCCATCTGACAAAGGGCTCATATGAAGAATCTACAAAGTACTTCAACAAATTTGCAAGAAAAAACAAACAAACAACCCCATCAAAAATTTGGCAGAGGATATAAACAGATACTTCTCAAAAGAAAACATTTATGCAGCCAACAAATGTATGAAAAAAGCTCATAATCACTTGTCATTACAGTAATGCAAATCAAACTACATCCAGATACCATTTCACACCAGTTAGAATGGTGATCATTAAAAAATCAGGAGACAACAGATGCTGGAGAGGATGTGGAGAAATAGGAACACTTTTACACTGTTAGTGGGAGTGCAAATTTATCCAACCATTGTGGAAGACAGCGTGATGCTGCCTCAAGAATCTAGAACTAGAAATCCCATTTGAATCAGCAATCCCATTACGAGATATATACCCAAAGGATTATAAATCATTATTATAAAAGCACATGCACATTTATGTTTATTGTGACACTATTCACAATAGCAAAGGCTTGGAATCAACCCAAATGCCCATCAACGATAGACTGGATAAGGAAAATGTGGCACATATGTACCATGGAAAACTATGCAGCCATAAAAAAGGATGAGTTTATGTCCTTTGCAGGTCCATGGATGAAGCTGGAAACCATCATTCTCAGCAAACTGACATAAGAACAGAAAACCAAACACCACATATTCTCACTCAGAAGTGGGTGTTTAACAATGAGAACAGATGGATACAGGGAGGGGAACAACACACACTGGGGCATGTCAGGGGGTGGTGAGCTAGGGGAGGGATATCAGGGGGTGGGGGTATAGTGGAGCAATAGCATTAGAAGAAATACTTAATGTAGATGACAGGGTGAGGAATGCAGCAAACCACCATGGCACGTGTATACCTGTGTAACCAACCTGCATTTTCTGCACAGGTACCCCAGAACTTAAAGTATAATAAATAATAAAGAAAAGCACTGGGCTTTCAGGATGCACATTAATTTTGGGTGGCCCTAGTCAAAATACTTTACTTTCTGACCTTGATTTTCTCATCTGTAAAGTGGGGGGAAATCGGATCTGGTTTAGCTATTTTTATGGAACTATGAAAGTTATTTGGAAGTGATGGTGTTATGCAAAGGTTCCTTGTGACTGGATCTGAACATTTTTAATCCTTTGAGTCAAGTAACTCCAGTTGAAGATATCACTGCCTTTACTTAGATAAACATTGGCCAGAAAAGCATAGAATGGTTAATGAGTGATTGTTGTTCACTTTGCAATTAAATACGATGCAAAACGCTTGTTTCTAAACATACTGGTCTTCAGATGGGCTAATCAGAATCACCAGGTAAATGTTTTAAAAATCCAGATGCTGAGGCTCTACCTTGGATCTGAGGTTCAAATCTGAAGAGGGAGGAAGGACATCTGTATTTCCAACTAATAACCCCTAGAAGATAATTAGACTTATTCAATTTGGAAATCACTGATTCAGTAGACTGATTAAGGAGGTGAAATATAGGAAAAAGAGGGCAGGCTCTGGCTCCAGGCAGACAAAGTTCAAGTCTTGACCTGTAGTAAATCATACCCCTTCACAGAGCCTTCAATTTTGCATTACCAAAACAGAATTATGTACCTAGAGGTTACTGTGGGGATTAAAGATGATGATGTAGGTAATGCTGCAGGCACAGTTTATCACATGTAGCAAACACTTAAAAGTGTTCTCTCCTTTATTGACCTGTCCTTTTCTTATTTTGGCCTGATTTGTTGTAAACTCTAGATGACACGGACCTCTTCTGTTCAACTCATTTTGCATGATTCTCAAAGATGTAGTGAGACTAGGGAGAGTTGTTCAGAAGTAGCAGCTTACTAGCCGCTTATCCAGGATAACAGTTTATCTTGGAAAGAGTTGTGGGTTAAGTAGGTACCATAATACAGGACTGGCATTACATTGATCTCTGGGGTTGAACAATTGAGGAGACATGAGCAGGGACTTGGTAGTGCATATATACTGATTAGGTAATGCCATAAAATCTCTGTTTTTGGCAGTAGTGTAAGTAACCATCCTCTGGGAAGTAACAAAGATATCTATGTCCTGGGCATGGTCTAGCCACCCATTCTCTGGGCTTTGTGTCTCAACAAGCAGCAGTAAAGACCAGGAGAATATCTACATAATAGAATCTAATTTCCTGACTTCACAAAATGATGACTCACCAATGTTTAAGAAGGATCTTGGTAGAAGGATGAATCCTTCTGCTTTCTGGTGAAAAAACTGAGGTCAGAAAAAGAAGCATCTCAGAGGTAAGAGTTACAAGTCAAACCTGGTCTGTCTGTCTCTCAGTTCCATACTCTCAGTGGTACCCAAGCTTTGGTCTTCCCCATTATAAATATGAGAAGCTGCAATGACTTATGCTACTTCCCAGTTTATAGATAGAGAAATTGGAGTATAAGGGGATAACATTGCTGGGTGTGTACTGACAAATTAAGGTAAACAATTGACAGCTTTTTTGGGAAAATTCAGGTGAAGTTCTCACTTTCATTAGATTTATCCTAAGATGCATTGAATTTCCCTGGAGGGCTTGTTAAACAGAGATGGCGGGGTCCTACTTTCAGAGATTCAGATTCTGTTAGTCTGGGATAGAGACAGGGAATTTGCATTTTTAATAAATTTGCAAGTAATGCTTATGCTGTTGATCCAGGACCACAGTTTGAGAGCCACTGTTGTAAGCAATGCATTGGTTTAAATAATTGGCTTATGACAGCAACCTTTCAGGCACCATCCACTAGGATAAAGTAGTTAAAAAATATTTATATGTGAGGTCCCAGGGCATCTCTGTTAAAGACATCTGATGCTACCCACGACCTTACTCTCCATAGACTCAAGCAGACAATGACCCAGGCTTTGATGTCAGACAGATGGGGTACGATTTCCTAGCATGTGACCTCAAAAATGTCATTTAACTTCTCTGAGCCTTAGTGTCTTCATTTTTAAAATGGGGGTAATAAAGTTGTTCCATAGGGCTGTCATAAAGATCATAGAAACCAATACATGCAAAACCTTCAAAGACAAGAAGGTTTTGCATCAGTTAAAAGATATTTTTAAAGAGTAAAATGTTTCTTTTTCTGGACCACCTCTAATTCTTGTCAATTTAAGACTGCTTGGATGCCCGGTCTTTTGTTGCAGAAGGTGGCAGACAGTAATGTCTTCAAGTGGCTGTGAAGGAGCCAACAGATATGCTGCAGGTGTTTATTCATTTCTATCAACACAGGCTAAATTCAGGTTTCCTCTGTTCTTAGCCCTGGTTCCTTTTAATATGCTCTTCCAACAGCCAAGCTGCAGTCATTCCAAGCGCCTGAGAAACGTAGATGGCCCTGTAATTGTTATCACCCATGTTTCATTTATAGAGGACTGGGTATTTAGATAAAAGGGACATTTCTTAAGAGGTAGACAGAGGATACAGTCGTTTCCAACTGTGTCAGATTGTTCTCTCTTAGAGAGTAGAGTGGAAAGGTTATCAGAGTTCGGAAAGTTGGGTCTGAGAACACGTTCTGCTACTGATTCACTTAGTGGCCTTGTATAAGTCTCTCCTGCTTTTCAGGCCACAATATTTTGTCTGTAAGATAAGGTACAGTGCTAAGATTCAGTGGTCTTGAATGACCCTGCAATATCTGAATTCTAGATTCAGCAGGACAGAAGACTTGCTCATAGCTGTAGCTATATGTATGGACTCACTGTGTGATGGAAAATTCCTTTTCATCTCTGAGCATTAGTTTTTTCAGCTACAAACTTGGGAATAATTATAAACCACACCTTAAATCTCTTTCAATATTTATTCTAAGGATCTAATTATGTACTACTCAAATATCTTTGATTATCTGATAAGTTAATATTCAGAATATGTAAAAAATATTGTACAACTCAACAATAGACAAACAAATTTACAAATATTTGGCCAAGAACGTGTATAGATGTATCTCCAAAGAAGATACACAAATGGCTGATAAGCACATGGAAAAATGTTTGATACCAGTAATGCAAATCAAAACCAAGGAGATAGTACCTCATATTCTTTAAAATAACTTACTATGAAAACAAAACAGAAAATAACAAGTGCTGGCAAGGATGCAAAGAAATTGGAACACTTGCACATTGTTGGTAGTATAGCAAAATGATATCACTGCCACAAAAACAGTATGACAGTTTCTTTAAAAGTAGTTAGAATCACTGTATATAATCCAAAAATTCTACTTCTGGATATATACCCAAAGCAATTAAAAGCAGACTCTCAAAGAGATATTTCCATAACCATGTTCATAGTGGCATTCAAAATAGCCAAAAGTGAAATCAACCCATGCTCATTGAAAGATGAGTAGATGAAGAAAATGTGGTATGGAAGTACAAAGAAATATTATTAAGCCTTATAAAAGAAGAAAATTCTAGCACATGCTACAGCATGAATGAATCTTAAGGACATTGTGCTAAATGAAATAAACCAGTTGCAAAAGGTCATATACAATATGATTCCCTTTATATAATGTGCCTAGAGTAGTTGAATTCACAGGAGATGGGGGCAGGAGGGATTGGAGTATTATTGTTTAATGGTTAAAGTTTCAGATTTGCAAGATGAAGGAGTTCTGAAGATTGATGGTGGTGATAATTGCACAGCAATGTGAATGTACATAACACCACTGAATTATACACTTAAAATGGTTGAGATAGTACCTTTAGTGTCATGTGTATTTTGCCACAATTAAAAATAATATATTTCTTTGAAAATTGACAAGTGCTCCATAAATTTGGAAATGTAATTTGCATATCATTTATATATTTTTTGTATTTTAGGAATAAAGCTCCACCTTCATTCATTTTATATATTTTTTAAAAATTGAAGTATGATTGACATACCAAAACTGTACATATTTAATATATACATTTTCATGAGTTTAAAAACACATATGCACCCATAAAACCATCATCAAAAATGTCATAAACATGCATATCACCTATAAAAATTTCTGTCCTCCCTATGTTTTGTGACAACGACATTTAACATACCATCTAACCTCTTTACAAATGTTGCAGTATACAATACATTATTGTTAACCACATGCATTTGCTGTACAATTGATCTCTAAGAGGTTTTCATCTTGGAAAACTGAAACTATGTACTCTTTGACCAACATCTCATTTTCCCCAACTCCCAAACCCTGGCTGCCACCATTCTACTCTCTGTTTCTATTAATCTGACCATCTCAGATTCCTCATACAAAGGGGATTATGCAGTATTTGTTCTGTGTCTAGCTTAGTATAATGTCCTCCAAGTTGATCCATGTTGTTACAAATGGTAAAATTTTCTTATTTATTTATTGTTAAATTTTATTTCAATAGTTTTTTGGGTACACTTGGTTTTTGGTTACATGGATAAGTTCTTTAGAGATAATTTCAAAGATTTTATTGCACCTGTCATCCGAGCACTGTACACTGTACCCAATATGTAGTCTTTTTTTATTCTTCGCCTGCCTCCCAACCTTCCCTCCCAAGTCCCCAAAGTCCATTATATCCTTCTTATGGTTTTGCATCATCATGGCATCAAATCAGGAATGGAAACCCAAATACCATATGCTTGTAAATGAGAGCATATGATGTTTGGTTTTCCATTCCTAATTTACTTAGAATAATGACCTCCAGCTCCATCCAAGTTGCTGCAAAAGACATTATTTTATTCCTTTTTATGGCTAAGCAGTATTCCATAGTGTATATATACCACATTTTCTTTATTCAATTGTTGGTTGATGGACTCTTAGGTTCATTTTATATCTTTGTAATTGAGAATTGTGCTGCTATAAACATGCATGTGCTTGTGACCTTTTCATATAATTACTTATCTTTTTTTGGGCAGATATCCAGTAGGGAGATTGCTGAATTGAATGGTAGTTGTTTTAGTTCTTTAAGAAATCTGCATACCATTTTCCATAGTGGTTGTACCAATTTACATTCCCACCATCAGTGTAAAAGTGCTCCTTTTCAACACATTTATGCTAACATGTTTTTTTTTACTGTTTAATTACCATCATTCTTGCAGAATTAAGTTGGTAACTCATTGTCATATTAATTTGCATTTTCCTGATGATTAGTTATGTTGAGTATTTTATTCATATGTTTTCTGGCTGTATGTATATCTTCTTTTGATAATAGTCTGTTCATGTCATTTGACCACATTTAAATGGAATTCTTTTTTCGTGATGATTTGTTTGACTTTCTTGTAGATTCTGGATATTAGCTGTTTGGCAAATGCATAGGTTGTAAGTATTTTCTACCATTATGTGGGTTGTCTTGTGACTCTACTGATTATTTATTTTGCTGTGCAGTAGCTTTTTAGTGTAGTTAGGTCCCACTTATTTATTTTTGTTTGTGTCACATTTGCTTTTGGTGCTTAGTCATGAATTATTTGCCTAAGCCAATGTCTAGAAGAGTTTTTCCAGTATAATCTTCTTTAGCTTTTATGATTGCAGGTCTTAGACTTAAGTCTGTGATCTTGAGTTGATTTTTGTATAGGTGAGACATGGGGATCTAGTTTGATTCTTCTTCATGTGGCTTGCCAATTTTCCCAGCACCATTTATTGAATAGGGTGTCCTTTCCCCACTATATATTTTTGTATGCTTTGTCAAGTATCAGTTGGATGTAAGTATTTGGCTTTGTTTCTGGGTTCTATATTCTGTTCCATTGGTCTACATGCTACCACAACCAAGAAATGACATAAACAAATAAAATTACAAAGCAGTGTCTCTGATGAACATATATGCAAAAATTTCCAAGAAACTACTAGTTAGCTGAATCCAACAACATACCAAAAAGATAATTCATCATGATCAAGTGGATTTCATACTAGAGATTCAGGGATAGTTAACATATACAAATCAATAAATGTGATACATTACACAAACAGAATTACAAACAAAAACCACATGATCATCTCAATAGATCCAGAAAAAGCATTTGATAAAACCCAGCATCCTGTTATGATTAAAACCCTCGACAAAAACATAGACGAAATTTACCTCAAAGCCATCTATGACAGTCCCATAGCCGACATCATACTGAATGAGGAAAACTTGAAAGCACTCCCCCTGAGAAGTAGAAAAAGACAAGGATGCTCACTTTTACTACTTCTATTCAACATAGTGCTGGAAGTCCTGGCCAGAGCAACCAGATATGATGAAGAATAAACGGCATCCAAATTAGAAAAGATGGTCAAACTGTCACTGTTTGCTGAGGATATAATCTTATATATCATTGGTGAACAGCTTTTGTTTAGTTTATCTTTTGTAATTTTTTTTGTTTCAATTTTGTTTAGTTTTGTTCTGATCTTTTGTTTTTTCTACTACTGGGTTTGGGTTTGGTTTGTTTCTGTTCCTTTAGTTCTTCAAGGTGTGACATTAGATTATCTATTTGTGCTCTATCAGACTTCTTGATGTAATCATTTAATGCTATAAATTTTTCTCCTAGCACCACTTTTGCTGTATCCCAGAGGTTTTGATAAATTGTGTCACTATTATCATTCAGTTCTAATAA
Source organism: Callithrix jacchus (assembly GCF_049354715.1). Lineage (NCBI taxonomy): Eukaryota > Metazoa > Chordata > Mammalia > Primates > Cebidae > Callithrix > Callithrix jacchus. The sequence continues at coordinate 64,401,323 of NC_133524.1, read as the reverse complement.
TTTTTTAATTTCCATCTTGAGTTTAGTGTTGATCCAAGGATAATTGAAAATTAGACTATTTAATTTTCAGGTACTGGTATGGTTTTGAGTGTTCCTTTTGAAGTTAATTTCCAGTATTATTCCATTGTGTTCTGAAAGGATAATTTATACAATATTTTCTTAAACTTATTGAGTCTTGTTTTGTGGCCTTGATATCATATGGACTTTCATACAAAATGTTCCTTGTGCTGATGAAAAAATGTATATTCTGCAGTTGTTGTGCAGAATAAATATCAAGTTTATTTATTCTATCATATAGTTTAAGTCCATTGTTTTATTGTTGACTTTCTGTCTTGATGGCCTGTCTAGTGCTGTCCCTGCAAAGGACATGAACTCCTCTTTCTTATGGCTGCACAGTATTCCATGGTGTATATTTGCCACATTTTCTTTATCCAGTCTATCACTGATGGGCATTTGGGTTGGTTCCAAGTCTTTGTTATGAGCAGTGCCACAATAAGCACACATGTGCATGTGTCTTTATAATAGAACAATTTATAATCCTTTGGGTGTATACCCAGTAACCATATTGCTGGGTCAAATGATATTTCTAGTTCTAGATCCTTGAGGAATCACCACACTGTCTTCCATAATGGTTGAACTAAATTACATTCCTACCAACAGTGTGACAGCATTCCTATTTCTCTGCATTCTCTTCAGCATCTATTGTCTCCTGAATTTTTAATGATCAACATTCTAACTGACATGAGACAGTATCTCAATGTGGTTTTGATTTGCATTTCTCTAATGACCAATGATGAATACCTTTTTTTTTTCATATGTTTGTACAAGGGAAGCGTTTAGTATGTTGAGAGGATGAGTAGACCCTCATGTACTCTATATAGGCCCTTTAACCACAGATAATTTGGCTTGATGTTGAGAATAATTAGTTTAATATGGAGCTGCATAAAAAGACACGACTAAAACTCCTTTATCTTGGAGTTAGAAAATGCCATGTCCCATTTTCCTTGCTGTTAATCTTTGTGCAAATCACTTTACTTTCATGAGTAAATTTCTTAATCTGACAAATAATAGTGTTGGTGGTGAGTAATGACCACTATCACTCTGGTTGTGAGGCTGAGGTGAGTAAATAAATGTGAAAATATTTTAGGAATTATGGGTAAAGATAAACATTGTAGAGATGCTACAAAGGTATTTTTGAATAAAGTAGTTTGTTGTAAAGCTCTGACACCCTTTCCCTCTCCTTCACTCCTTATTGTCAACCTTTTATAAAATTCCCTTGGTTGTAACTCCAAAATATATTCTGCATTTGTCTATTTGCTTCTACCTTTAACTCCACCCTGGTACCCTAATCCAAGCCACCATCACCTGCATTGGTCTCTCTTCTTCCAGTTCTTCCTCTTCCTCTCTTCATTGCCAAGCCAAAGAGCACATTAAAATCAAGTCACATCCCATCACTTCCCTGCTTAAAACCTTCCTCTGGTACCACATCATAATTAAAATGAACATTAAATTTCTTTCTTACCTATAGCTCCATGTCTTCTATCCACATTTCACACTTACCTCCTCTTCACTATTTGCATGCTCTATACACTTACCACGCTGGCCCTTATTGTTTTCTCTAATATACCCTGCTCCTCATCACAGGAATTTAATATGTGTGCTCTCTTTGCCTGGAATGCACTTTTCCCTTGTTAACACACTTAACACTTTAGAACTTTAGTTCAGTCTCATTCATGTTAAGAGAGGGTGTCAAATTGAGAACCGGGTAGATTCACCACTTACAGTAAAAAAAGACCCTAAAGTAAATTTGTTAAAGAAATTAGATGCCAACGATTCTTGGTAAATTTTGAAGTCTTCATCAGTATATCTATATTAAAATGAGATGGCAAAAACCAAAATAAAAGAATTACGGGCTGACAGGACAACTGGATTAAAATAAGCATCAGTTTCATTAAGCTAATTTGAAGGTAAATATTTTCACTCCAGCTCTTTAGAGAATCTAAAGAGACCTTGATAGACAGTGGAAGAAATCACAACACGGAATTCCTTGAATAAAAATGAATTGACTTAAATAAAAAAAGGAATTTAGTTCTGTCATCATTTCTCCCAAGAAACCTTTTCTAAACCCTTCATTAGAAAAAAATCTCCTTATTATAGGCTCTCCTATCGTGTAAGTTTATATTTTGTAGTTAAGCTTGAGGATTTAGCTACAAAGTATAAACTGACAGTGATAGTAGGGCCAAGAGCTGCATCTGGCTCTAAGCTTTACTAGTTGACATTATGTATATGAAAATGCAATATTCAAAATAAAAAAAAGTCATGGATGTGCTCAACAGGAGAATGGACAGATCAGAAGAAAGAATAAATGAACTTGAAGATAGACTAGATTGTATTACCTAATCTAAACTACAGAAAGAAAATAGACTTAAACAGATGAATAGAATCTTAGAGACCTGTGGGACTCTAACAAAAGATTTTTGTCATCAGAGTCCTAAAGAGAGAGTAGAATGATGAGACTCAAAAAGTATTTGAAGAAATGGCTGCAAAATCCTCAAATTTAGGAAAAAATATAAACATATGTCTTTTTAAGGAGCTGAGTGAATCAAAACAAAATGAACACTAAGAAATTTATGGCAAGACACATCATAGTCAAACATTTGAAAACTAAAGACCAAAAAGAAAATAAATCTTGCATATTTTACAGGTGGAGGAAGAGCCAAAGCCCTTTTGTTTCACAGCTGGGAGGCAGAAAGCATCAGACAAGTTTTCAAGCTTGCCCTCCATCTGAGAAAAGACTAGAGGCTATTGCTGTTGGCAAGGTGGGAGTGAGACCAGCCCTTCAGTTTGCATTGGGGCTGAGTGAGGCCTGTGACTGCTGGCTTTTCCCCACTTCCCTGACAACCTGAATGACTCAGCAGCAGCAGCCATAATACCCCTAGATACACAACTCCAGTGACCTCGAAATCTCACCCCATCCCTCACAGCAGCTTCAGCAAGACCTGCCCAAGGAAAGCCTGAGCTCAGACACACCTAACCCCACCCCTACTTGATGGTCCTTCTAAAGCTCACAGCTCTCACACATTCTATTGCACCCTCCAGCTCCTACACTGGAACAGGCACTGGTATCCATGGCTAAGGGACCCACAGATGGTTCATCTTATAGGACTCTGTGCAAAACCCCCAAACACCAGCCAGGGGTTGGGTAGAATCCCTGGGTGGCTAGACCCAAAAGAGAGACAACAATCACTGCAGTCAGCTCACAGGAAGCCACAAACACAAGAAAAACGGGGTGAGTAGTACATCAAGGTAACACCCCATGGGACAAAAATATCTGAATAACAGCCTTCAGCCTTAGACCTTCCCTCTGACAAAGGTGACCCAAATGGGAAAGAACCAGAAAACCAACCCTGGTAATATGAAAAAACAAGGCTCCTCAACATTCCCCAAAAATCACACTAGTTCACCAGTAATGGATTCAAACAAAGAAGAAATCCCCCACTTACCTGAAAAAGAATTCTGGAGGTTAGTTATTAAGCTAAAAAGGGAGGGACCAGAGAAAGGCAAAGCCCAATGCAAGGAAATTTTTTAAAAAATGATACCAGAAGTGAAGGGAGAAATATTCAACAAAATAGATAGCTTAAAAGAAAAAACAATAAAAACTTCAGGAAACATTGGACACACTTTTAGAAATGCAAAATGCTCTGAAAGTCTCCGCAATAGAATTGAACAGATAGAAGAAAGAAATTCAGAACTCGAAGACAAGGTCTTCAAATTAACCCCATCCAACAAAGACAAAGAAAAAAGAATAAGAAAATATGAACAAAGCCTCCAAGAAATTTGGGATTATAATAATTGACCAAACCTAAGAATAATCAGAGTTCCTGAGAAAGAAGACAAACCTAAAACTTCAGAAAACATATTTTGGGAAATAAGAAAATTTTTCCTGGCCTTGCTAGGGACCTAGACATACAAATAGAAGAAGGACAAAGAACACCTGGGAAATTTATTCCAAAAATAACCTCACCTAGGCACATTATTCTCAGATTATCCAAAGTTAAGACGAAGGAAAGAATCTTAAGAGCTGTGAGACAGAAGCACCAGCTAACTTATAAAGAAAATCTGTCAGATTAACTGCAGAATTCTCAGCAGACACCCCATAAGCTAGAAGGGATTGGGGGCCTATCTTCAATCTCCCTAACAAAGAAATCTTCAGCCAAGAATTTGTTATCCGGCAAAATTAAGCATCATATATGAAGGAAAGATACAGTCGTTTTCAGACAAATGTTGAGAAAATTCACCATTACCAAGCCACCACTACAAGAACTCCTAAAAGGACCTCTAAATCTTGAAACAAATCCTGAAGACATAGCAAAACAGAATCATTTTAAAGCATAAAGCACACAGGACCTACAAAACAAAAATACAAGTTCAAAAGCAAAAACAGAAAACAAAATATGCAGGCAACAAAGAGCATGATGAATGCAATGGTGCCTCACATTTCAATACTAACATTGAATGTAAATGGCTAAATGCTTCACCTAAAAGATACATAACTTCATAATGGATAAGAACTCACCAACCAACTATTTGCTGTCTTCAGGAGACTCACCTAACACATAAGGACTCACATAGACTTAAAGTAAAGGGGTGGAAAAAGTCATGTCATGCAAATGGACACCAAAATTGAGCAGGAGTAGCAATTCTTATATCAGACAAAACAACTTTAAAGCAACAATGGTTAAAAGAAACAAATAGGGATGAAGTTGGAAACCATCATTCTCAGCAAACTGACAGAAGAACAGAAAACCAAACACTGCATGTTCTCACTCATAAGTGAGTGTGAAGCAATGAGAACACATGGACACAGGGAGAGGAACAACATGCACTGGGGCCGATGGGGATGTGGAAGGCTAGGGGAGAGATAGCAGGGATTGGAGACATTGGGAAAGGATAACATTAGGAGAAATACCTAATGTAGGTGAAGAGGGGATGGAGGGAGCAAAGCACCATGGCATGTGTATACCTATGTAACAATCCTGCAAGATCTGGACATGTACCCCTGAACTTAAAGTAAAATAAAAAAAGGGAGACACGTATAATCCACCCCTTGTTTGGCATATAATCAAGAAATAACCTTTAAAATTGGGCAACCAGCAGCCTTTGGGCTGCTCTGTTTATGGAGCACCCATTCTTTATTTTATTTTCTTTTTTTTGAGAAGGAGTCTCACTCTGTCACCCAGGCTGGAGTGCAATGACACGATCTTGACTCATTGCAACCTCTGCCTCCAAGATTCAGGTCATTCTCCTGCCTCAGCCTTTAGAATAGCTGGGATTACAGGTGGCTGCCACCACACCCAGCTAATTTTGGTAATTTTAGTAAACTCCTGACCTCGTGATCTGCCTGCCTCGGCCTCCCAAAGTGCTGGAATTACAGACATGAGCCATCATACCAAGCCGGAGTACTCACTCTTTATTCCTTTACTTTCTCAATAAATTTGCTTTCACTTAAAAAAATTAAATGAATAAATAAATAAATATTGCCTTCACATTTCAAGCTATCTGATATATCAGTATCCCAAATAAACAAAATTGATTTCAGTTAAAAAAAAATAAACCTTGCAAATAGTTAAACTTGACAGATGACTAAAACTCCCAGGTAAATGGTAAATAATGTGGCTTTCATTTTTTCTACTTGTCCAACATTGCCATATTGAGACAGATCACTGTCTATAGGCTAACTCTTCACAATCTTGCTGCACATTAGAGCAACCTGTGGGAGTTTATTTATTAATTTATTTTGAGACAGGGTATTGCTCTGCTGCTCAGGCTGGAGTGCAGTAGCACAAAGAAGGGTCATTGTAGCCTCAACTTCCAGGATCCAAGGAATCCTCCCACCTCAGCCTCCCATATAGCTGGAACCACAGTTGTGGGCCATCATGTCTAGCTAATTATTATTTTTTTTTAGAGATGGGGTCTTGCTATGTTGTCCAGGCTGGTCTCGAACTTCTGGGCTCAAGCAGTCCTCTGTCTTGGCCTCCCTGAGTGCTGGGATTACAGGCATGAGCCACTGTGCCCAGCCTCACCAAAGGAACTTTTTTAAAAAACACAATGTTCCTGCTCACCTAAGATAACCAAAGAGCCAGAGAGTAGGGCCTGAGAAAAGGAGTCCTTAAACGTTTTTACTTCATTTTTTAATTTTCAAAGTCACAATTTAAAATGGACATATAAAACTTTGCATTTAAACACATAAAGTATTAAATTTCTAGCATTGTGTAAATACTGACTTAAAAAGATAAAAGTCACGTTGTTTTTTGAAATGTGTATAATAGGTCCTTAATACCATAGTTAACATACTTTTTATAATTAGGAAATTTCCTACCTTTCTATTCTACAGCTTCCATAGAATTTTATTATACTAATGTAATATATTTTCATGCTTGGATGTCTTTTATTTATTAACCTATCATAACCCTTCTGGAGCAAGAATATCTATATAAATTTGGATTTAACTTTTAAGATTTCCTGTGTCTGTAGGCTTTAAATACTTAAAATTTCTGGATAGTGTGATCATTGTAATTATTATGGAATGTGCTTGTTAAAAGCAATATTAATGTATTATAATTTTGTAGGAGTTATAAAAAACAAATTTCTATCGATCAATGAAAGAATAAACTAAATAAGCAGTATTTATGTGATAGAATGCTCAGCAATAAAAAGGAACTACTTATATATATGTCTACCTATATATAACTACTTATATATATATATAAGTATATATAAGTAGTTCCTTATATATAACTACTTATATATATAACTACTTATGTATACTTATATATATGCATGAATAAATTGAAAAATATTATGCTAAAAGAAAGCAGACATAAAAGAGTATATACTGTAGGATTCCATTTATATTAAAATATTAGAAAATGCAAACCAGTCATTAGTGGTAAAAGCAGACTGTTAGTTCCCTGGGACTGGTGTAGATGGAGAGACAGACTGTAAAGCATTGTGAGAAAAACATTAGGGATGATGAAGATGTTCTGTAACTTAAGTTGAGTGTGGTTGTGGGTTTAGAGTGTAATCATTTATTGACCTATAGAGTTTGAATGAATACAGCCTATTATATACAAATTACACTTCAATAAAGTTTTATGTTTTAGGTTTTTATAAATATTAAACAGAAAGTGAAATTGTAGTGGAAATATGCAGAAGAATAAATCTTAACTCAAAGTAGTAAAAGAAAAAAAGAACTCGGTGATGGAATCCTACTCTGTCTTAAAAAGGAATGAATTAACATTTTCAATGATTTATATTACATTAGAGACTATCATTCTAAGGGAAGTAACTCAGGAATGGGAAACCAAATATCTTATGTTTTCACTGATATGTGAGAGCTAAGCTATTAAAATACAAAGGCATCAAAATGATACAATGGACGTTGGGGACATGGGGGATGCATGGGAAGTGGCCAAGGGAAAAAAGACAACAAATACGGTGCAGTGTATACTGCTCAGGTGATAGGTGCACCAGGTTCTCACAAATCTCCACTAAAGAACTTACTCATGTAAACAAATAACACTTGCTCTCCAATAACTTATGGGAAAAAAATAAAATGAAATATAATACTGGCTACAGAATGATCACTAATCAGAGAAGAAAGAATAAAAGAAGGAGCATTGCAACATCAGGCAGAAGGAATAAATAACAGAAAGTGCAAAAATATGTGTAAATACAATGGACTTTTCTTCTCCTCTTGAGTTGTCTAAATCATATTTGACAGCTGAAGCAAAATTTGTTGTGCTCTCTAATGTGGTTCTCAATATATGTAGAGTAAATATTTTTGAAAGTTATATTGAAAATCAAAGAGGGTAAAGGCATGTAAAAGGAGATAATTTCTATGTTTTACTTAAACTGGTAAAATGTTGATGTGAATAAACTATGTTGAATAATTTATATATAATGTAATATTTAAGCAACAAGGTTATATGAAAAAGCTATGCAAAGAAATATACTGAAAAACTTCAGATTAATAAAATGGAATTTTAAGAATGTTAAAATAATTCACAGAAAGACAGTAAAAGGAAACAGAGAAACAACAACAACAATAAAAACACAGAGAATACAAACAGAAAACTGAAACTAAAGTGACAGACTTAAGCAAGAAAATATTATAAATTATATATAATGTAAGGGAGCTACATACAGCAATTTAATACAAAGATTAGTAAAGAGATTAAAGACAAATATCCAACTATATCCTAGATACAAGAAACTCACTTCAAACATAATGACATAGCTGGTTGAATGTAAAAGTATGTAAAAATGTAAACCAGGAAAAAAAAATAATAAAAATCAGCGTGGCTACACTAATATCAGATAAAGCAAATTTTAAAACTAACAAATATTTTAGTAAAAAAAGAAGGAAATTACTTAATGGTGAAAGTGTCAATGCACCAAGAATATTTAGCAATTTTGAACAGTAAGTGTCACAAAAAATAGAGCTAAAATGTATATGCAGCAAAAATTAATAAAATTGAAAGGAGATATGGAAAAAATTGCAACTATACTTAAAGACTTTAATACCCTCTCTCAGCAGTGGATAAAACTCCTAGAGAGAAAACTAATAAAACTAATATAAGCTATATATAACTAATATATGTGTATAGAAAAACTAAACAACACTATAATCTTACAGAATCTATTCTAAATATATTCTATAAGGTAATATATAAAATACATAAGCTAATATATAAATAATATTAGCTAACATATAAAATGAATTTATGAGTATAGAAAAACTAAACAACACTATGATCTTACAGAATCTAATCTAAATATATTCTGTAAGCTAATATATAAAGCTAATATATATAGAAAAACTAAACATTATGATCTTACAGAATCTATTCTACATTTATACATCATTCCACCAAAATACAAAATAATACGTATTGTTTTCAAGTGCATATGAAACATTCATCAACATACACCAAATCTTGGACCATAAAACAACCACAACAAATATACGAGTTGAAATGACACAAGCTGTTTTCTGAGCATACATGATCAATATGTGAAAGAAAGATAAAAAGGAAAGCTATGGATAAACATTCTTTATGAATATAAGCAAAAATATTTTCAAAATAATACAAACAAATAAAATTCAGCAATATATAAAAAGAATTTATACAACAACCAATGTTGTTTTTATTCTGGTTATGCCAGGTTGGTTCAATATTTAAAAAATAATTAATGCAATAAACCACATTCACAGGCTAAATAAGAAAAATATTACAATTAAACCATTTGATGCAGAAAAAGCATTTGACAAAATCCTGCACCCAATCATATTAAAAAATCTTGTAAAACTAGGAAATTAGGAGAACTTATTCAACCTGGTAAAGAACATCTACAAAGAACCTAGAACTAACATTATTTTTACTGGTGAAAAACTGAATGCCTTCCTCTAAGATGAAGAAAAAGGTAAGAATTCTGCTCTTAGGATTGCTATTGAACATTTTAATAAAATTTCTAGCTAACACAATAAGAAAATGTTTTTTAAAAAATGGATCTGAAAGAAAAAAGCAAAATCATGACGACATACAGATGACATGATTGCCTACATAGAAAACCCCCCCAAATCTATGAAATGTTGTAGAAACAAATAGTGAGTTCAGCAAAGTCAGAGGTGCAGGATTAAAATGTGAAAAGCAAGTTCATTTCCTTATACAGTCTTGTACAGTACTAGCAATGAATCTGTAGACAACAAAATGCAAAATATGACACTATAGCCACTCAAAAATAAAATACTTGGGTGTAAATCTAACAAAACTTATATAGGCTTTGTTTGCTGAAAACCATAAAATATTTATGAAAGAAGTAAAGGAACATCCGAATAAATGGAAAAAATACTGTATTAGTGGGCTGCAAGATTCAACAATGCAAAGATGTTAATGTTCTGCAAATATACCTATTGACACTACATATATATCTCACCAAATATAAACATATATATTTATATATACAATATAGTTTTTATATAAGTAAACACAATTATTCTAAAACTACATTGGAATGCAAAGGAATTAGAATAGTCGATGCAATTTTCAAACAGAAGAATAAAGTGGGATGAATCAATTTATCAGAAATGAAGAATTACAATAACTACAGCAGTAAAGACTGTTTGGTATAGATGCAGGAAGATACATACACTGTGGATAAATTCATCAGAATAGAGACCCAGAAGTAGACTTACACACATATGCCCAACTGATTTTAAGCAAAGGTGCAAAACAAATTCAATAAAGAAAAAGTCGCCTTTTCAAAAAATCATGCCGGGCAATTGGGCATTAACAGGAAAAAAAAAAACCTTTTATCTAAATTGTCCAACTTACCTAAAAATTGACTCTAAATGGATTATGAGCTTAAATGTAAAAAGTAACTTATGAAACTTGTCAAATAAAACATATGGAGAAATCGCTTTGGGATCTAGGGTTAATCAAATAGTTCTTTGACAATAAAAGTATAATCTGTAAAAGTAAAGAGTAATATTGGATGTCATCAAAATTCAAAACTTTTGCTCTAAAAAGGACCTTTTAGTAGTAATTAAGGTAATAGTATAGATTGTAATACAATATTTGCAAAATGCACATCACACACAAGACTCATATCTAGAATATGTAACTTTCAAATTTCAACGGTTAAAAAGAAAAGAAATACCCAAACAATCTAATTATTAAATTGGAAGATTCACTGAAAGACAGCTCACTGAAGAATGTATATAGATGGCAAGTAAACACATAAAGGTATGTTTAATAACGTTAACCTTAGGAAAATACAAATAAAACTGCAATGGGATATTATGACACACCTATTAGAACAGCTAAGATAAAAAATAGTGATGATACCAGTTGCCAATATGCGGACCAACTGGACTGCTCATATGTTGATGTTGGGAAGGTAAAATGATGCAGCCACTCTTTAAAATAGTTTGGCATTTTCTTATAAATTTGAACATGTAATTATCATATAACTCAACAAAAACAAACAACTGCAACAAAAAGTTGACAAAGAATGTGAACAGACACTTCCCAAAAGAAGACATTTATGTGGTCAACAAACATATGCAAAAAATCTCATAATCACTGGTCATTAAGGAACTGCAAATAAAAACCACAATGAGATACAATCTCACACCAGTTAGAAAGGCAATCGTTCAAAAGTCAGGAAACAACAGATGCTGGAGAGAATGTAGAAAAACAGGAACGTTTTTACACTCCTAGTGGGAGTGTAAATTAGTTCAACCATTGTGGAAGACAGTGTTTGGGATTCCTCAAGGATCTAGAATCAGAATAACCATTTGACCCAATAATCCCATTACTGAATATATATCCAAAGGATTATAACTTGTTCTACTACAAAGACACATGCACACATATGTCTATTGCAGCACTATTCACAATAGCAAAGACTCAGAAACAACCCAAGTGCCCATCAATGATACACTGGATAAAGAAAATTTGGCACATATACCCCATGAAATACCATGCACATATAAAAAAGGATGAGTTCAGTTCATGTCCTTTGCAGGGACATGGATGAAGCTGGAAACCATCGTTCTCAGCAAACTAACGCAGGAACAGAAAATCAAACACTTCATGTTCTCAGTCATAAGTGGGAGTTGAATAATGAAAACACATAGGCACAGGGAGGGGAACATCACACAATTGGGCCTGTTGTGGGTGGGGGGCCTGGGATAGCATTAGGAGAAACAACTAATGTCAACGATGTGTTGATGGGTGCAGCAAACTGCCATGGCATGTGGATACCTATGTAACAAACATGCACGTTCTTCTCACGTGACCACTATTCTAAGTGAAGTAACTCAGGAATGGAAAACCAAGCGTTATATGTTCTCATTTATAAGTGAGAGCTAAGTTATGAGGATGAAAAGATACAAGAATGATATAACAGACTCTGGGGACCCAGGCAGAGGGATGGGAAAGGTATGAAAAATAAAAGACTATACATTGGGTACAGTATACAATATTCAAGTGATAGGTGCACCAACATTTTTAGAAATTCCCACTAAATACCTTATTTATGTAACCAAACATTATCTGAAAAAATTATTATTATTATAAAGAATACAACAGGAATACAATCCGCAGAACTCAGACATCAGGGACATGCTACAGAATAGACAGACACAAAAACAAAAGACAAAACAAAACCCATTTCTTCAAAAAATACATTTTAAGGAATAAAAAAATGAATATCTTTGTGTCAAAAAAGACTTAAGAGACATATTAGCTAATAGTAGGTATGGATCTTACTAAATTTGGATCATGGAAATCTTTAAAAACAAGAGATAACTAGGCGGATTTGAACACTCACTAGATATTGAGTAATATTAAGGAGTTACTGTTCCTTTGAGCTGTGATAATTGTATTGTAATTATACCTTTAAAAAGACTATACTTTTTGGAAACACCAAGAAATATACAAGTGATATGAAATAACTGCATTAGAACAGTCTTCAGGAGAGGCAATGGGTATGGGTAGGGTATGGAGGAAACAAGACGGGCTGCTGAGGTATGGTAACTTGAAACTGGTGATGAGTATGAGGATTTATTCTATTATTCATTGCATTTTGGTATGTCCTTAAAATATGGTATAATAAAAAGATTTTTTTAAAACAATTACACTTATAGGCATTTATCCCAGATAAATGAAAATTTATGTCCATACAAAAATGTGTATGCTGTTTTTATAGCAGCTTAAATATTTTAAAACTGTAAAGAATGAAAATATTCTATACTTAATGACTGGTTCAACAAACTGCCCTGATCTGTACTATGGAGTACTAGTCAGAAATACAAAAGGAATCATCTAGTTTGATACATGCAAAACTTGGATGGATCTCCATCACTGTTCTCTTGAAATGACAAACTTATAAAAATAAAAACATTAGTAGTGACCAGGGGTTAAGGATGGTTAGGCAGGTGATAATTACAAAAGGGTATCATATATGTGAGATATTTGTGGTAATGGGAATGTTTTGTATCTTGAAGTTGACTATATACTTAGCTTTATTAGTGAGTTTTCTACTTACATATGCTTTTATATTATTAAGAATCATTGTTTTCTTTCAATTTGGAGAGGTAGCGGTCAATTTTTTTTTGCATGCTATGTCTGATGGTGATAAATTTGCACAGCTTTTTTGGGGGGGTGAAATTCTTATCTATTCTTTATTTTTGAAGGGCAGACTTGATGCATATAGTATTCATTTTTGACAATTTTTTTTTCTTCAGCAGTTTGAATATATTATCTCACCTTCTGTTGATCTGTAAGATTTTTGCTTAGAAAGCACCTGATAGTCTTATGGAATTTCCCTTGTATACATGAGTTGGCCTTTTCTTGCTTCTTTCAAAATTCTTTGTCTTTGATTTTGAGAGATTGATTATAATGTGTTTCAGTGAGGATCTCTTTGTATTTAATTTGTTTGGGGTTCTTATGGATTCATGGATCTAGATATTCATTTTTCTTTCATATTTGGGACACTTCTGTCATTTCTTTAAGCTTTTTACTCTTTTATCTTTTTCTGAACTTCTAGGATACCCATCATGTATACATTCATTAGATTGATAGTGGCCTATAAGTGTCATATGCATCCTTCATTTAAACACATTTTTATCTTTTTTTCTTCTGTCTAATTTCAAATTATCTGCTTTTTAATTTGCTGATTCGTCTGCATTTTCAAGCTATTAATAATCTTTATTGATTTTTTTTTTTGGTTCTGTGATTGTATTCTTCAGATCCAGAATTTGTGTTTGGGTCTTTTTTATGGCTTCTACTTCTTTATTATTTTTCTAATTTTGCTTACATATTGTGCCCTTCATTTTATTTAGCTGTCTATCTCTGTTTTCTTGCATCTCACTGAGCTTTTCATGATGACCATTTTGAATTCTTTTTAAGGAAATTAGGTCTCCATTTTTTGATTGGTTACTGGAGCTTTATGCTTCTTTTGATGGTGTTGTATTTGCCTGATTTTTTATGATCCATGTAGCCTTGCACTGCTGACTGCATTTGAAGAGGAAAACACCTTTTCTAGTCTTTACATAGAGATGTTGGCAAAGAAAAAAAGTCTGTTGGGTCCCTGGGCTGATAGGATTTCCTCATAAGCAAATAGGGTTGGAGCCATGTTACACAGCTGCTTCTGGGTCTTCGATGTGGATCATGGTTGGCAGGAGTGTTACCAGGGGTTTGGGCAAGTATGGATTTTGTCTGTTCCCTGGGAAGACTGGATTGCCTCTAGGACCTGGGACAGATGGGCTGGATCTAGGACACAGTTCTGTCTGAGGGTCAACCATGGGGTCTACAGACAGTAGGACAGTTATCAGTTGTGCAAATAGATATGGTTATTATCAGGTCCCTGAGGAGGCACCTTATAAGTCACTGGGTAGGTTTCTGGGTGGGCAGAACTGCCCTTGGACCATGGCTGAAATATTCTAGAGCTGAGTTATAGGGATTCATCAGGATCTACAGTTAGACAGATGTCAGCAAGGCTGCCACTGGGGATATGGGAAAGCATATCTTCCAGTAGATCCCTGGACAGGCAGAAGTGCCTCATAACACATCTCAGAGGGGTTAGAATGAGGTAACAGAGCTGTTTCAGGGTCTGTTTGGGGGCCCAGGTCAGGAGATCTGCCTCCTTGGGCACAGATAGACATGTCTCCTGGTAGGTGCCTGGGTGGAAAGAACCACTCCTGGATCACAACTGAGAGGAGCTAGAGCTGAGTAATGTGGTCATTTAAAAATCTGTAGGCTAGGTTTGTTGTCCTGCCTCTGGCGATACGGACAGTGAGTGGGTCCCTGTGCAGGCAGAACTTCTCTCAGACCATAGCTAAGAGGATTTACAACCATATCACGGGCTACTTTATGGTTCATAGCTGAAACTGTGGTCAGTGGGCACCCAAGGCATAGGTGGGCATGACTCCTCCCAGGTCTCTTGGAGGATCATAAAGGTGGCAGGATCGAGGCCAAATGTGTCTGTAGCCAAGTTAAGAAGGTGAGGCTGTTTCCAGATCTGCAGACAAGACTATGGTCAATGAGCCTGCCACGTGAGTGTGGACAGGCCTCTTCAAAATGGCTTTCTGTTTTAAACTCAACCAGGGTTTCACAACATCCTACCTATATCCAAAGTTCCCAGGAAGGCACTTTTGTCTGTGAATGGCTGCCAATTTATTGTTAACGTCAGGGGATATGAGAAAGCAATCTCCTGTTCTACCCTCTTAATGATGTCACCTACATTATTGAAAATTTCAAATGATATAAAAAACAAAAATGATAGCACACACATATGCAGTGCCCATTTGTGAGTTAGATATTTTCTAAGCACTTTATAAAGATTATATTTAAAATAGACGTCTAAAGGACTGAAAGGGCAGGAAAAATTCTTGGCTTTAATGGAAATGAAAATATTCTTACAGCTTTGAACAAGGATTGTCTTTGACAGTAGCCCATCCATTCCTCTTTATTTTACAAGCTCCCATTCCAGGGAAGGGAGGGGAGCAGAGCTCACTTTCAAGGGGCCCAAGAAGAAAGCTCTGCCAGGCTACCTGTGTTAAATTGGAATCAGATAGATCTAATGCCCGACTGAAAATAATAATACATTATAATGGTAATTATATCCAGCATAAGTCAAATAAATAAATTATAAATTACAATTACCCTTTAAAGTTGCTAGTCTCACTGTTTGCTTTACAATTAACTGCAGGTGCTTCAGCATGTTTTATTATGGTCCCAAAGTTATATATTTGAAAGAATCGTACAGATGATTCCTGTTTATTTGTTAAATTAAAGAATTGTTGGCAAATAAATAAATAAATAAATAAAATAAAATAGACGTCTATAGGATAAATATTGCAAAAGCTCTTAAGCTCCTTTACCAACCTTTCCCCATGCAAATCATATTCTTCTCCTCAGAGATAAGCGCTATTTTACAATTGGCTTTTATTCTTCTAGGCTTTTTTTTCTGTACATTAAAACTACATTTTTACATTTTACATGTATATATTTACATTTGTTAATATATATATTTTATATAAATAGGCACACACTGTTCTACAGTACTTTTTTTTCTTATCTTGGAAATTATTCTTTCAGTTCATATTGAGCTTCTTCACTTTCTTATAGGCCAGTATCATATTCCACTATTTGGCTGTACCATAGCACATCTAAGAAATCCTCAGTTGATGGATATTAAAGTTGCTTAAAATATTTTGTAATTACAGTATTGTAGGAAGTATCCTAGGAGACAACTTTGTGCACATGTGCAAATATTTTCATAAGATATATTTCCAGGGTTAAAATATTGAGACATATAATATGAACCTTTCATATTTTGTCATTTTTCCAAAGTGATATCACAAAACAGATGTACCAATTTAGTCTCCTATCAATAGACATTTCTATACTTTTGTCAACACTGAATGTTATTCTTTTTATTTTTTTTTTGAGATGGAGTTTCTCTCTTGTTACCCAGGCTGGAGTGCAATGGTGCAATCTCGGCTCACTGCAACCTCCGCTTCCTGGGTTCAGGCAATTCTCCTGACTCAGCCTCCTGAGTAGCTGGGATTACAGGCACGTGCCACCATGCCCAGCTAATTTTCTGTATTTTTAGTGGAGACGGGGTTTCACCATGTTGACCAGGATGGTCTCAATCTCTTGACCTTGTTATCCACCCTCCTCAGCCTCCCAAAGTGCTGGTATTACAGGCTTGAGCCACCGCACCCGGCCTTTTCCTTTAAAATCTTCATTAATCTGATGCATTAAAAATGATAACTCATTGTTAATCTAATTTGCATTTCTTTAATCACTGGTGTGTTAAAGTTTCTTCTCATATGCTAATTGGCCACTTGTAATTGTTCTTATGTGAATTGCTTTTTCTCTGTTGCTTATCCTTTTTCTTTTTTTCATTTTGAGGCTTTCTTTGCCTTTTACGTATATTAATCTCTTCTCTGTTAATAACATTGAAAGTTGAGTCTCTCAGTCTGTTGCTCATTTTAAAATTTTATTTCTAATCTTCATGTAGTCAAATCTATCATTAAAAAAAGATTATGGCTCTTGGTTTAAGCCTTATGAAGACTTTCCCACTCCAAGATGCTGATACTCTTCTCCTTTATCTTTCTTCTAATACATTTTGCTTTTTAGTTTTCTAAGTTCTTATTTTTAACCAACAGTATTCATTTTAGTGTATGCTGTAATGTAAGTGTCTCACTTATTTTAACAAAAGAATAGGTAAATGTTTAAACATCATTTATTGTATAACCTATCCATTCTTCTTTACACTCATTTGGAATATTGCCTTTATCACTAAGTAAATTCTCATATATGCATAAACTGGCTTCTGATCTCTATTCTCCTCTCTGTGTGTTTATATCTCTTAGCACTACTTTGGTGACTTGTAAATCTTACTAGTCATCCAGATCAACTGGGATGCTTTTGCAAAAGTTCCAATTCTCAAGTGCCGTGGTCTTGAGTGGACTTCATGATTCTGGAACAGTCAGGTTTGGAAATACTTGGCCTAGGTGATTTTGAATAATATATTTAGATCCTCCCATTTTCTGCTTTTCTTTCCTTCAGTGAACACTTGAATTTTTAGCAGTGCAGTGAAGTAGGATCAGAGCAGCCCACAGCTTTTTCCTAGGTCTGTTCATCCCAGCATCATATCACATAGTCCAGGCTGCTTATGAATTGCCTGGTAATTGACAACTACTAGATGTGTCCTCATTCTCTATCACTCGTTTGTCCTTCCAGGAGTCCTTTTTTGAATATACAGAAAAGCTCATTTTTCTTTCTGTTTACTATGCTGCAAGGAGACTTGTATTTTCAGTATAAAGCTCATGTGACAAGGTAGCTCATAGCCAGGGTGCAGTCAATGTCCAGGACCATGCTTCTGAGCCTACATCATGACCTACTTTGTTATGTGGGATGCTGGCTCTTGGTCCGTTTCTACTCCAAGTTATCCAGAAATTGCTGCTGGATGTTCCAGCTTATCCTGAGATAACCCTGAAATCTCCTACCTAGAAGAAAGTCTAGGAATTAGAAGATTCTGGTAGGTCTTCTCTGTCATTGTAAGTTTGGAATGAGACTTCCATCATGTATCTTGATAACAAACAGTTAATATTTAATAATAACTAATAATATAGCTGAAATTTTCTGAGTACCTACTGTACTGAAACATGTCATGTATATTCTTTCCATTCCTTATAATAACCTTGTGAATTATAAATTACTAACTTCAGTTTAGAGATAAGATAATTGATATTTATAGAGGGAAATGACTTGGCTAAGGTCACACACTTAGAAGCCAAAAGAGTGAAAAGATGCAGTGATTCCAATACAAAAAACAGGAACTTTGGGACCTAGCAGAGTGGAGTCAAACTCTAGCTCTGCTGCTTGCTACATGAGTGACCTTGGGCAAGTCGCATTCCTTTTCTGAGTCTCGGCTTTATCTGTGAAACGAGAATCTCTACCTTGCCTCCTCATAGAGCCATTGAATGATTAAATGTAATAATAATAATAAATGTAAAGCACCTGTTCCAGAGTAGATGTTCAAAATATAGTAATTTTTACAGAGATTACTATAACCTGGATTATTACCCAGGTGTTTGGATCTCACCCAGCCTCTGCATCTTTGTCCTTTAAAACCAGGAAAAGCTTCTGTTATATAGGCCTATTTTAACATCAAGAGAAATGGCCCAGGAGGGACTCTATCCAAAGCAAGAGAACCACATCTCCTGAACTAGTGCCTTAGACCTATTAGAAAGATGAGTGTTGAAAGCTTGCCTATAAACAGGAAGCTAGGTTTGATTGGTCTGGAAATGAAAGCATGCTCACTAATCTACAGCTTATCTTTCAGTCTTATCTTCCTTCTTCTTCTAAATAGTTTTAATCCAATGTAGCTAAGAGACACTACATACCTACAGTATGCAAATCTCTGTATTGAAATTATTTATTGTATATTTTCTCACGTAATCCTCAGAGTTCTCTGACATATAGGTAGTCATTATTATTTTTATTTAATTTCTGACAAGTTTAGCCCAGAGAGAGCAAGTGACTTGCCTAAGGTCAAATAGCTAGTGATCGATAGAGCAGGAATTTGAAGGGTAATTCTTGCCTCTCAAACTGCTCCTTATGGTAATCATAGTCTCTCCAAGACCTTTTTGTTTAAATTAAGAGCCTCCTATTGTTCCTCTTCTCTACACTCAAAAACACATAAATACATAGTTCAATAAGTCTTATTAATTTAGATGACTAAAAGGTAGGATTGTTACCCCCAATCTTCTGCCTACCAAACATTCTGCTTGGGGACCTCAATTGACGCATGGCTTTTAGGGTGTGCAATTCCTGTGTGAGATAGGGCTTGGGAATATTTAAGTTCAGATAAACATGAATTTGAGTTCTAGCTCTCTCACTTATTTCCGATGCGACTTTCTACAAATGAATTCAGAATCTAACACTTCTAGGTTTAAAGCCACACAGCATCTTCTTTTCATTGCTTTTGTAATAAAATCAAGAGTATTTGTATTAGCCCACAAGGTGCTGCATGGCTTAGGCCTTTCTGACTTCATACCATCCTCCCCTTTGCTGAGAGTTCTCAAGGCACACTTGTTTTCTCCAAATACAACAAACTCATTCCAACCTCAGGTTGTTCGCATTTAAAATTTCCCCCTTTTAGCATTCTTAATATGACTGGCTTTGTCTTCTATGTTCATGTCTCAGCTTCAACATCTATTTAATGAGGCTTTCCTCAACCAAATTATCTAGTTCATTCCTGGCCTCTCTCCCATTACTTCATGTTCATTACTTCATTGTTTTCTCCAAAGTGTATATTGCTATTTGACATTTCATTATCTGTTTATGTGTTTAGTTATTTATTTTCTGTTTCTATTGTATGTTTATGATAGTAGGGACTTTTCTGAGTCATTCACTGTTATATTTTCAAAACTCTAAACAGTGCTTGCACCAAAGGAAATGCTGAATAAATAGTTATTGAATAAATGAATTGCTTCTAAATATAATCTATGCAATAAGATAACCATGCCTGGGTTTCTGTGAAGCACTTAGTATAGAGTGAAACCAAATAACCATAGTTGTCATTTCTCTGTGTTTTTGGGATTGGTATGCAAACTCAGCCTTTTTGAACTGATTTGTCCTGGGTGCCATAGTTCCTTGAGATTTTCTGTTAGGCCCAAATACCTGAGTTCTGATGGTCTGGAGGCTGAAGGACTTGCCAAGAGACAGGACTTCTATCCTCTTCTCTTTTCTGAGCTTGTTGTGGGGAGCACTCTCTGACATGGGGCTCACTGACTCATCAGTGCTAAATAGTCTGGGCTTGCCTGAAGATTCTCAAAAAGATCCTAGCTCTTGAAAGATGCCACTCTTAGTACAGAGGCATATGCACTGACTAAGAATATATAGTAAGGGCATATCCTCACCCTTTCATACATGCAGCTGTCACCTTTAGGTATTTACCATGACAGAAGAAGCATAAGGGCTTTCACCAAATGGCAGTGTTTTAAGAAACAGAACATCATACAGGAAACCATGGTCCCCATTTATTGATAGGAAAACTGAGGCCCAAGGAGGGGAATGAATTTTCTTTAGAAATGCCAAGATTAGATTTGTAATGCCTCATCCTGGTCCAGTGGCAGGATCTAATTTGTATTCTCTACAAAAATAGTCCTCATGCTTTCAGGACTTCTTTAAAGTGTGTATGTAGTGGGATGAATCTGATGTTGAGAATGGAAAGGAGGTATGTAGTTTGAAGAAAGATATTTGAAAGGCTTACTAAAAGGAAATTTGGACAAAATTGTCTGAAAGTGGAAACTACCCAGAAGCTAGAGTGAGAATGCATATAGAGTACCTGAGTTAAAAAGTTGGAGTACATGAGTTAAAAAGTTGAAATACATGGTAATCCAACTCCTCCCCTTTCTTCTATTAGCTATATCTAACAGAATAATTTTTATTTGTATAGTAATAGCTTTTAGAGGATTTTCATATTGAATTTTCTCATTTGGTCATTAAAGCAGGCAATATTCTGCCCCTTGCCATACACTGGTGTTTATTCCTATAACCGTCTTTCAAAATAATCATCACAGTTCATTACTATAGTTTGTCTTTCTTCACCTCTACTGCCCTTTGCTGTTTATAACTATTTCCCCAGCATCTAGCACAGTGCCTGGCTTTCAGTATGTGTAATACATATATAATACACACACACACACACACACACACACACACACACACACACACATATATATATACATATGTATATACATTTTTTTGAGACAGAGTCTTGCTCTGTTGTCCAGGCTAGAGTGCAGTGGCACCATCTCCACTCACTGCAACCTCCACCTCCTGGGTTCAAGCTATTCTCCTGCCTCAGCCTCCTGAGTAGCTGAAATTACAGGCACACACCACCACACCCAGCTAATTTTTTTATATTTTTAGTATAGAGGGGTTTCCCCATGTTGGCCAGGCTGGTCTCAGACTCCTAACCTCAAGGGATCTGCCCATCTTGGTCTCCCAAAGTGCTGGAATTACAGGCATGAGCCACTGAGGTTGGCCTCAGTATATATTTGTTGAATTAAGAAATTAATTTCTGACTTACAGATGTACAAATAAAGAATAAGAGAGGAGAAATGTATTGCCTATGGTCAAATAGCATCAAAGTGGCAGAGCAAACGTCTCTAACTCATGTCTCCTGATTTCTAGCCAGGTCACGGCTCTTTCTGCCTGTTACTATATGGTAATAGTAGGAACAATAACAATAATTGATACCAGTTGTTATTGGTGTACCAGGTATAATACATTATTCAACAAAACAAAGTAATATCTTTAGAACCTTACAGCTGATCTTTCTGTCTAGAATACATCTCTATTTGTCTTGTTTTCCTTCTACTAATTTTAAAAGAGAGTTTCAGGTAATTTTCTCTATGAAATTTTCCTAATCCTAACTATGTAGGGTTATCACTTTGACTTTTGTACAAACTCTGTCCTAGTACTTCTCCCACTGTATTGTCATTATTTATTTTATCTACTTCAACCATGAGGCTACTAGGGATCATGTTTTATTTACTCACAGAGACCAACTTATGTCATCAGCAAATATTTCATGCATAAATAAATGATTAAATCTTCATTTTATCTTCATATTCACTCCTTGGGAAAAGTACCAGGGATTATTTTTCTTGTGGGCCTCACACTTTAATGTATATTATAGCACTTGGCATACCTTTTAAGCATAAGACTTCCAGTGTCTCTTCCCTTACAACCAGGAAAGTTCAGATTCAGTAGGTGTAGGCTGTGGCCAGGAATTTGTTTTTCTCAAGTGATTCTAATGCAGGCAGTTCTGGGAACATATTTTGAGAACCCATGGACCAAGGTGAAATTGTTAGTTGTCCTATCCATGGAAATGGTTCTGGCAGTTTGGTGGACCTGAATAAATAAGCAAGGGTGGAGTGACAACTCTGCCCAGTGTTGTGGTTTGCAGCTGTGAATTTCAGAGGCTCTCTAGAAGATTGACTGCTGCAGACACCCATGAAAGATGCTTGTCTGTTCACCATCCTCAGTATGCTTCCCCCTTTGAGACATCAGGGTGTGGTGGAGAGCATATTGCTCTGGAAGTAAGGCCATTTGAGTGATGACTGGGTAACCTGATGCATGTCTCTCATGGTCTTTGAGTCTCAGTTATGCACCTGACAAAAAGGGATCTATTGTTTTGTTTTTAACATAGTACCTATCTCACAGGGATACCTTGCAAAGAAAATGAAATGAAATAGATCAAAAAGCTAACACAGTGCCTGTCATAGTATGGGGGTTCAGTGAGTGAGAGTGAAATGACAACAACTCTATCATCCCAGTTCTGCTCTTTAATAATTGAGCCTCTATGTTTCTCAGTTCCTCTGTCTTTTGATGTAAGGAGGCATCAGCAGGATGACTTTTGAAGTGTGTTTCAGGTTATTGCTGTGATCCAGATCTCAGTCCTGTGTTGTGGGCTGTGGAACAAGGTTTGATGATAGGCTCATTACAAGGGTTGGTTTTGTTTTCGCTTTTAAGTATACCATCATCTCGTCACTGTGTAAGGTTGCCAATGAGTTCTGATTCGATGCATTGCCCTCAACTTTGCCTGTCTGCTTGTTCTTTCTCCTTGCTCTCCATTTTGCCTGAGATGACACATTCTTTTTTTTTTTTTTTTGGAAGCAGGCAGAAAGGAGTTTTACAAGGCAGGAGAAAGAACAATGGAATCAGCAAAAGATGGAATATTTTCTTTTCTGTCATTTTGATTACAGTCTGAGTAATTTCTTGTAAAAGGCGAATTGGTTAGTGTTTCAAAGCCTCTCGGGAGGTTTGATTGGGTAGTTGCATTGAATACTAACTATGATATTAATTCTAGGAAGAGGAGAAGGAGAGAGGTCAGGAAAGAGTGAGTGTTTTGATTTTGAAATTGTTTGCTTTATAGCTGCAAACAGGCAGTGGCTTAGAAAGCCATTGTAAAATTGGTGGAATTGAATATTGTGAATTAATGCTCATTAGAAGGGGTTTCAATGCGTCAGAAGATGAGAAGCTAAAAAAAGGGTTAGCATTCTTATGCACACTCTGAGAAAGGATGACATTGCAACATAATGCTAATAATAGCCAATACTAAATTTCTATAGTGCTTTCTCTGTTCTAGACACTATTCTAAACATACTTCCCCATAGTAACTTTTAACCTCATAATAACTTATGGGGTAGATTGCTTTCATATTCAGATGAAGAAACTAAAAGATCTAGTGATGTTTCCTGGGTTACACATAATGTAAGTTACTGAGTCTAGATTTGAACATGGATTATCTGGTTCTAGAATGTATGCTATTGCCACTGTGCTACATTGCCTTTTAGGCTTGGGCAAAGGATAGTGTATTTCTGTTTCAGGGTACTTCTTAATCCCTGATTAGGTCCAGTTCATCTCCATCAGTCTTCATTGACTGGCTTTTCTCTGCATTCCATACAACATGAGCTGGGCAAGCAATTACATTATTTGGGTCATTTTTTTCACTTAGACTCTCTAAACGCAATAATAATTACCTCTAGCAGGTGTACAGAACTTCCATATATATTCTCTCATGTGTCATGTGTCCCTTCACAATTCTGTAGGGTAAATTTAGCAGGAAATATTGTCATATCATTTTGAAAATAGGACAATTGAAGCCCAAAGAGAGTAAGTGACTTGCCCAAGATTAACAGCAGAATGTAAGTCAGTAAGCCCCATATACTTATTAAACACTTATTAGTGCCAGGCATTGTTCTAGGCACAATTTTAAGAATGTATGACTTCAAAATCAGTGCCTTGGAAAATATATTCACTCTGCTATCTTGAAAGCCATTCAGAATGATCACCTAGGTCCCATTATTAGGGAAAAGAACAAGCATTTGTTGATCCCCCATCATGATCAGTATAGGAATTTTATTCACATTTTTGTTGTTTTGAATCCTTCTGACAACCCTGAAAGTTTGTGATTTGAATCTTCATTTTCAAATAAGAAAGCTGAGAAGTAAGGCATACCTCAGTTTGAGCTGGCTCCGTTTTTCCTCTCTAGAGCTCCGTGTCAGACTTCAGCTGCAGTATGGGAACATCCCTCTGGCAGACTCTGCTGAAAACATTCCTAGGAATGCTGAAGCCAATATGAACACGTCTTTTCATTTATCCTGTGCTGCTGCCTTAGGTCTTTCAGCAGAACCATAAACAAGCAAGCAGAAAGCAGCCAGGTTAGTGAGGGAGAAAAGAAATGAGGCTTCATCCTTGGGCTATATTCTGGGTCTCCAGGAGGACTAATGCCCTCCCTGTCTAGGTCACAAATGGATGAAAAGGGTCTTCTGCTGCAGTCCTCTGAGGCCTGGCCTAGTTCTGATGCTCAAGACTGTGCTGGCTATTCTAGCTACTGCTTCTCATTCCTCAGGCCTGGAGGGCATTGTTAAGAGGAGAAGTTGAGAAAGACAAGAGGGTATCTAAAGAGGGGTTCGCTCATCACAAGATTGTGCCTCTCGAGGGCATGAAGTTTGGTTCTGTTGAGAAGGCTTCTCTTTTTTCTTTTTGAAGAAGGCCTGAGGGTCAGTCTCTTGTTGACATTTTCTCTGGTAGTGGCCAGACCTCAGGGGATGACAGAATTGGGGAAATGACATTTCTCAGTTCAGCTTGCTTACTTGCCTTTACTTTCACTAACTGGGCAATCTCTTCCTTCTCAGTCCTTGGGCCTTTTTACCTTAAACTTTAAAAAGTTGTAGAACCATGTAGTCATTTGGCCAGAATAACCTGCTCAGAGCATGATTCCCTTTGAGTATTCAGACCTACATGTCTTTATTCTGCTCACAAAGATCCTATCAGGAAGTGATTCTATAGTTTCCTTTGATAAATCCAATAACTTCCACACTTTGAATGCCTTCCTTGCATGCATTTTGATTCTTCTTGCTCTCAGTTAGCATCATTACTTTTTCAGGTCTTAGAAAGTTAGAACTAAAAGGGGCTGTTAGCATTATATGAGAATCTTTTCAATCAGTAAAGAGCTGCACATATGTAATTGATTATTATTGCTATCTAGTCCAGTCTCCACATTTGAATAATGAGGTAACTAAGGCCCTTTGGGATACAGTGATTTGCCAAAAGTTACACAGCTCATAAGAGACAGCTCCAGGCCTCAAACGCAAGTTTTCTGGGCCAATTATCATGTTATTTTCACCGTTCTCACTGACTCTTTTCCTCTCTTAGGACTTGAGGAAGAGCATTTCACTGCATCCTTAATATTTGCACTGATACGCTATGATTTCACTGCTTGACCTTTTCTTTCTCAGGCTAAATCAAGGGATTAGAAATATTTTTTATTCCAGTGACTTATTTCCAACTCTTTAGTCCTTCCAGTTCTCTGAGGAGAAACTGTGCTATTCGGTAGCAGAAAGATGGACATTGAGTTGGCATAGAAATCAGTTGGGATGTTTCTCTTTTCCTAAGAAGTATACACGGCTGATGAGGGAAGTAGGAATTGTAATCTTTCCTCAGACACCAGGAACTCTTGTGCCTCCAGCATACTAAAACTCTTTTAAGATTTGGGTAGACAGAATAGGCCACTTCCTAGGATACAATAACAGCTACCATTTACTAAGTGTTTAAAATATGCCAGGAACTATGTTAAGTGCTTCATAAACATCATTTAACTTAATTCTTAAAATGACACTGAGAGAGAGAGTTACTATTAGTATCATTTTTTAGATGAAGAAACCAACACTCAGAGAGGTTAAGTAACTTGTCCATATTTTCGTAGTTACTTAATATTTGACACAACATTTGAATCTGGGTCTCTCTGATCCAGTGCCCAGGTTACTTCACTTCAGTAAGAGTCTGCAGTGAAGAGTAGCCTTTTCCCTTTATGATGTTGGCTCAGAGGTGTGAGAAAGCATTCCTCCTCCATAACCTTAAAATATTCAACATACCATGTCTTTATAGTGCCTGAAAATTCATAATTAGAGACTTGTTGTTTTCTAGTGGAAATTAAAACGGACTAAGAGTTAGGAATCCTGTGTTTTAATACCAGCCTTACCACTGAGCAACTGTGCAAATTTAGACAAATTATTCCTTCACCTGATGCCTCAGTTTTTCCGTCTTACACAGATGGAAAATATAATTGGTTAGGCCTCTTCATTCTCTAAAATCTTGCAATTCTTTAAAGATAGTAAGTCAATGCTAGACTGTCTTCTCCAGAAAATGAAGGACATATTGGGAGTATAAGGAAGCTTCCTGCCAGGTAGTGGTTAATTGAAGTATCACTTTTCATAATAAGCCTGTCTTCAGGATGTCCCACCTCACCCCACCCACCACCTTAACTTGTCGAAATGGAACCAGGAGCAATGTTTTGCTGGTACTTATTGCCTCATATATTTCAAAATGGAATGAGAACTGTCAATGAAAGCTGGAGATTCATCTGATACCAGAAATAACATACTTGGATTTAAGTCCCCTGGCCCGGGTCAAAAGGGCCCAGGTTTAGTAAGCAACCTCAGGTGCTCTAATGCACTGTGAAGTTTGAAACTCACTGTCCTAGGCAAATATAATTTCTGTTACTTTTCTCATGGAATGAGTATAAAGATAAAAATGAAGCTCCATTTATGTATGTATATATATTTTTTCTTCCATGTAACAAATATTTACTGAGCACATCTGTGCCAGGCTCTTTGAATAAATAAGACATTTTTGCTATTCACAAGAAACACAAAATATAGAGGGTGAGATGAAATTTAACTGGTAATGACAAGACATAGGGTTAATGTTATGAATAAGATATGTGCAAAGGCTAGAGGGGCCCTAACTCACATAGGTGAGATTAGAAAAGAATCCTTAGAGGAGGTAGGGCCAGAGATAAATCTTAAGGGGTGAGTAACAGTAAAAAAGAACAAAGGAAACAAGGTGAGAGTTCAGCTGTAAGTTCTAGAGATGTTATTTATTCCAACTTGTAGTACCTCGTGTAAGGTCTTTTAGGCTGACAGTGCCATGGATGCTGTGGCAACTCCCGTGACCGCACGTACACCTCTGCAGGGTCTTCTGGAATTAGAAAACCTGAAGTAACTGAAAGACCATGAAAAGTGGAAGAATGATTAACCCCTGTGGCACCTAACTAACCTGAGATATGCTTCTATTGTTTCTTATTCTGGCCTCAATTGACAAGGTCATTGGACTTTGTAACTGACCTTGGCCAACCTCGTGACTCCAGACCTTATGACTCCCTCCCAGCTTGCGAACCTACAACTCCCTCCCAGCTTGCAAAAAAACACCCTAAACTGTAACTTCTGTAACTTTCCACCGCATACCCTAAACCTGCAAAACCAATTCCTATCCCACTGCCCTCCACTGACTGTCTTTTTGAACTCGGCCTGCCTGCATCCGGATAAATAAAAAGTCACATTGCTCACACAAAGCCTGTTTTGGGGGATTCTCTTCATTCAGAGCATGTGTTTTAATATTTGGTACTAAAAACCTGGGAAGGAGGAACTCCAATGGGAGACCAAACCCCCTGTCCCTGTTCTCCTTGTGCTCTCTCCATGAAGAGACCTACCTATGACCTAGGCTCATCAGAGCAGCCTGCACATCCATACACCAAACTCAGATCAGGTAAGTGCTTTGCCTCAACTCTCTTCTTTAGCCCTTCTTGCTACCTGTCAACCTTCTTCTCCTTTCAGTTTCATTTTCCTCTCCCTTTCAGCGGAGACAAGGAAGTCCTCTTTCTATGAGATTCATGACGGAAAAGCATCCTACATAGGTCACAGAACCGGGAAGGCAGTCTTCCCTCTGTGACTGATCATTGCAGAGATGCCTGCTCTGGTCACTCACTCACATTCATAGGTGACAAATCAATGTGAGGGATGCCCCCTTTCATCTATTCACCCCAGGTTGAGACCCAGGTTTAGTCCGTGATGCCTGCTAAACTGCTTGGTCGCACATTTACTGTCCTTGTCTCCACCACTCTTCTTAAACTATGGGAAACCTCCCACCCTCCATTCCTCCCTCCTCTCCCTTAGCCCGAGTTCTAAAAAACCTGAAGCCTCTCCAGCTCTCACCTGACCTAAAACTTAAGTGTTTTATTTCTTCTGCAATACCATTTGGCCCCAATATAAATTGGACAACGGCTCTAAATTGCCAGAAAACAGTACCTTTGGTTTTTCTATCCTGTATGATCTAGACTACATTTTTCTTAAAATGGGCAAATGGTCTTAAGTCCTCTATGTCCAGGCATTTTTCACACTTTACTCCCTTCTCAGCCTCTGCTCCCAATTTGACCCCTCTCAAATTCTCCTTCTTTCCCTCCCACCCGTGCCCCCATCCCTACTGCCGATGCAGGTTCTTCACTGTCAATAGACACTTCTGACCTTTCCCTTCCCCCTCCCCCTCAGGCTGCCCCTCATCAGATTGAACTGGACCCTAATCTTCCCACTGTCCCATTCCCTCCCTATTATACCTCCTCTGTCACTTCTCCATCCCACACTCACTCCGGGACACAATTCAGTCCTAAAACTAGCTTTTCCTCCCCCACCCAATAGTTTCCCCTTCGGGAGGTGGCTGGAGCTGAGGGCATAGTCAGGGTGCATGTTCCTTTTTCTCTGTCTGATCTGTCCCAAATTAGTCCGTGCTTAGAATCCTTTTCATCGAGTCCCACTATATATATCCATGAATTCCAATATCTAACTCAGTCCTACAATTTAACTTGAAATGACTTACGTGTCATTCTAACCTCTACTCTTTCTCCATATTAACAAAATAGGTTTTATACTCTGGCTTAATCTTATGCTAACACCTGAAGATGCCATGAGCCAGCCCTCCAAGATGGTGTCAAGGCAGTACCTAGGAGAGAAGCCCAATGACAATACCAGGTGGGCTCACCTGACATCGCCAAGCATGACCATATGGTCTCTTGCTTAGTTGAGGGACTTAAGCGGGCAGCTTACAAAGCAGTTAATTATGGCAAGCTTAAAGAAACAGTGCAGGGCAAACATGAAAATCCTGCCCAATTCATGGTTTGTCTAGGAGAAATGCTTAGATGCTTTACAGTGCTAGACCCAGAGAGGCCAGAGGGTTGCCTTATTCTCAATATGCATTTTATTACCCAATCTGCCCTAGACATTAGGAAAAAGCTTCAAAAACTAGACGCAGGCCCTCCAACCCCACAACAGGATTTCATTAACTTTGCCTTCAAGGTGTTTAGTAACAGGGAGGAAACAGCCAAGCAGCAATGTATTTCAGAGCTGCAAATGCTTGACTCAACTGTAAGACAGAGCCCAGCCACTCCTTTAACTCACAGAAGTTTCAGACCACCAAATCCACAGCATCCAGACTTCTCTTCAGGCCCTCCTCACTCAAAACGTTGCATCAAATGCCAGAAAACTGGCCATAGGCCAGGGAGTACCCGCAGCCTGGGGCTCTACCCTGCTTCAAATGCCAAAAGCTTGGACATTGGACTAACAAATGCTTATAGCCCAAGGTTCCCTGTAAGCAGTGTCCTGTCTGTGGGGAACCCCACTGAAAGTTGGACTGTCCGACTCACGTCACTACTCCCAGAGCTCCTGGAGTTCCAACCCAAAGCTGCTGGACTGAATCCTTCCCAGATCTCCTCGCTTGGCGACAGAAGACTGACACTGCCTGAACATCTCAGACAACCCCTGGACTATCAAGGACTCCGAGCTTTGGGCAACTCTTATGGTGGAGGGTAAGTCCATCCCCTTCTTAACATGGAGGCTACCCACCCAACGCTGCCTTCTTTTTAAGGACCTGTCTCCTTGGCCTCCATAACTATTGTGGGAATTGATGGCAAGGCCTTCAGGCCTCTCAAAACTCCCCAAGTCTGGTGTCAATTAGGCCAGCATTCCTTTCCACGTTCTTTCCCAATCATCTCCACTTGTCCAGTTCCCCTGTTAGGCCGAGATATCCTAGCAAAATTGCCTGTCTCCTTAACTGTTCCTGGGCTACAGCCACACCTCATTGCTGCCCTCCTCCTCGAACCCGTACCTCACTCAATAGCTCCCCTTATGTACCCCTACCTTAACCCTAGGGTGTAGGACACCAACCCCCATACTTACTACAACATGGCCTTTTAATTGTTACAAACTCTCCTTACAATTTCCATATCCTACCTGTCCAAAAACCAGACAAATCTTATAGGCTAGTAGAAGACCTTTGCCTCATCAGTCAGATTGTACTTCCCATCCATCCCTTTGTACACAATCCTTATACCCTCCTATTTTCCATACCCCCTTCTACAACTCACTATTCTGCTCTTGACCTCAAAAATGCTCTTTTCTAAAGCCCAAATTTCTTTCCCATCTGTTACCTATCTTGGTATAATCCTTCACCAGCATACATGTGCTCTCCCTGCCAACTGTATCCAACTTATCTCCCAAATGCCAACCCCATCCACTAAACAACAGTGCCTCTCCTTCCTAGGCACTGTAGGATACTTCTGCCTCTGGATACCAGGCTTTTTACCTTACTGGTAAAACCACTGTATAAGCTTTTGAAAGGTGACATAGCTGACCCCATAAACCCTAAATCCTTCCCTCATTCTTCTTTTTGTTCTCTGAAAAAACCCTAGAAACAGCTCCCACACTGGTGCTTTCCAACTCCTCTCAACACTTCTCCTTACACACAGCAGAAGTGAGACTGTGCCATCAGAATTCTTACACAGGAGCCAGGCCTACAGCCTATGGCCTTTTCATCCAAACAACCTAACCTCACAGTCCTGGGCTGACCTTCATGCCTACGCACAGCAACTGCTGCTTCCCTGATAACAGCCGCAGCTCCTTGCTAGTTCCCTTGGTATTTGGGTCCAGAGCCCCAGCCCCCTCAAAACACTTTTTCACCTTTTCAGTTGCACTTCCAGTTCTGTCTAAGCCAAGGAATTTTTTTTCTCTGTCATTCTTCCTCTTACATCTGCCTTCCTACCAACTGGACAGGCACTTGTACCCTAGTTTTTCTTATTCCCAAAATTCAGGTTGCCAGTGGAGACAAAAGCCTCCCTATTCCCCTTGTGGTCCTGACATGACACACTCAGAGCATTCCATTGATCCCCTTACTTGTAGGGTTAGGAATTACTACTGCACTCGGCACAGGCATAGCAGGCCTTACCACTTCAACTGTTACCTTCTGTAGCCTCTCTAATGATTCCTCTGCTAGCATTGCAGAATTAACTCCATCACTACCCCTTCTAGTAAATTCCCTAGCTGCAGCTGTCCTGCAAAACCACAGAGCTCTTGATTTACTGACTGCTGAAAAAGGAGGTCTTTGCCTATTTCTAAATGAAGAATGTTGTTTTTATGTAAACCAGTCTGGCCTCGTATATAATGCCATCAATAAATTAAAAGACAGAGCCCAAATGCTCGCTAATCAGGCAAATGGTTATTCAGGACCTGGCTGGACTGGCTTGACACTCTCTAACTGGGACTCATGGCTTCTTCCAATCCTTAGTCCTTTGATACCTATCTTTCTCATTCTCTTATTTGGACCCTGTGTTTTCTGATTAATCTCACAATTCCTACAAAATCCTATACAAGCGATAGCCAATCAGTCAATACAAAAAATGTAATCCCAGCTACTCAGGAGGCTGAGGCAGGAGAATTGCCTGAACCCAGGAGACAGAGGTTGCGGTGAGCCGAGATCGAGCCATTGCACTCCAGCCTGGGTAACGAGCGAAAACTCTGTCTCAAAAAAAAAAAAATGCTCCTTCTAACAACCCCACAATATCACCCCTTGCCCAGAGATCTCCCAGCAGTCTAAATGCTTTTCAATTTTTAGGTTTCCATGCCAATCCCAGTCCTACTCAAAGAAGCCCTGAGAAACATCCCCCCATCGCCCCTCTGTGCTGGCATTCCTTGTGTTCCACTACCCACCACTCTTCATTTCTTTTTCCTTTATATTACCAATATAAAAATACAGGAATGTAAGGTCTTTTAAGCTGACTAATGGCACCACGGATGCTGTGGCAACCCCCGTGACCCACATGTACACCTTTGAAGGGCCTCCCAGAATTAGAAAACCTGAAATAACTGGAAGACCATGAAAAGTGGAAGAACGATCAACCCCTGTGGTGCTTAACTAACTTGAGACATTCTTCTATTTTTTCTTATTCTGGCCTCAATCGACAAGGCCATTGGACTTTGTAACTGACCTTGGTCAACCTCGTGACTCCACACACTATGACGCCCTCCCAGCTTGCAAACCTACACCCCCTCCCAGCTTGCAAAAAAACTGCCCTGAACTGTAACTTCTGTAGCTTTCCACTGCATACCCCAAACCTATAAAACCAACTCCTATCCCACTGCCCTCCACTGACTCTTTTCAGACTCAGCTCGCCCACACCTGGGTGAACAAACAGCCATGTTGCTCACACAAAACCTGTTTTAGTGGTGTCTTCATTAAGAGCATGTGTTTTAACACCTTGGTATATTCTAAAAAATGAATAGCTGTTATTACCATTATATAATTGTATTATTTTTTTTTTGCTTCTCTGACATCTAATAGCCAGACTTCATCCAGGAGAACTTAAGACTTAAGTAATTCAGCAAGTTCAGCCAGAAAGCTTAGTAGAGAACAGAAGATATTCCCCATTCCACTATATTATCCATAGTTCCAGTTCAAATCAACCAACGATTGACAACAAAATCTCTGAGTCTGAAAGAACCAAAGTATTACTGGACTTGGGTTGCCCCTGTTGCAGATATGTCTTCAGTGGCCAAAAACTTAGCTCACAACACCAAAGTTCCTTTGAATACCCTAAAAGCCTTTCTAAGAAGGACAGGTACAGAAAAGCTCAGACTGCAAAGACGAGAATAAACACATAGCCCTTTAATGCCCAAACACTTAAAAGCATCTACGAGAGTTAAGACCATCCAGGAAAATATGAACTTACCAGGTGAAATAAATAAGACATCAGTAGTGGCCCAACATGGAAAGACAGAGAAATGTGACCTTTCAGACAGAATTTAAAATAGCTTCTTTATGGAGGCTCAACAAAATCCCAAGAGTGTATATGTACCACATTTTCTTTATCCAGTCTATAACTGATGGGTATTTATGTTAATTCCTTGACTTTCCTATTGTAAATAGTGCTGTAATTAATGTACACTTGAAAAAAACAAGCAATGGGGAAATTAATGTGCATTATTCTTTATAATAGACCAATTTATGTTCATTTGGATATATACTCACTAATAGGATTGTTGGATTAAATAGTACTTCTGTCTCTAGATCTTTGAGGAATCACCATATTGTCTTCAACAATGGTTGAACTCATTTACACACCCAGCAGCCATATAAAGGTATTTCTTTTATTCCACAACCTTGCCAGCATCTGTTTTTTGTCTTTTTAATCATAGCCATTCTGACTGGTGTGAGATGGTATCTCATTGTGATTCTGATTTACAATTCTCTAATAGTGATGTTGAGCCTTTTTTTTTTTTTTAAAGTGAATGTTGGCTGCATGTATGTCTTTCTGTGAAAAGTTCATATTCTTTGCCAACTTTTTCATGGGTTTTTTAAATTTTAAATTTGTTTAAGTTCCTTATACATTCTGGATATTAGACCTTTGTCAGATGCATAGTTTGCAAAAACTTCTCCCATTCTGTGGGTTGTCTGTTTACTCTGTTGATAGTTCTTTTTCTGTGCAAAATCTCTTTAGTATAATTATATCCCATTTGTTAATTTGTTAATTTGCTTTTATTGCAACTGCTTTTGGCATCTTCATTATAAAATTGTTGCCAGTGCCTATGACCTGAACGGTATTGCCTGGGTTTTCATTCAGGGTTTTTATAGTTTTGAATTTTACATTTAAGTCTTTAGTCCATCTTGAGTTAATTTTTATATATGGTGTAAGGAGGAAGTCCAATTTTAATCTTCTGCCTATGACTAGCCAGTTAACCCAAAAGCAGTTATTGAATAGGGAATCCTTTCCCCATTGCTTGTTTTTGTCGTGTGTGTCAAAGATCAGATAGTTGTAGGTGTGTGGTCTTATTTCTAGGTTCTCTATTCTATTCCATTGATCTTTGTGTCTGTTTTGGTACTAGCACTATGCTCTTTTGGTTTCTATAGTCCTGAAGTTTAGTTTGAAATCAGTTAGGGTGATGACTCCAGCTTTTTCTTATTACCTATTTCTTATTGCCTTGGCTATTCAGGTTCTTTTTGGATCCACGTGAATTTTAAAATATCTTTTTCTAGTACTCTGAAAAACCCTGATGGTAGTTTAATAGAAATAGCTATGGATCTGTGAATTGCTTTTGGAAGTATGGCCATTTTAATGTTAATTATTATTTTTATCCATAAGCAAGATATGTTTTTCCATTTGTTTGTGTCATGTCTGATTTATTTGATTAGTAGTTTGTAATACTCCTTGTAGAGATTTTTCACCTCCCTAGTTAGCTGTATTCCTAGGTATTTTATTCTTTCTGTGAAAATTATGAATGAGAGTTTGTTTCTAATTTTGCTCTCAGCTTGAGTGTTTTTGGTGTATAGAATGCTAGTGATTTTTTCATATTTATTTCATATCCTGAGACTTTGCTGAAGTCGTTTGTTGGATCAAGGAGCTTTTGAGCTGAGACTATGGGGTTTTCTAAATATAGGATTATGTGGTCTGCAACCAGGGATTGTTTGTCTTCCTATTCCAATTTGGATGCCCTTTATTTCTTTTTGTTGTCTGACTGCTCTGGCTAGGACATCCTATACTATGTTGAATAGGAGTGGTGACAGAGGGCAACCCTGTCTTGTGCTAGTTTCAAAGGGGAATGTTTTAAGTTTTTGACAATTCAGTATGATGTTGGCTGTGGGTTTGTTATAGGTGGCTCTTACTATTTTAAGGTTTATTTCTTCAATATCTAGTTTATTGAGAATTTTAAACATGAAGAAGTGTTGAATTTTATAAAAAGACTTTTCTGCATCTATTGAGTTAATTATGTGGTTTTTGTCTTTAGTTCTGTTTATATGATGAATCATGTTTGCTTATTTGTGTACATTAAACCAAGCTTGCATCCCAGGGATAAAACCTAGTTGATTATGGTAAATTATTTTTTTGATGTGCTGCTGAATTTAGTTTGCCAGTATTTTGTTGTGGAGTTTTTTGCATCAATTTAATCAAAGATACTGGTCTGACGTTTTCTGCTTTTATCATATCTCTGCCAGGTTTTGATGTCATGATAATTCTGGCCTCATAGAATGAGTTAGGGCAGAGCCTTACTCCTCAATTTTTAAAGATAGTTTTAGTAGAAATGGTACAAGCTCTTCTTTGTACACTTGGTAGAATTCAGCTATGAATCCTTCTGCTCCTGGGCTTTGATGTTGTTGTTGTTGTTGGTGGTGGTGATGGTGGTGGTATGGCATTTATTAACGTCTCAAATTTAGAGCTCCTTATCAATCTGTTTAGTAATTCAATTTCTTTCTGGTTCAGTCTTGGAAGGTTGTATCTGTCCAGGAATGTATTCATTTCTTCTAGATTTTCTAGTTTATGTGCATAGAGTTTTTCATAATATTCTCTGATGGTTGTATTTCTGAGGGGTCAGTGGCAATATCTTCCTTGTTGTTTGTGATTGTATTCATTTGTATTTTCTCTTTTCTTCTTTATTAATCTAACTAAAGATCTATCTATTTTATTAATTTTTCCAAAAACAGGCTCCTGAACTAATTAATATTTTCATTGTTAGTGTGTGTGTGTGTGTGTGTGTGTGTGTGTGTGTCTGTTTCCTTCAGTTCAGCTCTAATTTTGGTTATTTATTGTCCTCTGCTAGCATTGGGATTTCTTTTCTATTGGTTCTTTAGTTCTTTTGGTTGTGATGTTAGGTTTCTAACTTGAGATGTTTCTAACATTTTGATGTGGGCATTTGGTATTATAAATTCCTCTCCTAAAATTACCTTAGCTGTGGCTCCGAGATTCTGGTATGTTGTACCTGTGCTCTAATTAGTTTCAAAGAACTTCTCCATTACTGCCTTATTTCAATTACTTATCCAAAATTAACTCAGGAGCAAGTTCATGTGCTCATATTCAATTTCCATGTAATTGTATGGTTCTAAGTGAATTTCTTAGTCTTGATTTCTAGTTTAATTGTGTTATGGTCTAGGAAACTCTTCCCTATGTTTTAGTTCTTTTGCATTTGTTGGGTAGTATTTTACTTATGAATATGTGGTCAATTTTAGAGTATGTGCCATGTGGCAGTGAGAAAAATGTATATTCTGACATTTTTGAGTGAAGTTCTGTATCAAGTGAAGATATCTTTGATCCACTGCTGCATTCAGGTCCTGAATAGCTTGGTTAATTTTCTGTCTCCATAATATATCTAACATTGTCAATGAGATATTATAGTCTCACACTAATGTTTTTTGGAAGTCTAAGTCTCTTTGAAGGTCTCTGAAAACTTGCTTTATGAATCTGGGTGCTCCTGAGTTAGTTGTATATGTATTCAAATAGTTAGCTCTTCTTGTTGAATTGAACCCTTTGCCATTTTACAATGCCCTTATTTGTCCTTTTTGAGCAATCTGTTTTGTCAGTAACTAAGATTGCAACTTCTGCTTTTTGCTCTTTTTTATTTGCTCGGTAAAATTTTCCCCATACATTTATTTTGAGCTTATGTGTGTCATTGCGTATGAGATGAGTCTCTTGAAGACAGCATACAAATGTGTCTTGGTTCTTTATCCACCTTGCCACTCTGTTTATTTTAACTGGGGCATTTCACCCATTTACATTACAATCAGCAATAGCAAAGGAAAAAACACTGTACAATGGAGTTTCGATACATCTGGCAGCCTACTTCTCAGTGGAAAACTTACAGGCTAGGAGAGAGTGGTATTACATATTTAAAGGGCTGAAAAAAAAACCCTTTTATCCTAGAGTATCTGGTAACAAGTCTTTTCCAGACAAGCAAAAGCTGAAGGATTTCATCAACAACAGACCAATCTTAAAGGAAATGCTCAAGAGAGTACTTCACTAAGAAAGAGAAGGACATTAATGAGCAACAAGTAATCCCCTGAAGGTAGAAAACTCATTGATAATAGCCAGGACACAGAAAAACACAGAATAGTATAACACTGTAACCATGGTGTGTTAACTACTCTCATCCTAAGTAGAAAGACTAAATGATGAACAAATCAAATATAGCTAAAGCAACATTTTAAGAGAGAGTCAGTACAAAGAAATATAAATACAAAAAACAAAAATTAAAAAACAGGTTGATAGAGTTAAGGCATAGAGTTTGTATTGGTTTTCTTTCTGCTTGTTTGTTTTTCATGCAAAGAGTGTTAAATAGTTATCAGGTTAAAACAATGGATTATATAACAATATTTGCAAGCCTCATGGTAACTTCAAACAAAAAAATACACAATGGAGACAGAAAATATAGAAAGGAAGAAGCTAAATTATATCACCAGAGAAAATCACCTTCACTAAAAAAGACAGAAAGGGGCCGGATGCGGTGGCTCAAGCCTATAATCCCAGCACTTTGGGAGGCTGAGGTGGGTGGATCACCAGGTCAAGAGATCGAGACCATCCTGGTCAACATGGTGAAACCCCGTCTCTACTAAAAATACAAAAAATTAGCTAGGCACAGAGGTGTGTGCCTGTAATCCCAGCTGCTCAGGAGGCTGAGGCAGGAGAATTGCCTGAACCCAGGAGGTGGAGGTTGCAGTGAGCCGAGATTGTGCCATTGCACTCCAGCCTGGGTAACAAGAGTGAAACTCCATCTCAAAAAAAAAAGACAGAAAGGAAAGAAGAAAGTGAAGACAACAAGCCAGTTAGAAAACAGATAACAAAATGGCAGAAGAAAATTATTATTTATCAATAATAATATTGAATGCAAATAGACTAAACTCTCCAATCAAAAGATATAGAGTGTCTGAGTGGATAAGAAACACAACCCATTGATCTGTTGCCTACAAGAAACACACTTCACTTACAAAGACACACATAGACTTAAATAAACATGAAAAATTATTTCATA
The DNA here is from genome assembly GCF_049354715.1 of Callithrix jacchus. Lineage (NCBI taxonomy): Eukaryota > Metazoa > Chordata > Mammalia > Primates > Cebidae > Callithrix > Callithrix jacchus. The sequence goes on along the minus strand of NC_133524.1, from coordinate 64,362,766 downwards.
CCAATGGAAACAAAATATACTAGCAGGAGTCACTAGACTTATATCAAAAAGTATAGCAGTAGTCATTATGCTTATATCATACAAAATATATTTCAAAACAAAATGTATAAGATGAGACAAAGACAATCACTATACAATGATAAATGAATAAATTAAGAAAATATATATATGCAACAATTTTAAATACATATGCACCCAATCCTGGAACACTCAGCTATATAAAGCAAATATTATTAGAACTAAGAAGAGAGACTGACTACCGTACAATAATAGTGTGAAATTCTTTTTTTTTTTTTTTAATTTTTTATTGGATTTTAGGTTTTGGGGTACATGAGCAGAGCATGTAAGACAGTTGCGTAGGAACACACATGGCAGTGTGCTTTTCTTTCCTTCTCCCCTTCACCCACATTTGGCATTTCTCCCCAGGCTATCCCTCCCCACCTCCCCCTCCCACTGGCCCTCCCCTTTTCCCCCCAATAGACCCCAGTGTTTAGTACTCCCCTTTCTGTGTCCATGTGTTCTCATTTTTCATCACCCGCCTATGAGTGAGAATATGCGGTGTTTCATTTTCTGTTCTTGTGTCAGTTTGCTGAGGATGACGTTCTCCAGATTCATCCATGTCCGTACAAATGACACGAACTCATCATTTCTGATTGCTGCATAATATTCCATGGTGTATATGTGCCACATTTTTCCAATCCAGTCTATTATCAATGGGCATTTGGGTTGATTCCAGGTCTTTGCTATTGTAAACAGTGCTGCAATGAACATTCGTGTACATGTGTCCTTATAGTAGAACGATTTATAGTCTTTTGGATATATACCCAGTAATGGGATTGCTGGGTCAAATGGAATTTCTATTTCTAAGGCCTTCAGGAATCACCACACTGTCTTCCACAATGGTTGAACTAATTTACACTCCCACCAACAGTGTAAAAGTGTTCCTTTTTCTCCACATCCTCTCCAGCATCTGTTGTCTCCAGATTTTTTAATGATCACCATTCTAACTGGCGTGAGATGGTATCTCAATGTGGTTTTGATTTGCATCTCTCTGATGACCAGTGACGATGAGCATTTTTTCATATGATTGTTGGCCTCATATATGTCTTCTTTTGTAAAGTGTCTTTTCATATCCTTTGCCCACTTTTGAATGGGCCTGTTTGTTTTTTTCCTGTAAATCCATTTGAGTTCTTTGTAAATTCTGGATATCAACCCTTTGTCAGATGGGTAAACTGCAAAAATTTTTTCCCATTCTGTTGGTTGCCGATCCACTCTAGTGACTGTTTCTTTTGCCATGCAGAAGCTGTGGAGTTTGATTAGGTCCCATTTGTCTATTTTGGCTTTTGTTGCCAATGCTTTTGGTGTTTTGTTCATGAAGTCCTTGCCTACTCCTATGTCCTGGATAGTTTTGCCTAGATTTCCTTCTAGGGTTTTTATCGTGCTAGGTCTTATGTTTAAGTCTTTAATCCATCTGGAGTTAATTTTAGTGTAAGGTGTCAGGAAGGGGTCCAGTTTCTGCTTTCTGCACATGGCTAGCCAGTTTTCTCAACACCATTTGTTAAACAGGGAATCCTTTCCCCCTTGCTGGTTTTTGTCAGGTTTATCAAAGATTGTATGGTTGTAGATATGTTGTGTTGCCTCCGGTGCCTCTGTTTTGTTCCATTGGTCTATATCTCTGTTTTGGTACCAGTACCATGCTGTTTTGATTACTGTAGCCTTGTAGTATAGTTTGAAATCCGGTAGTGTGATGCCCCCCGCTGTGTTCTTTTTGCTTAGAATTGACTTGGCTATGCGGGCTCTCTTTTGGTTCCATATGAAGTTCATGGTGGTTTTTTCCAGTTCTGTGAAGAAAGTCAATGGGAGCTTGATGGGGATAGCGTTGATTCTGTAAATTACTTTGGGCAGTGTAGCCATTTTCACGATATTAATTCTTCCTAACCATGCACATGGAATGTTTCTCCATCTGTTTGTGTCCTCTCTGATTTCGTTGAGCAGTGGTTTGTAGTTTTCCTTGAAGAGGTCCCTTACGTTCCTTGTGAGTTGTATTCCAAGGTATTTTATTCTTTTTGTAGCAATTGTGAATGGCAGTTCATTCTTGATTTGGTTTTCTTTAAGTCTGTTATTGGTGTAGACGAATGCTTGTGATTTTTGCACATTGATTTTATATCCTGAGACTTTGCTGAAGTTGCTTATCAGTTTCAGGAGTTTTTGGGCTGAGGTGATGGGGTCTTCTAGGTATACTATCATGTCGTCTGCAAATAGAGACAATTTGGCTTCCACCTTTCCTATTTGAATACCCTTTATTTCTTTTTCTTGCCTGATTGCTCTGGCTAGAACTTCCAGAACTATATTGAATAGGAGTGGTGAAAGAGGGCATCCTTGTCTAGTGCCATATTTCAAAGGGAATGCTTCCAGTTTTTGCCCATTCAGTCTGATATTTGCTGTTGGTTTGTCATAAATAGCTTTTATTACTTTGAGATACGTTCCATCGATACCGAGTTTATTGAGGGTTTTTAGCATAAAGGGCTGTTGAATTTTGTCAAATGCCTTCTCTGCGTCAATTGAGATAATCATGTGGTTTTTGTTTTTGGTTCTGTTTATGTGGTGAATTACGTTGATAGACTTGCGTATGTTGAACCAGCCTTGCATCCCCGGGATGAATCGTACTTGATCATGGTGAAATTCTAATACTCCACTTTTAGCATTGGACAGATCATCCAGACAGAAAGTCAACAAAAAAATTAGTCATAACCTGCAGTTTATACCAAAGGGACTTAATATACATTTGCAGAACATTTTGCCAAATGGCTGTATAATACACTATATTTTTCTCAGAACATTGGTTATTCTTAAGGATACACCCTTGAAATCTTAGTTCACAAAACAACATTAAAACATTTAGAAAATTAAAATAATATCAGGCATCATTTCTGACCACAGGAAAATAAAACTATACATTGATGACAGATATAATTCTGAAACAAATACAAGTACACAAAAATTAAACAGTATGATCCTGAATGACAAGTGGGTCAACAAAAAGTAAAAAGAACATTTAAAAAATTCTTGAAACAAGTAATAATTGGACCACACGATACCAAAACCTATGGTTATAGGTATAAATGCCTACATCAAAAAAGAGAAAAAACGTCAAATGAAGAATCTAGTGTTGCATAAATAAGAATAGAAAAGCAAAAGCAAACCAAACACAAAATTAGGTGACAAAAAGAAATAATAAATTTCAGAGAAAAACAAAAAAAAATCAAAATTTAAAAACAGTGAAAGAAAAATTTGGTCTTCTGAAAAGTTAAATAAAATTGATAAAGGTTTAGGCAGACTAACAAAAAAGAAATAAGATACAAATAAATGAAATCAGAAATATAAAAGGAGTCATTTAAAAAATTATTAGTGGACTGTATGGACAACTATATGCCAGTAAATTGGAAAATTGATAATAAATAAATAATTTCTAGACATATGGAGTTTATCAAAATTGAACAAAGAAAAGATAAAAACTGTAATAAATAAAAGAGTCTGGTAGGCTTTTCTTTTACCACTAAAAAAAATTCCTAGAACTGATGGCTCTATTGCTGAAGTCTACCAAACATTTACAAAATGACTAATACTCTACTCAAATTACTTAAAAAAAATAGAGGAGGGCATATTTACAAACTTTTTCTATGTGGCCAGTGTTACCCTTATACCCAAACCAAACAAAGACACAGCAATAAAAGGAAACTACAGGCTAGTATCTCTGATGAATATTAATTCAAAAATTCTAAACAAAACACTAGCAAATAAAATTCAACAATACATTAGAAAGAACATCAATCAAGATGAAGTGGAATTTATTCCTGGGATGGAAGGCAGGTTCAACATATACAACCCAATCAACGGGATACATCGTATCACCAGAATCAAGAATAAAATCCATATTATTATTTCAATTGATAATAAAAAAAGCAATTTATAAAATTCAACATCACTTCATGAGAAAAACCCTTAAGTGACTGGAAATAGAAGGAACATACCCCAGCATAATAAAAGCCCTATATGACAGAGCCACTACTAGTATTATACTGAATACAAAACAAACAAACAAAAAACCTGAAAACCTTTTCTCTAAGATCTGGAACATAAGTGCCTACTGTAAACATTTGTATTCAACATAGGTACTTGAGGTCTTAGCTAGAGCCATCGGACAAGAGAAAGATATAAAGGGCACCCACACTGGAATAGAAGAAATCAAGATATCATTGTTTGCAGGTGATATAATTTTATATTGGAAACACTTGTAGAACTCACAAGAAAATTATGAGAACTGATAAAGAAATTCTGTGAAGTGGCAGGATACAAAATCAACCTACAAAATTCAGTAGCATTTCTATATGCTAACAGTGAGCAATGTGAAAAAGAAATAAAAAATGTAATCCCACAATTGCCACAAGTAAAATTAAATTCTTAGAAATTAACTTACCCAAAAAAGTAAACTATCTCTGCAATAAAAACTATGAAATACAGATAAAATAAATTTAAAACAATGCAATCAAAATTATTTTGCAATTTCCAAAATAATGGAACAAGCATTCTACCTTCATGGATTCAAAAAATTAATATTGGTATAACGTCTCTAACCACACAAAGCAATCTATGCAATCAAAATATTGTAATCCCTGTCAAAGTACCAATAACATTCATCACAGTAATAAAAAATCTTAAAATGTAAATGAATCCAAAGAAAACTCAGAAACGCCAAAGCCATCCTGAGGTGGTTGGGGAAGAAAACAAAGCAAAACACAATGGGAAGAATCAGATTACCTGACTGCAAATTATACTACAGTGTTATAGTAACAAAAACAGGGTGGTACTGGCATATAAATTAATATACAGACCAGTGGAACAGAATAGAAAACCCAAAAACAAATCCACAAACCTAGAATGAACTCATTTTTGACAAAGCTGCGAAGAACATGCACTGGGAAAAAGAGAGTCTCTTCAATAAATGATATTGGAAAAATTAGATGTCTGCATGCAGAAAAATAAAACTGGACTCCTGGCTCTCACCAAGTCAAAATGGATTAAACACAAGTATGAGACTTCAAACTACAAAACTACTACAAGAAAATATTTGAGAAACTCTTCAAGACATTAGACTGGGAGAGAATTTCTCAAATAATACTCTATAAGCACAGGCAACCAAAGCACAAATGGAAAAATGTGATCATATCCAGTTGAAAAATGTCAGCACAGAAAACGATAAAATTAAAAAAGTGAAGGGATAACCAATAGAATGGGAGAAAATATTTCTAGACTACCCATATGACAAGGATTTAATAGCCAGAATGTATAAGGAGTTCAAACAACTCTATAGAAAAAAAATCATTATTAATTCAAAAGATGGGCACAAGATTTGAATAGACATTTCTCAAAAGAAGACATATAAAAGGCAAATGTACGTATGAAAGGGTGCTCAATCAACATCATTGATCATCAGAGAAATGCAAATTGAAACTGATACAATATTATCTCACCCAAGTTAAATGGCTTATATTCAAAGGACAAGTAATAACAAATGTGGTCAAGGATGTGGAGAAAAGGGAACCCTTAGACACTGTTGGTGCAAATATAAATTTGTACAGCCACTGTAGAGAATAGTTTTGAGGTTCCTCAAGAAAATAAAATAGAGCTACTATATGATCCATCAATCCCACTGCAGAATATATACCCAAAAGAAAGAAAATTAGTAAATTGAAGATATATCTGTGCTTTTATGTTTGTTGCAGCACTGTTTACAAAAGCTAAGATTTGGAAGAAGCCTAAGTGTTCATCAGCAAATGAGTGGATAAGGAATATGTGGTACACATACATAATGGAGTACTATTAAGTCATAAGAATGAATGAGATCCAGTCATTTTCAACAACCTGAATAGAACTAGAGATTATCATGTTATGTGAAGTAAGCCAGACACAGAAAGACAAATATCACATGTTCTATCTTATTTGGGGAACCTAAATATCAACACAATTGAACTCATGGACATAAAGAGTAGAAGAATGGTTAGAAGAGGTTGTAAAAGATAGTGTGAGGCTTGGGGGAAGGCAGTGAGAATGGTTAATGGGTACGAAAATTAGAAAATAATACGACCTAGTATTTGATAGCACAACAAAGTGACTATATTCAATAATAACTGAATTGTACATTTTAAAATAATTTGAAAAGTGTGACTGCTTATTTTGTAACTCTAAGGATAAATGCTTGAGGGGCTAGATAACACATTCTTCATGTGTTTAGTTTGTATTGCATGCCTGTATCAAAGCATCAGGTACTTTATAAGAATATACACCTAGTATGTACCAACAAAAATATTTAAAAATTCAAAAGACAACAAATCTACAAATAGTAAAAAACAAAAATCAAAATGTACCATCTAAATATATCACATTAACCAAATGAAAGACAGGAATAATGGAAAAAAAGAAAAGGAGAGCACAAAAGAAAAAGAAAACAAACAACAACAAAAAAATGGCAGGAGAAAATTCTTTCTTATGAATAATAACATTGAATGTAAGAGGATATAACTCTCCAATTAGAAGATAAAGAGTGGGTGAATTAAAAATAATAAAAATAATCCAATGACCTGCTGCCTACAAGAAACACTTTACCTATAAAGACACACATAGACTGGAAATAAATGGATAGAGAAACATATTCTATGCAAATGAAAAGCAAAAGAGAGAGGGAAGTAGCTATAGACATATTAAATTTTAAAACAAAAATTATAAAACAGATTTTAAAAGGTTTTAAAAATTATGGAGGAATCAATTCAGCAAATAACTATAACAACTTGAAATATGTATGCACCCAACCCTGGAGAACTCAGATATATAAAGTAGATATTATTAGAGTCAAAGAAAGAAATGGATGCCGATACAACAAAAGATAAATACTTCAATATGGCATTGTCAGTATTGGACAGATTATCTAGACAAAAAAAAATTAGCAAAAACACATTGCATTTAGTCTGCACTATAGACCAAGTGGACCTAGTAGATATTTACAGCATATTGTATCCAATGTCTGCAGAACACGCATAGATCATTCTCATGGATAGATAGTATGTTAGGCTGCAAAGCAGGTCTCCAAAAATATAAACAATTGAAATTATAACAAGTATCTTCTATGACCACAATCGGATGAAACTATAAATCAATAATGAAGAATTTGGGAACTTAAGAAACACATGGAAATTAAACAATGCACTCCTGAATAACCAATAGGCCAATGTAGAAATTAAAAAGAAGAAAATTGAAAAATGTCTTGAAACAAATAAAAATAGAAATATAACGTACCAAAGACAGTGGGGGATACAGTGAAAGTAGTACTCACAAGAATTTTTATAGCAATAAGTGCTTAAATCAATAAAGCAGAAAAACTTCAAATAAAAAACCTGATGATGCATGTTAAAAAAGTATAAAATATTGATGCAAGAAATTTAAGAGGATGCAAAAAATGGAAAGATATTTCATGTTCATGGATTGGAAGAATCAATATAGTTAAAACCTCTATACTACACAAAGCAATCAACAGATTCAGTGCATTCCCTATCAAAATACCAGTGACTTTTTTTTTACCAAAATAGAAATAAAATCCTAAAATATATACAGTGCCACAAAAGACCCAGAATAGCCAAAGATATCCCAAACAAAAAGAACAAAACTTGTGAAATCGCATTACCTGACTTCAAATCATACTACAGAGCTACAATAACCAAAATAACATGGTACTGGCATAAAAAAAGACACAAATACCACTGAAATATATTAGAGAACCCCAAAACAAATCCTTCCATGTACAGTGAACTCATTTTTTATAAAAACATACATTAGGGAATAGACTGTTTTTTCAATAAGTGATGTTGAGAAAACTGAATATGAATATGCAAAAGAATAAAACTAGATCCCTATGTCACGTCATATACAAAAATCAAATAAAAATCAATGAAAGACTTAAATCTAAGACCTTATTCTATTAAGCTACTGAAAGAATATGGGGAGACTCTTCAGAACATTAAACTGGGCAAGGATTTCTTGAGCAATACCACAGGAGCACAGGAAACCAAAGCTGAAATGGACAAATGGGATCACAAACAGTTTTAAAAAAAAGTCTGTACAGTAAATATATAATTAAAAGGTAAAGGAAAAACCTAAAGAATGAGACAAAAGGTTTGCAAACTATTCATATGACAAGAGATTAATAATACAAATTTATAAGGAACTCAACTCCATAGGAAATAATCTAATAATTTGATTAAAAATGGGCAAAATATTTAAATATACATTTCTCAAAGGAAGACATACAAATAGCAAACAGATATATAAAAAGATGCTCTCACACTGCCACATGTGGACCTATGCAATAGTCTTGCATGTTCTTCACATGTACCCCAAAACCTAAAATACAATTAAAAAAACACATCCAATGTTTTAGTATTAAAAAAAACTCATCTACTGATAGTAAAAGTACATATTAGACCAACAGCAACAACAAAAATAGATGCTCAACATCGATGATCATCAGAGAAATGAAAATCTAAACTAAATGAGATATTATCTTACTTGAGTTGAAATGGTTGTTATTCAAAAGACAGGCAATAATGAATGCTGGCAAGGATGTGGAGAAAAGGGAATTCTTATATACTGTTGGTGGAAAGGTAACTTAGTACAACCACTGTGAAGAACAGTTTGGAGGTTCCTCAAAAAACTAGAAGTAGATCTACCATCAGATCCAGCAGTTTTATTGCTCAGTATTTAACCAAAAGAATGGAAATCAGTATATCAAAGTGACTTTCTGCTCTCCCATATTTGTTGCAGCACTGTTCACAATAGTCATTATTTGGAAGCAACCTAAGTGCCCTTCAACATATAAATAGATAAAGCAAACATGATCCATATACATGATGTAGTACTATTAATTCATAAAAAAGAATAAAATTCAGTCATTTGTAACAATGCAGATGAAACTGAGGGTCATTATGTTAAGTGAAATAAGCCAGGCACAGAAGTTGGCATGTTTTTACTTTGTCAGTTGAGCTCATGGAGATAGACAGTAGAATATTGGTTACCAGAGTCTGAGAAGTGTATTGGTGGCAAGGAGTACAGATAAATAATGAATAAAAATATATAATTGAATTAAATAAGGTCTAATCTTCATATCACAACAGGGTGAGTACGGTCAATGATAATTTACTGAAAATTTTAAGGTATCTGTTAGAGTATAATTGGATTCTTTGTAACACCAGGAAAGAATAAATGCTTGAAGAGATGTATACCCCCATTTACCCAATATGTTTATAATGCATTGTATGATTGTATCAGAATAGCTCATGTACCCCATAATGACATATACTTACTATATACCCACAGAAAAGAAAAATAATAGAATTTAAATAAATCTCATATTTTGAAGGTCATCTGAACAATTTCTCAGTGGAGTTACCTCCTCCCACAGAGTACATGAAAAGCTTCTGTGTGTTTCAGTTTCATTCATAGTTTCTTCTCATGAACTTTTTTCTCCCAGATTCTTTTGTCTTTGGAACTCATAAATACATGTACATCATAGCTGGGTGGCCTTTAAAGAACACCTATTTAAACTTTCATTTTAATAGATAAAAAGAGAGGCCGAGGAATTTGACTTCTTGTCAAATAATGTTCAGTTTCCAACCATCAGTTTCCAACCATCTCTAATAACCAAAAGTATTTTCTGTTTATCTGTGGCACTTTATTAAAGTTAGATCTTACCAAAGGATTTAGGTTCCAAAGAACTAAGAGTAAAAGCAGAAATTATTTGAGCCAGCAGAATAAACCCAAATCACATAAGTAGATACATTTATCTAACTTATTCTTTAACATTTTCAAAGATGACACTTTTTTTCAAAAATTTTATTTTAAGTTCTGTGGTACATGTGAAGATCTTGCAGGTTTGTTCCATAGGTAAACACATGCCAAGATGGTTTGCTGCATCTGCCTTCCTGTCACCTGCATTAGGTATTTCTCCTAATGTAATTCTTCCACAATCATTCCACCCCCTGCTATCCCTCCCCTAGCCTCCCACCCTCCAAGAGACCCCAGTGTATGATGTCCCCCTCCCTGTGTCCATGTGTTCTCATTGTTCAACACACTTATGAGTGAGAACATGCAATGTTTTGTTTTCTGTTCTTGTGTCAATTGGCTGAGAACTATGGTTTCCAGCTTCATCCATGTCCCTGCAAAGGACATGAACTCATCCTATTCATGCTGCATATTATTCCATGGTGTATATGTGTCACATTTTCTTTATTCATTCTATCACTGATGGGCATTTGGCTTGGTTCTAAGTCTTTGTTATTGTAAACAGTGCCACAATGAACATACATGTGCATGTGTATTTATAATAGAACGATTTATAATCCTTTGGCTATGTAACCAGTAAAAGGATTGCTGGGTCAAATGGTATTCCTATTTCTAGATTTTTGAGGAATCACCACACTGTCTTCCACAATGGTTGAACTAATTTATACTCCCACCGACAGTATAAAAGAGTTCCTATTTCTCCACATCCTCTCCAGCATCTGTTGTCTCTACATTTTTTAATGATTGCCATTCTAACAGGCATGAGATGATATCTCAATGTGGTTTTGATTTGCCTTTCTCAACTGACCATTGATGGTGGGCATTTTTTCATATGTTTGTTGGCCACATAAATGTCTTCTTTTGAAAAGTGTCTATTCATATTCTTCACCCACTTTTTGATGGAATTGTTTTATTCTTGTATATATGTTTTAGTTGTTTGTAGATTCCGGATATTAGCCCTTTGTTAGATGGGTAGCTGGCAAAAATTTTTTCCCATTTTGTTGGTTGCTGATTCACTCTAATGATTGTTTCTTTTGCTGTGCAGAAGCTCTTAAGTTCAATTAGATCTCATTGGTCAATTTTGGCTTTTGTTGTCATTGCTTTTGGTATTTTAGTCATGAAATCCTTGCCTATGCCTATGTCCTGAATGGTATTGCCTAGGTTTTCTTCTAGGGTTTTTATGGTATTAGATCTTATATTTAAATCTTTAATACATCTGGAGTTAATTCTAGTGTACGTTGTCAGAAAAGGGTCCAGTTTCAGCTTTCTGGCCATGGCCAGCCAGTTTTCTGAGCACCATTTATTAAACAGGGAATCCTTTCCCCATTGCTTGTTTTTGTCAGGTTTGTCAAAAATCAGATGGTTGTAGATGTGTGACAATATTTCCTAGGCCTCTGTTCTGTTCCATTGGTCTATACCTCTGTTTGGTACCAGTACCATGTTGTTTTGATTACTGTAGCCTTGTAATATAGTTTGAAGTCAGGTAGCGTGACATCTCTGGCTTTGTTCTTTTTGCTTAGTATTGTCTTGGCTATGCAGGCTCTTTTGTGGTTCCATATGAAGTTTAAGGTGTATTTTTCCAGTTCTGTGAAGAAAGTCAATGGTACTTTGAGGGTGATAGCATTAAATCTATAAATTACTTTGGGCAATGTGTCCATTTTCACAATATTGATTTTTTCTAACCATGAGCATGGAATGTTTTTCCATCTGTTTGTGTCCTCTCTTATTTTCTTGAGCAGTGGTTTGTAGTTCTCCTTGAAGAGGTTCTTCATGTCCTTTGTTAGTTGTATTCCTAGGTATTTTATTCCCTTTGTAGCAATTGTGCATGGGTGTTCTCTCGTGATTTGGCTCTCTGTCTGTTATTGATGTATAGGAATATTTGTGAGTTTTGCATGTTGACTTTGAATCCTGAAACTTTTCTGAAGTTGCTTATTATCTTAATAAGATTTTTGGTTGAGAAATAGGGTGTTCTAAATATACAATCATGTCATCTACAAATAGAGACAATTTGAGTCCCTCTTTTCCTAATTGAATACACTTTACTTCTCTTTCTTGCCTGATTGCCGTGGCTAGAACTTCCAATACTATGTTGGAAAGGAATGGTGAGAGAGGACACCCTGGTGTAGTGCCAGTTTTCAAATGGAATCTTTCCCATTTTTGCCCATTCAGTATGATATTGGCTGTGGGTTTGTCATAAATAACTTTTATTATTTTGAGTTATGTTCCACCTAGTCTATCAAGAGTTTTTAACATAAATGGCTGTTGAATTTTGCGAAGGCTTTCCCTGAATCTATTGAGATAATCATGTTGGTTTTATCTTTGGTTCGGTTTATGTGATGTATTATGTTTATGGATTTGCATATGTTGAACCAGCCTTGCATTTTGGGATAAAGTGTACTTGATCATGATAGATAAACGTTTTGATGTGCTGTTGCATTTGGTTTGCCAGTATTTCATTGAAGGCTTTTGCATTAATGTTCATCATGGATATTGGCCTAAAATTTTCTTCTTTAGTTGTATCTATGCCATGTTTGGTATCAGGATGATGTTGGTCTCATTAAATGAGTTAGGGAGGATTTCCTCTATTTGTATTGTTTGGAATAATTTCAAAAGGAATTGTACAAGGTTTTCTTTGTATGTCTGGTAAAATTTGACTGTGAACCCATCTCAAGCTGGACCTTTTTTTTGTTGGTAGGCTATTAATTGCTTCCTCAACTTCAAACCTTGTTATTGATCTATTCAGGGATTCAACTTCTTTCTGGTTTAGTCTTGGGAGGGTGTAAGTTTCCAGGAATTTATCAATTTCTTCTGGAGTTACTGGATTTTGTGCATGGAGTTGTTTGTCGCAATCTCTGATAGTAGTTTGTGTTTCTGTGGAATTGGTGGTGATACCCTCTATCATTTTTTACTGCATCTATTTGATTCTTTTCTCTTTTCTTTTTTATCAGTCTGTCTAGTGGTCAAAAAATCAACAAATCTGGGAGGTGTTTTTTTGTGATGACCCTTTTTTACTTATCTTGACAGATTATTCTTGCATTTCCTCTTTCTTGTGCTCTGGTGCCTAGTAGTAGCATTCTTGACTTATCATAGATGGTCAGTGTTTGTTGAGGATGTTTTTGGAGGGGTACTTATCTCCTTGCCTTTTTTTTAATTCACAAATTCTGCATGTATTTATCACTAGAATAGTACAAAAACTATTTGAAATTGGATAAAAGGAGAAAAATATGTATATTCACTCAGAGTTTCACTATTGTAACATTAATGTTGTTGAGATTTTTGGTGTATTGTTATCCAGAGTTTCAAAACATATTTATATGTGTACATTATTTAAAATGCAAACAAACTTTTTCTTATATCTTCTTATCCTGTTTTCTCATTTTTAACTTACTTTATAGATATTTTCTAGTATTATATACTCTTTCACAACCACTATTTTTATGGCTGCATCATACTATTAATGTCCTTATTAGTGGGCATTGCTGTGAATTCCTCATGTCCTGTGTTTTCTTGCATCTTTTTCTTCAATAATACAAACAAGCACTAATTGATACCAGGCCACCTGAACTTTATGACCAGCACAATCCCTCCCTTCCAAACATTTTTCTGACTATATTTATAAGGTATCACATTCAGCAAAACCCATTTCTCCTTATTCTTAAAGACTCATATACATAAGCAAAGTGAGTTCTCACTGTTGTTCTACAAAGTCTATTATATAGGTTAAATTTCTGTCCTTAGAGTTTAAATAAAACTAATAGAAACCCTGAAGTAGGAGATACTTAGGTGAATTCAAATATGAATAAAATTCATAAATAGGAAGGTCTTTAAATCATAAAAAATAAAAGAAGATCTTGAGGATGGTGGTATATGTGTGTTGTGGCAGCACTGTATAACAAGTGGAGTACTGAGAAGAAAAGCTAATTATGGTTCACTTCCAGGCAGAGCAAGATGAAGAGAAATGGTCAGGTCTTCTCTGGTCAATTTGGAAATATTTCCTGGAAACATTACCACTGTTCACCATCATATATTATTTTTGGCTTCAGACATGTGAACATGTGGTTCTCTATGGGACTGAGTAATAGGATATGTGTGAGGATGAGTTTTTCTTATATTAGATATGGTTTTGCAATATGATAAGGTAACTGAAAGAAGTCAATGTTATTTCCAGGAGTGTTCTGAGAGACACTGTGTCATGGAACAACGTGACTTTGATGAGACAGCACCTAGGATATCTGAGTCAGTGTGGGGCCATCAGGGGATCCAAATGATGAAGGCACAGGGAGACAAGTCAGAGAGGACCTGTAGTCTTGATTGATGAAGTGGGAAGACATAATTAACAGTAAAAGATTAAAGAAGCTATGTTACTCACTTAATGAGGAGGCATAGAGGATAGGCCACATATTCCTCTATATATATATCTGAAAGACATTAAGACTATTAGAGGAAAATGTTTTTTTCTGGAGTGGAGTAAAGATGGGATAGCTAGGATTCATAGATGAGAGTAAAGGAAGATATTTAAAAGAACTGGTGTCCCCTGAGGCTGCTAAAAAGTGATTTTTAAATGTTGGCAACATATATAGCAAGGACAATACTAAATGACAAGGGACACTACCCCATAGTTCTGGTTCAAGATTTTTAAGGCTTGCTTCTGTTCCAGGCAATACTTGCTGTTGGGGAAACCTGTGAGGGGTACTGGGAAAGCCACAGTAATGAAGGATAAACTTGAGAGGCATGAGGTAGCTAATTACCAACCTGTAAAAAATTGTTTTAATGTTTTAAAACAATTAAACAGAGGCCATACAACAGACGTTCTCAACTGATGGTGGTTTTGCTTTCTGGGTTATATTTAGAAATATCTGCAGTTTCCTTAATTTTATTTTTAAAAAATTTTTCTGGGTACATTGTAAGTGAATATATTTGTGGGGTGCATAAAATGTTCTTATATAAGCATGCAATGCATAATAATCACATCATGGAGAATGAGTAATCCATTTCCTGAGCATTTATATTTTAAATTTAAAGCAACCCAATTACACTTTTAGTTATTTTTAAATGTACAATTAAATTATTATTGACATGACAGGATCACTTTTTATCATGGCTGAACAGTACTCCATTTTGTACAAGTACCACATTTTCTTTATCCATCAATTTGATTGAGGTATTGCTGTTGATGGACACTAAGATTGCTGCTAAATTTTAGCTATTGTGAACAGTACTGCAACAAACATAGGAGTTCAGATATGTCTTTAGGATACTGATTTTCTTTCTTTGGGGTATACACCTATCAGTGGGATTCCCGGATCATATAATAGAACAATTTTTAGGTTTTTTTTTTTTTTTTTTTGGAAAACCTTTAAACTGTTCTCCATAGTGGTTGTACTAATTTACATAAATTTACATGCCCATCAACAATGTACGAGTGTTCCCTTCATTCAACAACCTCACAGGCATTTGTTATTGGCTGTAATTTAGATAAAAACCATTTTAACTGGCGTGAGATGATATCTCATTTTAGTTTTGATTTACACTTCTCTGATGATCAGTGATGTTGATCACCTTTTCATATGCCTGTTTACCATCAGTATGACTTCTCTTGAAAAATATCTCCGAAAATCTTGTACCCATCTTTTGAACAGATTATAGGATGTTTTTCGTATACAGTTGTTTGAGCTCCTAATATATTCTAGTTATTAATCGCTTATCTGATGGGTAGTTTGGAAATCTTTTCTCCCATTACATAGGCTGTCTCTTTACTTTGTCGAT
Organism: Callithrix jacchus; assembly: GCF_049354715.1. NCBI lineage: Eukaryota > Metazoa > Chordata > Mammalia > Primates > Cebidae > Callithrix > Callithrix jacchus. The sequence continues at coordinate 64,347,112 of NC_133524.1, read as the reverse complement.
TGTTACTTTTATTGTGCAAGACGTTTTTAATTTAATGTAATCCCATTTGTCCATTTTATTGCTTTGGTTGCCTGTGCTTGTGGTTTATTGCTCAAGAAATTTTTGCCCAGAAAAATGCCCTGAAGTTTTCCCCAATATTTTCATGCAGTAGTTTCATAATTTGAGGTCTTAGATTAAAATATTATACATATATATTATACGCTGAGACAGAGGGGTCTATTTTCATTCTTCTACCTATGGATATTTAGTTTCCCCAGCACCATTTTTTTTTTGAGGAGATTCTTTTTTTCCAGCATATGTTCTCAGCACCTTTGTCATAAAGGAGTTCACTATAGGTATGTAGATTTTTTTTCTAGGTTCTGTATTTTTTCTTTTTAATATGTCATCTCACTCTGCCACCCAGGCTGGAGTGTAGTGGCACCATCTCAGTTCACTGCAAGCTCTACCTCCCAGGTTCAAGCGATTCTCCTATCTTAGCTTCCTGAGTACCTCGGATTAAAGGCATGCACCACAATGCCTGGCTAATTTTTGTATTTTTAGTAAAGACATAATTTCACATTTTTGGCCAGGTTGGTCTCAAATTCCTGACCTCAAGTAATCTGCCTGGCTTAGCCTCCCAAAGTGCTTGCATAAGCCACCACACTAGCCCTGGGGTTTGTATTCTATTCTATTCATTCAAGTCTCTATTTTTATGCTAGTAATATACTGTTTTATATAGTATGGTTCTGTAGTATAATTTGAAATCAGATAATGTGATTTCTCCAGTTTTGTTATTTCTGCTCAGGTTAGCTTTGGCAACTCTGTGCTTTTTTCTTTATTCCATGTTAATTTTAGTATATCTTTTCTGTTTCTGTGAAAAATTTCGTTGATATTTTGATAGAAAATGCACTCAATTTATGGATTGCTTTGAGTAATATGGACATTTTAACATTACTGATTCTCCAAAATTATGAACATGGATTTTTTTTTCATTTTTGGGGTCTTCTTCCCCCAAATTCCTTTCATTAGTGTTTTGTAGTTTTCATTATAGAGATCTTTTGCTTCTTTTATTGAGTAAATTTCTAGATATTTATTTTTATTTATGCCTATTGTAAATGAAATAACTTGTTTGACTTCTTTTTCAGATTGTTCATTGTTGGCAAGTAGAAATGTAACTAATTTTTATATGTCAATAAGGTATCCCATAACTTTACTGAGTTTGTTCATCAGTTCTAAAAGTTTAATGGTGGTGTCTTTAGGTTTTACCAAATATGAGGTTATACTATCTGCCAACAAAAATAATGTGAATTCTTCCATTTCAATTTTGATTCCTTTAATTTTGTTTTCTTGTCTGATGACTGCAGCTAAGATTTCAAGTACTATGTTGCATAACAATGGTCATAGTAGGCATTTATGTCATGTTCCAGATCTTACAAAAGTAATTTTCTGTTATTCCCATTCAATATGGTACTAGTAGTGGGTCTGTCATACAGGGCTTGTATTATGTTGTGTCATGTTCCTTCTCTTCCTAGTTTTTCTAGGGTTTTATTATGAAGAGATGTTGAGTGCTATCACATGCTTTTTCAGGATTAATTACAATGATAATATGGTTTTTATTTATCATATTGTTTATATGAGGTATCACATTGATTGCTTTTCATATACTGAATGATCCTGGCATCCAAGGATAAATCCCTATTGGTCATAATAAATAATTTTTAAAATTAATTTTTATTTAAACAGTTTTGGGGAAACAGGTGGTAGATGGTTGCATAAAACTGGTCTTTAATAGTTATTTCTTAGATTTTGGTCCACTAATCACTTGAGCAGTGTACCCTGCAACCAGTGTGTATTTTTTCAACCCTTACCACCCTCCCAACCTTCCCCTTGAGTCCCCAAAGTCATTGTATTATTCTTATGCCATGGCATCATCATAGCTTAGCTTCCAGTTGTAAGTGAGAACTTAGAATATTTGGTTTTCCCTTCCTAAATTGCTTCATTTAGAATAATGGTCTATAACTCCATCCACGTTGCTGCAAATGCTATTACTTTATTTCTTTTTATGGATTAGTAGTATTCCATGGTCTATTTATCTATCTGTCCTACATTTTCATTATTCACTCATTGGCTGATGGGCATTTAGTTGGGTTTCATATTTTTGCAATTGAGAATTATGCTGCTATAAACATGCATATGCAAGTGTCTTTTTCACATAATGACTTCTTTTTCTCTGGTACATATCCAGTAGTCGAATTGCAAGATCAAACTGTAGTTCTTCTTTTAGTTCTTTAAAGAATCTCCATACTGTTTTTCATAGTGGTTTTACTGATTTATATTCCCAACAGCAGTGTAAAAGTGTTCCCTTTTCACCACAGCCATGCAAACTGTTGTTATTTTTTTATTTGTAAATTATGGACATTCTTATAGGAGTAAGGAGGTATCTCATTGTAGTTTTAATTTGCATTTTCCTGATCATTAGTGATGTTGAGCATTTTCTTATGTGTTGGTTGGCCATTTGTATATCTTCTTTTGAGAATTATCCATTTACGTTCTTTGCCCAGTTTTTGATGTAATTATTTTTGTTATTGTTGTTGTTGATGATTTGTTTAGTTCATTTTAGATTCTGGATATTAGTCCTTTGTCAGATGCATAGTTTGTGAACATTTTCTCCAAGTCCATGGATTGTCTGTTTATTCTGCTTATTATTTGTTTTGCTGTGCAGAATTATTTTTACTTAATTAGGTCCCATCTATGTATCTTTGTTTTTGTTGCATTTGCTTTGGGTTTTTGGTCATGAAGTCTTTGCCTAAGCCAATGTGTAGGACAGTTTTTTTGATGTTATCTTCTACAATTTTTGTGTTTTCAGGTCTTATACTTAAGTCTTTGATTTATCTTGAGTTGATTTTTGGTTCTGAGGCTTTTAATTTTTTTAATTCATTAGGTTTTTAGGGGACAGGTGATGTTTGGTTAAATGAATAAGTTCTTTAGTTGTGATTTCTGAGATTTTGATTGATTTTTGTATAAGAAAAGACATAATACAGCTTTATTCTTCCACGTGTGGCTTGCCAGTCATTCCAGCACCATTTATTGAAAAGGGTGTCCTTTTCTCACTTTGTGTTTTTGTTTGCTTTGTCAAAGATCAGTTGTCTATAAGTATTTGGCTTTTTTTCTGGGTTCTCTATTCTGTTCCATTGGTCTATGTATACCAGTACCATGTTCTATAGGTAACTTTAGCTTTGTGTAGTTTGAAATCAGACAGTGTGATACCTCCAGATTTCTTCTTTTTGTTTAGTCTTGCTATGACAATTTAGGCTCTTTTTTTGATTCCCTCTGAACTTTAAAATTTTTCTAGTTCTGTGAAGAACGATAATGGTATGTTTATGGGAATTTCATTGAAATTTTTTATTGCTTCTGGTGGTATGGTCATTATTACAATATTGATTCTACCCACACATGAGAATGGGATGTGTTTCCATTTGATTCTGTCATCTAGGATTTCTTTCAGCAGTGTTTTGTAATTTTCCTTTTAGAGATCTTTTACCTCCTTAATTAGGTATATTAAACATTTTGCTTTATTTTATTTTTTGAAGCTGTTCTAAAATTGGTTGAGTTTTTTATTTGATTCTCAGCTTGGTGGTTGTTAGTGCATAGAAGTTTTACTGATCTGTTTACATTGATTTTGCATCCTGAAAATTTACTTAATAAATTCATCAGACCTATGAGCTTTTTGGATGTGTCTTGTGGATTTTCTAAGTATACAGTCATATCATCAGTGAACAGCAATATTTTGACTTCCTCTTTATTGACTTGGATGACCTTTATTTCTTTCTCTTGCATGCTTGCTCTGGCTAAGATTTCCAGTATTATGTTGAATAGAAGTAGTAAAAGTGGGCATCGTTGCATTGTTTGACTTCTCAGGGGGAATGCTTTTAATTTTTCCCTGTTCAGTATAATGTTGGCTGTCGGTTTGTTATTGATGGCATTTATTAACTTGAGGTATGTCCCATCTTTGCTGATTTTTCTAAGGGAAATGCTGGATTCTGTCAAATGCTTTTTCAGCATCTGCTGAGATAACCATAAAATTTTTATTTTTAATTCTGTTTATCTGATGTATCATTTTTATTGAGTTGCATATGTTAAACCACCCCTGCATCTCTGGTGTGAAACCAACCTGATTGTGGTGTATTATCTTTTTAATATGCTGTTGGATTTATTTAGCTATCATTCTGTTGAGGATTTTTTGCATCTATGTTCATCAAGGACATTGATCTGCAGGGTTTTTTTTTTGTTGTTTTTGGCAATGTCCTTTCCTGCTTTTTACATTAGAATGATACTGACTTCATGAAGTGATTTAGGGAAGATTGCTTCTTTCTGTATCTTTTGGAATACTTTCAGTAAGATTGGCACCAATTTTTCCTTGAATGTCTGATAGAATTCAGCTGTAAATCCATCTGGTTCTAAATATTTTTGGCAATTATTTATTACTGTTTAAATCTCACTACTTTTTGTTGATCTGTTCAGTGTTCTGATTTATTTTTTATTTAATCTAGGTACATTGTGTATTTCCAGAAATGTATCCATCTCCTCTGTATTTTCTAGTTTGTTTGCATAAAGATGTTCATAGTAGCCTTGAATAATCTTTTGTATTTCTGTAGTATCAGTTGTAATATCTCCCATTTTGTTTCTAATTGAGCTTATTTAGGTCTTCTCTCTTCTTTTTGTGGTTAATATCGCTAGCGGTCTATCAATAGTGTTTATATTTTCTAAGAACCAGCTTTTCTTAATCTTTGGTAGATTTTTGCTTTCATTTTTCTTAGCTCTGCTCTGATCTTTCCTCCTCCTCCTCCTCATCCTCATCCTCATCCTCATCCTCATCCTCATCCTCCTCCTCTTCCTCCTCCTCCTCCTCTTCTTCTTCTTCTTCTTCTTCTTCTTCTTCTTCTTCCTCTTCTTCTTCTTCCTCCTCTTCTGTTGAGTGTGAATTTAGTTTGTGCGTTCTTTTTGCTCTAGTTCCTTGATGTATGATCTTATATTATCTGTTTTTCCTCCTTCAGACTTTTTGATGTAGGCAGTTAGTGCTATAAACTTTCCTCTTAGCAATGTTTTTGCTTTGTCCCAGAGGTTTTGATACTTTTTGTCATTACTATTGTTCAGTTCATAGAATATTTTAATTTCCATCATGCTTTCACTGTTGACACAAAGATAATTCAGGAGCAGATTAATTAAATTTCATTTACTTTTATAGTTTTGAGGGGTTTTGTAGAGTTAATTTTCAGTTTTTTTAGACTGTGATCTGAGAGGTACTTTATATAATTTTTATTTTCTCAATCTATTGAGACTTGTTTTCTGGCTCATAAAATGATCTATCTTGAAGAGTGTTCTATGTGCCGATGAAATAAATGTATACTCAGCAGTTGTTGGGTAGAATATTCTGAGTATTTTGTTCTAGGTTATAGATTAAGGCTGTTGCTTCTTTTTGATTTCTGTTCTGATAACTTGTCAAGTGCTGCCTGTGGAGTAATGAATTCCCCCACTATATCATATTGTCATCTATCTCACTTCTTAAGTCTAGTAATAATTTTTTCTATTATACTTTAAGTTCTGGAATACATGTACAGAATTTGCAGGTTTGTTACATAGATATACACATGCCACGGTGGTTTGCTGCACCCATCAACCCATCATCTATATTAGATGTTTCTTCTAATGATGTCTCTCCCCTAGATCCCCTCCCCACAACAGACCCCAGTATGTGATGTTTTCCTCCCTGTGTCCATGGGTTCTCATTGTTCAACTCCCACTTATGAATGAGAATGTGAGTTATTTGGTATTCTGTTCCTGTGTTACTTTGCTGAGAATGATGGTTTCCAGCTTCATCCATGTCCCTGCAAAGGACATAAACTCATCCTTTTTTATGTCTGCATAGTATTCCGTGGTGTATATGTGCCACATTTTCTTTATCCAGTCAACTGTGGAGGGGAATTTAGGTTGATTTCAAGTCTCTGCTATTGTGAGCAGTGCTGCACTAAACATACGTGTGCATGTGTCTGTCTTCATAATAGAATGACTTATAATTTTGGGGGTATATATCTAGTAATGAGATTGCTGCGTAGAATGGTATTTCTGGTTATAGACCCTTGAGAAGTCATCAAACCATCTTTCACAATGGTTGAACTAATTTACACTCCCACCAACAGTGTCACAGTGTTCCTATTTCTCCACATTCTCTCCAGCATGTGTTGTTTCCTGATGTTTAAATGATCGCCATTCTAATTGGCATGAGATTGTATCTCATTGTGGTTTTGATTTGCATTTCTCTAACCACCAATAATGATGAACTCTTTTTTACATGCTTGTTGGCTGCACAAATGTTATCTTTTGAGAAGTGTCTACTCATATACTTTGCCCAATTATTGATGGGGTTGTTTGTTTTTTCTTGTAAGTTTGTTTTAGTTCGTTGTAGATTCTGGATATTAGCCCTTGTCAGATGAATAAATTGCAAAAATTTTCTCCCATTCTATAGGTTGCCTGCTAACTCTGATGATAATTTCTTTTGCTATGCAGAAGCTCTTTAGTTTAGATAGATCTCATTTGACAATTTTAGCTTTTGTCGTCATTGCTTTTGGTGTTTTAATCATGAAGTCTTTGCCCATGGCTATGTCCTGAATGGTATTGCCTAGGTTTTCTTTTTTTTTTCTTTTTTTTTAGGGTTTTAGGTCTTAGGTTTAAATCTGTAAACCATCTTGCACATTGATTTTGTATCCTGAGACTTTGCAGAGTTGCTTATTAGCTTAAGGAGATTTTGGGCTGAGATGATGGGGTTTTAAAAAATATACAATCATGTCATCTGCAAACAGAGACAATTTGACTTCCTCTCTTTCTATTTGAATAACCTTTATTTCTTTCTGTTGTCTAATTGCCCTGGCCAGAAAGTCCAATACTATGTTGAATAGGAATTATGAGAGAGAACATTCTTGTCTTGTGCTGGGTTTCAAAGGGAATGCTTTCAGCTTTTGCCCATTCAGTATGATACTGGCTATGGGCTTGTCATAAATAGCTCTTATTATTTTGATATATGTTCTATCAATACCTAGTTTATTGAGAGTTTTTAGCATGAAGGAGAGTTAAATTGTATAAAGGACTTTTCTGCATCTATTGAGATAATCATGTGGTTTTTGTCATTGGTTCTGTTTATGTGATGAATTACATTTATTGATTTCTGTATGTTGAAACAGCCTTGCATCCCAGGGATAAAACTGACTTAATTATGGGGGATAAACTTCTTGATGTGCTACAGGATTTGGTTTGCCAATATTTTCTTGAGAATTTTTGTATTGATGTTCATCAGAGACATTGGCCTGAAATTTTCTTTTTTTGTTGTATCTCTGCCAAGATAGTATCAGGATGGTGCTGGCATCATAAAATGAGTTATGGAGAGGTTCCTCTTTTTCTGTGGTTTGGAATAGTTTCAGAAGAAATGGTACCAGCTCCTCATTGTACTTCTGATAGAATTCAGCTGTGAATCTGTCTGGTCCTAGACTTTTTTTTTTTTTTGGTTGGTAAGCTATTAATTACTATCTTAATTTCTTTTTTCTTTTCACTTATCTGCAGTTTAATACTTATGATGCAATTTTTTTAAAGGGGAAGATATTTGTTAGTACAATGGGGTCATATTTGCAGGTAGCACAGAAAAATTTTAGGTAGAGTGAAGATGATACAATAAAATTATATAGACCATGACATCAAATCATTCAAACAAATGAACAAATTTCATTATACATGAACACCAAGATCACATACTCCAAATGTTCCAGAGTAATTCCATTCATGACTAAAAAATTTATTCTGTCATAGTTAAGATAATATCTGAGTCTAAGCCCAGATGAAGTCAACCAATGCATGTAAATTTGTCTGTGTAGGCAACACTTGGAATATGGAATTCATAAGCAATTTTTGTCTTTGTTTTTTTAATACTATTACACTTTAATTTCTGGGGTACACATGCAGGTCATACAGGATTGCTTCATAGGTATACACATGACAAGATGGTTTGCTGCTTCTATCTCCCCATCACCTATGTAGGGTATTTCTCCTAATGTTATCCCTCCCCAATCTTTTACCCCCTGCTGTCCTCCCCAGTCCCCTATCCCCCAACAGACTCCAGTGTCTGATGTTCCCCCATGTGTTCATGTGTTCTCATTGTTCAACACGCCCTTATAAGTGAGAACATGCAATGTTTGGTTTTCTGTTCTTGTGTCATTTTGCTGAGAATGATGGTTTCCAGCTTTATCCATGTCCCTGCCAAGGACATGAACTCATTCTTTTTTGTGGCTTCATAGTATTCCATGGTGTATGTGTGCCACATTTTCTTTATCCAGTCTATCATTGATGGGCATTTGGGTTGGTTCTAAGTCTTTGCTATTGCAAACAGTGCCGCAATGAACATACATGTGCATGTGTCCTTATAATAGAATGATTTATAATCCTTTGGCTATATAACTAGTAAAGGGATTACTGGGTCAAATGGTATTCCTATTTCTAGATTCTTGAGAAATTCCCACACTGTCTTCCATAATGGTTGAACTAATTTACACTCCCACCAATAGTATAAAAGAGTTCCTATTTCTCCACATCCTCTCCAGCATCTGTTGTCTCCACATTTTTTAATGATTGCCATTCTAACAGGCATGAGATGATATCTCAATGTGGTTTTGATTTGCTTTTCTCTAATGACCAGTGATGATAAACATTTTTTCAAATGTTTGTTGGCCGCATAAATGTCTTCTTTTGAAAAATGTCTGTTTATATCCTTCATCCACTTTTTGATAAGGTTGTTTGTTTCTTTCTTGGAAATTTGTTTTAGTTGTTTGTAGGTTCTGGGTATTAGCTCTTTGTTAGATGGTAGCTTGCAAAATTTTTTCCCATTTTACCAGTTGCTGGTTCACTCTAATGATTGTTTCTTTTGCTGTGCAGAAGCTCTGGAGTTTAACTATAGCCTTTGTCTTTTGTTGCCATTGTTTTTGGTGTTTTAGTCATGAAGTCATTGCCAATGTCTATGTCCTGTAATGTATTGCCTATATTTTTTCTAGAATTTTTATGCTGTTAGGTCTTATGTTTAAATCTTAAATCCATCTGGTGTTAATTTTTGTTTACAGTGCAAGGAAGGGGTCCAATTTCAGCTTTCTGCACATGGCTAGCCAGTTTTTCTAACACCATTTGTTAAACCAGGAATCATTTCCCTATTGCTTGTTTTTGTCAGGTTTGTCAAAGATCAGATGGTTGTAGATGTGTGGCATTACTTACGAGGCTTCTGTTCTGTTCCATTGGTCTATATCTCTGTTTTGGTACCAGTATCATCCTGTTTTGATTACTGCAGCCTTGTAGTGTAGTTTGAAGTCATGTAGTAGGATGCCTCCAGCTTTGTTCTTTTTACTTAGGATTGTCTTGGCTATGTGGGATCTTTTCTGGTTCCATATAAAGTTTAAGGTGGTTTTTTCCAGTTCTGTGAAGAAGGTCAATGGTAGTTTGATGGGGATAGTATGGCCATTTTCATGATATTGATTATTCCCAAATATGAGCATGGAATATTCTTCCATCTGTTTGTGTCTTCTTTTATTTCCTTGAGCAGTGGTTTGTAGTTCTCCTTGAAGAGGTCCCTTACATCTTTTTTTAGTTGTATTCCTAGGTACTTTATTCTCTTTGTAGCAATTGTTCATGGAAGTCCACTCATGATTTGGCTCTCTCTTTGCCTGTTTTTAGTGTATAGAAATCCTTGTGATTTTTGTACATTGATTTTGTACCCTAGAGTTTGCTGAAGTTGCTTATCAACTTAAGGAGATTTTTAACTGAAATAATGCGGTCTGCCAAATATACAAACATGTTGTCTACAAATAGAGACAATTTGACTTCCTCTTTTCCTAATTGAATATGCTTTATTTCTTTTTCTTGCCTGATTGCTCTGGCTAGAACTTCCAATACCATGATGAATAGGAATGGTAAGAGGGGTCACCCTTGTCTAGTGTCAGTTTTCATAAGTATTGCTTCCGTTTTTCCCCATTCAGTATTATATTGGTTTCAGGTTTGCCATAATACCTTTTATTATTTTACTTCTTGTCTTCTGCTAGCTTTTGAATTTATTTAATCTTGCCTCTCTAGCTCTTTTGATTTTGACAATATGGTTTTGATTTTAGATCTTTCCTCACTTCTAATGTGGGCATTTAGTGCTATAAATTTGCCTCTAGACACTGCTTTAAATGTGTCCCAGTGATGGTACGTTGTGTCTTCATTCTCATTGGTTTTGAAGAACATCTTTATTTTTGCCTTCATTATACTATTTATCCAGTAGTCATTCAGGAACAGGTTGTTCAGTTTCCATGTAGTTGTGCAGTTTTGATTGAGCTTCTTAACCTTGAGATCTAATTTGATTAAACTGTGGTCTGAGAGACAGTTTGTTATAATTTCTGTTCTTTTGCCTTTGCTGAGGAGTGATTTACTTCCATGTATGTGGTCAATTTAGAAGAAGTGTGATGTGGCGCTAAGAAGAATGTGTATTCTGTGGATTTGGGGTGAAGAGTTCCATAGATGTATATTAGGTCTGCTTGGTTCCAATCTGAGTTCAAGTCCTTTGTATCCTTGCTAATATTCTGTCTTGTTGATCTGTCTAATATTTACAGTGGAGTGTTAAAAATCTCCCACTATTATTGTGTGGAAGTCTACATTTCTTTGCAGGTCATTTAAAAACTTGCTTTATTTATCTGGGTGCTTCTGTATTGGGTGCATATATATTTAAAATAGTTAGCTCTTCTTGTTGCATTGATCCCTTTACCATTATGTAATGCCCTTCTTTGTCTCTTTTGATGTTTGTTGGTTTAAAGTCCATTTTATGAGAGACTAGAATTGCAACCCCTGCTTTTTTTAGCTCTCCATTTGCTTGGTACATCTTCCTCCATTTCTTTATATTGAGTGTATGTGTGTCTTTTCACATGAGATGGGTCTCCTGAATACAACACACCAATTGGTCTTGACTTTTTATCCAGTTTGTCAGTCTGTGTCTTTTGATTGGGGCATTTAGCCTGTTTATGTTTAAGGTTAATATTGTTATGTGTGAATTTGATTCTGCCATTTTGATACTAGGTGGTTATTTTTTCTGCTAGTTAATGCAGTTTATTCATTGTGTCCATGGTCTTTATCATTTGGCACATTTTTGCAGTGGCTGGTACTGGTTATTTCTTTCCATGTTTAGTGCTTTCTTTAGGAGCTCTTGTGGGGCAGGCCTGGTGATGACAAAATCTCTCAGCAATTTTTTGTCTATAAAAAATTTTATTCCTCCTTCACTTATGAAGCTTAGTTTGGCTGGATGTAGAATTATAGGCTGAAAGTTCTTCTTTAAGAATATTGAATATTGGCCCCCATTCCCTTCTTGCTTGGAGGTTTTCTGAGAAGAGATCTGTTGTGAGTCTTATGGGCTTCCCTTTGGGGCAACCCTACCTTTCTCTCTGGCTCCCCTCAGCATTTTTTCTTCATTTCAACTCTGGTGAATCTGACAATTTTGTGCCTTGGGGTTGTTCTTCTTGAGGAATATCTCTGTGGCGTTCTCTGTATTTTCTGAATTTGAATGTTGGCCTGCCTTGCTGGGTTGGGGAAGTTTTCCTGGATAGTATCCTAAAGAGTGTTTCCCAGCTTGGATTCATTCTTCCCACCACATTCTGGTACACCAATCAAATGTAGATTAGTTCTTTTCACTTAATCCCATATTTCTTGGAGGCTTTGTTTATTTCTTTTTACTTTTTTTTCTCTAATTTTGCCTTCTCATTTTATTTCATTGATTTAATCTTCAATCTCTGATATAATTTCTTCTGCTTGATCAATTTGGCTGTTGAAACTTTTGTATGCTTCACCAAGTTCTCGTGCTGTGTTTTTCAGCTCCATCAGATCATTGATGTTCTTCTCTAAACTTGTTATTCTAGTTAGCATTTTGTCTAACCTCATTTTAAGGTTCTTAGTTTCTTTGCATTGGTTTAGAACATGCTTCTTTAGCTCAGAGAAGTTTAAAGTTTGTTATTATCCATCTTTTGAAGCCTGGTTCTGTCAATTCATCAAACTCATTCTCCACCCAGTTTTGTTCCCTTGCTGGTAAGTAGTTGTGATACTTTAGAGGAGAAGACTCATCTCATTCTGGTTTTGAGAATATTCAGCCTTTTTTACGCTGTTTTTTTTTTTTATCTTCATGGATTTACCTACTTTTGGCCTTTTATGTTGGTGAATTTTGAGTGGGGTTTCTATGTGGACCTCCTTTTATTTAAAGTTGATGCTATTTTTTTCTGTTAGTTTTCCTTCTAACAATCAGGCCCCTTTGCTGCAGGTCTGCTGGAGTTTGCTGGAGGTGCACTCCGGACCCTGTTTGCCTGGGTATCATCAGCAGAGGCAGCAGCATGCTGCCTGTTTCTTTCTCTGGAAGCTTCATTTCAGAGGGACACCCTTCAGATGCCAGCCAGAGCTCTTCTATATGAGGTGTCTGTTGACCCCTGCTGGGAAGTGTCCCCCAGTTGGGGTCATTGGGGTCAGGGATCCACTTGAGGATGCAGTATGTCCCTTAGCAGAGTTCCAGCACTGTTATGGGAGATCAACTCCTCTCTTCAGAGCTAAGAGGTGGAAATGTTTAAGTCTGTGGAAGCTGCACCCACAGCCACCCCAGGTGCTCTATTCTAGGAATATGGGAGTTTTATCTATAAGCCCCTTACTGGGGCTTTTTTCTTTCTTTCAGAGATGCCCTGCCCAGACAGGAGGAATATAGAAAGCCAGTCTGACTACAGCAGCTTTGCTGCACTGGGATGGACTCAGCCCAGTTCAGACTTACCAGAAGATTTGCTTATACTGTAAGAAAAAATCCTCCTATTCAAGCCTTAGTAATGGTGATGCCCCTCCCCTTACTAAGCTCCAGCATCTCAGGTCTACTTCAGAGTGCAGTGCTGGCAGCAATAATTTTAAGCCAGTGGATCTTAGCTTGCCAGGCTCAGTGACAGTGGGATCTCCTGGCTGAACTAGACCACTTGGCTCCCTGAATTCAGCCTCCTTTCCAGGGAAGTGAACAGCTCTCTCCTTGGCATTCCAGGTGTCACTGGGGTGTAAAAAATACTCCTGTAGCAAGCTTGGTGTCTGCCTAATTGGCTGCCTAGTTTTGTGCTTGAAACCCAGAGCCCTGGTGGCATAGGCAACTAAGGGAATCTGCTGGTCTGTGGGCTGCATAGAGGATGTGAAAAGCATAGTATCTGGGATAGAGGGCACTGTTTCTCATGGCACAGTCCCTCAGGGCTTCCATTAGCTAGGGGAGGGAGTTCCCCCACGCCCTGCACTTCCCAGGTGTGGAGACACCCCATCCTGTTTGGCTCACCCTCCATAGGTTGCTCTCACTGTCTAACCAGTACCAATGAGATAAACAGGGTACCTCAGTTGAAAAGGCAGAAATCACCCGTCTTCTGCATTGATCTCACTTGGCGATGCAGAGCAGAGCTATTCCTATTAGGTCACCTTGCCATCCACTGATCGTAATAATTGTTTTATAAATTTGGGAGCTTCTGTGATAGGTGCATATATATTTAGAATCATGATATTTTTATCCTGGACTGATTCTTCTTTTTTAAAAATATATATTTTATTGTGTTTCAGGTTTTGGGGTACATATGAAGAACATGCAAGATTGTTGCATATGTACATACATGGCAATGTGGCTTGCTGCCTTCCTCCCCATCACCTATATCTGACATTTCTCCCCATGTTATCCCTCCCAAACTCCCCACCTCCCACTGGCCCTCCCAGACCCCAGTGTGTGATGCTCCCCTCCCTGTGTCCATGTGTTCTCGTTGTTCAACACCTCCCTATGACTGAGAACATGTGGTGTTTGATTTTCTGTTCTTGTGTCATTTTACTGACAATGATGGTTTCCAGGTTCATCCATGTTTCTACAAAGGACACGAATTCATCATTTTTGATGGCTGCATAGTATTCCACTGTGTATATGTGCCACGTTTTTCCTGTCCAGTCTATCATCGATGGGCATTTGGGTTGGTTGCAAGTCTTTGCTATTGTAAACAGTGCTGCAGTGAACATTCGTGTGCATGGGTCCTTATAATAGAATGATTTATAATCCTCTGGATATATAACCAGTAATGAAATTACTGGGCCAAATGAAATTTCTATTTCTAGGTCCTTGAGGAATCGCCACACTGTCTTCCACAATGGTTGAACTAATTTACACTCCCACCTACAGTGTAAAAGTGATCCTATTTCTCCACATCCTCTCAATCATCTGTCATCTCCAGATTTTTTAATAATCACCATTTTAACTGGCGTGAGATGGTATCTCAATGTGGTTTTGATTTGCATTTCTCTAATGACCAGTGACGATGAGCACTTTTTTTCATATGTTTGTTGGCCTTATATATGTCTTCTTTTGTAAGGTGTCTGTTCATATCCTTTGCCCATTTTTGAATGGGCTTGTTTGTTTTTTTCTTGTAAATCTGTTTTAGTTCCTTGTAGGTTCTGGACATTAGCCCTTTGTCAGATGGGTAGATTGCAAAAACAATTTTTTATTCTGTTGATTGCCAATTCACTCTAATGACTGTTTCTTTTGGTGTGCAGAAGCTCTGGAGTTTAATTAGATCCCATTTTTCTATTTTGGCTTTTGTTGCCAATGCTTTTGGTGTTTTAGTCATGAAGTCCTTGCATATGCCTGTTTCTTGGATGGTTTTGCCTAAGTTTTCTTCCAGGGTTTTATGGTGTTAGTTCTCATGTTTAAGTCTTTAATCTATCTGGAGTTAATTTTAGTGTAAGGTGTCAGGAGGGGGTCCAGTTTCTGCTTTCTGTACATGACTAGCCAGTTTCCTCAACACCATTTATTAAACAGGGAATTCTTTCCCCATTGCTTGTTTTTGTGACGTTTGTCAAAGATTAGATGGTTGTAGATGTGTGGTGTTGCCTCTGAGGCCTCTGTTCTGTTCCATTGGTCTATATCTCTGTTTTGGTACCAGTATCATGCTATTTTGATTACTGTAGCCTGTAGTATAGTGTGAAGTCAGGCAGTTTGATGCCTCCTGCTTTGTTCTTTTTGCTTAGATTTGAGTTGGCTATGTGGGCTCTCTTTTAGTTCCATATGAAGTTTATGGTGATTTTTTCCACTTCTGTGAAGAAGGTCATTGGTAGCTTTATGGGGATAGCATTGAATCTATAAATTACTTTGGGCAGTATGACCATTTTCATGATATTGATTCTTCCTAACCATGAACATGGAATGTTTCTCCATCTGTTTGTGTCCTCTCTTATTTCGTTGAGCAGTGGTTTATAGTTCTCCTTGAAGAGGTCCCTTATGTTCCTTGTTAGTTGTATTCCTAGGTATTTTATTCTCTTTGTAGCAATTGCGAATGACAGTTCATTTTTGATTTGGCTCTCTTTAAGTCTGTTACGGTTGTGTAGGAATGCTTGTGATTTTTGCATGTTGATTTTGTATCCTGAGACTTTGCTGAAGTCGCTTATCAGTTTCAAGAGATTTTGGGCTGAAACGATGGGGTCTTCTAAATATAGTATAATGTCATCTGCAAATAGAGACAATTTGACTTCCTCCTTTCCTAATTGAATATCCTTTATTTCTTTTTCTTGCCTGATTGCTCTGGCTAGAACTTCCAATACCATATTGAATTGGCGTGATGAATCTTTTTTCACTGTTTAATGGCTCTCTTTGTCTTTTCAAACTGTTTTCCTTTAACATTTATTGTGTCTAATATAAGAATAGCTATTCCTGCTTGCTTCTGTTTTTTATTTGCATGGAATGTCTTTTTCCACCCCTTTACCTCAAGTTTATGTGAACCCTTATGTATTAGTTGAGTTTCTTAAAGACAGCAAGATACTTGTTTGTTGGATTTATATTCAATGGACCATTTTGTACCTCTTATGAGGAGCATTTGGGCCATTTGCATTCAACATTATTAATGAGATGTGAGATACTATTTTATCCTTCATGCTACTTATTGTTTGAGTATCGTGTGTGTGTGTGTGTTTGTGTGCATGTGTGTGTGTTTCATTTGGTTATTGTTAAAAAGGCCCTATAAGATTCATGCTTTAAGGAAGTTCTATTTTGGTGTAAATTGAAGTTTTGTTTCAAGATTTAGAACTCTTTTAGCATTTTTTTTGTAGTGCTGTCATGGTAGTGGTGAATTCTCTCAGCATTTGTTTTTCTGAAAAAGAGTTTATCACTCCTTCATTTATGAATCTTAGTTTTGCTGGATGCAAAATTCTTTTTTGGCAATTATTTTGTTTAAGGAGGCTAAAGATAGAACATCAGTCCCTTTTGGGTTTTAAGATTTCTGCTGAGAAATCTGCTGTTAATATGATAGGTTTTTCTTTATAGGGTGCCTGATATTTTTTGCCTCACAACTGTTAAGATTTATACCTTTCCCTTTACTTTAGATAACCCAATGACTGTGTGCTTAGGTGATGATGTTTTTGTGAAGAATTTTCCAGGTGTTTTTTGAGCTTCTTGTATTTGAATGTCTAGATCTCTAGTGAGGCCCGAGACATTTTCCTCAAGTTTTACCTCAAATGTGGTTTCCAAACTTTTAGATTTCTCTTCCTCCTCAGGAATGCCATTTATTCTTAGGTTTTTCTGATTAATGTAATTCCAGATTTTTTTAAGGCTTTGTTCAATTTATGTAATACTTTCTTGTTTGTTTTTGCCTGATTGGGTTAATTTGAAAGCCTTGTTTTTGAAGTTTTTTTTTTCCACCTGTTTAATTTTATTCTTGAAACTTTCCAGGGCATTTTGTATTTCTCTAAGTGTGTCTCTCACTTATGGAAATTGTGATTGTGTTTTCTTTATGATATCTAATTCTCTGGAGCATTTTTGATACATATTCTGTTTTTTTTTTCAAATTTCTTTAAGTTGATTTTCACCTCTCTGTTATCTCCTTTAGTAACATTATAATCAACCTTCTGAATTCTTTGTCTAGAAATTCAGATTTCTTCTTGGTTTGAGTCCATTGCTGTAGAGCTAGTGTGGTTTTTGAGGGGTGTTATACAATCTTGTTCTGTCATATTACTAGAATTACTTTTCTGATTTTTGCTCATTTGGGTAGACTATTTTAGTTGAAAAATCTGGAACTCAAGGCCTATTGTTTAGATATTTTTGTTCCAAAGTTGATCACTTGATGTGGTGTACTCTGCCTTCCCCTAGGGGTGGGATTTCCTGATAGCCAGAATGCAGTGATTGTTATTATTCTTCTACATCTAATCACCCAGCAGGGCTACCAGGCTCTGAGCTTGTGCTGGGGAATGTCTGCAAATAGTCCTGTGACTTGATCCATCTTCAGTTCTCCCAGGTGTGCATACCAGCTCCTGCTCTGGTAAAGGTGGCAGGACAGTGAAGTAGATTCTGTGAGTCTTTGGTTGTAGATATGTTTAGTGTGCTGGCTTTCTTGAATGCTGGTTATGCTAGCAGTAAATTGTCATGTGGACGGACTCAGGACCATTGGTTAGCCACAATGTTGCAAGCAGTAAAGTTAGCTGTTGTTTTCTCCTTCTTGGGAGCAAAGTTACTTTGTCATGACTTGCTATAATATATTGAGCTTGGCCTTCAGCCAGAGGTAGCACTTTCAAAAGAGCAGAAGGTGTGATAATAGAAAATGGATATGAGTTTGCCCTACAGTGGTCAGGATAAGTATTTGGGTTTCTCAGGCAATGGGTGGGGTCATAAAGCACCCAAGAGTTTATATCTTTTGTGATTGGCTTCTGGAGCAGGTAAAGAAATACCATCAGGTGAGGGCAGTGTTAGGTGGGTCTAAGCTTAGACTCTTCTTGGATGGGACTTACTACAGCCACTGTGTGGGATGGTGGGTGGTTCTCAGATCAATGGGGTTATGTTCCAGAGGGAATCATAGCTGCCTATGTCTCCAGGGATGTGGGTAAAAGCTGATAGCAATAGGCCCCACCCAGCTACCACCCAGTTTTCCTGGCAAATCTCACTCTTGCTGTGCCCTGCCAATAGCAGCAAGTTTATCTCCAGTCGCCCTGTGAGTGGGACTTAGACCTAACTTCAGGCCATAAGTTTTCTCACTGAGAAAGCAAGCACTGTTTCAGGCCATGCCCCTCTCCATCTGGCCACACTGTCAACTATGACTCCTGCTCTCCTTTCTGCAGCAGTTTCCATTTGCCTCTGCATTCTACTCAACAGAGTTTTTGCCCAGTCAAAATTGTTACAAAGTTTAGTTGGAAACATATTTCACCCTGTGATTCCCCCCTCAATTCTGACATTTGCTTTCCCTGAGGGCCCCTGTGAGATATAGTCAGGGGTGGCTTCTTTGCTTGAGCTGGAGAATGGGAGTGCCTACAAGGCTTTATCCATTGCTTCTTCTTTATAGTTCATGCTAAATCTGTTTCGGCACTATGTAATATTAAATCTTTCCCCCATAATCTGTATATTTAGGTCTCCCAGTGGGGACATGTTTTCAGAAGCAGGATTTTCCCCCTCATTCTATGGAAACTCACAATGTTTCTCCTGTCTTATGGAATTTGCAGTGGCCTGCTGCTTCTTTCAAAGGACCTGTGATTTATTTTGCTTTTCTGTCTCCTATTCCCCATCTTTCCTCAGTCATGATGAATAATTTTTCTAACTTATTGTTGAATACAGCTTGCTAGAATTTTATTGAAAAATTCTGTCTAAGTATTAATCAGAGATACTGGCCTGTGTTTTTATTTTATTGATGTGTCCTTTTCTGGTTTAGTATCAGGGTAATAGTGGCCTTTTGGAATGAATTTGGAAATGTTTCCTTCTTTTCTATTTTTTTGAATAGTTTTAGTATGATTGATATCAGTTCTTCTAATGTTTCATAGAATTCAGCTGTGAAGCCATCAGATCCTGGGCTTTTCTTCACTGGGAGAATATCTATTATGGCTTCAACCTCATTACTGGTTTTTGGTTTTTGAGTTTTTGAATTTCATTCTGTTTTGATCTTGGGAGGTTTTAAGTGTCTAAGAATGTGTTTATTTCATCTATATTTTTAAATTTATTGGCATATAGCTGCTCATGGTATCCTTTAATGAGCCTGTGAACATATGTAGTCTGTAATGTCTCTTTTTTATTTCTGATATTATTTGTGTCTCTATTTTTGTCTTACTTAGACAAAAAAATTTGTCAATTTTGTTTAACTTTTCAGAAAATCAGGTTATCATTTTATTGATCTTTTGTATTGTTTTCTTTATTTCAATTCCATTGATTTCTGCAATGGGCACTTATTATTTCTTTTCTTCTACTAATTTTGAGTTGTATTTGCTTTTGCTTTTCTATTTCTTTAAGACGCATCATTAAGTTGTTTATTTAAAGCTTTCTCCCCTTTTTGATGTAGGCGTTTGTAGCTATAAAATTCCCTCCTAGTACTGTTTTTGTTGTATTCCATAGGTTTTGGTGTCTTATCTTTATTTAATCATTTGTTTAAAAAAATTTTCAACTTCTTTCTTGATTTCCTCATTTATCCAGTAGTCATTCAGAACCACATCATTTAATTTTCATATGTTTATGTAATTTCTACTTTTACTTCATTTTGGTCAAATAAGATGCATTATACTATTTCAGTTTTTTGAGTGTTTTAAGATTTGTTTCAGACCCAACATATGGTCTATTTTTGAGAATAATTTATGTGCTGGAGAAAAATAATGTGCATTCTGCAGCTATTGCATAAAATGTTCTTGTAAATATTTAGTAGGTCCATTTGGTCTATAGCATACACTATTATTATTGTTATTTTGAGATAGAGTCTCACTCTGTCACCTTGGCTAGAGTGCAGAGGTGTGATCTTGGCTCACTGTAACCTCTATCTCCCGGGTTTAAAGAATTCTTTTGCTTCAGCCTCCTGATTAGCTGGTACTACAGGTGTCTGCCACCTTGCCTTGCTAATTTTTTGTATTTAGTAAAGATGATGTCTCACCATGTTGCCTAGGCTGATCTCAAATTCCTAAGCTCAAGCAATCCACCCTCCTCAGCCTCCCAAAATACGAAGATTACAAGCATCAGCCATTGTACATAGTTAAGTGCAGACTTTTTTTTAATATTGAGATGGAGTTTCACTCTTGTTACCCAGGCTGGAGTGCAATGGCATGATCTTGTCTCACCACAACCTCTGCCTCCTGGGTTCAGGCAATTCTCCTGCCTCAGCCTCCTGAGTAGCTGGGATTACAGGCACATGCCACCATGCCCAGCTAATATTTTGTATTTTTAGTAGAGACAGAGTTTCACCATGTTGACCGGGATGGTCTCAATCTCTTGACCTCATGATCCACCCACCTCGGCCTCCCAAAGTGCTGGAATTACAGGTAGTGCAGATTAATATTAATGTTTCTTTGTTAATTTTCTGCTATAGATTCTGTCCAGTTTTTAATATAAGGGTTTAAAAACTCCAGCTATTTTTGGATTGGAACCTTTCTCTCTTTTTAGTTCTAATAATAATTGCTTAATGTATCTGGGTGCTGCAATGTTGGTTAATGTATATTTTAAACTGTTATATCTTCTTGCTGAATTGACCTGTTTATCGTTATTTAATGACTTTTTAGTTAGTCTCACAATTTTTATCTTGAAATCTATTATGTCAGACATGAGTGTAGATACTCTGGCACTTCCTTGGCTTCTGGTAACATGGAATATTTTTTCCGTTCCTTTGTTATTAGTGTATGTTTCTCTTTATAAGTAAACTGTGTTTCTTGTAGGCAACAGATCAATGGGTCTTGTGCTTTCATTCAGTCAGCCAATCTATGTATCTGATTGAAGAGTTTAACCTACTTACATTCCATATTATTATTGAAAGTGAAGACTTACTCCTGTCATTTTGTGATTAGTTTTTTTCTAGTTGTTTTGTGGTCTTCTCATTTTTCTTTTCTTCCTATTATCTTTTAATAAAGGTGACTTTCTCTGGTGATAGGATTTAGTTTCTTGCTTTTTATTTCTTTTATTTTTGTTTTTTTATTGTAATTTAGGTCCTGGGATACACGTGCAGATCATGCAGGACTGCTGCAGGATTACATACAGGGCAAGGTGGTTTGCTGCCTCCATCCCCCTATCAGCTATATCTGGCATTTCTCCCCACGTTATCTCTCCCCTATCTTCCCAACTCCCACTGTCCTTCCACTAGACCCCTCAACAAATCCCAGAATATTATGCTTTCCTCACTGTGTCCATGTGTTCTCATTATTCAACACCCAACTATGAATGAGAACATGCAGGGTTTGATGTTCTATTCTTGTGTCAGTTTGCTGAGAATGATGGTTTCCAGATTCATCCATGTCCCAGTAAAGGACACAAACTCATCATTTTTTAGGTTTTCCATGGTGCATATGTGCCACATTTCCCTTGTCCATTTTAACATCAATGGGCATTTGGGTTGGTTCCAGGCCTATGCTATTGTGAACAGTGCCTAAACGAACATACACGTGCATGTGTCTTTATCATAGAATGATCTGTAATCCTTTGTGTATATACCCAGTAATGGGATTGCTGGGTCAAATGGAATTTGTATTTCTAGAACTTTGAGGAATTGCCACTCTATCTTTCACAATGGTTGAACTAACTTATGCTCTGACCCACACTGTAAAAGTGTTCCTATTTCTCCACATCCTCTCTAGAATCTAATCTCTCCAGTTTTTTTAATGATTGTCAAACTAACTGGCATGATATGGTATCTCAATGTGGTTTTGATTTGCATTTCTCTAATGATGAATGATGATGAGCATTTTTTCATATGTTTGTTAGCCTCATATGTTTTCTTTTTAATAGTGTCTGTTCATAGAACAGAGGCCTTGGAGGGAACACCACACATCTACAACTATCTGATCTCTGAGAAACTTGACAAAAACAAGCAATGGGGTAAGTATTCCCTGTTTAATAAATAGCATTGGGAATACTGGCTAACAGTGTGCAGAAATCAGAAACTGGACCCCTTCCTGAAACTTTACACTAAAATTAACTCCAGATGGATTAAAGACTTAAACATAAGACCTAGCACTATAAAAACCCTAGAAGAAAACCTAGGCAAAACCATTCAGGACATAGGCACAGGCAAGGACTTCATGACTAAAACACCAAAAGCATTAGCAACAAAAGCCAAAATGAACAAATGGGACCTAATTAAACTCCAGAGCTTCTGTACAGCAAAAGAAACAATCATTAGAGTTAACTGGCAACCAACAGAAGGAAAAAAAGTTTTGCAATCTACCCATCTGACAAAGGGCTAATATCTGGAATCTACAAAGAATTGAAACAGATTTACAAGAAGAAAAATCCATTCAAAAGTAGGTGAAGGATATGAACAGACACTTTTCAACAGATGACATATATGAGGCCAAAAAACATATGAAAAACTCTAATCCTCACTGATTATTAGACAAATGCAAATCAAAATCACATTGAGATATCACCTCACGCCAGTTAGAATGGTGATCATTAAAAAATCTGAAGAAAACAGATGCTGGAGAGGATGTGGAGAAATAGCATCACTTTTACACTCTTGGTGGGAGTGTAAACTAGTTCATCCATTGTGGAAGACAGTGTGGTGCTTCCTCTAGGGCCTAGAAATAGAAATTCCATTTGACCCAGCAATCTCATTACTGGATATATGCCTAAAAGATTATAAATTATTTTATTATAAAGATGCATGCACACAAATGTTCATAGAGGCACTGTTTACAATAGAAAGACCTGCAACCAACACAAATGCCCATCGACAAGAGACTGGACAAGGAAATTGTGGCACATATACACCATGGAATACTATGCAGCCATAAAATATGATGAGTTTGTATCCTTTGTAGGAACATGGATAAATCTGGAAACCATCTTTCTCAGCAAACTGACACAAGAACAGAAAATAAAACACTGCATGTTCTCACTCACAGGTGGGTGTTGAGCAATGAGAACACAGGGACACAGGGAGGGGAGCATGACACACTGGGTTCTGTTGGTGGTGGCCAAGGGAGGGACAGCAGGGATGTGGGGAGGTCGGGGAGGGATAACATGGGGAGAAATGCCAGATGCAGTTGATGGGGGATGGAGGCAGCAGACCACATTGTTATGTGTGTACCTATGCAACAATCATGCATGATCTGCGCATGTACCCCAGGACATAAAGTACAGTTTCTCTAAAAAAAGAAAACTGTCTGTTCATAATCCTCACCCACTTTTGAATGGGTTTGTTTGTTTTCTTTTTTGTAAATCTGTTGTAATTCTTTGTAGATTCTGGACATTAGCCCTTTGTCAGATGGATAGATTGCAAAAAATTTTACCCATTCTGTTGGTTGCTGGTTCACTCTAATGATTGTTTCTTTTGCTGTGCAGAGCTCTGGAGTTTAATTAGGTCCCATTTGTCTATTTTGGCTTTTGTTGCCAATGCTTTTGGTGTTTCAGCAATGAAGTCCTTACCTATACCTATGTCCTGAATGGCTTTGCCTAGGTTTTCTTCTAGAGTTTTTATGGTGTTAGGTCTTATGTTTAAGTCTTTAATCTATCTGGAGTTAATTTTAGGACAAGGTGTCAGGAAGGGGCCCAGTTTCTGCTTTCTGCACATGGCTAGTCAGTTTTCCCAACACCATGTATTAAACAGGGAATACTTTCCCCATTGCTTGTTTTTGTCAGGTTTGTCAAAGATCAGATATTTGTAGATGTGTGGCATTACCTCCAAGGCCTCTTTTATATTACATTGTTTGTATATCTGGTTTGGTACCAGTACCATGTTGTTTTGATTACTGTATTCTTATAGTTTGAAGTCAGGTAGCATGATGCCTCCAGCTTTGTTGCTTTTGTTTAGGTTTTTCTTGGCTATGCAGGCTGTCTTTTGGTTTCATATGAATTTAAGGTGTTTTTGTTGTCACTTCTGTGAAGAAAGTCATTGGTAGCTTGATGTGGATAACATTGAATCTATCAATTACTCTGGGCAGTATGGCCATTTTCACGATATTGATTCTTCCTAACCATGAGCATGGAACTATTTTCCATTTGTTTGTGTCCTCTCTTATTTTGTTGAGCAGTGATTTGTAGTTCTCCTTGAAGAGGTCCTTTACATCCTTTGTTTGTTGTGGTCCTAAGTATTTTATTCTCTTTGTAACAATTGTGAATGGGAGTTAGCTCTTGATTTGGCTCTCTGGATCTTGCTTTATGTTTTTGTGTATGTATTTTGTGTGTGTGTGTGTGTGTGTGTGTGTGTGTGTGTGTGTTTTAGGTTATCACAAGGCTTGCAAATAGTATTTTATAATTAATTATTTTATAAAGTAAGGACTGACACTTTTTATGTAAACAAGCAAACAAGCTAAATAAAATTAACAAAATTCTATGCATTAACTTTGTCCTCCTGCTTTTAATTTTTCTTTTGTTTCTATTTATATATTTTTGTACTATCTATATCTCAAAAAATTTATACTTGCTATTTTTGAGTGGTTTCTTGTTTGTTCTTTTTATATAAGATAAGAATAATTTACTCACCACAATTACAGTAATATAGTATTCTGTGTTTTTATGTGTACTTACTATTACTAGTGGTTATTTTGCCTTCAGATGATTACTCATTGCTCATTAATGGCCTTTTATTTCTGACTGAAATACTTCCTTTAGCATTTCTTGTCAAATAGGTTAATGTTTATGAAAGTCCTCAGCTTTCATTTGTATAAAAAATTATTTGTTTTTTTATGTTTGATAGATACTTTGCCAGACACACCATTCTAGGATAAACTTTTTTTTCCTTCAACACTTTAAATATGTCATGTCACTCTCTCCTTGCCTGTAAGGTTTTCACTTAACAGTTTGCTGCCAGCAATTAATAGCCTACCAACTAAAAAAAGCCCAGGTCCAGACGGGTTTACAAATAAATTCTACCAGACACACAAAGAGGAGCTGGTACCATTCCTCCTGAAAATTTTCTAAACAGTGCAAAAAGGAGGAATCCTCCTCAACTCATTTTATGAGACCAACGTCATGCTAATACCAAAACCGGGCAGAGAAGTGACAGAAAAGAAAACTTCAAGCAAATATCCCTGATGAACATTGACGCAAGAATTGTGAATGAAATGCTGGCAAACAGAATGCAACAGCAAATCAAAAAGCTTATTTATCATGATCTAGTAGGATTCATCCCTGGGACGCAAAGCTGGTTAAACATACACAAGCCTATAAATGTAATCCATCACATAAACAGAGCCAAAGACAAAAACCACATGATTATCTCAATACATGCAAAAAAGGCCTTTGACAAATTCAACAGTCCTTTATGTTAAAAACCCTCAATAAACTAGTTATCGATGGTATTTATTACAAAATAGTAAAAGCTATTATGGCAAACCCAAAGCCAATATCATACTGAATGGGCAAAAACTGGAAGCATTCCCTTTGAAATCCTGCACAAGACAAGGATACTGTCTCTCACTACTCCTATTCAATATAGTATTGCAAGTTCTAGCCAGAGCAATCAGGTAAGAAAAAGAAATAAAGAATATTCAATTACAAAAAGAGAAAGTCAAATTGTCTCTATTCGCAGATGACCTGATTGTATGTTTAGAAGACCACAAAGTCTAAGCCCAAAATCTCCTGAAACTGATAAGCAACTTCAGCAAAGTCTCAGGATACAAAATCAATGTGCAGAAATCACAAACATTTCTATACACGAACAACACACAAACAGAGAACGAAATCAGAAGTGAACTCTCATTCAGAATCACTACAAAGAGAATAAAATGCCTAGGAATACAACTAACAAAGGATGTAAATGACCTCTTCAAGGAGGACTGCAAACCACTGCTCAACGAAATAAGAGAGGACAAAAACAGATGGAAAAACATCCCATGCTCATGGTTGGGAAGAATCAACATCGTGAAAATGGCCAAACTGCCCAAAGTAATTTGTGGATTTAATGCTATTCTCATCAAGCTACTGATAACCTTCTTCACAAAACTGGAAAAAAGCACTTCAAACTTCATATGGAACCAAAGGGAGCCCAAATTATCCTCAGCCAGAACAATCCTAAGCAAAAAGAAAAACGCTGGAGTTATCACACTGCCTGCTTTCAAACTATACCAAAGGCCACAGGAATCAAAACAGCATGGTACTGGTACCAAAACAGAGACATATACCAATGGAACAGAACAGAGGCCTCAAAAGCAACCCCACACATCCACAGTCATCTGATCTTTTTTTTTTCTTTTTTATTGTATTTTAAGTTTTGGGGTGCATGTGCAGAAAGTGCAAAATAGTTGCATAGGTACACAGATGGCAGTGTGTTTTGCTGCCTTCCTGCCCCTCACCCACATTTGGCATTTCTCCCCAGTCTATCCCTCCCCAGCTACCCCCGCTGCTGTCCCTCCCCATTCCCCCAATAAACCCTGATGTGTAGTACTCCCTTCCCTGTGTCCATGTGTTCTCATTTTTCCTTACCCGCCTATGAGTGAGAATATGTGGTATTTCATTTACTGTTCTTGTGTCAGTTTGCTGAGAATGATGTTCTCCAGTTTCATCCATGTCCTTACAAAGGACACAAACTCATAGTTTTTGATTGCTGCATAATATTCTATGGTTTACATGTGCCACATTTTCCCAGTTCAGTCTATCATTGATGGGCATTTGGGTTGGTTCCAGGACTTTGCTATTGTAAACAGTGCTGCAATGAACATTCGTGTGCATGTGTCCTTATAGTAGAACGATGTATAGTCTTTTGGATATCTACCCAGTAACGGGATTGCTGGGTCAAATGGAATTTCTATTTCTAAGGCCTTGAGGAATCGCCACACTGTCCTCTACAATGGTTGAACTAATTTACACTCCCACCAGCAGTGTAAAAGTGTTCCTATTTCTCCACATCCTCTCCAGCATCTGTTGTCTCCAGATTTTTTAATGATTGCCATTCTAAATGGTGTCAGATGGTATCTCAGTGTGGTTTTGATTTGCATCTCTGTAATGACCAGTGATGATGAGCATTTTTTCATATGTCTGTTGGCCTCATGTATGTCTTCTTTTGTAAAGTGTCTGTTCATAACCTTTGCCCATTTTTGAATGGGTTTGTTTGTTTTTTCCTGTAAATCTGTTTGAGTTCTTTGTAAATTCTGGATATCAGCCCTTTGTCAGATGGGTAAACTGCAAATTTTTTTTTTCCATTCTGTTGGTTGCCGATTCACTCTAGTGACTGTTTCTTTTGCCGTGCAGAAGCTGTGGAGTTTCATTAGGTCCCATTTGTCTATTTTGGCTTTTGTTGCCAATGCTTTTGGTGTTTTGCTCATGAAGTCCTTGCCTACTCCTATGTCCTGAATGGTTTTGCCTAGATTTTCTTCCAGGGTTTTTATGGTTCCAGGTCTTATGTTTAAGTCTTTACTCCATCTGGTGTTAATTTTAGTGTAAGGTGTCAGGAAGGAATCCAGTTTCTGCTTTCTGCACATGGCTAGCCAGTTTCCCAACACCGTTTATTAAACAGGGAATCCTTTCCCCATTGCTTGTTTTTGTCAGGTTTATCAAAGATTGTATGGTTGTACATATGTTGTGTTGCCTCTGATGTCTCTGATCTGTTCCATTGGTCTACATCTCTGTTTTGTTACCAGTACTATCCTGTTTTGATTACTATAGCCTTGTAGTATAGTTTGAAGTCCGGTAGGGTGATGCCTCCTGCTGTGTTCTTTTTGCTTAGAATTGACTTGGCTACGTGGGCTCTCTTTTGGTTCCATATGAAGTTCATGGTGGATTTTTTCAGTTCTGTGAAGAAAGTCAATGGTAGCTTGATGAAGATAGCGTTGATTCTGTAAATTACTTTGGGCAGTATAGCCATTTTCACAATATTGATTCTTCGTAACCATGGACATGGAATGTTTCTCCATCTGTTTGTGTCCTCTCTTATTTCGTTGAGCAGTGGTTTGTAGTTTTCCTTGAAGAGGTCCCTTACATTCTTTGCAAGTTGTATTCCTAGGTATTTTATTGTTTTTGTAGCAATTGTGAATGGCAGTTCATTCTTGATTTGGCTGTCTTTAAGTCTGTTATTGGTATACAGGAATGCTTGTGATTTTTGCACATTGATTTTATATCCTGAGACTTTGCTGAAGTTGCTTATCAGTTTCAGGAGTTTTGGGGCTGAGGCTATGGGGTCTTCTAGATATACTATCTTGTCATCTGCAAATAGTGACAATTTGGCTTCCTCCTTTTCTATTTGAATACCCTTTATTTCTTTTTCTTGCCTGATTGCTCTGGCTATGACTTCCAGTACTATATTGAATAAGACTGGTGAGAGGGGCATCATTGTCTAGTGCCAGATTTCAAAGGGAATGCTTTCAGTTTTTGTCCTTCCAATATGATATTGGCTTTTGGTTTGTCATAAATAGCTTTTATTACTTTGAGATACGTTCCATCAATACCGAGTTTATTGAGGGTTTTTAGCATAAACGGCTGTTAAATTTTGTCAAATGCCTTCTCTGTGTCAATTGAGATAATCATGTGGTTTTTGGTTTTGGTTCTGTTTATGTGGTGAATTACGTTTATAGACTTGCGTATGTTGAACCAGCCTTGCATCCCCGGGATGAATCCTACTTGATCATGATGGATAAGTTTTTTGATGTTCTGTTGCAGTTGGCTTGCCAATATTTTATTGAAGATTTTTGCATCTATGTTCATCATGGATATTGGCCTGAAGTTTTTTTTTTCTTGTTGAGTCTCTGCCGGTTTTTGGTATCAGGATGATGTTGGTCTCATAAAATGATTTGGGAAGGATTCCCTCTTTTTGGATTATTTGAAATAGCTTCAGAAGGAACGGTACCAGCTCCTCTTTGTGTGTCTGCTAGAATTCGGCTGTGAACCCACCTGGACCTGGGCTTTTTTTGAGTGGTAGGCTCTTAATTGCTGCCTCGACTTCAGACCTTGTTATTGGTCTGTTTATACTTTCAACTTTCTCCTGGTTTAGACTTGGGAGGACACAGATGTCCAGGAATTTATCCATTTCTTCTAGGTTTAGTAGTTTATGTGCATAGAGTTGTTTGTAGTATTCTATGATGATGATTTGAATTTCTGTGGAATCTGAGGTGATTTCCCCTTTATCATTTTTTATTGCATCTATTTGGTTCTTCTCTTTTTTCTTTTTTATCAGTCTTGCTAGTGGTCTATTTTGTTGGTCTTTTCAAAAAAACAGCTCTTGGATTTATTGATTTTTTTGAAGGGTTTTTCGTGTCTCTATCTCCTTCAGTTCTCCTCTAATTTTAGTTATTTCTTGTCTTCTGCTAGGTTTTGAGATTTTTTGATCTTGCTCCTCTAGCTCTTTCTATTTTGATGTTAGGGTGTTAATTTTGGATCTCTCCACTCTTCTCATGTGGGCACTTATTGCTATATATTTTCCTCTAGAGACTGCTTTAAATGTGTCCCAGAGATTCTGGTATGTTGTGTCTTCATTCTCGTTGGTTTCGAAGAACTTCTTTATTTCTGCCTTCATTTCATTGTTTATCCAATCAACATTCAAGAGCCAGTTGTTCAGTTTCCATGATGCTGTGTGGTTCTGAGTTTGTTTCTAAATTCTGAGTTCTAACTTGATTGCACTATGGTCTGAGAGACTGTTTGTTATGATTTCAGTTGTTTTTAATTTGCTGAGGAGTGCTTTACTTCCAATTATGTGGTCAATTTTAGAGTAGGTGTGATGTGGTGCTGAGATGAATGTATATTCTGTGGATTTGGGGTGGAGAGTTCTGTAACTGTCTATCAGGTTTGCTTGTTCCAGGTCTGAGTTCAAGCCCTGGATATCCTTGTTGATTTTCTGTCTGGTTGATCTGTCTAATATTGACAGTGGAGTGTTAAAGTCTCCCACTATTATTGTGTGGGAGTCTAAGTCTCTTTGTAAGTCGTTAAGAACTTGCCTTATATATCTGCGTGCTCCTGTATTGGGTCCATATATATTTAGGATCTTTAGCTCCTCTTGTTGTATCGATCCTTTTACCATTATGTAATGACCTTTTTTGTCTCTTTTGATCTTTGTTGCTTTAAAGTCTATTTTATCAGATACGAGAATTGCAACTCCTGCTTTTTTTTTTGCTCTCCATTTGCTTGGTAAATCTTCCTCCATCCCTTTATTTTGAGCCTTTGTGTATTCTTGCTGTGAGATGGGTTTCCTGGATACAGCACACTGATGGGTTTTGATTTTTTATTCAATTTGCCGGTCTGTGTCTTTTGATTGGTGCATTTAGCTCATTTACAATTAGGGTTAATATTGTTATGTGTGAATTTGATACTGCCATTTTGATGCTAGCTGGTTGTTTTGCCAGTTAGTTGATGCAGGGTTTTTTTGTTGTTGTTGATGCTCTTTAGCATTTGGTATGTTTTTAGAATGACTGGTACTGGTTGTTCCTTTTTAGGTACAGTGCCTCTTTCAGGAACTCTTGTAAAGCAGTCTTGGTGGTGACAACATCTCTGAGTACTTGCTTTTTTGTGAAGAATTTTATTTTTCCTTCACTTATGAAGCTCAGGTTGGCTGGATATGAAATTCTGGGTTGAAAGTTCTTTACTTTAAAGATGTTGAATATTGGCCCTCACTCTCTTCTGGCTTGTAGAGTTTCTGCCGAGAGATCTGCTGTGAGTCTAATGGGCTTCCCTTTGTGGGTGACCCGACCTTTCTCTCTGGCTGCTCTTAGTATTTTCTCCTTCATTTTCACCCTGGTGAATCTGACGTTTATGTGCCTTGGGGTTGCTCTTCTTGCGGAATATCTTTGTGGTGTTCTCTGTATTTCCTGGACTTGAATATTGGCCTGCTGCTAGGTTGGGGAAATTTTCCTGGATAATATCCTGAAGAGTATTTTCCAGCTTGGATTCATTCTTTTTGTCACATTCTGGTACACCTATCAAACGTAGGTTAGGTCTCTTCACATAGTCCCACATTTCTTGGAGACTTTGTTCATTCTTTTTTGCACTTTTTCTCTAATATTGTTTTCTCATTTAGTTTCATTGAGTTGATCTTTGACTTCTGATATTCTTTCTTCTGCTTGGTCAATCCAGCTGTTGAAACTTGTGCATGCTTCGTGAAGTTCTTGTGTTGTGTTTTTCAGCTCCTTCAATTCATTCATATTCCTCTCTATGTTGTCCATTTTTGTTATTATTTCCTCAAATATTTTTTCAAGGTTCTTAGTTCCTTTGCATTGATTTAGAACATGTTCTTTTAGCTCACAGAAGTTTCTCATTATCCACCTTCTGAAGTCTGATTCCGTCATTTCGTCACACTCATTCTCCGTCCAGCTTTGTTCCCTTGCTGGTGAGGAGTTTTGGTCCTTTGTAGTAGGTGAGGTGTTTTGGTTTCGGGTGTTGTCCTCTTTTTTGTGCTGGGTTCTTCCCATCTTTGTGGATTTATCCACCTGTCATCTGAGTAGTTGCTGGCTCTTCGATCAGGCCTCTGAGTGTATGCCCAGATGGTTTACACTGAAGTATTTCTGTTACTTAGTTTTCCTTTTGACAGTCTAGCCCCTCTGCTTTACGGCTGCTGAGGTCCACTCCAGTCCCTGCTGCTGTGGGCTTTGCCCTGCTGCTGTGGGCTTCACCCTGCTGCTGTGGGCTCCTCCCTTCTGTCCTGGGCTCCACCCTGTTGCCGGTGGCTCTGCCCTGCTGTTGTGACCTCCGTCCTGTTGGCCGAGTCTCTCTGTTATGGCGGGTTGCCTTGGCTCCGTCAGCAATGGGCGTGTACCTCAGTAGGGGCGGAATGCCTCGGTAGTGTCAGACGGCCCTCCACCACGGAGCTGCACCTTTCTGCATTCAGCTGTGCCAGCAGTGAAACTCTCAACCCCGAACATTTCAAATCGCTGTTTTCTCCCTGTGGGGGTGGGAACTGCCAAGCCTGATCACCTGGCTCCCTGCCTCAGAGCCCTCTCTTTCTCTATTTTTTTTTAAGTTGAACGGATGACTCTCTCCCAGGTGTTTTCGTCGCCTGCTCATAGGGCACCATGATCTGTGTGATTTCCCATGCAGAGGCCCAATGCACCAGCTCAAATTTCACTTCCTGGGAATCTCCTTTTCTGGCTCACTGTCCAAGTCCCATTTAATCAGATGGATATGCTAATCTGCCCTCCCAAATCTCAAATTCCCGGTTTAACAGGGCACCCAGATCAGCGCGTTTTGTGCGGGGTGCCGCTGCAGTGCGGCACCGGTCGAAACTGCTGGCACAAGCCGAGAGGGCTGCACTGGCTTCCCATGACTCTCCTTCACCTGGGAATTTCCCCATTCTGTGGGCAACAAAGATCCGTCTGAAAATGTGGCTAGGACTCACCCTCTGCACCTTCAGTGAGAGCTGCAATCTTGAGTTGTTCCTACTGTGCCATCTTGGAAAACTCCCAGTCATCTCATCTTTGACAAACCTGAGAAAAACAAGCAATGGGGAAAGGATTTCCTGTTTAATAAATGGTGTTTGGACAACTGGTTAGCCATTTGCAGATAGCAGAATCTAGATCGCTTCCTGACAGCTTACACTAAAATTAACTCCAGATAGATAAAAGATCTAAACATAAGACCTAACACCATAAAGCCCTAGAAGAAAACCTAGG
The DNA here is from genome assembly GCF_049354715.1 of Callithrix jacchus. Taxonomy (NCBI): domain Eukaryota; kingdom Metazoa; phylum Chordata; class Mammalia; order Primates; family Cebidae; genus Callithrix; species Callithrix jacchus. Next base: position 64,314,586 of record NC_133524.1, on the reverse strand, counting down.
CAAAATCATTCAGGACATAGTCATAGGCAAGGCCTTTATGGCTAAAACACCAAAAGCAATGGCAACAAGAGCCAAAATAGATAAATGGGATCTAATTAAACTCCAGAGCCTCTGCACAACAAAGGAACAATCATTAGAGTGACTGGCAACCAACAGAATAGGAAAAAACTTTTGCACTCTACCCATCTGACAAAGGGCTAATATCCAGAATCTACGAATAAATAAAACAGATTTACAAGCAAAAAACAAACCCATTCAAAAGTGGTTGAAGGACATGAACAGACACTTTACAAAAGAGGACATTGATGAGACCAACAAAAAGATGAAAAAATGCTCATTATCACTGATTATTAGAGAAATGTGGAAGACAGTGTGACAATTCCTCCAGGATCTGGAAATAAAAATTCCATTCACTCAGCAATCCCATTACTGCGTATACACCCAAAGAATTATAAATTGCTCTATAATAAAGACACATGCACACATATGTTCATAATGTCACTGTTTACAATAACAAAGACCTGGAACCAACCCAAATGTCCATCAATGATAGAATGGATAAAGAAAATGTGGCACATATACACCATGGAATACTACAGAACCATAAAAAGTGGTGAGTTCATGTCCTTCATAGGGATATGGATGAATCTGGAAACCATCATTCTCAGCAAACTGACACAAGAACAGAAAACCGAACACCATATATTATAACTCATAGACGGGTGTTAAGCAATTAGAACACGTGGACACAGGGGTGAGTATCACACACTGCAGTTAGTTGGGAGGGGCCAGGAGAGGGCAGTGGGGGTGGGGATGGTGGGGAGGGATAATGAGAGGAGAAATACCAGGTATAGGTGATGGGGAGCTGAAGGCAGTAAACCACTTTGTCATTTATGTACCTATCCAACAATCCTGTATGATCTGCACATGTACCCCAAACCTAAAGTACAATTTTAAAAAAGAAAGTTTGCTGCCAAATGGATTGGAGCTCAACTGCATTCTCTGTCTTTTATCTTACTGATTTTAGAATCCTTTCTTTATCTTTCACCTTTGGGAGTTTGATCATTAAATGCCTGAGGCAGTCCTGTGTGTTAAATCTATTTGTTTTATAACTTATTTTATTTGGATATTGATGCCTTTTTCTAGGTTTGAGACATTCTTTATTATTATTAATTAGTATAAACTATCTAGCACTGTCGTACTCTATCTTTTCTTTAGGCCAATTGCTCTTAGATTTGCCCTTTTGAGGCTGCTTTTCTAGACCCCGTATGCATGCATAATTCTTGTTTATTCTTTTTTGTTGTTGTCGTTGTATCCTCTTACTGTGTATTTTTTTAATTGCATTTTAGGTTTTGGGGTACATGTGAAGAACATGCAAGATTGCTGCATAGGTACACACATGGCAGTGAGATTTGCTGCCTGCCTCCCCATCACCTATATCTGGCATTTCTCCCCATGCTATCTCTCCCCAACTCCCCACCCCACACTGCCCCTCCCCAATTTCACCCCAACAGACCCCAGTGTGTGATGCTCCCCTCCCTGTTTCCATGTGTTCACATTGTTCAACACCCGCCTATGAGTGAGAACATGCAGTGTTTTATTTTCGGTTCTTGTGTCAGTTTGCTAAGAAGGATGGTTTCCAGGTTCATCCAAGTCCCTATAAAGGACACGAACTCATTATTTTTGATGGCTGCATAATATTCCATGGTGTATATGTGCCACATTTTTCCTGTCCAGTATATCGTTGATGGTCATTTGGATTGGTTCTAGGTCTTTGCTATTGTAAACTGTGTTGCAATGAACATTTGTGTGCATGTATCCATATACTAGAATGATTTATAATTTTTTCAATATATACCCAGTAATGGGATTGCTGGGTCAAATGGAATTTCTATGTCTATGTCCTTGAGGAATCACCACACTGTCTTCCACAATGGTTGAACTAATTTACACTCCTAGCAACAGTGTATAAGTGTTCCTATTTCTCCACATCCTCTGCAGCATTTGTTGTCTCCAGATTTTTTAATGACCACCATTCTAACTGGCATGAGATGGTATCTCAATGTAGTTTTCATTTGCATTTCTCTAATGACTAGTGACTATGAGCATTTTTTTATGTTTGTTGGCCTCATATATGTCTTCTTTTGTAAAGTATCTGTTCATATCCTTCACCCACCTTTGAATGGGCTTGTTTTTTTCCTGTAAATCTGTTTGAGTTCTTTGTAGATTCTGGATATCAGCCCTTTGTCAGATGGGTAGACTGCAAATTTTTTTCCAATTCTGTTGGTTGCCGATTCACTCTAATGACTGTTTCTTTTGCTGTGCAGAAGCTGTGGAGTTTGATTAGGTCCCATTTGTCTACTTTGGCTTTTGCTGCCAATGCTTTTGGTGTTTTGATCATGAAGTCCTTGCCTATGCCTATGTCCTGAATGGTTTTGCCTATATATTCTTCCAGGGTTTTTATGGTGTTAGATCTTATGTTTAAGTCTTTAATCTATCTGGAGTTAATTTTAGTATAAGCTGTCAGGAAGGGGTCTAGTTTCTGCTTTCTGCACACTGCTAGCCAGTTTTTCCAACACCATTTATTAAACAGTGAACCCTTTCCCTATTGCTTGTTTTTGTCAGGGTTGTCAAAGATCAGATGGTTGAAGAAGTGTTGTGCTGTTTCCGAAGCCTCTGTTTTGTTCCATTTATTTATATCTCTGTTTTGGTACCAGTATCACACTGTTTTGGTTACTGCAGCCTCCCGCTGTGTTTTTTTTACTTAGAATTGACTTGGCTATGCGGGCTCTCTTTTGGTTCAGTATGAAGTTTACTGTGTTTTTTTCCAGTTCTGTGAAGAGGTCATTGATAGCTTGGTGGGGATAGCATTGAATCTGTAAATTACTTTGGACAATAAGGCCATTTTCACGATGTTGATTCTTCTTAACCATGAACATGGAATGTTTCTCCATCTGTTTGTGTCCTCTATTATTTCAGTCTGCTATTGGTGTATAGGAATGCTTTTGATTTTTGCATGTTGATTTTTTATCCTGAGACTTTGCTGAAGTTGCTTATCAGTTTCAGGATATTTTGGACTGAGACGATGGGGTCTTCTAGATATAGAATTATGTCATCTGCAAATAGTGACAATTTGGTTTCCTCCTTTGCTGTTTGAATACCCTTTATTTTTTTTTCTTGCCTGATTGCTCTGGCTAGAATTTCCAGTACTATATTGAATAGGAGTGGTGAGAGAGGGCATCCTTGTCTAGTGCCAGATTTCAAAGGGAATGCTTTCATTTTTTGCCTATTCAGTATGATATTGGCTGTTGGTTTGTCATGAAAAGCTTTTATTATTTTGAGATACATTCTGTCAATACCTAGTTTATTGAGGGTTTTTAGCATCAAGCACTGCTGAATTTTCTCAAGGGCCTCTGCATTGATTAACATAATCATGTTGTTTTTGTCTTTGGTTCTGTTTATTTTGTGAATTTTGTTTATAGACTTTCATATGTTGAACCAGCCTTGCATCCATGGGATGAATCCTAGTTGCTCATGGTGGATAAGCTTTTTGATGTGCTGTTGCAATCTGCTTGCCAGTATTCTATTGAAGATTTTTGCATCTATGTTCATCATGGATATTGGCCTGAAGTTTTCTTTTCTTGCTGAGTCTCTGCCAGGTTTTGGTATCAGGATGACTTTGGTCTTATAAAATGATATGGGAATGATTCCCTCTTTTGAATTGTTTGTAATATTTTCAGAAGGAATGGTACCAGCTCCTCTTTGTATGTCTGGTAGAATTCAGCTGTGAACCCATCTGGACCTGGGCTTTTTTTTTGGGTTCTGGGCTCTTAATTGCTGCCTCAACTTCAGAACTCGTTACTGGTCTATTCAGGGTTTTGACATTGTCCTGGTTTAGGCTTGGGAGGATGCAAGTGTCCAGGAATTTATCCATTTCTTCCAGGTTTACTAGTTTATGTGCATAGAGTTGTTTGTAATAGTCTCTAATGATGCTTTGAATTTCCGTGGAACTTGTGGTTATATTCCCTTTATCGTTTTTTATTGCATCCATTTGATTATTCCCTCTTTTCTTTTTTATCAGTCTGGCTAGTGGTCTAGCCAGATCTTTGTTGATCTTTTTGAAAAACGATCTCCTGGATTTATTGATTTTTTGAAGGGTTTTTTTGTGTCTCTATCTCCTTCAGTTCTGCTCTGATCTTAGTTATTTCTTGTCTTCTGTTAGGTTTTGAGTTTTTTTGATCTTGTGCCTACAGCTCTTTCAATTTTGATGATTGGGTGTCGATTTTACGTCTCTCCTTGCTTCACATTTGGGCATTTATTGCTATATATTTTCCTCTAGAGACAGCTTTAAATTTGTCCCAGACGTTCTGGTATGTTGTGTCTTCATTCGTGTTGGTTTCAAAAAAGATATTTATTTCTGCCTTCATTTCATTGTTTATCCAGTCAACATTCAAGAGCCAGTTGTTCAGTTGCCATGAAGCTGTGCTGTTCTGAGTTAGTTTCTGCACTGTGGTTGGAGAGACTGTTCGTTATGATTTCCGTTCTTTTGCGTTTGCTGAGGAGTGATTTACTTTCAATTACGTGGTCAATTTTAGAGTAGGTGTGATGTGCTGAGAAGAATGTATATTCTGTGGATTTGGGGTGGAGAGTTCTGTAAATGTCTGTTAGATTTGCTTGGTCCTGGTCTGAGTTCAAGTCCTGGATATCCTTGTTAATTTTCTGTCTCGTTGATTTGTCTAATATTGACAATGAGTTGTTAAAATCTCCCACTATTATTGTGTGGGAATCTAAATCGTTTTGTAAGTCATTAAAAACTTGCCTTATGTATCTGGGTGCTCCTGAATTGTGTTCATATATATTTAGGATCATTAGCTCTTCTCGTTGCATTGATCATTTTACCATTATGTAATATCCTTCTTTGTCTCTTTTGATCTTTGTTGCTTTAAAGTGTATTTTATCAGAGATGAGAATTGCAGCTCCTGCTTTTTTTTTTTGCTCTCCATTTGCTTGGTAAATCTTCCTACATCCCTTTATTTTGAGCTTCTGTGTATCCTTGCACATGAGATGGGTTTCCTGGATACAACACACTGATGGGTTTTGGCTTTTTATCCAATTTGCCAGTCTGTGTCTTTTGATTGGTGCATTTAGCCCATTTACATTTAGGGTTAATATTGTTATGTGTGAATTTGATTCTGCCATTTTGATGCTAGCTGGCTGTTTTGCTCATTAGTTGATGCAGTTTCTTCATTGTGTTGAGGTTTTTTACCATTTGGTATGTTATTGGAGTGGCTGGTACTGGTTCTTCCCTTATATGTTTAGTGCCTCTTTCAGAAGCTCTTGTAAAGCAGGACTGGTGCCGATGAAATCTCTGAGTACTTGCTTGTTCACAAAGGATTTTATTTTTCCTTCAATTATGCAGCTTAATTTGGCTGGATATGAAATTCTGGGTTGAAAGTTCTTTTATTTTAGGATGTTGAATATTGGCCCCTACTGTCTTCTGGCTGTAGGGTTTCTTCTGAGAGATCTGCTGTGAGTCTGATGGGCTTCTCTTCGTGGGTAACCCGACCTTTTTCTCTGGCTGCCCTTAGCATTTTCTCCTTCATTTCAACCCTGGTGAATCTGATGATAATGTGCCTTGGGGTTGCTCTTCTTGAAGACTATCTTTGTGGTGTTCTCTGTATTTTCTGGACTTGAATATTGGCCTGCCTTGCTAGGTTGGGGAAGTTTTCCTGGATAATATCCAGAAGAGAATATTCCAGCTGGGATTCATGCTCTTTGTCACATTTAGGTACACCTATAAAATGTAGATTAGGTCTTTTCACATCGTCCTATGTAGCTTGGAGACTTTGTTCATTCCTTTTTACCCCTTTTTCTCTAATCTTGCCTTCTCATTTTATTTCATTGAGTTGATCTTCAGCCTCTGATATCCTTTCTTCTGCTTGGTCCATTTGGCTATTGAAACTTGTGTATGCTTTGTGAAGTTCTCGTATTGTGTTTTTCAGCTCCATCAATTCACTTATATTCCTAAGTTGTTTATTCTCATTAGCACTTTGTCAAATATTTTTTCAAGTCTCAGTTTCTCTGCTTTGGGTTAGAACATGTTCTTTTAGCTCATGGATGTTTTCTATTACCCACCTTCTGAAGCCTGATTCTGTCAATTCATCATACTCATTCTAAATCCAGCATTATTCCCTTGCTGGTGAGATGTTGTGATCCCTTGTAGGAGGAGAGATGCACTGGTTTTGGGTGTTTTCATCCTTTTTGCACTGGTTTCTTCCCATCTTTGTGGATTTATCCACCTGTCATCTTTGTAGTTTTTAACTTTCAGAATGGGTGTCTGAGTGGACATCCAGTTTGTTGATGATGAAGTTATTTCTTTCTGTTTCTTAGTTTTCTTTCTAACAGTCTGGCCCCTCTGCTATAGGACTGCTGAGGTCCACTCCAGGCCCTGCTTGCCTGGGGATCAGCTGCAGCAGCTGCAGAACAGTAAACGTTGCTGCCAGTTTCTTCTTCTACTATCTTTATCCCAGAAGGATACCTGCCAGATGTCACTCTGAGCTGTCCTTTATGAGGTGATTCTTTGGATATATGGGGGTCAGGGAGCTGCTTGAGGAGACACTCTGTCCTATATGGGAGCTCGAGTACTGAGCTGTGAGCTCCATTGTTCATTCAGAGCTGCTGGGCAGGTACGTTTAAATCTGCTGCAGCAGAGCTCATAAACCTCCTTTTCCCCTGCCCCAGGTGCTCTGTCTTTGAGATTTAGGGCTTTATTTATGAGCTTCTGTTGTGCTGCTGCCTTTTTTCAGGGCTGTCCTGCCAAGTGAGGAGGCAGCCTAGTCACTGTCTGCCTTCAGAAGCTTTGCTGAATTGCTGTGGGCTCTGCCCAGCTGCCGTGTAAACTTCCCTCCAGTCCTGTTTATACAGGCGTAGTTGGAACTGCCTCAGCAGTGGAAGCCCATCTCTGTAATGGCGGACTCTCTTCATAATGGTGGGCTGCCTCGGTAATGGCGGGCTGCCTCTGCAATGGCAATCTACCTCCATAGTGGTAGACTGCCTCGGTAATGATGGATGCCCCTCCACCACAGAGCTGGACTGTTCTGGGTTCAGCTGTGCTTGCTGTGAAACTGCCAATCCAGAACCTTTCTGATTGCTGTTTTTTTGTGGGGTTAGAACAAGCCAAGCCAGATCACCTGGCTCCCTGCCTCAGAGCCTTTTTTTTTTTTTTTTTTTTTAGTTGAATGGTCAACTCTTTTGCAGGTGTTCAAGTTGCCTGTTGAAAAGGCGCTGGGATCTGGGTGATTTCCTGTGTGGTGACTCACTGCGCTGGCTGAAACAGTGGCACTGAGATTCATGGTGCCCTTTTTGTCTGGGAATCTCCTGGCCTGGCTCCCTGTTTAAGTTCCCTTTTTAATCAGATGAATTGGTGACTCTGCCTTCCTGGAGCTCTAACTCCCAGCTAAAATGGCACCTGGACCCATGTATTTTGTAATGAGAACCACTGCAATGGGGCACTAGCACAGCAGCTGCACCAGCCAAAAAACAGCCACGCTGGTGAAAACAGCTGCACCATCCAAATCAGCCATGCTGGCCAAACCAGCTGTGCTGGCAACCCATGGGGCTCCTCTGCCTGGGAATCTCCTGGTCTGTGGGCAATAAAAATCCATCTGGGGATGTGGTGTCCACTCATCCTCCATGCTTTTGCTGTGAGCTGTAATCCTGAGCTGCTCCTAATAGACCACCTTGGATCCCTCCCTTGCTGTGTATTTTCATATAGCCTGTTTCCAGGCTCACTAATACTTCTGCTTGATCAATTCTGCTATTAAAATTTGTACTAGTTTGTTTTCACACTGATGATAAAGACATACCTGAGACTTGGTAGTTTGTAAAGAAAAAGAGGTTTAATGGACTCACAGTTTCATGTGGCTGGGGAGGCCTCAAAATCATGGTGGAAGGCACAAGGAGGACATCTTACATGACAGCAGACAAGAGAGAATGAGAGATACAAGTGAAAAGGTAAACCACTTACAAAATTATTGGATCTCATGAGACTTATTTACTACCATGAAAAGAGTATGGGGAAAACTGCTCCATGATTCTATTGTCTCCAGCCAGATTTATCCTACAATACATGAGAATTATGGGTGCTACAGTTGAAGATGCAATTTGGGTGGGGACACAGCCAAACTTTCCCACCCTGGCCCCTCCCAAATCTCATGTTCTCACACTTAAAACCAGTCACATGTTCCCAACAGATCCCCAATGTCTTAACTCATTTCAGCTTAACTCAAAAGTCCCCAGTCAAAAGTTTAATCAGACAAAAGTTTTATCCTCTTAGTGCCTTCTGCTTATGAGACTTAAAGTTCCAAAACGATCTCCTTTGACTCTAGGTCTCACATCCAGGTCATGCTGATGCAAGTGGTGGGTCCCCATGGTCTTGGGAAGCTCCACCCCTGTGGCTTTACATGGTACAACCTCCCTCTCAGCTTTTTTCACAGGCTGGTGTTGAATGTCTATTGTTTGTCCAGGTGCATGGTGCAAGCTATTGGTGGATCTACCATTCTGGAGTCAGAGGATGATGGTCTTTTTTATAAGCTCTGCTAGGCAGTGCCCCAGTGGGGACTCTGTGTCAGGGGTCCAACCCCAGATTTCCCTTCTGCATTGTCCTAGCAGAGGTTCTCCATGAGGGCATTGACCCTGCAGCAAACTTTTGCCTGGACACCCAGGTATTTTTATACACCCTTTGAAATTTAGGCAGAGGTTCCCAAACCTCAATTCTTTCTTCTGTGCACCCACAGGCTCAATACCACATGGAAACTGCCAAGGCTTGGGGCTTGCACCCTCTGAAGCTATGGCCTGAGCTGTACCTTGGCCACTTTTAGCCATGACTGGAGTGGTTGGGATACAGGACATCAAGTTCCTAGGCTGCACAGAGAAGGGGGACCCTGGGCCCAGCCTGGAAAACCATTTTTTCCTCCTGGGCCTTTGGACCTGTGATGGGAGGGCCTGCCACAAAGGTCTCTGACATGTCCTGGAAACATTTTCCTGATTGTCTTGGCAATTAACATTTGGCTTCTCATTAGTTATAAAAGTATATGCAGCCTGCTTGAATTTATTCTTATAAATTGGGTTTTTCTTTTCTAGCACATTGTCAGGTTGCAAATTTTCCAAACTTTTATGGTCTATTTCCTTTTAAAACTAAATGCTTTTAACAGCACCCAAGTCGCCTTTGGAATGCTTTCCTGCTTAGAAGTTTCTTCTTCTAGATACTCTAAATTGTCTTCCTCAAGTACAAAGTTCCACAAATCTCTAGGACAGGGCCAAAATGCCACCTGTCTGTAAGCTAAAACATAGCAAGAGTCACCTTTGCTCCAGTTCCAAACAAATTCCTCATCTTCATTTGAGAAAATCTCAGTCTGCATTTCACTGTCTATATCATTATCAACATTTGGTCAAAGCCATTCAACAAATCCCTAATGTTTCCTACATTTTTTGTCTTCTGATCCCTCCAAACTGTTCCAACCTTTGCCTGCTACCCAGTTCTACAGTCATTTCCACATTTTCAGGTATCTCTACAATAGCACCCCACTTCTGGTACCAATTTGCTGTATTAATCTGTTTTCACAGTGTTGAGAAAGACATAGCCAAGACTGAGTAATTTATAAATAAATAGAGGTTTAATTGACTCACATTTCCACATGATTGGAGAGGCCTCACAATCATGGTGGAAGACAAAAGGCACATCTTACATGGCAGCAGACAAGACAGCATGAGAGAGTCAAGTAAAAAGGGAAACCCCTTATAAAATTATTAGACCTTTTGAGACTTATTCACTACCATGGGAACAGTATTGGGGAACTGCCCCCATGATTTGTCTCCAACCAGCTTCCTCTCACAACACATAGGAATTATGGGAGCTACAAATGAAAACAAGATTTGCATAGGGACACAGACAAACTATATCAAAAGGCTCTAATACATTCTTCAGTATACCAGTTGCATTATTTTTAGCTCCACAATTTCTGCTTAGCTATTTAATTATTTCAATCTCTTTATAAATTCATCTAATATAATTGTGAATTTCTTATGTGTTCTATCTTGAATTTCTTTGAGTTTTCTCAACACATTTATTTTGAAAAGTCGCATATATCTGCTTCTCCAGAATTGTTTCCTGGTACCTTATTTAGCACATTTGCTGAGGTCATGTTATCCTGGAAACTGTTGATGTAGATGTTCTTTCGTGTCTGGGTATTAAAAAGTTATACAAATATTGTAGTCTTTACTGTCTGAGTTTATTAGTATCTGTTCATTTTGGGACGGCTTTCTTGATATTTGAAAAGACTTGAGTGTTGTAATCTAAGCTGTGTCTGCTTTAGAAGGCACCCCAAGCCTAGCTACACATTAGTTCCTGGAGACTCATAGAGGTACTACCTTAATTGTCTTAGACAAGATGCAGGAGAATTCTCTGGTTTATCAGAGACTCTTGTTCCTTTTCCTTTCTTTCTCCCAAACAAATGGAATCTTTCTCTCTATGTTCTTAGCTCCTAAATCTGGAAGTACAGTGACACAATCACCCCTATGGCCACCATCACTATGACTGCACTGGATCAGAACTGAAGACAGCACAGCTTAGGGTCTTATCCAAGGCCTGGTGTCACCACTCCCTGGCTACTGTTTATGATTGATCAAGACCCTAGGGCTCTATAATCAATAGGTTGCAAAGCTATCTCATTCTGTGTGATTCCCTTCAGAGTGGTGAGTTTCCCCAGTATCCAAGTAGGTCCAGAGTTACCATCTGAGAGTCAGGAAGTAGTCAAAAATTTACAAGTCTACTTGGTATTTTATTGTATTGTGGCTGACTTGGCACTCAAAACACAAGATGTAGTCCTTCTCACTCTTCCCTCCCCTTTCCAAAGTCAAAAGATTCTCACCTCATAGCTCCTGATATCATAGGCCACACAGAATAATGGTACTCTATCAAATAATTTCCCAGGAGTCTTCGGTCATCTTGTGAATGCTGCCTGGCCTGGGACTCACCCATCCATGTCTTGGGCTCCCCTATGGCCCAGGACAGCTCCAGAAATGCTGTCTAATAGTCATGTTTTGAAATTGGGGACCCCAAGTGTCTGCTTGGGACTTTATATCCTCCTGTGCAAAACTTCTACCTAAGGAGCAAGAGAAAATCCCCATTTTTATTCTTTCTGCTTCTCTCAAGCAGGAGTTTCACCTCATAGCAACCACAGCTGGTGAAGTGCTGATTCTCACCTAAAGCTAGAAAGTCTTTGTGGTTCACCCAAGCTCCTTGATGTATTACCTGGATGTTGCTGCTGGTTTTTCAGGGCCCAAGGGCTCTTAAGTTAATAGTTGATACATTCTGCCAGGTCTGGTTCTTCCCTTCAAGGTGGTCAGATCCCTTCTAACCCGTGATTTGTTTAGTAATGTCGTTTGGGAGCTAAGGCATGCAATGGGGACCTCATGGCTCTGTCCGGTGTTGCTTCCTGCTGTGGCTGATCTGGTGTTTTAGATGCAAGATAAAGTTCTCCCTGTTTATCCTTCTCCTCTCATCAAGTGGAAGGAAGACATCTCCTTTTGAGTCATGAACTGTGCAGACTTGGGTTAGGGGAGGTGTAATAACAGCACTTTCTTAGCTGTCCTAGTTGGTGTCTCAATAGGTCACATTCTTCACCCCGAATCACTATCTCTTGACCTGGTTCAGCACTGGGACTTAATGAAGAGTTTCAGTCCTTAGGGCCTAGACTTACTTTCAAGTTTAATTAGAGACCCAGAGAATCATAGCCCATCGTGGTGATGTTTGTGGAAACTCAAGTTCTGACTACTGGGATTAGCAATTCCCCTTTTGCTAGAACTGGCTTAAATAGTCTTTCCATGGGCATCAGCTGAATTTGGTGTGGTTTTCCTTTCTGCTCCAACAGGACATTTCTTAGGTCAATACCTCACAGTTGCCTCTCTCCCTCCCACAACACCCAGAGATGATCTGAGCAGTAATCTGCTGCTGCTGCCACTGCCCAAGGTGTTAAGGGTGGTGGAGGGGTGATTCAAGATGTTTATCTTCCTCTTCAGCACCTCTTTCATGGATATGAATTTAACACTGGGTATTATAAAGGACTCACCTGATTTTTATTTTTTTATGAAGTTGTTTTTGTTCTATGTATATACTTTTTAAATTGATGTCCTTTTGAGGGAAACAATCAATGAAGTTCTATTCTGCCATCTCACTCCATCTCCTTACAGATATTTTGAATACTCTGACTAGGAAGTATGACTGGCCTTTAGTGGCTAGAGGTCAACAATGCAGTTGAACATTTTACAGTGCACAGTACAGCCTACCCTACTCCCCTTACCACTCTCCTCACACAGAACGAAGAATTATCTGAGCTCAAAGGTCAAAAAACCTTTGAGAAACCCTGACAATAGAGGTATAGGACAACTGAATGTTAACCCTGAGATGCCTACATTATTAAGAAGGCTAAATTTGTATGAGAGTTTCACAATGGAAATAATTAATTCTCTCTCTCTCTCTCTCTCTCTCTCTCTCTCTCTCTCTCTCTCTCTCATCATTATCTCTCCAGGATGTTTAATTAAAACGATTTCATCCTCTTTACTCCTTTTTTTCTCTCCTTCCTCATGTTCAATAGTTCATCAGCTCCTCTGAATTTGACTTCTAATGCTTTCTCTATTCTAACCCATTGTCTCCTTTCCCAGCTCCATTTTCACTGCTTTAATTCAGGTCTTTACCACTGCCTCTTTTTCTACTCAATATTACTTTCTAGAACTGGTTCAATGATCTCTTAATAGGATTTCCAGACTCTGCTATTTGTCTTTTCCAGTCCATTTTTATACTGTTTATGCTGCTTAGTATTGTATTGTAGTCCTGTGTCTAGCACACACTACCATACCTAGAATAGGGACTGAGTAAATATTTATTAAATTAATTAAAAATAAATGCAATTTGTTACATTTCTACTGCAAGATAATCAGTGGTTTCTGACTGCTTAAATAATACAAAATCCCATGTCATCACATGCAAGATTTTTCAAAATATTACACCAACTCATTTTTCTAGTTTAATTTTTCATGAACCTCATTCTCACTCAAATGAAAATGTATACCTTATACTCTAACACAACATTAGCAATCTTTCATCCATGTTTCTCAAACAAATTACTATTAAGTGTTGTTAGTCCTTAGTCACCTTTGACAACTCTCAGTGGTTCTCAATGTGGGGTCAGGGTGGTGGGCTCATCAGAAGACTTTTCAAAATAAGAATGTCCAGACTCCACATTACATCTATGAATCAAATCTTGGATGAACAGGCAGGTAGATATATATTTTACCACAATAAAGATAATATTTTAAAATCAACTGGCCTTATATATAATGGCTTATTTCTGAACTCTACTATTTTCTATTTTATATGTGCCTACTCTTTCATCACTACCACTCTGTCAATTTTATTAATCTTTTTCAATAACTAGATTTGATTATATTGGTTTCTCTATCTTCAAGTTAATAGATTGTCCTCACATCTCCATTCTTCAATTGATCCCATCCAATATTTTTTTCAATTTCATTATTGTGTTGTCTAGCTAAATTTCCATTGAGTTTTTCTTTGTATTTTTTGTTTATTTACTGAAACTTTACACCATTATACATTTCTACCGAGTGTGTTTACACTTAATTCTTGGAGCATTGTTGTGTTAATTGATTTAAAGATTTTTTTCTGATAATTTTAGTATCTGTGTCATCTGAGTTGGAATTTGTTGATTATTTTGTTTTTCCTTATGAGTTTAGATTTTCCTACTTATTTTTCTCTGTTTTTGCATGGCAAGTAATTTTAGATTGTATCCTGGACATTTTGAATCCTATGTCATGAAACTATGACTCTTAAAATCTAAGGAGAAGGTTAGTTTTTTTGTAATTTTTCTACTAGGTAAGTCACTATGTTAAGTGTAGGCCAAAAATTCCTGCCACATTTTGTGTGTTATGGTTCAAAAATCAGTTCAATTTTCAAATTTTCTGAAATTGTATTTTAAACCATCATCAAGGTCCCCTGATGGGACCTTAGTGATGATGTAATTTGTACCTTAGGTATCTATAAGTTGTTATGAGTAAATACATATATTCAAAGTTGGGAGCTGAGCCCAATAATTCAGACACAAATTTATGGGATTGCTCTCTTTATCTCTTTCTTTTCTGTGTTTAATCTTTTCAGCTTTTTGCCCTAACCCCACTTCATATTCTTCCTGGGACTGTTTCACATTCAGAGCTGGGCAACAGTGGGAGAAGGAGGAGGAAGAGAAGAAGGAGGACGATGGAGAGAGAGAGAGAGAGAGAAAGAGAGAAAAAGAAAGAGAGAGAGAGAGATGGAGAGAGAGAGAGAGATGAAGAGAGAGATTGAGAGAGAGAGAGAGAGAGAGAGAGAGAGAAAGAGAGAGAGAGAGAGAGAGAGCTCTTTTCCAATGGTCTTAGGACCATAGCTATCCTGTTCAGAAAAGAATAATTTCCCTCCCTTAGAGTCCTAGTCACTTTCCCAGACATTGCTTGTTGTGTGGCTTCATTCAAAGGGGACTAGGGTGAAGAAAAGTGATTATTAAAAAAAAGACCTAGGCATACCCCTACTGTCTCTAGTCTTTAGCAGTCTCTTTCTTCATCCTGCTCAGAATAGTAAGGGATAACTTTTCTCTTGGAGCTCTTCCTGTCTGTACCTGATAGACACCTCTAGATTTTTTTACTGTCATTGAATCCAGGTCTGGCAAATGTCAGATTAAAAAATAAGTAATTTTACCACTAATTCAGTGTTACTTACAGTGTTTTTCTCAAATACATCTGCTACTATTTATATTATTATGTCCTCAGATTGCTGCTTTATGCATTCTCTTCTGCATTTATACTGGCATTCAGTGAGACAGACTACATTTCCTGGACCACAGTCCCATTTGACTCTTATGGTGTCCATCTCTCTGCTGAAATTCCCCATCTGTTTGTACATGTAGTCTGTATTCTCCACTAGATCTTTTAATATATTTAATGTCTATAAATGGATGTTTTTTCCTTTGTTAGCTTGTTAATGTAAAGTTTTGGATCAGTTAACTCAGGATTTGAGCCAGATTTGGATTTTGTTGTTGATGCCAAGGCTTTCAGGGGAATATAGGCTTCAAATTTTTGCAGAAGTGGGATCTTATTTTCTTTTTCTTGAAGAGGGGCCTGAGTGCCACGGGTTTTTCTCAGTTCTGGCTCACCTTACATCTTTTAGTCATTCCTGTATGTCTGAGCCACAGAGATGTCTCTCTCCATGCACTTGCCCCTTGCCTAGTGGTAGAATGCTATTACTTATTACTAGCTACTAGGCTTGCATTGAAGACAGAAAAAGCATTCTTTTATCCTGGTGCAGTCTTAGCCTAGGTCAGGCTGATGTACCTGGGAGAATGGGCTGGGTAGTTATCATTTCTGTCTTTGACTTTTTGATAGTTAAACTATGGTTTGTATCTCTGGTTGTTCTTAGGTGTGAGTTTCTTGCTTCTCTCTCAATAGTAGTAGCCATTTGCTTTGTATTAGTGTAGGATCCTGGGCCCAAGGCAGCTTTATTTTCTTCTAGTAGTATAAAGTTTCTTTTAACTCCTCCCAACAAAAATGAATCATTTTCTTTGTCCTTTGAGTAAAAGTATTTCCTACTCACCCCAAGAGGCAGAAAGGGTATTGCTTCTAGTTCCTCTGAAGTGGCAATAAATCTTTCCCTCTCTTCTGAGAACACCACCATTAATTCTCCCCTAGTGGTTTAAGGCTTTTGGCTTGCAGGACTGAAGGATCTAGGTAAGCAAGTGAAGTTCTGTACTTGTTCTCTGAGGAACACACCTTCTGCATGTCCATATCATTGAGGCAGTCTTTCTTTGATCTCCTGACCTTCCCTCAATCTTCTTCCTGATCACCTGGTGGAGATACATGTAAAACAGACTCAAAATTTATCTTGTGTCTTGGCCTACAGTTATTCTAGACTGGTATGTCCAAACTTATAAGCTAACCCACATTTGGCCTTTAATGATTTTTACAGTTTTAGTTGATTTTTTCTTCCCTGCTTGTATTATGAATACCTCCTTCTTTTATGTATTAGGTATTAAGGTTATGTTAGTTTCATAAAATGAGCTGGATAGTGTTTCTTTCTTCCAATTTTCTGGAAAGAACTTAAATAAAATTGGAATTATTCATCCCTTGAATGCTTGATAGAAAGATCCTTAAACAATTAGCTCCTGATATTTTTTTAATTACCATTCTTTGTTGCTTATTTGGTTGAATTTTTTAACAATTGGTTCAATTATTTTAATGATTATAGGTTCAATCTGGCTTCATTTCTTCTTATTTTTGGAAGTTATAACTTCCTAGTAAATTGGCAATTTTGACAGATGTGATAGATGTGCCAGACAAATTTCAAGCAAATATAATGAGAAATAAACCAAATGAGAGAGGGTAACACATCTTCGAAGTTGTTTATGATATTCTCTTAGTTTAAAAATCTTCACATTATATGTAGTTATAAACACTTTTTATTTCTTAGTATTGTTTATTTTGTTATTTATTTTTTTTTCTTTCTTGATAAACCTGCCAGATATTTGTCATTCAAAGGCTTACTGTTTATTTCTGTTCATCTATTAGATTTTTTCTATTCAACATTTTTATTTTGTATTTATATTTGTTATAATTGTTATTTATATTTCTTATAATTGTTATAATTATATATATAATTGTTTCCCTTCCACATTACTTAGGATTATTTTGCTGTTCTTATAATTTTTCTTTAAGTTAGATAATTAACTCAGTACTTAGGCTTTCTTCTTTTGTAATATAAAAATTTATGGCTGTACACTTTCCTGAGTATTTTTTCTCACTATTTCACAAGTTTTGGTATCTATGTTTACTAAAATTTAATTTGAATTATCTTACTATTTCCATTATAATTTCTGCTTTGAACAGTGAAATATAAAATGTGCACTTGAATTCCTAAACATACCGTTAATATTTTTGGGTGTTTACTATTCATTTGTAAATTGTATTGTACTCAGATACTATATCATATGTGATGCATACTCTTTGAAAGTTTTTGATCCTTGCTTTAGCACCTAATATGTAGTCAATTCTGTAAATGTTCTATATGTAATTAATAAGAGAGCCACCATATGTTCTCAGTATGTCTCATATCAAATTTATTATTTGTGATATTCATCTCTCTTATAATCTTACAAATATTTGAATACTTAAACTGTCAGTTTTTAAGAAAGATATGTTACCTTCTCCCATTCGGTTTATCTCTCATTATATTTGCTTGAAATTTGTCTGGCATATGTATTTTCAACTTTTTTATAGTCCAGCTTTCTGCATCTTATAGGTAAGTTGTGAGTTTTATGAATATCACAAATATCATTTAAAAATCTCATTTAGATAATCTGTCCAACTTGTGAGTTTAATCCATTTGATTTTCATGTTTACTCATACTTTTTGGATTTATTTCTACCATCTAATTTTGTGCTTTCTCTCTTCTCCTTTTTAAAAATATTACTTTTTTTTACTCATTTCCTGCTTTCTTTTGGATTTATAGCATATTTTATTCCAATTTTTCTCTTGCTTCTACTGGTTTGTAAATTGTGTACTTTATTGTTGTGTTTTTAAGCAATCATATGTAAATTGTTAACACTCTTATTTACTTTAGCAAACTCTAAAGTTTATAAATGGCTCTGTCTTCTTCCAGAGTAATATGGGATGGAGTATAACATATTGTTTATAATTATAGGCTCTGGAGCCAAACTGTTAAGTTTGAAACCATGTGATTTCTGATTTTTCTTTTTAACAAGGTTCTTTTGCCATTCTAAACCTCAGTTTCCTCATTGGTACATTGAGGATAAAAATGACTCATACCTCATAAGATTGCCATGAGGAAAATTTAAAAAAGGTAATGTAGAGAAAGTATATGATATATAAGTGCTCAGTAAATGTTAAAATGTATTAGGTTGTATACCTTATTCATTGCTCTTAGAATGTAAGAAATTTTTCTAATCGCTTCTCCCAGCTCTTGAGTTTTTATATTATTTTCAAAATTCTTTCCATCGTTATGATCATTTGAATTGCCTTTATGGACATCTTCTTCAACTGTGTTTTTTTTTTTTGTGTGAAACACAGGAGCTAGTTTCATGTTTAATTTTGTATTAACAAAATTAAATTCATGTTAATTTTGTATTAACAGCCTTGTATGCAGAAAAAATACATTTTTTATTGTTTATTTTGTGTTCAGAGGGTCTCACTGAGCCAATCTCTTCAAGGAGTGTTCCGTAGTAATTTTTAAATCCCCTTCTTGAATTGTAATTGGACGCTCAGAACACACACTCTAATAGGCATGAATTGGTTTAAATTTATATGTCAGTGGATTTTACCTGCCATGCCAGAGGCTCTTGTTACACGTGTGCCACCCAGATTTAAGTTTGTGTTACATTTATATTTGCTACAACTGATACTATCAGGAGAAATGTTAAAGGGAAGGGGTCTTTTGGTGGGGTCAACAGTGGAGTTACAACTGGCTGTGAGTAAGCAGGAGAGGCGTTATTCCAAGTGGGTGCTAGAGAAAGATTGTGGAATTTATTGAAATGGTTAAGAGCTTTGTCTTCCAAATATATTCAAGAGCATAACCACTAATAATAGTAGCTAACATTTATGGCCTGCTTGCTATGTGACAGGCATAAATGTTACTAACATACAAATCTTATTATCTATTATTATCCCATATACAGATGAGAAAACTGTGCCACTTACAGATTAAGTAACTTGTCTTGTATGGTAGATCTGGAGTTTGAATCTAGACAAAATGACTCTAGATT
Organism: Callithrix jacchus; assembly: GCF_049354715.1. Taxonomy (NCBI): domain Eukaryota; kingdom Metazoa; phylum Chordata; class Mammalia; order Primates; family Cebidae; genus Callithrix; species Callithrix jacchus. The sequence continues at coordinate 64,295,711 of NC_133524.1, read as the reverse complement.
TGGTGTACATAATTTTCGCATTGTTGCCAAATAAATGATGAATTAACTGAAGTAGTTTTTACAGCCACTCTAAATCATCTGTCTTAGTAGTGACTGTGGTATAATTTTTGCTGACTTTTAAAAATTAAAGAAAATTTTATTACATCTAGCAAATTCCATGGTTGTGGAACAAAATTGCCCTTCTTTTTAAAACACATGTTTTCTTCTGGTAACCAAACTTAACATGAGAGCCACCCTCTTAACAAATGTTTAGTGTAGAGTACAGTATTGTTAATTATAGGCACAATGTTTTAGAGCAGGTATCTAGAACTTACCCATTAAATAACAATTCTCCATCCCCCCCCCCAGTTCTTGATAACTGCCATTCTATTCTCTGCTTCTGTAAGTTTGAGTATTTTAAATGTTTTAGATACCTCATGTAAGTGGAGTCATGCAGTGCTTGTCTTTACATGACTCACCAATTTACTTAGCATAATGTCTTCAAGGTTCATCCATGTGATAATATGTGTCAGATTTTCTTTCTTTTTAAGCCTTAATAATATTCCATTGTATATATACTATATTTTATTTATTCATTCTTCTCTTGATAGTCATTTAGGTTGTTTCCATATCTTGGTTATTGGGAATAGTGATTCAACAAACATAGGAATGTTAATATCTCTTTAAGACTCTGATTTAATTCTTCTGGATAAATACCCCGAAGCAAGATTGCTGGATAATATGTTATTACTATTCAATTTTTTTAATTGACAAAGATAATATATATTTATAATACAACATGATGTTTTGACATATTTATAAATTGTGAAATGGCTAATATGAGCTAATTGTTGTATATATAATCTTTCACATGATTATTTTTTAGTATTGAGAAAACTCAAAATCTACTCTGTAAGTAATTTTCAAGTATACAATACATTAGTATTAACTATAGTCACAATGCTGTACAATAGATCTCTTGAACTTACCTCTACTGTGTAAGTGAGGTTTGGATCTTTTGACAAATATATCCCCAAACCCCGAACCCCAGCTCCTAGTAGCCACTGTTCTACTCTCTGCTTTTATAAATTCAACTTTTTAAATATTCTACACATAAGTGAGATCATGTGGCATTTATCTACCTGTGGTTGGCCTATTTCACATAACATAATGTCCTCCAGTTTCATCCATGTTGTTGCAAATGACAGGATTTTCTTATTTTTGATGTCTGAAGAGTATTCCATTGTGTTTTTATATCACATTTTCTTTATGCACTTAACCAGTGATAGACACGTAGGTTGATTTCATATCTTGGCTACTGTGAATAACAGAGCAATGAACATGAGAGTGCAGATACTTTTTCAAGATCCTGATTTCAATTCCTTTGGGTACATACCCAAAAGTTGTTGGATCATATGGCATTTTTATTTGTAATTTTTTGAAAAACTATCATATGATTTTCTACAGTTTCTGTACATATTTATATTCCCACCAATAGTGTACAAGTGTTTTTTCTCCACACTCACACCAACACTTGTTATCTCTTGTCCTTTTAGTAGCCATTGCAATAGGTGTGATATCTCATTGTGATTTTGATTTGCATATCTCTGATGATTAGTGATATTAAACACCTTTCCATATAACTGTTTGCTATTTACCTGAATATCTTCTTTGGAAAATTTTCTATCAAATCCTGTGCCGATTTTTAATTGGTTTATTAAGGAATATTTGTTATGGACTTATATGCATTCCTTAAATAATTTGAATATTAGCCCCTTTTTGGATATATAGTTTGCAAATATTTTCTTCCTTTCTGTAGGTTGTCTCTTCACTGTGTTAAATATTTCCCTTGCTGTGAAGAAGCATTTTAGTTTGATGTAGTACCACTTAATTGTTTTTGCTTTTGTTGCTTCTGCTTTTGGTGTCACATCCAGAAAAATCACTGGAAAGATAACTGTCAGATTTTTTTCTCTGTTGTCTTCTAGAAGTTTCATAATTTCAAGCCTTATATTTAAGCCCTTAATCCGTGCTGAGTTAATTTTTATAAAGAGTGTAATATGAAACTCAAGTTTCATTCTCTTCAATGTGAATATTTAGTTTTCCCTACACCATTTGTTGAAGGGAACATCCTTTCCTTATTGTGTACTCTCATCACCCTTGTCAGCAATTAATTGACTGTATCTGTGTATATTTATTTCTTGGATTTCAATTATGTTCCATTGGTATAACTATTTTTATACCAGGATCATACATTTTTGATTGCTATAACTCTTTAATATAGTTTAAGTGTGATGCCTCTAGCTTTGTGCTACATTCTCAAAATTGCTGTGGTTACTTGAGGTCTTTTGTGGTTCTATAAGATTTTGAAGTTGTTTTACTACTTATGCACAAAATGGCATTGGAATTTTCATAGTGATTTTACTAAATCTGTAGATCACTTAAGGTTGAATGTAAACTTTAATGATATTAATACCTCTAATCCACAAATACAAACTGCCTTTCCATTTATCTCTGTCTTTTTAAATTTCTCTTATAGAACTTTTAAAATGTCTAGTCTATAGCTTTTGTTTTTACTTCTTCGGATAAATTTATTTTGAAGTACTTTACTTTTTAGATTACAAATGGGATATCTTTCTTAATTTCATTTTGGTATATTTTGCTGTTAATGTATAGAAACGCCAATAATTGACATGTTGATTTTGCATTCTGCAGCTTTACTGAATACACTTGTTCTAACAGTTATTTTGTTGAGATTTTAAGGTTTTGTAAATATTTTTTTTTTGTGTATTCACCTATATACTTTAGTATTTTTTTTTTAATTTTTTATTGGATTTTAGGTTTTGGGGTACATGAGCAGAGCATGTAAGACAGTTGCGTAGGAACACACATGGCAGTGTGCTTTTCTTTCTTTCTCCCCTTCACCCACATTTGGCATTTCTCCCCAGGCTATCCTTCCCCACCTCCCCATCCCACTGGCCCTCCCCTTTTCCCCCCAATAGACCCCAGTGTTTAGTACTCCCCTTTCTGTGTCCATGTATTCTCATTTTTCATCACCCGCCTATGAGTGAGAATATGCGGTGTTTCATTTTCTGTTCTTGTGTCAGTTTGCTGAGGATGACGTTCTCCAAATTCATCCATGTCCGTACAAACGACACAAACTCATCATTTCTGATTGCTGCATAATATTCCATGGTGTATATGTGCCACATTTTTCCAATCCAGTCTATTATCAATGGGCTTTTGGGTTGATTCCAGGTCTTTGCTATTGTAAACAGTGCTGCAATGAACATTCGTGTACATGTGTCCTTATAGTAGAACGATTTATAGTCTTTTGGATATATACCCAGTAATGGGATTGCTGGGTCAAATGGAATTTCTATTTCTAAGGCCTTCAGAAATCGCCACAGTGTCTTCCACAATGGTTGAACTAATTTACACTCCCACCAACAGTGTAAAAGTGTTCCTTTTTCTCCACATCCTCTCCAGCATCTGTTGTCTCCAGATTTTTTAATGATCGCCATTCTAACTGGCGTGAGATGGTATCTCAGTGTTGTTTTGATTTGCATCCCTCTGATGACCAGTGACGATGAGCATTTTTTTATATGATTGTTGGCCTCATATATGTCTTCTTTCGTAAAGTGTCTGTTCATATCCTTTGCCCACTTTTGAATGGGCTTGTTTGATTTTTTCCTGTAAATCCGTTTGAGTTCCTTGTAAATTCTGGATATCAACCCTTTGTCAGATGGGTAAACTGCAAAAATTTTTTCCGATTCAGTTGGTTGCCGATCCACTCTAGTGACTGTTTCTTTTGCCGTGCAGAAGCTTTGGAGTTTCATTAGGTCCCATTTGTCTATTTTGGCTTTTGTTGCCAATGCTTTTGGTGTTTTGTTCATAAAGTCCTTGCCTACTCCTATGTCGTGGATAGTTTTGCCTAGATTTCCTTCTAGGGTTTTTATCGTGCCAGGTTTTATGTTTAAGTCTTTAATCCATCTGGAGTTAATTTTAGTGTAAGGTGTCAGGAAGGGGTCCAGTTTCTGCTTTCTGCACATGGCTAGCCAGTTTTCCTAACACCATTTGTTAAAGAGGGAATCCTTTCCCCTTGCTAGTTTTTGTCAGGTTTATCAAAGATTGTATAGCTGTAGATATGTTGTGTTGCCTCCGGTGCCTCTGTTTTGTTCCATTAGTCTATATCTCTGTTTTGGTACTAGTACCATGCTGTTTTGATTACTGTAGCCTTGTAGTATAGTTTGAAATCTGGTAGTGTGATGTCCCCCGCTGTGTTCTTTTTGCTTAGAATTGACTTGGCTATGCGGGCTCCCTTTTGGTTCCATATGAAGTTCATGGTGGTGTTTTCCAGTTCTGTGAAGGAAGTCGATGGTAGCTTGATGTGGATAGCGTTGATTCTGTAAATTACTTTGGGCAGTATAGCCATTTTCACGATATTAATTCTTCCTAACCATGAACATGGAATGTTTCTCCATCTGTTTGTGTCCTCTCTGATTTCGTTGAGCAGTGGTTTGTAGTTTTCCTTGAAGAGGTCCCTTACGTTCCTTGTGAGTTGTATTCCAAGGTATTTTATTCTTTTTGTAGCAATTGTGAATGGCAGTTCATTCTTGATTTGGCTTTCTTTAAGTATGTTATTGGTGTAGACGATTGCTTGTGATTTTTGCACATTGATTTTATATCCTGAGACTTTGCTGAAGTTGCTTATCAGTTTCAGGAGTTTTTGGGCTGAGGTGATGGGGTCTCCTAGGTATACTATCATGTCGTCTGCAAATAGAGACAATTTGGCTTCCACCTTTCCTATTTGAATACCCTTTATTTCTTTTTCTTGCCTGATTGCTCTGGCTAGAACTTCCACAACTATATTGAATAGGAGTGGTGAAAGAGGGCATCCTTGTCTAGTGCCAGATTTCAAAGGGAATGCTTCCAGGTTTTGCCCATTCAGTATCATATTGGCTGTTGGTTTGTCATAAATAGCTTTTATTACTTTGAGATACGTTCCATCGATACCGAGTTTATTGAGGGTTTTTAGCATAAAGGGCTATAGAAATTTGTCAAGTGCCTTCTCTGTGTCAATTGAGATAATCATGTGGTTTTTGTTTTTGGTTCTGTTTATGTGGTGAATTACGTTGATAGACTTGTGTATGTTGAACCAGCCTTGCATCCCCAGGATGAATCCTACTTGATCATGATGAATAAGTTTTTTGATTTGCTGTTGCAATCGGCTTGCCAATATTTTATTGAAGATTTTTGCATCTATGTTCATCATGGATATTGGCCTGAAGTTTTCTTTTCTTGTTGGGTCTCTTCCGGGTTTTGGTATCAGAATGATATTGGTCCCGTAAAATGATTTGGGAAGTATTCCGTCTTTTTGGATTGTTTGAAATAGTTTTAGAAGGAATGGTACCAGCTCCTCTTTGTGTGTCTGGTAGAATTCGGCTGTGAACCCGTCTGGACTTGGGCTTTTTTTGTGTGGTAGGCTCTTAATTGCTGCCTTGACTTCTGACCTTGTTATTGGTCTATTCATAGTTTCAGCTTCCTCCTGGTTTAGGCTTGGGAGGACACAGGAGTTCAGGAATTTATCCATTTCTTCCAGGTTTACTAGTTTATGTGCATAGAGTTGTTTGTAATATTCTCTGAAGATGGTTTGAATTTCTGTGGAATCTGTGGTGATTTCCCCTTTATCATTTTTTATTGCATCTATTTGGTTGTTCTCTCTTTTCTTTTTAATCAATCTGGCTAGTGGTCTGTCTATTTTGTTGATTTTTTCAAAAAACCAGCTCTTGGATTTATTGATTTTTTGAAGGGATTTTCATGTCTCAATCTCCTTCAGTTCAGCTCTGATCTTAGTTATTTCTTGTCGTCTGCTGGGTTTTGAGTTTTTTTGATCTTGCTCCTCTAGCTCTTTCAATTTTGATGATAGGGTGTCAATTTTGGATCTCTCCATTCTCCTCATATGGGCACTTATTGCTATATACTTTCCTCTAGGGACTGCTTTAAATTTGTCCCAGAGGTTCTAGCACGTTGTGTCTTCGTTCTCATTGGTTTCGAAGAACTTCTTTATTTCTGCCTTCATTTCGTTGTTTATCCAGTCAACATTCAAGAGCCAGTTGTTCAGTTTCCATGAAGCTGTGTGGTTCTGGGTCGGTTTCTGTATTCTGAGTTCTAACTTGATTGCACTATGATCTGAGAGGCTGTTTGTTATGATTTCAGTTGTTTTACATTTGTTGAGCAGTGCTTTACTTCCAATTATGTGGTCAATTTTTGAGTAGGTGTGATGTGGTGCCGAGAAGAATGTATATTCTGTGAATTTGGGGTGGAGAGTTCTGTAAATGTCTATCAGGTTTGCTTGCTCCAGGTCTGAATTCAGGTCCTGGATATCCTTGTTTATTTTCTGTCTGGTTGATCTGTCTAATATTGACAGTGGAGTGTTAAAGTCTCCCACTATTATTGTGTGGGAGTCTAAGTCTCTTTGTAAGTCATCAAGAACTTGCCTTATGTATCTGGGTGCTCCTGCATTGGGTCCATATATGTTTAGGATCGTTAGCTCTTCTTTTTTTATTGATCCTTTTACCATTATATAATGGCCTTCTTTGTCTCTTTTGATCTTTGTTGCTTTAAAGTCTATTTTATCAGAGATGAGAATTGCAACTCCTGCTTTTTTATGCTCTCCATTTGCTTGGTAAATCTTCCTCCATCCCTTTATTTTGAGCCTTTGTGTATCCTTGCATGTGAGATGGGATTCCTGCATACAGCACACTGATGGGTTTTGGATTTTTATCCAATTTGCCAGTCTGTGTCTTTTGATTGGTGCATTTAGTCCATTTACATTTAGGGTTAATATTGTTATGTGTGAATTTGATACTGCCATTTTGATGCTAAGTGGCTGATTTGGCTGTTAGTTGTTGTAGAATCTTCATTATGTTGATGCTCTTTAGCTTTTAGTGTGATTTTGGGATGGCTGGTACTGGTTGATCCTTTCTATGTGTAGTGCCTCTTTTAGGAGCTCTTGTAAAGCAGGCCTGGTGGTGACAAAATCTCTGAGTACTTGCTTGTTCGCAAAGGATTTTATTTTTCCTTCATTTCTGAAGCTCAGTTTGGCTGGATATGACAATCTGGGTTTAAAGTTCTTTTCTTTAAGGATGTTGAATATTGGCCCCCACTCTCTTCTGGCTTGTAGTGTTTCTGCCAAGAGATCTGCTGTGAGTCTGATGGGCTTCCCTTTGTGGGTAACTCGACCTTTCTCTCTGGCTGCCCTTAGTGTTTTCTCCTTTATTTCAACCTTATTGAATATGACGATTATGTGCCTTGGGGTTGCTCTTCTTGCAGAATATTTTTGTGGTGTTCTCTGTATTTCCTGCATTTGAGTGTTGGCCTGTCTTGCTAGGTGGGGGAAGTTTTCCTGTATGATGTCCTGAAGAGTATTTTCCAGCTTGGATTCATTCTCTTTGTTTCCTTCTGGTACACCTATCAAATGTATGTTAGGTCTTTTCACATAGTCCCACATTTCTTGGAGACTTTGTTCATTCCTTTTTGCGCTTTTTTCTCTAATCTTGGTTTCTCATTTAATTTCATTGAGTTGGTCTTCAACTTCAGATATTCTTTCTTCTGCTTGGTCAATTCGGCTCTTGAAACTTGTGCATGCTTCGCGAAGTTCTCGTATTGTGTTTTTCAGCTCCTTTTATTCATTCATATTCCTTTCCAAGTTATTCATTCTTGTTATCATTTCCTCATATGATTTTTTAAGTTCCTTAGTTTCTTTGCATTGATTTAATACATGTTCTTTTAGCTCACAAAAGTTTCTCATTATCCACCTTCTGAAGTCTAATTCCGTCATTTCGTCACAGTCATTCTCCGTCCAGCTTTGTTACCTTGCTGGTGAGGAGTTTTGGTCCTTTCTAGGAGGCGAGGTGTTCTGGTTTTGGATGTTTTCCTCCTTTTTTCGCTGGTTTCTACCCATCTTTGTGAGTTTATCCGCTTGTCGTCTGCATAGTTGCTGACTTTTCGATTGGGTCTCTGAGTGGACACCCAGATTGTTGATGATGAAGTATTTCTGTTACTTGGTTTTCCTTCTACCAGCCTAGCCCCTTTGCTGTACGACTGCTAAGGTCCACTCCAGGCCCTGCTTGTCTGGGGTGCACCTCTAGCAGCTGTGGCACTGCGAGGGATGCTACCCGTTTCTTTTTCTGCTATCTTTGTCCCAGGATGATGCCTGCCAAATGTCAGTCTTTTGGATATAGAGGGGTCAGGGAGCTGCTTGAGGAGACAGTCTGTACTTTTTTGGAGCTCAATTGCTGAGCTGTGAGCTCTGTTGTTCATTCAGGGCTGTTAGGCTGCTATGTTTGATTCTGCTGCAACAGAGCTCATTAAAAAAACCCTTTTTTTCTCAAATGCTCTGTGTTGGGGGGTTTGGGCTTTATTTTTCGATGTCCGATGAGGTTTCCTGCCCAGCTAGAAGGCAGACTAGCCACTGTTTGGCTGCCAAGGCTCCGCCCTGCTGTTGTGTGATTCGCCCTGTTCCTGCACGCTCTGCTGTGGTCTCCGCCACACCCTGCGGCAGAGTCTCTTCATTGTAGCGTGTTGCCTCAGCAACGGCGGGCTGCGTAAGCAGTGAGCGTGTATCTCAGTAGGGACGGGTTGCCTTGGCAACGGCAGGCTGCGTCAGCAGTGGGCTTGTATCTCAGTAGGGACGGGTTGCCTCGGCAACGGCTGGGTGCGTCCGCAGTGAGCATGTATCTCAGTAGGAATGGGTTGCCTCGGCAACAGCTGGCTGCGTCAGCAGTGGGCGTGTATCTCAGTTGGGGCGGGTTGCCTCGGTAGTGGTGGACGCCCCTCCCCCACAGAGCGTCTGGGACCGTCTGCTCGGGATAGTTTGAAATCGCGGTTTTTTTCGTCCCACTGGGTCCCCCAAACGCTCTGTCCCTGCAATCCCCTGGGCTGGTCTACTGTCCAAGTCTCATTCAGTCTCAAGTCCAGCCCTCTCAAGTCTCAGGTTGCCAGTTCAACAGGGCCCCCAGACAAGCGTACCCTGTGGGGATTGCTGGGTAGGGCCGGCCACCGCCACCCCGGCTGCCGGCTTCGCCAGGCAGACCTACTGCCTGGCGTCCTGTGTCTCTTTTATGCTTACGAGTTTCCCCATTCTGTGGGCAACAAAGATCAGTCTGGAAATGCAGGTCAGACTCACCTCTTTGCGGATTCAATGAGAGCTCCAATCCTGGGTTGTTCTCACAGCGCCATCTTGAGTCCTCCTCCGGTTTTGTAAATATATAGTTATATCATCTGCAAACAGATAATTTTACTTTTCCTTTCAAATTTGGATGCCTTTTATTAGTTTTCTCTTTTTTTCCTTTGGCTAACTAGTCTGGAAAGAAATTCCAGTCCCATGTTGAATACAAGTGGCAAGAGTCAGCATCCTTGCCTTGTACTTGATCTTAGAGAAAAAGTTTTCAGTCTTTTTTTCACATTGATTATTATGTTACTTGTAGGCTTTTTGTATATGGATTTTATTTTGTTGAGGCAAGCTTTTTCTATACGTATTTTGTTGAGAATGATTTCATCATAAATGAATGTTGATTTTTTTTGAAGTGATTTTTCTGCATCTATTGACACAATTATGTGGTTTTACCCTTTCATTCTATGATTGTGGTGTATCACATAGATTGATTTTCGTGTGTTAAACATTCTTGCATCACAGGGATATATCCCATTTATTCATAGAATGTGATGCTTTTAATGTGTTGTTGAATTCACTTTTTAAGTAATCTATTAATGATTTTTGCATTTGTGTTAATCAGGAATATTGACATGAAGTTTCCTTTTTGTGTGGTGCCTTTCTGGAATACTTCCCTCATAATGTCACGTTTTTAATTTCTTATTTCCTTTGACATTTTCTCTTTTCTTCAATGTTTAACTATTCTTTCATCATTAATTCTCTTTTTCTTTTCAAAACCCCAAATCAGATTTTATTTTTTCTATTATTTCTAGTCTCTATTTTATGTATTACTGCCTTAATTTTATTTTTAATTTTTTTCTATATGTAGAATTATTTTATTTTATTTTTCAAGTTCCTTGAGGCAAAAGTTATGTTGTTTATTTCACATATTTTTAATTTTTTGATGTAGGCTTTTATTACTCTAAACTTCTTAGCACTGCTTTTACTGCATCTTCTAAGTTTCCATATATGTTGTGTTTTGTTTTTCTCAAGAAATTTTAAATGTTTTCTTTGATTCATTTTTAGATACATTGGTTATCTCATAATATGTCGTTTGATTTCCAGGTTTTAAAAAAATTTTTCAGTTTTCTTCAGCCTTTTTTCTTCTTTTTTTATTTTTTAAAATTATACTTTAAATTCCGGGATATATGTGCAAAACATGCAGGTTTGCTACACAGGTATACACGTGCCAAAAATGGCATCGTTATTAGGTATTTATCCTAATGCTATCCCTTTCCTAGCCCCTTATATCCTGACATATCCTGGTGTGTGATGTCCCCCTCCCTTTATCCATGTGCTCTCATTGTTCAACTCCCTTTTCTGAGTGAGAACAAGTGGTGTTTGGTTTTCTGTTCCTCCATTAGTTTACTGAGAATGATGTTTTCCAGCTTCATCCATGTCCCTGTAAAGGACATGAACTTATCTTTTTTATGGCTGCATAGTATTTCTTGGTATATATGTGTCATATTTTCTTTATCCAGTCGATCATTGATGGACATTTGGGTTGGTTGCAAGTCTTTGCTATTGTGAGCAGTACCACAATAAGCATATGTGTGCATGTTTCTTTACAGTAGAATAATTTATGATCCTTTGGGTATATACCCAGTAATGGGGTCGCAGGGTCAAATGGTATTTCTGGTTTTAGATCCGTGAGAAATTGCCACATTGTCTTCTATAATGATTTAACTAATTTACACTCCCATGAACAGTGTAAAAGCATTCCTATTTCTCCACACCTTCTCCAGCATCTATTGCTTTTCCTGACTTTTTAATGACCACTATTATAACTGGCATGAAATGGTATCTCATTGTGGTTTTGATTTGCATTTCTGTAATGACCAGTGATAATGAGCTTTTTAAAATATGTTTGTTGGCCTCATAAATGTCTTCTTTTGAGAATTATCTGTTCATATCCTTCACCCACTTTTTCATGGGGTTGTTTTTTTTCTTGTAAAATTGTTTAAGTTCCTTGTAGATTCTGGATATTAGCCCTTTGTCAGATGGAAAGATTGCAAAAAAATTTTCCCTATTCTGTAGGTAGCTTTTTCACTCTGATAATAGTTGGTTTTTCTTTCTGTGCAGAAGGGCTTCAGTTTAGTTAGATCCCATGTGTCAAGTTTTGCTTTTGTTGACGTTGCTTTTGGTGTTTTAGTCATTGAGTCTTTGCCCATGCCTATGTCCTAAATGGCAATGCCTAGGTTTTCTTCTAGTTTTCTGTGGTTTTAGGTCTTACATTTAAGTCTTTAATTTATCTTGTGATAATTTTTGTATAAGTTTAAAGAAAGGGGTCCAGTTTTAGTTTTCTGCATATGGCTAGTCAGTATTCCCAATACAATTATTAAATAGGAAATCCTTTCCCCATTGCTTGGTTTTGTCAGTTTTCTTAAAGATCAGATGTTTGTAGATGTATGGTGCAATTTTTAAGGCCTCTGTTCTGTTCTATTGGTCTATATATCTGTTTTGGTACCAGTACCATGCTCATTTTTTTTACTGTAGCCTTGTAGTATAGTTTGAAGTCAGGTAGCATTATGTCTCAATTTTGTTCTTTTTGCTTAGTATTGTATTGGTTATATGGGCTCTTTTTTGGTTCCATATGAAATTTAAAGTAGTTTTTTTTTTTAATTCTCTGATGAAAATCAATGGTAGCTTGATGGAATTAGCATTGAATCTATAAATTACTTTTTGCAGTGTGACCATCTTCACGATATTGATTCTTTCTATCCATAAATGTAGAATGTTTCTTCATTTGTTTGTGTTCTCTCTTATTTCTTTGAGCAGTGGTTTGTAGCTCTCCTTGAAGAGGTCCTTCACATTTCTTGTAAGTTGATGCTGACAGAAGAAAGCAGGAAAGATCTAAAATCAAACTCCTAACATCACAATTAAAATAAGTGGAAAAGAATGAGCAAACAAATTCAAAAACTAGCAGAAGACAAGCGGTAACTAAGATCAGAGCAGAACTGAAGGAGATAAAGACATAAGAAACCCCTTCAGAAATCAATGAATCCAGGAGCTGGTTTTTAAAAAATATTAACAAAATAGATAGACAGACTAACAAAGAGGAAACCAAAGAAGTATCAAATAGACATAATAAAAAATAATAAAGAGGATGTTACTGCTGATCCTACAGAAATAGAAACTATCATCAAAGAATACTGTAAACACCTCGAGGATTCAGAGCCATATTTTCCCAGAGGTACAAACAGAAGCTGTACCAATCCTTCTGAAATTATTCCAAGCAATAGAAAAAAACTCATTTTATGAGGCCAGCATCTTCCTGATACAAAATCATGGAAGAGAAATAAAAAGAAAATTTCAGGTCAACATTCCTGATGAACATTGATGTACAAATTTTCAATAAAATATTGGCAAACTGAATCCAGCAGCACATGGAAAAGCTTAGACACCATGATCTAGCAGCTTCCTCCCTGGGATGCCAGGCTGGTTCAATGTACACAAATCAATAAAAATGATCCATCACATAAGCAGAACCAATGACAAAAACCACATCATTAGCTCGATAGATGCAGAAGAGGCCTTTGATAAAATGCAACACTCCTTTATGCTAAAAACTCACAATAAACTAGCTACTGATGAAATGTATCTCAAAATAATAACAGTTATTTATGACAAACCCACAGCCAATATCATACTGAATGGGCAAAAGCTGGGAGCATTCCCTTTGAAAACCAGCAGAAGGCAAGGATGTCCTCTCTCACCACTCCTATTCAATATATTATTGGAAGTTTTGGCCAGGACAATCAGGCAAGAGAAAGAAAGAAAGGGTATTCAAACAGAAAGAGAGAAAGTAAAATTGTCTCTGTTTGCAGATGACATGATGGTATATTTAGAAAGCCCCATCGTCTTAGCTCAAAATCTTTTTAAACTGATAAGCAACTTAAGCAAATTTTCAAGATACAAAATCAGAATGCGAAAATCACAAGCATTCCTATGCACCAATAGTAGACAAACAGAGAACCAAATCATTAGTGTACTCCCACTCACAATTGCCACAAAGAGAATAAAATATCTAGAAATACAACTTTTTCTGCTTTTGTTTTCTATTTTTATAACATTAGTGTCAGAAGAGATATCTGGTATGATTTCAAATTTCATCAATTTTTAAGACTGGTTTTGTAACTTAACACGTAATTTGTCATAAAGAATTTTTCATGTGTGCTTGAGAATAATATATATTCTGCTGTTTAGGGTGGAATGTTCTGTGTATGCCTGTCAGAGCCATTGGCCTGTAATATTGTTGAAGTCAATTTTCTTTATTGGTTGTATCTGGTTGTTTAATACATTATAGGAAGGGGGTCTATTGAAGTCTCCTACTGTTATATTATTTTTATCCATTTTCCCTTCAGTTCCATCAATGTTTGCTTCCCATGTTTACATGTTTCTAAATTATTTTAACATATATTTACAATTAATATAGTTTCCTTGTAACTTGAACCTTTAAATTATATAATGTTTTTCTTTGTCATTTGTGACAGTTTTTTACTTTAAGCCTGTATTTTCTTATGTAAATATAGCCACCCATTTTCTATTTTGGCTATCATGTGCATGAAATACCTTATCTTATATTTTCACTTCCAGCCTGTGTGTGTCCTTAAATCTAGTGAATTTCTTACATTATATAGTTGGATAATGCTTTTAAAATCTATTCAGTCACTTTGTCTTTTGCATAGATAATTTAATACATTTACATTAGAAGTAATTTTTTAAAGGAAGTAATTTACTGTTGCTATTTTGATCATTCTATTTGTCTCTTATTCCTTTTGTTCCTCTTTTCCTCTCTTGCAGTCTTTGTGGTATTTTCTTTTTTTTTTTCTGATATGCTCTGATTTCCTTCATTTTATCTTTATATAATATCTTTAAGTATTGCTTTGTGATTGCCATAATATGTTTTGAACTGATAACAAGTTAACTTAAATCAAGTATGAAACTCTACATTTTTACATCTTTCACTGTATATTATTAATGTCATAATTTGCATCTATTTATTTTGCTTTTCCATGAACATATTTTCGTTACTACTTTCAATATTTTTGACGTTAAACATTTTTTTTTTTTTTGAGACGGAGTTTCGCTCTTGTTACCCAGGCTGGAGTGCAATGGCGCGATCTTGGCTCACCGCAACCTCCGCCCCCTGGGTTCAGGTAATTCTGCTGCCTCAGCCTCCTGAGTAGCTGGGATTACAGGCACACGCCACTGTGCGCAGCTAATTTTTTGTAATTTTAAGTAGAGACGGGTTTTCACCATGTTGACCAGGTTGGTCTCGATCTGCCGACCTCGTGATCCACCCGCCTCGGCCTCCCAAAGTGCTGGGATTACAGGCTTGAGCCACCGCGCCCGGCCGCGACGTTAAACATTTTTTATCAGAATTAAAATGGCTTACCCACCATCATTATTATAATGTTGTTTATATATTTTTTCTATATGTTTATCTTTACCAATGGGCTTTATACTTTCTCATGCTATTATGTTGCCAGTAGAGCATTTTTATATCAAGTCGAAGAACTCCCTTTCACACTTACTGTAAGTTAGGGATCATGAAAATTAACCTCTTCAGTTTCCATTTGTTTGAGAAATTCTTTATATTGTCTTCATTTCTGAAAAACAGCATTGCTTGGTATAGTATTGTTGGTTGAAGGGCTTTTTCTTTTCTTTCTTTTAGCATTTTGAATATGTAATTCCACTCAATTCTGGCCTGTGATGTTTTTGCTGAAGAGTCCACTGGTAGTCTTGTACAGTTCCTTTGCATGTCACAAGTCACTTTTATCTTTCTGTTTTTAAAAGTAACTCTTTTTACTTTTGACAATTTAATTATGTCTTCATAAGAATTTATTTTGGTTCATCGTATTTTAGGCCTTTTGAGCTTCCTGGATCTGGAGGTTCACTTTTTTCCCACCAGATTTGAGAAGTTTTGAGCCATTATTCTTTAATATGCTTTCTGATGCATTCTCCCTCTCTCTCTCTCTCTCTCTCTCTCTCTCTCTCTCTCTCTCTCTCTCATACTTCTGAGAAATTCTTAATGCCTTTATTTTTCCACTTGATAGTGTCCTACAAGTTTTTTACATTTGTTTCATGGTTTCTTTTTCTTCTTTTTGTTCCTCTGAGCTTCTCTGACCTCTCTTCAAGTTTGCTGAATTTTTCATTGTACTTAATCTAGTTTTCTGCTGAACACTTCTTCTGAGTTTTCTAATTTATTTATTATAATTTTTAATTCCAAGATCACTATTTAGTTCATTAAAATTGTTCCCATGTCTTTGTTGAAGTTCTGACTTTGCTCATGCATTATTCTCTTGAGATCCTCGAACCTTTGATTGTTACTTTGAATTCTCTGTAAGGTAATTCATCTATCTCTGTTTTATTAGAGTCAGTTTTTGGAGTATTATCTTGTTCCCTTTTGAGGGTTGGGTTTCCATATTTATTTTACTTGAGTGTATTAATGTCTATATATTAGTAAAAACAACCACATTTTCCAGTCTTCATGGATTGGGCTTGTATAGGAGAATTTTTTCACCAATCAACCTGTCCAGAGATTTTGTGGAGCTCTTAAACCTTTACGGTAGTTCAAACTGTTGTGCTAGTAGTGTCCTAAGGCTTCTAAAATATGCTATATCCTGTCAGCACTCAGAGACAGATGAGTCAGAAGCCAGCTTCTGATGTAACTCCTGGAAAAGTTAAAACAGTTAACCCATGGTCCAATTTCTCTCCCCAGGGAGAAGCTTGGAGCTGGGTTTTTCACTCACTCATTCTGTGATGAACCAGTGGGATAATCCCTGACAACTACTCGTGTGCCAATTCAAACTACTGTTTTTGTTCTCTGTATCCCCCGGGTATCTAGTATATGTTGGGTCCCATCTGCACTCCAGTAAAGGCAATATACAAGTCAGTTCCTCAGGAAGCAATGTAAAAGTTGAGATTCTGGATGTGTAGTTTGATGTTTTTTCACCTCAGGGAGAAGTTTTTGGAGTAAGAACTTTATCCATGGGTAAATCCCACCTCCCCTTTTCAGGTGTGTGCAATTAAGTCATCCTAATTCTTAGGCTTAGACAAAACAAAGGTTACATAAAGAGGAACTGTGTTGGTTAGACTATGTTGTGAAAGACAGCATTACAAGAGAAAGTGGGGATCTATTATTCCTTATGGACACAATCTATGTACCAGACTTGATTTTAAGAATTCTCCTATCATGATCACCTAGGATTCATCCCGGGGATGCAAGTCTGGTTCAACATATGCAAGTCTATAAATGTAATTCACCACATAAACAGAACCAAAGACAAAAACCACATGATTATCTCAACTGATGCAGAGAAAGCCTTTGACAAAATTCAACAGCCCTTTATGCTAAAAACCCTCAATAATCTAAGTATTGATGGAATGTATCACAAAATAATAAAAGTTATTCACAACAAACCAACAGCCAATATCATACTGAATGGGCAAAAACTGAAAGTATTCTTTTTGAAATCTGGCACTAGACAAGGATGCCCTCTCTCACCACTGCTATTCCATACAGTATTGGAAGTTCTAGCCAGAGCAATCAGGCAAGAAAAAGAAATAAAGAGTATACAAATAGGAAAGGAGGAAGCCAAATTGCCTCTATTTGCAGATGACCTGATTGGATATCTACAAGACCCCATTGTCTCAGCCAAAAATCTCCTGAAACTGATAAACAACTTCAGCAAAGTCTTAGGATACAAAATCAATGTGCAAAAATCACAAGCATTCCCATAAACCAATAACAGACTTAAAGAGAGCAAATCAAGAATGAACTGCCATTCACAAATGCTACAGAGAGAATAAAATACCTAGGAATACAATTAACATGGAATGTAAAGGACCTCTTCAAGGAGAACTACAAACCACTGCTCAACGAAATAAGAGAGGACACAAACAGATGGAGAAATATTCCATGTTCATGGTTAGTAAGAATCAATATCATGAAAATGGCCATACTGCCCAAAGTAATTTACAGATTCAATGTTATCCCCATCAAGCTACCAATGACCTTCTTCACAGAACAGTAAAAAACCACCTTATACTTCATATGGAACCAAAAGAGAGCCCGCATAGCCAAGTCAATTCTAAGCAAAAAGAACAAAGCTGGAGGCATCACACTTCCAGACTTCAAACCATACTACAAAGCTACAGTAATCAAAACAGCATGGTACTGGCACCAAAGCAGAGAGATAACAGAACAGAGGCCTCGGAGGCAATGCCACATTTCTACAACCATTCGATCTTTGACAAGCCTGACAGAAGCAAGCAATGGGGAAAGGATTGCCTGTTTAATAAATGATGTTTGGAAAACTGGCTAGCCATGTGCAGAAAGCAGAAACTGGACCCCTTCCTGACACCTTACACCAAAATTAACTCCAGATGGATTAAAGACTTAAACATAAAACCTAACACCATAAAAACCCTAGAAGAAAACCTAGGCAAAACCCTTCAGGACATAGGCATAGGCAAAAACTTCATGACCAAAACACCAAAAGCATTGGCAACAAAAGTCAAAATAGACAAATGAGACCTAATCAAATTCCACAGCTTCTGCATGGCAAAAGAAACAATCATTAGAATGAATCTGCAACCAACAGAATGGGAAAAAATTTTTTGCAGTTTACCCACCTGACAGAGGGTTGATATGCAGAATTTACAAAGAACTAAAACAGATTTACAAGAACAAAACAAATAAGCCATTCAAAAGTGAGCAAAGGATATGAACAGACAGTTTACAAAAGAAGACATACATGAGGCCAACAAACATATGAAAAAATGCTCATCATCCCTGATCATTAGAGAAATACAAATCAAAACTACACTGAGATACCTTCTCACGTCTGTTAGAATGGTAATCATTAAAAAATCTGAAGACAACAGATGCTGGAGAGGATGTGGAGAAATTGGAACAGTTTTACACTGTTGGTGGGAGTGTAAATTAGTTCAACCATTGTGGAAGACAGTGTGGCGATTCCTCAAGGGCTTAGAAATAGAAATTCCATTTGACCCAGCAATCCTATTACTGGTTATATATCCAAAGGATTATAAATCTTTCTACTATAAGGACACATGCACACAAATGTTTATTGCAGCACAGTTTACAATAACAAAGACCTAGAACCAACCCAAATGCCCACTGATGATAGACTGGGCAGGGAAAATGTGGCACATATACACAATGGAATACTATGCAGCCATCAAAAATGATGAGTTCTTGTCCTTTGTAGGGACATGGATGAACCTGGAAACCATCATTCTCACCAAACCGACACAAGAACAGAAAATCAAACACTGCATGTTCTCACTCATAGGTAGGTGTTGAACAATGGGAACACATGGACACAGGGAGAGGAGCACTACACACTGGGATCTGTTGGGGGGGAATAGGAGAGGGTCAGCAGGTGGTGGGGAGTTGGGAAGAGATAGCATGGGGAGAAGTGCCAGATATAGGTGAAGGGGAGGAAGGCAGCAAATCACACTGCCATGTGTGTATCTATGCAACAATCTTGCTTGTTCTTCACATGCACCCCAAATCCTAAAATGCAAATAAATAAATAAATAAATAAATAAGAATTCTCAAGGGGTTTTTGAGTAGTGGGGTACTAGTTGAAAGCCCCTGAGTCTGTGGTGCTAAGAGGGAGTAAAGGAGTCTCATCCAGATCTTGTATTACTTAGAAGCTCTAACTGGACTGCTCAGAATACTTTATCTTTAGAGTTTCAAGTTTTATTATAGAGTCAAGGGTTACATATGCAGGTTCGTTACATAAGTATATTGTGTGATGCTGAGGTTTAGAGTGCAAATTACCTTGTCACCCATGTAGTGAGTATAGTACTCCATAAGTAGGTTTTCAACCCTTTCTCCCTTCCTTCCTAACCCCTCTAGTAGTCCTTGGTGTCATTGTTGCCATCTTTATGTCCATGATTATCCAATATTTAGCTACCATTTAGAAGTGAGAATATGTGTTGTTGTTGAAACACTTGAATCTAAGCATTGCCTCTGTCCTACCAGACAACCTCCAGCCAATTTTTATTTTTATTTTTTTACATAGATGAAAAATGCCACATATTATCCTACTTCTAAGTCAGTGAGATTATAAATATTGTTCACAAGAGAAGGCCGTATTGGAGGAAAACTCTTTTCCTAGGAAAGTACCTATCCTGATTTTTCCCAGAAAACCAGCTCTGCATTATATTACTGTTGTGTGTGTGTGTGTGTGTGTGTGTGTGTGTGTGTGTGTGTATCTTCTTTCTATTTTAGGCACTATTCTTATTATCAACAAGGATTTTTAGGGCTTTGTCTAGTTTCAATTCATTGATTAATGACTCAGAGGCTCATAGGAATCTGAATGGCCCACTGACATGTCAACAGTTCTTCAGGAGACATAACATATTTTTTTATTTTTTAAGTGTGGACAGCCATTTAGAGAGCATTGAGTTTGGTGGTATCCAACAGAATTGCGGAGTTTATTTAAAAATCATCTTTCAGAGCTATACCCCAGTGTGCTATATCAGAATCAACATGGATGATGACTAGACATGTGTATTTCTAACTAACTCCTTCAGTAATTTTAATGTGTCACAAAATTTGAGAACTGTTTATTTAATCTACCTTTCTTCTTTATATAAAGGAAGAATAAGACCTAAAAAGGGAATATAACTTCCTCAAGTTTACAAAAATATAGCCAAAGGAATGTTCAAAGGAGAAGTGAAGACAGCATTGTAACATCTAAAAATTATTTATTTTTAAAACTACTATGCAACATAAAAAGGTTGGACTTGATTTACAATATGTAGTTTAATTATGTAGGTCTTCTGTGGCTCTAAGCTTCAAATAAATCAGATCTTATCACAATGAAATTAAGCTTAGCTCATGCCTGTGTTTTAATAACATGGAAATGAGGATCTTGGGGTTTGACTTTTAAAGTTCAAGCTCTAAACCACTTTAGCATTGACTAAAGATAGGAGATAGGGCTGTCAGACTGAGGAGCCCAAAAGCCTTGGAGGTTTCCTCTAGGTAAGCCCTGAAGCTACGAGCCAGTTAATGGTTCTGGGGGTTAATAGAGCTAAAAATAAAACATAAATTATGCCTGAGGTGCTTTTTCTCCCTCTCTACACAGAATTTGATTAAGAGATGTGTTTCATGAAGGATGAGATTAGATGTACGTGGGATTAGATGAAAACAAGAATTGTATTTTCCTTGTAGCAATCCAGCTGCCACTGCAGAAAATATCCCCCAGGGCTAGGGCCTTGAACTTATGTTCTTTGGAAAGTTTGAGTGGGCTCAGATATTTTTGAGATGGGCCCTTTCATCCGTATCAGAAGAACAGCTTGGTTCTTTGATTTCTCTCCAAGTTAAGGACAGGTTCTATGAGGCCATTTTAATTTTCTCATTCTAAAACTTTCATCAGTGGTTTAGGAGAAATATTCTTCAGTAAATGGGTAGACACACACACACTCTCTATAGGTTAAGATAAAATATCTGACCGTGTTGCATCCCAAATTTTAATGATTTGTTAATGGCTGTGATTTGCTAACAATGGCAGCATAATTGAATGAGGTTCTGGGAATTGACAGACTAACAGAGGAAAAGGAATGAACAGAGAGAGCATACCCAGGGAGCTGAAACAGAAAGCAAGTGAGGCAATGGAAAAAGGAACACTTTTACACTGTTGGTGGGAGTGTAAATTAGTCCAACCATTGTGGAAGACAGTGTGGCGATTCCTCAAGGCCTTAGAAATAGAAATTCCATTTGACCCAGCAATCCCATTACTGGGTATATATCCAAAAGACTATAAATCGTTCTACTATAAGGACACATGTACACGAATGTTCATTGAAGCACTGTTTACAATAGCAAAGACCTGGAATCAACCCAAATGCCCATTGATAATAGACTGGATTGGGAAAATGTGGCACATATACACCATGGAATATTATGCAGCAATCAGAAATGATGAGTTCGTGTCGTTTGTACGGACATGGATGAATCTGGAGAACATCATTCTCAGCAAACTGACACAAGAACAGAAAATGAAACACCGCATATTCTCACTCATAGGCGGGTGATGAAAAATGAGAACACATGGACACAGGGAGGGGAGTACTAAACACTGGGGTCTATTGGGGGGAAATGGGGAGGGCCAGTGGGACGGGGAGGTGGGGAGGGATAGCCTGGGGAGAAATGCCAAACGTGGTGAAGGGGAGAAAGGAAGCAAAACACACTGCCATGTGTGTACCTATGCAACTGTATTGCATGCTCTGCACATGTACCCCAAAACCTAAAATGCAATAAAAAAATAAGAAAAAGAAAAAAAAAAGATGATTCCTGAAACTTAAACAGTGATTCAGTCACAGACAAGGAAGCTTTCTTCATTTTTCAAATTGACATTTATTTAAAAAGCCATCAAAGTAAAATGCAGACTTAGAATATAAAGGAGAAAATGTCCCCATTTGATGTCTTATTAAAGTTGACATCAATTCTGCCTATTTTCCCAAGTCTGTGTCTCATTTCCTTGGTATTTCCCTACTCTGCTAAATCTGAGGAGTGTTCAAGGTAGTCAGGCAGTAAGGAACCCAGTGTCCTGATTGTATATTATTCTGAGAAAAAAATGGATAGGTGGTGCTGACCCATACCCTTCCAAACCTTTTAAAGAAGGAAAGGTTAAGATTACTGATTAGGGCAAAGGATATGAACAGATACTTTATGAAAGAAGACATATATGAGGCCAACACTTATATGAAAAAATGCTCGTCCTCACTGGTCATCAGAGAGATGCAAATCAAAACCACATTGAGATACCATCTCACGCCAGTTAGAATGGCGATCATTAAAAAATCTGGAGACAACAGATGCTGGAGAGGATGTGGAGAAAAAGGAACACGTTTACACTGTTGGTGGGAATGTAAATTAGTCCAACCATTGTGGAAGACAGTGTGGCGATTCCTCAAGGCCTTAGAAATAGAAATTCCATTTGACCCAGCAATCCCATTACTGGGTATATATCCAAAGGACTATAAATCGTTCTACTACAAGGACACATG
Organism: Callithrix jacchus; assembly: GCF_049354715.1. Taxonomy (NCBI): domain Eukaryota; kingdom Metazoa; phylum Chordata; class Mammalia; order Primates; family Cebidae; genus Callithrix; species Callithrix jacchus. The sequence goes on along the minus strand of NC_133524.1, from coordinate 64,273,465 downwards.
CACACGAATGTTCATTGCAGCACTATTTACAATAGCAAAGACCTGGAATCAACCCAAATGCCCATCGATGATAGACTGGATTGGGAAAATGTGGCACATATACACCATGGAATATTTTGCAGCAATCAGAAATGATGAGTTCGTGTCGTTTGTAGGGACATGGATGAATCTGGAGAACATCATTCTCAGCAAACTGACACAAGAACAGAAAATGAAACACCGCATATTCTCACTCATAGACAGGTGATGAAAAATGAGAACACATGGACACAGAAAGGGGAGTACTAAACACTGGGGTCTATTGGGGGGAAAAGGGGAGGGCCAGTGGGAGGGGGAGCAGAGGAGGGATAGCCTGGGGAGAAATGCCAAATGGGGGTGAAGGGGAAAAAGCAAACAAAACACACTGCCATGTGTGTACCTATGCAACTGTATCGCATGCTCTGCACATGTACCCCAAAACCTAAAATGCAATAAAAATAAAAATAAAAATATAAAAAAGATTACTGATTAGGTACTGTGAAGAGCCTTGGTAGTGAAAACGATCTTATACATCCTGATATTTAGTATGAATCCTTGCATATTACTGTCCCTGAAGTAGGCAAGACCTTGAATTTTGTTGGAAAGTGCACTGACTAAAAAGATAGGATGCCAAGTTTCAACTTTGCCTCTTCCATGGACCCATTATAGTACATGTGACATTTAAAAACTTGCAGGACCTTTCTATGGTCCACATAGGCCTTTTTTATAGGACATTTGAATTCTACACTATCATGGAAGATAAATAGTCTGGTATTTCCATCCTGCTACCAATTAGACTCTTCCAAACAATTGAATGTTTTCTGCTGAATTAGCTGGCCCCAACAAAACCTGTTTACTCATTCCTTAAACATGCATTTGGCATTCCCTTTCTCCATACCTCACATTGTGATTCTAGTTTGGAAGCCCTACTGACTTTCTGTCATCCCATGCAAATCTTCTTCAATGTCCAATGACAGTCCAACCTCAAAAAAAAATTCCCTTGTGTCCTTTCAGGCCTCTTTCTTTCTCTTCTACTATCCCTACTCATATCACTAATTTGGAACTTTTCATCTGCACATTTATGTCTGATTTCCCCATCTGGACTGCAAGAATTTTTCAGTGTAGAGATGGTATCCCACTCAATGAATTTAGTTAATAGGTGAGAACGCTCTTTACAAACTGCCAAATATGATCATTATTTTATGTCAGTTATTTTAAAAGGCATCTATCATATAGCAAAGAGACTATGATGCAGACGGATCTGGATGTTGGTGTTTGCTACTTTACTTATTAGCTGTATGACTTTGGGTATACTATGTAATCACTTCAAACTTAGTTTGCTTATCTGTAAAATGGAGAAGACATGTATCATCCTCAATAAATTGCTATGAGAATGAAATGTCACTAATGGGCATATAAGTACTTTATAAATTTTTATGAGTTGTATAAATGCAACCAATTATAAGTATACCATTACCCAAGTATAAATCTTCCCCATTTTAACAGACACACACTGCAGGCCAAAATATATGTTTCTTTTGTACTATAATGATAAAAATGATGATTAATACCACCATTTACTCTTTCCTAGGCCAAAGTAGGAAACAGTTATGGTGTAAGTCACCAAAGCTGGCTCCTTTATGGAGACTAGTTCTGCCTGATTTAGTTCATGTTTTTCACAGAATATTAGTAGAAGAGAACTTTAAGGAAAATCCAGTTGAAATTTTCCATGTTACTTAGATGAACAATGATGTCCAGAAAGAAAAAGGCGTTGCTCCAGGTTACACAGCAGGTCAGACATGGAGTAAGAAGTGATGTGAATTCTGCTACAGATACATATGAGAGGTTTTTCTTCAAAGATCTGTGGACTTGTGAAGATTTCCACTTTAACATTTTAGCCTAATTACTAAGGTTTAGCAGATGTCCATGATCACACAGCCAGGAAGTAAAGGAGCCAGGAATTTAGTCATGTTCTGTTTGCCTCTCAAGCCCCTACGTTTCTTCCTTTGCCAAATCATGGCTTGTTCATGTATTCCCATTTTCTTTCTATCCATCACTCACCAAGGAAGTCAGACTCAAATATTCCACACCCAACCAGCACTGTTCTCCTAGAGTTGACGGATGATATACAAATTTCTGAGGTAGAGTTGAAATTAAGTACAAATTGGCCCATACCAATGCAATGTGGTCCAGATACAAGTCAGGGGATAAGCAAAAGGGAGAAGCCTTAGGCCTAGCAGCTCTTTTTCTTCAATATGTATTATTTATTAGAAAAATTATTTAAGTGTACTGCACATAATTTAGAAAATATGTGATATCTTCAATCCTTAAGTTCTTTATCTGTAGGATGAGGATAATAATAGTATCTATCTCATGAAGTAGTTGTAAAGCTATAAATAAAATACTGTATGTAAAACACTTAGAATAGTAGCTGACAGATAATGAGCACTCAATTAATGTTAGCTATTTTTATTGTTACTTTACAACCATGAAGTCATAAGAATAGTAAGAAAAGTACAAATAAATTAGAAAGTCTAGGCAAAGATTCTCAGATTGGGTTTAAAATGGAAACCTCCTACAAGAAACCTTCTTGAAATATAAATACATATGTATTGAAATAAAGACATTATTAAATGACACACCTTGCAATCACTAATCCTAAATACAATTTAGAGAAGCAGTTTAGATGTGGAAAAATCCTACAGAAAGTGATGGACAGGGGAAGAAATTATGATGAACCTCATGAAGGATGCCATTTATCTGGTCTTTGAAGGACAGATATAAGATTTAGACAGTCAGAGACAGGAGAGGGAGCCAAAATTGAAGCACAAGGCTTGTCCTGGGAGAAGTCAGTATTGCAGTTTGACAAGAGCAGTGCTACCATGCAGAAAGGTTAAGGGGAGATGCAGCTAGGTGGATAGGTCATGATCAGATTTTGGAGAACCTTTGGATGGCTGGATAAAAAGTTTCTTCTTTCTCTTAAACTCAAATTTGTCTCCCTGTTGATTCTACAATTTTTTTTTGCTTTGGTAATCACAGGGATTAAGTGAATTTTATGTAGCCTCTACATAGAAGTTCTTCAGATATTTGAAAGAAGCCATAATATTTTAATTCATCAATATCTTCAGACAGCTTGAGCAGGTTTCTCCATCCAAGACCTTATGGCAGAGTATTCAGGGCTTCAGATCTTGGAAGCAGTCTCTTCTTCTATAAAAGTACATGAACATTCATTTTAACAAATGCTTGCTGTCCATTTCCTTAGGGAGACAGAGATGAACAACAAACTGCCTCTAAGGGGTTCCCAGTCTAATAGTAAAAACAGACATTATTTTATTAAAATATAATATAAGCTGATAACCATGCAGATAGGGAAAGGTTTAAGACTCATAAATAACTTTGGAGAGGGGGAGGACTCAAGATAGCGCTGTGATAACAACCCAGGATTGGAGCTCTCGTTGAATCCGCAAATGGTGAGTCGGAGTTGCATTTCCAGACTGATCTTTGTTGCCCACAGAACGGGGAAACTCCCAAGTATAAAAAAGACACGGGACGCCAGGCAGTAGGTCTGCCTGGCAAAGCCGGCAGCCGGGGCGGCGGCGGCCGGCCCTACCCAGCAATCCCCACAGGGCGTGCTTGTCTGGGTGCCCTGTTGAACCGGCAACCTGAGACTTGAGAGGGCTGGACTTGAGACTGAACGAGACTTGGACAGTAGGCCAGCCCAGGGATTGCAGGGACAGATTGTTTGGGATACCCGGTGGGATGAACAAAACCGTGATTTCAAACTATCCTGAGCAGACAGGCCGAGACAGTCTGTGGGGGAGGGGCGTCCACCACTACCGAGGCAACCCGCCCCAACTGAGATACACGCCCACTGCTGACGCAGCCAGCCGTTGCCCAGGCAACCCGTCCCTACTGAGATACACGCCCACTGCTGACGCAGCCTGCTGTTGCTGAGGCAACCCGTCCCTACTGAGATACACGCCCACTGCTGACGCAGCCTGCCATTGCCGAGGCAACATGCTACAACGAAGAGACTCCACGCAGGGCATGGTGGAGACCACAGCAGAGCCTACAGGAACAGGGCGAATCACACAACAGCAGGGCGGAGACTCGGCAGCCAAACAGTGGCTAGTCTGCCTTCTAGCTGGGCAGGACACCTCATCGGACATCGAAAAATAAAGCCCGAACCCCCCAACACAGAGCATTTGAGAAAAAAATGGTTTCTTTTAATGAGATCTGTTGCAGCAGAATCAAACATAGCAGCCTAACAGCCCTGAATGAACAACAGAGCTCACAGCTCGGCAACTGAGCTCCAAAAAGTACAGACTGTCTCCTCAAGCAGCTCCCTGAACCCTTTATATCCAAAAGACTGACATTTGGCAGGCATCATCCTGGGACAAAGAGAGCAGAAAAAGAAATGGGTAGCATCCCTCACTGTGCCACAGCTGCTAGAGGTGCACCCCAGACAAGCAGGGCCTGGAGTGGACCTCAGCAGTCGTACAGTGAAGGGGCTAGGCTGGTAGAAGGAAAACAAAGAAACAGAAATACTTCAACATCAACAATCTGGGTGTCCACTCAGAGACCCAATCGAAAAGTCAGCAACTACGTAGATGACAAGTGGATAAAACCACAAAGATGGGAAGAAACCAGTGAAAAAAGGAGGAAAACACCTGAAACCAGAACACCTCGCCTCCTAGAAAGGACCAAAACTCCTCACCAGCAAGGGAACAAAGCTGGATGGAGAATGACTGTGATGAAATGACGGAATGAGACTTCAGAAGGTGGATAATGAGAAACTTTTGTGAGCTAAAAGAACATGTATTAAATCAATGCAAAGAAACTAAGGAACTTAAAAAATCATATGAGGAAATGATAACAAGAATGGATAACTTGGAGAGGAATATGAATGAATAAAAGGAGCTGAAAAACACAATACGAGAACGTCGCGAAGCATGCACAAGTTTCAATAGCCAAATTGACCAAGCAGAAGAAAGAATATCTGAAGTCGAAGACCAACTCAATGAAATAAAATGAGAAACCAAGATTAGAGAAAAAAGCGCAAAAAGGAATGAACAAAGTCTCCAAGAAATGTGGGACTATGTGAAAAGACCTAACCTACGTTTGATAGGTGTACCAGAAGGGGATGAAGAGAATGAATCCAAGCTGGAAAATACTCTTCAGGACATCATAAGGAAAACTTCCCCCACCTAGCAAGACAGGCCAACACTCAAATGCAGGAAATACAGAGAACACCACAAAGATATTCTGCAAGAAGAGCAACCCCAAGGCACATAATAGTCAGATTCAACAAGGTTGAAATAAAGGAGAAAATACTAAGGGCAGCCAGAGAGAAAGGTAGAGTTACCCACAAAGGGAAGCCCATCAGACTCACAGCAGATCTCTCAGCAGAAACACTACAAGCCAGAAGAGAGTGGGGGCCAATATTCAACATTCTTAAAGAAAAGAACTTTAGGGGGAGGGGACTCAAGATGGCGCTGTGAGAACAACCCAGGATTGGAGCCCGCGTTGAATTCGCAAACGGTGAGTCAGTGCTGCATTTCCAGACTGATCTTTGTTGCCCACAGAACGGGGAAACTCCCAAGTATAAAAAGACACGGGACGCCAGGCAGTAGGTCTGCCTGGTGAAGCCGGCAGCCGGGGCGGCGGCGGCCAGCCCTACCCAGCAATCCCCACAGGGCGCGCTTGTCCGGGTGCCTTGTTGAACCGGCAACCTGAGACTTGAGAGGGCTGGACTTGAGACTGAACGAGACTTGCACAGTAGCCCAGCCCAGGGGATTGCAGGGACAGATCGCTTGGGATACCCAGTGGGATGAACAAAACCGCGATTTCAAACTATCCCGGGCAGACGGTCCGAGACGCTCTGTGGGGGAGGGGCGTCCACCACTAGGAGGCAACCTGCCCCAACTGATATACACGCCCACTGCTGAGGCAGCCAGCCGTTGCCGAGGCAACCCGCCCCAACTGAGATACACGCCCACTGCTGACGCAGCCAGCCGTTGCCGAGGCAACCCGTCCCTACTGAGATACACGCCCACTGCTGACGCAGCCAGCCATTGCCGAGGCAACCCGCCCCAACTGAGATACACGCCCACTGCTGACGCAGCCAGCCGTTGCCGAGGCAACCCGCCCCACCTGAGATACACGCCCACTGCTGACGCAGCCAGCCGTTGCCGAGGCAACCCGCCCCAACTGAGATACACGCCCACTGCTGACGCAGCCTGCCGTTGCTGAGGCAACACGCTACAACGAAGAGACTCCGCCGCAGGGCGTGGGGGAGACCACAGCAGAGCCTGCAGGAACAGCGCGAATCACACAACAGCAGGGCGGAGCCTCGGCAGCCAAACAGTGGCTAGTCTGCCTTTGAGCTGGGCAGGACACCTGATCGGACATCCAAAAATAAAGCCCAAACCCCTCAACACAGAGCATTTGAGAAAAAAAAAAGGGTTGTTTAATGAGCTGTGTTGCAGCAGAATCAAACATAGCAGCCTAACAGCCCTGAATGAACAACAGAGTGCACAGCTCAGCAATTAAACCCCTATAAAGTACAAACTGTCTCCTCAAGCAGCTTCCTGACCCCTCTATATCCAAAAGACTGTCATTAGGCAGGCATCATCCTGGGACAAAGAGAGCAGAAAAAGAAACTGGTAGCATCCCTCGCTGTGCCACGGCTACTAGAGGTGCACCCCAGACAAGCAGGGTCTGGAGCAGACCTCAACAGTCGTACAGCGAAGGGGCTAGACTGGTAGAAGGAAAACCAAGCAACAGAAATACTTCATCATCAACATTCTGGGTGTCCACTCAGAGACCCAAACGAAAAGTCAGCAACTACGCAGACGACCAGCGGAAAAATCCACAAAGATGGGAAGAAACCAGCGCAAAAAGGAGGAAAACACCCGAAACCAGAACACATCGCTTCCTAGAAAGGACCAAAACTCCTCACCAGCAAGGGAACAAAGCTGGACGGAGAATGACTGTGACGAAATGACGGAATTAGACTTCAGAAGATGGATAATGAGAAACTTTTGTGAGCTAAAAGATCATGTATTAAATCAATGCAAAGAAACTAAGAACCTTGAAAAAAGATTTGAAAAAAGATTCGAGGAAATGATAACAAGAATGGATACCTTAGAGAGGAATATGAATGAATTAAAGGAGCTGAAAAACACAATACGAGAACTTCACGAAGCAAACGCAAGTTTCAATAGCCGAATTGACCAAGCAGAAGAAAGAATATCTGAAGTCGAAGACCAACTCAATGAAATAAAACGAGAAACCAAGATCAGAGAAAAAAGCGCAAAAAGGAATGAACAAAGTCTCCAAGAAATGTGGGACTATGTGAAAAGACGTAACCTACGTTTGATAGGTGTACCAGAAGGGGACGAAGAGAATGAATCCCAGCTGGAAAATACTCTTCAGGACATCATCCAGGAAAATTTCCCCCACCTAGCAAGACAAGCCAACACTCAATTGCAGGAAATACAGAGAACACCACAAAGATATTCCGCAAGAAGAGCAACCCCAAGGCACATAATCGTCAGATTCAACAGGGTTGAAATAAAGGAGAGAATACTAAGGGCAGCCAGAGAGAAAGGTCAGGTCACCCACAAAGGGAAGCCCATCAGACTCACAGCAGATCTCTCGGCAGAAACACTACAAGCCAGAAGAGAGTGGGGGCCAATATTCAACATTCTTAAAGAAAAGAACTCTCAACCCAGAATTTCATATCCAGCCAAACTGAGCTTCAGAAGTGAAGGAAGAATAAAATCCTTTGCGAACAAGCAAGTACTCAGAGATTTTGTCACCACCAGGCCTGCTTTACAAGAGCTCCTAAAAGAGGCACTACACATAGAAAGGATCAATCAGTACGAGCCATTCCAAAATCACACTGAATGCTAAAGAGCTTCAACATAATGAAGAATCTACAACAACTAACAGGCAAAACAGCCACTTAGAATCAAAATGGCAGTATCAAATTCACACATAACAATATTAACCCTAAATGTAAATGGACTAAATGCACCAATCAAAAGACACAGACTGGCAAATTGGATAAAAATCCAAAACCCATCAGTGTGCTGTATCCAGGAAACCCATCTCACATGCAAGGATACACAAAGGCTCAAAATAAAGGGATGGAGGAAGATTTACCAAGCTAATGGAAAGCAAAAAAAAGCAGGAGTTGCAATTCTCATCTGTGATAAAATAGACTTTAAAGCAACAAAGATCAAAAGAGACAAAGAAGGCCATTACATAATGGTAAAAGGATCGATACAACAAGAAGAGCTAACGATCCTAAACATATATGGACCCAACACAGGAGCACCCAGATACATAAGGCAAGTTCTTAATGACTTACAGAAGGACTTAGACTCCCACACAATAATAGTGGGAGACTTTAACACTCCACTGTCAATACTAGACAGATCAACCAGACAGAAAATCAACAAGGATATCCAGGGCTTGAACTCAGACCTGGAGCAAGCAAACCTGATAGACATTTACAGAACTCTCCACCCCAAATCCACAGAATATACATTCTTCTCGGCACCACATCACACCTACTCTAAAATTGATCACATAATTGGAAGTAAAGCACTGCTAAACAAATGCAAAACAACTGAAATCATAACAAACAGCCTCTCAGACCATAGTGCAATCAAGTTAGAACTCAGAATACAGAAACCAACCCAGAACCTCACAGCTTCATGGAAACTGAACAACTGGCTCTTGAATGTTCACTGGGTAAACAATGAAATGAAGTCAGAAATAAAGAAGTTCTTCGAAACCAATGAGAACGAAGATACAATGTGCCAGAACCTCTGGGACACATTTAAAGCAGTCTCTAGAGGAAAGTATATAGCAATAAGTGCCCATATGAGGAGAATGGAGAGATCCAAAATTGACACCCTATCATCAAAATTGAAAGAGCTAGAGGAGCAAGATCAAAAAAACTCAAAACCCAGCAGAAGACAAGAAATTACTAAGATCAGAGCTGAACTGAAGGAGATTGAGATACAAAAAACCCTTCAAAAAATCAATAAATCCAAGAGCTGGTTTTTTGAAAAGATCAACAAAATAGACAGACCACTAACCAGACTGATTAAAAAGAAAAGAGAGAACAACCAAATAGATGCAATAAAATATGATAAAGGGGAAATCATCACAGATTCCACAGAAATTCAAACCATCTTCAGAGAATATTACAAACAACTCTATGCACATAAACTAGTAAACCTGGAAGAAATGGATAAATTCCTGGACTCCTGTGTCCTCCCAAGCCTAAACAAGGAGGAAGCTGAAATTATGAATAGACCAATAACAAGGTCAGAAGTCAAGGCAGCAATTAAGAGCCTACCACACATAAAAAGCCCAGGTCCAGACGGGTTCACAGCTGAATTCTACCAGACACACAAGGAGGAGCTGGTACCATTCCTTCTAAAACTATTTCAAACAATCCAAAAAGAGGGAAAACTTCCCAAATCATTTTACGAGACCAACATCATCCTGATACCAAAACCCGGCAGAGACCCAACGAGAAAAGAAAACTTCAGGCCAATATCCATGATGAACATAGATGCAAAAATCTTCAATAAAATATTGGCAAGCCGAATGCAACAGCAAATCAAAAAACTTATTCACCATGATTAAGTAGGATTCATCCCGGGGATGCAAGGCTGGTTCAACATACGCAAGTCTATCAACGTAATTCACCACATAAACAGAACCAAAAACAAAAACCACATGATTATCTCAATTGACGCAGAGAAGGCATTTGACAATATTCAACAGCCCTTTATGCTAAAAACCCTCAATAAACTCGGTATCAATGGAACGTATCTCAAAGTAATAAAAGCTATTTATGACAAACCAACAGCCAATATCATACTGAATGGGCAAAAACTGGAAGCATTCCCTTTGAAATCTGGCACTAGACAAGGATGCCCTCTTTCACCACTCCTATTCAATATAGTTGTGGAAGTTCTAGCCAGAGCAATCAGGCAAGAAAAAGAAATAAAGGGTATTCAAATAGGAAAGGTGGAAGCCAAATTGTCTCTATTTGCAGACGACATGATAGTATACCTAGAAGACCCCATCACCTCAGCCCAAAAACTCCTGAAACTGATAAGCAACTTCAGCAAAGTCTCAGGATATAAAATCAATGTGCAAAAATCACAAGCATTCGTCTACACCAATGACAGACTTAAAGAAAGCCAAATCAAGAATGAACTGCCATTCACAATTGCTACAAAAAGAATAAAATACCTTGCAATACAACTCACAAGGAACGTAAGGGACCTCTTCAAGGAGAACTACAAACCACTGCTCAACGAAATCAGAGAGGACACAAACAGATGGAGAAACATTCCATGTTCATGGTTAGGAAGAATTAATATCGTGAAAATGGCTATACTGCCCAAAGTAATTTACAGAATCAACGCTATCCCCATCAAGCTCCCATTGACTTTCTTCACAGAACTGGAAAAAACCACCATGAACTTCATATGGAACCAAAAGAGAGCCTGCATAGCCAAGTCAATTCTAAGCAAAATGAACACAGCGGGGGGCATCACACTACCGGATTCCAAACTATACTACAAGGCTACAGTAATCAAAACAGCATGGTACTGGTACCAAAACAGAGATATAGACCAATGGAACAGAACAGAGGCACCGGAGGCAACACAACATATCTACGACTGTACAATCTTTGATAAACCTGACAAAAACAAGCAATGGGGAAAGGATTCCCTGTTCAACAAATGGTGTTGGGAAAACTGGCTAGCCATGTGCAGAAAGCAGAAACTGGACCCCTTCCTGACACCTTACACTAAAATTAACTCCAGATGGATTAAAGACTTAAACATAAGTCCTGGCACCATAAAAGCCCTAGAAGGAAATCTAGGCAAAACTATCAAGGACATAGGAATCAGAAATGATGAGTTTGTGTCGTTTGTGGGGACATGGATGAATCTGGAGAACGTCATCCTCAGCAAACTGACACAAGAACAGAAAATGAAATATCGCATATTCTCACTCATAGGTGGGTGATGAAAAATGAGAACACATGGACACAGAAAGGGGAGTACTAAACACTGGGGTCTATTGGGGGGAAATGGGGAGGGCCAGTGGGAGGGGGAGGTGGGGAGGGATAGCCTGGGGAGAGATGCCAAATGTGGGTGAAGGGGAGAAGGAAAGAAAAGTACACTGCCATGTGTGTTCCTACGCACCTGTCTTACATGCTCTGCTCATGTACCCCAAAACCTAAAATCCAATAAAAAATAAAAAAAAAATAAATAACTTTGGAGAAAGTAAATACATCTATGGTGGGAGAAAGAAGCATTATGTAAGAAAAATATTTTCAGACGAGATGAGATATAGACTAAATTTTTAAGGACTAAAGAAAGACGGGTTGGCAGGTAGACAATGTGAGTAAAGAAAACTATAATGAGAGTACAGAATTTACTAAGCTTCAGAGAAATAAAATAGTCAATGATAGCAAGTATTTCTAGCTAGGGTGTCTTCATGTATAGTGATGTTATTAACTAAGAAGGGGAACAGGCTTGGTGCATGTGAATTGGAGATAAGTGATAATGAGTTTCCTTTCAATCATTTTAAGCCGAAATGGCAAACAAGCAAAAAGAAAAGGATAGTTGTACATGAAAGACACAAAGAACTTGTGTGTTTGTGTATGTGTGTTCACGTATGCATGTGTGTGTGCTTAAATGACTACTGTTTAAGCCCACATGATTATCTTCAGGCATGGGCACACGAAACCCTCATTATCTAGACCTCAAAACCATACTTCCCAAAATGTGATCAGTGGATAAACTGCATCAGAATCATCAGATCACTTTTTAAAAGTACAGAGTCCTGCGTACCAACTATTACTCAGATAATGTTGAGAACCATTGCGTTAAGAGGTAGGAATTGTTATCATCTTTGACAGGACATTGCCATCCTTAGACATTTCAAAGCTTCTTGGTTGCCTAAAAAATAAAGTCACAGAATGTCAGAGGTCTGGGATGAGTTTAGTTTAATCCCTTCTTATTCAGCTCAGGAAACTGAGATGCAGATAGGGGAGTAACTCTCCCAGGATTATCTGAACAGCTAATGAAATAGACTAGATGAGGGTTTAGATCTCCTAGGTCTCCTAGACCCTAGACCAATGCTTGAAAATTTTGAGTACAAGCATCTATTGTGATTGCTGATTTTTTTAAAAACTTGTTCCAAAACAAAAATTTGGCCCAGGGAATAAATCCGGAATAATCCATTTTGTTTTGATGATGTCTCTGGTTAGTCAGTTCCTAGCCTATTCATTCTCTGAGCAACCTGGGAAGTAACAGACTTATAATACATCCTTGAGGCTTCCTGACTATGGATCCTCTCAGTACTCCATTCAAAATTGCCATCCAACCTAAAAACCATACAGTATCAAATATATATAATACACATGAATATATATATATATATATATATATATATATATATATATATATATTCCACATACATAACAAAATAAATTATGATGGAGTATAAAGGTAAATTCATGCAGAAAGTGAAATCCATTATGCTTCATTTTCCCCTTACAAATGTTAATTTTTATCTACAGGCTTTACTCCTTATTATCATGAGAAATCTGTCTTATTCACTGCTTATTGTTTTATTGTTTGTGCTGTTCTTTTTTTTAACATCAGGCAAATAACACTGTAGTTTCTCAGTTTACAAGCACATACTGCCTTGCATTGCACAGAAACCATGAGACCAAACTTCTTTAACTAACTAAATTTGTGCCATGCACCTCCTTGCATAGGCATTAGTTCAAGTTAAAGATGAGATTTTTGTACATTTGGTTGTTCCAAGTACTGAGTATTTGAACAGCTGATTAGAGTAACTCCAAGTTATTTCCCAACTACATTGGTTTATATGTCAAAAAAGAAACCTGAGAAGTTTCGAGTTAGATACCTATTTTCCCCTTCTTTTTTACCTGACCAAGTACCATATTTTAGTGTGAGTCCATTTGCAGTTCTGTGAGGTTTGAGCAGCAGATTCCTTCTAACTTTTCACATCCCTCACTTCTCTCCAAGAGTCATTTGTGTAAGAAAAGAGACAATTAAAAACACCAAGAGGTTAAATCTAGCAAAATAAAAATTACTGCCCTCCCCTGAGTGGTCCAGGACCTCCCAAAGTGCTGGAATTTGACCCGGCACTTTGACTTTGCCCTCCGCTGGGTGTTCCAAGGCCTCTCAAAGTGCTGGGATTACCGGCATGAGCCGATCTGCCTGGCCTAGACCTAAAAATTTTAGATAGTGATCATTATCCTACAGCCAGATACCGCAGAAAAAACTACAGTCACAATACTAGCAGAGGCTGAGTGAAGAGCATAGAATTTTACCCTCTACAGGCTATAACAAGGCACTCAACACTTTCTGCCACGGAGGTATCAGAGAACCCTGAGTGGGAAACCAGGATTTCATCACCATTTGTCAGCATTTAGCACTCCTTTTCAGGTGTGAAGGAAAATATTGCAGAAATCCTGAACTTCTGTTCTTATTTTGGCAGTAACAAAGTGCTCTTCCCTCTTTTTAAAATGTTACCAGAGAAGGCTTTGTGTAGAGTCAGGACATTCACCACTGCCCAGCAGTACTGAGACCAGAACCCCTGCAGTACCAGGGGAGGCCATGTAAGGAACAGGAACAAGGCATTTCTACCTCTTGCAACCCAGAAGATATCAGAGGAGGTGTAGTGGCGAGTCAGAACTCCCACCTAGTGGGGGATCAAAACTCCAAGCAATAACAAATAGAAAATTTCAACACAGAACAAATGTTATAAAGAAGAGTCAGATAGATATATAGAAGTTCTAGCAATAAAAATACAACCACAAAAATAAGAAATGCAATGAATGCATTCAATAGCAGAATGGAGGGTAAAGAGAAAAGACTAAATTAAGTGGAGGCTAGACTGATAGAAATTACTACAACTGAAAAACAACGAGAAATTTACTTAAAATAAAAAAAAGCAGAGTTTCTGAGATCTATGGGACTGTAAAAAGAGGTCTAACATTCATGTTATCGGAGTCCCAAAAGAAAGACAAAATAAGATAGAGAAAAAGAAATTGAAAAAATAATTGCTAAAACTTTCTAAATTTGACAAAAACATACAGCTATAAATTTCAAAGGTTGATAAAACCCCAAATAGGATAAATTCAAAGAAAGTCACACTAAGAATCAGAGTCACAACTCAAAATTAAAGACAGAAAAATATCTTGAAACAGTGAAACAGAAATTACAATTCCACTAGAGGTAAAAAAACAACAAATGACATGTTTCTTATTACAAATTATGAATGCCAGAAAAAAGTGGCAAAACATTTTTCAAGTGCTAAAGAAAAAACTCATGTCAACCCAGAATTCTGTACTCAGTGAAAGTTTATTTCAGTAATAGAGGGGATATCAAGACATTGTAAGATGAAGGGTAACTAAGAGAATTTTAAACAAGTCCAACTTTAAAAGAGTGGTTAAAAGAAGTTATCTGAACAGAAAATAAATTACTAAAGAAGGAATCTTGACTATCAGAAAGAAGAAAAAAATAGCAATCAAAAAATTAGTAAATAAAATAGACAATTCTCTTCATAGCTTAAAATTACATTTGATAATTTAAACAAAAATTATTACACTGTTTGATATGGTTCTAATGTGCGAACTCCTGGGAGTTCTGATGTGGTTCTTAATGTGTGTACAACAAAAAGTCTAAGACAAATGTATTATAAATGGGGCAAAAAAAAACTAGTATCATGATAACACCAGTAAAAGTTTATATATATATAAAAGTTTATATATAGATACACACAAATATATAATAGCTTATATATATTACATATACTATATTTATACATAGTATATGTTTGTGATATATAATTATTTAAGTATATAAGCTTTAAAAATATGTGATGCAAAAATTAATGGAACTGAAAGGAGAAATAGAAAAATCAACATTATAGTTGGGAATTTACCTCTCTCTTATTAATTGATGGTACAAATAGACAGAAAATCAAGGATATAGAATTTATATATATTTATATACGATATAATTATATACTATGCATAAGATACAATAACCTAGAATATCACCAAGAAAAGCTATACAAAGAGATACACTCAACCATCCTATGTATAATCCAATATAGCATTCTAAAATATATGTTCATGTAATCCAAAAAGGCAGGAAAGTAGAAACAGAAAAACAAAAACAGAAAGAACAAAGTGAAAAATAAAAATGAAGCAGCAAATTTAAACCCTAATCTATTAATAAATTCATTAAATTTAAGTGGTCAAAATATACCACATAAATTTAAAAGACAGAGGTTGAGAGGGTGGAATAAACAAACATGATACAAC
Organism: Callithrix jacchus; assembly: GCF_049354715.1. NCBI lineage: Eukaryota > Metazoa > Chordata > Mammalia > Primates > Cebidae > Callithrix > Callithrix jacchus. The sequence continues at coordinate 64,258,032 of NC_133524.1, read as the reverse complement.
TCTTCTCTCTGTAAGAAACTTACTTGAAATATAATGATAAAATCATCATAAAAATCACACAAAAGATATATTATGAACATATTTATGAAAAGGAAGCAAGAGTAACTATATTAATATCAGATAAAGAAGACAAAAAAATACAGACACATAAAATTATATATAATGATAAAAAAGTTAGTCCACAAAGACTATAATCTTAAATAAGTATATCACAAAGAACCAAGCTGTAAAAATATGTGATGCAAAAATTAATGGAACTGAAAGGAGAAATAGAAAAATCAAAATTTTAGTTGATGATTTACACCTCCCTTATTAATTGACAGTGCAAGTGGACAGAAAATCAACAAAGACATCAAATTCAACAAAAACGTCAGCCAACAGGTTAATCTAATAAACATTAGAAATGTATATCAAGATAGATCATATTCTGGGTCCAAGGCAATCTGAACAAATATTAAAATAATTTAAATTATATAGAATATGTTCCTTAACTAAATGAAATCAAAGTATAAATCAGTAATAGAAATATAACAGGAAAATCTGCAAGTATTTGCATACAAAGCCACACACTAGTAAATAATACATGAGTTAAAAAAGAACCCTCAAGATAATTTAAATAAAACATTCCACTGAGTGAAAATTAAAATATGCAAGATCAAAATTTGTAGAACATAAAAACTCGTAGAACTAGTAAGTAAGTTCATTATGGTCTGAAGATACAAGACCAACATAAAAATACCAATTACATTTTTATATACTAGCAAATGAACACGTGGATATTGAGATTAAAAGTATAATGCAGTCACTCAAAATTTGAAATACTTAGATATAAAGCTAACAAAGCACGTGCTACAAACTAAAAAATTTGGAGGACAGAAATCAAAGATGATTTAAATAAATGCAAAGACATTTCATGTTTATATATTGGATGATCCACCATAGTGAAGATATGAATTCTCATGAAATTCATCTGTAGGTTTATTGGAATGCTTATCAAAATTTCAGCAAGATTTTTGTAGATGTATACAAAATAATTTTGAAATTTATTTGGAAAGGCAAAGGAAATAGAATTGCTAAAATGATTTTGAAAAAAGAGAATACAGTGAGAGGAATGAGTTTGCCTATCTTCAGAATGTGTGAAGTTACAATAATCAAGGCTATGTGATATTGACAGAGAAACAGACACATAGATCAATAAAATAGAAGAGAAAACCTAGATTTTTGACACATGTTCAAAAGCAATTCAATGAGGAAAGTATAGTCTTTTCAACACATAGTGTGTGGAAAATTGGGCATTAGTAGGCATAAAAGAATAACCTTTACTAAAACCTCAGTCCTTATACCAAAGTAATTCAAAATGGATCACAGACTTAAACATAAAAGTACAATACTTTTAGAAGACAACAGGAAAAAAATCTCTGGGACCTAGAAATCATTCAAGAATTAGACATGATATCAAATCATACTTCACAAAAAATTAATATGTTAGACTTTATCAAAATTAAACAAACAACAAAAAGTTTGATGTGCTCAGGAGTCCTGTTAAGTGTATGAAAAGCCAAGCTACATACTGTGAGAAAATATTTGTAAACCACGTATTTGACAAAAATCTCTGCTATTGACTGGCTGTTTATGCCCCTACCCCTGCCGAATTCATATGTTGATGTCTTAACCCTCATTGTGATGGTAATTAGAAGTGGGTCCTTAGGGTGGCAGTTAGGTCACAAGGGTGTAGTAGCCCTTATAATGGAATGATGAGAAAATAGAAGTCTTTTATGACCATCTAATAATTGTGAATATTAATAGTTGTGAACATTACAAAGTCTTTTAAAATCCAACTTCTCCTTAACTACTTTCCTAGGCTCACTTTTTATCACTCCCTCCCCATCTTCTTTCCCCTTCTTATCTCATTAAATGTCCAGAGCAGCTGGAAATTTTACATAAAGTCTAAGATACTTTTAGAGGCATTATTTAGCACCTTTATGCAAATTAAAAATGCCCCTGCCTCAAATAGAGGGAGACATATATTGGCGATCATAGCTAACTGGACAGAGATGGACTGTATTTCAATCATCCATTGTTACTTAAGCCTTTATTGATCCTCACCTGGTCCATGGAGATATCTAACTAACCAGTCTCAAGCTCTCACAATTCTGTCTCCTGACTCTTGATTCTGTATTACCACTCTTGATTGAGATCCCTTCTCCCAACAACTAGTTATAATTGTCTATTTTTCTTACAGTCTTCCCTACTAGATTAGAAATTGCTAGCAAGCAGTTAATGTCTCAGTTTTATGTCTCTCCAGGGCTCACCATAGAGCCTAACACAGAGTACGTACTCAAGAAGTGTTTGCTTAACTTAATCAAATTTGCTGAGCCACTCAACTAAGTCCTTTTCCTATCCACAACCTCCTCTGGCTCTCGGAAACTGAATGGTTGAAAAGTGAGTTTATGGATCTAGGTGGGTGGAAAACCGAAATTTGTTCAAACCATAAAAGTGCTTGGATCATTGTACTGTAGCCAAATCGGCAGCTTCTTTAGGTGCCCTGGATTTAAGGCCAAAATGTGCATGAGAAGAACTATTACCAAGGGCTTTGGACATGAGAAATTGAGCTAGAGCCATCTGTTCATGAGGCCCTCTCTCTGAGTTGGCAACCGTAATAGGCTGGCTAATTTTCTGCTTTGAATTTTTATTTCTATTTCTTTATCTGAGGATCTTTTTACTGCTCAGCCCTTTTTTTTATTACTTAGATCTTTGATTTTTTTTTTAGGAACCTGTCCTCTGCCTTAAAAGCTTAAGGGAAGAAATCCAATAAAGTATATCATTAATTAAAGACAAAATGATGGAAAGAAGTCATAATAAAAAGGAAAATTGAGGCAAAAAGAGCTGTCTCATCTATTGCACATTTTTTTCCCAACAAGATCAAAATTGGTCACAGGATTTCTTGACATACAGACTTTTATTAAGTTTCTCCTGTTTGCAGAGTTCTTGAGGGGCTTTTTAAATATTCAATAAAAATTAATGCAGGCACATTGGAAGGATAAACAACAACCAGTGGCATATCTTTTGTGGTCTTCAATGAGCTGCACAATCTGGCTACAAGAATACAATTATTTCCCTATTTGCTGGCAATGACAGTGAAATATGGCCCTCAGCAGTCTCCAGTAGGGATTTCCTCAGTTAAAGGGAGCTGCCTTGCTCAAGGTCATGTCCTTCTCCAGGGAAAGGGAGAAGACATGTGCCTCTATAGAGTAATAAATGCAGTTATAAAGACCTGGCCACCTTACCTCAACTCAGGAAAACTCTGAAGAATCATTCTAGTTTCAGACACACCTGAGTTCTCTGCCAAATACTGCTTTCTTCCCTTCTCTTCACAGGTATTGGTCTCAAGAGTATTCCTAATATACCTCCTGCACACTAATCTCTGACTGCTTTGCAGGAACTCCAACCTATGACATCTTTCTTCAGGAGTCCCAGAGTAGATTTTGAACAACTGGACTTCTCTGTTAGGCTGTGAGTTTCTGATGGCTAATGGCTTTGGGGTCTTATCCATACCTAGCCCATTGCCTGGTAGGGCATTTAGTGCTGTAAATTTCCCTTTTAACACTTCTTTAGCCATATCCCAGAGATTGTGGTACATTGTCTGTTTGTTCTCATTGGTTTCAAAGAACTTTATTATTTCTACCTTATTTTAATTATTTACCCAGTGGTCCTTCAGGAGCAAGTTATTGAATTGCCATGCAGTGGTGCAGTTTTGATTCAGTTTTCTAATTCTGAGTTCTAATTTGATTGCTATGTGGACTGAGAAACTGTTTGTTATAACTTCTATTCTTTTGCATTTGCTAAGCAGAGTTTCTCTTTCAATTCTGTGCTCAATTTAAAAATAAGTACTATGCAGTTATGAGAAGAATTTATATTCTCTTGATTAGTGGTGGAGGGTTTTGTAGATGTCTATTAGGTTCACTTGGTTCAGAGGTGGGTTCAAGTCCTGAATATCCTTGATAATTTTCTGTCTCATTTATCTACCTAATATTGACAGTGGGGTGCAAAAGAAACTATAATTAGAGTGAACAGGCAGCCTACAGAATGGGAGAACATTTTTGCGATCTAACCATCTGAACAGAGGGTTAATATCCAGAGTCTACAAAGAAATTAAACAAATTTATTAAAAAAAAATCCCATCAAAAAGTGGGCAAAGTATATAAAGAAACACTTTTAAAAAGAAGACATTTATGCAGCTAACAAAATATGAAAAAAAGTTCATCATCACTGGTCATTAGAGACATGCAAATCAAAACCACAATGAGATACCATCTCAAGCCAGTTAGAATAGTGATCACTAAAAAGTCAGGAAATAACAGATGCTGGAGAGGATGTGGAGAAATATGAATGCTTTTGCACTGTTGGTGGGAATGTAAATTGGTTCAACTATTGTAGAAGACAGTGTGGTGATTCCTCAAGGATCTAGAAATAGAAATATCATTTGATCCATCAATCCCATTATTGGGTATATCCCTAAAGGATTGTAAGATATTCTACTGTAAAGACACGTGTACACATATGTTTATTACAGCACTATTTACAATAGCAAACACTTGGAACCAAACCAAATACCTATCAATAATAGACTGGATAAAGAAAATACGGCATATATGCATCGTGAAATACTGGGCAGCCATAAAAAGAATGAGTTCATGTCCTTTGCAGGGACATGGATGAAGCTGGAAACCATCATTCTCAGCAAACTAACACAGGAACAGAAAACCAGATATCACATGTTTTCAATCATAATTGTGAGTTGAATAATGAGAACACATGGACACAGGGAGGAGAACATAACACACTGGGGCCTCTCAGGAGGTGGAGGGCAAGGGGAGAGAAAGCGTTAAGACAAATACCTAACACGTGTGTGTCTTGAAACCTAGATGATGTGTTGATGGCTGCAGCAAACCATCATGGCACATGAATACCTATGTTCATATCCTAAATGTTCTGCACATGTATCCCAGACCTTTAAGTAAAATATTTAAAAACATAAATTAATTAAAACAACAACAACAGCATTAAAACAAAAAACAAAAAACAAAAAAACTAAGGCTGAATAAGGTTAGGTGCCTTTGCCCAAGTTCCCCTAGTTAATAAGTGGCAGGGCTCCTATTTGGACTGAGGTTTAACTGGCATCAAATCTTGTACTTCACATGGATGCAAAGAAATAATTTTCCAAGACAGGTCTTTGTCTCCCAATTGTTTCCCGTATATACGTATGTTTTCTTTAAACAATTTTAAATGAGAATCTCATTATGAGCTTAATTGAAAGGTGGTATCAGTTGGTGTGGTCTTTTAAACACATCAAAGAACACTACATAAGAAACTATTTTGTGTATCTTTGTATTGCTAGGATCATTTTTCTTTTCAGTAGTTTTTAATACATATCTTTTTTGTTGAATTGTTGTTGTAAAATATAGTATTCAAAAAGGGGCAGAAAATGTATATGTTAAGTACATAAATGTTCATGTAGTGAAACCAGTATACATAATAACCACTGAAGTAAATAATAAAACATTACTGTCACTTAGACTTTCCCTTTGTATCCCTGGCCAATTGTAATACTTATCCTAGTGGTAATCATAGCTTGGCCTTTACAGAAACAATGTATTTGCTTTTAAAAATAGTGCTACACATACATATGCATCCCTAAACAACACAAGCACGGTGTGTCAAAACTATGGCTTGTGGGCCTTATCCAATCTTCCCCTTGCTTTTTGTAGAGTTTTATTGGATCACAGCAATACACATTCATTTGTGTATTGTCAACAGTTTTTCATGCACTTCAGAGTTGAGTAGTTACAACAGGCCCTGTATGATCCACAAAGCTTAAAATGTTTACTCCATCACCATTTACAGAAAAAGTTTTCTGTTTGTTATAGATTAGTTTTGCTTATCTTAAACTGTACATAAAGAAAAGTATACAATATGTACTATTTGAAGACTTAATTATTTTCCCTCATCCTTACGTGTGTTAGAATCATCCACGATGAATCATTATATTCTAGGCATCAACTGCTAACATTTGAAGTAACTATGAATTTCATATTCTTATTTCAACTTCTTGAATTAAACTGTATTATATTTTAAAAACTATTTGTAAAAGTGTATATACTACATGGAAAAATTGAAAAATGGAATGAAAATACTGTTATGAATATAAATTTCTTTTTTAATCGGTTAAAGACAACACCTTATGGAATATTTTCACAAAAACTCTTGATTTACCACTTTAAAAAAGATAATTGTAACTTTATTCAAGAAATATAAAAAATAACCTAGATGGAAGAAAACAGTCTGTAATCTCTCAGAATAACCACTATTAATAACTTTGTACCGATCTTCCATTTTTTTCTCTTTAGTTCTTTAATATTTTAGTCATGACAATAAAAAGATTACATGTCAAAACTAACATATCAAAACCTTTTTGATGTAGACAAAGAAAAAGTGAAGAAATCATTCAGCCTTAAATATATTAGAAACAAATAAATATTTAAAAAATAATTTAGTTTTTAAGAGAAGCTAAAAAATTATTGTAAAGTAAATATTTTCTAACTATATGGATGCATATGTATGTGTTATCCTTTAATATTAATTTTTTATTTTATCATATTGTAGCCCTTTATATCTCCAAGAGACTTTTTTCATGATCTTCCTGATGATTTTGGATAAGCTCATTGTCCCTTGCATTTCTAACAGCTTTGTTAGTAGATTTAAAAATATCCTTAGGTAAATAATCATGTCAATTATAGCTTCTTGAAACCTCGTTACTTTCAGAATATAAAATTATTCTCATTTTTCTGTTTAAACATTTTTCACCTTGAATTCTGCTGTGTGTGTGATACTAATGTTGCCTGATAATAGTGCTTGATTTAACCCTAACTCAATTATTTTTTTCATGCTAGTATTTGTCTAATATATATTTTCTCACTATTTATTTTCTAACTTTTAAAATATTTTTTAAAGATTCTGGTATCATTTTTTTTTCTCCTTCATATAATAGTGTGTGCACACGCACACATAAACACTTCTATTCACCTTTTTTGGCCTTTGTATTGAATTGATCAAGATTTCTTTGTTCTTTTTCTTCTAGTTAATTGGAAGTTATAGTAAGCTTCTTGTGAATAGTTACCCTTAAGCATTTATTGCAAATTTAAATTTGCATTTTATATGAAGCCCAGAATTTAAAATAATTTGGCATGTTCTCCTTCTCTCCAACTCTCTCTTAGTGCAATCCTCTATGACTAACATTTGGAATTATCATAAGCTAACATTGTTTTGAAACACATCATAATTTTTATTGGCTGTAATGTTTACTGTTATTTCTTGTATTTACACTTTCCTCTTTCTTGGATTGTTGTTTTTAAGAAATTATTTCACTCAAAGGCCTTAACATTCCTGAGGTTTATATTTCTGAAAAATTCCTCTTCTACTTTCATGATTCATTGTTGGTTTGGCTGGGGATTGATTCTCAGTCAAAACAATTTTAGCACAAAACTTAAAGATGTGATGCTCTTGTCTTCTGTCACCCAGTATTACTAGTGAGAAGTTAGATGGCAAGTTAATTTTTGTTTCTTTTGTATAAAAGTTGTCTTAATTCTTCCTGATATGAAAACATTCAGAGTTTTTAAATTAAAGTTCTGAAATTTAATGAAATGTCTAGGGGTAGATGTTGGTTACTTTTATTATCATTATTCTGCTTGATTCTTGTTTGTCTCATTCTTTAGGGGAAGCATAGGGAAATTGTCTTTTACTATTTCTTTGATTATTTACCCTGCTGTATAAGTCTTTGCTCTCCATCTTTGTAACTTCTCTTAGATGTACATTGAATCTTCTGGGTTACGCATACATGTATCTCAATTTTTATCTTATAGTTTTCACCTGTTTTTTCTTTGTGATATGCTTGATTTCCACTACAGTAAGATTATAAATTCAATCTCTATCCATAATCATTGTATTGTTAAACACTTCTAATAATTATTATTAAATAATTTTATTTTCCATTTGAAGACGTACTTTTTCTTTAAATTCTTCTTTTTTAAAATAACCTGATTTTCATTTGTGAATGCAATAATCTCTTGATATCTCTGAGGATATTAATTAAAATTTAAAAATTATTCTGTTTCATGAACTATCTTTTTATCAGTCTGTCATTTTATATTGATTACTTTAAACCTTCTCTTTTATGTTATTGCTTTTCCTTATATGTTGGATAATCTTGCTTGTCCATCTATGTTTATCAGTGTAAGACTATCTTGTTTAATGTGAATGGAAATATCTAATGAACAATAATATTGATTAGAGACTCAGCGTTACAAAGTGGAGGCATGTCTACTGACTGATTTCACTTTAGTGAGCCTGAGGTAACAGCAGAAATGGAAATGGACATGCTGTTCAATACAATCTCCTGTCTCCTTTTTCCCAGGAATTTCTAAATGTGTGCACTCTATTGACAGCAATATATACTTTTAATAACACTGTTATAGATTTATTCTTTTCTGCAATATATTATGACATTCAGAGAGCTTTTTTTATGGCCTAGAATGTAATTCTTGTAAATGTGCTATAGGCATTTATATATATACATATATGTATTTAATATATATAACTTGTTATATATATTGTTATACAATTACTTATATAAATATATGTTAAAATGTGACTTACTGTGATTTTAAATTATTTATAATTTTATTTTCTTTTTGTCCACTTGATCTGTGAAGAATTTTTAGAGATTAGCGTCCTGTGCCATTGTGTTTCTATTTTTCTTTGTGTTTCTGAAGTTGTGCTTTAATTATTTTGGTGTAATGTTATTTGACATATAAAGATTCATGGCCAGTATATTTTTATTTTTAATATAAATTTTATTGTCCAGTTTAATGATATTTTTCTTGCATTATTGTCCCTTACCCTTTTTATTAATTTATAATGTAAATAATCTCCTTTAAATTTAACTAGTAGATACTTCAAAATTCAACAAAATCTTTCCTATATGTCAGTGTCAAAAGCGAAATGCTATCTTTTTGGTTTTGATCAATGTAAGGTCAATAGTTTAAGAGTTTATTCCTCATTTCTACTTCACTTATAAGTTTATGAATATTATCTGGCAATTTCAATCCAAATTACATAATTATTTTTAGGCAATATACTTCACCTTTCTGCTATATTTTTCTTGTTTTATAACTAGACTTACTATAATTATTTGAGCACAAGTCATTATTTCTAATTGGTTCTTTATTCGCTTTCAATTTTTTGATGTGATTGCTTATGTATCTTTTGACTCTTAGTAGACTTGATAGCATTTTAGATTTTTTTTCAATAATGTATTAGGTTTTTAAAAATTGGTTCATATATAAAAACACTTTTATATTTTTCTGTAAATAAATATGGGGATAAAATATTTAGGTCAATACCTTTTCCCCTCAAAACTTTGTAAATGTTGTTCCATGTAGAGAAATGGATCAGTCTGAATTTTATTCTTTTATAACTAATTAATTTTGTATGCTGATATGCTTTTAGAATATTATTTTTACATGTGCAGTGAAGAAAAAATATGTTTCTAGGTATAGAAACTAAAATATAGTTAATTTTTTCAATGTATATATGAAGGGTCCTCAAAAAGTTCATGGAAAATGTACATTATAGAAAGTATGCATGGATTGTAACTTTTTGTGCCAAAATAAATTCATACTAATTTGTTGTAACTTGCCTTAACAGGATCTAGTTGGAGGAACTAAGAAAGATAAGGCATCAGTTCAAAAAGTGCCTCTATCAGAGCAACAGGAATTCTGCTCAAATTTAAGCCAGAACAAAGAAGATATGAGAAAATGTTGAAGATAAACCCTGCAGCAATAAACCAACCACATCAATTTTTGAGAAAAAAAAAAAGCTTATTTGTGCCCTAATTGAAAAAGACCAAAACTTAACAGCAAAATAGCCAGCATTACAGACATTTTAATTGGCTCAGATTACACAATTCCGACTGAAAACTTAAAGTTGAGCAAACTTTTTGCTTGACGAATGCCAAAACCATTGAGTCCAGATTAGCTGCAGACAAGAGGAGATTTTTCAGAGGAAATTTTTTAAAAGTGAAATCAAGATCCTAAAGCATTTGTTTGAAGAATTGTAATGGGAGCTGAAACATGGATTTTCCAGTATGATCCTGGTGTCAAAGTGCAATCAAAGCAAAGACTACCAAGAGTTGGGATTGTTCCAGTCAAAAATGAACTTATGGTAAAGAGCAAAGTTTATGGCAACAGTTTTTTTTATGTTCAAAGCATTTTGCTTGTTGACTTTCTGGAAGGCCAAAGAACAATAACATATGCTTATTATGAGAGTATTTTGAGAAGGTTAACCAAAGTTTCAGCAGAAAAGTGCTCAAAAAAGCTTCAACAGAGAGTCTCTCCATCATGACAACACTACTGTTCATTACTTTTATCAAACGAGCAATTTTTGAGAGTTTCAATGCAAAAATATTAGACATGTAACTCATAGTTCTTACTTGACTCTTTCTCATTGTCTTTTGTTTCTTAATCTTAAAAAATCTTTAAAGGGCACCCATTTTTCTTCAGTTAATAATGTAAAAACAACTGCATTCACATTTTTAAATTCCCAGCACTACCACTTCCTTAGGGATAAATGAAATGACTGGTATCAATGCTTAAAAATGTGTCTTGAAAGTTGAACAACAAAAGCTGAAAAACATAGTTTGTATTTTTTATATTATGATTTTATTGTCTATGAACTTTTTGAAGTTTTACTATATACCTGTGTTCATATTAAAAGCTTAGCAATATTGAGGGAGGATCCAAGATGGCCAAATAGGAACAGCTCCGGAGTGCAGTTCCCAGTAAGAATAACACAGAGGGTGAGTGCCCACTGCATTTCCAAACAAATTTTCACTGCCCACAGACCAGGAGATTCCCAGGTTAAAAAGCACCATGAATTTTCATCATGGCAGATTCAGCTGGTGCCAGGTTGGTGCACAGAAACTCACACAAATTTGTCTCTGTCCCCTCCCTTTCAGTTGAATGGGGGGCTCTGTCTCACAGGCGTTCCAGGCACCATTTCAACTGGTGCCTGGAACGCCTGTGAGACAGAGCCGCCCATTCAACTGAAAGGGAGGGGCAGCTGGGGGGTATGGAGGTTGGGGAGAGATAAAACAGGGATAAAGACCAGATGAAGGTGATGGGGGGATGGAGGCAGAAAACCACATTGCCATATGTTGCATAGGTACACATGCATGTTGCATAGGTACACATATGGCATGTTGCATAGGTACACATATGGCAATGTGGTTTTCTGTACACATGTACAATGTGGCACATGTACCCCAGAATCTAAAGTACAAAAAAAACCTTAGCAATATATTTTCTATTATCTGATTAATGCTTGTGTTCATGTATTTGTATTTCATTTTAGAAATATTAGTAAGACATGTAATATTTGTATTTGCTTAATCTGTATATATATATATTTTACAATGTTTTCATCCAATTTTACTTTTAATTCTAGGGTAGGTTCTCAAACTTATTTTTCATATACATGATTCCATTCAACACAGTTTCAATTATATTCTCATGATTTTCAATTTGTGTTTCAATTATGCTATTTTATTTTTATTATCCTAGAAATCCTTTCTGATATTATGCACTTCCTATTTTGCTGCAGCCTGGTACCTTTTTTATCTTTATTTCTGTGTGTGTGTGTGTTCACTGATGTGTTGTTTTGTTCATTGTGGGTGCCAAAAAATTTATAGTACTTTCTTCTGACTAACAGACTGGACTTTATCAGAGGTAAGTTATTTCTCTAAATTGACTGAATCCCTTTTTTCTTCTTTCATAGGCCTCGTATTATTACCCCCCCTTTACTCCTATGTAAACAAATTACCTTAAACAGGATAAGGAATCATTGTACACGTATGTATTAGTCTGTTTTCATGCTGCTGATAAAGATTTGGGTGAGAATACAGCCAAACCTTAATATTCCACCCCTGACTTCTCCAAGTCTCATCTCCTCACATTTTAAAACCAATCATGCATTTCCAACAGTCCCTTAAAGTCTTAATTTATTTCAGCATGAACCCATACATCCACAGCCTAAAGTCTCATCTGAGAAAAGACAAGTCCCTTCTGCCTATGAGCCTGTAAAGTCAAAAGCAAACTAGTTACTTCTTAGATACAATGAAGGTACAGGCAATGAATAAATGCAGCTGTTGCAAATGGCAGCAATTGACTAAAACAAAGGTGTTACAGGGCCCATGCAAGTCTGAAATCCAGCATGGCAGTAAAATTTTAAAGCTCCAAAATAATCTCCTTTGAATCCAGGCCTCATTCAGGTCACACTGCTACAAGAGGTGGGTTCACAAGGTCTTGGGTAGCTCTACCCCTGTGGTTTGTAGGATACAGCCTCCCTCCTGACTGCTTTCATGTGCTGCCATTGAGTGTGTGCAGCTTTTCCAGGTACATGGTGCAAGCTGTTGGCAAATCTACCATTCTAGGGTTTGGAGGACAGCATCCCTCACCTCACAGCTCCAGTAGGCAGTGCCCCAATAGGAACTCTGTGTGGGGGCTCCTACCTCACATTTTTCTTCTGCACTGCCCTAGCAGAGATTCTTCATGACAACCTTGCTCATAGGGGAAACTTTTACCTGGGCATCCAAGCATTTTCATAAATCTTCTGAAATCTAGGAGGAGGTTCCCTAACCTCAGTTCTTGACTTCTGTGTGCCTGCAAGCTCACCACAATGTGAAAGCCGCCAAGGCTTGGGGCTTCCAGCCTCTGAAGCCACAGCCTGAGCTTTACATTATCTGTTCTCAGCCACAGAGCACCAAGCTCCTAGCTGGCACACAGCACAGGGACCCTGGGCCTGGCACATGAAAACACTTTTTCTTCCTCGACTTTCAGGCCTGTGACAGGAGGGGCTGCTGCGAAGGTCTCTGACATGTCCTGGAGAAGTTTTCCCCATGGTCTTGGGGATTAACATTAGGCTTCTTGCTACTTATGCGAATTTTTGCAGCTGACTTGAATTTCTCCCTAAAAATGGGGTTTTCTTTACTACTCCATAGTCAGTCTGCAAATTTTGAAACTTTTATATTGTGTTTCCCTTATAAAACTGAATGCCTTTAACAGTACCCATGTCACATCTTGAATGCTTTGCTGCTTAGAAATTTCCTCCATCATATACCCTAAATCATCTTTCTCAAGTTCAAAGTTCCACAAATCTTTAAGGCAGGGGCAAAATGCTGCCAGTTTTATTGCTAAAACATAACAAGTCACTTTTACTCCAGTTCCCAACAAGTTACTCATCTGCATCCTAGACCACCTTACCCTGGACCTTATTGTTCATATCGCTATCAGCGTTTTGGGCAAAGCCATTCAACACATCTCTAGGAAGTTCCAAACTTTCCCATATTTTCCTGTCCTCTTCTGAGCCCTCCAAATTGTTTCAACCTCTGCCTGTTACCAGGTTCTAAAATTGCTTCCACATTTTTGGGTATATTTTTAGTTGTTTCCCACACTACTGGTCTCAATTTACTGTATTGGTCTGTTTTCATGCTGTTTATAAAGACACACCTGAGATTGGAAAGAAAAATAGGTTAAATTGGACTTATAGTTTCACAAGGCTGGGGAGGCCTCAGAATCATGGTGGGAGGTTAAATGCACTTCTTACATGGCAACAGCAGAGAAAAATGAGAAAAAAGTAAAACCAGAAACCTCTGATAAACCCATCAGATCTCATGAGACTTATTCACTATCATGAGAATAGCACAGAAAAGACTGGCCCCCATGAGTTAATTACCTCCCTCAGGGTCCCTCCCACAACACATGGAAATCCTGGGAGCTACAGTTTAAATTGATATTTGGGTGGGGTCACAGCCACACCCAACCTTACAAACATCTGTTGTTCTTAGCCTTTTTAGTAACAGCCATTCTAACAGGTGTGAGATGGTATCTCACTGTGGTTTTGATTTGTATTTCTCTAGTAACAGGGATGTTGAGCTTTTTTTCATTTGCTGGCTGCACACATGTCATTTTCAGAGAAGTTTCTGTTCATGTACTTTGCCTAATTTTTAATAAACTTTTTTCTTGTAATTTTTTTAAGTTCCTTGTAGATGCTGGATATTAGACCTTTTCCAGATGGATAGATTTCAAAAATTGTCACCATTCTGTAGGTTGTCTGTTCACTCTGATAATTTATTTTGCTGTACAGAAGCTCTTTAGTTTAATTAAACCCTATTTGTCAATTTTTACTTTTGTTGCAATTGCTTTTGGTGTCTTCATCATGATATCTTTGCTCATCCCTATGTCCTGAATGGTATTATATAGATTTTCTTCTAGGGTTTTTATAGTTTTCGGTTTTACATTTAAGTCTTTAATCAATCTTGAGTTAATTTTTGTATATAGTGTAAGGAAAGGGTCCAGTTTTAATTTTCTGCATATAGCTAGCCAGTTTTCCTAGCACGATTTATTGAATAGAAAATATTTCCCCCATTGCCTATTTATGTCAGGTTTATTAAAGAACAGAGAGTTGTATGACTATGGTCTTATTTCTGGGTTATCTATTTTGGTCTATGTGTAGGTTTTTGTACCAGTACCATGATGTTTTTGTTACTAGAGCCCTTTAGTACAGTTTGAAGCCAGGTGGCATGAAGCCTCTAGCTTTGATCTTTTTGGTTAAGATAGTCTTGGCTATTCAGGCTCCTTTTTTGTTTTACGCAAATTTTAAAATATTTTTTACTAGTTCCGTGAAGAATGTCAATGGTACTTTAATAGAAATAGCATTGAATCTATAAGTTTCTTCAGGCAATGTAGTCATTTTAGTGATATTGATTATTCTTATCTATGAACATAAAATATTCTTTTATTTGCTTATGTCATTTCTGACTTCTCTGAGCAGTATTTTGCAGTTTTCTTTGTAGAGATCTTTTACTTATTTAATTAGTTGTAATCCTAGGTATCATTTTCTTTTTGTGGCAATTGTGAATAAATTGTATTTCCAATTTGGCTCTTGGCTTGACTGTTTTTCTTGTGTATAGAAATGTTAGTGAGTTTTACACATTGATTTTGAATCCTGAGGCATTGCTAAAGGTGTTTATAAGTTGAAGGAACTTTTGGGATAAGCCTGTGGGGTTTTCTAGATACAAAATCATGTCATCTACAAACAAGTATAGTTTGATTTCCTCTCTTTATATATGGATGCTCCTTATTTCTTTCTTTTATCTGATTGCTTCAGACAGGATGTCCAATATTGTGTTGAATACAGGTGGTGAGAGTAAAGGCATCCTTGTCTTCTGTGAGTTTTAAATGGTAATGCTTCCAGCTTTTGCCCATTCAGTGTAATATGTGTTGTGGGTTTGTCGTAGATGGCTCTTATTGTTGCTGGATTTGATTTTCTGGTATTTTGTTGAAGATTTTTGCATTTATGTTAGTCAAGAAAATTGACCTAAACTTCTTTCTTGTTTGTGTCTCTTCCAGGTTTTTGCATCAAGATAATACTAGTCTCACACAATAAGTTAGGGAGGATTACTTTCTCTTAAAATTTTTGGGATAGTTTCTGTAGGAATGGCACCAGTTCTTGTATGTACATCTGGTCGAATTTGGCTGTAAACTTATCTTGAAAACTGGCTTTCTGAAAGAAGACAGTGGGAAAAGAGTAGAGGAAAAAGAATAAAAAGAAACAAACAAAACCTGCAAGAAATATGTCATTATGTAAAGAGACCAATTCTATGACTTATTTCTGTCTCTGAAAAAGATAGTGATAATAGATTCAACTTGGAAAACATATTTCTTGTTATCCTCCATGAGAAATTCCCCAGCAGACCTTTCAGAAGAAATCCTAAAGATCATAAGAGATTTGATTCAATATCCAACATTCTTAATGAAACAAAATTTCAATTTAGAACTTTATATTTGGTCGAACTAACCTTCATAAGTGAATGATAAATAAGATGCTTTTCAGACAAGCAAATGTTAAAAGAATTCATTACCACCTGATTTACCTTACAAGAGCTCTTGAAGGAAGCAGTGAATAAAGAATGAAAAGACTGTTACCAGCCACCAAAAAAACACACTGAAGTACACAAACCTGTGACACTAAAAACGACCAAAAAAACAAGTCTGTCAAATAATAAGCTTATATAATGATGAATGAATTAAATCCGTGTGTATCAATACTATCCTGAAATGTAAATGGGATAAATGCCCCAACTAAAAGACACAGACTGGCAAACTGGAAAAAGAACCCAGATCCATGGGTTTGCCATCTTCAAGAGATCCATCTAATATGCAATGACACAGACAGACTCAAAATAAAGATATAAAGAAAAATCTACCTAGAAGATTTAAGAAAAAGCAGAGATTGCAATTCTCATTTCTGATAAAAAAAATTAAACTAACAAGGATTAATAAAGACAAAAAAAGGGCATTACATAATGGTAAAGGGTTTACTTCAACAAATTTGAACTATCCTAAATATGTATAAGCTCCCAACAAAGGAGCACCTAGTTTCATAAAGCAAGTTAGTAGGGATATTTAAACAGAAATATATTCCCACACAATTGTAGTGGGAGACTTCAACACTCCACGGACGATACCAGACAGATCATAAAGACAGACATTTAACATATATTCAGGACCTGAAGTGAGCAATAAATCAAATGGACCTGAGAGATGCCTACACAACTTTTAACACACAAACAACAGGATACGAACTTTTTTACATTGTAACATGGCACATATTCTAAAATCAGTCAGAAAATTTGAAGAAAACACTTCTCAGCAAATGCAAAATAACTCAATTTATAACAATCTCTTGGACAAGAATGCAATCAAATTAGAAATCAAGAAAAAGGAATTTACTAAAAACCATACAATTACATGGAAATTGAATAAGCTGTTCCTAAATAACTTATAGGTAAGTAATAAAATTAATGCAGAGATTAAGATTTTTTGTCAGTAAAACAAAATGTATTTATTTATTTATTATTTCAATAGTTTTGGGGGAACAGGTTGTTTTTGGTGACATGGATATGTTCTTTGGTGGTAGTTTTTGAGATTTTAGTGCACCCACTACCCAAGCAGTGTACACTGTACCCAATCTGTAATGTTTTATCCCTAACTTCTCTCTTTCCTATGCCTTTGTGTTCTCATAGCTTAGCTCCCACTTCTAAGTGGGAACATACAATATTTGGTTTTCCAATCCTGAGTTTACTTGCAATAATGGCCTCCAACTCTGTCCAAGTTGCTCTGAATGCCATTATTTCATTTCTTTTTATGGTTCAGTAGCATTCCATGTTTATATATACCACATTTTATTTATCTACTCATTGGTTGGTGGGCATTTAGTCTGGTTTAACATTTTTGCAATTGAGATTTGTGCTGCTATAAACATGTGTGTGAAAGTGTCTTTTTTTTGAGACAGAGTCTTGCTCTGTTGCCAGGTGCCAGGCTGGAGTGCAGTGGCACAATCTCAGCTCACTACAACCTTCACCTCCTGGGTTCAAGTAATTCTCCTGCCTCAGCCTCCCGGGTAGCTGGGACAACAACAAGAGCCACCACACCCAACTAATTTTTTATTTTTTAGTAGAGACAGGGTTTCACCATGTTGGCCAGGATGGTCTCGATCTCTTGCCCTCGTTATCTTCCCACCTTGGCCTCCCAAAGTGCTGGGATTACAGGCATGAGCCACCAGACTCAGCCACAAGTGTCTTTTCTCATGAAATGCTTTCTATTCTTCTGAGTAGACATGCAGTACTTGTACCAGTTTACATTCTTATTAGCAGTGTTAAAATATTTCCATCTCAGCTCTTCCATATAAACATGTATTATTTTTCCATTCTGACCATTCTTGCAGAAGTAAGGTGATATCTCACTTTGGTTTTGATTTGCATTTTCCTGATAATTAGTGATGTTCAGTGTTTTCTCTTATGTTAGTTAGCCATTTGTATATCATCTTATTAGAATTGTCTATTTGTGTCCTTTTACTGCCTTTTTATGTGATTATTTGTTGTTTAGTGATGATTTGTTTGAGTTCTTTGTAGATTTTGTATATTAGTCCTTTGCTTGACGTACAGTGTGTAAATGTTTTCTCCCATTCTATGGGTTGTCTGTTTACTCTGCTGATTGCTTCTTTTTTCTGTATTTCTTCTTTAAAAAATGAGATACATGTGCTGATCACTTCTTTTGCTGAGAAGAAACATTTAATTAGGTACTATCTATTTTTTTGCTTTTGTTGCATTTGTTTTTGGGTTGCTGGTCATGAACTTTGCTTAATCCAACATATAGAAGAGTTTTTCCAATGTTATCTTCTAGAACTTTTGTGGTTTTAATTCTTCCTGAATTTAGGTATTTAATTTATCTTGAGTTGATTCTTGTATAACATGACAGATGAGGACCTAGTTTCATTCTTCTACATGTGGCTTGCAAATTATTTCAGGACGATTTGTCAAATACAGTGTCCTTTCCCTGCTTTATGTTTTTGTTTGCTTCTCAAAGATCAGTTGGTTGCATTTGGCTTTATTCTGGGTTTCCTATTCTGTTATTTGGTATATGTGCTGATTTTTATACCAGTATATTTTGTTTTGATAACTAGAGCCTTGTAGTATAGTTAGAAGTTGGCAGTGTAATGCTTCCAGATTTTCTCTTTCTGCTTAGTCTTACTTTGCCTATGAGGTCTGTTTTTTGGTTCCATAGGGATTTTAGAATTTATTTTTCTAGTTCTGTGAAGAATGATGATAGTATTTTTATGGAAATATCATTGAATCTGTAGACAGAAATCAAGAAGATTTTTGAAACTAATGAGAACAAAGATGCAACATTTCAGAATCTCTGGGACACAGCTAAGGCAGTGTTGAGAGAAAATTTTTTAACACTATATGCCCAGATCAAAAAGTTAGAAAGATCTCAACTTAACAAGCTAATGGTAAAACTAAAAAATAACTAGAGAAACAGCAGAAAACAAATCCAAAATGTAGCAGAAGACAATAAATAATCAAAATCACAGCCAAACAGAAGAAGATAACAAAAATTCATTCAAAAGATTAACAAATCAACAGCCGTTTATTTTTGTTTAATTAATAAAATAGACCATTAACAAGACTAATAAAAAAAGAATATTAAAGTGAACACAGTCAGAAATGACAAGGAACATATTATTATTGACCCCACGGAAATACAAACAGACATCAGAGAATATTATGAATACCTCTATGCACATAAACTGGAAAATCTAGAAGAAATGGATAAATTCCTGGACACATTTACCATTTCCAGACTGTACCAGGAATAAATTGAATCCCTCCCTGAAGAGACCAATAAGCTCTGAAATTGAGTCAGTAATAGTCTTCCACAAACAACAACAACAAAAAACGCCTAGGACCAGATGAATTTGCAGCTCAATTTTACCAGATGTCTGACCAAGAACCCGGAACGTTTTCTGATGAAACTATTTCAAAAAACTGAGAAGAAAGGACTCCTCTCTAACTCATTCTCAGAGTCTCTTCATACCAAAATAATCAAATGAGAAAAAATTCATTAGTTGAAGAGAGGCTATTTCAAAATACATAATAAAAGGAGACAAAAGAAAAAAATGAAGTATATTTACAGGATCTATATAAATGCCTCAAAATGGAAAATTAAGACTTATTTGTTTTAAAACGGAGGTAGAGAAAGAGATTGGGGTAGAAAGCTTATTCACAGGAAAAATGGCAGAATACTTTCCAAACCTAGAGAAATACAACATTCATGTGAAAGAAGGTTATAGAATATTGAGCAGTTTTAACCCATAGAAGTTTACTTTAATGCAAAAGATAATCAAACTTTCAAATGTCAAGGATAAAGACAGCCTTCTAAAGAAGAAATAAAAATGTAAGAAAAATAACATACGGGGGGGGGCGGACTCAAGATGGTGCTGTGAGAACAACCCAGGATTGAAGCTCTCGGTAAATGCGTGGAGAGGTGAGTCACGGCCGCATTTTCAGACTGACCTTTCTTGCCCACAGAACGGGGAAATTCCCAGGTATAAAGGAGACGTGGGATGCCAGGCAGAGATTTTGGCTGGTGTAGCCGGCAGCTGGGGTGGCGGCAGCCGACCCTACACAGCGCTCCACACAGGGCGTGCTTGTCCGGGTGCCCTGTTGAACTGGCAACCTGAGACTTGAGAGGGCTGAACTTGAGACTGAATGGGACTTGGTGAGTGGGCCAGCCCAGGGGATTGCAGGGACACAGCGTTTGGGGTAGAGCAGTGGGACAGACAAAACGGTGCTTCCAAATGCTCCCGGTGGAGATGGTCCCTGAAAGCACAGCTCCGTTGAAGAGGGGCGTCCACCATTACTGAGGCAATCCGCCCCTACTGAGATACACACCCATTGCTGACGTAGCCTGCCATTGCAGAGGCAACCCAATACAACAGAGAGACTCCGCCGCAGGGCGTAGTCCATGGCAGCAAGGTGGAGACCGCAGCAGAAGGGCAGAGCCTACAGCAACAGGGTGAACCTCACACCAGCAGGGCAGAGCCTCAGTAGGCAAATAATGACTAGACTGCCTCCTAGCTGGGCAGGACAGCACAAGGGACATTCAAAAATAAAGTCCCAACACCCCCAGACAGAGCATCTGAGAAAAAAAGGGTTTTCTATGAGCAGAATTAAACATAGCAGCCTAACAGCCCTGAATGAACAACAGAGCTCACAGCTCAGCAATTGAGCTCCTATAAAGTACAGACTGTCTCCTCAAGCAGCTCCCTGATCCCTCTATATACAAAAGACTGATATTTGGCAGGCATCATCCAGGGACAAAGATAGCAGAAAAAGAAACTGGTAGCACCCCTCATTGTTCCACAGCTGCTATAGGTGCACCCAGACAAGCAGGGCCCGGAGTGGACCTCAGCAGCCGTACAGCGAAGGGGCTAGACAGGTAGAAGGAAAACCAAGTAACAGAAATACTTTATCATCAACAATTTGGGTGTCCACTCAGAGACCCAATCGAAAAGTAAGCAACTACACAGACGACAGGTGGATAAATCCACAAAGATGGGAAGAAACCAGTGCAAAAAGGAGGAAAACACCTGAAAACAGAACACCTCGCCTCCTAGAAAACACCAAAACTCCTCACCAGCAAGGGAACAAAGCTGGACGGAGAATGACTGTGACGAAATGACAGAATTAGACTTCAGAAGGTGGATAATGAGAAACTTTTGTGAGCTAAAAGAACATGTATTAAATAAAGGCAAAGAAACTAAGAACCTTGAAAAAATATATGAAAAAAGATTCGAAGAAATGATAACAAGAATGGATAACATACAGAGGAATATGAATGAATTAAAGGAGCTGTAAATCACAATACGAGAACTTCGCGAAACATGCACAAGTTTCAATAGCCTAATTGACCAAGCAGAAAAAAGAATATCTGAAGTCGAAGATCAACTCAATGAAATAAAATGAGAAACCAAGATCAGCGAAACAAACGCAAAAAGGAATGAACAAAGTCTCCACGAAATGTGGGACTATGTGAAAAGACCTAATCTACGTTTGATAGGTGTACCAGAAGGGGACGAAGAGAATGAATCCAAGCTGGAAAATACTCTTCAGGACATTATCCAGGAAAATTTCCCCCACCTAGCAAGGCAGGCCAACACTCAAATGCAGGAAATACAGAGAATACCACAAAGATATTCCCCAAGAAGAGCAACCCCAAGGCAAATAATCGTCAGATTCAACACGGTTGAAGTAAAGGAGAAAATACTAAGGGCAGCCAGAGAGAAAGGTCGGGTCACCCACGAAGAGAAGCCCATCAGACTCACAGCAGATCTCTCGGCAGAAACACTACAAGCCAGAAGAGAGTGGGGGACAATATTCAACATTCTTAAAGAAAAGAACTTTCAACCCAGAATTTCATATCCAGCCAAACTGAGTTCATAACTCAAGGAAACATAAAATCCTTTGCGAACAAGCAAGTACTCAGAGATTTTGTCACCACCAGGCCTGCTTTACAAGAGCTCCTGAAAGAGGCACTACACATAGAAAGAAACAACCAGTACCAGCTATTCCAAAATCACACTAAATGCTAAAGAGCATCAACATAATGAAGAATCTACAACAACTAACGGGCAAAACAGCCAGCTAGCACCAAAATGGCAGTATCAAATTCACACATAACAATATTAACCCTAAATGTAAATGGATTAATGCACCAATCAAAAGACACAGACTGGCATATTGGATAAAAAGCAAAAACCCATTAGTGTGCTGTATCCAGGAAACCCATCTCACATGCAAGGATACACAAAGGCTCAAAATAAAGGGATGGAGGAAGATTTACCAAGCAAATCGAGAGCAAAAAAAAAAAAAAGGAGGAGTTGCAATTCTCATCTCTGATAAAATAGACTTTAAAGCAACAAAGATCAAAAGAGACAAAGAAGGCCATTACATAACGGCAAAAGGATCGATACAACAAGAAGGGCTAACGATCCTAAACATATACGGACCCAATACAGGAGCACCCAGATACATAAGGCAAGTTCTTAATGACTTACAAAGAGACTTAGAGTCCCACACAATAATAGTGGGAGACTTTAACACTCCACTGTCAATATTAGACAAATCAACCAGACAGAAAATCAACAAGGATATCCAGGGCTTGAACTCAGACCTGGAGGAAGCAAACCTGATAGACATTTACGGAACACTCCAACCCCAAATCCACAGATTATACATTCTTCTCAGCACCACATCATACCTACTCTAAAACAGAAAACATAACTGGAAGTAAAACACTGCTCAGCAAATGCAAAACAACTGAAATCATAACAAACAGCCTCTCAGACCATAGTGCAAT
Organism: Callithrix jacchus; assembly: GCF_049354715.1. Lineage (NCBI taxonomy): Eukaryota > Metazoa > Chordata > Mammalia > Primates > Cebidae > Callithrix > Callithrix jacchus. The sequence goes on along the minus strand of NC_133524.1, from coordinate 64,235,158 downwards.
CAAGATAGAACTCAGAATTCAGAAACCAACCCAGAACCGCACAGTTTCATGGAAACTAAACAACTGGCTCTTGAATGTTGACTGAATAAACAACAAAATGGAGGCAGAAATAAAGAAGTTGTTCAAAACCAATGAGAACGAAGACACAACATGCCAGAATCCCTGGGACACATTTAAAGCAGTCTCTAGAGGAAAACATATACCAATAAGTGCCTATATGAGAAGAATGGAGAAATCCAAAATTGACACCCTTTCATAAAAATTGAAAGAGCTAGAGGAGCAAGATCAAAAAAGCTCAAAACCCAGCAGAAGACAAGAAATAACTAAGATCAGAGCTGAGCTGAAGGAGATTGAGACACGAAAATCCCTTCAAAAAATCAATAAATCCAAGAGCTGGTTTTTTGAAAAGATCAACAAAATAGACAGACCACTAGCCAGATTGATTAAAAAGAAAAGAGAGAACAATCAAATAGATGCAATAAAAAATGATAAAGGGGAAATCACCACAGATTCCACAGAAATTCAAACCATCATCAGAGAATATTACAGACAACTCTATCCACATAAACTAGTAAACCCGGAAGAAATGGATAAATTCCTGGACTTCTGTGTCCTCCCAAGCCTAAACCAGGAGGAAGCTGAAACTATGAATAGACCAATAACAAGGTCAGAAGTCGAGGCAGCAATTAAGAGTCTACCACACAAATAACGCCCAGGTCCAGACGAGTTCACAGCCGAATTCTACCAGACACACAAAGAAAAGCTGGTACCATTTCTTCTAAAACTATTTCAAACAATCCAAAAAGAGGGAATTCTTCCCAAATCATTTTAGGAGAACAATATCATCCTGATACCAAAACCCGGCAGAGACTCAACAAGAAAAGAAAACTTCAGGCCAATATCCATGATGAACATAGATGCAAAAATCTTCAATAAAATATTGGCAAGCCGATTGCAACAGCAAATCAAAAAACTTATTCATCATGATCAAGTAGCATTCATCCCGGGGATGCAAGGCTGGTTCAACATACGCAAGTCTATCAACGTAATTCACCACATAAACAGAACCAAAAACAAAAACCACATGATTATCTCAATTGACACAGAGAAGGCACTTGACAAATTTCTATAGCCCTTTATGCTAAAAACCCTCAATAAACTCGGTATCGATGGAACGTATCTCAAAGTAATAAAAGCTATTTATGACAAACCAACAGCCAATAACATACTGAATGGGCAAAAACTGGAAGTATTCCCTTTGAAATCCGGCACTAAACAAGGATGCCCTCTTTCACCACTCCTATTCAATATAGTACTGGAAGTTCTAGCCAGAGCAATCAGGCAAGAAAAAGAAATAAAGTATATTCAAATAGGAAAGGTGGAAGCCAAATTATCTCTATTTGCAGACTACATGATAGTATACCTAGAAGATCCCATCGCCTCAGCCCAAAAACTCCTGAAACTGATAAGCAACTTCAGCAAAGTCTCAGGATATAAAATCAATGTGCAAAAATCACAAGCATTCGTCTACACCAATAACAGACTTAAAGAAAGCCAAATCAAGAACGAACTGCCATTCACAATTGCTACAAAAAGAATAAAATACCTTGGAATACAACTCACAAGGAATGTAAGGAACATCTTCAAGGAAAACTACAAACCACTGCTCAACGAAATCAGAGAGGACACAAACAGATTGAGAAACATTTTATGTTCATGGTTAGGAAGAATTAATATTGTGAAAATGGCTATACTGCCCAAAGTAATTTACAGAATCAACGCTATCCCCATCAAGCTATCATTAACTTTCTTCACAGAACTGGAAAAAACCACCATGAACTTCATATGGAACCAAAAGAGAGCCCGCATAGCCAAGTCAATTCTAAGCAAAAAGAACACAGCGGGGGGCATCACACTACCGGATTTCAAACTATACTACAAGGCTACAGTAATCAAAACAGCATGGTACTGGTACCAAAACAGAGATATAGACCAATGGAACAAAACAGAGGCACTGGAGGCAACACACCATATGTACAACCATACAATCTTTGATAAACCTGACACAGACAAGCAAGGCGGAAAGGATTTCCTGTGTAACAAATGGTGTTGTGAAAACTGGCTAGCCATGTGCAGAAAGCAGAAACTGGACCCCTTCCTGACACCTTACACTGAAATTAACTCCAGATGGATTAAAGACTTAAAGATAAGACATGGCACGATAAAAACCCTAGAATGAAATCTAGGCAAAACTATCCAGGACATAGGAGTAGGCAAGGACTTCATGAACAAAACACCAAAAGCATTGGCAACAAAAGCCAAAATAGACAAATGGGACCTAATGAAACTCCACAGCTTCTGCATGGCAAAAGAAACAGTCACTAGAGTGAATCGGCAACCAACAGAATGGGAACAAATGTTTGCAGTTTACCCATCTGACAAAGGGCTGATATCCAGAATTTACAAAGAACTCAAACAGATTTACAGGAAAAAAACAAACAAGCCCATTCAAAAGTGGGCAAAGGATATGAACAGACACTTTACCAAAGAAGACATTTATGAGGCCAACAATCATATGAAAAAATGCTCATCGTCACTGGTCATCAGAGAGATGCAAATCAAAACCACATTGAGATACCACCTCACCCCAGTTAGAATGGTGATCATTAAAAAATCTGGAGACAACAGATGCTGGAGAGGATGTGGAGGAAAAGGAACAGTTTTACACTGTTGGTGGGAGTGTAAATTAGTTCAACCACTGTGGAAGACAGTGTGGCGATTCCTCAAGGCCTTAGAAATAGAAATTCCATTTGACCCAGCAATCCCATTATTGGGTATATATCCAAAGGACTATAAATCGTTCTACTATAAGGACACATGCACACGAATGTTCATTGCAGCACTGTTTACCATAGCAAAGACCTGGAATCAACCCAAATGCCCACTGATGATAGACTGGATTGGGAAAATATGGCACATATAACACCATAGAATATTATGCAGCAATCAGAAATGATGAGTTTGTGTCATTTGTAGGGACATGGATAAATCTGGAGAACATCATTCTCAGCAAACTGACACAAGAACAGGAAATGAAACACCGCATATTCTCACTCATAGGCGGGTGATGAAAAATGAGAACACATGGACACAGGGAAGGGAGTACTAAACAGTGGGGTCTATTGTGGGGAAATGGGGAGGGCCAGTGGGAGGGGGAGGTGGGGAGGGATAGCCTGGGGAGAAATGCCTAATATGGGTGAAGGGGAGAAAGAAGCAAAACACACTGCCATGTGTGGACCTACACAACTGTCTTGCATGTTCTGCTCATGTACCCCAAAACCTAAAATGCAATAAAAAATTTTAAAAAATGAAAAAAGAAAATGAAAACGCAAGAAAAAAAATATAATAAAGTTGAGTTTCGCCAGTCAAAATAATAATAATAATAATAATAACATACAGTGGAGCTCCAATATGGCTGGCAGCAAACTTTTCAGTGGGAACTTTTCAGGCCAGGAGAGAGAGGCATGACATATTTAAAGTGCTGATGGAAACAAGCTTTTACCCTAGAATAGTATATCTAGGGAAAATATCCTTTAAGCATGTAAGACAATAAAAGTATTCCCAGACAAACAGAAGCTGAGGTATTTCATCAACACCAGGTATGTCCTACAAGAAATGCTAAAGAGAGTTCTTCAGTTTGAAATAAGAGGATATTAATGAACAAAAAAAATCATCTGAAGGTTTAAAACACACTGTTAATAGTAAGCATAGAGAAATATACAGAATATCATAACACTGTAACTGTAATTTGTAAACTCCTCTTATCTTTAGTTGAAAGAAAAATTGATAAAGCAATAAAAATAACTACAAGAACTTTTAAAGACATAAAAGTTATAATAAGACAAAAAAAGAAACAACAGTTAAAAAACAGGGAATTAAGTAGAAGTGTAGAGTTTTTATTAGTTTTATTTTGCATTATTGCTAATTTGTTTTGCAATTGGTGATAACTTGTCATGAGTTTAAAATAATGGGTTATAAAATAGGATTTATAAACTTCTTCGTGGTAACCTCAAGTGAAAAAAGATAGCATGAATACACACACACACACACAAAAGCAAGAAATTAGACCATACATCCAGAGAAAATCACTTTCACTGAAAGATCAGAAGAAAGAGAAGACAACAAAATAATCAGAAAACAAATAACAAAATAGCTGTAGCAAGTCTCTACTTATCAATAATAGCATGGAATCTAAATGGACTAAACTTTCCAATGAAAAGTCATAGACTGGCTGAATGAATAAAAAAAATGAGACCCAATTCAACATAAGATTTGGGCAGGAACACAAATCCAAACCATATCAGACATAGACCCAGTAATAAAATTCCTGGGTTGACCAGTAGTTTTTGTTTTTAGTTTGTTTTTGAGAAATCTTCAAACTGTTTTTCATAGGTGTGAACTAACTTACATTCCCATCAGCAGCATATAAGTGTTCTCTTTTTTCTGCAGCTTTACCACCATCTCTTATTTTTTGACTGTGAAGCCAAAAATTGTAAAGCCCAATTATAAAATGAGCAAAAGTATTGAATAAATATTTCTCCAAAGAAGATACACAAATGGCCAAAAGGCACATGGGAAGACACTCAATGTCATTAGAGAAATGCAAATTGAAAACACAATGGTATACCACTTCAAACCACTAGGATGACTATAATTTTTCTTTTTTTAACCACAAATATTGGTGAGGACATAGAGAAATTAATTCCTCATACATTGATATTGAGAATGTAAAATAATAAAGTTCCTATAAAAATACTTTTATAGTTTCTAAAACGTTAGAAATAGACTTACCATTCAACTCAGCAACTCCACTGCTACGTATAAACCCAAGAGAATTGAAAACATATATTTATGGGTGTAACATTTTCAACACATGCACACACGCAATCATGTGAGATAATGAGTTGTTAATTAGCTTGATTTAATTATTCCTCATTGTAAACATTTGTCAAAGCTTCACATTGTACTCAATAAAGTTGTTATTTTTCTCTTAAAAGTAAAATGTAAAATAAACAAATCAACCAAAAATGTATACATGAATGTTTATAGAAGCATATTCACAATAATAAAAAGTGTAAACTGCTAATATGTTCATAAATTAATGAGTGGATAAACAAAATATGGTACATCTCTACAATGAAACATTATTTCGCCATAAAATGGAGTGAAACAGTGATACACGCTGCAACACAAATGAACATTGAAAACATTACCCTAAATGAAATAATCTGGTCACAAAAGATCACTCATTATATAATTCAATTTATGTAAAATGTCTGGAATAATGAAATGTAGAGATACAAAATTAGTCAAATTTGTAGATGTCACTGGGGAGGAATGCATAGATGAGCATGATTGCTAAAGGACATTGAATTTTTTTAAATTAATAAAAATGTTTTAAAATTGAGTGTAGTGATAATCACACATGTTTATGAATGCTGTAAAATTATTAAAATGTACACTTTAAGTAGATGATTATGTGGCATGTGAACTATATGTCAATAAAGTTATTGAAAAAGATGGGTACAGGATAAACAAAGTAGTAATGTAAATAATCTATAAACATCAATATAATGGTATATGATACAATCACTAATTACCATGCATGTGAAAAGTCATGACATATTACTAAGTGAAAAAGCAATTTACAAATGTGTATCCAGTTTAATGCCAATTTGTATAAACAGAGAAAGAAATGGGGGAAGAATTGAGATAAATAAATTATCTCAGGATAAGAGTGTACAGTTTTCTTCCTATTTCTGCGTGTTTATAAAATTACTACTATGATCATATATTTTGCTTATAATCAGAAGAAAAGTTGTGAAAAAGAAATTGAATTATTTGAAGAAATAAAAAGGAAGAGGAAAAGAAAACAACTGATTCCCTGGGGCCTGAGAGAAGGTGGAAAGGAACAGAGAGAGGTATAGAAGGGACCCTAGGAAATAAGCAAGTTCTCTGTGGTTCTTTAACCAAAAGACACTATTAACTCTTGACATCAGGGAAATAAAGCTAGGCAAGCAATTCAAAAGAAATAATGCAGGTGACGTTGAAAGATCAAAGGTGCAGAAAAAAAAGGGAATTGAAATATCTAAAAATTTCAAGCTCCATATGAGAAGTAGTAATGCTCAGTTGTAAATATAACGTTGTGATTAAACCAGTGAGCAATATTTAAAACATAGTTTTAAGGAATGTACTTCAATTATCTCAGCTGTTGTTTCTCATTTAAAAAATTAGAAATGTAATAACTGCTTCACAGGGTAAGCTGGAGCATCAGATGAGTTGATCTACAGAAAATCTCAATCTGGAAGAGAGTTTGCTTTTAATTTTTATGTACCTGATGTTTTTCAGTGATCTTTAACAGGGGTTCAAGATGTAAATATTAGAACTTCTTTTCATATTTATTTTATTCCATCGTTTAAAATAACAGCTTTATGGAGATAATAATTCACATAACATGAAATTCAGAACTTCAAATTATACAATTCAGTGTCTTTTAGTATATTTGTAGGGTTTGGGACTATCACCAATATCTAATTTTAAACATTTTCATCACTGCAAACAAACTCTCTGTATCCATTTTTAATAATTTCCTTCTGATTCCTCCCAATTCTAAGCAATCACTAATATGCTCTTAATAGTGAGAGACTGTGTTAAGAAAAACTGAGTCCATGAGAGGCGTGCTTTCAAAGGCAGGAATTTTCCACGACCATGTCTCTACTTCCCCATCTGGGAACATAAAGTTCTTTGTCTGACTTTCCAACGCATGGGTTAGGTAAAAATTCCAGGTGTGCTTCTTCATTCAAAAAGCCCATGAAAAGCTCTGGCAGGAAGAGCCTCTGTTGTGGACCTAGCAGCCAATTCATTATCAAAGTCAAAGATCGATCACTCCACAGGAAGTTTAAATAAACTCCTCTCATTGGACGACAACATGAATGGGGTTGGAATAACTCTGGGGTTAAAATCCCCCTGTCCCTAACCTGTGCAGATTCCTCCCTTAGATCCCCTCCCACAGCAGCATGGGAGCTCTCGCTCCCCTTCTCACGTTGTCTCTCTCTGCCTAATAAATCGCTCTCTGCTAAACTTTTTGGGTCCATGATATTTATTTGAACGGTAAGCTCACCGAGCCTCTGGGACCCCTTCCCCATTCCTGGGGTAAGAGAGGTCAAGGACCTGGACACACTGGGGAAAACATTGGTTTGGGGTAACTGAAAGCATCCTTGGGACACCTCTGCTCCCTCCCCCCAGTTACATTTTTGGCTAGCCAGCTAGGAGCAATTGTCAGAGTGGTGAGTGTATCAGACACATTTCCCTTGCTAAAATCTATGCTGTTTGCTTTTTTTAAATCTGCTAAAGAGATGTCAGGTGCATCAGCAGAGGAATGGCCAGGCAGATGCTGCCTGCAAAAACCAGGGGGACCTGGCCATGTGCAGTGGTGGCACACAGCCGGTGGATTGGCCTGGGGTGTAAAAGCTGCAGTCACCTATGCAGGCCCCTCCCAGCCTTTTAACATCATGGCGGTAGGTCTTAAAGACACACGGTACCACGCTTTCTTTAAATCAGTATCCTTTTCTGGATGTTCCTTGCTTTTCAGGGCCAAGTCCAGGGCCAGGCAGTGGGTGCAGATTGGTGAAGAGGGGGCAGGGTGCAGTCAGGTCAGTCCTGGAGGCTTCACATGCTGCAGCTGCCCCCAGGTACCCTCGCTGCTGTCCTTGCCATGGAGCCACACAAAGTGCAGCATGTGAGCTAACTGGAGCCAGCTGGCAGGCGTCCAAGAGGTGGTGGTGCAGGGAGGGGCCCAATGTGGGCATGTGGCCCTGGCAGCCACCATGGTGGACAATGGCACCATGGGAGACATGGCATTGGTGGCTCTGGCCCCCAGACTGGGCAGTGGCAGCCCAGGGACCCATGCCCATGATACCCTCAGGCTTATGCCTATGAAGACCACCTGCAGTATAAATTCACAGGGCCAGTTCACTTAGTCTGCAGTGCTAGGTTAAGTCCTAACGGAGCCAGAGGCTTTCAGTAGATACTGGAAGCTATAGAACATTGTAGTTTTCTCACCTGAAAATTTCCTAATCCAACTGAATGGTACCAGAATCTAATAATGTACAATTTGTCTTGCCTAGGATTTGCTCTCTGGACAGCAGAGCTTCTCCATCTAGAATATCATAGTCAAATCTAGTCCAAGGCTCAGAGAGTTAATTACTGGACCCACAACCCTAGGACATATTTTTATAATGAAAAGTGGGGTGGGAGGACCCCAATTCCCTGGGTACTGAGGGCATTGCTTTGTGAGGCCATGTGGCCAGCCTTCTTTAATACTGTTGTACTTAGAGGTCCCTCCCAAGGAGTTTATGCTCCTAGGACAGTTTTATGACCAGGACTGTGTTAATTGAACTCTTCCTGGGTAATATTGGCACCCATCACCCAAGCCTCACTGGCCTAGTTCTTCAAGGAGGTGCCAGTACCAGGCCACTAATTCCAGCAGTATCCATGTCCTTATGGTGGTCAATGAGGACATTTAGACAGTGAGGGTATGCCTGTAATGCCAATAAATATGATTAAACTCAGCACATGAGGGGCCTGGAAGATTATCATGCATCTAGGGGACAAGGAAATTACAAGGTGCTATAACTGGGGGATGCCTCAGGGCTTGCAGTTACAAGGAATAACCAGGGAGGTGGGCATTCCTGTGTTCAATTTCAAATGGATGCTACTCTTCCCAGGACAAAATCACCCTTAAAGTGTATCCTGGATAACTGGGACCAGTTTGACACACAATCTTTGAAGAAGTAGCTCATTTTTCTCTACCAAACAGTGTGGCCATGATAACTTCTGCCTGGCCTCCTAAGGGAAGTATAAATCATAACACCATTCTACAGTTAGACCTGTTCTGTAAAAATAAAGGTAAATGGATTGAGGTCCCCTATGTGCAAGCTTTCTTTTCTCTAAGGAATAATCCTCAGCTATGTAAAGCGTGTAACCTATACCCTACTGGCCCCACATTTGGGACTCCCTGTGGTTCCTCTCTCCACCGATGCTGACCAGGTCTCCTCAGCTCCTACAACCCAAGAAAAGTTAGGGAAGGCCAAGGCACCTCAAGCTACTAGGGTTCCCCAACTCTGCCCCCTACAGGCAGTTGGAAGAGAATTTGGTCCAACCAAGGTATATATCCCCTTTTCACTTTTTGACTTAAAGTAAATCAAGGTGGACTTATGAAAATTTTCATATGACCCAGACAATTACATAGATGTTCTGCAGGGCCTGTCCAGTCCTTCGAATTAGATTGGAAAGTTATCATGTTATTGCTAAGTCAAGCCCTAACCAGCAATGAGAGAGAGGACAATCTCTCTTAAAGAGAGCACTGCTAGAGCAGTGAGTGGCTCCAGAGTTTGGGGACACCTGGTACCCTAATCAAGTACATGACCAAATGACACCAGAGGAAAAGGATAGATTTCCTACAGGTAGACAAGCAGTCCCTTACTGGGTTGCTGACTCAGAAAAGGGGGACTGGAGTTGTAGGCACCTATTAACTTGCATACTTGAGGGATTAAGGTGAACTAGGAAAAAGCCTATGAACTATGCAATGTTATACACCATAACTCAGGGAAAGGAAGAAAGTTCAACAGGCTTCCTTGAGCAGTTATGGAAGGCCTTAAGAAAGTATACTCCCCTGTCGCCAGACTCCATTGAGGGTCAGTTAATATTAAAAGACAAATTTATTACACAATCAGCAGCAGACATTAGGAGGAAGTGACAGAAGCTGGCCCTGGGGCCAGAACAGAGTCTAGAATCATTAATGAATCCAGCAACCTTGATAATCTATAATAGAGACCAGGAGGAACAGGTTGAAAGGAAAAGGAGAGACCAGAGAAAAGCCACACCCATAGTCATGACCTTCAGGCAAGCAGACCCAATGGGCTCAGAAGAAAGAAAGGCTTGGGTCAGCCACCAGTCTGTGCAGAGCTTGCTATCACTGCAGCTTACCAGGACACTTTAAGAGAGATTGTCCCAAGAGGAATGGACCACCTCCTCGTCCTTGTCTTTAGGGTCCTTAGCCACTGTGCCAAGGGGATCACTGGAAAGCACAGTGTTCCTGGGAATGAAGGTTCCCAGAGTCTGAGGTGGCTAACCAGATGACCCAACAACAGGACTGAGGGCACCCGAGGCAAGTGCCAGCACAAGCCATCGCCCTCACTGAGCCCCCAGTAAAGCTAACCAGAAGGCCAGGAGGTCGATCTCCTCCTGGACACTGGTTTGGCCTTCTCAGTCTTACTTTCCTGTCCTGAACAGTTATCCTTCAAGTCTGTAACTGTCCAAGGAGTCCCAGGACAAGCAGTCTCCCAATATTTCTCCCAGCCCCTAAGCTGTAACTGGGGAGATATACTCTTCTCCCATGCCTTCCTCATCATGTCAGAAAGTCCCACTCCCTTACTAGGATGGGACCTGTTAGCCATAGCAGGAGCCATTATCTTATACGAACATTATCAGGGAGGAAATCCCTCTCTGCTGTTCATTATTTAAAGAAGAGATTAATACCGAGGTTTGGGCAATGGATGAACAATTTGGATGGGCAAAGAATGTATGCCCAATTCTAACAATGCTAAAGGATCTCACCTCTTTTCCTTACCAAAGACAGTATCCCCTAAGACTGGAAGCCAAAAAGGGGCTACAGGATAAGAAACTTAAAAATTCAGGGTCTAGTAAAGACCTGTAACAGCCCTTGTAATACTCCAATTTTAGGAGTACAAAAACCTTCGCGCAAGATCTCAGGCTTATTGATGAAGCTGTGATCCCTTTATACGCAGCTGTATCCAACCTTGTTCTTTCAAATACCAGGAGAGGCACAATGGTTTACAGTCCTGGACCAGAAGGATGCCTTTTTCTGTGTTCCATTACATCCTTTCAGTTTCTGTTCACCTTTGAAGGCTGTTTAGACCAGAATTCTCAGTTCACCTGGACAGTGTTACCCCAGGGCTTTCAAGATAGCCCCCACCTGTTCAGCCAGGCTCTAGCTCAAGACAGTATTTATTTTTCACATCCAGGTACCCTTGTCCTCCAACATATGGATGACTTACTTATAACTGTGAACTCAGAAACCCAGTATAAGTAGGCCACCCAGAACCTCCTAAAATTTCTTGCCACCTGTGGATATAAGGTTTCCAAACCAAAGGCCCAACTTTGTAGGCAAGAGGTAAAATACCTAGGACTTGTCTTGTCTAAGGACACTTGGGCCCTTGATGGAGAAAGTCTAAAACCCATACTGGCAATCCCCCATCTAAAGATCTTTAAACAGTTGAGGGGATTCCTAGGAATAACTGGTTTCTGCCAATTGTGAATTCTCAGACATGGTAAAATAGCCAAACCCCTATACACTCTGATTAAGGAAACCCAAAAGTCTAACACCAATCTAATACAATGGGACCCTATGGCTGAGGCAGCCTTTCAGATCCTGAAGCAGGCATTACTGCAGGCTCCAGCTCTAAGCCTTCCTACAGGGAATGACTTCTCCCTATATGTTACAGAAAAGTCAGTAGTGGCAATGGGGGTTCTCACCCAGACTCAGGGGACCACGCCACAACCAGTGGCATACCTAAGTAAGGAAATTGATGCAGTAGCAAAAGGCTGCCCACAATGCTTATGGATCATAGTCATGGTGGCTATACTGGTCTCAGAAGCTGTTAAAATAATGCAATGGAAAGATCCAACTGTATGAACTCCACATGATGCAGCTGGAATTCTGACCTCTAAAGGAGGATTATGGCTGTCCAACAACTGCTTCCTCAAATATCAGGCCTTAATCTAGAAGAGCCTGTACTTCAGCTGCATACATGTGCAGCCCTCAATCCAGCTGAGAAAAAGGCAGACAAACAACATGACTATCAGCAGTTTATCACCCAAAACTATGTGGCTCGAGATGATCTCTTAGAAATTCCTCTAGCCAATCCTGACCTTAAACTATACACTGATGGAAGTTAATTTATGGAAAATTGAGTTTAAAAAGCTGGATATGCAGCAGTCAGTGATTAAACAGTGCTCGAAAGTAATTCCCTTCCTCCTCGAGCTGGTACCCAGCTGGCAGAACTGTAGCCCTCACTCGAGCTCTAAAATTAGGAAAAGGAAAGAGAATAAACATATACACAGATTCCAAATATGCCTGCCTGTTTCTGCATGCTCATGTTGCCATATGGAAGGAAAGAGAGTTCCTAACCTTGGCAGGAACTCCCATTAAATATCATAAGGAAATTTTAGACTTAATACAAGCTGACCAAGAACCCAAAGAGGTAGCATTCTTACACTGCTGAGGTCACCACAAAGGAGATGAGATGAAAGCAGAGGGCAATCACTGAGCTGACCTAGAAGCAAAAAGGACAGCTAGACAAGGATTTATAGATGGACCTTTAATATGGGAAAACCCTCTCCAGGGAACTAGACCTTAATACTCATCAGAAGAGGTAGAGTGGCCAATCTCCCAGGGATATAATTTTCTTTCTTCAGGATGGCTAGCTATCGAAGAGGGAAAAGTACTGCTATCTGTTGCCAGCCGGTGGAAAGTACTTAAAACCCTACATCAAACCTTCCATATTGATATAGAGAATACACATCAGATGGCCAAATCTATATTTACAGAAAAAGATCTTCAAGGCTGTCCAACAAATAGTCAAAGGATGTGAAATATGCCAGAAAAATAATCTCTTGGCACATCACAAAGCTTCTCCTGGGAAACAGCAAACTGGTCATTACCCAGGTGAGGAATGGCAAATGGACTTTACCCATATGCCTAAGTCTCAGGGATATGAATATCTGCTAGTATGTGTAGAAATCTACGCAAATTGCATTGAGGCATTCCCTGTAAAACAGAAAAAGCCCAAGAGGTAATAAAAGTCCCGATTAATAACATAATCCGTAGATTTGGACTCTCTCACTGTCTTCAAAGAGATAATGGCCCTCCCTTTTAAAGCTGCAGTGACCCAAGGAATTTCCAAGGTGTTAAGGATACAGTATCATTTACATTGTGCTTGGAGACCTCAGTCCTCAGGTTGGTTGAAAAGATGAATAAAATTCTTAAGAGACACCTAAAGAAACTGGCCCAGGAAACCCACCTCCTGTGGCCTTCTTTATTACCAATAGCACTCTTAAGGGCTTAAAATTCTCCTCAGAAAATAGGACTCAGTCCCTATGAGATGCTTTATGGATGGCCCTTTCTTAGTAATGATCTTGTATTAGACAACAAAACAGCATATCTACCAGCAGACTCTTAGGATCTTACCTGAAGGGGTAAGAGTTGTTCTGCCCTGGAGACGTGGTGCTTGTTAAGTGTCTCCCCTCAGATTCTCCCTCTCTAGGCCCACGTTGGGAAGGATGATTTTTGGTTATTCTGTCTACCCCAACAGCAGTTAAGGTGGTGGGAATTTACTCATGGATTCATCGCACTCGGCTGAAGCCTGGATACCCCCTGAAGAAAATTATAGGCCCTCCACTCCACAGTCTGAATTTCTAGGAGACGACCCTTCATACACCTGCAAGCCATTAGAGGGTCTACATTTGCTCTTCTGACAAGGTCCCCAGAAAAGTAACTACTCATGAGTCTAACTTACATCCTGGTATTAACAGGACTATCACTCATAACTATTCTTTGTGACCAGACTCTAAGTGATTGCCCCTATGAATTGGCCTAATCGCTCTCCTCGTTTCCTTCCTAGTGTTCCCCCATGACAATTTACACTGACTCTCAGGTGCAGAGTCTCCTCTTGCCAAGGCCATGCCATATTTGAACCTGAATTATTCCTTTCATGGTGGGGAGGAATAATAGGAGGACTTGGTACTGGCATTGAAAGAGTTACTACCTCTACTCAGTTTTACTATAATCAGGAGTTAAATAATAACATGGGAAAAGTTGCTAATTCTCTCTGCAGAAGCAGCTTAACACTTTGGCTGCCATAGCTCTTCAAAATAGAAGGACCCTGAATCTGTTAACTGCAAAGAGAAAGGAGGAATCTTTCTCTTTCTAGTAAAAGAATTCTGCTACTTTATAGACCAATCAGGTATTGTCTTAATCAATTAAAAGACTCAGGGATAAATCTAACACAGGGCTAAAAACCTTCAAAAAACAAACAAACAAAAAAATCCTGGGGCTTGTTTAAAAACTGGCTGTCCTGGCTCTACCCTCTCTTAGGCCCGTTTATAAGTATTCTATTATTACTAGTCATTGGGCCTCTCATCTTTAACCTTCTTGTCAAATTCATTTCTTCTAGAATTAAACCCATAAGGCCAAAAATGGTCCTTCAAATGGAATCCCAGATATCATTGGCTCATAAGTTCTATGAGCCAGTGGATCAACCTGCACCTCTGGAAGACTCCTCTGTGGAGGGAACCTCAACTGTGGGGCCCCTTCTATGCCCCAATTTAGCAGAAAGTAGATAAAGAGTGATTGACACCTGTGTGCCAACAGCAGTTGGATTTTCCTGTTCAGAGGGGCAACTGAGGCACTGTGTTAAGGAAAACCAAATCCCAAAGGGGATGATTTCAAAGGCAGAAATTTTCCAGCGCCATGCCTCTATCCACATCCCCATCCAGGAATTCTTTGTCTGACTTTCTCATGCATGGGTAGAAATTCCCCGTGTGCTTCTTTGTTCAAAAAAGCCTTGAAAAGCCCTGGGAGGAAAGGCCTCTGTTGCAGACCTAGCAACCAATCCAGTACTAGAATCAACAATCAATCACTTCACAGAAAGTTTAAAAGAACTTCTCTCATTTGACAAGAACATGAATGGTGTCAGAATAACTCTGGTGTTAAAATCCCCCTGCCCCTTACCTGTGTGTATGCCTCCCTTGGATCCCCTCCCATGGCAGCATGGGAGCTCTCTCTCTCCTTCTCTCTTTCTCTTTCTCTCTCTCTTTCTAATAAATTGCTCTCTGCTAAACTCTTTGGGTCCATGATATTTATTTGAATGGTAAACTGACTGCACCTCCAGGAACCCTTCCCCATTCCTGGGATAAGAGAGGTCAAATACCAGGGCACACTGGGGAAAACATTGGATTGGAGAAACTGAAAGCATCTTTGGGATGCCTCTGCTTCCTCTTCCCCCACCCCACCCAGTTACAACAGCTATTAATTTATTTATTGTGGATATTTTATATAAATGAAATCATATAATGTTTTTTCTTTTATGTCTGGCATATTTCTCTAAGAATAATATTTTCAAGGTTCATTCGTGTCATAGCATGTATCATTACTTCATTTCTTTTAATTGCTAAATACTATTCCACTACATGAACTATACCACTTTTTGTTTCTGCCTATCAGCTGATGAACCCTTTATTCTTATTTTTTGGCTTTTAAGAAAAATGTTGCCAATAAGAGTCACAAGTTTTTGTGTGAACATGTTTTTAATTTTCTTGAATATATACCTAGAAGTGGAATTACCAGGTTGCAGAGTTAACTCTATGTTTAACATTTTGAAGAACTGCCAAACTACTTTCCACAGTGGCTGCACCATTTTATATGACTACCAGCAATACATCAGGGTTGCAGTCTTGACAAACTTTGCCAACATTTGTTGACGCCTCCATTTTATTTATATTATAAGCCTCCTGGTAGGATAAAAAGTGATATCTCATTGTGGCTAAAAACTTGAGCATCTTTTCATGTGCTCATAACCTATGTGTATCTCTTTGGGAAAAAATTCTATTCAACTCATTTTCTTACTTTTTAATTGAGCTTTTGTCTTTTTATTGTTAAGTTGAACTAGTCCTTTATATATAATTGGATTCAAAATTTTTATCGGATACATTATTTGTAAATATTTTTCTCATTATTTGATGGTGGCCTGAGAAACAAACAAAATTTTTAACTTTAAGTTACAATTTATCTGATTTCATTTTGCCACTTTGCTTTAAGTGATGAATCTAAAAACCACTGCCTACACCAAGCTCACAAACATTTACTCAGTTGTTTTCTTTAAAAATTATATCACTTGAATTGTTACATTTGTGTGGGAGATCCATTTACTTATGTTGGGTTGAAACCAACCTTTGATCATCCACGCATAACTGCTCCCTGTAATGAAAAACAATAATGTTAATTACCCACAGATTGAGTTTGCTCCAGAATTTTGGCACTATTTCTGTACAGAATAAAAGCAAGCAGCTCCAGCTTATTGAGACTGGTCACTCCCTAGCAGTCCCCTAGCCACTGTCACACAAAATACCTGTGTCTGAATACACCTTTCATCTGTCACTCAGCCAGAGTCTGTGGGACAGACTCAGCAACTGGTGCCCTGTGTGAGGGTCACTGCAACAGATCACAATGGAATCCTCAAAAGTGAAGGTGAAGAGACTGTGCAGTCAGTAAGTCATTGGTGCTTGCTTGAGATTTCCAAGTTCAGTGGAATTTTCAAACTAGTTATTCACTCAACAGAAGCAGTATATAAAAGTATTGAAACAGCAGCTTAAAGCTAGTGGGACCTCGGTTTTGCAGGCTCAATTAAAGGGCCTAATGCAAATTGCTGTTTCCCATAACCCATGGTTTCCAGAGGAAGGCACACTAGATCAAGAGTCCTGGGCACAAGTGGGGAGGAATCTTAAATGACATCATACACAAGGGCAACGAGTCCCAGTACATTTTTAATGTTATGAACCTTAATCAGAGCTGTTTTGGTCCTGTTCTACACAGAAAAGTTTAAAAAGAGGACAAAGAATGAACCACTACCTGTCTTACTGCCCCCTCCTCCTCCCTAGGCCCATCATTACTTGGTAAAAATACAAAAGAGAAAACAGAGGTTTTTCCTGAGCCCCTGCATTCAATAAATTAGAAACAAGACAAGGGATACACTACAGCTGTGGGACTCTTTCTTAGGCAAGCAGCATTAGAAGGGGAGCTCTTGGCCTTCCTGGTAATGCAAGATCAACAAGGTAATCGGGTATATGAACACATTTGTGTTGACGCTTATAGATAAAAATAAGCATTAGCGAAAACAGAGCCACTAGCCCATTTATGAAAGGATTAATTTAGGCCATAGAAAATAGCTTCTGTATGATCACATGGGACTGGTCAGTGCTAGCTAAAACAACTTTAGAGGCCAGTCAGTACCTCCTCTTGAAGGCAAAATATGATGAGTTGTGCAAACAACAAGCCAAGAAGAATCAATTGGTGGGCAAAACATAATGGCTGCTATACTCCAGGGGAGGGGTACCTATGTCAACTGTACAGCAACAATTAAGTTTTGTTCTCCAAGCCTACGCACAAGTGTCTTTGTGCACTCTCAGTGTTTGAGACCAAATTTCCAAAGGCAGAGTTCAACAGCGATTGTTTTGTGAATGTTCAACAAGGGCCTCAGGAGACGTTTGTTGAATTTATCAACCGGTTAACCCAGGTAATTAAAAAACAATTTAACATGCACAGTCCACTGATATATTATTGCTGCAATTGGCTCAGGAAAATGCTAATGTAGACTGTCAGCCAGCAATGCAGGCAATCAGAGAAAAGGCAGCTGCAGTTGGGGAACTTATATGAGCACATCAACTGGTGAGGATAAAATCAAACAAAGCAAAAATATTGGCTATGGCATTAAAGCCTCCTAAAGTGAAAAGGGAAGAAAGCCCAAATTGTTTTCTACATGGAGAGCCAGGTAATATGAAGCAGGAGTGTCTCAATAGTACACAAAGTAACAGGAAAAGAACCCCCTTCTATATGCCCCCAAAGTAAAAAGGGAAAAACATTGGGCAAATTAATGCAAGTCAAAATTTGATAACCATGGCAACCCCCTAAGTAATTAGGCTGGGAGCTCTCTGAAGGGCTGACCCCAGGCTCTACTCCAAACTGGGGCAATGCCAGGAGCCTTTCTCAGTCAGATGGAAGGTCTGCAGTTCTCTCTCAGCAACCACCTCTGGGAGCACAGGACTAGACTTACTTTGCCCCAGTGAATTAGTGCTAAAAAGGAGAAACCCTAAAACGGTTGCAACAGGGATCTGGGGCTCACTGCCTCTGGGGATGGTGGGATTGGTCCTAGGTTGATCAAACCTATCAGTAAAGAAATCAATGTGCTCACTGGAGTAATTGATAGTGATTATCAAGGTGAGTTATTGGTTATGATTAAATGTAAAGATCTGCATATTCTTCCCCCTGGATCAAAGACAGCTCAGTTACTACTTATACCATACTGGGTCCCCAGTGCCCAGGGAAAAGAAAGAATTCAAGAAAGTTTTGGAAACACGGGTATTGGAACCAACTAATCACTGGTCAGAAACCCATGATTACCTTAAAATCAGAAATAAAAACTTTGCTAGCTTAATGGACACAGGGGAGAACATTTTGATCATTAGTGATCAAAACCAGCTATAAACTTGGCATTGAGTCACTCAGAAAAAATAATTGTCAGCATTGGGGAGTGCATACAGCCAAGCAGAGCATGAGCCCCCTAACATGTTTAGATTCAGAGGGAAGAAAAGAAGTTATACAACCTCTAGTTATGCACATTCTTGTTAACATTTGGGAATGGGACCTATTAGACCAATGCAGGGGTGTCAATCTTCACATGCATTTCTAATAATAGCTACTGTTGTAATTCCTCCTCTACTCCTGATATGGTTCTCTCAAGATCCTATTTGGGTAAAACAGTGGCCTTTAAAGGGAGAGAAATTACAATGGGCCCATGAATTAGTTGAGGAACAATTAAAAGCAGGCCACATAGAACCATGAAACATCCCTTGGAATTTGCCGATTTTTGCCATTTCCAAAAAGTCTGGTAAATGGAGACTTTTGCATGACTTTGCTATCAATGCTAATTCGCAACCTTGGGGTCCCTTCATCAAGGCCTCCCTTCC
Source organism: Callithrix jacchus (assembly GCF_049354715.1). Lineage (NCBI taxonomy): Eukaryota > Metazoa > Chordata > Mammalia > Primates > Cebidae > Callithrix > Callithrix jacchus. The sequence continues at coordinate 64,216,276 of NC_133524.1, read as the reverse complement.
CCCATGGTGATTCCTCAAGATTGGCCTATAGTCATTATTGATTTAAAAGACTCCTTTTATATTATTCTCCTTGCAACACAGGACAGAGAAAAATTTGTGATTTTTGTCAAAAGGAATACATAGTTTAGAGGTTTAATTATAGTGCCTGAAAAAGTACAGATGCCCTTTTCTTAGAAATATCTTGGTTACATACTAAACTCGCAGTCAGTAAGACCCCAAAAGTTTAAATTAAATACTAGCAACTTACACACCTTAAATGATTATCAAAAATTACTGGGTGATATTAACTGGCTTTGTCCCACTTTCAGGCTAACTACTGACAAATTAGAGAACCTGTTTTCTATTCTAAAGGGCAATGCAGCCCTGGACTCCCCAAGTCTTTAACCCCCACTGCAAAAAGAGACATTGAGGAAATAGAGCAAACTATTTCTCAGAAGCAACTAGATCACATAGACCCACGATATTCAGTCCAATTGTTTGTTTTTCCTACTAAATGTTCTCCAAGAGGATTAATAGGACAGATGGCCCAGGGCTCTGCTTCCTACAATGGGTTTGTTGCTCATATATTGTGACTAAAACACTATCTCCCTATATCTAGCTAATTAGTAAAGTTATCTATACAGACCAAAAATGATGCAATCAGTTGAAAGGTTATGACCCTGGTATCATAAGAATGTCCTTAAGTAAAAAACAATTCAAAGTAGTCTTGCCCCTATTTCTACATCTTCAGATAGCACTCTCTGATTATGCAGGCCATATAGAATATGCTCTTCCTGCTGACAAACTGCTCCAATTCTTATCTCATACTCCTGTAGTTATGCCTACAGAGGCAGTTCATTCCACCATACCTAATGCATTAACTCTTTTCACTGATGGCTCTGATGAAAATGGAAAAGCAGCTATTTGGTGGGAACCAAATAACTCCCTCACTCATTCTGGATTTACTAGTACTCAGAGATCTGAGGTTGGAGTCCTAATATTGGCCCTAGAAACCTTTTCTGCTAAGCCCATCAATATTGTTAGTGACTCTGCTTATTCTGTTAATTTATTGCAGAACCTCAAGACAGCCCTCATTAAGTCCGCTCTCCAGCCCACCCTATATGCCCTTTTTCTTTGACTTCAGCAATTGCTAGATCTATGAACACATCCTATTTTTTTCATGCATATTTGAACCCACACCTCACTGCCTGGCCCACAGTCTTTTGGCAATGATCAAGTAGACCTGCAGGTTACGATGTCACTGCTTGACTTAGCCACACAATCACATCAGTTTTTCTACCAAAATTGGAGAAATTTATCTAAACAATTTCATTTAACCCAAGGACCAGCTAAACAAATTATACTGCAATTCCCAGATTGCCAGCTCATAGGCACAACTTCTCCTTCTACAGGTGTTAACCCTAAAGAACTAGAACCCAATCAGTTATGGCAAACAGATGCTACACACATCCCTGAATTTGGAAAACTAAGGTATGTACATGGTACGTTGGTACACTGATACCAATTCTCATCTAATTAGCACACATGATCTTCCTGGAAAGTTCACTCAATATGTCATTAAACATCTCTTACCTTTTGCGTTTATGGGGTGACCCACAAATATGAAAACGGATAATGATCCGGCTTACACGAGCTCACAATTTTACCAATTTTGTCACACGTGGAATGTCTAACATTTCACAGGCAACCCGTATAACCTCCAAGGACAGGCCATAGTAGAACATGTCCATTTCACCCTTAAAAATATGCTCAAAAAACAAAAGAGGGGAAATATGAGTAAAGACCTTGCAACACCATTGGCACAAGACTTATTTACCCTTAGTTTCTTAAATTTGAATAATAAATTTCAATTAGCTATACAAAAGCACCTTGCTAAAACCTCTCAAAATAGAAAACCCCTGGTTTTATGATAAGATGTAAATTGTAATGTGTAGTGTTGTCCAAATGATTTGCTAACTTGAGGAAGATAATTTACTTGTGTTCACATTCTCTCAGGTCATCTTTGGATTCCAGCATGATGCATCAAACCTTACAATGACATGGGTAGGACACATGCCAGTACCAGAAATAAAGGATATAACCCTGCAGGACTGACATCCCGGGACAATGTGGCTTCCTCAGATGACACAGGCCCCAGACATTACCTGGGGGATGCTGAAGAAGATATCTCAGGAGGCTGAGCAAATTCTGCTCTAAACACAAACACCATTCACTCCAGATAATTTGTTCCTTGCTATGCTCTCTGTTGTACATTGCACCTTGCTTAGGGTATTAACCCTTTTTATGCTTTCAGTTTGCATGGGACCCTTATCTGCTACACTCTATTGAGCTCATCTCTTAGATCCACCTTTCTTAAGCCCTGTTACATGGGCAGACACCCCCTTCCCAGACTTTAATAACACCACTGCTTGTCTAGAAGGGATTTACTTACCCCCAGTTGGGTTCTTCATTAGTGGCACACATTGGACTGAAGTGTCACATAACACTACATATCACTCCACAATTCTCCCACTGTGTGTACCTTATACATTTCTAACCCTTAATGTGTACCTGCCCAAACACAATTATGGCTACATTATGTCAAAGGAAATGTCTTTAAATTCTTAGTTTCAGGTACCCTCAAACTGAGTAATGCAACCAATGCCACTTTCTCCAACATTCCTCCCTGTGCTAAAGAATGAAGCTGGGAAAGTAATGGATTCCACTTTGGCTGGGAGGTCTGTCATAGAGAACAAGCCCATAGCCACCAGTTAGGTAATTATAACGTCATATACTGGAGACCCCACAGCCACTTGGAAGCTAACCATACTGATGTTTGTATCAATCATGGCATCAATCACAGTTTTGTAGGCATGTTCCATTTCCCTATAATTTGGGCCAATGGGGTGATGGGATATCCCAGACCCCAAGTAGGGTCCATGCCACCCAAAGACACTTTATGGTGCCTGACACATCTTAGTAGCCCCCCTTAACACCTGGCATGGGATATATCATAATTCAAGTAACAAATATACTATGACTTTTACTCATAATCACACAGATTATTTCCTGATCTGTGCTACACATCCATACATTTTTCTTATGGACACGAATATTTCCACAACACCCAAAACTCCATGTTTGTAACCCCTGTGCAAGAACAGGCTTAGTTTGCCTCATGTATTACTAATTACAATATATCTAATTTAAATATTACTATTGTCATGGTATTAAGGAGACAATCTGAGGCATTCCTACCAGTCAATCTGACACGATTGGCAAGGTTTCTCTGCTCTTGCCACCTTAGAATGTGCCCTATCCCAGGTGAGACACATAAGATTCATAGATACAGTTATAGCCTTTATAGTCTCAGCCATAGTCATCCTAGCTACTGCTAGTGTTGCAGTAGCATCTATTACTGAATCAGTACAAACGGCAACCTTTGTAGATAAGGCCAGAAACGTGTCTAATAAACTTTTATAGCAGGGTATAGATCAAAAGATTATTGCACATCTGCAAGCCCTCCAGGCTGCTTTGGAATATGTAGGGGAATGACAAGATGCACTGACATTCCAACATCAATTAAATTGTCACTGGGAGCATAAGCATATCTGTGTCACCTCTCTACCTTAGAAACAATCAACACGTAGTTGGGATGAGGTGAAAACGCCTCTGGGGAACCTTACATGATAATTTAAGGGCAGACATAAAGCAATGTAACATTAAAATTCAAGAATGCCTAAACACCATAGGTATACATGGCCAACAAACAGCCATATGGAAGGATGTGCATGAACATCTTTCCTGGATAGTTCCCCACTCCTGGGGGGAGGTCACTCCTTGAGTGGAAAAGACTGGTTATACTCATGTTTGTCTCATGTTATTTACTAATTCTAAAATGCAAAGCTCGAAGATGAACTGTAACTGCTATGCCTGACAAACTGTTGTTGCACACATCTGTACTCTTCAATCAATGGAACCTGATGCAAAAAAACAGAAAATGGGGAGATGTGGGAGATCAGTCAGGGTGGTGGGAGAAATTATAGAAAAAGGATGCAGACCTTCTTGAAGGTTCAGAAGGTTTTGCATAGCTTTGAGGAAGAATAAGCTGAAGGCAGCTGTTCTACCCTGAGGCAGAAGGTGAGGATTAGGTAGAAGGAAGTTTATGGGAATTTATCTCAAATGGGCTTGTTTACTCATGTTGTCCTAAAACTGACCTTTGTTCATCCATGTCACATGACTGCTTCTTGTAAAGAAAAACAATAATTTTAATCACCCAGAAATTGTGTTTGTTCCAGGCTTTTGGCATTATTTCTGTAGTGAATAAAAGCAAGAAGCTTCAGCTTATTGAGACTGCTCACTCACCACCAATCCCCCAGCTGCTTTCATGCAAAATACCTGTGTCTGAGTACTCCTTCCATCAGTTGCTCAGCCAGAGTCTGCAGGACAGACTCAGCACATTTGAATCTATAATCCATTTGAACTAACCTTTGTGGATATAATGAAGAAAGTATTCACATACATTGTTTGCATTTGAATATCCAGTTTTTCAGGCACTATTGTTGAAAATATTATTTTTATCCATTTAATTGTCTTAGCACCCTTGTCAAATATTAATTAATTATAAATGTAACAGATTATCTTCTGACTCTAAATTTTATTCTGTCTTGACTTATCCAGCTTTATAATAACATAAGAAACCACAAAGTGTGATTTCTCCAACTTTGTTCTTTCAAAATCATTTTGTCTTTGCAATATATTTTGCATTTTTATGAGAATTTCAAGATCAGTATGCCAATTTCTGAAAAAATAAAAGGTAGCTGGGATACTGATAGAATTTTTTTATTAAATCTGTAGATCAGTTTGGGACTATAGCTGTATTGCATTTCAATCCAGGATACTGCTTTTGCACTTCTTTTATTAAATTGATTTCTAAATATTTTATGTTTTCGATATTATTATGCACATAACTGTTTTCTTAATTTGCTTTTCATATTGTTTATTAATAATATGTAGAAATATAATTATTTTTAATTTTTATTGGCATGTGGTAGGTGTATATATTTGTAATGTACATGAGATGATTTGATACAAACATACAATGTGAAATAAGAACATCATAGAGAATGGGGTTTTTAATCCCCTCAAGCACTTATTCTTTCTGTTATAAAAAACTCAGTCACTTTTTAAAGTTATTTTTAAATGTATAGTTAACTTATTATTGACTATAGCCACCCTGTTGTGCCATCAAATATTAGGTCCTATTTATTATTTTTATTGTTTTGTACCCATTATTTATTCTGACTACCCTCCCAACCCCCAACTATTTTTACCAGTCTCTGGTAATCATCTCTCTACTCTCTGCCCATTAGTTAAATTGATTTGATTTTTAGATCCCACAAATAAACAAAAACATGTGATGTTTGTCTTTCTGTTTCTGGTTTATTTTACTTACCATACCTGATATCCAGTTAAATCCATGTTGTTACAAATGACAGGATTTCATTGTTTTATTTGCCTCCAACTCTTGGCTATGGGTAAGAGTGCTGCAACAAACATGGAAATGTAGATATCGATAAAATAATTTCCTTTCTTTTGGGTATATTCCCAGCAGTGGGATTGCTTGATCACACAGCTGCTTTATTTTTAATTTTTTGAGGTGCCTCTAAATTGTTCTCCATAGTGATTGTGCAGCAAACCACTATGACATGAGTTTACCTATGTAACAAACCTGCACATGTACCTCAGAACTTAAAAAAAAATACTTTTGCCAAAGAAAAACAAAATTACATTCCCAAGAACAGTGTATGAGGATTCCCTTCTCTCCACAACCTCTTCAGCATTTATTGTTCTGTCTTTTGGATATAAGCCATTTAAACTGGGGAGAGATTAAGATTAAACTCCTTGTAGTTTTGATTCGCATTTCTCTCATAATCAATGATATTGAGTATCTTTTCATGTGTGTCTTTGCCACTTGTATGTTTTTTTGAGAAACATCTATTCAAATACTTTGCCCAGTTTTTGATCTGATTATTAGAATTCTTACCTATAGAATTGTTTGTGCTCATTATATATTCTAGTTATTCATTCCTTTTTGGAAGGATAGTTTGAAAACATTTTCTTCCATTGTGTGGTAAACCTCTTCACTTAGTTGATTGTATACTTTGTTGTGCATAAGCTTTCTAACTTGATATGATCCCATTTCTCTATTTTTGTTTTGGTTGCCTGAGCTTGTGAGGTATTGCTTAAGAAATTTTTCTAGACAAATACCTTGTATATTCTCCTTACCTTTTTTTTGTAGTAGTAATTTTATATATTGAGGGCTTAGGCTTAAATCTTTAATGTATTTTGACTTTATTTTTGTATATGGTAAGAGAAAGGGGTCTAATTTCATTCTTCTGCATATGGATATCCAGTTTTCCCAGAACCACTTATGGAAGAGACTCTTGCCCAGAGTGTATTCTTGACACCTTTGTCGAAAATGAGTTTGCTGTAGATGTGTGGATTAGTTTCTGTGTTTTCTATGTTGTTCTATTTTTCTATGATTCTGTTTTTTATTGCCAGTACCATACTGTTTTGGTTACTGTAGATCTGTAGCATAATTTGAAGTGAGTAATGTGATTTTCTCAGTTTTGTTCTTTTTGCTTAAGACAGCTTTAGCTATTCTGGATATTTTGTGGTCCCATATAAGTTTTAGGACATTTTTAAATTTTCTGTGAAGAGTATTACTGGTATTTTGAAAGGGATTATATTGAATCTGTATATTGCTTTGGATATTTTATCATTATTGATTCTTCCAATCTATTAATATGAATTTTTTGGTGTCCCCTTTAATTTCTTCCATCAGTGTTCTACACTTATTATTTTAGAGATCCTCCACTGTTTTGGTTAATTCCTAAGTATTTAAATTTATGAGTGGATATTGTAAATGGGATTACTTTTTAATTTCTTTTTCAGATTGTTTACTGTTGGCATAAATAAATACTACTAATTTTCTATGTTGATTTTGTATCTTACAAGTTTGCTGACTTTTTTTTATTCTAATAGGTTTTTTTGTGGCATCTTTAGATATTGCCAAATAGAAGGTCATATCATCTGCAAATAAGGATAATTTGACTTTTTTAAAAGTATTCTTTATTTCATTCTCTTGTCTGATTGCTCTAGCTAGGATTTCCAGTTTTAGGTTGAAGAACAGTGGGAAAAGTGGGCATCCTTGTCATGTTCCAGCTACTAGAGGAAAGTCTTTCAGTTTTTCCGCATTCAGTATAATAGGTTCAGACCTGTGGCTTATGGCTTTTATTATGTTGACATACGTTCCTTCTACCCCAGTTACTTGAGGGTTTTCATCATGAAAGCATGTTGAATTTTAATAAATGCTTTTTCATCATCAATTGATCATATGGTTTTTGTACTTCAATCTGTTTATATGTTGTATCACATTGATTAATTTGCATATGTTGAGTTATCCTTGCATCCCAGGGACTAATCTCACTGGTCATAATAAATGATCTTTCCAATTTATTATTGAATTCATTTTGCTAATATTTGGTTGAGAATTTTTGCATCAATATGCATTACAGATATTGGTCTGTGTTTATTTTTGAAGTGTGTTTGTCTGGTTTTGGTATTAGGATAATACTGGCCATGGAGAATATCTCTGGAAATGTTTTATTCTCCCTAGTTTAGAATAGTTTCAGCAGAATTGGTATTAGTTCTCCTTTAAATGTTTGGTAAAATTCATCAGTGAAGTCATTAGATCCCAGGCTTTTATTTACTGAGATAATCTCTTATTAAGCCTTCAATTTCATTACTGGTTATTGATCTCTTTAAGTTTTGGATCTTCCTAGTTTTATCTTGGTAGATTGTAAGTGTATAGGGATTTGTCTACTTCTTCTAGATTTTCCAATTTATTGGCATATAGTTGCTCACAGTAGCCACTAATGAACCTTTGAACATCTGCTGTGTCAGGTGTAATGCTTCCTTTTGTAATTCTTATTTTATTTAATTGTGTCTCTCTTCTTACTTTGGCTAAAAATTTGTCAACTTTGTTTCAGTTTTTAGAAAATCAACTCTTCATTTTATTATCTTTTGTATTTTTTTATTTTAATTTCTTTGATTTCTTCCCTGATCTTTATTATTTCTTTTCTTGTACTAATTTTGGGTTTGTTTGCTCTTACTTTTTGATTTCTTTACAATGTAATGTTAACTTGTTTATTACAAGCATTTTCTCTTTTTTATGTAAGCACTTATAGCTATAAACTTTCCTCTTAGTACTGCCTTTGCTGTATTCCATAGGTTTTGGTGTGTTTTCTTTCTGTTAATATTTGTTTCAAACCTTTTTCTGAATTTATTTATTGATTTATTCATTGACCTACTGGTTATTCAGGGCCATATTATTTAATTTCCATGTATTTGTATAATTCGAAATTCCTTCTTTTTTTTATATTTTTATTTCATTTTGGGGATTCTTTAAATACACAGAAAAGAAATTTAGAATTCTGTCAGATAAATTTACCAAAATGAATAAAATAATTTAAGAGAATCAATATATTATAATTTATATATAGATAATATAAGATGCTTTATGTTATTTTAATTTTTTGAGTGTTTTAAGACTTGCTTCAGATATAACATAGGGTCTATCCTTGAGAATAACCCACATGCTGAGAACAAAATAGTGTGTATTCTGCAGCCATTGCATGAAATGTTCTGTAAATATCTATTAGATCCATTTGGTTTATAGTGCAGATTAATTCTGATGTTTCTTTGTTGATTTCCAGCTGTAGAATCTGCCCAATTTTTAATTGGAGGTTTGAAGTCTCCAGCTATTTTTGTATTAGAGTCTCTCACTCCTTTAGTTTTAATAATGGTTTCTTTACATATCTGGGTGCTCCAGAGTTGAGTTCATACATATGTAAAACTATTATATCTTCCTGCTGAATTGACCCCTTAATCATTAGATAGTGATGGCCTTTGTCTCTCTGTGTAGTTTGTGTTTTGAAATCTATTTTGTCTGATATAAGCATAGCAATTACTGTTCTCTTTAACTTCCATTGGAAAGGAATGTTTTTCTGCATCCCTTTATTTTGACTTTATGTTTGTTTTTATAGATGAAGTGTGTTTCTTGTAGACAACAGGTTCATGGTTCTTTTCTTTTTTGATGCATTTAGCCATTCTCTTTCTTGTGATTAGAGATTTTAGTCCATTAAAATTCAATATTACTATTGGTAACTAAGGACTTCTTGCTGCCATTTGGTTAGTTGTTTTCTGGTGTGTGGGGGGCATAATATTCTCTTTTATAAAATTTTTATTGTACTTTAAGTTCTGAGGTACATGTGCAGATCATGCAGGATTGTTATATAAGTATATATATATATATGTATATACATATGCCATGGTGGTTTGCTGCATCCATCCCTCCATCATCAACATTAGATATTTCTCCTAATGTTATCCCTCCCCAATCTCCCCACCCCCTATTATCCTTCCCCTGGACCCCCAATCCCCAACAGACCCAAGTGTATGATGCTCCCCTCCCTGTGTCCACATGTTCTCATTGTTCAACATCCACTTATGAGTGAGGACATTCAGTGTCTGGTTTTCTGTTATTGTGTCAGTTTGCTGAGAATGATGGTTTCCAGCTTCATCCATATCCCTGCAAAGGACATGAACTTATCCTTTTTTATAGCCGCATTGTATTTCATTGTGTATATGTGCCCATTTTCTTTATCCATTCTGTCATTGGTGGGCATTTGGGTTGATCCTAATCTTTGCTATTATAAACAGTGCCTCAATGAACATACATGTGCATGTGTCTTCATAATATAACAATCTATAATCCTTGGGTATATACCCAGTAATGGGATTGTTGGGTCAAATGGTATTTCTAGTTCTAGATCCTTGAGGAATCGCCACACAGTCTTCCATAATGGTTGAACTAATTTGCACTCACACCAGCAGTGTAAAAGTGTACTTATTTCTCCACATCCTCTCCAGCATCTGTTGTCTCCAGATTTGTTAATGATTGCCATTCTAACTGGCATCAGATGTTATCTCAATGTGGTTTGGATTTGCTTTTCTTTAATGACCAGTGATGATGAGCATTTTTTCATATGTTTGTTGGCCACATAAATGTCTTCTTTTGAAAAGTGTTTGTTCATATCCTATGCCCAATTTTGGATGGGATTGTTTGTTGTTTTTTTTTCTTGTAAATCTGTTTTAGTTCTTTATAGATTCTTAATGTTAGTCTTTTGTCAGATGGGTAGATTGCAAAAATATTCCCATTCTGTTGTTTGCCAGTTCATTCTAATGATTGTTTCTTTTGCTGTGCAGAAGCTCCTAAGTTTAATTATATCCCATTTGTCTATTTTGGCTTTTGTTGCCATTGCTTTTGGTGTTTTAGTCATGAAGCTTATGTCCTGAATGGTATTGCCTAGGTTTTCTTCCAGGATTTTTATGGTGTTGGGTCTTATGTTTAAATCTTTAATTCGTCTGGAGTTAATTTAATGTAAGGTGTCAGGAAGAGGTCCAGTTTCTGCTTTCTTCACATGGCTAGCCAGTTTTCCCAACACCATTTATTAAACAGGGAATCCTTTCCCCATTGCTTGTTTTTGTCAAGTTTGTCAAAGATCAGATGGTTGTAGATGTGTGGCATTACTTCCAAGGCCTCTGTCCTGTTCCATTGGTCTATATCTCTGTTTTGGTACCAGTACTATGCTGTTTTGATTACTGTAGCCTTGTAGTAAAGTTTGAAGTCAGGTAGCATGGCATCTCCTCTTTGTTCTTCTTGCTTAGGATTCTCTTGGCTATGCAGGCTGTCTTTTGGTTCCATATGAAGTTTAAAGTGTTTTTTTCCAGTTCTTTGTAGAATGTCAATGGTAGCTTGATGGGAAGAGCATTGAATCTATAAATTACTTTGGGCAGCATGGCCATTTTCACAATATTGATTATTTCTATCCATGAGCATGGAATGTTTTTCCATCTGTTTGTGCCTTCTCTTATTTCCTTAAGCAGTGGTTCATAGTTCTCTTTGAATAGGCCCTTTACATCCTTTGTTAGTTGTATTCCTAGGTATTTTATTCCCTTTGCAGCAATTGTGAATGAGAGTTCACTCTTGATTTGGCTCTCTTTTAGTCTGTTATTGGTGTATAGGAATGCTTGTAATTTTTGCACATTGATTTTGTATCCTGAGACTTTGCTGAAGGTGTTTATCATCTTAAGGAGATTCTGGGCTGAGATGATGGGGTCTTCAAACTATACAATCAAGTCATCTGCAAATAGAGACAATTTGACTTCCTCTTTTCCTAACTAAATGCCTTTTATTTCTTTTTTCTTGACTATTGCTCTGGCTAAAACTTCCAATACTATGTTGAATGGGAATGGTGAGAGAGGAAACCATTTTTCTAGTGCCAGTTTTCAGAGGGAATGCTTCCAGTTTTTGCCTATTTAGTATGATATTGGCTGTGGGTTTGTAATAAATATCTTTATTATTTTAAGATATGGTCCATTGATACCTAGTTTATTGAGCTTTTAGCATAAAGTTCTGTTGGATTTTGTCAAAGGCCTTCTGTGCATCTACTGAGATAATCATGTGTTTTTTGTCTTTAGTTCTGTTTATGTTATGGATAATGTTTATGGATTTGCGTATGTTGAACCAGCCTTGCATTTCTGGGATGAAGCTGACTTGATTGTGATGAATAAGCTTTCTGATGTGCTGTTGGATTTGATTTGCCAGTATTTTATTGAGGATTATTTTAATCTATGTTTGTCATGGATATTGGCCTGAAATTTTCTTTTTTAGTTGTGTCTCTGCCAGGTTTTGGTATCAGGATGATGTTGGTCTCATAAAATGAGTTAGGGAGGATTCCCTCTTTTTGTATTGTTTGGAGTGGTTTCACAAGAAATGGTACCATATTCTCTTTTTTGTTTTCTTATCTATCTTCTTATAGTCTTATAGTGAAGGTTTATTTTTTCAAGTGACATTATTTAGTTTCTAGCTTTTTATTTGTGTGTGTGTGTGTGTGTGTGTGTGTGTGTGTGTGTGTGTGTGTCTATCATATATTTTTTGATTTCTGGTTACCATGAGGCTTGTAAATACTATCTTTTACCCGTTGTTTTAACCTGATGACAACTTGACACTCATTGCATGAACAAAAAAGCAAAAACAAGTCTAATCAAAACTCAATGCCTCAACTTTGGGTCCCATCTTTCTACTTTTTTGGGTTTCTATTTATGCTATAGCACTATGCCCTGAAAAGTCGTTGTAGTTATTATTTTTGATTGGTTCATCATTCAGTCTTTTCACTTAGAATAAGGATAATTCATACACTGAAGTTACAGAGTTATAACATTTTAAGATTTTTTGTGGCCCTACTACTGACAGTTAGTTTTTCACTTTCAAATGATTTCTTATTGCTGTTTAATTTCCTTTTCCTCCTGATTGAAGTACTTCCTTTAGCATTTCTTGTAGAAAATGTCTAGTGTTGATAAAATCTCTAAACTTGTAATTGTCTGGGAAAGTATTTATTTGTCCTTCATGTTTGAAGGGCATTTTCATGTGATATACTATTCTAGAGTAATTTTTTTTCTTCACCACTTTAAATATTTCATGCCACTCTCTCCCGCTCTGTATGATTTTCACAGAAAAGTCTGTTGCCAAATGTATGAGAGCTCTATTGTATGTTATTTGTTTCTTTTCTCTTGTTGCTTTTAGAAATCTTTCTTTGTCCTTGATCTTTGGGACATTGATTCTTAAATTCCTTAAGCTAGCATTCATTAGGATAAGTCTGATTGGTGTTTTAAATGCATGATATCCTTTGATATAGATATCTTCCTTTAGGTTTGGAACTTTCTCTGTTATTATCCCTTTGAATAAATTTCTCTCCTTATATCTTTCTCCATATCTTCCATAAGGCCAATAATTCTTAGATTTGCCCTTTTGAGCTGTTTTCCAGGTCGTGTAGATGTGCTTCATTCCTTTTTATTATTTTATTTCTTTGTCTCCTCTTAACTGTGTATTTTCAAATAAATTATTTTCAAGTTCATTAATTATTTCTTCTACTTGATCCCTTCTATCATTAAAGGATCATGATTCATTCTTCAGTATGTCTATTGCAATTTATATCTTGAGAATTTCTGCTTGCTTCTTTTAAATTATTTCCTTCACTTTATTAAATTTATTTGATATAATTCTGAATTTCTTCTTTGTGTTACTTTTTTTTTGTTTTTGTTTTCTGTTTGTTTACTGAGCATGGCTATTTTGAATTATCTGTCTGAACGGTCACATATCTCTGTTTGTCAAGGATTGGTCCCTGGTGCTTTATTTAGTTCACTTGATGAGGTCATGTATTCTTTGATGTTGTAGATGCTAGTAGATGTTCTTTAGTGTCTGCACATTGAGGAATTAGATATTAATTTCAGTCTCCACTGTCTGTGCTTTTTTGTAACCATCCTACTTTGGAAGGTTTTCTAGATATTTCAAAAGACTTGGATGTTGCTATCTAAGCTGCATCAGCTTTAGGGGGGACCTAGAGCCCAGTAAGGCTGTAGTTTTTGAAAATGTATAAAGGTACCACTTTAATGATCTTGGACAAGACCACCTTAATTCTCTGGATAACCAGGCAGACTCTTGTTTTCTTCTTTTACTTTCTCTCAACCAAATGGATTCTGTCTCTGTTCTGAGACACTTAAATTTGTGGTTGAAGTGATACAAGCACCCCTGTGGCCACCACAACTATGACTGCACTGGATAAGAACTGCAGCCAACACAGCACCTGCATCTTGCTCAAGGTCTGCTGTAACAATCTTCTGGCTACTGACTATGTTTGCTGAAAACTCTGGGGTTCTACAATTAGCCTGTGGCAAATTCACCGAAGCTTGTATATTTTCCTTCAGGGCAGTGATTTCCTCCAATCCCTTGATAGGTCCAAAGGTGCCTTCCAGGAGTCAGAGACTAGAGTAAAAGACCTTAGAAATCTAGGCGTCTACTTGGTGTTCTACTTTACTGCAGCTTATCTGGTCCACAAACCACAAGATGTACTCCTTTTCACTCTTCTCTCCCATTTTCAAATGCAGAGGAGCCTTACACCATAGTCTATATATCACCACATGCCACATGGAGTACTGCTAGACTATCACCATTGTTTCTTTAAAGTTCAATATCTCTTTTTTTTTTTTAATTTTTTATTGGATTATAGGTTTTGGGGTACATGAGCAGAGCATGCAAGACAGTTGCGTAGGTACACACATGGCAGTGTGCTTTGCTTTTCTTCTCCCCTTCACCCACATTTGGCATTTCTCCCCAGGCTATCCCTCCCCACCTCCCCTTCCCACTGGCCCTCCCCTTTTCCCCCCAATAGACCCCAGTGTTTAGTACTCCCCTTTCTGTGTCCATGTGTTCTCATTTCTCATCACCCACCTATGAGTGAGAATATGCGGTGTTTCATTTTCTGTTCTTGTGTCAGTTTGCTGAGGATGATGTTCTCCAGATTCATCCATGTCCCCACAAACGACACGAACTCATCATTTCTGATTGCTGCATAATATTCCATGGTGTATATGTGCCACATTTTTCCAATCCAGTCTATTATCAACGGGCATTTGGGTTGATTCCAGGTCTTTGCTATTGTAAACAGTGCTGCAATGAACATTCGTGTACATGTGTCCTTATAGTAGAACGATTTATAGTCTTTTGGATATATACCCAGTAATGGGATTGCTGGGTCAAATGGAATTTCTATTTCTAAGGCCTTCAGGAATTGCCACACTGTCTTCCACAATGGTTGAACTAATTTACACTCCCACCAACAGTGTAAAAGTGTACCTTTTTCTCCACATCCTCTCCAGCATCTGTTGTCTCCAGATTTTTTAATGATCGCCATTCTAACTGGCGTGAGATGGTATCTCAATGTGGTTTTGATTTGCATCTCTCTGATGACCAGTGACGATGAGCATTTTTTCATATCATTGTTGGCCTCATATATGTCTTCTTTCGTAAAGTATCTGTTCATATCCTTTGCCCACTTTTGAATGGGCTTGTTTGTTTTTTTCCTGTAAATCTGCTTGAGTTGTTTGTAAATTCTGGATATCAGCCCTTTGTCAGATGGGTAGACTGCGAAAACTTTTTCCCATTCTGTTGGTTGCCGATCCACTCTAGTGACTGTTTCTTTTGCCGTGCAGAAGCTGTGGAGTTTCATTAGGTCCCATTTGTCTATTTTGGCTTTTGTTGCCAATGCTTTTGGTGTTTTGTTCATGAAGTCCTTGCCTACTCCTATGTCCTGGATAGTTTTGCCTAGATTTCCTTCTAGGGTTTTTATGGTGCCAGGTCTTATGTTTAAGTCTTTAATCCATCTGGAGTTAATTTTAGTGTAAGGTGTCAGGAAGGGGTCCAGTTTCTGCTTTCTGCACATGGCTAGCCAGTTTTCCCAACACCATTTGTTAAACATGGAATCCTTGCCCCATTCCTTGTTTTTGTCAGGTTTATCAAAGATTGTATAGTTGTATGTATGTTGTGTTGCCTCCGGTGCCTCTGTTTTGTTCCATTGGTCTATATCTCTGTTTTGGTACCAGTACCATGCTGTTTTGATTACTGTAGCCTTGTAGTATAGTTTGAAATCCGGTAGTGTGATGCCCCCCGCTGTGTTCTTTTTGTTTAGAATTGACTTGGCTATGCGGGCTCTCTTTTGGTTCCATATGAAGTTCATGGTGTTTTTTTCCAGTTCTGTGAAGAAAGTCAATGGTAGCTTGATTGGGATAGCATTGATTCTGTAAATTACTTTGGGCAGTATAGCCATTTTCACGATATTAATTCTTCCTAACCATGAACATGGAATGTTTCTCCATCTGTTTGTGTCCTCTCTGATTTCGTTGAGCAGTGGTTTGTAGTTCTCCTTGAAGTGGTCCCTTACGTTCCTTGTGAGTTGTATTGCAAGGTATTTTATTCTTTTTGTAGCAATTGCGAATGGCAGTTCGCTCTTGATTTGGCTTTCTTTAAGTCTGTTATTGGTGTAGACGAATGCTTGTGATTTTTGCACATTGATTTTTATCCTGAGACTTTGCTGAATTTGTTTATCAGTTTCAGGAGTTTTTGGGCTGAGGTGATGGGGTCTTCTAGGTATACTATCATGTCGTCTGCAAATAGAGACAATTTGGCTTCCACCTTTCCTGTTTGAATACCCTTTATTTCTTTCTCTTGCCTGATTGCTCTGGCTAGAACTTCCAGTAGTATATTGAATAGGAGTGGTGAGAGAGGGCATCCTTGTCTAGTGCCAGATTTCAAAGGGAATGCTTCCAGTTTTTGCCCATTCAGTATGATATTGGCTGTTGGTTTGTCATAAATAGCTTTTATTACTTTGAGATACGTTCCATCGATACCGAGGTTATTGAGGGTTTTTAGCATAAAGGGCTGTTGAATTTTGTCAAATGCCTTCTCTGTGTCAATTGAGATAATCATGTGGTTTTTGTTTTTGGTTCTGTTTATGTGGTGAATTATGTTGATAGACTTGCGTATGTTGAACCAGCCTTGCATCCCCGGGATGAATCCTACTTGATCATGATGAATAAGTTTTTTGATTTGCTGTTGCAATCGGCTTGCCAATATTTTATTGAAGATTTTTGCATCTATGTTCATCATGGATATTGGCCTGAAGTTTTCTTTTCTCGTTGGGTCTCTGCCGGGTTTTGGTATCAGGATGATGTTGGTCTCATAAAATGATTTGGGAAGGATTCCCTCTTTTTGGATTGTTTGAAATAGTTTTAGAAGGAATGGTACCAGCTCCTCCTTGTGTGTCTGGTAGAATTCGGCTGTGAACCCGTCTGGACCTGGGCTTTTTTTGTGAGGTAGGCTCTTAATTGCTGCCTCGACTTCAGACCTTGTTATTGGTCTATTCATAGTTTCAGCTTCCTCCTGGTTTAGGCTTGGGAGGACACAGGAGTCCAGGAATTTATCCATTTCTTCCAGGTTTACTAGTTTATGCGCATAGAGTTGTTTGTAATATTCTCTGATGATGGTTTGAATTTCTGTGGAATCTGTGGTGATTTCCCCTTTATCATTTTTTATTGCATCTATTTGGTTGTTCTCTCTTTTATTTTTAATCAATCTGGCTAGTGGTCTGTCTATTTTGTTGATCTTTTCAAAAAACCAGCTCTTGGATTTATTGATTTTTTGAAGGGTTTTTCGTGTCTCAATCTCTTTCAGCTCAGCTCTGATCTTAGTAATTTCTTGTCTTCTGCTGGGTTTTGAGTTTTTTTGATCTTGCTCCTCTAGCTCTTTCAATTTTGACAATAGGGTGTAAATTTTGGATCTCTCCATTCTCCTCATATGGGCACTTATTGCTATATACTTTCCTCTAGAGACTGCTTTAAAGGTGTCCCAGAGGTTCTGGCACATTGTGTCTTCGTTCTCATTGGTTTCAAAGAACTTCTTGTCAGCTTTTCATGAGTGCTGCCTGGCCTGGGACTCACCTATCAGGGAATTGGGCTCACATCTAGCCCATGGCAGGTTTAGATATGTCATCTCAAAATCACATCCTGGAATCAGGGACCTCAAGAGCCTACGTGGCACTATACTCCTGTGTCTATGCTGGTACCTAAGGTGTAAGACAAAGTCCCCTTTACTTTTACCTCTGCTTTTTGCAAGCAGAAAAAGCTTTGCCGCATAGCCACCACAGCCAGTAATGTGCAGTGTCTCATCAGAACCCAGTTAATCTCAAAGGATTATCTAAAGCCCTTGACTTAGTACCTGGGTATTACTGTTGGTTATTCAGGGCCCAAGGGCTCTTCTGTTAGAAGTTGAATAAGGCTGCCAGGATTGGGTTCTTCCTTTCAAGGCAGTGGGTTCCCTTCTGGTTTGGGGTGTGTCTAATAATGCCATCCAGGAGCTAGGGCCAGGAACAAAGCCCTCATGACTCTGACCAGTGTCCTAACCTGCTGTATGGCTGACTGATATCTAAGTTAAAAGACAGAGTCCTCCCCACTCTTTCCTCTCCTCTCCTCAAATGGAAATATGGTCTCTTTTGGAGCTACAAGCTGCATAGCCTACGGTTATGGTAGGAGTGATGCCAGCATTTCATTAGACACTTCAGCTGGAGTCTCAGTACATCATGTACTCACCCCCTCCACTTTCTCTTGGCCCATTTCAACACTAGGGCTTGCCTAAGAGTTGCAGTACTTATGACCTATACTACCTTTCAAGTGTACTTGAAGTCCCAGAGCAATTTATCCCTAGGTATGAGGTTTGTGGGAACTCAGGTTTTGAATCAGGATATGTGGTGATTCCCTTCTGGCTAGGGCTGTTTTGAATGCTGCTTCCATGGGTGTGCATCAGTTGAGTTTGGCCCAGTGTTCCTTTCTGCTCTAACAGGACAGCACTGAGATCAATGTCTCACAACTTCAGTGCTCTCCCTCCTCCGGTGCCCAGAGATATTCTCCACTCCATGCTCCCACTGCTGTGTGTGTAGTGTAGGGGTAGTGGTGTCAGCAATTCGGAACCATTTTTTGCATTTCTGCATTGCTTCTTTTAGCAATATGAAGTTAAAATCAGGTACTGTGAGTGTCACCTGGCTTTTGGTTCTTAAAAAGGTATTTTGTGGGCCGGGCGCGGTGGCTCACGCCTGTAATCCCAGCACTTTGGGAAGCCGAGGTGGGTGGATCACGAGGTCAAGAGATCGAGACCATCCTGGTCAACATGGTGATACCCCATCTCTACTAAAAATACAAAAGCTTAGCTGGGCACAGTGGTGCGTGCCTGTAATCCCAGCTACTCAGGAGTCTGAGGCAGGAGAATTGCCTGAACCCAGGAGGCGGAGGTTGCAGTGAGCTGAGATCGCGCCATTGCACTCCAGCCTGGGTAAAAAGAGTGAAACTCAGTCTCAAAAAAAAAAAGTATTGTGTGTGTGTGTGTGTGTGTGTGTGTGTGTGTGTGTGTGTGTAGTTTTTAAATTGTTGTCTTTGCCAGGTGGACAATTGGTAGAGACTTATATTCTGTCATCCTCCTCTGCCTACTCAATTATTTCTTTTAATGCCCATTTTATAGATGACATTTAACAGAAGTAAATCAAGCTCATTGAGAGACAAAACTATAACCCATAAATGTTGGGCTCTGAGAAAGTGTTTTTTCTTTAAGTAAAGTCAAGATTTTGGCTTACAGCATTAAAATGTTATTCATACAAAAATCAGTTAAACTGGCTCTTTATGTTACATGTATAAAATCATGGATTTTACTCTCCAACCTGATTTTTTCAATGTTGGAACAGTCCAGCTGAACACTTGTGTAGCATCCAAACAAAATTCTTATGAAAAAAATTCAACAACTAAATTACACAGCTCAATTCTACCAATAGCAGGGAAGAGTTATGTCCGTATGGTCTAAAACCATGCAAATCTTTCATTTTCTTTCTGTCTAGAAATCATGCAAGAAACTGTGACATGAAAAGCAAAAGTTGTAGGTTGTTGAGGTTTCTTTGCACTTTTGCTCACTCCTGGACTTGTTATCTCTATTACACAGGTCATCTGTGCCTTCTTACTTACTGGCCTCATTCTACCCACACACACTCATATAGCTTTTTGATTCATGGTGTAATCTCACTTGTTAAAAGCATGATCTTAATTTGGGCTCAAGTACATTTCCTAATGATGTTGAGTGATTGAAATATTTACAAGTGCAAACTTTGTTATTAGATGCACGCTACAAACTTTTTAGAGATGTTCTTATTTATTTATTTATTTATTTATTTATTTATTTATTTATTTAGAGGCAGGTTCTCACTGTGCTGCCCAAACTGTAGTACAGTGCCTTAAACATGAATCATTGCAGCCTCAGCCCCCAGGCCCAGGTGATCCTTCTACCTCAGCATCTTGGGTAGCTAGGACTACAAGTGCATACCACCATGCCCAACAATTTTTTTTGAAATTTGTTTGTAAAGATGGGGTTTCACCATGTTTCCAAGGCTGGTCTTGAACTCTTGAGCTCAAGCAATCTGCCTACTTCAGCCTCCCAAAATGTTGGGATTACAAGCATGAGCCACCATGCCCACTGACAATTTTTATTTAAATTAATTCTTACAAAAACCTGAGAGGAAGGCATTATTAACTACGGTTTGCAGATAAGACATCAAGACTAATGGAAGCAAATTTACTTTCCATTAAGAAGTAATGGAGCTAGGATTTCAGGAGCAAACTTTCAGACAATATTACAACTCTTTTGCTACTAAACTATACTTTATCTCAAAGATGAAAGTAAGATTGAACTTTCAAACTTTCGTGTTAATCTTGCTGAATGATATTGTGGTAGGGAGTTGTGTTATAATAGAAAATAAGGTTTCAATTAAAGTGACAAAGTTCTGATTGATTGTAGGCAGCAACCAGGAACTGAGAACGTTTATGGAGAATCAGAAAGGAGTGGAACCTGTGTAAAGATCCCTAGCTTATAAACAACCAATTCAAGATAGCCTATACTTCCCTTACTTCCCTTCAGGTCTCTTTCCTCAAATTCCATTCCAGGTTTCTGAATACGTCTCCTGGCACAGGTAAAGCCAGGCATCATCCTTTAAGCTACCCTGGCAACAAAGCAAAGCATTTAGATGTAGCTTTCAGTATATACAAATTCCATTGGTTGATTACCAAAATAGTAGATGTGTATTAGTCTGTTCTAATATTGCTATAAAAAACCTGAGACTGGGTGATTTATGAAAAAAAATAATTGGCTGACAGTTCCACAGGCTGTACAGAGAGCATGGTGCTGGTATCTGCTTGGCTTCTGGGCAGCACTCAGGAAGGTTACAGTAATGGTGGAATGCAAAGGGAGAGTGAAGCATCTCACATGGCAGGAGCAAGAGCAAGAAAGAGTGAGGGTGGAGGTGCCACACACTTTTTTTTATTGTACTTTAGGTTCTGGGGTACATGTGCAGTTCATGCAGGATTTTTGCATAGGTACCTACATGGCAATGTGGTTTGCTGCCTCCATCCCCCTCTTCTAATGAGAACTCACTCAGTATCATGAGCACAGCAGGATTGGGTATGGTGATAAACCATTCATGAGAAATCTGTCCCCATGATCCAATCACCACTAACCAAGGGCCACCTTCAACATTAGGGATTAAAATTAAATGAGACTTGGGTGGGAACACACATGCAAACCATATCAAAATGTAAAAGATGTTCTTCACCTTTATTTGTCTCCTTACTCTCACTGTGTTCTACCTCCTACCCACTCTTCATTCTAATCCCATTTTATTTTTCCATTCTATTTCTCATCTCTGTTCCTTCCTTTATTCTATACACAGTGATGAGAAGGTTCAATGATGGAGATGGAATCAGAAATAAGATGAGGATATTTGATGTATATAGGTCTTAGGTAAACGTTTATATTTAATAGTGTGATTTTTTTAAGGATACATGCCAAAATGTCATTTGAAAATAAACATGAGAAAGTAACTCTGACAAACATTCTGTTTTGCAGATCTAGACCTCTTCTTTTTAAGACCTCCGGGCTGCAGGTTTCTTTGGGCTTAAGGGGCCATAGACAAATTAGTCATTCAATCAACAAACATTTAGGAAAAGGCTACTAGGTTCTTGGAATTGTGCTAAGTAGTTTGACTAAAGAGCTGAACACCAACACTTATTTTCAGAGAGCTCTCAATTCAATGGGGAAGACAGATAATAAACAAACAGATCCACATATAAACAAACAACTAAACATTGCATAAATGCTTCAAAAGAACAAATACATTTGTAGAGACTATAGTGATGGTCTAAGAGATGATAGTAGTTGTGGGAAACTGAGGGGCAAAGGTTCAAATTTTGACATCCATCTACAATCTAAAGACTTTATCACAGGCAGATTCTGTCACAATTTTTCTCTACACTTAGCAATGTTCACTAGGTCCTCCAATTTGTCTGTACTGTATACTGTACTGACTTGTGCCCAATGGGACCTATTTACCCTGTTTAGTTTGCAAGAATGTACTGTCTGCCTTCTTATCCTTTAGCCTCACTACTAATATTCTAAACCCAGGGAGTAGTCTACTTCATCTCAAATTCCAACAACTCATATATATCTACCATTCCAGATCCCCACCCATCCCACTAAAAGCCATCTCCACAACTCAGTAAAGCTTTGCATACATTCTTTGAATGTGACCAATATTTCTGGGATGCTGGGAAAAAGTTCAAGATACAGAAAGCTGGTACACTGGTCTTCCACCCTTGCAAAAAGGCAGAGGGTCCATTGGGCTGGTCAACACTAAAGCCATCTGCCAACAGCAAAGCTAAAAGAGCTTTGTAACACTGGGGTTGCAGGGCACCCATCCCTAGACACTGTCATAAGTCTGGACACCAAAGCTCTTCTTCCAGCCTCTGCCCCTGCCCATCTTCATATTCCCCCTCTTGCTAGCTGCTTAAGCAGCTGGATGGGTGATGAAAAAGGCAAGCCACACCTCTGTTGCATGTTCCATGAGAGGGATCAGGGAACTCTTGTTTCAGTTCTGTCATCATAAGAAACAGAATTGAATTCAAAAGATAGTGAGTTTACAGTTACTAGAAGTGAACACTCAGAAGCTAAAAAGTCATTAGGCAGATATGCTTAAAAGGAAACTCCAGGGATCACATCACATTAAAAAGCTTCTGTATAACAAAGCAAATAGACAACCAACAGAGTTGGAGAAATGATTTTAAACTACCCATCTGATAAGAGATTAACAGCTATTATACATAAGAAGCTAAAAGATCTCTATAAGAAAGCATCTAATAATTCAATAAAAAAGGACAAAATATTTGAACAGATATTTACAAAAAGAAGACGTATTAGTGGCAAAAAGGCATATGAAAATGTGTTCAACATCACTGATCATCAGAAAAATGAAAAACGAAACAACAATAAGATATAATCTCATCCTAATACAATGACATATTCAAAAGACAGGCAATAACAAATACCTGTGAGGATGTTAAGAAAGGAAATTCTAATTAGTGAGCATGTAAATTAGTACAATCACTATGGAGAACACCTTAAAGATTTCTCAAAAACTAAAGGGGCAGGGTAAAGATGGCTGACTAGCAGAAGCTGGGACCAGAGGCTCTCATTGAAAAGAACCAAAACAGCATGCTAATCCAGAACTGGCAACCAAGGTATCCAAGTTCTGCCATCAGGACTGACTGTGACTGTCTTGACCGACAGAGAGGAAAGAACAGTGTGGTGCAGCAGTCCACATGAAAGCCACATGGGACAGGGGAGCATCCATCACCCACCCAAGGGAGGCTTTCTGAAGCATCTGGACAGCCCAGACAAGTAGGTTCCCCCCAGTGCAGCACACTCCCTCTACCAAGGGAAATCCAAAGTTTATCATTAAATGGGCCCGCCCTGTTCCCCATGCCATCCTGGTGAGACTCTCCAACGTGGGTTGTGAGACACCCTATATAGGAGTGTTCCTACTGTCATCAGGGTGGTGCTCCTCGAGGTCAGAGTTCCCAGAACAAGGAGAAAGCACTCAGCTTTGCTGTTCTCCAGCCTCCTCAAGTGACATCTTCAGGTGTGGAAGTGAATCAAATGAATAGGGTGTGAAGTGAGCCCCCAGAAAACTGCAGCAACCCTACAGAAGAGGGACATTACCACTGAAAGAAAAACAAACAAACACAAAGCAGCAACAGCAGCGTCAACAAAAAAGACTCAAAAAAAAAAAACCTCATCTAAGGGTCAGCATCCTCAAAAATTGAAACTAGACAAAGTCATGACATTGAGAAAAAATCAACAGAAAAATGCTGAACACCTAAAAGACTAGAGTGCCTCTTCTTCTGCAAATTATCACACCACCTCTACAGGAAGTGTGCAAAACTGGATGAAAAATGAGGTGGATAAATAGACAGAAGTAAGCTTCAAAAGGTGGGTAACAAAAAACTCCTCCAAACTAAAGGAGCATGTTCTAATGCAAAACAAAGAAGCTAAGAACCTTGATAAAAGGTCACAGGAGGTAATTAGAATAACCAGTTTAGAGAGAAACATAAACTACCTGATGGAGCTGATAAACACAGCATAAGAACTTTGTAAAGCATAAAGAAGTATCAATAGCCAGAATGATTAGAATGATCAAGCAGAAGAAAGACTACCAGAGTTTGAAGAGCATCTTGCTGAAATAAGGCATGCAGACAGAAAGAATAAAAATAAATGAAGAAAACCTCCCAAAAATATGGTACTACATAAAAAGACCAAACCTATGACTGACCAAAGTACTTGAAGGAGATGAGGAGAATGAAACCAAGTTGGAAAACACATTTCAGGATATTACCCAGGTGAATTCTCCTCAACCTAGTATAACAGGTCAAAATGAAAATTCAGGAGATATAGAGAACACCATAAGATACTCCACGAGAAGATCAACCCCAAGACACATACTCATCAGATTCTTAAAGAAGGAAATGAAGAAAAAAATGTTAAGGGCAGCCAGACATAAAGGCCCAGGTCACCTACAAAGGGAAGAAAATCAGACTAATAGTGGATCTCTCAGAAACCCTACAAGCTAGAAGAGAGTGGGGACCAATATTCAACATTGTTAAAAAGAAAAAAGAATTTTCAACCCCAAATTTCATATTAGTCAAACTAAGCTTCATAAGCAAAGGAGAAACAAAATCCTTTCCAGACAAGCAAATGCTGAGGGATGTTGTCACCACCATGTCTGTCTTGCAAGAGCTCCTGAAGGAAGTACTAAATATGGAAAGGAAAAATCAGTACCAGCAATTGCAAAAACATAAAGACCAAGGACACCATGAAGAAACTGCATCAACTAGTGTGGAAAATAGCCAGATAGCATCATGATGACAGGATCAAATTCACACATAACAAAATTAACCTTAAATATAAATGGACTAAATGCCCTAATTAAAAGACACAAACTTGCAAATTGGATAAAGAGTAAAGAATTATTGGTGTGCTGTATTCAGGACACCCATCTCACATGCAAAGACACACATAGGCTCAGAATGAAGGGATGGAGGAAAAAGAAATTGGAAAGCAAAAATAAAAATAAAAAAGCAAGGATTTTAATCCTTGTCTCTGACAAAACAAACTTTAAAACAATAAAGATTTTTTAAAAAAAAAAAAGGCAAAGAAAGGCATTACATAATGGCAAAGAGATCAATTCAACAGGAAGAGCTAACTACCATAAATACGCATCCAATACAGGAGTACCCAGATTCATAAAATAAGTTCTCAGAGACCTACAAAGAGATTTAGACTCCCACGCAATAATGATGGGAGACTATAGCACCCTACTGTCAATATTAGACAGAGAAACAAGACAGTAAATTAACAAGGATACTCAGGACTTGAACTTAGCTCTGGATAAAGTGGACATAATAGCCATCTACAGACTCTACACTCTCCCAGATAAACAGAATAGACATTTTTCTCAGTGCGACATGGCACGGATACTAAAACCAACCACACAATTAAAAGTAAAAACAATTCTCAGCAAATGCAAAAGAAAAGAAGTCATAACAACCGGTCTCTCAGACCACAGTGAAATAAAATTAGAACTCAAGATTAAAAAATCGATTCGCTGCCACAAAATTATATGGAAATAGAACAACCTGCTCTTGAACGACTCCTGGGTAAATAATGAAATTAAGACAGAAGTCAAGAAGTTTCTTGAAACCAATGAGAAAAGGTGACAACATACCAGAATCTCTAAGCAGTGTTGAGGGAAATTTATAGCACTAAGTGTCCGCATCAGAGAATTAAAAAGTTCTCAAATTGATACCCTAAAATCACAATTAAAGGAACTAGAGAAGCAAGCGCAAACAAAACCAAAAGCTAGCAGTAGACAAGAAATAACTAAGATTAAAAAATCTGAAGGAGATAGAGACACGACAAACCCTCCAAAATTTCAATGAATCCAGGAGCTAGTTTTTTGAAAAAAAATTAACAAAACAGACCACTAGCTAGAGTAATAAAGAAGAAGAGAGAGAAGAATCAAATAAATAGACACAATAAAAATGATAAGAGGATATCACCACTGACTCCACAGAAATACAAACTACCATTAAAAGGGCATCACCACTGTCCCCACAGAAAAACAAACTACCATCAGGGAGTAATGTTAACACCTCTATGCAAAAATAAACAAACACCAACAAAAAAATCTAGAAAATCTAGGATAAATGTATCGATTCCTGGACCATACACCCTGCCAAGATTAAACCAGAAAGAAGTCAAATCTCTAAAAGACCAATATTAAGTTCTGATAGTAGGCAGTAATTAGTAGTCTACCAACCAAAAAAGTCCAGGACCTGATGGTTTCACAGCCAAATTCTACCAGAGGTACAAACAGGAGCTGGTACCATTCCTTCTGAAACTATTTCAAACAGTTTAAAAGGAGGGATTTCTTCATAATACCAAAGCCTGGCAGAGATAAAACAAAGAAAACTTCAGGCCAACATCCATGATGAACATCAAGGCAAAGATCCTCAATAAAATATTGGCAAACCAAATCCAGCAGCACATTAAAAAGCTTATTCACCTTGACCAAGTTGGCTTTATCCCTGCAAAACTGGTTCAACATACGAAAAACAATTGGGGGTTAGAGGGAAGGTAGGGATTGTTAATGGATTTTAAAAATAGAATGAATAAGACATACTATTTGATAGCACAATAAGGGGACTAAAGTAAGCAATAACTGTATATTTTAAAATAATTTAATAAATATAATTAGATTGTAACTCAAAGGATAAATGCTTGTAGGGGTAAATAGCCCATTCTCCATGTTGTACTTATTTCATGTTTTACAGTGCATTCCTGTATCAAAATATCTCATGTAACTTAAAAATACCTACATCTACTTTTACCAACGGAAATTTAAAAAAATAATTTTAATAAGATGACTCTAGGCAACAAAGAGTTGGATGACAGGAGGCTGGGGCTTCCTTCCAGCCCTGAGATCAATTTAATCATTCTTCCGTATACCTGGTGGATTGCTTCCAGGATTCTAGCATAATTAAATCCTCAGATGTTCAGACTCTTAAAAAAACATGGCATAATATTTGCATGTAACTAATGCACATCTTCCCATATACTTTAAATTATCTCTGGATTACTTATAATACCTAGTGCAAAGTAAGTGTTATAGCAATAGTTGTTAATTGCATTTGAATTTGTGTTTATTATTTTTAATTCTTATGCTGTTGTTTTAACTTGTTTTGTCCCCAAATATTTTCTATTGAATCCAGTTGGTTGAATCCAATGATGTGGAATCTGAGGATATAGAGAAAATCAGCTTGAAGTAAGCAGACTCTAACTCAAAAAACAGAGCTACATTATGACTCGTTCATCAGACTTTTTGTCTTCTTTTCTTCTCTTAGGAATACAGAGCCTGTTTTTTACCAGTGTGTCCTTTACAAAGATGGATAAAAAAAACCTCTGATTTTTTTTTTTTAGTTCATCAGATTCCCCTTGAAATAATTCTTTATAGTATAAAGAACCACTCTGGAGAATCTCAGCTGTAAGGAAAAATGTCTCAGGAGATGTCACAATAGTAGATTCAAAGGGAGGGGTTTTACAAATGCAATTACAGGTTACTACCATGAAGATAGGTGCTCTATGTTTGGAGGTATCTTCTGTACCCAAGGAGAGAGGGTAGTTGTCTAAGAGCCAACCTTCATAGTCCTGTAGTTACTGGCATGAGACTTGGAGGATTGGTTGTGTCTGATCTTTCCCTAAGCTTGAGGAACAAAAGGTCTTTTTACATTTTTGCAAAGGCTTCTTTTACTGGCTCTGAAAAAAGACTTGGAAGTGGATCTTAGTAGTAGGGGGAAGGTGCAATGCCAAGTACTCCCCAAAACCAGAAGTAGCCTCTCTATCATTGTCTTCCCTTCTTCGAGTCCACGGTCTCTGGCCCTGGCTGAGCATGAGGCAAGCAAGAGGTTTTTGTAAATTAAGTGAACCTTAAGTGAAAAAAGCAAGAGGACTTGGCCAGCTTCTTCCCTCAAGGCAATGGGTGGTCAGTGAAAAAGTTGGACGATCACCGTGACAACATTCTGCGAGCCCAGACCTGGCAGTAGGGGTACAGGTAAGACTACTGCCTAGCTCCAACAATGGAGAATGGGAAGGAGGAGAATGGAAAACTCCTGGAAGATTAGGAGGAGAATTGCTCAGATGGAAAAGAGTTTACCCTGAGCAGCAAGCTACACACAGGACTCAGTGCTCACATTTGAATCTGATGCCTGAGTCAAACAAAAGACATAAATACCACCTATTACATACAGGCCATAAACATTGTATTGTGTGAACAAGGCTCTTTACAAAAATCGCAGAGGGTATCTCTTCAATTAACTCTTTTATTTCCATGGAACTTCCAACTAAAAACAATTTTTCTGTCTTCAGGGAAGAAGTGAGATCAAAGCAAGAACAATTAGACTCCAACTATTTCCTACCTCATTCCCCTCATTAGTCACTAGCAGAGAAAGAAATACTACATAGGTCACTTAAAGTGACCTGTAGGTTCTGTCAGCAAATCTCTTCTAACAGGACCATAGTTTTCAGGAGTATTAGCCGATTCTTCAAATCTGCCAGTTGTAAGAATCTACACTTGCCATAATAAATATTTCTGCAGCATGACTATAACATTTGGTCTCGAGGTTTGCCATCAGTCACGGGCCTAACATGGCCATGGAAAATTACCATAGAGAGATTTGAAAAATAAGTCAGAGATGAAGTACATTCTTAAGATATCTCTAGTACAAGCCTTCTTATGTGAGCAAATAATTCCTATGCTTACTCATTAAGTCGCTATCTCAAGCTTCTTAGCTTGCCTTTCCAACATGGCCTCTGTTCACCTTCCTTGCTTTAACTGTCATTTCTCTTATTTCCCTGAAATGTGGACGGCAATGCCACTGAACTAATCACATATCTCATGGCTTGCTTTACACGTTTATGTCTTTT
This sequence comes from Callithrix jacchus, assembly GCF_049354715.1. NCBI lineage: Eukaryota > Metazoa > Chordata > Mammalia > Primates > Cebidae > Callithrix > Callithrix jacchus. The sequence goes on along the minus strand of NC_133524.1, from coordinate 64,187,376 downwards.
GAAGAAGCTACTCCTTCTCCATGATAAGTGTTGTTTACCTTCTCTGCATAATAATCTCTTACTCATACTTTATGACCTGTTTTAATTTTTCACTCCCCCGTGAAATGCTCCTGGAGCACCAACACTGTTTGTTTGTTTCCCTTTTCTATTCTTATGGCACTGTTTTGCCTTGTGCCTGGATTTAGGGCTGTTTGTAGTAGCTGTAGAAAACAAAGCTCAAGCCCATGTGGGGATTAAACATCTGGCATTGTTTTTAGCTGCACTAAATTCTACCCACAGACTTACTTCACCATTGAGTTAGAAAAGTGCTCCAGTTGATGTTTTTGATTTATTTTTACATTGACTCTTCTTCCATTTAAAAGTAGTCTAACAGGCCCCTTGCAGGATAAATGTATGGATAATAAATGTATTTGGGATCAAGAAAAGCAACATGACATAGTAGAAAGTATATAACCTCCAGAGTCAAACAGATCTCTGTTTAGAGCCCAATTCTCCCTCTAACTATACAACAAATTTGCAGCCTGTCTAAATCTTCTCTTCTTTAAAATGTAGGTTAACATCCAAAAGAATAAAATGATTAGAAATAATCGTAATCAAGGAGGTAAAAGACTTATATGCTGAAAACTAAAAAGCATTACTGACCCAATTTTAAAAGCTATAAATAATTGGAAAGACATTGATGTTCACAGATTAGGAGACAATACTGTTTAGAAGTCAATACTATCCAAAGTGACGTATAGATTTAGGACAATTCATATCAAAATGTTAATAAAACATTTTTTAGAAATAAAAAATCCATTCCCAAATTCCTATGGAATCTCAGAGACCTCAAATAGCCAAAACAATATTAAAAAGGAAGAGCAAAGATGGAGGTCTGACACTTCCTTATTTCAAAACTTGCTATAAAACTGCAATAATAAAAAAATATGATACAAGCACAAAATAGAATTATTAGACCGATTGAATAAAGTAGTCCAGCAACAAACCCTTGCATATACCATCACTGTTGATAAGGCTACAAAGACCATCAAAAAGGAGAACAATTACCTTTTCAACAAATGGTTATGTGAAAATTGGATGTCTATATGCAGAAGAATAAAATTATACCCCTACCTTACACTATATACAAAAATTAACTCAAAATGGATCAAAGACCTAAACATAGGAACTCAAAATCTAAAACTATTAACATAAGAGTAAATTTTCATGATATTGGATTTGATAACACTCTCTTGAATATGACACCAAAAGCATAGGCAACAAAAGAAAAACTAGACAAATTGGACTATATAAAATTTTAAAACTTCTGTACATTGAAGTACACAATTGACAGAGTAAAAAGTCAATCCATGGAATGGGAGAAAATGTTTGCAAATCATATATCTAATCTAATAAGTGGTTAATATCTACAACATACAAAGAACTGTCACAACTCAACAACAACATAGCAAACAATCCAATGAATAATGTGCAGGGACTTAAACAGACATTTTTTTCAAAGATATACAAATGCCAATAATAAAATATGAAAACATGCTTAACATTACTAATTATTAGGGAAAAGTAAAATCACAATGAGATACCACTTTAAACCCATTAGAATGGTTACTATAAATATGTGTGTGTTTTTAAGAAAACAGAAAATAATAAGTGTTGACAAAGCTGTGAAGAAATTGAAACCTTGTGCATTGTTGTTGGGAATGTAAAATGGTACAGATGCTACGCAAAAGAACATGGCAATTCCTCAAAAAATCAAAAACAGTAATACCATACGATCCAGCAATTCCATTTCTAGGTATATACCCAAAATGATCAGAAACTTGATCTTAAAGAGATTTTTTTTTTACTTTTTAACTTTTTTTATAAATTCAGGGACCTACATATGTAGGTTTATTACATGGATACATTGCATATTGGTGAAGTCTGGGATTTTAGTGTGCCTATCACCCAATTAATGAACATTGTATTTAGTAGGTACCTTTTCAACCTTCATCTCCTTCCAAACATCTCCCTTTGTGAAGTACCCAGTGTCTATTATGCCTCTCTGTATGTTTATGTGTACCCATTGTTTAGTTCTCACTTATTTAGTTCACACAAGTGAGAACATGTGGCATTTGATTTTCTAAATCATTTCACTTAGGATAATGGCCTCCAGCTTCATCCATGTTACTGCAAAAGACATGATTTTATTCTTTTCATGGCTGCATAGTATACTTCATGTTGTATATATACCGCATTCTCTTTATCCAGTTGCTCATTGATGGACTCTTATGTTGATTCCACAACTTTGGCTATTGTGAATAGCACTGTGATAAACGTATGAGTGCAAATGCCTTTTTGATATAACAATTTCTTCTCCTTTGGATAGGTACCAATTAGTGGGATTTCTGGATGAAATAGTAGTTCCATTTCTAGTTTTCACAGAGATATTTCTATACCCATGTTTGTAGTGCCATTTTTTTACGACAGCCAAAATTTCTAACCCAACTGTCCATTGATGGATGAATGGATAAACAAAACGCAGTATATACATACAATGAATATTTTTCAGCCTTAAAAAAATAAGGAAATACTGTCATTTGCAACAGTCAAAAGAACATTGAGTACATTGTGTTAAGTAAAATAAGGCAGTCAAAAAAGGAAATACATAGCCTGAGTCCACTTATTTGTGGTATCTAGAGTGATCAAATTCATAGAGACAGAAAGTGGGACTCTGGTTGCCAGGGCTTGGGTGAAGGGAGAATGGAAAGCTGTTGTTTAATGGGTACAGAGTTTCAGCTTTGTAAGATGAAAATACTTCTGAAGTTAGATAGTGCTGATATTTTCACAACAATGTGAATGTACTTAATGCCTCTGAACTGCCCGCTTAATTAAAATGGTTTATGGTAAATTTTACGCAGTGTGTTTTTTAGCACAATACAAAGTGGTTAAGACAGTAAACTTTATATTATGCATATTACACCACAATTAATAAAAAAAATAGAAAAATGGAGCGATGTCTTGTAGGACTTTGAGGTGTCAGTGCTATGACACTTTCAAAACACCTAGCAGAATGTTTAGCTCATGGTGGAAGCTCAACCATTGTTAGTTGCTTTCACCTTTTTCTCTACCTTGCCTCCCCAATTTTCTCTTTGTATTTTATTAAATAAATTAGGCTCTGCTAAACCTCTTACTTCCCAACAGAGTCCTTTCTCCTTCCTTCCTTCCTGTCTTCTTTTTCTCATTTATTTATTTACTGTGGGGAACGTCAAGAACTTCTGGGAAAGATGTCTCAACTCTTTTGCCAGGTGGCAAAACCACATTATTTACTTACAAATGCTCCCACAAGTGCACATTCACAAATTAAGTATGTCAATCAGTGTTAGTCAATCTACAGAGCTACCACATATAATATTGCAGATTATTCACTGCAGAATGATGTCTAGCTGAGATGAATTGGATCAATTTGCCCTAGTCTATGAAGGAATTTAAGCCATGCCTATTTCTAATTCACGGAAGGTTGCCGTAAGGATAATTAATTACACATGCCAGCATTAAGCATGTGTAATTAATGCATTTTGGAGTCTTGAGGTCAGACTTGGGATACTCAATGACCAGAGAAAGGAGAAAGTACCACCTGAATGAGAAATCTGAATCTTTCCTAAATGGATAAAATGGAAAGCTTGAGCTAGGAAGCAAAAAAGTCATGATGGGACATCATGTGTATCAATCTGACTTGCTTGGATAATGAGTGTCAGACAGGGGATAGAAGCCCAGAGAGCAGTTTCCTGTGTGCCTACTAATTCATGTCATTTAGAGATGAGCTCATTTTCTAAAGAAAGATGAGGGGGCCACAGTTGCCCACCTCAGGGCATGGATAAAGAGGTCAGAATGAGATTTGAATTGTCACACTCAAGTTCTGACCCTAGGAAAACGACTGCTTTTAGAACATTTTTGGCCCAGAAGATCCTGCCATTCTTTGGATTCAGGAATTAAAACCATCGATCCTTGCAGAAGTAGGAAAAAAAATGCTGTAGCCTTCAGGGATTATGGGAGACAATGGCTCTTGGATTTTAGCTGGAAAGTGACCTTTCTCACTAAGAACTCTAGACAATGTTTAAGAGGAAGCTTGGTTGGAGAGGCCAGCACAGAACTAGGGGCAAAGTATTTATCTGGCAAAACAATAATGGAGAGCTTATTAAGATATATTATGGCAACTTGGCTAGTGACAACTTTTGTTGCTCAAGGTTTCTCTTCTAAGATGAGATAGAATATCTTCTGTTTTATCTAGAAAACGTGTATCAAGCAAGTCATCCAGATTTGGATATTCAAGCTTGGAAATCTATAAAAGAATTCCTATCATTTGTGCTTTTACTTCTCCTTTTTCCATTTTCTTAGTTATCTAGTAGAGCTCTTTAAAAAAATAGGCATGGCCACATCTGGACAAAATTAGCTAGTTTGAGGATGAAGTGCATAGCAGGGGTGGAGTGAGTATTAAGCCTCAAAAATACGGTGGGTATCTTAATATTTTCCAACTGAAAAACAGGGTAAGGTGCAGGACGGTGGTTAAATGAGGGATCTGAATGTGCTCCTAGGCAAGAGTTCTTAACCTTAGGTCTCTTAATCCCTGACAATGTATGCAAAATTCTGCTTACATTCTATATGTGAATTTTCGAGGTAGAGATAGGAATAAAGTCTACAGCTACCCTTGGATTCAAAGGGCAAAGCACCAATCATCCCCAGCATGGTAGAAGACACCTTCCTAAAAATCTAGAGACCTAGGTACATTGGATAAAAACACTAGATGAGCTCTCTGGATATTTAGATTTTAGACTGAGCTGTGCTGCTAGCTTGCTAAATGACACCTCCTGGTCCTCAGGTTACTCATCCGTAAAATAAAGAAGCTGAATTACATGGTCTCTCGGTGCCTTTGGAACTCCAAAGATCTGAGTTTGTAAGAATGAATTGCCTTGATTTGCCATACCCTTGAGATGACTCTCTAAATCTAATTTATACAAACGAAGTCTGGTAAGACATTGTTCAGAGTCATTTCAGTAGCTGAATTTATGGCTTTGCTTTTATACCTCTTAATCCAGTAATGTCCCATGAAAAACAAAAAGAAATTGGGAGGACTGGCTTTTTGAACACAGCCTGAGTCTACATTGGGTGACCTCATGGGCTCTAAATCAGACTGACTAGTCACAGTTTAGTGGGATTTTTTTTTTCCTGTATTGACTGGTTGAAACACTTGGTGTGGCATAGGCAGACAGCAAGTCTCCAGTCAGTTTCTTCTTCCTCTTCTGGAAGATTTTTCAGGTCTCTTATGTTTTCAGAGATGAGTGGCAAAGCCCTTATCAGTACACATTTGGATCAAGATTATAGTTAAGAAGACCCTGTAAGACAAAGATTGGGCTGAGAGGTAGCAGATAAGATGGAAGTAACATTATTTTCAATCTGCTTCTCACTGTTTCAGACTGTGGCAAAAAAAATGGGCATGGCATAACAATAAGGGATACAGCGTTTGGCTGGCTCACTTTCTGGCTTGCTTTTCTCCTCTGGGGACAAAGGGCAAGTGGCTGTATAGCTAGGACATGTCCTGTTTTTTCTCACTTACTCACTAAATGTTAAATGTCCCTTCTCACTACCACTGACACTGCTCAGTTTCTGATGGGAGATTCTATCATAGAGTGAAGGAAGGGAGTTGATGAACATTCTTCTGCTTCTGAAAGAGATAATCCAGGCTATTGCTTATTCATTAATTAAAATTTCCTCACTCACCCATCCCACTTCCTATCCAAAAGACTTTGTATAGAGTTGTAATTACTCAGGTATTTAGGCAAGTGGCTTGGCTTTCAACTTGCATTCCGGAAGTGGCTTATTAATGGGTACTTACTGAATCCCAAACTCTTAAGGATAGAAAGGGGTTAGAGTTCATTTAACTATATGTTCAAATTATTCAGACCTTAATATTACTCGGTATTCTGTCTACTGAGAATAAGAGAAAAGCTGCACATTTAGCAGGTGAGTAGGTTCAACCTGTCAGTTTCATTGCTTTGGCATGCTGGGAGATACCAAGCAGTGGCACCTCTCTGTCCTCTTTAAACTTTTGCCATTTAAATTGTTCCAATAACTGCTATGAAAATCAGGTCTACAACTCACATACATGATTATTCTACAAATATTGATTAATTACTTGCTATATTCCAGAAGTTGTTCCAAAGTGCTGAGATAGAAAAGAGTAATAACAATAAATACCACTTATATAGCACTTAATATATGCAGGCACTATTTTGGCTTCTTTGCGTGCAGTTTTCATATTTTCTTTTCATAACTCCATTCTTATCTGCATTTTACAGATGAACAAGCTGAGAAACAAAAATATTTAGGTTAAGTAACTTTCTCAAGATTATATGTTTTTAAGTGATGGAGTAAAGATTGAAATCTAGAGTCTAGTACTAGAACTGGTACTCTTAACCACCGTGCTACCCTGTCATCAAGAAGCTCACATTTTATTTGTGTTTAACAGTAAACATGTTAATAAATCAAAACACAACATTTGTGGTGGTATTTAGGGCAGCACAAAACAAAGCAGGGTAAAGGGGAGAAGAGTGACAAGAGTCATTTGATATTTCTAATAGCTTGATAGAGAAAAGCTTCTCTGAGAAGATGGCATTTCAGCAGATCTGAATTAAGTAAGGAAGCTACTCAGGTATTCTAGATAGAATGAGCAGGGAACATAAATGTCCTGAAACAGGAATTAGTATAAAATTTTAGAATTTTAGGAAGGCGTATGTAAGTGAGATGTAATGAACAGGAGGAGTATAGTAGGAGAGAGAATCCAAGGGGTAAGCATTGACTGAGTCATAAAGGCCTTGCCAGCTATGATAAAGAGTTGAGCTTTTATTTTAAGCATAGTGGAATTAGTGTTTTTAACTGAAGGGGATATATAATCTGATTTAAATTTTATGAAAGATTCCTCTGGCTTCTATGATAACACACTGTAGGAGGAAAACAGTGGAAGCAGAGGGACCAGGAAAGAGGCTACTCATGCAGGTGTACAGACAAGAGATGTCAAATTGGCTTAGGGCAGTGGTGGTAGTGGTGAGAGGTGGTCACATTTGGGATATATTTTGAAGGGTAGAGATGATAGATCTTGCTGATGGATTGCATATGGAGAGGGAGGGAGGGTTTTCTCTCAGACGCCATTAATATCATATCTCTCTGAGTTTTCTTTTTTCTTTTTTTCTCTCTCTGCCTATGTTTATTTTCTCTCTTTTTACATCATAAAATAAATTTCTTATTCAGGATACATATGATCATTCATTGCTTAAAATGGTAGTATATTAGAATTATTGGTAAATAAAATAATGTATATATTCTTTTACTTATTCAAAAAGTATTTGTTAAGTTATTATTTGTTAATTCTAGTTCTAGGCACTCAGGATTCAAGGAAACATAAAATAGTAGCAGTTTCTGACCTCAGGGAGCTCACTGTTTCATCATGCTAAGGGATAAATTCTTTATACATCATGTAATTTAATCTTTACCAACCACCCTTCCCTGCCCCAACACACACATGCACAAACACACACACTTTAGGAAAAGCTAACAGTTACTTTCAAGTTTATGTGCTCAACACTTTATATTCATCATCTCTATTTTTCTTAACAGTCTTTCACAATTGGTATTATTGTTCCTTTTTTACCGATGAGATTTTGACTTGCCAAGGATGCACATGTAGTAAAAGATAACCGGCATTTGAATATTAAACATTGAAAAGCAGCTTTGTGTGGTGAATAGCTTTGGCTGTATGGTTAGCCAGAACTAGGTTTAAACCCTAGTTCAACCATTTCATCTTGGGACAAGTTCCTTTACCGAAACATCAGTCTCCTCAAATTATAAACTGGGATAAAGATAAAAATAACTTTCCTCTGCCTTACAGTCTTGCTGTGAATGTTAAATGAGCAAATATGTGAAGCACTGTAGCTTTTAGCATCCTTGTTCCCATTGCCCAGGTTTCTTCAGCCCAGCTCCATTCTAAAGTCTACCTGGGCAAATTTTCCTGTTGTTTCTCTCCTTTGTTAAAGTCTTACTCCTTTCCTGATTCGAACACATTATTTTACATTTCAGGAAGTGACTGTTTTTTTCAAATACCCCTCTCTTATTGAATGTTGATTTATAGTAAACTGCCATTTGGAGATCCTTTAATTATAGTTCTCTTTGCAGCTTTCTTTATGATCAGGGAAGAAACTAGATGTCATTTGCCTTGTCTTCAGAGTTCATATAATTGCTTTCTTCCCTTAAAGGCTGTCTCAAGTTCCTTAACCTTAATGGCCACAATTCAGAGATCCAGCCATAACATTATTTCCATCTCAAATTGATTTCTCACTGCCAGTCACTCCAGCTCCCTAAAATCCTAAAATCTCAGATTTGGAGAAAACCTTAGAGATTATCTAGGGTAACTCTCTAATCTTTGCAATCAACATGTTTTCTTCCTCAGATCTTTCTTGCCCCCTTTTAGAATAATATTTGTAAATACATAAAACAAAATGCTAGCATTAAAAAGTACCAGTTACATTGAAACACAAAAACATGACATAGAAATATATGAGTTTCCTTATTAACAAAATTAAAATAAGATTTTGTGGCAGATACAAAATACCATGATTTCAAAGCAGAAATTAGCATATATAATATGTAAAGAATCTGCACAAAATATAATATAAAGTTATCTGTGATGTATATTAGTGTATTAGTCTGTTCTTACATTGCTAAAAGGAAGTGCTTGGCACTGGGTAATTTGTAAATAAAAGAGGTTTAATTTGCTCACAGTTCCACGGTCTGTATAAGAAGCATGGTGGGGGAGGCCTCAGGAAAGTTACAATCATGATGGAAGGCAAAGGAAGCAGGCACATCATGCATGTCTGGAGCTGTAGAAAGACATAGTGAAGGGGGAGGCACTACACAGTTTCAAACAATCACATTTCATAAGAACTCTATCACAAGGCAGCATTAGGGGGATGGTGCTAAACCATTAGTAACTACCCCCATGACCCAATCACTTCCTAATAGGCCCCACCTCCAATGCTCAGGATCTCAATTCAACATTAGATTTGGGTGGGGACACAGAGCCAAACAATATAATTCCACCCCTGGCCTCACCCAAATCTCATGTCATTATCACATTACAAAATACAATTATGCCTTCCCAACAGTCCCCAAAAGACTTAATTTACTTCAGCATTAACTCAGAAGCCTAAGTCCAAAGTCTCATCTGAGACAAGACAAGTGTCTTCCACCTATGAGCCTGTAAAATCAAAACCAATTAGTTACTTCCAAGATACAATGAGTGCACAGGCATTGTCTAAATACTCCCAATTCAAAAGGAAGAAGTGGGCCAAAACCAAGGGGCTACAGGCCCCATGCAAGTCTGAAACCCAGTAGGGCAATCATTAAATTTTAAAGCTCTAAAATTATATTTTTTGACTCCATGTCTCACATTCAGGCCACACTGTTGCAAAGGATGGGTTTTCAAGTTCTTTGGTAGCTCTGACCCTATGGTTCTGCAGGGCACAGCCCCCACAACTGCTTTCATGGACTGCTGTTGAGTGTCTGTGACATTTCCAGGTGCTTGGTGAAAGATGTTGGTGGATCTACCATTCTGGGGTCTGGAACATGGTAGCCCTCTACTCACAGCTCCATTATGCAGCGCTTCAATGGTGACTCTGTGTGAAGACTTAAACCCCACATTTCTTCTCGGCACTGCCCTAGCAGAGGTTCCCCCATGAGGGTTCCACCACTGCAATAGACTTCTGTCTGGACATCTGAGCATTTCCATGCATCCTCTAAAATGTAGGAGAAGGCACCCAAACCTCAACCCTTTTTTTTCCTTTCTTTTTAAAGAGGCAGAGTTTCACCATTTTGGTCAGGCAGATCTTGAACTCCTAACTTCAAGTGATCCACCTGCCTTGGCCTCCCAAAGTACTGGGATTATAGGCATGAGCCACCACGCCTGGCCTCCAAGCCTCAACTCCTGTCCTCTGTGCATCCACAGTTTTAATACTATATGGAAGTAGCCAAGGCTTGGGGCTTGTACCCTCTGAAGCAATGACCCAAGCTGTACCTCCACCCCTTTTAGGTATAGCTGCAGTGGGAGTGGGTGAGATACAAAGCACCATGTCCCAAGGCTTCACAGAGAATCGGGGCTCTGGGCCTAGCCCATGAAATTATTCTTTTCCTATTAGGCCCCCAAATCTGTGATGGGAGAGGCTGCCTCAAAAGATCTCTGAAATGCCCTGGAGGCATTTCTCCATTGTCTAGGCTATTAACATTTGGATTATTTTTATGTATGCAAATTTCTGAGGCTAGCTTGAATTCCTCCCTAGAAAGTGGGTTTTTCTTTTCTACCACATGGCTGGGCTTCAAGTTTTCCAAACTTTTACACTCTGTTTCTTTTTTGAATATAAGTTCCAGTTCAAGGTCATTTCTCTGCTTGTAAATATAAGTATAGGCTGCTAGAAGCAGCCAGACCACTTCTTGAATGTTTTGCTGCTTAGAAATTTCTCCTGAAAATACCCTAGATCATTACTATCAAATTCAAAGTTCCACAGATCTGTAGGGAAAAGCACAATGCCTTTAACCTTTTTGCTAATGCATAACAAAAGTGACCTTTGCTCCAGTTCTCAATAAGTTTCTCATGTCTTTCTGAGATCACCTCAGCCTGGATTTCATTGTCCATATCACTATCAGCATTTTGGTCACAACAATTGAACAAGTCTCTAGGGAGTTCCAAACTTTCCCCTATCTTCTGGTTTTCTTCTGAGCCCTACAAACTGTTCCAAACGCTAAGGATTATCCAGTTCCAAAGTTGCCTCCACATTTTCATGTATCTTTATAGCAATACCCCGCTCTCAGTACCAATTGTTTGAATTAGTTTGTTCTTGCACTGCCATAAGGAACTACTTGAGAATAGGTAATTTATAATGAGAAAAGGTTTAATTGACTCAGTTCCACAGGCTCTACAGGAAGCATGGCTTGGGAGGTCTCAGGTCACTTACAATCATGGCAGAAGGCAAAGGGGAAACTTTCACATCTTTCATGGCTGGAGCAAGACAAAGTGTGAGCTGGGGGAGGTGCCACACACTTTTCAACAACCAGTCCTCATGAGAACTCACTCACTATAACAAGAATACCAAGAGGATAATCCACTCACATGATCCAACCACCTCCCACCAGGCCCATCCTCCAACACTGGGAATCACAATTCAACATGAGATTTTGGCAGGGACACAAATCCAAACTGTATTAATTGGTGACAAAATTACAAGTATTATTGTTGTCATTATAATTTGTGGACTATATTCATAATTGAAGAAAATGATAAGTTTTAGTCAGAGGTTAGTACAAAGAAAAGTTTATTTTTTCTATCAAAATTCATGGATTTCTTTAATTTTATTTAAGACATTGGTTTCAGACACTCTGTATCTGATATGTGATTACATCTATGTTCTTCTTGGCATGTAGGGGTTGATTTTTGCTTGAATTCCTTCAGTGAAGGAGAAATTATTACCTAATGAGTAGTGAGTCTCCCATCATTCTATTGTCAAATAACTCAGTTGGGTTGTTCTCTCAGACAACTGTAAGCTGTCTTCCCATAGATTCCTAACGTTACCCTTTGCTCATTCTATGGTCAGCTTCCTCCTCCACAAGACAAACTTTCAGCTGCTGGAAGATAATAATTCTGTTCCTCCAGTTTTCTATTCTAACTAGCCACAGTTCTTTCATCTGTTTTTTTTTTCTAGGTTGTGAATTTGGAAGCTTTGCCTCTTCTGGCTGATCCCCGAATACACTTCTTAATTTGTAATACTCCTCCAGATAAAGCCAGAAGCCCCTAGATAGTTCCTGGAGATGAATTGAGACACAGTCACTATCCCTCATATTATAGATGCTCTATGTGATAACACAACCCAAATTCATGTTATTTTGGATATGAGATAGTCACATTTCACCACCATTTCAAAAAAAGAAAAAAAAAAACACAAATCATTGACTGCTTTAATATAAGCAGCAAGTTTGGACACTCTTTGGCCTGAATTTGCATAAAGTTGACCACTATCTTTAACCTCACCCTCACATATGAAGAGCTACATGTAAATAGTAATTCCATCATGGGTACAGCTTCTATCCACAAATTCCTTTGAGGAAGCATTAAATATATTTTCTTTGTAACAGAGTAATTGTACATCCACAATGGCAAACAAACCAGTTCTTGTTTACATGGTTATGTGATTTTGGAACAGAAGTCAATAATCTATTAAAATTGTGTAGTTTTCAGTGGTATGTGGTCCTTTTTGTCCTTATCTTTACCACTTATATATCTGGCTGCCACCTACTTTACTTAAGAAATCTGCTACTATGAATCAGAGATACCCTCCTGCCAACCTGTCTTGATAAAAATGACATAGTCTTCACTCCTCTATTAACTCTAACAAGGACAACTCACTTAAAATCTGTAATAGTAATAATGATAGTTAAAAATATATTCAGCTCTTACCATATTTCTGGCACAAAGTTAGACATTTTATATACATCACCTCATATAATTATCACAACAATATTATGAAGTGGATACTATTCTTTCACTTTTTAGATGAAGAAACTGAGGCACAGAGAATTGAAGTAACTTATTCAAGTTACTTCAGATAGTCAGAAACTGTTTGAGCTGGGATTCAAATTTAGCCAATGTAGCTGCAGAGATCTTATTTTTACCACTACTTTTCTCCATGCCTCCTCCATTCCTAGCCCCACACTGCCTTTTCTTTAATATCTGGGGCAGAAGTGAATCACTTGGAAAATTAGATAAAGTTCATATTCCCAGGCTGGACCTCAAAAGGCTCTGATTCAGCATATCTGTAATACACAGAAATATGCATTCTTAATAAGCTTCAGACAATTATGCACCTGCAAGAAGCCAACATTACAACACTTCAACCAAGAGAAATATTGTCTTGAGTTAAACATAACTGTTACCTGCCCACTTGAGCTGAGGCTTCCTTGCAGATGATTTTCTAATGCAATCCAACAGATATTTGTTGCTCCCCTATGGAAGTCCAAGCTAAATTTTAAAAAGCCTGACAATTACACCATGATCTCCAGCCTCCCCTATTCCTTTGTGCCCTAGGTCAGTTATATAGCAGGAAGAAGAGAAGTCCAAAGTTGAAATGTGAGGAAAAATAATAGGAATGCCCTCTCCTTTCAGTCTTCCTCCAGAGCCCTCTTCACCCTCCAGAGGAAGAGAAAGGGGTTAGAGGTAGGGCATTCTAGAATAAGTTTCACTTGCCCAGAAGTGAACTGAAATAAAAGACTTGGCCAAAATAGGCATTTCTCCCGCTTTGATCTTCCCAAGGAATCATTTGTTGAATACTATGTGGTAGGCACATTGAATATACTTCAAGTATATTAAACATAATTAATAGTTTAATTCTCACAAAACCCTGTGGTGGGGGAGGGTAAGTAAAATTACTTTCTCTGTTTTCAGAAAAATGAAATAAGCACAGAGAAGTTTAAGGGGCTTGCCCCAAACTACACAGCTATGTCATATCAGAGCTGGGGCTTGTTTTTGTTTCATTTCATTTTGTTTTGTTTTTACTCCATAATTTTTCACAATTGTTGAAAGATATGAATCCTAAAACATATGAAATACAATGGATCCTTTAAAAGACAATCAACAAGAAATCAATGCCTAGACATATCATAGGGAAACAACAGAACACCAAAACAAAGAAGCTTTGAACTCAGGCTGGCTAGATCCAAAGTAGACTATACAATGCTCCCTTCCTAGATTAGCTTGTTCAGTAACAGAGCTAGAGTTGACTTTAGAAATTAGCTAATCCAAGGGGGATTGAATTATTTCCTCATGAAAACTTTTCTTTAAATGAAAGCTTCCACAGATAAATACCAGGCTGATTAGGTTGATTAGAGTTCCAATGGTCTGTGACGGTGTCTGCCATAACTCAGGAGGGGTTTCTGCATTAAAATCATTTAATAACCAACAACCTAGACTTCTCCATTTGGTAGACAAGTAGACCTTCACAAAAGAGCATAGTCTTGCTTAAGGTCATACTACTAATTGGTAGTAGAGCTTGAATTGGAACCTGGGTTCCCTGCTTCTCAATTTAGTGCTTTCTTAAATATACTACCGAGCTTTCTTCAAGCTAGAATTCCTCCAGTATCTCTCATCTTCTAGGTGACAGGGAAGAAAATGCCTGAGTAACCAACAAGGACTGTAATTGTATATGTTCATTTTGGCTTTTGATTTGCAAATTTGCTTTAGAATAACCTAGTGAATTAGCTGGCATGTAGATGGCCAGCGCATAAACAGCCTAAGTTTTGTGACTAAAAATAACAATTGTACTCATTTGCCATGGGCTGATGCTAGAGAATCCCTAAGTAGGATGATATGGTAAATAGAAAAAAATGTATATGGCTTAGGCAGGAAGGAGAACCTTTTATTATTATTATATGCAAGGAATGTTTTGAAATATGGCCTTCTCAGTTTATACTTCAAGTACTCCATGAGTGCCTAAGGCCAAGGACTATACTAGGTGCTAGGAACTTCTATTACAGCCATAAGAAATTGCCACAAACTCAGTGGCTTAAAACAACATAAATTTATTAATTTTACAGTTCTATAGGTCAAAAATTTAATATGATTATCACTAGGTTAAAGTCAAGATGTTGGCACAGCTGTGTTAGTTTTGGGGATCTCTAGAAAAGAATACATTTCTTTACCTCTTTCACCTCCTAGAGGCTTCCCATTGCCTTGAATTATAACTCTCTTACTCTGTCTTTAAAGTCAGTAACAGGGTTACAGTACTACATTTCTGGTTCTCTGCACATGGGAGCGGTTCTCTCCTTTTGAAAATCCGTGTCTTTACACTGGGCCCATTTGGATGATCCAAGAGGATCTCCTTATCTCAAGGTCCTTAGTATAACCATATCTGCAAAGTTTTGCTTTTCATATAAAGTGTCATGTTCACAGGTTTTTGGAATTAGGATATGTACTTCTTTAGGGGGCCATTATCGTGCTTACTACAGAGTCCTTTTGGAGGTTACACTTCATTGAAGGAAATAGGCCTACATATATATACTTAATGTTAGCTAATATGAAGTGCTTGAAAATGAGTTACTAATAGCCGTAGATGAGGATGAGGCTTCAGAAAAGCATTACAAAAGGCGTTGAACTCTAACTGAGTTTTGACATATGAAGAGGAAGAGTTCAAAACGGGAGATAACGAGGGTTAAACATGAAAAAGAGGGCTTGGGGACAAATTCTGGATGGTATGCCAAAGAGATAGAAGGCTTCTGAGCAGAAAAGAGACATAGTCAAAGCCATGTTTCTGCAGGATAATTCTGGAAGTACTAAGAAGTCCAGATTGAAGTGGAGAGCAGGAGATTACTTAAGAGACTAGCAATGGTCCAGATAAAAATGCTGAAGGCCTGGGACAGAAATAGTGAGATCTGGAAGTTGTTTGGATGAGGAAAGATAAAAAGAAATAAGAATTGAAGACACACAAGTTTCTGGACTGGGTTACGAGAAGCATGATTTTGCTATTAGCTGATATTGGGAAGTTATGAACAAGAGCTGATTGTAGAGGTAGATAGTAAGATTGGTTTTGGGTAAGTTGAGTTTAAGATGTCCATTGGACTGTCTTTAAACAGGCAGACTTTCACTTTCTTATTTTTTATGGCTGGCTAAATCATACACACATCACAAATTGTGTCAATCCATCATTAAGGAAGACAGAGTCCATGTCTTATTTGACGAGTCAGACTTGCAAATAGTCATTTGCCCAGTTGGAGTAAACATTTCTCTTTAGAAAATAATGAAAAATATGTACCTATCAGGGTAAGGGTCAATTCACTAATAATTTGTCATCTCAAATCCTTTTTGGAATGAGACAAAGTATAAATAAACATAACGACAACGATAATGTGTATTTTTATAGTACTTTCATTGTACAAAGCACTTTTCTATCCATTCATTGTCATACTCTCATGGGTGAACTAAGCAGGCACTATCATTTTACTGCTATTTTAGAGAATAACTACACTGAGATTCAGAGGTTTTTTTACACGTTCAGAGTAATACTGAAATCTAATTCCTCTCATCCCACTTTTACCTGTTTTGTGCCTCAGTTTTCTTATTTGTAATATACTACTAAAAATAGCTCATGTGCAGAAAGGATAAATAATACAATGTTTGTAAAATGCTTAGTACAGTCCCATTACACGGTAAGTACTCAATAGAAGCTACTTGTCATCATCACTATCATTATCATCATCATTACATCAAATTATGCAGAACACATTTTGGAAGACTAGATGCAGAAGTCAGTAAACTCTGGCCTGTGGGTAAAAACTGAAATCTGGCCCACAGCCTGATTTTGCAAATAAAACTGAAACATAGCTACATTTATTTTTTTTTAAATATTGTCTATGGCTGCTTTTGTGCTACAGTGGCAAAGTTGAATATTTGCAACAGAGACTATGTATGGCTCTTATAGTCTAACTATTTATTATTTGCTGTTAAGGAAAAGTTTGACAACCCCTGGATTAGAGACTAATTAAGCAAGTACAATTTTGTGATTCTTGTGATCTGAAGACCTTCTGTACAGACACACACACACACACACACACACACACACACAGAAACAGAGAGAGATTTTACATAAATTTTAGTTCTCCTTTCAAGAAAACTGTATTATGTAATTTGATTTAAATGGGATGAGGTGGGCATATTTGTTTCAACAATGGGTAAGAAAGTGGTTGACACAAATAGCATAGCTCCACAAAAGGCAGCGAGTTCTGGGAAACAACAGAAAGTTATAAATCTGTTTCAAAACAAACTGAGAATGAAGGGTTTAGAAAGAGCTTTGGTACAGGAAAAAGGTAGAAATGCATCAATGCCAGAGTCAAGGGAAGAGGCCTGGAAAAAAAGGCATTTTGGAAACTGACATAAATAGGAAAGACATTTCTTAGGACAGAACTTGTTGAAGAGCAATAGGGGGTGAGCCCAGGATAGTAATAGCCAGGAGCTAATGAGAGTGCAATGACAAGACTGGCTAGACTCCATTCTGAAAGGTCCTAGCAATCCCAAGAACTGTCTCAGACCACAGAGTTGGCCTATAGCTGAAAGAGGTGAGGTATGAAGGCACAGTCTAAGTTATATCTTACTGTAGAAAACTGAAAACAAAACAATCAAAACATTCAGCATATTCATCACCTTTCATGTGCCAGATGTTGTAATAGGTATTTTTGCATGCATGCTTAGGACATATTCCCTTAATGTTTTCTCACTGAAATAGGAAAGATTTTACCTCTTGCACTGAAATATACAGATAATGTCATCAAAAAAAATTGTGGGGAAAGGAAGCACAAAATAAGTAAAATGAGAAGTTCTTGGTTCTGTGTAACAGCAGCTGGATTCAAGCAGCAGCAACTGTGGGAGACTTTCAGTTTAGGGGCACCATGAAAAGTTCTATCACATGGTTCTTCTTTCTATGACACTATAACATTTCTTGGGGTGAAGAAACAAGCGGAGGACATGTTCCTGAAACACTTATATACTAACCTGCCTTCTAGGGCCAGGTCCAACCTGGTTAATGTTAGCTGTCTTCCCTCACTTCCTGACTTGCTGTGGGACAGCGGCCTTGCTCTGCTTTCAGGCCCAGAGAAAAAGAAGTGACCAACATACCCCTATTTTGTCTCTATACCTCACTGATACCACACAGGACATCATCTTCCCTTCAAAACTTTGTCCAGCAGACTTATGTCATAAACATTTCCCCAGCCTTCTCAAGGGAAGGCAGCCCTACTTCCAAATTGCATCCAGTGGGCCCAAGTGAGTGGTATAGCCCAATTAATCTGAGTTTTCATAGGCCTTATCCAACCACGTCTTTATGTACACTCAATTGTATAGACCCCATTGATTCTTTTTTTATTGGGTTCCCATAGTACTCTCAGAATCATATAAATTATTCCCTTGTGAATAATAAATCCGATGTAAAAGCTATTTAATACATAGCTGTAATTAGTTCAGAACTAATACATTTAATCAACATAGAGGAGCTATGGAAAATGAGTTCTCAAAAGGAAAATAAATTAATAAGGGCACATAGAGTTAAAAAGATTCTCCATAGGTATATGGAAGTTCTGTCTACTCTCCCTCCTCCCACCTTCTAATGAGAGCCTAGTTTTAGATATTAACTATAAGCTCGGTTGTGAGAAAAGATATTCAGGAACATTTTCTCCTGCAATCCTAACCAGGGGGTTGGCTCTGCCCCTCATAGGTGACCAGACCCCTATAAGTCAACTCTCAGAAAAAAGATTCTTCTCTCTTTCCTTACAAAAGGGTTTCATTTACGCTGAAGACAAACTACATTGACCCTTAGGAAAGCCTCTGTTAGAAGACAAGCACATTAAAGATTAGGCTTAAAGCATCCTAATAGGAAAAACCTCTGGATTGTCTGTACTGTCAGTACTTCCTGGCCATGTTTTTTTAGAATTCAGTCAGTATTTTCTTTTTTTTACAAAAAAATGATAGCCATGTCTGTGTAAATTGGTCTGTTCACAGAATGGAGACAGATGAGACAGATTTCTGAACCATTGAGATTACAAAGTCATAAGACCCCTTTCATTACTCAGACAAACTCTTCTTACATTGAAGGTTGGTTTCATAGATCAAATTGTTTCCACACTCTCACCAAAAGATATGCTGAAGTGCTAACCATAGTATGCAGAATGTGACCTTATTTGGAGACAAGGTCTTTATGTAGGTAATCAAGTTAAAATGAGTTCAGATAGGTGGGCTCTAATCCAATATGATTAGTGTTCCTATAAAAAGGGGGAATGTGGGCACAGAGACAGACATAGAGAGGGAAGACTATGTGAAGAAATACAGGGACAATGCCATGGAAAGATGCAAATTTGGAGTGATGAGTCCACAAGATAAAGAATGTGAAAGATTGCCAGCAAACCAACAGAAGCAAGAAAGAAACAGGAAAGAATTATTCCCTACTTGTTTCAAAGGGAGGATGGCAGTGTTAACACCTTGATTTTAAAACTGTGAAAAAAATTTGTTGTTTTAAGCCACTCAGTTTTTGATACTTAGTTACAGTGGCCCTAGGAAGCTAAAATAGCTGGTATATAAAATACAGAAAACAAGAGCTTTTTTCCTTGAAGAACTGGTGAGGGACTTACGTAAAGTCCTACCTGTCAGGATCCGCATTTGTCTCTGAAGTACCTCTGCAGAATAATCAGACACCTCATGATGAGCTTGAAAACCTCTGCTTTATCCTCCCCCAACTATGAAAAATGTGACGTTTTTCCAGCATGATAAAATAAACATTTACTTTAGTCTAAAAAGACCTACGTTCTCCTTCCCGTTTTATAAAATCATTCACTGTAACTTAGAGAAAGACCATTTTTTCTGATTCCTTTTTTTTCTCTAGGACCCCTTTCAGTCCCCAAATTTGATTATCTGAAATATTGGTTGAAAATAAACTCTCCAACTTCCTCCGAGGAATACGTTCAGTATAGCCTACAATCTCTGAACCAATAACTTTTTCTTAATGTTTCTCCAGATTCTTTCCAAAGCCCTACCTACTCTGGTCCTATATTCTGAGAACATAAGTCATGGTTCTTCATCAAATTAAAATAAAAAACGCCACTCATGAGTCTTTGTTGACTGGCGTGTATCTCACATGAACTGTTCCAGCCAGTGCTCTGTTTTATGGACAAATAATGTGTGATATGATGTGTTACTAATTTGAGGGACAAATTTGAAAGGAAACTTACGTATACTTCACAGAAGTCTGCATGGGTCGAGAGCAGGGACACATTGGAAAGAAACACATGTTTTTGAAGTGGAGAAAGAAGAGCAAAAAAAGAAGAAACCTTTTTTCTTTTTTTAGAAGAAAGGCTTTTCAAGAGGGTACTCATGTCAGAAATGCTGATGTAAGCTGTGAGAGCTCAGGTAGTTGAGTTATTCACAGACTACAACCTTGAAAAACGTGCTAATGACGGCCACAGTTATTGAACATGTACAGTCCCAGGAGCATAACAGGAGCTACCTAGTGTAATTCTAACAATTAACCCCTTGTTCCAGATGAGAAATCTGAAGTTTACTGATGAAATCAGTAAACTAACCCATATAATCTGACTCTAAGGCTCATGTTTTTAACCGCTATGCTATAGGTATCCACACTAAGTATGAAAAAGACATATGTCTAAACTTTTTCCCCGTTTCATGATGCTTTCAATAGAACCTGATCCTGAGTCTTCGTTAAGCCATAAAGGAAGGAGTTTTCGGCCCTCAGATGTTTGGCTTTGTAGAATATTGTCTTAGAGACTACCAATGAGGCAAAAGATTGGGGGGTACATGAAGCCGAACATCAGCATTTCTGAAGCATCAGTTATAGGAATGAGCATTTCGCTGTGCTGTGGGATACAGAGAAGAATCAGGCAGCACTTCTGCCTATGAGGAGCTCCCTGCTTAGTAAGGGAGATGCAGAGATACCCAGCTGACTTGGGCACAAAGCAGAATGTGACCAGTGTAGCAAGTAGTCCAGAATTGAGTGTGGATCACATAAAACAAATTTTAAGGGCTAAAAGAAATTGAGTGGGAGGTCAATGAATCTTGTACTTTGCCTGAGAAAGTACTTTATGGGTGGTTAGAATTCTAGAGGTAGAATAAGAGAGATAAAAGGGGGAAGACAGAGCAGGTTAGCAAAATAAATTTGGGTGGCAAGATAAAAATAGTAGGGGGTGTGTCTGTGTCTATGCATGATGTGTAAATATTAATGTGTTGCAGTGAAAGAATAATGCACTATGCCACTTTTATCATGGACAGACCTAACAAGGGTGTATTTTTGTTAGGAGAATAGGAATATCATGAGACCTGTGGAAAGGATGGTTGCAAATAAAGCAGAATTGTTGAAGATTTTCCCATCCCTAACTTCAACAGATCCCCTTACCAAATCAGAAGACTCATTCTATGTCCCATCATAGTGGACTACCTTAATGTTTGTGTGCCACATGATACACACTACAGTCTTATTGGTTGAGAATTTAAGGATCAGTATGTGGGCCCTGAATTTTAGTAGATAATTTTGGAAGACTAGGATTCAAAGGACTGAATCTCTAATGTTGAAATTTTTGACCCATTAGCATGCATTGGAGATTTCTGAACGGTAGACTTTCCAGTATGCTTCAAAGCACGTCACCTGCATATTCTGCCATCAGAATTAACCCACTCTCAATATTAAACTGTTTCACTACTTGCAATGTTGGGTAGCCTTTCCAGAAAATAACGATGTGATTATTGCATAAATCTCAACCTTACCACTCTCCTGTGGCATAAGGATGTTGAGATAAATCCCATATCCATAATCTGCCCCATCCGCATAACCAGCCATGCTGAGCCATAACAAAGATAGTCCCCATCTCTATCCATGGGTGTAGCCATTTGACTAAGCGGGTTCAGCCAAACTAAGTGCACTTACATGGGAGCTACTACAATAGTAAGGAGGCAGGAAAAATCCCATCTATTGAACACGTTTTCTGTGCCAGGGACATTTCTAAGCATATCTCATTTTTTAAAATCACAAACATATTCTTGACTAGCTGGAAAATATAGTACTAATTTGCAGCGTGAGACAGATCTGCGTCTAGCAATTTTTCACCCTTTCTCGTTCTCTTTACTCAACTTGTAATGCATTATCAGTTCATATTGATGGCGTTAGTGGATTGGGAAATCAGTTTATTGGGTCAAGACAAAGTGTTAAAAAGAAAAAGGCAATCGGTTAGGGTAGAAAACAAAACAAAGAAAAAAATAGTAGAAAGTGTCACATATTGCAAAGGTTAATATATTATTTCAGGAAACTATGGTTTTCACTTTATGTATGTATGTCCATATAGTTTGAAAATTACTGATTTGAAGCAGAAATAAAAGTTGTCAAGAGAAACTAAATAACAAAGCTTCACAAACAAGAACTTGTGTTTTATCCATAATACCACATTTGTACATTTAGTGTGAGGTTTTAACACTTCTTTTCAGGGGAGTTCATATAGTTCTTCTTGCTACTCAGACACTGCTATTTCATGCAGTAACCACTAACCATATATGGCTATCAATCATTTGAAATATAGCTGATCTTAATTGAAATGTGCTGTTGGTACAAAATACATACCAGATTTTGAAGAAATAGTATGACAAAGTGTTATAAATACCTTATTAATACTTTAGAAATATTGATTCCATGTTGAAACAATAATTTTTGATGTTAGATTTAAACAAAATATGTTATTAAAATTAATTTTTATTATTTCTTTTCACTTTTAAAAATGTAGCTATGAGACAATTTAAGTTACATATGTGACTTGCATTATATTTCTTTTGGATATTTCTGGCCTAACAACAAATATGTATATAAGCAAATGTGTATAATATATTAATTAGGCGAGTTTGTCTGTGCTTATGTTGCTCAGATTTCTAGTTGGTCCTATACCAAGGCATCGTCAAAATTTAATTAATGAGACAAGGTGCTATTGCCTCTCATTCATCCCTCATGGAGAAATTCTACTCTGTTTAGGGGGCTCTAGAATTCACTTAGAATTTAATCTGGTTTGATCTCAGAGGTTGCAAAGGAAGTTGACCAAACCCATCTTTCAGCCCAAAGGAATTGCTCCACAGTGTGCTATCTTTAATAGGTGGTATTTCGCCATCTTTATGAATATCATGGGAAATCTATCATCTCCTGGAACAATTTGTTATTTAAATTGATGCTAAATCTCCTTCTTGTCCGTTATGACATTAGTTTTATCCTCTGAAGCCACACAAAATAGGAGCAATGCCTCTTTCACATGACCATACTGAACTTATTAAATATTAATAATAGGTATTATTTTTTATTACTAAATCTTTTCTTTCCAACACCTTTATTACTGGATTTATTCTTTTCTCAACACCCTGTAAATTATCACTGATAATCTTAAATTATAACACCTAAATTATATCCATTGTAAGGTTATCACCTTCCTTAGCTTGAACTTTATACTTCTATTACTGTATCCTGAAATTGCCAAAATTAGATTTCTGGACAACCAAAAAATTCTTTTTCTGTCATATTGAACTAAAACTTCTAAGTTTTATTGATCTTTATATGGCTGACTATTGGTAATTTTCATTCATACTATAATTCTGTAGTTGTTTTTTCTGTACCCAAGTACAAAAGTGATTGCATTTCTCTGTAAAACTTCATTTTGTGAGTTTAGGTCTACCACTTCAGTCTGTTAAGAACTTTTAAAAATCTTTTTATTGTTATTATTCGACTTTAAGTTCTGAGATACATATGCAGAACATGCAGGTTTGTTACCTAGGTATACACATGCCATGGTTGTTTGCTGCACCCATCAACCCATCATCTACATTAGATATTCCTCCTAATGCTATTCTTTCCCTAATCCCCCACCCCCTAACAGGTCCTAGTGTGTGATGTTCCCCTTTCAGTGTCTAGGTGCTCTCATTGTTCAACTCCCACTTATGAGTGAGAACATGTGGTATTTGGTTTTCTGTCTTTATGTTAGTTTGCTGAGAATGATGGTTTCCAGCTTCATCCATGTCCCTGCACAAGACATGAACTCTTCTTTTTATATGACTGCATAGTGTTTCATGGTGTATATGTGCCACATTTTCTTTATCCAGTCTATCATTGATGGGCATTTGGGTTAGTTCCAAATCTTTGCTATTATGAACAGTGCTGCAATAAACATATGTGTGCATGTTTCTTTATAGTATAATGATTTATAATTCTTTGGGTATATAGCCAGTAATGGGACTGCTGGGTCAAATGGTATTTATGGTTCTAGATCCTTGAGAAATCACCACATTGCCTTCCACAATGATTGAACTAATTTACACTCTCACCAACCGTGTAGAAGTGTTCCTATTTCTCCACATCCTCTCCAGCATCTGTTGTTTCCTGACTTTTTAATGATCACCATTCTAACTGACATGTAATGATAACTCATTGTGGTTTTTATTTGCATTTCTCTAATGAAAAGTGATGATGAGATCTTTTTCATCTGTTTGTTGGCTGAATAAATGTCTTCTTTTGAGAAGTGTACATTAATATCTTTCACCTACTTTTTGATGGGGTTGTTTTTTCTTGTAAATTTGTTTAAATTTTTTGTAGATTCTAGATATTAGCCCTTATGTCAGATGGATAAATTGCAAAAATTTTCTCTCTTTCTTTAGGTTGCCTGCTCACTCTGATAATAGTTTATTTTGCTGTGCAGAAACCCTTTAGTTTAATTAGGTCCCATTTGTTAATTTTGGCTCTTGTTGCCATTGCATTTGGTGTTTTAGTCATTAAATCTCTGCCCATGCCTATGTCTTCAATGGTATTGCCTAGGTTTTTTCCTAGTATTTTTATAGTTTTAGGTCTTATGTTTAAGTCTTTAATCCATCTTTAGTTAATTTTTTATAAGGTGTAATGAAGTGATCCAGTTTCAGTTTTCTGCATATGCGTAACCAGTTTTCCCGACACCATTTATTAAACAGGGACTTCTTTCCCCATTGCTTGTTTTGATCAGGTTTTTTAAAGATCAGATGGTTGTAGATATATGGCATTATTTCTGAGTTCTCTGTTCTGTTCCATTAAAAACTAATTTAAATTTTATATGGAACCAAAAAAGAGATTGTATAGCCAAGACAACCTTAAGCAGAAATAACAAAGGTGGAGACATCATGGAGCCTGACTTCAAACTATACTACAAGGCTACAGTTTCCAAGACAGCATGGTACTGGTACCAAAACAGATATATAAACTATTGGAACAGTTAAGAACTTTTATCGATTCTGCTTGTCATCTGACTAATTTTCTATCTTTTTTGTCTTAACAGCATTTACAGATCAGAGTAATTCTTAGCATTATTTGTCTCTCTGTCTCTAGGGTCTACCAGATGTCTTTGCTCTTGAAGAGTCTTTCTCCTCTTGCCTCCTTTTTACTACCTCCTGGGAGTCCGGGCTACTGTTGCCCATGGTCTTTGTTATTGTTTGTTGGCACTGCACTGTAGCAATCTGCTCATTTGTTGTTGAGCATCAACAAATCATTAAAGTGTTCTTCCTGTTTATCTGATCCTCACTCCCATTTTCCATCCTATAGTTCTGCAAGCACCTCAGTTTTCTTTGCATTCCCATCTCATCAGGTCGTGGATTATCATGAACATCACTTCCCACTGCCATACATAGCAGTCAGTTGGTTTTGGGGGACCTGCTCTATCACTGGTGAAGTCTGTCTAGTAGCTGATGGCAAGGACCAGCTCTTGTAATCATGTAGAATATTGAACTGAGCCACATGCCTTTCCCTTGGTGTTTCAGTGCTCATCTCCAGAAAGGCTTGCTGATTTTTTGTATCATGACCAGAGGCATGATTAGAAAACAAAATATAGGGGCAATGTGTCATATCATTTTCTCAGTGGACAGTGATGGATTTGGGAGAGGTATCCTGGGACATCTGGATGAGAGATATGGTTCTTTATCCAGCTTCAGGCCCCACCATTGCCTATCCTCTAATCAGCACTTTGTAACAACAAGGCCATTTGGTCACTTTAGCTTCTGGTTAACTCCTTCTGAGAGTTAAGATAAAGCTTACAGGGTTGATTCTCATGGAATACTTTTCTCATGTGTTAAAAGTAGATAGATCCTGATTTCAGGCTTTATTGAGCAAAACTAGACATATTTGACAGCATACCTTCATATTGATCCAGAATTGGTCGAAAAGAATACAGTTTGATGGAAAACCTCTACAAGGAAAACTACAAAACACTGCTGAAAGAAATCATAGATCAACATAAACAGATGGAAATACATGCTATGTTCATACATTGGTAGAATCAATATTGTGAAAATGACCATACGGCCAAAAGCAATCTACAAATTCAATGCAATTCCCATTGAAATGCCACCATCAATTTTCAGAGAACTAAAATAAAAATTCTAAAATTCAAACAGAACCAATAAAGAGCCCACATAGCCAAAGCAAGACTAAGCAAAAAGAACAAATCTGGACGTATCACACTATCTAATTTCAAACTGTCTTATAAGGCTATAGTCACCTAAACAGCATGGTACTGTTATAAAAATAGGCACATAGACCAATGGAATGGAGAGGGAACACAGAAATAAACCCAGGTATTTATAGCCAACTGATTTTTGACTAAGGAAACAAAAATATAAAGTGAGAAAAGGACACCTTATTCAACAAGTGTTGCTGGGATAATTGGCTAGCCACATGTAGTAGAATAAAACTGGATCCTCATCTCTCACCTTATACCAAAATCAACTCAGGATCAATCAAGAACTTAAATATAAGACCTGAAACTATAAAATTTTAGAAGATAACATCGGAATTAACCTTCTAAACATTGGCTTAGGCAAAGACTTCCTGACCAAGAACCTAAAAGCAAATGCAACTAAAAGAAAGATCAATAGGTGAGATTTAACTAAAGAGCCTCTGCATGTCTAAAGTAACTGTCAGCAGAGTAAACAGACAACCCACAGAGTGAGAGAAAACTTTCACAATCTACACATTTGACAAAGGACTAACATCTGGAACTACAAGGAACTCAAACAAATTAGCAAGAAAAAATAAACAGTCCCATCAAAAAGTGGGCTAAGGACATAAATAGAAAATTCTCAAAAGGAGATATACAAATGGCCAACAAACATATAAAAAATGTTCAATATCACAAAAAATCAGGGAAATGTAAATAAAAAACAATTCAATACTACACTACTCCTGCTAGAATGGCCAAAATCAAAAGATAATATATGTTAGCATAGATGTGGTGAAAAGGGAACACTTCTGCACTGCTTGTGGGAATGAAAACTAGTACAGCCACTATGGAAAACAGTGTGGAGATTCCTTAAAGAACTAAAAGTAGAACTACCATTTGATGCAGCAATCCCACTCCTGGGTATCTATTCAGAGAAACAGAAGTCATTATATGAATAAAGATTCTTGGACACACCTATTTATAGCAGCACAATTCAAAATTGCAAAAATGTGGAACCAGCCCAAATGCCCATCAATTAATTAGTGGATAACAAAATTGTGGTATGGGTGTGTGTGTACACACACACACACACACACATATATGCACACATATATGTATACATATATATATATATGACAAATTACTACTCAGCCATAAAAAGAAATGAGTAAGTGGCATTTGCAGCAACCAGGATGGAACTGGAGACCATTATACTAAGTGAAGTAACTCAGGGGAATCAAAAACCAAACATCATATGTTCTCACCCATAAATGAGAGCTAAGTTATGAAGATGCAAAGGCATAAGAATGATACAATGGACTTAGGGGAAAGGGTGGGAGGAGGGTGACGTATCAAAGACTACAAATTGGGTTCAGTGTATACTGATTGGGTGATGGGTGCACCAAAATCTCACAAATCACCACTAAAGAACTTACTCATGTAATCAAATACCACCTATCCCTTAAAAACCTATGGAAATAAAAATATTAACAAAGAACACAGTTCAACTCTCTTTGATCCAGTCAACCATGACACCATGATGTATCTTCAGCATGGGATTTCTCCAGAGTAGACATATATGCAACCATACTAAGGCCCAAGTAATTGTAACATGTTTATATAGTCACAATGTTAAGGGAATTCCCAGTGTGAGTTAAGAAATTCGAGTCAGAATTATATAGGAAGAGTTGGAGGGAATTATATTTTTTAAATAATTTTTGAATAACACCTATTTGTAAGGACTGTGCTGAGAACTTTATATACTTTATGTCACTTAGCCCTCATTGAAATCCTATCATATGAGTAGCATTATTCCCATTTTACAAATGTGTCACCTAAGACTCCTAGAAGTGAAGTAATTTGGTCAATGTTGCATGTGCTGTGGGAAGCTGAGTTGGAATTTGTGTCTCTTTGAGCTAGGACCTAAAGTCTTTGCTCTTTGCATTGTACAACACTGACTCCAAGGGGAGGAGCTAGACCTGATGTAGGAAAACGAAAAGCATTACAAGAAGAGAAGACAGCATGTAAGAACACTTCAAGGTATAGAGGTGACTGATGAGGTAATTTTCTAGAATTTCAGGATTGGAAAGGTCACTGAGGGTTTTTCTTCTCTTCTCTGAAGTGGAATACGTGAGTTTTGAGAAGCAAAAATCCATCAGTTTGTGAAAAACTCATAATGTGCCTTCTCTTCAGTGACTTGGAACTGAGCTATGGCTTGGAAAGGAAGGAGAAAAGTTATCAGGAGTTTGTAGGAAAGATGATCCAGTGAGTCTGGTTCCAAGGGTTAAGCTACTTCTAATGAGGGCTGGGACACATTTGCTCCCAATTCTCAAATCTACTCTAATCTCATAATGAAATTTTTTTTCTAGTTCTCTAAGTCCTTCACAATGCACAGGATAGTAAATAGAGGCTCTCAGATACTGACTGTTTCATATATTCCTCCCTCTTTTAAGAATATTCTAAGCTCGGTGAAGTTACTCATAGTTTCTGTATGGCCTAATCATTGCTTACTGTCCCATCTCTCACCACTGTGGAGTCTACCTCATTGCTCCCAGATATAGACTTAGGGGCCATAAAAATATCTAGTTTATTTCCTACATGTAAGACCTTCAATATTTAAAGGTAGTGATCCATGAGTCTTGTCTTTCCCAGAATAAGCCTTTTTTGTTTCTTCAGCTCTTATATCTAGGCCATACCTTAAGTTGTGGTTCAAATTTCTCTGGACAAACTCCAATTTGCCAATGTCTTTCATAAACATAGAGCTCAGAGCTAATACAGGACTCTTAGTAAATTATAGCATTGACCTACCCTGAGAAGAGAACCTCATTCTTGAGACTCTCCTAGAAAGAATGCAACAATTTTTTAGTGAACTATGCTGCTACTTAAGAATCCACGTTTTTGGAAAACTTTTTTTTTCATCTTGCCTACAACTGTCATCTCACATTTTTTTGCCTCTCTTTATTTTCATAAAGGTTCATATGAATGTTTTACCTTTTTTTCGGATACTTTCTCCTTTCTCCACCTATAATTTAATTGTGTTCAGGGGATACAATTCTCAATCCTTTAAACTAGGCCTCCTTATTTTCCGTTGGGGCTTGGTTAGAGGTCTTCTGCATCATCTGTATGGAGATTGCCTGGGATAACAAATGCAGGGCCCTAGAGCTGAGTTTTGATGCCCATGGGAAGAGCTGGAAAAGAGAAGCTTCTCTAGTTCTTGGAGTTGGAATGTGGATCTATGTGTTTGAATTCAACAAAGCCTTCCCTGTCTTCATTTTTATGTCACCTCATAATTTTATTAAAGAATATGACAATAAACTAGAGAACAAAAAAGTGATTCATAGTCAGCCCCAGGGGTGTTGGGATGGGTTCTGCAAGAGACTTGGCAGAAAAGAGTTGTGGCTGAGACAAAAGGGAAGTAAATCATGGACTAACAGGTGATAGCAGTAGTGATCATGGTGACGATGGAGAGATAGTGGACCAAAGTGGGGAAAAGGGTGGAAGATTGAAAGGTCAGTAAGATAAGGTAATCTCTGAAATCATGTAAATAGGCTGCACCAAAGTCTCTCATACTTCTGAGCTCAGTTCCCCTTGCCCTAAAGAAATATAGTTTCTAGTTTCCCTGTTTGATGACCTTCATGTGTTGTCAGTCTTTTCTCAAGTGAGAATCCCTCTGCAGTGTGGGTTCCTCACCTCCTCTCACTGGCTCCTGTTTCATTTCAGCATTCTATCAAGATCTCACCAAAAGCTTAACTTTTTTTCTTCTTGAGACACTTTCACTCTATCACCCAGGCTGGAATCCAGTGGTGTGATCTCAGCTCAATGCAGCCTGTGTCTCCTTAGGTTCAAGCAATTCTCCTGCCTCAGCCTCCTGAGTAGCTGTGATTAGAGGTACGCTCCACTATGCCCAGCTAATTTTTGTATTTTCAGTAGACATAAGGTTGGCATGTTGACCAGGCTGGTCTCAAACTCCTGGCCTCAAGTGATCCACCTACCAAAGTGTTGGGATTGCAAGCATAAGCCACCATGCCCAGCCACCAATAGCTTAACTTTAGTACCACTTTATATAAATTAAAAACAATACTCCACTGGCTTTTCTACATGCCACCTGCCCAGACTACCAGGCACAGAAAATTTCCACTGGCAGTGGGGAGTTAGATCAAGTCAATTGAAGCAGAAGGAGCCAAGCCTGGGGAAAAGAGTAGAGACTGCAAAGAATGGAAATAGGAAAAACAGAGAATACAGATACAATTAGAGTAACAGACCTAAAAGAGTGGGTATACGAAAAGATGAAAGGGGAAAATAAGAGAGGAAAGAAAAGTAAAATGGGCTTTAATTGAGTGTTTTTGATAGTGCTGAGTTACAGTAGAACAGTGTGTCCCTGGCAAAGCTGAAACACTGGGCTCTGGCCAAATGGTTTCATCCTAGTGACCTTTAGATAGCTAACCATGCCTGCTCAGCACAGACCAAGTAGATAAATAAATAAATAAATTTTAAAGACAAAGGGAAAAAAGAAAGAAAAAGAAAAAAAATGGGACATAAGGAAAAACAGTCCATTAATGGGGAGCTGATCAAAGGTACCCTGTCCCTCACTTTGGTCTGTGAGTAGCTTGCTGTTTCAACCTGCAGTCCCCTCCTTCTCTGCTTCAGCTTCCTAGGGGGTAGGGGGGCAAGAATGACGATGCAGGCTGATAACTCCAGAACCTTCCCTTCTCTCTTGACACCAGCAAGGATCAATGAAATAGAAAGAGGAAACTGGCAGTGCTGGTGAGGAGATGGGCTCAGGTAAAAGAGGTAGACTCAAAATCATAGCCAAAAACTGCTGAGGTGTCAACCCACAGACTGGCCTGGGTTGCCAGAATAGTAGGGGACTTTCAGGTAGCAGAAGAAATTCCATGATTAACTCCTTTCTGCACATCTTTCTGAGACTCCTTGGTTAATGCTTACATTTGCCACAAATCTTTCCTGGTGGTCTCTTGTCACCTATAACCCCAGACTTCTTTGCCTTTCTTCTCAAGCTGTCTCCTAACCATCATTTTACCAGGTTGCTATTTTTCTCCTTTTGTCTCTTTTTCTCAGAGTAGATAAATGTCCTTTCCTTTATTATCCAAGGCACAACAGCTATAGATTGTGATGTCTTACAAATTTTCCTGAAAGGAATTATAACATAAGACAGAAAAACGTTTAAGTCCTAGAGATGGTTGTTTCTAGAGCCCATTTATCATGCCTGATTTCCTCAGCTTACCTTTATGTTGCCAGATGGAGCTTGTTTATGACTCTGTCAGTCCTCAACAGAAACCATCACCCCAAATCCGTCTCCTAAGCCCCAAACAGAAGAAGCCAGTTCCAAATCCCTGCAAACAAACATAAAAGAACTCGTTTCATTCTTTATTGTTCATTTCAGTTAAAACTATTGTTTAACATTTTTATAATTGTGAAGTACATTTAGGAATTTTTCTTTCAAAAAAAGAGCTCACACCCTTAAATATAATTTTAGGCCTCTGCCTCCCATAGTAAAATGAATCAGGAAAGAGTTGAAGTTAGCTTTGTTTTCTCCATAAAGGCATCCATAAACCCAGGTTAATTTCTAAAATAGGTACTAGAGTGTCTTCCCACCCCGAATAGTAGCCACAGCACATTATGAGGAGTGGATAGCTTGTTGCAGAGGTCAGTAAATCTCTTTAATCCTTACCATTTTACAGTAAACCACAAAAGCTTTTTCCTACTACATATTCATCACTGTTCAGTTCTCTCTGCTATCAGTTATGTTATATCATAGCAAAAACTCTTTAAAAATGATATTTTGATGTCCTTTACAAGAGAGGTCTATTGAGAATAATTGTTCATTGGGAGATGTTGCAGTAGAAAGAACAACAAAGATCTGAGTTCCCATGCAAGCTGCACCTTTTCTGGCTATATGAAATTTTGCTAAGCCTCTGTTTACTCATCTATAAATTGGGAGAAACATAACCTAGTGCACAGCTTTGTTGTGAGAATCAAATACCCACTGTATGCCTAGCACAGCAACTAGGACATAGGCAGAGTGTAATCAGTTTTAGCCATGTTTTCTATCTAGTGACATCTTTCTTCAAAGCCTAGAAAAAAGCAATACAATTTAGCTTTACAGTCCACCATAGAATTAACATCAAAAGTAGAGATCTCTACCCTATCCACTGTATTCCTCATTAGCACAGTCCTTCTAATAAGTGGAACCCCCAAACCTATCAGGGCATCTTTAACCTTTTTGTGACTTCAAATTTTCAACTACTTTACAATCGTTCCCACTTAGATTTCTCCTTGAAATACTGTAGCTCAACTTTGTAGCCACCCAGATTCAATACCTCAATATTGTCATTGCCATAATTTGCATATTTCATTGTATCCAATTTTCATATAGCCCTGTTAAAGATTCCTTCATGACAGCTCCAGACACATTCTCAATTCTGTATGCTTCAAGTTTTTTCTCTTTGTTTCAGTCTTTATATCCCTGTCCATAGAGATCTCTGCTCTCCCTGCTCTCCTTTAATATATCGTGCACAGTATGGCCAGAAAAATATTTCAAAAAATTCTTTCCGACACAATTTCCCTATCCCCCTGAATAATTTTTTCTATGATTTCACAATGAACAGAATGAAATTCAAACAGCCTGATGTGGCATTCAATGACTGCCATGATCTGGGCCCATTTACCTTTTCTACAGAGAAATAATCTGATTAGTGTTGTCATAGAGAAAGCAGGAGCTGGGGAAGGCCAGAGGAAGCATGCCTAACCCAGTTGTTTGCTGCAAAAGAAGATGTAACCTGAAGATCAAATAGATATTGCCCAGGAAAAGATTGGAAATGTAGGAATGAAAAGTTTTTGAAACAAAAAGTTGCACTAATTTAAATAACATTTAGTTTCTGCTCTCATGTAGCAAATATTCTGGAAGCAGGTCACACATACACATACATGTGTGAAATCAGATAGTATGAAGAAAAGTAAACAAGGCAAGAAGATAAGAAGTGCAGGGTAAAGAGTGAGGGGGGTAAAGTGCTATTATAGATAGGATTGTGATAATGTTTAAACAGAGATGTGAAGGAAATTGATGAGTCAATATACATAGGTAGAGGAAGAGCAATTAAGGCAGAGGAAACAGCAAGTGCAAAAACCCTAAAGTGAGAGTGTGTTCAATGTGTTCAACAAACAGCAAAGGAGACAGTGGATGAAGCAGAGAGATGTAAGGACCATTAGCTCACTGTAAGGGTTTTGGGGCATTTAAGCATATACAAAGAGGGTGATTGGGGAGAGACAGAGAGAGAGACATAATGAATTGTTGTCAGTAGAATTCCAGGTAATTCAGTTGTATCAAATCATACTGTTTGTGCATAGGAAATAGCCAGAGATAAGACCAAAGAGAAAGGTATGGATTGGACTTTACTGAATAGCAAGTCACATTAAGGAGTTTTTCTTTTATTTTATACCATTAGCATGATGAAGAATTACCGAAGTGTTTTAAGCCAGAGAGTGACATGATTAGACATAAATTTTAAAAAGACTCTGGCCAGCGGGGAGAGTGGGATCAGGTAGAACAAGACCAAAAAGGAGACCAACTAGAAGGCTGTTGCAACCATCTGTGTGAGAAACAGTGAGGGTTTACAAATAAGGGAACTTATTTGAGATATTCAGGAGGTAAAATAGATAAGACCTGCTGCTATATTTGGTGTGAGGAATTAGTGACAAGAATAGGCAGTGATGACTTCCAGATTTAAAGAAAAAAATCACACACTGAATTGCTGCTTAACATTCTAGAGGTTTCAATTTTGCTTCCCAGAAGCCTATGTATCTTAGTATGCACTATGATCTTCCCCTGTGATTAGCCCTGTGCTAGAATTTTGTAATCTCAGAGAAAAGACAGGATGAGGTTAAAAACTACTATGTTTGGGGCCCCTAATAAATGTGAAGCACTGGATTAGGTGTTTTATACATATTATGACATTTAATCCTTACAACAATCTTGTAGAGGGTTTATTTCCATTTTACAGATGGGGATAGAAGGGCACAGACATTCAACTCAGTGTCAAATAAGTAGTAAATTGAAGAAATAAAACATGTTATACATGAAGCAGTAAAATTTAGATGCAGTGGCTTTGTAAATTGCTTTGTAGTTCTAGAGCTTTTAACTTTTTAACATGAAGGAGTAGCTATGCTAGAAGCCACCTGTAATCTTTGTGAAGCAATAAACAGTTAATTCACAAGACAAAGTTTGTTTTTTTATCTCCAGTAGTCTTTTTGGTTTGCCACAGGGTCTAATATAAAAATACATTGGGCTAAATTTTTAATGCAGCTTCCCTAAACTTTAATATATTTATTTTTAAAGGCTGCTTACATTTTTTACCATCCCAGCAAGGTAGAGTATTTACTCAACCCATATTAACTGAATAGACCTACTACATGCACATCTCCATAGAGGACAAAAACGCACATGAAAGAGACATTCTGCCTTCCTCCTGTATCTTACAGAAAGCACTATAACGCAATAATTATATGAGAGGCATTGAATGTACTTGTTAAATACCCAAATTCTAGAGCCAGACTACCTGCCTAAGATTAAATTCTGCCTCAAACTCTAGTCCTTGATGTGAAGAGGAAGCACCAAGGCTTAGTGTGAATAGAGAGCAGTGAAGAGATTCATTTCTTTAGAGCAATAGATATGGGAAAGGTACTCATAAAATGTGAGGGTCAGAGCACAGCCAGTCCTGAAGGCCAGCCAAAAGGCCTTGGACTTTATTCAGAAGACCAGACCAGTGTTGCAATGCACTGATGTGTTGAAAGTAATCTGTTACCCATAAAAGTTAAAGTACCAAAGTTTGCAAATGATTTACCCGAAAGGAAAATTAAGTAGATTCAGAGTTATCTTATAATAAGATCATCTTTACTAACTTGTTTTCCAATGTGCTTTCTTGAATAAGAGGTGGGGTTTGGTGGAGTTATAAGCTAGCTTACTGAGAGTTACCTAAAACCCTCACCCTTATACTTATCCAGTCTTATACCTAATCATTCTACAGTGGGTGACTATGATTGTAAGGACTTGAAAGTTGTAGGGCTTATAGGCTATAACTTTACAGTTACTTATATTTTTATTTTTTACCTTACACTTGGGTACATTACTTATTAGAGAGAAGGAAAGAATAGATAAATAAAGGATGCCCACTGCCCACTCAGTAAAAATGAGACTATGAATGTTGCTGTTAATAAGATCACAGAATAGCACAGTACCAGTTACGTAATAAGTGTTTAATGAATATACACTGTGCGCTATATTATAAACAAAAAGGCAGTTTTGTAAATTTCAAACTCAGTTGGGCTGCTGAGAAAAACAATTGTAAACCACAATGCTCTGTTAGACGTAGTGTCTAGTCATGGTTGACTTGATCAATGGTTCCAAACACGTTAAAGATACATTTAAAATCAAATCATGAACAAGCTGTCCAAAAGTTTACAAGTTATTTCCATCAACTTTGCTCCTCTTTAAAAGAAATAAAATTGTCTCTGAGTTATTTTAAAACACTTAATGTTATCAGGCAAATATCTTCTAGTATCATCCAAAGTGGCCAAGTTAATTTAAATTTTGATTTCATTACTCACATTTTTATAAAATGCTTCTATGAATAACATGTCAAAAAATTTGTGGTGAATGTGCTTCACTTCCCTGGATAATTTGTTTTGGAGTAAGCCAAAATCAAAATCCATGAGAGCGATTTTCATGTGAAGATTACCTGTTATATACACACTGTCAGAAAACAAATGAAAATTGCTTTTGTGAATTTGTGATCAGTAGGATGTCATTGGTAGCCTGTGAGCAAGATGAAGCATGATCAGTAGGTTTAGGGTCATAACTCCATCAGGAGTATGCATGTAAGTCAGGTTAGTGTAAGAAAAGAACCAGGTATTAGGGAGGTCAATTAAAAGACTGACTGCTTTAACAGTCCAAGCCTAGTGTCATAATGTAGGAAAATAAGAAATATTTTTAAATCGTGGGAAGGTATTAGGTTGAACAATGGAACATGACTGATATTCAACCTTTTCTGTTCTTCAGAAATAATAACTGCATACAGCTTGACCTAATAGAATTCAGGACATGGTAATTTACTTATTGTGAAGAGCGAAGAAAAGGAAGGAATTAAGGATGATGAGTATTTAAAGTCTTGGCAACTGAGAATATATAATATAATTGATTGTAAGACAGTAAGAATTATATTGATACTTACATCTATTAAACTTTTATTGTGTGCCAGTCATGATTTAAGTATTTTACATGTATTAAACTATTTAATCCTCAAAACAACATCCTGAGATAAGAATAATGTTTATTCCTATTTCAAAAAGGAGGAAACTGATTATAAAGAAACTTCACCACAATCATGTGCTACTAAATCAAAGCTTGAATTTGAACCCAGGCAATCTGGCTCCAGGGCTCACAGTAAACTCTTTGTTATACCTGCCTTTGTACAAATATCCATGGGATGACTGTAATAAATGAGAAAGTAGAGGGGATGGATCAACTTGATTTCTTCAGCTATCCTCTTATTTTGTCATGTTAATTTATTTTAATTTAAAAAGTAATTCATTCTCATTGAAACCAATATAGACATTTATCAAGAATAAAAATCTCCCCCACAACCATTTCCCCTTTAAGCCTGCATCTCAGAGATATAGTGTGTATCTCTCCAGATGCTTCCTATGCCTATAAAATTTATATTTTTATATAAATATACCCACATATAATTTTTGTGGGACTTCTTTTACAAAAATGAAATCATACGGTGCATATTGATTTTCAACTTACTTTTTTCACTTAATGTACCTTGGGCATCTTTCCATAGTATAAAGTAGCTCTACTTCAAGCACATCAATGCTAGCATTTTATTTCATAGTATGGTTATAGCAAAATTTTAAATCAATGCTTGTTTCGTGGGCACTTAAATTTTTTCAGTGATAAGAAATACCACCTTTATCTATCTATCTCTCTAGGTATCTATCCATCCATCCACCGATGCTGCTATTTTTGTTGGATGGAGTCTTAAATGTAGATCCTGAGTCATAGGACATCCACATTTAAAATATTCATAGATGTTGCTAAATTATCCTATCCTGAATCTCTGTCAATTAACAATCCTAAACATATGAAAGAATATGTCTCCCCACATGCTTTTCTTGAGTTAAAACAAGAATGAGTCTAGAGCATTACAGTTAAGGAAAGGGCTAGAATCCAGGTCTCATGAAGAACAATTGAAGGATGTGAGATTGTATATCCTGGAGAAGAGAAAACTCCAAGTGGTGTAATTTTGGTCTTCAAATCTCTAAAAGCCAGAGGATATCAACCTCATGAGAATTTCCTCAGAGGGAGGAAACTTTAGGGAATCAGATGTCTGTCTATTGGCCATAAGACAGTGCTTTCTATCACATTTATTCTGAGATGGAACTGTCTATCTCTGAAGAGAGTGGAGTCTCTGTTACTGAAGGTGTTTGCAAAGGTGTTGAATGACCACCTAACAGGAATATTAAACTTTTTTTAGAGATAGGGTCTTGCTATATTGCCTAGGCTGGCCTCAAACTCTTGGCCTCAAGTGATCCTCCTGCCTCAGCCTCTCAAGGAACTGGATGTCAGATGTATGTCACTGTGCCTGTCTGGAATACGAAACCTTTACTGTAATTATATTAGAAAATTTCTCTACTATTGTCTTGCCATGAGAGTGTTAGAAATGACAACTCTTAATGTGGGAGAGAGATAAGGGGACCCAAGTTGTCTTTTTCCCAACCTGAATTCCAGTCCTTCTAAGGATAATAAACCTGGGACCCCTAGTCCTGCTACACAATTAAGTGATGGAATATTTCTGTGTGAGGGCTGTTCATTTGGAGCCCATCATAAGAAAGTAAAGGACACACAGAGGCAGATAAAATCTGCTTTTCCAAGCAATCAACAAGCATGTCCTTCACGCTACAGAAACTTCACCAGCTTCTTCCGTATGTTTTTTTTTAATATTTCCCCAGAGTACTGGGATAATTTGCAGATTAAAATGCCCACTTCAAAGGAAGGAAAAGTTCAAAAGTTCATTATCTGTGCAGAATGGCAGTAGACTTAACTGAGTCTGATTCTCTAAAGTAGAAGTCCAGTTCTGCCACTGGCTGGCTCTGTAAACTTGGACAAGTCTCTTCAGTATTCTGAACATCACTTTTCCAATCTATACAGAAAAGAAGCTGGACTGCATGTTCTCTGTTTCTGTCTGGATTTCATGTTCTATGAAACATGTCTTTAAGTTGAGTGCCACTCCATTATGCTTCTGCAAGA
Source organism: Callithrix jacchus (assembly GCF_049354715.1). Lineage (NCBI taxonomy): Eukaryota > Metazoa > Chordata > Mammalia > Primates > Cebidae > Callithrix > Callithrix jacchus. The sequence goes on along the minus strand of NC_133524.1, from coordinate 64,148,954 downwards.
CATTATTTGGACCAGTATAATTCCATGTATGCTTTGTGTTGAAATTGTGTTTACCCTTTCTGCTTTTAACTTCTTGGCCTAACACACATTGTATGGCACTTAGTAGGCATTTATGTCAGTGTTTATTGCAGTGAACTTGAATTATTTCTGATACCTTGTTCAAAAGTCATGGTACATGGACAAATTAGAAAATTGATGTCACAGAGCCAAAAGATATTCCACTCTTAAGATCCATTGTTTTCTCCCCAAGTTCCTCTGTAAGGACAGTTGAGGACCAATAGTGGGAAAAGGCAAAATTCTTGACAGCAAAATCACTTTTTGGATCCTCTGACATGGTAGCTGCCTCTTTTCCTGGCTACTTTCAAAAATTTGAGCCTAAATTTCTTTTTTCTTTCTAAGTTTATCAGCTAGAATGTAATTTCTGATAGTTCTTATTTAGTTTCTCCCTCTGACAGGTCTTGCAAACCACATTTCTGCCAAGCAATTCATATCTTCTTTGGAGGTCTATCATTTGGGTATCACTTTCCTTGCTAAAACAAAGAATATTCTCTCTTTATTTTCTCCTCTGATTCAGTCTCCAACAGCCCAACAACAGAATTTCTATTAGGAGACACAGGCCATGGCTTACCCTTGCTTCATCCTTTTGAAATTCCAGATGTAAAGCAAATGGTGACAACAACACAGTTCCCCGTAGTTTGGACTCTGGCTGTAAAGGATGGCCATCTGAGGGAGATTGTATTTATGTTTAGAGTTTTTCCAACCACAAAATTAACAGAAGAATAAATAAAGATGGAGAGATTAGAGACCACAACTTTGTGAGAGAAACGTTTTGAGTTTGTTTGCTTTCTAGTTTTGAATTCTGGCCCATCTTATCTAAATAATACCCCTTTCCCTCATAGCCCTGAATAATGCACTGTGGGAGAGGGACAAAAAGCACATGGTAATAAAGTCTAGGCTCTCCTTTCTGCCACCACGAAACTGGACATATGGGATTCAGACAGACTAAGGCAGTACCAGAACCAGGGGACTAAGTTTAGTCAGCTGTGTCATTTCTCTGCCCTAAGAATGACTATACCTGGGAGCAGGAAGTATCTCACAAAGCAATATTTTTAGGTAACACATTCTTTTTTATTAAATTGCATTTTAGGTTTTGGGGTACATGTGCAGAACATGCAAGATAGTTGCATAGGTACACACATGGCAGTGTGATTTGCTGTCTTCCTCCCCTTCACCCACATTTGGCATTTCTCCCCATGCTATCCCTCCCCAGATCCCCCACCGCTGTCCCTCCCCTATTCCCCCCAGTAGACCCCAGTGTGTAGTGCTCCCCTCCCTGTGTCCATGTGTTCTCATTGTTCATCACCCGCCTATGAGTGAGAATATGCAGTATTTCATTTTCTGTTCTTGTGTCAGCTTGCTGAGAATGATGTTCTCCAGATTCATCCATGTCCCTACAAAGGATATAAACTCATCGTTTTTGATGGCTGCATAATATTCCATGGCGTATATGTGCCACATTTTCCCAGTCCGGTCTATCATCGATGGGCATTTGGGTTGGTTCCAGGTCTTTGCTATTGTAAACAGCGCTGCAATGAACATTCGTGTGCATGTGTCCTTATAGTAAAACGATTTATAGTCCTTTGATATACACCCAGTAGATAGGTAACACATTCTTATCTCTGCTCTTATCTTTAAACTTCTAGACTGTAATCTCTAGAAAGGACCTCAAGAAATCATCCAGGGTGTTTTGGTTGGTTGGTTTGGTATGTAATGAAGCCTTTAATTCAAATAAAATCTTATATGCAATTGAAGGTCTATAAGATAAAAAGTAAAGCTGCTCTGGAAAAGTGGGTATATGGGCAGTATTAGTCAATTTTTTCATTGCTATAAAAAAATACCTGAGGCTTGGTAATTTAGTAGAATTGGTTTATGGTTCTGCAGGCTGCACAGGAAGCATGATGTTGGCATCTGTTTCTGATGAAGGCCTCCGGAAGCTTACAGTCATGGCAGAAGGTGAAGGGGAAGGAAGCATGTTACATGGTGAGAGCAAGAGCCATGGAGAGTAGATGGGAAAATGCCACACTCTTAAACAACCAAACTGCTTGTGAACTCAGAGCAAGAAACCGCTGATTATAGCAAGAATGGCACCAAGCTATTCATGAGGGATTCTCCTTCATGATCCAACACTTCCAACTAGACTGCAACTCCAATAATCAGGATTACTTTTCAAGATGAGATTTGGAGGGGACAAATATTCAAACTATATCATTGAGCGCCTCACCTAAAATCTCATTTCCTTCTCATATTGCAAAATAAAATCATACATTTCCAATTGTCCTCCAAAGTCTTAACTTTCCAGCCTAAACTCAAAAGTCCCAAGTCCTGAACCCAAAGTCCAAAGTCTCATGTGGAGATGTTTCTTCTACCTATCAGCCTGTGAAATGAAAAACAAGTTATTTACTCCCAAGGTAGAATTGTGATACAGGCATTGAATAGACATTCCCATTTAAAAAAAGAGAAATCAGTCAAAAGAAAGGGGCAAAATGTCCCACACAACCCTAAGAACCAGATATGGTAGTCATTAGATTTTAAAACTCTAAAATAATCACCCTTGACCCCCACATCCAGGGTATCCTGGTGTGAGAGGTGAGCTGCCATACCTTGGGCAGTTCTGCCCCTGTAGCTTTGCTAGATGCAGCCCATGTGACTGCTCTGATGGACTGTAGTCCAATGCATGGGGCTTTTTTCAGGCTGAGAATGAAAAACACTGCTAACTTTACCATCTTTAGATCTGAAGGATGGGGTCACCCTTCTCATAGCTCCACTAGGTGGTTCCCTGGTGGGGACTTTGTGTGGGTGCTCCAACCCCACATTTCCTCTTAGTTCTGCCCTATTAGAGGCTTACTGCAATAGATCTGCCCCTGAAGTATGCACCCAGGGCTTCCACACATCCTCTGAAATCCAGGTGGAAGCTGCCAAGCCTACTTCATGTTTGTGTTCTCTGTACCTTCATGCTTCATACTACGTGGAATCTGACAAGGCTTATAACTTGCATTCTCTGAAGCAGTGGTTTGAGCTATAGCTGGGCCCTCCTGAGCTGAAGCTAGAGGCAGGAGATGCAGGATGTGAGAAGCAGTGTCCTGAGGCTGAGCATACCACTGAAACCATTTTTTCCTTCTATGTCTCTGGCCGGTGATGGGAATGGCTGTTGTGAAGACTTCTAAAATGCCTTCCAGGTCTTTTTCTCATTGTCTTGGATATTAGCACTAGGCTCCCTTTCAGTCATGTTAATTTCTCTAGCAAGTGGTTGTTTCACAGCCTGCTTGGAGTCTTTCTTTACCACAAGGCCAGGCTGCAAATTTTCCAGACTTGTATGGTCTGATTCCCTTTTAAATGTAAATTCCAACTTTAAATCATTTCTTTGCTTCCATATCCGATCATAGGCTGTTAGAGGTAGACAGACCACCTCTTCAATGCTTTGCTGCTTAGAAATTTCTTATGCCATCATTATATGATTAAGATACATGCATATGCATGTTTATAGGAGCACAACTCACAACTGCTAGGACATGGAACCAACCTAAGTACCCATTGACCAATGGGTAGATAAAGAATTTTTATATATACACCATGGAATATTACTCAGCCATAAAAAGAATTCAGGAAAGGAAAAATAATGTTTCCTGCAGCAACTGTGATGAAATCGGAAGTCATTATTCTATGTGAAGTAACTCAGGAATAAAAAAAAAAGTCCTATGTTCTTACTTATAAACAGGAGCTAAGCTATGAGGATGCAAAAAAAAAGGCAGAGCAATATAATAGACTGTGGGGACTTTGGGGAAGCAGTTTGGGAGGGGGTTAAAAGACAATATGTTAGGAACAGTGTTCACTGCTCAGGTGATAGGTGCACTAAAATCTCAGAATTTACTACTAAAGAACTCATCCATGTAACCAAAAACCACCTATATCCCCAAAACTATAAAAATAAAACATAAAATAAATAAATTCATTCTGACACATACCCTAGGTTATCACTCTTAAGCCCAAACTTCAACAGATCTTTAGGACTTGGACATAATGCAGCCAAGTTCTTTTCTAGGGTGTAACCTGGGTGAACTTCACTCCAGTTTCCAATAACTTCTACATTTCCATCTGAAACCTCATCAGTCTGGACTTCACTGAACATGTTTCTATCAGAAATTTTGTCATGGCCATTTGGATCCATTTGGTTTCAAATTTTTCTCAACTTTCTGTCTTCTCCTGAGCCCCCTAAACTCTTTCTGTCTCTTCCCACTATTCAGTTTCTAAGACACTTCCACATTTTCAGGTATCTTTAGTACCAGTTTTTTTTATTAGTCTGTTTTTGAATAGCTATAAAAATACTGGGGACTGTGTAATTTATAAAGAAAATAAGGTTTAATTGATTCATGGTTCTGCAAATTGTTCAGGAAGCATAGTGCCAGAATCTGCTTCTTATGAGGGCATTAGGAAGCTTACAATCATGGTGGAAAGGCAAATGAAGAGCAGGCACATCACATGGCAAGAGTGGGAGCAAGAAAGAGAAGAGGAAGGTATCACACTTTTATTTTTAACAGATCTCACAAGAACTCAATGTGAAAAGTCACTCATTATAGCAAGAATGATGCTAAGCCATTCATGAAGGATTTTCCTTTATGATCCAACATCTTCCACTAGGCCCTGTCTCCAACAGTGGGGATTACATTTCAACATACGACTTGGAGGGGAAAAATACGCTAATTATATCCTTGGTCAAAAGCCCACCTCCTCAATTTCCCATTGCTTCCTGAAGTGCTTTCTGAAGTAGTTACCTAGGGCTCCAAAGAAAACATATTGAAAAATACCAGTCTAGACCAATTCTTTCATGTTCTAGATTTAAAACAACAATGACAACAACAACAAAAACAAACAAACTAATAAAAAATACTAGGGTCCAAAATTACTTTGACATTTAGTTCATTTTCATATCTAAAGCCTAGATTTCCTGATTGCTAAGCCAGAAACTTTTTAAAAACTCTATGCTGCATCTTCTTATAAACATGTCCTTAGAATATTTTGGCAAGAATACTTTTTCTATCATAGCAAGAATGGAAATGAAGTTATCCCCTGGTAATTGCTTATTCATGGCCCACTGCAATGATACATTTTGTGGTATATAGAAAGGCAGTGGAACAATCCCAGATCTCAGAAGCTGGTTGATAAAATCAACACAAAATGTTAAGAGAAAATATATTTTTCTTCCTGAAGTTGCTTGATCACAGCTTCATCAGTTGTGTTAACATCTGAAGGGAGAATATGTGAATCAGAAGAGAAGGAATAATTATGGACACAGAGAAAAGCAAGATGTCAGAGATATCCCAGGTGGCAGGGTATATCCAGCAAAGTGTAAGTACCACCAGAATCTGAAAGATGCCCACACTCAAAGTTCCTAGAAAGTGTTGTAACAGGTAGGGATAATCTGGATAAAATAAAATATTCCTTAAAATTATCCATCTCCTTTTTGTCTGGGTCCTTTCTCATTAAACAACCATAATCTTATGTTAAATAACTCCCCTTTGTATGAATTATATTAATATTTCTTCCTTTGTAGAAATTATATTAATATTCTTTCCTTGCAATTTTTCTTCTGTTTTGAGTCTTTGTTTTACTCTACATTCTTGTGGGACAATTATCTTCTCTGCCACAGCTTCAAGGTCCTCCTATAACCAATGAGTATCATGTCTCTAACTCTAGTTTAGGCATCTCTCTTGATCTCCAAACCCATTGGCCCAATTCTCCACTATTATATATCTCCACCTGGAGACGCCAAGTGAACTTCAAGCTAAACTTGCTGAAAACAGTGGATTAGTTAAGGTCCCACGCAGAAGAAGATGGGACACTCAAAACTGGATAATTTTGACCAGACTTCTTTACAAAGGGGCTATTTACAAATTTATTTTGTTGATTTTGAGGAGAAAATGAAAGATATATGGCACAGGTGTGTTTGTAATTTGTAAATAGCCCCTTTGTAAATAAGGGAATAGATATGAGGGAGAAAAAGGGATAGGAAAGTCAGCCAAGACAGCAGACCTTGAGCTGTTATCACTTCTAGGAGAGGACTAGGTGAGGGGGCAAATGCTAGTATCTGTAAGAAGAGGCAATTCTGTAGAGTTGGTGACCTTGAAAGAAGCAGTGTTATTCAGTTTACAGATTTAAGCCAAACAGGCCAAGTTCTCAGAGAGAAAACTAAGGCAATAATAAGGCTGACCTCATTGTCTTTTATCCAGTTTTCTTAGAGTGCCTCCAGTTGGTTGAACCCAAAGGACACAAGAATCTAGAAGATGAAGTCCAATTAGGTCATCCACCTTGGAAGTTGATTTTGAGGAACAAATGGAAGATATATAGTATAGGTGTGTTTGTATGTTATGCACATGTGTACATATACATATATGTGTATATGTATGTGTCTGTGTATATATTATTCCTCCAAACACATTCCTGTAATATATTTTGAGATGGAGTCTCACTCTGTCACCCAGGGTGGAATACAGTGGTGTGATCTCAGCTCACTGCAACCTCTACCTCCCAGTTTCAAACAATTCTCCTGCTTCAGCCTCTCAAGTAGCTAGGATTACAGGTGCCCACCACCACACCTGGCTAATTTTTACATTTTTAGTAGAGATGGGGTCTCACCGTGTTTCCCAGGTTGGTCTTGAAATCCTGACTTCATGTGATCTGCCTGCCTTTGCCTCCCAAAGTGCTGGAATTATGGACGTGAGACGTGAGCCACCACGCTTGGTCTACAATCCTGTAATACATTCTATATCAAAGGGACATTATACCATAGAATGAGTGCCAGTTAAGATTTAACCATCAGCAGGGCCTTCAAAGAAGAGTATACTTTCCCAAAAAGAGGTTCCATGTAATAGTATCCCTACATGATGTTAGTAAATATTTTAAGAAAAATAAATTCTGCAATTAGATATGTTTGAAAAATATTGTGTGAAATAAAGTTTGACAGTACTCTGTATTTCAGGAATTCCAAGCATCCTTAATATTCTAGTCTGTATTATAAAACTCTATGAAAAATGTATAACATTTAATGTTTGTTCAAATCATTTGAATATAAAAGTTCATTTTACAGAGGTTGGGGAGGGATAACATGGGGAGAAATGCCAGATGTAGGGGATGGGGGGATGAAGGCAGCAAACCACATTGCCATGTGTGTACCTATGCAACAATTCTGCATGTTCTGCACATGTACCCCAGAACATAAAGTACAATAAAATACATATATAGTTTTAAAAAACATCTCTATGAAGCCATAAGAAGTGATGAGTTTGAGTCCTTTGTAGAGACCTGGATGAATCTGGAAACCATCATTCTCAGCAAACTGACACAAGAACAGAAAACCGAACACCGCATGTTCTCACTCATAGGCAAGTGTTGAACAATGAGAACACGTGGACTCAGGGAGAGGAACATCACACACTGGGGGCAGTAGGTGGGGGTTAAGGGAGGGACAGCGAGGGGTAGGAAGGATGGGGAGGGATAACATGGGGAGAAATGCCGGATATAGTATGCACCTATGCAACAACCCTGCATGACCTGCACATGTACCCCAGAACCTAAAGTAAAATAAAAATAAAAACAAAAAATAAACAAAAAACTAAAGGTTCTAAGACCTAGATGTGATAAGTGCCAAATAAAACTATAATACAAACATATATATATAAATATTCTAAAGAACACATTTTGAAAAATGCTGGTTTTGTCTAATCCCTCCATTTGACATATAGAAAAAATGAATTTTGCTTACGGTGCCAAGTAGGCTCAGTGACCGGGCAAGAATTTAGGTCTATAACTCAAGAATCTGTGGTCCACTCCTGTTTGCACCATATCTTATTCCCTTAGTAGCTTTTTTAATAACAGCTTATTATTAATTTATATTCTATGACTACCTAAACCATTTTGGATTTTGTTTTAATATTTTATTCTATGTTACTTCTTGAAATAACAGTTATATAAAACCACTATTTGCTGTATAAAATAAAACTTTGTTGCCTTCCAGGTATTAATGAAAAAGGTTTCAAGCTCTCTTATTTTGGATTTTGTGAACAAGGCTATTTTCTCTCTCTTCACGTCTTTTGTGTTTAATTTACATTCACTCTTGGTCTCTTTTCAACATGAAAGCACATACAACTGTCAGGAGACTGTGGTTCAGCTGAAGCTCTACTAATAAGGAGATTAATTTGGGGCAAGAGACATTGTTGGCCCTCAGTGCTTTGATAGGTAAATTTGTAGAGGCAGGATCTGTCAAATGGCATGGTAGACACTTAGATGCTTTCTAAGCATATATGATTAAGAACTTCCACAAAGAGGGTTGTAACATCACAATAACAGCTAGACCCAGCTGTGTGGTTATGTCCTCAGCACTCTAGCCCATGTCATGTCCTGACCTCAGGAAACTGAAAGTTTAGAATAGTAGGGCGGCTGCCCTGGGACAAAGTGTGCCAAAGCATGTACTTCTTAGAGCCACCTGCCCAAGGTTGCTGCTACTGACAGCAACTGTAGCACCCCTCAACAGCAGGGCTTCCATACTCTTGCATCCACCTTCAGGAGGACTAGGGACTGACCAGCCTGCAAGCTACCCTGGGGCCTGAGAACACGTTTGTCATGCCTGCCACTGATGGGATGCACAATCTATGTGTCTTGAAGACAAGCCCTTCTCATCCACCACCATAATCACTAGTGTCTAGATGTACCATCCAGGCACTAGAGGATTTATCTCTATTGCTCATTGCAGACATCACCCATGCAAAATATCAAGAAACTTGTGGAAAAGACCACACATCTCACTGCCACTGTTACACAGATGTATCATCTGTGGGTTTGGAGATCAACTTGCCTTGTTGCCTGCCACTGTCGGCACACATGAATATTGCCCAAGATCCTGAATACAGTCCCACCATACTTACCACTGCTGACTACAGGTGTTGCCTGTGGTGATGGGGATAGGCATGTCTTGCTCACCACAAGCAGTACAAGTGCTTATCATCCAGGGCCATAAGGATTGACCCACCCTGTCTGCTGTTGGTGTTCATATGTGCAACTTGGGGCCTGGGACTTGGGGCCTGGTCCACCCTGCCTGCTATTGGTAATGTCAGCGCTGAATGTTGCATACCACTTAGCAGTATAATGATTGCTTATCTAGCTAAGTGCCTTTACTACAGGTAGCTGTGTAACCTACTTGGAAGCTGAGGGTTGCCTTACCACTGCTACTGCCAATGCTGACTCTTTTCATGCTGCTTGGGGGACCTAGTTCTGCCCTTTCAACCTACTAATACCAGCACGCAAACATGATGACTGGAATGTCCAATGATAAGGCCATCTTAATTCAACACTACCAGTACCCATGCACAGTGTCCAGAAGCCTGAAGACTAGAACTTTTGGCCCATGACCACTGACGTCTGAGGACAGGACTGCCAGGTATTCTTAACCCCAGCACAGCTTCACCACAGCCTTTATTAAAAAACACAGCCTAAGCCACTGAGGAACACACAGACATCACAAACACAGATTACAGCCAAAGAAATTATATGAAGACTACACCACTGTATCCACTCAGAATCAAAGCCAAAAAACATTACCCAAACAAACTAGATATATGTATAGAAATAAGTCATTTTCTTAGAAAGCCAATTCATAAAACCAGAAAAAAGAAATGACTGTTATACTGGATACAAAGATATCAATGTAAAGACACGGGAAACATGAAAGAGAAAGGAAAAATAAATCTCCATAGAAACACAATAATACTTCAATAAAATATTCCAATGAAAAGGAAATCTATGAGATGCCTAAAAATAAATTCAAAATAATATTAAAGAAACTCTGTGAGATAAAGGAGAACACAGAAGAATAATAAAGAGGAATCAGAAACATAATTTACAATCTGAATGAGAAATAGAAATCATAAAAAAATGAAATGGAAATCATAGAACTGAAGACTGTAAGAAATAAAATAAAAATATAATCAAGAGCTTTAACAATACACTAGATAGAGCAGAAGAAAGAATTTCAATACTTGAATGCAGTGCTTTTGAAACAACCCAGTCAGACAAAAAATAATAATAGAAAAGAACAAAAAAAATTAAGGAACGCCTATGTGACATATGGGACACCATAGAGTGACCAGTTTTCAAATTTTGGGAGACAAAGAAGGAGAAATGATGAGCAAAGGCATAGAAAATTCATTTTTAAAAATGATAACTGAAAACCTCAGAAGTTTAGCAAGATATATAGGCATCCAGATACGAGAATCTCCAAGATCTCCAAATAGATTCAACACAAAAAGGTTTTCTCTAAGGCATGCTATAGTCAAACTGTCAAAAGCCAAACACAAAGTGAGAATTTGAAAAACAGAAGAAGAAACGTGTAAAATCACATATAATGGTCTCTGCATTAGATTAACACAGGATTTCTCAGCAGAAACCTTATAAGACAGGAGAGATAATGGGATGCTGTATTTATAATGCTGGATGAAAACAATGTCAGTAAAGAATTCTAAATACACCCAAGAAAACCATCCTTCAAAAATAAGGAAGAAATAGTCTTTCATAGGCAAACAAAAACTGAGAAAATTTTACACCTATATGTATTCTACAATGAATAAGTAAGGAATACATACATCTAGAATCAGAGAATAACATACAGCATTATAAAAACACACAAAAATACAAAACTCACTAATAGAACAGAAAAACGAATGATAAAGAGAAAATAGGTAAACATTACTACACACACACAAAACCCACCAAATGGTAGAGGCAAACAATAAAAAAGGAAGAAAGAAATAAAGACATATAAAACAATCAGAAAACAATTAATGAAATGACAGGAGTAAGTCCTTACTTATCAGTAATAAGCTTGAATGTAAATGGCTTAAATTCCCTCAATAAAATATACAGCCTAGTAGAATAGATTTTTTAAAAAAAAGACCTAAATATAGGCTGCTTACAAGAAACTCACTTCATCTGTATAGAAATTCAAAGACATAAAGTGAAGAGATGGAAAAAAAAATTCTACATAAATAGAAATCGAAAGCATGCTTGAGTAGCTACACTTAGACAAAATAGACATTAAGTCAAAAAGTATAAAAAGAAACAAAGAAAGTCACTCTACAAAATAAAAGAAGCAACTCAGCAGGAAGATGTAACAATTTTAAATATATATGTACACAACAGAGCATCCAGATATATGAAACACATATCCCTCATTTACAAGAGGTGACATAAGAGATAAACCACAATACAAATGTAATTGGAGAATTCAACAGCCACAGTCAACATTGGACATATCATCTAGACAAAAAAAAAAATTGTCAAAGAAACATTAGATTTAATCTGCACTATAGACCAAATGGACCTAACAAACATTTATAGAAAATTTTATCCAAATTCAGAATTCACATCTTTTCATTGGCAAGTGGAACATTCTCTAGAATAGACAATATGTTAGGACACAAAACAAATCTTAACAAATTTGTAAAAATGGAAATCATATCAAGTATCTTTTCAAACCACACTTGATTTAAACTAGAAATCTAAAACAAGATAACTTAAGAAACTGTACAAACAGGTGGAAATTAAAAAATATTCTTCATTGACCATGAGTCAATGAAGAAATTTAGAAGAAAATAAAAATCTTTATTGAAACAAACAAAAATAGAAACAAAACATATTAAAACCTATGGAAAATAGAAAAGGCAGTGCTAAGAGGGAAGTTTATAGCAATAAACACTTGCATTAAAAAGCAGAAATATTTTAAGCAAGTAACCTAATGATGCACCCAAAGGAAGTAGAAAGTACATACAAACCAAACTCAAAATTTGTAGACACAAAGAAATAATAAAAAGCAGAGCAGAATTAACACAATAAAGACTAAAAAATTCTGAAGGTCCTTTTAAACATAAAATTTGTGTTTCAAAACTATAAACAAAATTGATAAACCACTAGCTAGATGAACCAAGGAAAAAAATAGAGAAGACACAAATAAATAAAATATAAAATAAAAAAGGAGACATTGCCCCTGATACCACAGAAATACAAAGGATCATCAGAGACTATTAGCAACAACTATAAGATAACCAATTGGAAAACCTAGAGGAAACAGATTCATTCCTGGGCATATAAAACCAATCAAGATTAAACCAGAAAAAAAAAAAAAAAAAACTTGAACAGGCCAATACTGAGTAAGGAGATTGAATCAGTAATGAAAAGTCTCTCAGCAAAGAAAAGCCAAGGACTAGGTGGCTTACTGCTGAATTCTACCAAACTTATAAAGACAAACTAACACTGATTGTTTTCAAACTTGTCCAAAACAGTTAAACAGAAGGAAGTTCTTACTAACTCCTTGAGGCCAACATTATCTGGAAAGCAAATCCGAATAAATAGACAATCAAAAGAGAAACTATAAGTCAATATTCCTGAGAAAGACAGATACAAAATTCCTCAACAAAATGCTATCAAATCCAAAAACACATCAAAAAGACAATAGACAATGAGCAAGTGATATTTATCCCAAGAATATAAGGCTAGATCAATGTATGAAAATCAATAAATTTAATATATCACATAATGAAATTAAATACAAAATTGTATGAGTATCTCAACAGATGCAGAAAAAGCATTAAATAAAACTCAACATTCTTTCATGATAAAAACTCTTAATAAACCAGATATTGAAGGAACAAAACTCAGATAGTAAAGGGCATTTATGAGAAACTCAAAACATAGTATACTGAATGATGAAAAACTGAAAACCATTTTTCTAAGAACTGGAACAAGAGAATGATGCCCACTTTTACCACTGTTATTCAACACAGTATTTGAATCTCTAGCCTGAGTGATCAGGCAAATAAAAGACATAAAAGTATCTAAATTGGAAAAGAGAAAATAAAATTGTTCCTCTTTGCAGATAATATAATCTTATATTAGCGAGAAACCTGTAGACTACATACAAAAATTACTAGAACTGATAAAATTCTATAAAGTTGACAGATACAAAATAATCATACAAAAATCAGCACTGTTTTTATGCACTAATAATGAACTAGCTGAAAAAGAAATTGCTAAGGCAACACTATTTATAATGCTCACAAAAAATAAAATACTCTGGAATAAATTTAACCAAGGAGATGAAAGACCTTTCAATGAGATATCATCTGACTGAGAAAACAGTGATGAAAGAAATTGAAGAGTAAAAACAAGAGTAAAAAACAAATAGAAAGATACCCAATGCTCGTTAGTCAGAAGAAATAATATTGTTAAATGACCATACTACTCAAAGCAATCCATAGATTCAATGCCATCCCTGTCAAAATACCAATGACATTCATTGCATAAAGAGAAAACTAATCCCAAAATTTATATGGGACCCAAGATAGTCAATGCAGTCCTTAGCAAAAAGAACCATGCTGGAATTATCACACTGCGTGACTTAAAAATATACCACAAAGCTATAGTAACAAAACAAGTGTAATATTAGTAGTAGAAATAGACACCCAAATCAACAAAACAGAATAGAGAAACCAGAAATAAGTCCATATATTTACAGCCAACTCATTTTTGAAAAAGGTGCCAAGAACATTCATTAGGGAAAGGCCAACTTCTTCAATAAATGGTGCCAGGAAAATTGAATATTCATATGCAAAAGAATAAAATCGATTTCCCATCTCTCATGAATATAAAAATTATGAATAGACACTTTTCAAAAGACGACATTTATGTGGCCAACAAACATGAAAAAATGCTCATCATCATTGGTTAATTATGCAATGCGAATCAAAACTACATTGAGATACCATCTCCCGCCAGTTAGAATGGTGATCATTAAAAAATCTGGAGACAACAGATGCTGGAGAGTATGTGGAGAAATGGGAATGCTTTTACACTGTTGGTGGGAGTGTAAATTAGCTCAATTGTTGTGGAAGACAGTGTGGCAATTCCTCAAGGATCTAGAACTAGAAACACCATTTGACGCAGCAATCCCATTACTAGATATATAACCCAAAGGATTATAAATTGATCTGTTATAAACACGCATGCATAGGTATGTCCATTACAGCACTGTTTACAATAGCAAAGACTTGGAACCAACCCAAAGGCCCATCTGACACAAGAACAGAAAACCAAACACCACATGTTCTTACTCATAAGTGGGTGTTGAACAATGAGAACAGATGGACACAGGGAGGGAAACATCACACACAGGGGTCTGTTGAGGGTTGTGGGCCTAGGGGAGTGATAGCAGTGGGTGGGGAGATTGGGGAGGGATAACATTAGGAGAAATAACTAATGTAGGTGATGGAGGGATGGAGGCAGCAAACCACCATGGCCTGTGTGTACCTACATAACAATCCTGCATGATCTGCACATGTACCCAAGAAAAAGAAAAACGTATAATAAGACTTAAACATAAAATCTAAACTATGAAACTACTAGAAAAAAATCATATGGGAAAAACTTCAAGACATTGGTCTAGGCACAAATTTTATGGTTTCCAAAACACAGGCAAAATAATTAGACAGAAGGGGCTATATTAAACTGTAAAGCTTCTATTCTGCAAAATAAACAATCAACAAAGTGGAGAGACAATCTGTGAAATAAGAGAAAATGTTTCCAAACTATTCATTTGACAAGAGACTAATATCCAGTATATACAAGAAACTCAAACAATTCAACAGCAGTCATCATCATCATCATCATCTTCATCTTCATCATCTCATTATCCCATTAAAAATGATCAAAGGACCTGAATAGAAATTTTTCAAAAATACATTCAAATGGCCAACTGGTATATGAAAAAAAGCTCAGAATCACTAATCATCAGAAAAATGCAAATCAAAACCACAATGAGATATCATCTCACCTAGTTAGAATGGCTATTATAAAATAGAGGAAATATAGCAAATACTGGTGAAGATGTAGGTAAAAACAGAATCATTATACTCTGTTGGTAGAAATGCATATTAGTACAGCCATTATGAAAAACAATATGGAGGTTTCTGAAACACTAAATATACAACTACCACCTGAACCAACAATCTCACTACTGGGTAAGGAAAGAACATTAGTGTATGAAAGGGATTCTTGCACCTTCATGGTTTTCAGCACTATTGACAATAGTCAAGATATAAAATCAACCTGTCCATCAATGGATGAATGAACAAAGAAAATGTGGTATGCATACCCAGTAAAATGATACTCAGATATTAAAAAATGAATGAAATCCTGTCATTTGCAGCAACATGGATGAGACTGTACATTAAGTGAAATAAGCCAGGCACAGAAAGAGAAATATTACATCTTCTTAATTATATGTAGCAGCTAAAAAAGTTGCTTTCATGAAATTAGAGAATGGAAGGATGGTTAGTAGAGAATGGGAAGTGTGGTGAAAAATGAGAGAGGTTAGTTAATGGGTGCAAACATACAGTTAGATAGAAAGAATAAGATCTGGTGTTTGATAGCAGAGTTGAGTGACCATAGTTAAAAATGTATTTTATATTTCAAAATAATTTCAAAGTCCTTTCAAAAGAGGACTTAAAATGTTCCCAATATATAAAATATTAAATGTTTGAGGTCATGAGTTCCTAAATATCTTGATTTGATCATTACAGATTAAATGCATGTATCAGAATATCACATATAGCTTACAACATGTATAGATGTATCAATACAAATAATAAATTTAGCATTGATTAAATGTTTTGATGTATGATGCAGACTGTTCTAAATGCCTTTTATACTAATCTATTTAATTATAAAACAGAATATATAATTTAGGATTATTTCTTAGACTGCACATAATATTCTCAATGTAGCTGCTCTTTTATTTTACACAGTTATAAGATGGTAGTGTGCAAGGGAGGTAATGTACTGTTTCTTAATTTTTTTTCAATTATCATCTTGGAGGATGACTAAAGTTGAGTGATTTCAAATCAATAAATATATAGATATGATATCAAAAAACTTATAAGTATTGTCTTGTACTTCCTTACTTTTAGTTCATCTACCATCTTTCTATTCTTTTATATAGCCTCAAGAGAGCTGACTGACACATATCCTTGTAAGTTGGCTATTATGCTACCTGCAAAGTTTGTATTTAAGCAGCAAGCCCTATTTTATAGAATTTATAAAAACACTAAGATGTGCTCTGTGTAACATAATTGTTTTAATACATTTTTGTGTGAAATGTCAAGTATTTTTTGTAATTTATATTCTGAAATTTTCAAATGTGCACAAAAGTTTATAGATACTGAGTGAACATCTAAACATCTCTATCCCTTCGTGACTATTCTCAGACTCACCAATTGGTAACATTGTAGCCACTTTGTGTTTTCTCTGCTCTTCTCTCTCTCTCTGCCCGGGTCTCTCTTCTCTCCACACACACACACACACACACACACACACACACACAGACGTATATATACACACACATATTTATGTATATATACACATATATATGTATATACACACATTTATGTAATTTACCTTTACATGAATGATTTTTATTTAATTTTTTGATAAACTATTTGAAAATAAGTTGCAACCATCACGTTATACCTAAATAATTCAACATACACCTCTTACAAATAAAGGCATGCCTTATGTAACTACAATATCATCATCACACTGTGAGTATCTTGTTTGTCAACAAGGTTTTGCCTGACAGTTTTAGTATCTATTGATAGTAATACATGACTAAATTAATCGTACAGTTAAGGTGGCAGAATAGTGATTTTTTTAATGCCCTCATTATTTCTCAATGAACATTCTTTGTCGAGGAGAATACTCTACCACCACATATACATACTTTAAAAAATGACCTTCCTCTCTCTCTTCCACCTTTTTTTAGGCTAGCAATATGAACTCATGAATTTCAAAGAAACTTAAGGTGTTATATATACTTCCACTGATAATTTTTATGATAAAATTGTCCATTATTTGGCTAGTGAGAACTCCTTAAAAGTGACTCCTGTGTTCTTTTGAAATAATTCCATTACACTTCTAAGGTTTTGGCTCTAGTCCCTGACTCCCAGACACTACTTCTGGACCCACCTGGGGACTGGGGGAACTTGTTTCTCTGAAGATAAGATCACAGGACTTGCTGGCTTTGCTACCTGCTGATGCAGAGTACAAAGGCCTTAAGTAAACATAGAAAGCAGCTCGGGAGTGGTTGCAGCAGGTCTGGGTGGGACTCAGCATTGTGCTGGCTTCAGGTGTGACACAATGCAGTCATAGTGGTGGCAGCCACAGAGGTGCTTGTGTCACACCTTCCCCAGCTTTATTTAAGTGGCTTATAACAGAGATAAGAGACTCTGTATGTTTGGAAAAAAGTAAAGGATAAGAACAACAGTATCTGCCTGGCAATCCAGATTAATCTCCTGGAATTTGTAAAATACTATCAAGGCAGTACCTCTATGAGTCTGCAAGAACCACAGTGTTACTGGGCTTAACATGCCCCTTCAAGCAGATAAAGTGTAGATCACAGCATTTGAGTCTTTCAAATATCTGGAAAGCCTTCCATAGAAGGATAGCTACAAATAAATCCAGACAGTGAAGACTACAATAAATACTAACTCTTCAATGCTGAAGAACATCAACTAGCATCAACACTGCCTAGGAAAGTATGACCTCACCAAAGGTACTAAATAAGGCACCAGGGACCAATCATGGAGAAACAAATATACCTGACCTTTCAGATGGAGATTTCAAAATAGCTGTGTTGAGGAAACTCAAAGAAGTTCAGGGTAACACAGAAAAATAATTCATGATTCTATCTGATAACAGAAATTAAATTAATTCAGAAAAATCAAGTAAAAATCCTAAAGCTAAAAAATGCAATTGGCATACTGAAGATATTTTTTTAAAATGTAGCTTGCCTACAGGATTTAGAAAATAGCATTAAAAGAGCAAAGCTAATAGTTATTGAACTTAAAGAGGAAGTAGAGAAAGTATGAGGTAGAAAGTTTATTCAGTGGCATAATAACAGATAACTTCCCAAACCGATCCATAAAGATATCAGTATTCCAGTATGCGAAGTTTATAGAAGGCCAAGCAGATTTAACCCAAAGAAGACTACTTTCAGGCATTGAATAATTAAACTTCCAGAGGACAAAGACAAAAAAGGAAGCCTAAAAGCAGAAAAATAAAATAAAATAAAATAAACAAATAACGTACAATAAAGCTCTAATGTCTGCAAGCAAGCTTTTCAGTGGAATAAGACTGGATGAGAATGGCATGAAATATTTAAAGTTCTATTAAAAAAAAAAAACCTTTTACTATGGAATAGTAACATACAGTGAAAATATTCTTCAAACATGAAGGAGAAATAAATGCTTTCTAATTCTATAAGAATGATGTGTGGTATTTTGATGCGGATTGCATTAAATCTGTAGATTGCTTTTGGCAGTGTGGTTATTTTCACAATATTGATTCTACTGATCCATGAGCATGGAATGTGTTTCCATTTGTTTGTGTCATCTGTGATATTTTTTCAGCAGTTTTGTAGTTTTCCTTGTAGAGGTCTTTTGACTCCCTGCTTAAGTAAAATCTTAAGTTGTTTTTTTGTTTTTTTTGTGGTTTTTTTTTTTTTGCAGCTGTTGTAAAAGGGGTTGCGTTCTTGATTTGATTCTCCACTTGGTAGTTGTTGGTGTATAGAAGAGCTACTGACTTGTGTACATTAATCTTTTATCTGGAAAGTTTGTTGAATTCTTTTATCAGTTTTAGGAGCTTCCAGGAGGAGTCTTTAGGATTATCAGGGTAAACACTCATATCATCAATAAACAGTGACAGTTTGACCTCTCTTTATTAATTTGAAAACCTTTTACTTTTTTCTCTTGTCTGATTACTCTGGCTAGGACTCCCAGTACTATGTTGAAGTCGAGTGGTGAGAGTGGGCATCCTTTTCTTGTTCCATTTCTCAGAGGGAATGCTTTCTACATTTCCCCATTCAGTATTATATTGGCTGTGGGTTTGTCATAGATGACATTTACTGACTTCATAGAATGAATTAGGGATGGTTCCATCATTCTGTAGCTTGTTGAATAGTGTCAAAAGAATTGGAACCGGTTCTTTGAATGTCTGATAGAATTCAGCTATGAATCCATCTGGTGCTCAACTTCTTTTTTGTTGGTAATTTTTTAATCACCATTTTAATCTCACTGCTTGTTATTGGTCTGATCAAAGTATTTAATTCTTCCTGATTTAAGCTAGGAGGGTTGAATTATTCCAGAAATTTAGCTGTCTCTTTAGGTTTTCTAGTTTATATGCATAACGATGTTTATAGTAGCCTTGAATAATCTTTCGTATTTCAGTGGTGTCACTTGTAATATTTCATTTTTCATTTCTTAGTGGGGTTATTTGGATTTTCTCCCTGGTTTTCT
This sequence comes from Callithrix jacchus, assembly GCF_049354715.1. Lineage (NCBI taxonomy): Eukaryota > Metazoa > Chordata > Mammalia > Primates > Cebidae > Callithrix > Callithrix jacchus. The sequence continues at coordinate 64,129,509 of NC_133524.1, read as the reverse complement.
GTTCCTGTGTTAGTTGCCTAAGGATAAAGGCCTCCAGGTCTTTTCATATCCCTACAATGGGCATAATCTCATTCTTTTTTATGGCTGCATAATATTCCATGGTGAATATGTACCAATTTTTATTCACTCTATCATTGATGGGCATTTAGATCGGTTCCATGTCTTTGCTATTGTGAATGGTACTGCAATGAACATACACATGCATGTATCTTTACAATAGAATAATTTATATTCCTTTCAGTGTACACCCAGTAATGGAATTTCTGGGCCAAATTATATTTCTGTCTTTAGGTCTTTGAGAAATTGCTTCACTGTCTTCCACAATAGTGAAACTAATTTACACTCACACTAACAGTGTATAAGCATTCATTTTCCTCACAATTTTGTCAATATCTTATTTTTTCCTTTAGTAGTGCCATTCTTACTAGTATGAGATGGTATCTTTGTGTGATTTTCATTTACACTTCTCTAATGATCAGTGGCATCAAGCTTTTTTTTTTTTAAATATACTTGTTTGCCATTTTTATGTCTTCTTTTGAAAAGTGTCTTTATGTTTTTTGGCCACTTTTAATGGTGTTGGTTTATTTTTCTTGTAAATTTGCTAAAGTTCCTTTCAGATGCTGGATATTACACCTTTGTCAGATACATAGTTTGCATAAACTTTCTTCCATTCTGTAGGTTATCTGCTTAGTTTGCTGATACTTTTCTTTTCTGTGCAGAAGCTCTTTAGTTTAATTAGATCCCATTTGTCAATTTTTGCTTTTGTTGCCTTTGCTTTTTTTGTGTCTTTGTCATATAATGTTTGCTCATGTGTATGTCATGAATAATATTGCCTAGTTGTTTCCAGAGATTTTATAGCTCTGGGCTTTGCATTTAAATATTTAATCCATGTTGAGCTAATCTTTGTATATGGTTTAAGAAAGGGGTCCAGTTTCAATCTTCTGCATATGGTTATCTAGTTATCCCAGCATCATTTACTGAATAGGAAATCCTTTCCCTGTTACTCGTTTTTGTCAGATTTGTTGAAGACCAGACACTTGTAGATGTGCACTCTTATATCTCAGTTCTCTGTTCTGTTCTATTGATCTGTGTGTCTGTTTTTGTACCACCACTATGCTTCTTTGTTTATTTTAGCCCAGTGGTAGAGTTTGAAGTTAGGTAGCATGATGTCTACAGATTTGTTCTTTTTGGTTATTTGGACATGTTTATGGTTCCATATTAATTTTTAAATAAATTTTTTCTAGTTCTGTGATGAATTTCAATAGTTGTTTAACTGGGAATAGCATCAAACCTATAAATTGCTTTCAGACTCCATTAACATGCAATGTCTTCACATTTGTTTGTGTCATCTCTGATTTCTTGGAGTAGTGATTTGTAGTTGTCCTCATAGAGATCTTTCACCTCCCTAGTTAGCCCTATTCCTAGGTATTTTATTCATTTTGTAGCAGTTGTAAATTGGAGTTTGTTTCTGATTTGGCTCTTGGCTTGACTATTGTTGGTGTACAGAAATGCTAGTAATTATTGAACATTGATTTTGTATACTGAGACTTTACTGAAGTTGTATATCAGCTTAAGAAGCTTTTTGGCTGTGTTTATGATGTTTATTAGATATAGGATCATGTCATCTACAAACAGGAATAGTTTAACTACCCTTATTTCTATTTGAATATTTTTGTTTCTTTTTCTTGCCTAATTGCCCTGGAAAGAAATTCCGATATAATTTTGAATAGGAGTGGTTAGAGAGGACATCCTTGTATTGGGCCAGTTTTTAAGGTGAATGTTTCCAGCTTTTACCCATTCTTTATAACGTTGGTTGTGGTTCTGTCATAGATGTCTTTTGTCATTTTGAGGCATGTTTCTTCAGTATCTAGTTCATATGGAGTTTTTAACATGAATGAATGTTTAAAAATTTTTAAATACTTTTCTGCATCTATTAAGATAATCATTTGGTTTTTGTCTTTAGTTTGGTTTATGTAATGAATCACATTGATTGATTTGCATATGTTAAACCAACCTTGCATCCCAGGGATGAAGCCTATTTGATTGTGGTGGATAAGCTTTTGGATGTACTGCTGTATTTGGTTTGCAAGTGTTTTGATGAGGATTTTTGCATTGAAGCTCATCAAGGATATTGGTATGAAGTTTTCTATTTTTGTATTTCTGCCAGGTTTTGATATCAGGGTGATGCTGGCCTCATAGAATGAGCTAGGGAGGAGTATTTCTCCTCAATTTTTAAAATTATACTTTAAGTTCTGGGGTACATGTACAGAACGTGCAGATTTGTCACATAGGTATACATGTGCCATGGTGGTTTGCTGCATCCATCCCCTGTCATCTACATTAGGTATTTCTCCTAAGGTTATCCCTCCCCAATCTCCCCACCCCCTGCTATCACTCCCCTAGGCCCCAATCCCTGACAGGCCCTGTTGTGTTACATTCCATTCCTGTGTCCATGTGTTCTCCTTGTTCAACACCCACTTATGAGTGAGAACATGTGGTGTTCATTTTCTATTCTTGTGTCAGTTTGCTGAGAATGACGCTTTCCAGCTACATCCATGTCCCTGAAAATGATATGAACTCATCCTTTTTATGGCTTCATAGAATTCCATGGTGTGTATGTGCCACATTTTCTTTATTCAGTCTATTATTAATGGGCATTTGGGTTGGTTCCAAGTCCTTGCTGTTGTAAACAGTGCCACAATAAACATACATGTGCATGTGTCTTTATAATAGAATGATTTATAATCCTTTGGATACATACCCAGTAATGGGATTGCTGGGTCAAATGGTATTTCTAGTTCTAGATCCGTGAGGAATTGCCACATTGTGTTCACAATGTTTGAACTAATTTACACTCCCACCAACAGTGTAAAAGCATTCCTATTTCCCCACATCCTCTCCAGCATCTGTTGTATCCTCATTTTTCAATGATCACCATTCTAACTGGCATGAGATGGTATCTCAATGTAGTTTTGATTTGCGTTTCTCTAATTATCAGTAATCATGGGCTTTTTTCATATGTTTGCTGGCTGCACATATCTATTCTTTTGAAAAGTGTCTGTTTATATCCTTCCCCTACTTTTTGATGAGGTTTTTAATTTTTTTCTGTAAATTTGTTTAAGTTCTTTGTAGATTCTGGATGTTAGCCCTTTGTCAGATGAGTAGATTGTAAAACTTTTTTCCCATTCTGTTGGTTGCCAGTTCACTCCAATGATAGTTTATTTTGCTGTGCAGAAGTTTTTAAGTTCAATTATATCCCATTTTGTCTATTTGGCTTTTGTTGCCAATGCTTTTGTTATTTTAGTCATGAAGTCCTTGTCTATGCCTATGTCCTGAATGCTATTGCCTAAGTTTTCTTCTAGGGTTTTTATAGTGTTAGGTCTCATGTTTAAAACTTTATTCTGTCTGGAGTTAATTTTTGTATAAGGTATAAGGAAGGGGTCTTGTTTTAGCTTTCTGCATATGGCTAGCCTGTTTTACCAATACCATTTATTAAAAAGGGAATACTTTCCGCATTGTTTGTTTTTGTCAGGTTTGTCAAAGATCAGATGGTTGTAGATGTATGGTGTTAATTCTGAGGCCTCTGTTCTGTTCCATTGGTCTATATCTTTGTTTTGGTACCAGTACTATGCTGTTTTGATTACTATAGCCTTCCCTAGTTTTTTAGTTGTTATGCTAGGTTTTTAACTTGAGATATTTCTAATTTTTTGATGTGGGTATCTAGTATTATAAATTTTCCTCTTAATACTGCCTTATCTGTGTCCCAGAGAATCTAGTATGTTGAATCTTTGTTCTCATTAGTTTCAAATAACTTCTTGATTTCTGCCTTAATTTTATTACATATCCAAATGTCATACATGAGCAGATTATGCAATTCCCATATAATTGCATGATTTTGAGCAAATTTCTTAGTCTTTATTTCTAATTTGATTTTGCTGATAACCAAGAGACTGTTATCAGTTTGGTTCTTTTGTATTTGATAAGGATTTTTATACTCCTGATTATGTAATCAGTCTTAGTGTAAGTGCCACGTGGTGAAGCAAACAAAGTATATTCTGTTGGTTTTGGGTGAAGAATTCTGTAGATATCTGTCAGTTCAACTTGATTCAGTGTTGAGTTTATGTCCTGAATGCCTTGTTAATTTTCTGTCTCAGTGATATATCTAATATTGTCTTTGGGTTGTTAAAGTCTTTCACTATTATTGCGTGGAAGTCTAAGTCTATCTGAAGATCTCTAAAAACTTTCTTTATAAATCTGGGTGCTCCTGAGTTGGGTGCATATATATTTAGAATAGTAAGAGTGCCTTGTTTAATCAACGCTTTACCATTATGTAATGCCCTTATTTGTCTTTTTAAAAATGTTGATTTAAAGTCTGTTTTGTGAACAACTCATATGGTAAATTCTGCTTTTTTCTCTTTCCCATTTGCTTGGTAGATTTTTCTCCATACTTTTATTTTGAGCCTATGTATGTCATTGCATGTGAAATGGGTCTCTTGAAGACAGCACACCATTTGTTTTGGTTCTTCATCCAACTTACCACTCTGTGTCTTTTAATTAGGGCATTTAGTCCATTTACATTTGAGGTTATTATTAATATGTGTGGATTTTATCCTGTCATTATGATGTTAGCCGGTTATTTTACAGACTTGTTTATGCCATTGCTTTATAGTGTTACTGGTCTGCATACTTCAGTGTGTTTTTGCAGTGGCTGATTATTTTCTTTCATATTTAGTGCATCCTTCAGAAGTCTTTGTAAGGCAGTTTGGTGGTAACAAATTTTCTCAGCATTTGTTTGTCTGAAAGGATCTTATTTCTCCTTCATTTATGAAGTTTACTTTGACTGGACATAATTTTCTGGGTTGGAATTTCTTTTATTTAAGTATGTTGAATATTGGCCCCCAATCTCTTCTGGCTTGTAGGATTTCTGCTGAGAAATCTGCTGTTAGTCTAATGGGCTTCTCTTTGTAGGTGACCCATCCTCTCTCTTTGGTTGCCTTTAACAGTTTTTTCTTTCATTTTGACCTTGGAGAATCTAATGATTATGTGTTTTGCAGATGATCCTCTTGTAAAGTATCTTACTAATTTTCTCTAGATTTCCTGAATGTGAACCTTGGCACCTCTACCTAGGTTGGGGAAGTTCTTATGGATGACATCCTAAAATATGTTTTTCAAGTTGGTTCCATTCTCCCTACCTCTTTCAGGTATACCAATCAGTTATAGATTTGGTCTCTTTACATAATCTCATATTTCTCAAAGAGCTTGTTTATTCCATTTAATCTTTTAGTCTATTCTTGTCCACTTGCTTTATTTCAGAAAGCCAGTCTTCAAGTTCTGAAATTATTTTCTCCACTTGGTCTATTCTGCTATTAATACTTGTGATTGCATTATAAAATTCTTATAGTGTGTTTTTAAGCTCTATCTGCTTTGCTATATTCTTCTTTATACTGGCTATTTTGTCTGTAATCTCCTGAAATGTTTTATTATAACTTTTAGCTCCATTGTATTTTGTTACAATGCACTCCTTTAGCTCAGTAATGTTCATTGCTATCCATATTCTGAAATTCTACTTCTGTCATTTCAGCTATCTCAGCTTCAGCCTGGTTCCCAACTCTTGCTAGAGAGGTAATGTGGTTATTTGGAGAAAAAAGGGCACTATGACTATTTGAGTTTTCAGTGTCCTTGCACTGATTCTTTCTTGTTTTGTGAGCTTATCTATCTTTAATTATTGAGGTTCCTTCACTTTGAATTTTTTAAATCAATCTGAGCATTTTTTTGTAGGACTGTTGCAGTTTTCTGGGTGTCTGCTCCAGTTTCTAGTCACCTTGGGTTTTCCAGTACCTAGAGATATCACCAATGAAGGCTGTAAAACAGCAAAGATGGTAGCCTGCATCTTCCTATGAGAACTCCATCCCAGGGAAGTATGAACCTGTGGTCAGCATGAATTCACCTGTGGGAGGTGGCGGGAGACCTGAGATGAAAGTTTATTCTCAGTGAGTAGGAATGCAATTGAGGTCCCACTTAAAGAAGCAGTCTAGCCATGTTTTTGTAGAGCAACTATTCTGTGCTGGGGTACTGCTTCTACTCCAGGTGGCTTGGATCCCCCAAAGTCCACAGGTTAAAATAAGTAAGTTACCCAAACAACAAATATTGGTAGATAATTTCTACCTTTGGGATCTCTGTCTCATGGATAATTCAAATCTCTGTTGGCCAGAGAACACTGGTGGGGGTGGCTGGAGGCCCAGGTTAGAAGGTCCCCCCCTCTAAGGAGGAAGAAACTGGGGACTCACTTAAAGAAACAATAATCTGGCCACACTTTGGTAGAGTAACTGTGCTATGCAGGGGAATCCCTTCCACCCCTGGTCAGTTTGAACTCTCCAATGCCCACATAGCAGAATGGCTGAGTTGCCCAAACAGCAAAGATGGTGGTTTGCCTCTCCCCCTGGATTCTCCAACACTGCTGCCAGTGGCTGGCTGGAATCTCAAGCCAGTGGGTCATATCCTATGAGGTGCTGTGGAGATGGAGCCCAGAGATGTGACTTGATCACCTGTGTTCAGCCTCTTTCCTAGGGGTATAAACAGAAGTCTAATCTCTTACTTTGCCAGAGTTGCCATTACTTTTGCTGGGAAGCCCTGAGCCAGAGTATCTGATGGTCCTACATCTCCATGTGTGCCTGAGTGGCTGCTCTGCTGAGACTCCACATAGCTCTGTGTGTCAGGCTGAAGGCCCTGACAGAATAGGTTCACAGGGGGACTGAGACATCAATCACCACCTGTGGAGGTCTGTCCTGCAGACCCTGACTCAGCAAGGGATGAATAAATGCACTGATACACACAGTACAGTGATTTGAATGGGTTAGGGATGATTGCCAACTGCTTTCAGAGGGCAATTGCAACTAACTCACCACCACTCCCTGCTTCTCCTCACGTTTAATCAGTATAAGTTGAATAACAGAGGTTCTAAGTGAATATGCCTAAGGATAACTAACATGGTTAAAAGAGTGCTTTTACAAATGATAAAAGGTCTTGGTTCTGGGGCCCAGAATAAACAACATTAACAGTTAATTTCCCTCTGACCTCCCCTGAGAGGGTTATCTAGCACAAAGTTTACATGAGTAAACAAATTAGAGTAGGGACAAAGGAATGTGAGGTAAACAGACTTAACTGGGAAAACTTTTATTATCCCAATGTTTACTCTATGACTTAATGCTCCAACATAATAACTGGCTGCCTTCAGCCCACTCCCTAAGTTAGTAAAAACCTTTCAGCCTTCCAAAAGGTTAGAGACTATATCTTATAACCTTTTCCTAGTATTTCCCTTAATATTTTGCCAGCGACCCCTAGTGTATCTCAGCAGGGGACCTCCTGACCCAAGGGTTGCAAATATTCATGGGAGAAGAATGGCTTCTGGGAGAAACACACTCACTCACTGCTTCCCTGGGTTGGGGAGATTCTCTTGTCTCCATGTTGCTCTCACATAGGCTGTTTTGTCCTTCCTTGCTTTTTCTCCATTCTCACCAGGTTGAGTTGTTTCCTTGATCAGTCACAATGTAGTCACAATGTGAGTATCTTGATGTTTCAGTGGAAGGTGCTGTATTTACTCTCCTCTTTTATTCTCTTTGTAAGAGCCACTCACCCTAGTTTCTAGTCAGCCACTTTGACCACTCCTCCCAATACTTTTAAATATATATGCAATCAACACTGGAGCACCCAGATATAAAAAGGAAATTTTATTGCAGCTCAAGAGAGAAATAAACGCAATATAACAAAATCTGAGACTTCAACAATCTACTTTCAACATGGACAGATCTTCCAGACAGAAAATCAACAAGGAAATATTAGACTTAATCTGCACTATGGACAAAATGAATCTAATAGATATGTTTAAAATATTTCATCTAGGAACTGCAAAATACACATTTTTTTCTCAGAGCATGAATCATTCTCAAGCATAGACCATATATTAGGTAAAAAAAATTAAAAATTAAGATAATCAAAAAATTGAAATAATATGAAACACCTTATATGACTACAATGGAAAAAACTAGAGGTGAATAACAAGAGGAATTTTGGAAACTATGCAAATACCTGGAAACTATACAATATGCTTTTACATGACCAGTAAGTCAATGTAGAAATTTAGAAGGACATTGAAAAATTTGTTGAAACAAATAATAATGGAAACACAATGTACCCAGACCTGTGGGATACCACAAAGGCAGTACTAAGAGGGAAAATTATAGCTATAGGTGCCTACATTAAAAAAGGGAAAAACTGCAAATGAAAGATCTAATGATGCATCTTAAAGAACTGAAAAAACAAAACCAATCAAACCCATGGAGAAAAGGAAATCATAAAGATCAGAGCTTAAATAAAAGAAATTGAAATTAAAAAAAATCTCACACAAAGAGCAATGAAATAATATGCTTTTTTAAATAAGTTAAACAACATTGACAAAACTGTAGCCAGACTATCTAAGAAAAAAGAGAGGAGACTCAAGTAAAATCAGAAATGAAAAAAAAGAAAAAGACATAACAACTAATGGTGCAGAAATTCAAAAGATAATTAGTGGCCACTATTAACATCTGTACACCAATGAACTAGAAAATCTAGAAGAAATTAATACATTTCTAGGTATATACAACCTATCAAGATTGAACCAAGAAGAAATCAAAAACCTGAAAACACCTGTAAGAAGTAATGGGATTGAAGATGTAATAAAATGTTTTCCAGTAAAGGAAAGCCTGGAACTTGATGATTCTACCAAATGCTTAAAGATGAACTAGTATTAATTCTACTAAAATTTTTCTGAAAAATAAAGAAAAAGGGAAAACTTCCAAATTCATTCTTTAGTCTAGTATTACCCTGATAACAAAACCAAAGACATATTAAAAACACAAAAACAAAAAACTACAGGCCAATGTTTTCAATAAATATTGATACAGAATTTCTCAACAAAATACTAGCAAACAAAATTCAAGGATACATCACAAAGATTACTCATCATGATCAAGTTAAATGTATCCCTGTGATACAAGGATGGTTCAACATAGTCAAATCAATGTGATACATCATATCAACAGGATGAAGAATAAAAATGATATGATTATTTCAATTAATGATGAAAAAGCTTTTAATAAAACTTGACATTCTTTCATAATAAAAACTTTTAAAAAACTTAAAATAGAAGTTGCATACCTCAACATAATAAAAGCCATATATAACAGATCCACAGATACTGTCATACTCAGTGAGGAAGAACCAAAAACTTTTCTCTAAAATTTGGAATATGACAAGGATGCCCATTGTTACCACTCTTGTTAAGCATATTACTGGAAGACCTAACTTGTGCAATTAGATGAAAGACAAAAAGTAAATCCAAATTAAAAAGGAAGAAGCCAAATTATTCTTGTTTGCAGATGATATAATTTCATTTTTGTATAATCTCATATTTTTTTAAAAGAAATCCTAAAGATTCCACAAAAAAAATTATAAAACACTGAGAGAGGATACTGAAGATAATACCAAAAAAATCTGAAAATATTTTATGTTCTTGGATTGAAAGAAACAGTATTGTAAAAATGTCTCTACTACCCAAAGCAATCTTCAGATTCAATGCAATTCTTATTAAAATCCCAATGACATTCTCTACAAAAATAGAGAAAATACCCTAATATTTATATAAAACAATAAAAGTCATAGAATAACCAAAGCTAACATGAGTAAAAAGAACGAAATAGGATGAATAAGGTTACCTGAGTTCAAATTACACCACAGAGTTATAATAATCAAAACAGCATGGTACTGACATAAAGACAGACAAATAGACCAATGGAACAGAATAGAGAATCCAGAAACAAATCTGCACACCTACAGTGAACATTTTTTTTTTAAATAAAGTTGCCAAGAACATACACTGAGACAAAGACACTCTATTCAATAAGTGGTGCTGGGAAAACTGGATATTCATATCCAGAAAATTAAAAATACACCCATATATCTCACCATATAGGAAAAAAATTAAAATGGATCAGAAATTTAAACCTAATACCTCATACTATAAAAATACTACCAGAAAACTTTGGGGAAATACTCCACAACATTGGCATGGACAATAATTTCTTGAGCAATACCTCAGAAGCATAGGCAACGTAAGACCAAATGGACAAATGGGATTATATGAAGTTTAAAAGCTTCTGCACAGCAAAGTATACAATAAACAAAGTGAAGAGATGACCCACAGAATAGTTTAACATATTTGCAAAATACTAATCTCACAAGGGATCAATAACCAGAAAAGTATAAGGAACTCAAATATGTCTATAGAAAAAAATCTAATAATCCAATCAACAAAATAAGCAAAAGATTTGAAAATACATGTCTTAAGAGAAGACATACAAATAGAGACAGGTATAAGAAAAGAGGGTTAGCATCACTTATTACCAGAGAAATGAAAATCAAAACTACACTGAGATGTCATATCATTCCAGTTAGAATGACTTATATCCAAAAGATAGGTAATACCAAATGCTGGCGAGGACAGGGAGAAAAGGGAATGCTCTTACAGTATTGGTGGAGAGTAAATTAGTACAATCACTATGGAGAACAGTTTCAATGTTTTTCACAAAACTAAGAATTGAGCTCATAGGATTCAACAATCTCACTGCTGGGTATATACCCAAAAGAAAGCAAATTCATATATCAAACAAATATGTTTCAATATATCAATCCTATGTTTGTTGCAGCACTATTTACAATAGTTTAGATTTGGAAGCAACCTAAATGTCTATCGACAGATGAATAGAGAAAGAAAATGTGGTACATATGCGCAATAGAGTACTATTCATCCATAAAATTGAATGTGATCCAATTATTTGCAACAACATGAATAGAATTGGAGATTGTTATGTTAAGTGAAATACACGAGGCACAGAAAGAAAGACAAACATAATCTGTTGTCACTTACTTGTGGAAGCTAAAAAATCAAAACTGTTTAACTCATGGACATAGTAGAAAGAGGATGACTAGAGCCTGGAAATAGTAATGGGAGGCTGGAGGAAAGTGGGGATGGTTACTGGGTATAAAACATAGTTAGAAAGGATAAAAAAGACATGCTGTTTGATAACACAACAGGGTAACTATTATCAATAATAACTTAATCATATATTATAAAATATATTAAAGAATGTAATCTGATTTTTTAGCTCAAAAGATAAATGTTTGAGAGGATGGATATCCCATTCTCCATGATGTGCTTCTTTCACATTGCATGCCTGTATCAAAATATCTCTTGAACTTTACAAACATATACACCTACTACATACCTACACATAAAAAAACGAAAAAGGATTGAATTAAAAAATCAAAATATGGAACTACCATATGATATAATAATTCTACTCACAGGTATATATCCAAAAGAAAATAAATCAGTTTATAGAAGAGATAGCTTTCATGTTTATTGCAGCACTATTCACAATAGCCAAGATATGGAATCAATCTTTCCATCAATTTATGCATGAATAAAAATATTTGGTATATATGCACAATGGAATATTATTCATCCATAGAATAATACTAATCATGACATAGAAATTCTGTCATTTGCAGCAACATGGACGACTTGAAGGATATTATGCTTAGCAAAATAAGCCAGGCACAGAAATACAAATATCAAATTTAGTCATCTTATATGTGAGAGCTAAAAAAATATTTTAGTTATGGGGATAGAGAATAAGGGATGGTTAGCAGGGTCTGGGCAGGGTGTAGTGTAAAGGGAAAGGTGAATAAAATATGGTTAATGGGTAGAAAAATAGAAGGATAAGATCTGGTGTTTAGTAGCATAACATGGCTAGTATAATTAACAATAATTGAGTGTATAGTTCAAAATAACTAAAAGCATAATTTGAATGTTTTTCTAAAATGAAGAAATGACACATTTTTGAAGTGATGGATACCTCAGTTACCCTAATTTGATTATTGCACATTGTATGCTTGTATTAAAATATCACATATACATCACAAATGTGTATAACTATTACATATACAAAATAGTTGTAATTTTATAAATAAAAATAAATGCTGGAAGATTCCAGTTCCTAGATTGAGCACTCTTTCTAGCCTATGGCCAGCTTCTTTCTCTCTAGTCTCTCTTCTTGTTCTCATAAGATCACTAATCCTATCAATAACTCATCTTAACTGAATTATTTCCTAAAGTCCCCACCTTCAAATACCATCACATTGGGGGTAAGGGTTTCAACGTTTGAATTTGGGAGACATAAATATTCAGTCCATAATATCATATAATATTCCATTTCATGAATTTATCACATTTGTTTCTCTATTAATCAATTGATGGACAAATCACTGGGAAGTTCAAACTGGTCAGAGACCATGGCACCTCAGCAAGACCTCTGCAGGCAAACTGTGTCTCACTCACTATACTCACTCCTCGCTGGGCAGGGCATCTCTGAAACAAGGCAGCAACCCATTGGGGACTTATAAATAAAGCCCCCACCTTCCCAGGACAGAGCACCTGAGAAAATGGGTGGTTGTGGGTACAGCTTCAGCAAACTTAAATGTCCCTGCCTGGCAGCTTTAAAGAGAGAAGCATGTCTCCCAGAACAGTTTTCAAGCACTGATAAGGAACAGACTGCCTCCTGAAGTGGCACCATGACCCCCATGTATACTGATTGGGAGGCAACTCCCAGCAAGTGTTGACAGATACCTCATACAAGAGAACTCTGGCAAGCATCTGGTGGGTACCCCTCTGGGGAAAATCTACAAGAGAAATGAACAGGCAGCAATCTTTGCTGTTCTGCAGCCCCTTCTGGTGATTCCCATGCAAGCAGGGTTTGGAGTGGACCTCCAGCAAACTTCAGCAGACCTGCAGCAGAGGGGCCTGACTACTAGAAGAAAAACTAACAAACAGAAAGAAATAGTTTCAACATCAACAGAAAAGATGTCCACTCAGACCCCATTCAAAAGTCACCAATTTCAAAGACCAAAGGTAGAAAATTTACAAAGATGAGAAGAAACCAGCACAAAAAGACTGAAATTGCCAAAAAGCAGAATGCCTCTTCTTGAAGGAATCACAACTCCTCTCCAGCAAGAGAACTAAACTGGATGGAGAAGGGTTTGAAGAATTGACAGAAGGATTCAGAAGGTGGGTAATAACAAACTTCTCTGAACTAAAGGAGCATGTTCTAACCCAATGCAAGGAAGCTAAGAACCTTGAAAAAATAGTTAGATGAAATGCTAACAAGTATAAAGAGTGTAGAGAAGTACATATACCATCTGATGGAGCTAAAAAAACACAGCACGAGAACTTCGTGAATCATACACAAGTTTCAATAGCCAAATGGATCAAGCAGAAGAAAGGATATCAGAGATTGAACATCAACTCAATGAAATAAAGTGAGAAGATAAGATTATAGAAAAAGGAGTGAAAAGAAATGAACAAAGCCTCCAAGAAATATGGAATTATGTGGAAAAAAAACCCAGATCTACATTTAATTGGTGTACCTGAAAGTGATGGAGAATGCAACCAACTTAGAAAACACTCTTCAGGATGTTATCCTGAAGAACTTCCCCAACCTGGCAAGGCAGGCCAACATTCAACTTTGGGAAATACAGAGAACACCACAAAGATATTCCTTGAGAAGAGCAACCATGAGACCACATAATAAACCCTGGTCAGATTCACCAGGGTTGAAACGAAGGAAAAAAAATGCTAAGGGCAGCCAGAGAGAAAGGTCAAGTTACCCACAAAAGGAAGCCTATCAGACTCAGAATGGATCTCTCAGCAGAAACCCTATAAGCCAAAAGACAGTGGGGGCCAGTATTCAATATCCTTAAAGAAAAACAAATTTCAACCCAGAATTTGAGTTTGTTCCATGCCTTTGTTATTGTGAATAGTGCTGCAATAAACTTACATGTGCATGTGTTTATATAGTAGAATGATTTATATTCCTTTCGGTATATACCCAGTAAAGAGATTGGAGGGTCAAATGTCCAATGTTATTTCTGGTTCTAGATCCTTGAGAAATAGCCATACTGTCTTTCACAATGGTTGAACTAATTTACATTTCCACCAACAGTGTAAAAGCATTTCTATTTCTCCACAGCCTTTCTGGAATCTATTGTTTCCTGATTTTTTAATAATCACATTCTGACTGGTGTGAGATGGTATCCCATTGTGGTTTCATTTACATTTCTCTGATAATCAGTGATGTTGAGCATTTTTTTTTAAAACTTAGCCTTGCCCTGTCACCAGGCTGGAGTACAGTGGTGCTATCTCAGCTCACTGCAACCTCCACCTCCTGGGTTCACATGATTCTCTTACCTTATCCTCATGAGTAGCTGGGACTACAAGTGTGCACCACTATGCCCAGCTAATTTTTGTATTTTTTAGTAGAGAAGGAATTTCATTATGTTGCCAGGATAGTCTTGATCTCTTGACCTCATGATCTGCCTGCCTCAGCCTTCCAAAGTAGATGAGCATTTTTTTCATATGTTTGCTGGCAACATAAATGTCTTCCTTAGAGAATTTTCTGTTTATATGCTTTGCCCACTTTTCGGTAGGGTTGTTTGTCTTTTTCTTGCAAATATATTTAAGTTTCTTGTAAATTTTGCATATTAGACCTTTGTCAGATTGGTAAATTATAAAAATGTTCTTACATTCAGTAGGTTGTCTGTTTACTCTGATGATAGTTTCTTTTGCTGTGCAGAAACTCTTTAGTTTCATTAGATACAGTTTGTCAATTTTGGCTTTTGTTGCAATTGCTTTTGGCATTTTTGTCATGAAGTCTTTTCCCATGCCTATGTTCTGAATGGTATTACCTAGGTTTTCTTCTAGAGATTTATGGTTTTGGGGTTTTACATATAAGTCTTTAATCCATCTTGATTTAAGTTTTGTAGAAGATGTAATAAGGAAGGGGTCCAGTTTCAGTTTTTAGCATGTGGCTCATTTTTCTGCATGTGGATAGCTAGTTTTCCCAACATCATTTACTGAAAAGAGATCCTTTCTTCATTTCTTTTTTTTCAAGTTTGTCAAGATGGGATGGTTGTAGATGTGTGGCGTTATTTCTAAAGTGTCTGTTATGATCTGTTTGTCTCTATGTCTGTTTTGGTATCAGTACCATGCTGTTTTGGTTACTATCGCTTTGTAGAATAGTTTGAAGTCAGGTAGTGCAATGCTGCCAGCTTTGCTCTTTTTGCTTAGTATTGTCTTGACTATACAGGGTCTTCTTTGATATAAAATTTAAAATATATTTTTTAATTCTGTGAAGAATGTCAATGATAGTTTGATGGGAATAACATTGAATCTATAAATTACTTTGGACACTATTGCATTTTTATTATATTGATTCTTCTTATCCATGAGGATGGAATGTTTTTCCACTTGTTTGTATCCTTTCTTATTTCCTTGAACAGTGGTTTGTCGTTCTCCTTGAAGAAGTTTCTCCCATCCCCTTTAAGTTGTATTTCCTAGGTATTTTATTCTCTTTGTAGCAATTGTGAATGAGAGTTCACTCATGATTTGACTCTCTGCTTTCGATTTTTGCACATTGATTTGGTATCCTGAGTCTTTGCTGAAGTTACTTATCAGTTCAAGAAATTTTTTGGATGAGATAATAGGGTTTTTATTTCATTTATTTTCTTTTTTTTTTTTTTTTGGTGATCAAATTTATTAAAGTTATGCTAAATTTACTTTTAAAGAACCATGCCAATACATTGCACATTTTAAAGGTATCAAAGTAAATTGCAAAATGAAAACACTCAATTCTGAACATATAAGTCAAAATTATAAAAAGTTCTTATTATTTTGAGATATGTTCCATTGATACCTAGTTTATTGAGAGTTTTTAGCATGAAGGGCTGTTGAATTTTGTCAAAGGCCTTCGCTGCATCTTTTGAGATAATCATGTGGTTTTTGTCTTTGGTTCTGCTTATGTGATGGGTTATATTTATAGATTTGCATATGTTGAATCAGCTTTGCATACCAGGGATGAGGCCAACTTGATCATGATGGATAAGCTTTTTGATGTGCTGTTGGATTCGGTTTGCCAGTATTTTATTGAGGATTTTTACATCAATATTCACCATGGGTATTGGCCTGAAATTTATTTTTTAGCTATGTCTTTGCCAGGTTTTGGTATCAGGATGGTGTTGGTCTCATAAAATGAGTTAGGGAGAATTCCTTCTTTTTCTATTGTTTGGAATACTTTCAGAAGGTATGGTACCAGCTCCTATTTGTATCTCTGGTAGTTTGGCTGGCCCTGGACTTTTTTTGGTTGGTAGGCTATTAATTGCTGCCTCAACTTCATCCCTTGTTATTGGTCTATTCAGGGATTCAACTTCTTCCTGGTTTGGTCTTGGGAGTGTGTAAGTGTTCAGGAATGTATCGATTTCTTCTAGATTTACTGGTTTATTTGCATAGAGGTGTTTGTAGTAATCTCTGATGGTAGTTTGTATTTCTGTGGGATTGGTGGTGATATACTCTTTATCATTTTCATTGCATTTATTTGATTCTTCTCTCTTTTCTCCTTTATTAGTCTGGCTAGTGGTCTATCTATTTTGTTTGATGTTTTTGAAAAACCAGATCCTCTATTTATTGATTTTTTGAAGGGCTTTTTGTGTCTTTATTTCCTTCAGTTATGCTCTAATGTTAATTATTTATTGTCTTCTGCTACCTTTTGAATTTGTTTCATCTTGTTCCTCTAATTCTTTTAATCATGCTGTTAGGTTGTCAATTTTAGATCTTTACTCCTTTTACTTGTGGCCATTCAGTGCTATAAATTTCCTTGTAGACAATACTTTGAATGTGTCCCAGAGATTCTGGTATGTTGCATCTTTTTCTCATTGGTTTTAAAGAACATCTTTATTTTTGCCTTTATTTTATTATTTATCCAGTAGTCATTTAGGAGCATGTTGTTCAGTTTCCATGTAGTTGTGCCATTTTGAGTATCTTAATCCTCAGTTCTAATTTGATTGCAATGTGATCTGAGAGAGTGTTATGATTTATATTCAGGACATAGTGGCAGGCACCTGTAGTCCCAGCTACTCAGGAGGCTGAGGCAGGAGAATTGCTTGAACCTGGGAGGTGGAAGTTGCAGTGAGCCAAGATCGCACCACAGCACTCCAGCCTGGATGACTGAGTGAAACTCCATCTCAAAAAACAACAGCAAAAACAGAATCAACTCAAGATAGATTAAAGACTTAAATGTAAAACCTAAAAGCATGAAAACTCTGAAAGATTAGCTAGGAAATACAATTCTGAACATGCTATCTGGCAAAAAGTTTATGACAAAGGTACCAAAAATTGACAAATGGGATCCAATTAAACTAAAGAGTCTCTGCACAGCAAAATAAGCTATCAACAGAAAAAAAAAACCCTACAGAATGGGAGAAAATATTGGCAAACTTGTATTTGACAAAGGTGTAATATCCGGAATATATAAGGAACTGAAATTAAAATGCAAAACAAAAACAAAACAAAAAGTAACCTCATTAAATGTAGGCAAAGGATATGATCAGATCCTTTTCAAAAGAAGAAATACATGTGACAAATAAGCATATAAAAAAATGTTCAACATCACTAATTATTGGAGAAATGCAAATTAAAAGCACAGTGAGATACCATCTCACATCTTTCAGAATGGCTATTATAAAAAAGTCAAAAAATAACAGGTACTGGTGAGGTTGCAGAGAAAAGGGAACATTTATATGCTATTGGCAGGAATGTAAATTGGTTCAACCACTGTAGATAGCAATGTAATGATTCCCAGGGGAACTTAAAACTGAATTACCGTTTGACCCATCAATCCCATTATTTGGTATATGGCTGAAGAAATAGTAATCACTCTATCATAGAGACACATGCATGCATATGTTTATTGCAGCACTATTGACAATAGCAAAGACATGGAATCAACCTAAATGCCCATCAGACTTAGAGTGGATAAAGAAAACGTGGTACGTATACAGCATGGAATACTCTGCTGTCATGAAAAATGAATGAAATTTTGTTTATTGCAACAACATGGATAAAGCTGGAGGCTATTATTCTAATGAAATTAACCAGTAAAAGAATATCAAATACTGCATGTTCTCACTTACAAGTTGGAACTAAATGAGAACACATAGACAGAAATAAAGAAGAACAACAGACATCAGTGCCTACTTAAGGCTGGAGAGTAGGATAAGGGAGGAGAATCAAAAAACTACCTATGAAATACTGCAGTTATCACCTGGGTGATGAAATAATGTGTACTCCAAGCCCCCATGATGTGCAGTTTACCTACATAACAAACCTGCACATGTCCCCCAATCCTAAAAGTTTTTTAAAACCCTGAAAAATCATACTTCAATTTTTTTGACACAGTGCAAAAGATTATTCATCTCTTATCCTAGCCTAGCTTTGTAATCTCTCCTGCTATTCAAATCTACCATTTTTAAAATGTGAGCTACTTGATTCCAGGGATTAGCATTCTTTTCACTTCTGTTCTCCTAACACCTAGAATAGTACTTGGAATCTAATTATGCCTCGATTAATATGTTTAATGAACAAATAAATAACTATAGTACATTTGAGTATGTTAATTAATGGAGATACTCAACTCAGAAGGTAACTGGAGAAATAAATAATGCTCTCTAGGCCTGTGGCATATATTTGGTATTTAACACATGCCAATTTTCTTTTCTTTTTAAAAATTTATTTACTATACTTTAAGTTCTGGGGTACATGTTCAGATTGTTCAGGTTTGTTACATAGGTATACACATGCCATGGTGGTGGTTTGCTGCATTCATTGCCCCATTATCTGCATTAGGTATTTCTCTTCATGCTATCTCTCTCCAATTCCCCAAGCCCCTGCCATTTCTCCCCTAGCCCCCCACTCCCTAGGTCCAGGTGTGTGATATTCCCCTCCCTGCATCCATGTGTTCTCATTGTTTAGCACCCTCTTATGAGTGACAACATGCAGTGTTTGGTTTTCTGTTCTTGCCTTAGTTTGCTGAGAATGATGGTTCCCAGTATCATCCATGTCCCTGCAAAGGACATGAATTGATCCTTTTTTATGGCTGCATTGTATTCCATAGCATACATGTGCCACATTTTCTTTATCCAGTCTATCATTGATGGGTATTTGGGTTGGTTCCAAGTCTTTGCTATTGTAAACAGTGCTGCAATAAACATAGGTGTGCATTGGTGTGAGGTGGTATCTTAGTGTAGTTTTGATTTGCATTTCTCTAATGTCCAGTAATGATGAGCTTTTTATTCACATCATCACTGGCTGCATAAAGGTCTTCTTTTGAAAAGTATCTCTTCATATTCTTTGCCTACTTTTTGATAGGATTGTTTGCTTTCAACTAGTTTATTGAGTTTTTAGCATAAATGGCTGTTGAGTTATGTCAAAGACCTTCTCTGCTTCTATTGAGATAATCATGTGGTTTTTGTCTTTGGTTCTGTTTATGTGGTGAATTTATGTTTACAGATTTGCATATATTGAACCAGCCTTGCATCCCTGGGATGAAGCCAACTTGATCATGATACATAAGCTTTCTGATGTGCTTTGGATTCAGTTTGCCAGTATTTTATTGAAGATTTTTGCATCAATGTTCATCATGAATATTGTCCTGAAATTTTCTATTTTGGTTGTGTTTCTGCCAGGTTTGGGTGTCAGGATGATGTTTGTCTCATAAAATGAGTTAAGGACGATACCTTCTTTTTGTATTGTTTGGAATAGTTTCAGAATGATTAGTACTAGCTTTTCTTTGTTCGTCTGGTAGAATTTGACTGTGAACCCATCTGGACTTGAACTTTTTTTGGTTAGTAGGCTATTCATTATTGGAGCCACTTCAGACCCTTTTATTAGTCTAGTCAGGGATTCACCCTCTTCCTGGTTTAGTCTTGGGAGGGTGTAAGTGTCCAGGTATTTATCCACTTCTTCTAGATTTACTGGTTTATTTGCATAGAGGTGTTTGTAGTAATCTCTGATGGTAGTTTGTATTTCTGTGGGATCGATGGTGATATCCCCTTTATCATTTTTTATTTCATCTGTTTGAATCTTCACTCTTTTATTTTTTGTTAGTCTGGCTAGCAGTCTATCTATTTTGTTGATGTATTTGAAAAACTAGCTCCTGGATTTATTAATTTTTGAAGCGTGTTTTTTTTATTTCTATCTCCTTCAGTTCTGCTTTGATTTTGGTTATTTCTTGTCTTCTGCTGACTTTTTAATTTGTTTGATCTTGCTCCTCTAGTATATTTAATCATGATATTAGGGTGTCAATTTTATATATTTCCTTGCTTCTCTGGCAGGCATTTAGTGCTATAAATTTCCCTGTAGGCACTGCTTTAAAAACACATGCCAATTTTATTCTTTTAGTATCAGGTAAAATGTCCAGAAAGTTCGATATTCCATACTCTAAAGGATACCTTGTTTGATTATAATTTAACTCTGTCTTTAATCATTTTGAAATTCAAGCTTGCTTTAAAAAAATTGACCTAGGTAGATTATTTCTGCATTGTTTGTAAAACTGCCATTCAAGACAGCATAATAATATTGAATGGCATATAGTAATGACTGGCCAGAAAACTAAATCTGCACAGAGAAGCTTTCCTCTCCTGTTGGAATGGTAGCTTCTTTTCATTAGTAAAATGTCCTGTGCCTTGTCACATTATCCCTTTGTTTTAGCTGTTTAAGTGCTCACAGCTATCTCAGTGTTTCCACTATTATTAGCTCACTCTCTTTTCTCTTTTCACTATTACATTCTCTTTCTTTCACTTACAATAAATATTTGTTTTTTCTCTGTATTTTCTTGTAAGCTGCCTAAAATTCTTTTTGTAAGCAGGCAGGTAGTAAATAAAGGGATTAATATTACTGATGCATTGAATTTACTGATCAGCTCTTTTAACAGTATAAGACCCACCACATTCTAGGTCAATACAAATTGATAAGGAATAGATGAAGACCTAACATTATCCCTTAAGCTAAAGTCCATTTTGAGATTTGCAGCAGCATCTCATTAGAAGCAGTTCACACAGGGAGACCTTGACCTAGTGGGAATTCTGAAACTTTTGAGTGCTGGCCACCAATTCCGATTCCTATGAGCCTTGAAGTTCAGAACAGTGGTATGTATGGAGGCAATGGATATTTCAGGGAGTAGGCTTGAAAACCGTGGGCATCAGGGCTACCTCTGTCACTATATTAGAATAATATAAGGAATTCTTCTCTAAGTTTTTTCATGGATTTATACAATAAATTTATTATCAAATACTGTTATTATGTCCAAAAGTCATTCTACCATAGAATGACTGTGTTGGAAGTCTATCACCCACACATCAGATAGAGACTTTCAGCTACTCCTGACTGATTTTTAAAGATCCAGGGCAAAGGGAAGAAACCATTGGTTTAGGTTCCAATTGATACATTTCCAGGAAGTGGCCCAGAGGTAAAGTTAGTACACACACCACCTTGACATCTAAAGAAGGTTCCTGTCCCACTTCTCTGGCCCTTGCTAAATGTTGCCTTAAGGCTGGCAGTGTAAGCTTTATATCTAGGCATAAAGGTCATAAAACAGATATGCTCCCAACTAAAGAACAATTACTGTGTGACACACTATGCTCAGAAAAATTAGGTATAGTTTTAAGGTATAGTCTTGTATTAGTTAGAGTGAAAAAGGTAAGTTGCTATTAAAACAAAAAGACTCCAAAATGCAGAGGTGTAATTAAAATAGAAGCTTTTATCTCCTGTAACTGTCCAGAAGTGAGTGGTCCAGGTTAGTGATGTGGCTCGGTTCCATGGATTTACCTAGGGAAAATCTCTAGTCAAGGGAGTGGGGTGAACATGTCCTGTGTGCCATTTTCTGAGAATAGAACAACTGGGACTTACCTTCTAGTTCCATCATCTCTTGAACTGCTTTCTTCATTTGAATGGCTTGGTTCCAAACTTGCAGCATAAATGTCAGCTGATACTATTCCCTTCAACAGAAAAAAAAACAGTGATGAAATTATCACCTAAAATACCCTAGAATTCGAATATGAAGATGAGACACTTCTGGAGCCACAGAGAACCAAAAAACCTCCAAGTAGATAGTAAGAGGGTTGAACTTCTACATCTGCAATACCTTTCCCCCAATTCTGCTCAACACCAAATATGCATAAAATTTCCCCCAAACTCGTTGTTTCTAACCTATAAAAAATGAGATTGAAGTGGACAACCAGCTTCTGCACTATTTGGGTTCCATGCCTTAACCCATGAGAAGCATTGTCAGTCTCTGAATAGAGAAGTATTTTTAAGAGCAGGTGGAGACAAAGGGTGAATGTGGGACTTCTCTTCCCAGCCCTGGAACCTGTGCTCCGTAATTCAGCCAAAGGAGATGCCAAATCCGGGTGGCTGTTCAGCAGCACTATGCTGCAGGAGGTTCATCCCAGAGGTCTCCTAAGTACAAACCCCTAGCTAACCTTCCCACATTACCATGATATCCCCATTGGAAGGGCATGATATCCCCATTCAGGAAGGACAGAGCTCAGACCATTTACTAGAGTCAAGGTCAACCTGGAGGGCAAGAACCACCTAAAACCAAAAAGCAACAGTGACAGTGATAAAGAACCTCTAAGCAATATATCAAATGAAAAACAAAAAACGCCAGAGAGGACTGGAATAAATGACATTTATACAATGTGATGGCATTGAAATATACACAAAAAAAGACTAGCAAACAGGGAACCATGATCCCCCAAATGAGCAAAGCAAGGGACCAGTAACTGACCTAGTGATATGATGATATGTGAGCTCTCTGACCCCAAATCTAAAATAGTAGTTTTTAAAAATTGTTTTTAATTTTTATTATTTCTTTAATTGCATTTTGGGTTTTGTTGTACATGTGAAAAAACATGCAAGATTGTTGCATAGATACACACATGGCAGCGTGATTTGCTGCTTCCTCCCCATCACCTATATCTGCCATTTCTCCCCAGGTTATCTCTCCCCAACTCCCCACCCCCCACTGTACCACCCCTATTTCCCCCCCATAGACCCCAGTGTGTAGTGCTCCCCTCCCTGTGTCCATGTGTTCTCATTATCCAACACCTGCCTATGAGTGAGAACATGCGGTGTTTGATTTTCTGTTCTTGTGTCAGTTTGCTGCAAATGATGGTTTCCAGGTTCACCCATGTCCCTACAAAGGACAGGAACTCACCGTTTTTGATGGCTGCATAATATTCCATGGTGCATATGTGTCACATTTTCCCTCTCCAGTCTATCATCGATGGGCATTTGGGTTGGTTCCAGGTCTTTGCTATTGTAAACAGTGCTGCAATGAACATTCGTGTGCATGTGTCCTTATAGTAGAGTGATTTATAATCCTTTGGATATATACCCATTAATGGGATTGCTGGGTCAAATGGAATTTCTATTTCTAGGTCCTTGAGGACTTGCCACACTGTCTTCCACAATGGTTGAACTAATTTACACTCCCACCAGCTGTGTAAGTGTTTCTATTTCTCCACATCATCTCCAGCATCTGCTGTCTCTAGATTTTTTAATGACTGCCTTTCTAACTGGTGTGAGATGGTATCTCAATGTAGTTTTGATTTGCATTTCTCTGATGACCTGTGATTATGAGCGTTTTTTTCATATGTTTGTTGGCCTCATGTATGTCTTCTTTTGTAAAGTGTCTGTTCATATCCTTTGTCCACTTTTGAAAGAGCTTGTTTGTTTTTTTCTTGTAAATCTATTTTAGCTCTTTGTAAAATAGTAGTTGTAAGGAAATCAAGTGATTTCAAAAAGAGAACAGATAAGCAGTTTAGAAACTTACCAGAGAAATTTAACAAAGAGATTTAAATAAAAAAAATCCAACAGAAATTTTGAAACTGGTAAATACATTTGCTGAACTAAAAAAAAAGTTTTAAAAGGTATCAACAGATGGATGCATCAAGCAAAGGAAAGAATCAGTAAGCCTGAAGATAGGCTATTTGAAAATACAGAGTCAGTGGAGAAAAAAAGAATAAAAAGCAATGAAGATCACCTACAAGACATAAAAAAATTACCTCAAAAGACCAAACCTAATCGTCATTGATATTCAAGTGGAATTTGAACAGAAAAAAAATAGAGTGCTTACTTGAAGGAATAATAACAGAAATATTTCCAAAACATGAGAAATATATGATATCCAGGTACAACAAGATCAGAAAATACCAGGCAGATTTGATTCAAGTAAGAGTACTTCAAAACTTGTAATAATCAAACTCTCGAAGGTTAATAATAAAGAGATAATCTTAAAAGCAGTAAGATTTTTAAAAAGCAAATAACAAAAAGGAGATCTAATTTGTCTGTCAACGGATTTCTCAATGAAAACAATACATGTCACAGGGAGTAAAAAATCACTTCCACATTTCCAGCATGCTGGAATAAAAAATACCTGCATCCAAGAATACTGTATCCAGAAAATGTATTCTTTTTTCAGAGTTTCCCTCTTGTTTCCCAGGCTGGAGGGCAACGGCGCGATCTCAGCTCACTGCAACCTCTGCCTCCTGGGTTCAGGCAATTCTACTGCCTCAGCCTACTGAGTAGGTGGGAGCATCCCTCACTGTTCTGCAGCTGCTAGAGGTATACCCCAGGCAAGCAGGATCTGGAGTGGACCTCAGCAGTCTTACAGCAGAGGGGCTAGACTGTTAGAAGGAAACCCAAGTAACAGAAATATTTCGTCATCAACAATTTGGGAGTCCGCTCAGAGACGCAATCGAAAAGTCAGCAACTACACAGACGACAGGTGGATAAATCCACAAAGATGGGAAGAAACCAGCACAAAAAGGAGGAAAACACCCGAAACCAGAACACCTCGCCTACTAGAAAGGACCAAAACTCCTCACCAGCAAGGGAACAAAGCTGGACGGAGAATGACTGTGATGAAATGACGGAATTAGACTTCAGAAGGTGGATAATGAGAAACTTTTGTGAGCTAAAAGAACATGTTTTAAATCAATGCAAAGAAACTGAGAACCTTGAAAAAAGATATGAAAAAAAGATTCGAGGAAATGATAAAAAGAATGGATAATTTAGAGAGGAATATGAATGAATTAAAGGAGTTGAAAAACACAATACGAGAACTTCACGAAGCATGCACAAGTTTCAATAGCCGAATTGACCAAGCAGAAGAAAGAATATCAGAAGTCGAAGATCAACTCAATGAAATAAAATGAGAAACCAAGATCAGAGAAAAAAAGCGCAAAAAGGCATGAACAAAGTCTCCAAGAAATGTGGGACTATGTGAAGAGACCTAACCTACGTTTGATAGGCATACCAGAATGTGACGAAGAGAATGAATCCAAGCTGGAAAATAAACTTCATGACATTATCCAGGAAAATTTCCCCCACCTAGCAAGACAGGCCAATGCTCATATGCAGGAAATACAGAGAAAACCACAAAGATATTCTGCAAAAAGAGCAACCCCAAGGCACATAATCATCAGATTCAACAAGGTTGAAATAAAGGAGAAAATACTAAGGGCAGCCAGGGAGAAAGGTTGGGTCACCCACAAAGGGAAGGCCATCAGACTCACAACAGATCTCTCAGCAGAAACACTACAAGTCAGAGGAGAGTGGGGGCCAATATTCAACATCCTTAAAGAAAAGAACTTTCAACCCAGAATTTCATATCCAGCCAAACTGAGATTCAGAAGCGAAGGAAAAATAAAATCATTTGCGAACAAGCAAGTACTCAGAGATTTTGTCACCACCAGGCCTGCTTTACAAGAACTCCTGAAAGAGGCACTACACATAGAAAGGAACAACCAGCATCAGCCATTCCAAAATTACACTAAATGCTAAAGAGCATCAACACAATAAAGAATCTACAACAACTAACGGGCAAAACAGCCAGCTAGCATCAAAATGGCAGTATCAAATTCACACATAACAATATTAACCCTAAATGTAAATGGACTAAATGCACCAATCAAAAGACACAGACTGGCTAACTGGATAAAAATCCAAAACCCATCAGTGTGCTGTATCAAGGAAACCCAACTCACATGCAAGGATACAAAAATGCTCAAAATAAAGGGATGGAGGAAGATTTACCAAGCAAATGGAGAGCAAAAAAAAAGCAGGAGTTGCAATTTTCATCTCTGATAAAGTAGACTTTAAAGCAACAAAGATCAAAAGAGACAAAGAAGGCCATTACATAATGGTAAATGGATCGATACAACAAGAAGAGCTAACGATCCTAAACATATATGGACCCAATACAGGAGCACCAAGATACATAAGGAAAGTTCTTAACGACTTACAAAGAGACTTAGACTCCCACACAATAATAGTGGGAGAATTTAACACCCCACTGTCAATATTAGACAGATCAACCAGACAGAAAATCAACAACGATACCCAGGGATTGAACTCACACCGGGAGCAAGCGAACTTGATAGACATTTACAGAACTCTCCACCCCAAATTCACAGACTATATATTCTTCTCAGCACCACATCACACCTACTCTAAAATTGACCACATAATTGGAAGTAGAGCACTGCTCAGCAAATGCAAAACAACTGAAATCATAACAAACAGCCTCTCAGACCATAGTGCAATCAAGTTAGAACTCAGAATTCAGAAACCAACCCAGAACCACACAGCTTCATGGAAACTGAACAACTGGCTCTTAAATGTTGACTGGATAAACAATGAAATGAAGGCAGAAATAAAGAAGTTCTTCGAAACCAATAAGAACGAAGACACAACATGCCAGAATCTCTGGGACACATTTAAAGCGGTCTCTAGAGGAAAGTATATAGCAATAAGTGCCCATATGAGAAGAATGGAGAGATCCAAAATTGACACCCTATTGTCAAAATTGAAAGAGCTAGAGGAGCAAGATCAAAAAAACTCAAAACCCAGCAGAAGACAAGAAATAACTAAGATCAGAGCAGAACTGAAGGAGATAGAGAAACGAAAAACCCTTCAAAAACTCAATAAATCCAAGAGCTGGTTTTTTGAAAAGATCAACAAAATAGACAGACCACTAGCCAGATTGATTATAAAGAAAAGAGAGAACAACCAAATAGATGCAATAAAAAATGATAAAGGGAAAATCACCACAGATTCCACAGAAATTCAAACCATCATCAGAGAATATTACAAACAAGTCTATGCACATAAACTAGTAAATCTGGAAGAAATGGATAAATTCCTAGACTCCTGTGTCCTCCCAAGCCTAAACCAGGAGGAAGCTAAAACTATAAATAGACCAATACCAAGGTCTGAAGCAATTAAGAGCCTACCACACAAAAAAAGCCCAGGTCCAGAGGGATTCACAGCCGAATTCTACCAGGCACACAAAGAGGAGCTGGTACCATTCCTCCTGAAACTATTCCAAATAATCTCAAAAGAAGGAATCCTTCCCAAATCATTTTATGAGAACAATATCATCCTGATACCAAAACCCGGCAGAGACCCAACAAGAAAAGAAACCTTCAGGCCAATATCCATGATGAGCATAGATGCAAAAAACTTCAATAAAATATTGGCGAGCCGATTGCAATAGCAAATCAAAAAACTTATCCATCGTGATCAAGTAGGATTCATCCCGGGGATGCAAGGCTGGTTCAACATATGCACAATTCACCACATAAACAGAACCAAAAAAAAAAACCACATGATTATCTCAATTGATGCAGAGAAGGCATTTGACAAAATTCAACAGCACTTTATGCTAAAAACCCTCAATAAACTCGGTATCGATGGAACGTATCTCAAAGTAATAAAAGCTATTTATGACAAACCAACAGCCGATATCATACTTAATGGGGAAAACTGGAAGCATTCCCTTTGAAATCTGGCACTAGACAAGGATGCCCTCTTTCACCACTCCTATTCAATATAGGACTGGAAGTTCTAGCCAGAGCAATCAGGCAAGAAAAAGAAATAAAGGGTATTCAAATAGGAAAGGTGGAAGCCAAGTTGTCTCTATTTGCAGACGACATGATTGTATACCTAGAAGATCTCATCGCCTCAGCCCAAAAACTCCTGAAACTGATAAGCAACTTCAGCAAAGTCTCAGGATATAAAATTAATGTGCAAAAATCACAAGCCTTCCTCTACACCAAAAACAGACTTAAAGAAAGCCAAATGAAGAACGAACTGCCATTCACAATTGCTACAAAAAGAATAAAATACCTTGGAATACAACTCACAAGGAACGTAAGGTACCCCTTCAAGGAAAACTACAAACCACTGCTCAACGAAATCAAAGAGGACACAAACAGATGGAGAAACATTCCATGTTCATGGTTAGGAAGAATCAATATTGTGAAAATGGCTATACTGCCCAAAGTAATTTACAGAATCAACGCTATCCCCATCAAGCTACCATTGACTTTCTTCACAGAACTGGAAAACACCACCATGAACTTCATATGGAACCAAAAGAGAGCCCGCATAGCCAAGTCAATTCTAAGCAAAAAGAACACAGCGGGGGGCATCACACTACCGGATTTCAAACTATACTACAAGGCTACAGTAATCAAAACAGCATGGTACTGGTACCAAAACAGAGATATAGACCAATGGAACAAAACAGAGGCATCGGAGGCAACACAACATATCTACAACCATACAATCTTTGATAAACCTGACAGAAGCAAGCAATGGGGAAAGGATTTTCTGTTTAACAAATGGTGTTGGGAAAACTGGCTAGCCATGTGCAGAAAGCAGAAACTGGACCCCTTCCTGACACCTTACACTAAAATTAACTCCAGATGGATTAAAGACTTAAACATAAGACCTGGCACCATAAAAACCCTAGAAGAAAATCTAGGCAAAACCATCCACGACATAGGAGTAGGCAAAGACTTCATGAACAAAACACCAAAAGCATTGGCAACAAAAGCCAAAATAGATAAATGGGACCTAATCAAACTCCACAGCTTCTGCACGGCAAAAGAAACAGTCACTAGAGTGAATCGGCAACCAACAGAATGGGAAAAAATTTTTGCAGTTTACCCATCTGACAAAGGGCTGATATCCAGAATTTACAAAGAACTCAAACAGATTTACAGGAAAAAAACAAACAAGCCCATTCAAAATTGGGAAAAGGATATGAACAGACACTTTACCAAAGAAGACATTTATGAGGCCAACAATCATATGAAAAAATGCTCATCGTCACTGGTCATCAGAGAGATGCAAATCAAAACCACATTGAGATACCACCTCACGCCAGTTAGAATGGCGATCATTAAAAAATCTGAAGACAACAGATGCTGGAGAGGATGTGGAGAAAAAGGAACACTTTTACACTGTTGGTGGGAGTGTAAATTAGTTCAACCATTGTGGAAGACAGTGTGGCGATTCCTCAAGGCCTTAGAAATAGAAATTCCATTTGACCCAGCAATCTCATTACTGGGTATCTATCCAAAGGACTATAAATCGTTCTACTATAAGGACACATGCACACGAATGTTCATTGCAGCACTGTTTACGATAGCAAAGACCTGGAATCAACCCAAATGCCCATTGATGATAGACTGGATTGGGAAAATGTGGCACATATACACCATGGAATATTATGCAGCAATCAGAAATGATGAGTTTGTGTCGTTTGTAGGGACATGGATGAATCTTGAGAACATCATTCTCAGCAAACTGACACAAGAACAGAAAATGAAACACCGCATATTCTCACTTATAGGCGGGTGATGAAAAATGAGAACACATGGACACATGGAGGGGAGTACTAAACAGTGGGGTCTATTGGGGGAAAAAGGGGAGGGCCAGTGGGAGGGGGAGGTGGGGAGGGATAGCCTGGGGAGAAATGCCAAATGTGGGTGAAGGGGAGAAAGGAAGCAAAACACACTGCCATGTGTGTACCTATGCAACTGTCTTGCATGTTCTGCACATGTACCCCAAAACCCAAAATGCAATAAACAATTAAAAAAAAAAAGAAAAGAAAATGTAGCCTCTAGCTGAATGTCTGTGTACTCAGCTAAACTTAGGAGTGATTCCATTGCCAAAAGGAAAAGTGGGAGATGGATAGTGAGAAAGAGTTGGTAGTCTTTCCAGCAGCACAGATCCCAGTTTCAATTGAACTTCGGTTTATCATTGAGATTCATACATTACAGCAAGAATAATAAGTCTACCAGGGATATGTTTTCTGCAGGTAAATTAAAAAGGAATCTTTTGGGAAAACACACTCTAAGAGAAGAGAAAGTCAGCAAGACAAGAATAGCTCAGTAAGTTTCTCAACTAGATAAATGATACTAAATAGAGCATGGCAAATAATGGCATTTGTAATAGTTTCATGCTCCAGATCTCTATGGACTCATTTATAAGTAATTGAGAAAGAATTTTTTTAAGTATGAGATAGATTTCTTCATTAAAACCTCTGAAGAAATAGGATACAAAGTGTGACAGAGTATAACACCAAAGGCTAAAGATGTATGCTTCTCTTGTTTGCTAACATATAGCTTGGCTTCTGCACATCTAATATACATAACATAGAAAGTATAAACCTCATTAGCTAGTACAGGTTCAAAGATCTTGCTTTTTAACTATTTTTTAAAAAAACATTTTGTTTATCAAACATTTCTTATGTACCAAGCACTGTATTGAAAACTTTTATGTGTATTATCTCACTTAATCCTGAGAACAACTGTATAAGTTAGTTACTTCGTTAGTCATTAGAAAAGTGAGGCCCAATGAAATTAAAAGTCCTTTTCTGAAGGTCAAAAGCTGATATGTGATATAACCAGGATTTAACTCTGTTCCCTCTCAACTGCACAAACCTTATTTATTGTCACTATATTGCACAAAATCATGAAAGAAATAACTGAAAAAAAACATGAAGGGAATTTGACATCCTTAAACAGTAAGCAAGAAGGAAGACTAGAGAAATGGCTTACTTGAAATTCTACTGCAATGTGACCTAGGGAAATACAAATCAACCTGAAAATTATTTATTTAATGGGAACTTTAATAGAGAACTACAAAGGGACCTGGAAATGATCTATTTATGATAGTGTCACCGTTTTGAAAAGAATGCTATGTAAACACAGGGAGAATAATTAACTGTTCTTACTTGAAATGAGAAATAGCAGGAATTAAGGAATTTCCTAGAATATAAGTATTTCCAAAAGGATCAAGTGAATACTTGAAGATTTAATTTAAGGGAGCATATTTACTTAGGGATAGAAAGGGAGTCGTTGGCCAACTTTAAAGGTTTATTCAACATGCACAATATATATTCTAATATGTGGCTGTCTTTCCCAGGGAGTTTAGTTTCCAATATGATATTGTAAGTTTCATTTTGGTGTTTGTTCTTTGTGACATTTTGAATATTAATACTGAAAGGGAAATTTAATTTTACTTTAAATATGTTACTTGTACTGCTTTTGGAAAAATGATTTTACTAAACTGTTATAAACATATTGCTAATAGTCATTATGGTTTATAATTTCTGTTGATAAATTTTGAATTTTATTTGAGGTATTGTTATGTTTGTTATTGAGTCTTTTAAAATTACATTTTTGTATATCACTTATTACATGCTCACTTGTTACTTTTCTTACAAAGTTGGCATCTAAAAACTAATTGCTTGTCAAAATATGCCTTCAATTATTTTTTAAATTCTGTGGTTGAGCATGATTTGTTTTATAGGCTTTTTTCCTTTTCAGGAAAACATCCATTTCATGAAATGAATTATGCCTTTAACATCTGTTTTCATCTCTGTAGCATTTTGGTGTGTTTATTTTGAACAGAACATGCAATTGCTAAAAAACACATCAATCATAAAAGTGACCCAAAGGGTTGAAAGGGGATCTATAAAATCAGATAAAATAATACCCTGAATCTGCCACTGGTTTATGTATGGCACTGGGCACATCACTTTTCCTTTGTGGGCCTTAGTTTCTCCATATAAAAATCCTTTACTGAAAGCTTCTATAACTCCAATTTTCTAGGAATTAAAAAAAATGGTATAGGGTGATCTGCATACCTACTGTTTGGTCTCCCAGATCCATATTCCATCCTCCTCTGTCCATGAGGAGACAGACCAGAGTGGAGTTTCTGGTTGGGTTTGGCTGCTGAGGTTTCCTGGAAGGAGGTAAGATGTGGTGGGGATAGCAAAATTAGGGTGTTTAGCTCCACCGTTTACCCTCTTGTGAGGAAGGGTTTTGCCATGGCTGGACTACATCTTCACTGTGTCTCTCCTCACTTCTTTAGGCCTAGAGTGGTGGGTATACACCTACTGTTACAGTTCCAAGGTACTACACTACCTTATCTGCATCTTCTGTAATATTTTTTCTATCACAACTCAGCTCAAATTCCCAAACGAGTGTGCTATTTGTTTCCTGCCAGGATCCTAACTGACGGAAACATAACTTAGTGCTCTGAATCCAAAGATTTGCCCTAAGGATGGTACTGTCCAAGTGTTTAGTCTCTATTCATACAGAACAATGAATGAAGGTCAGACACGTCAATAGAAGAGCATTATATCTAGGACTTGTAAGTATATCTTGATTTCTAGTCTATAGGAGCAGTAAAATACTTTCATTTTTGTCTTTTACTTTTTTTTATTTGTAATGTGAAAGTAAAGCATTGTTTCACTACTTTTGCCAATGTTTTCTCCAAGCCTCAGCAAGAGCTACACAATTTTCCATGCCCAAACGTCTTTTCCTTCTCATGACTAAATCTCCATCATCTCATTGGAAGCAGATTTGCTTTTATGGGCCTTCTAGTGGACTGTGGGGTGGTTGTATTCTCCACTCTCTTTTTTTCCTCCTCCTCCTCTTTCTCCCTCCCAACTTCCTGGCCCACATGGAAGCCTTGTCCTTGAACAACAAGTCAGTTTTAAATGACAACCATGGACAGCTCAAGATACTGATTAGCAAAAGGAACCCACCAAGACCCACCAATATTTACAATCTGACATACAGCCATAGATGGTAAGATCTGGAAATACCAATTTGATTGCATCACAAGCTCCATCCTCGAAGTTATAGATCACTCTGCCATTCCAGAGTTATGGTAAGGACCCTTTTAATCTATAGGCGCATATCTATGCTAAATAAAAAAATTATCTTACACATACAGGAAATGCAATTTTTCAAATATATGTAAACATGACTGTGATACAGTTATTGTGACATCTTATATGTATTTTGTCAATCACCTTAAAATATTAACAATGATCTTATAAGTGACCTCAGAAGTTTTGAAACTAAATAAAAAGATTTTACAAGAAAAGACTGCCAAAATTATTTGTTAACTTAGTAAGTCAGGTGATAGAACAGTATATATAGTATGATCTCATACATGTATTTTGTAAGATTGTAAACTTATACAAGAAAATTATGGTCATCTCTGGAGGTAAAATAAAGAGGATGTTCATTCACATTTTATTAATGTGCTCTTGCTTGAAATTTGTATGCATATGTATTATTTGCATTGGATGTGTTCCCAGCCAAGTGGGGGTAGATGTCATAAATTAATAATAGATGAGGGTAATGAATTTCAACTAACGTTGGGATGATGATAATAAAAGCGAATAACTTCTGCAGCATTTATAATGCACGAGGCACTGTTCTATTAAGTGCTTTAAATATGTACGGCATTATTATCCCAATTTTACACACTGAAACCTGAGAAGTTAAGCCATTTGCACAAGGTTACACAGTTAGAAAGTGATAGGGCAAAATCTGAACCCACTCAGTCTGACTTCTAAGTCCACACTTTTAGTTACTAGGTCTTGAGAAGGAAAAACATAATCCAGTCTAGGGGGTCATAGTACTTAAGCATAGTTTCTTGAGTAAATACTGCCTCATCTGGCCCTAGGGGATCAGACTACAAGCCAGAGTACAGAACAGGACTCAACATCTCTACCTGTTGTTTCTGTTACATTTGGGCTTCTGAATACATTGCTAATCAGGTGGAATTCCCTGTCACATTCCTGGGAGATATTCTGAATGGATGAATAAGGCAAATGCTTTTATACTAATCATTGCATTCAGAATTGACTATAACTTGATAAGGCAAGTAGTATCTCCATTTTGTACATCTTACAGGTAGAGAATCTGAGGCTCAGATAGATGAAGTGTCTTGCTCAAGCTTACACAACTAAAACATGATAGAGTTTAGGATTTAAAACCCAGGTATTATGATGCTAAGGCAATATATCCCCTACTATGTTTTGGTATTTTAGACAAATTTTTGGACTGTGGCAGTGGATGTGTTCCCCAGACCCCTCTCATACACTCCAGCGGTAGTTAAGGGAACTCCTGGTATAACTCAGCTCCACTGGTCCTCCCAATTCTGCCCCTCCAACATCCATTCTTATCTGTTTATTACCAAGTTTCTATGTCCAAAAGTTAAACCAAGAGTACCATTTTTCCCCTTCTAAATAAACAGTCCTTTATGCAGAAAGCACAGATTTGCCAGAAGTTAGTAAAACAAGGCAAATTTTAGAGTATACCCTTGTCTAGACTGGAGGGGAGAAAAGGATTAGAACTTCTCTCATTTGGACAGACTGTAGAAAGGAATGGTGATAGAACATTGGTGACAGAAACATAACTGGTGGTGGTAACAATAGAAACGTAATTTCTAGCAACCTGCAGATCTCCAGAAAGATGAGGCTGTCTTTTTTGGTTCTAGAAAACAATTACAACTCAAGTGCCTTTCTGGGATAACAACAACATCTGACACTGTAAATATATCTTGTTCCTTCAGGCTTCAATGGAGGAAAGGTCCAAGGCATAGCCACAACTCTTATGAAGAATATCCAGGTATTCAAGACCTAGGTTTCCAAGACAGTAGTAATTTATCAGCCCTTCTCAATTACATTGCTAAAAGCCACTCTTATATTTGAAATAAAGTACTTGATCCAATCAAACTGCTGCATTATAACCATGTTGTTTTGGTCTGCTTTTCATTTAAGGCCTAAAGACTTCAAAATAATTAAAAGACCATTCTGGTAATCAAAGGGAGAAAGTCTTATTTAAAAACACCATTTACTTGGGGAATCAAGGCCCCCAAAGACAATTCTCCCCCAGTGCCCTACACATAATACTCTAGGAAGATCACTGTTCTACCCACACACTTTAGCCCTAGTTTCAAGAGACTGGGGCTGTAGAACCTAATCATTGGTTAAGTTTTAGTTCTACAATGATCAATAGCTAATAGCCCATGGCCATAGTGGCTTGGCCTAGGTGCTGTTTTTCAGGCTGGGAGGAAGTTAATTTTTAATATGAGCTCCTACTGGAGTGAACTAAGGTTGGTTGGGGGAAAGTGGAGTGGGGACTGAGAACCTGGCTCCTGCCTTTTGAAGGAGCAAATTATGAAGAAGATTGTGTGATATAAACAAGACTGTGTCACACTAACTGCTTAAATAGGAAGAATGCACGGGGTTGCCTGGGAGTAACTGAAAAGAAAGCTGAAAAGATGTGTGATAGTAACTGGATATTTATATTTAGTATGTCAAGAGTGGGGTATTTCTGGGTGATGATGCTAGCCAGGGTGGCTGAAAAGAGGTGTAGAACAAAATCACTGCAAATGAAGTCAAAGGACCCAAAAGCCCAGATGTTAGTTAGGTCTTCTCTTAGAACTTGTCATCCAGGATGATAGCAGGGATGAAGACAGTGAGCCAGGTTCCAATGCCCACAATAAATGAAGCAACTGACCAAAAACTACAAAAGTGATAGCAATGAAAAGGGATAGAGGACAATATACTAAGACATCATGAGTCCAAAGACAATATTTTTTTTAATTTTTTATTGGATTTTAGGTTTTGGGGTACATGAGCAGAGCATGTAAGACAGTTGCGAAGGAACACACATGGCAGTGTGCTTTTCTTTCCTTCTCCCCTTCACCCACATTTGGCATTTCTCCCCAGGCTATCCCTCCCCACCTCCCCCTCCCACTGGCCCTCCCCTTTTCCCCCCAATAGACCCCAGTGTTTAGTACTCCCCTTTCTGTGTCCATGTGTTCTCATTTTTCATCACCCACATATGACTGAGAATATGCGGTGTTTCATTTTCTGTTCTTGTGTCAGTTTGCTGAGGATGACGTTCTCCAGATTCATCCATGTCCCTACAAACGACACAAACTCATCATTTCTGATTGCTGCATAATATTCCATGGTGTATATGTGCCCAAAGACAATATTTTTAATAGGGATGAAGGAACAAATGAATGCAACTGGCTTAATAAATAATAGCTCTCCTGCTGAACTCATCCTCAATGTTTTGGGCATGGAAACATTAAAAGGGTATTCTCATCAGTCTAGGTTTCTTTTTATACTCAGCCTTGGCTATCCATACTTCCCACTGGCTCTCCTTCCCCACCTCAACAGATATCAGAGGGCTGGCCATTCTGAGGGACTTATGACTGATTCCTTTCAGAAACAGAAGGCTGTGTATTACTTGTATTTTTGTTTAACAGTGTG
This sequence comes from Callithrix jacchus, assembly GCF_049354715.1. Taxonomy (NCBI): domain Eukaryota; kingdom Metazoa; phylum Chordata; class Mammalia; order Primates; family Cebidae; genus Callithrix; species Callithrix jacchus. The sequence goes on along the minus strand of NC_133524.1, from coordinate 64,093,078 downwards.
TGTCTCTGGGCCCAGATGAAACTTAATAGGACCAATTACAAAGCTATGCTAGATGTCAGAAATCTGGAGAGCCCCGGATCTGTGTAATTTATTGGGGGCATCTGGTGTCATCAGACTCAATGTCTGTATCAGAGTCAATAAATTACAGGAGCTCCTCACCCCCCTCTCCACTGGAAGGGAAGACCCCAAAGTTGACGACAACTACTAACTACATGGTGGCTTGCCTAGGCTAGACTTATTCTAGTCACCTTCAACTGCAGGTTTAAAGATACCCATATGGATAATATTAGCACAAAATAAAAGTTTCTGCAAAGAGGAGATGAAAGGCTTGGCTGGCTTAACATCAGAGTGAAGCTTCTATCAGCTTCACTCTGTTCCAGGCTGCAGCTGAACTGATGAGAGTAACAAGAAAGAGATGATTGCAATTCAACAGCAATTCATTGTACTTGAAGGCCCTGTGCCATATACTGTGATAAACACTAAGCAATAGAGAAAAGTATAGATTTCCATTTTTGAACATAAACAGTCAAGGAAGAGGGAAGTACCTACACAAGTTAATCAAAGGCAGAAAATGATAAACACTATAATGAGAGAGATGTAAAGAAATTACTCTGAAAGCGTTGAGAAGGAAACGTTGGCTTCTAGCAAGCAGAATCCAAGAAGGTTACAAAGAGGGTGGCATTTGGCCAGGGCTGAGAAAAGCAAATTGATTTTTTACATATACAGATGAGATGCAGGCAACAATATGAACTAACACACAAAAACAAGACAATGCAGAATACAGAATGTGTAATAATGGAATGAGAAAAGATGATAATAGAAAGTAATACCAACCATTAATATTTGTTCATTGCTTGCTGTATTTCAGAAACAAAAGTGAATCTGACATGTATTAACTTAATCCTCACAATAACCCTAAGAGACAGATTAATATTATGAACATCATCACTCCCAACTGACAGTCCAGAAACTGGGGCCTACAAAAATTAAATAACTTATTCAATATTCCACAGACAGCAAGACAGCAAATAGCAGAGTCAAGTTTCAAACCGAGGAAGTTTGGATCCAGACAGAATCAATGCTCTCAACCTCTATAGCAGATTACCTTTCAACAAAGGCTGGAAAAAGGTCATGAAGAAGCTTGAATGCCAGGGCAAGGATTTGAGGCTCTATCTTGTAGTTGTTTGATTGATTTCTGGCTGTAAATTCACCAGTTGAGTGATCTTGTGCACGTTACTTATTTATCTGAACTTTTGTTTCCAAATTTGTAAAATGGAGATAATAAAATAACATATCATGGGGATATTTAGTAAATATAATTTCCAATATTCATAGTAGATGTAGTATGAGATTGAGTAACACATTCCAGGTGGAAGGAATAGATTGAAGTTTTCTGGTATTGTTGAAATATGGGCTCTAATGATATATGGTGATGAAGCTGGAAAAGGAATATGAGGAAAAGCTTATGAAAGACTTTAAACGTGATCTTTAAGAATGTGGCTTTCATTCTACAAGTTACAAGAGACTCATTACAAAGAATAAATTTTAAAAAGACGTGTGAAAAGTAGAAAAACAATCAAAACTATAAATGATGTTCAACGAGTACCTGCTTTATACCCAAGCCTAGGCTAGGTGTTATGAGGCATACATAGATGAAGCCTCTTGATTTTAAACAGTAGGACTGATGAGACAAGAGTGCAGTCCTAGTTCACAAAAAACAAGGGAAGTAGGGGGAATGTAAAATGATACGACCACCTTGGAAGACAGTTTGGCAGTTTTTAAAAAATTTGTACTTACCATCTGATTCAGAACAACTACTTCTGAGTATTTAATCTAGAAAATTTAATACTTAAATTTACATAAAAATCTGTAAATTAATGTCTTGTATTCCTATTCAAAATCATCAAAAACTGAAAACAGTCTAAATGTTCATCAACAGTTGAATGGATAAACAAACTGTAATACTTGGATTCCATGGGACACCACTCAGGAGTAGAAAATAGCCAACTACAGATACATATAGCAGCATGGATATATTTGCAAATACATTATTCTGAGAAAAAGAAGCCAGAGTTAAAAACGTACTTACTATATAGTCGTATTTACATGGTATTCTAGTAAAAATGAAACTATAAGAGCAAACATAGCAGTGGTTGCTAGGGTTTAGGAATAGGGGATATAACTACAGAGGGATAAGGGAATAATTTGGGGTCATCAAAACTACACTGTATCTAGATTGTGGTGATGGTTACATGAATCTATGCAATATGGATGAACTTATAGAAGTTTTTGATCCCCAAAAAGAATTTTGAAAATGGTAATATACAGTATCACACTATGAAAAATTTGCCAATTCTGGTAAGTTGTTTTTCATTTTTGTAAGTTTATGCAAATAAAATTTCATATGATTTACAGAAAAGTGAGTTATGTCAATCTTTTGTCCTTTGACAAGGTTACCAGACTGACAGGGATGCAGGTAATGTTGCTTAAAACCTTACTGAAGTCAAGTTATTAAAAGGTGTGACATCTTTGTGGACTTTTGGGTGAATCCAACAGTCCAGTTGTTGGGTGACTGAATAATTGATCTCTATAAGAACTCATTAATTGGCCAGGCGCAGTGGCTCAAGCCTGTAATCCCAGCACTTTGGGAGGCCGAGACGGGTGGATCACGAGGTCAAGAGATCGAGACCATCCTGGTCAACATGGTGAAACCCCGTCTCTACTAAAGATATAAAAAATTAGCTGGGCATGGGGGCGCGTGCCTGTAATCCCAGCTACTCAGGAGGCTGAGGCAGGAGAATTGCCTGAACCCGGAAGCTGGAGGTTGCCGTGAGCCGAGATCGTGCCATTGCACTCCAGCCTAGTTAACAAGAGCGAAACTCCGTCTTAAAAAAACAAAAACAAAAACAAAAAAACATTAATTTATAGAGGTCTGTACTGGAGTGCCACAAGATTCTACACTGAACTCTATACTACTTGATGTCAGTGGCATAGATCAAGATATTGGTTGTTTACATTTATGGATAATATCAAGCTTCATGGGATAGTTAATCAGGGTTTTAAATATATGCATATTTTGTGGGAAATATATTAAGTCTTTGTACAGGGTTTACTGTACAAATACAGGAGAGAGGTAGGATATATAACCGAGGCTTAGGGGGATTCTGTGATACACGTCTCAGTATCAGATAGCATTCATAATGTCCCTATTGGACAGATCTTTACCAACCATATAAGTGAGTCATGGATCATTGGTCTAGGGGTATTATTCTCCTTAGAGTGCAAGAGGTCTTGGGTTCATCAGATTTTTTTGCTGTCTGAGGAGTGGTTGCACAAGAGTTGAATTTAACAGCCTTCATAGAATCCAGTCAAAAGTCTTTTGTTTCTTAGTGTTGTCTGCTGAACCAGGGTGATAACAGTTAAAAGTTATTTGGAACAAGAAAGACCATGGGAATAATGACAACTGTCATTTAGTGAGTCTGTCTTTTATTATAGCCAGTTTCCTGTTCATTGCTGTATTTATTTCTCATATCACCACATGAAATTGATACCACTAGTATTCCCATTTTTCAGATGAGGAAACTCAGGCTTAGAGTAATTAATCTGCAGAGCCATAATTTGAAATTATACGCCCAATTTCTGGTGATTTTAAAGATAATATTTTTGAGATTCATGATATATAGAAATAGATGGCAGCTACTCCTGCCATTCTAGAGAGGCAGGCACAAAGTCCCGGGGGCTCCAGTAGTTAGCTCCCTATGGTCCTGGAAAGGTGTTGTCATTCAGTTATGTTCTTGCCTGGTGGCTAAATTCTGCTCTTAATCTCCACAAATCTGCAAAATGAGAACCCCTACTGTTCAGCTGGGCAGTACTAGAAAAATGGAATTGGTACTAATGAAAGCAATGACCCTGGGCTTTTCCCAGAAAAAAATGGGAAAAGCTATTTTACCTGGTCTGGGTAGTAGAACAAAAATGATCCTCAAATCTCAAACTAAATTAGGCATCAGGGCCCCCCAAATGATGTACATGTAGATTCTTATACCCCACACTTTACATATCATTCAGAAGTCCTAGTGGTAAGACCCAGAAATCTGTATATGGAATATACTCCCCAAGTGATTTGGATGCAGAGTTTTCTGAGCTATACCACCCTGATAGAGAGTTAGACCAAATAGACTTTCAAGTCTCTTCTTTCTTTAAGATTCTTACTATTGTTTCTTTTTTTTTATTCTTACTATTCTTAAAGTATTCAGATATATGGCTTGGAAGATAAGTATCATGGTTAAATTAAAAAGAGAGGAAAGAAATGTTGATGTGAACAGTTAGAAATATATGGTCAGAGATGACTTCATGGGATTAGTCACCCTTATGTTGGATCTAGGAATTGAACTTGGATAAATACAGAAACTGTAAATGATATATGCAGCAAGAAAGCTGAGAGAAGCAAAGCCTCAAACACAGAAATGACTATGGTTTGTGTGTAGTTAGGTGTAGTAGGAAGGCTGAGATTAAGGAACCCAGCCAATTTCCTTGAAGAAAATAATCAGAGATAATTTTGGTAGAGAAGGGCCAAAATAAAATGGGTATTAGATGGAACCCAGAGGATTTAGGCCTCAGAAACAAATGGGGGTGGGGTTCTTTGTAAGTTTTGTGGCATAGAAGAAAATAGAGACTAAAGAAATACTTTTGAAAATGTTCTGGCTATGATCCACAGTAAAAAAAAATGTAATTACTTGGTAGCTGTGTGTGTATGTGTGTGTATTTGTGTGTGTGTATATGCTTACATGTATATATGTATACATATGTGTATGTGCATGTGCGCATGAATATATACATATACATATATATGTATATATAGACATGCATGTATATATGTGTATGTGTGTATATGTGTACATGTACATATGTATATGTGTGTATGTGTATATGTATATACATACATATATACATGTGTGTATATGTACATATACATACATATATTTATGTGTATATATATGTATATGTGTGTGTATATATATATATATATATACATATACATACACACACACACACACACACACACACATACACTACTGGTCCCAATCCACCCACTAAATAAATTTTATGCCTTCTTAATGGATTATAATCTACAGTTTGAGAATCACTGGTCTAAAGTTACTGCCCATGTGGTTTACCATTAGAGCTGATAGGCAACTATAAACTTATCTAATGAAAGGTGTCAGAAAATCCAGAGGCATTTAATTTTATTTTCAGTTTTGAAATACATCTTGATGTTTTCAAATAATTGTAATTAAAAACAGAATTCATATGCAAATGTGTGTGTGATGTACTAAATTTGGCCTCTTTTGGAAACCAGTTATGAATTAACTTGAACTGCATGGTTTATTTGTTTATCATGCAGACATTGAAATAAGGATCCTGGAATATCTGAACTTTATATTTAATTGTTTTCTAAGGGCACCCCTATTCAGAGAGCTGTGAGTTTTGTCCTAGTCTTTCTTTGAATTCAGTGAGTACGTGTCTATTTAAATGGACAACCAAGGTTCGGGCCCATTGGTTTGGCACCTGCACTCCTCTGGATGTGATAGTCAGTTGCACAATATCAGAAGGCTATGTAACATGCTGCATTGAGTTAATATTCAATTGTGGATATTTTAAGTGCTTGTGCTAAGTTTTAGATGCATCACATTTAACTTTTATATTTATTACTAGCTGTCTTAACTGATATTGTTCAGAGACATCAAGAACCTTGTTAAATACAGTTTAATAGAACAAATGAAATAATTATTCTTGGATTTATATTATTGACTTTATTTGTAATGATTCATATGTAGCTGTGGTAATTCTCAAAGTTGAAACAAAGTTCTTTATATACCACCTTTGTTCTTCTACTGTAAATCTTTGAAATCTGTCACTCTAGAGCATACTACTTAGAGTTAACCATGTAGGAAGCAGCTCTGTCACAAATCAATGCTGTTATTTGGAGCATTTGCTACTGTGATGTATAATAGTAGTTGCGCTACACAGCAAATGCTTCCAGGTAACTACAAATTTTGAAAGCAAATTAGGTCATTCAAGGGTAGCTGGAGGACTTATACTTACATTCTTTACCACAGCATTTTGAAATGTGCTATTGTAACCTCTATTGTTGGTTTTTTAATTGTTTTAATTGCAAACGTATTCCATGAATCCTCTTTTCTGTGCTTTGGGATCTCAGAAGCTGGCTACAAAATGACCTACCCATTGGAACAGAGTGTACTTTTAGATTCACCTTTCCATTTCAGAGAGCTGAAGCAATGTTACTTAGCAGAGTCAATTAAAGCTTATTTGAAATATCTGTTTTCATTCTCCAGAGCATGTCTCCTTCCAAGTGGCTGCCAAAAGTCATTTTTGCTGGACTTTGCAACTACCTGGAATAAAACCTCTCACATTGGCAGTCATGCAAGCTCTGGGTTGTAGCTTGTTTTCATCTGTCCTACAGGGCAAATGCTTCTTGTTTGGTGCTCAGTGATTCTGCATACTGAACCTAAGTCACAGTTGCTGCTGTGTCACTGGCACCAGCACAGGGTAGGCTAACAGCAGGTTCCACATACATTTTTGTTGAAAGAAGAAATGAAATGTCTCCTTCTCCAACAAGACATATATGGCCCTTTTGAAATTGGTTGCTTTCTTCCCTGAGATCCCATAGCACTCTGCCCATATGTTTATTAATGTTTTTGTTACATCATATTTGTAATTATCTATTTATGTGTTTGTTTTACTTATTAGACTGAATTCTTATTGTGGAAAATAATAACCTTGTCCTATTTGTTTTGGTCTCTGCAGTGTCTAGAACAGTGCCTGTCACAAGTAGGCAATGAATATTTTTTGAAGGAGTATATCAATAAAAGTGCAGACAAGGCAAGGGATTAATTATTAACATATATAATACTTCAGGTATTTGAGTCATCTATGAAAACTTAACTTCCCTAGTTATCATCGATCTTTTTTTATTTATTCATTTATTCATTCATATATACATTCATTTTACAAATATTAGTTGACCACCTACTTTCTGCTGGGCACTATTTTAGGCTATAGAAATACAGTATTGTGTAATACAAAGTCCCCACTCCCAAGAAGCTTACATTCTTGTGAAAGTGATAAGTAATTGGAGTTTAAGTAGTGATATGTTCTGTAAAGAAAAATAAAACAAGGTAAGATGATAGTGATGAGGAGGTCAGATTTTAGATAGGAAATTAAGGAAAGTCTTCACTGAAGAAGTGACATTTGAACAGAGACCAGTGAAAGATTAAGTGAATGGGTGCAGTTAAAGGGGAAAAATAAATAGAAGAATAAACAAATGAAAACATGAGTGGAAACTTGCATGGACCAGTGATAATAAGTATCATATACTGAAGCCTATGATTAACTCAATCCAGTCACATAAAGAATTTTTAATGAAGTTTTAGCAATCTAGGCAAAAGAAGAAAATCTATTTATAACACAAAATGTGATCCTTGATTATATCCTGCCTTGAATTTTTCTATTGTTTTATGAGTAGTAATCATATTTCCTCAACCAACTTTTAAGAACCTCCAGGAAGGATGATGGATTTTAATTACTTTTCTTGTCCTTTGTAGTGCCAAAGACTGTAAACTTCTCATGACATTCGACCTGTGCCCTCCTATTGCAGGGGCTTTTGTCTTTGTTTATGCACTACTCCTACTATACAGCAGGCACCATTCTAGGTGTTTAGGGTACTAAGCACCCAGAATGGGGCCTGTTGCATAGTAGCAGCAGAATATGTTCTTGATGAATAAATTAAGTTAGCTTTTTGAAAGCAGTATAAACCAAAGATTCATCTCTCTTTCATCAGATATTACTACAGAGTCTAGCACATAATAGATGCTCAGTATATGTGAGTTCTTTTCATTTGTTCTGCTCATCTTTTTCATCTACTGACCTTATTTTTTTTCATTGTTGAAAGACTGATCTCTCATTGGAAGAAGCCCAGATGTACAGAGCTTTTCTTTTGTTCCAGACATTCTGGAATTTAGTCTTAACGAAAAGCTATCTGTGTCTCCAGACTAGAACTGTCTTTCATTGACCTGCTCTAAGCTCTCATGGACTGTGTCACTACAGTTGATGTGTTCATACAGTCCTAATTGGTGATATTCTCTCTTTTGTTTAAACTTAAGCTGTGAACACTGTTTATTTCATTTCTCCTAACTGCATTCAACAGAAGCAAGACGAGAGAAGCCCACTGGAAGATCTATAATATACACAAGGTTGGCATGTGTCATTCAGGAAAGAACCAATTGTGATTATCTCATGTCCTCTCAACTCCTCAGATTAGTGATAGGGAGACTGAGACACAGAGAGAAAATGAGACTGCTCTGTGGTCACACCAGCAGTCAGTGACAGAGCTGACATTAGAACTTGTGTCTCCTGACAATTAAAAGATCCTTCTATGATCCTACCTCCATAGATTCTATAGTTTCAAAGTGTCTCAAAAAAGTAGGTTACATAAGGATATGGTTACACAAGCACTAGGAATATGTTTGAAGAATTAAGTTGTTCTCAGGCCAGTCACTTAATCTCATAAGTTTTTTTAGTTATTACCATTCTTATCTCCTTTCTGGATTTCTCAAGGTCATGTCCTGTATCTAACTCAGTTCTGTATTCCTAGTACATATTAATTTTTTGATGAGTGAATAAATATTCCAATGACAATCTATACTAATTTCTTTTCCAAAAAAAGTAATAATAATCTATATTAATCTGTTCTCACCCTGCTATAAAGAACTGCCTGAGACTGGGTAATTTATAAAGAAAAGAGGTTTAATTGATTCACAATTCCACATGGCTAGGGAGGCCTCAGGAAACTTACAATCATGGTGAAAGGGGAAGGGAAAACGAACTCCTTCACAGTGCAGCAGGAGAGAGAAAAGCAAAGAAGAAACTTCCAAATGCTTATAAACCCATCAGATCTCATGAAAACTCATTCATTATCACAAGAACAGCATGAGGGAAACTACCCTCATGATCCAATCACCTCCCTCCCTTGACATGTGAGGTTAACAATTTTAAATGAAATTTGGGTGGAGACACAGAGCCAAACCATATCAGAATCCAAGACATTTCCTGACCCCATTATTGAACTCCTTAAATGTAGTACCAAAACCATGGTCTCCCTATGCTCAGGGTTCTTTTAAAGGCTTCTTTCTTCAATTTTTTATTAATCTTGGAGGGAATTTAAGTAAGAAAAGGGCATGCCCAGGGAGTATCCTGTCTCAGGTCAGAAGTGTCAAGGCTCGATGGGCCTGGAGTTGGAATTCAACCACTGTTCTCTAGCATAATCCAGTCCAAGAATATTCCTGTTATTTCTGTAAGACTAGTGATTGTCAAATGTACTGATTTTAAAAATAAATAAATAAATAGATAAAAGTCAAATACTAGAAATGGGAAACCAGGAAATAATAAAAATTTTTAAAAACTAGAAGAAAATATGTTCTTAGGAACCTAGAAGAGAAAGCAGAAATCACCAGGAGCTATTTTGGGTTCACTTAGATTAACTCATTCAAAACTATTTAATTGTATTTTTTGACAGGATTGCAAGGCTGGTAAATTAGGGAAGTGTTATCTGTATTTTAATCAAATGCCTGACAAAATCTCCTATAAGATTTTCAATGGGTGGGATGTTGAAGTATGACAAGTTAAGCGTATTGTTTGGTGAATTTTCAGAGCAGGAATGGGTTATCAAACCACTACTGCATACTAGTTTTGTGTCAACTTGAAAGGATTGACTAAGTCATGTCCTTGTTAACTTTTTTTAATTGAAGATGGATAAATGCATGCAGGAAAGGGATATCAGTTTTTCAGACACCACCCCAAGGCTAATGCATAGAATAAAAGATAATGACTTTAAAATGATCTCAGACATCTGGAGTCCTAGACCAAAATGAACAAGATGAAATATAAACAATATAAATGTCAGCTCCTGAATTTAGGCACAAAATTAACTTGTAGATATTAATGAAGGAGAAATTGCTAGGGCAGAGTAAGAATAGTGGAGTTGGAAATAACTTTACAAAAGAACATATTTAACCTCTTCTTTCATTTAAGTAAGAAAACTGAAGCCTGGAAAAGAAGCAGGAGTTGCCTGAGATTACACTGTGAATCAGTAGGGAATCTAGGATTAAGATTCAGGTATACTAATTTTCAGACCAGTTCTCTCCTTCCAACCCCCATCCCAATCTACTTTTATACTCTGAGATCAACAGTGTTACATTTGTATTTTATACATTTTCTGCATGTATTCATGTACAGTGATTTTATATAAATGTAGTCTATAATTTGGGTCTTTTTAAATGTATTGTTCTATGATATGATTTATTCATTTAACTACATATCTTAAAGTTCTTTGTATGTCTGTACATACTTAAAACTGCTTCATTCTTTTCAAAACCTGCATAGTTATTTCTGCAATGGCTGTTTTGGTTTTTCTTTTTTACCTTCCCTTTGCTGATTTACTTTCAGAGCTGTTTCTATTACACTAAGATGTTTATAAGATTTTTTTAAAACTCCTCTCAGTCCTCAGCTTCTATGAAATATTTGCAGTCTTTAGGACTTGGAGAACCGGCAGGCAGTTCTACAGAAGTGTGCCTAGAAAGACAATGAGCTTCCCCATCTCTAGAAGTGATCAAAATTTTGAATAACCATTGACCAATGATACTACAGGGATGACTAATGCACAGCTCCCCATACTAATTTCCAATACAAGTCTTATCACACTCTGTATCCTTATCTATGTACCCTACTACATTATGACCTCTTCGTGGGTAGGATCCATGTCTTCTTCGATGCTATCCCTGGTATCCAACAGGATATCTGAAAGAGTCAATAATTCATACATGTTTATGAATTAAAGTACCATGTATCACTAAGATTTGGCAATCTTTTCTGCTTATATACAAGAAATAAACCAGTTGTACAGCCATATTATAATTGGTTACTCCCCAGCCTGCAAGTACTATGAATCTGTGACCGTACATCCAGAGAGCTTTATGTGGGAAGTATTGCAGGTCTGAAGAGTAAGAAAATATTCCTGCTGTATCTCAGAGGCAGCTCTCCAGCTCATTTCTTGAATCCATGAGCGCTTTGCTCTTTGTCCCAAACTGGACCTGCATACTCAATATTGGCATCAGCTGTATTTCTCACTGTTTTCCTCTGATTTCTCAGAGGGGCCCAGTTGTCATCTCCAACCACATCTCCCATGTCCCCCACTATGGCTCATTTCATTTAGATACACATAGAGTATGGAGAAAGAATCTTACTAGACCAACAGTTAGAAGACATAGTTCAGGGTGTTAGTGTTACCACTGACTCACCACCTAACCTTGAGAAAGTCTCTGTTTTTGCTTCTGTGACCACAGTGTCCCATTTTGGGCAATGAGGTGATGAGATCAGATCAGTGGTTTTTAAACACTTTTTTCTTTTTTTTGTTATACTTTTAGTTCAGAGATACATGTACAGAACATGCAGGTTTGTTACATAGGTATACATGTGCCTTGGTGGTTTGCTGCATTCAACCCCCCATCATCTAAATTAGGTATTTCTCCTAATGTTATCCCTCTCCAATTCCCTACTCCTTGCTAGGCCTCCCCTACCCCTCCCATCCCTGACAGGCCCCAGTGTGTGATGTTTTTCTCTCTGTGTCCATGTGTTTTCATTGTTCAATGTCCAATTATGAATGACAATGTGCAGTGTTTGGTTTTCTGTTCTTGTGTCAGTTTGCTGAGAATGATGGTTTCCAGTTTCATCCATGTCCCTGCAAAGAACATGAACTCATCCTTTTGTATGGCTGTATAGTATTCCACTGAGTATATGTGCTACATTTTCCTTATACAGTCTCTCACTGATGGGCATTTGGGTTGGTTCCAAGTCTTTGCTATTGTAAACAGTGCCACAGTAAACAGACATGTGCATGTGTCTTTATAACTGAATGTTTTATAATCTTTTGGGCATATACCCAGTAATGGGATTGTTGGGTCAAATGGTACTTCTAGTTTTAGATCCTTGAGAAACCACCACACTGTCTTCCACAATGTTTGAATACTTTTACACCAACAGTGTAAAAGTGTTCCTATTTCTCCACATCCTCTCCAGCATCTGTTGTCTCCAGATTTTTAAATGATCATCATTCTAAATGACATGAGATGGTATCTCAATGTGGTTTTGATTTGCATTTCTCTAATCAGTTATGATTAGGTTTTTTTTTTCATTTTTTTGTTGGATGCATAAATGTCTAATTTTGAAAAGTGTCTATTCATACCCTTCAGCCACTTTTTGATGGGGTTGTTTTATTCTTGTAAATGTGTTTAAGTACTTTTTATGTTCTGGTTGTTAGCCCTTTTTTAGATGGATAGATGGCAAAACTTTTTTTCCCATTCTGTTGATTGCCAGTTCACTCTAATGATTGTTTCTTTTGCTGTGCAGAAGCGCTTTAGTTTAATTATATCCCATTTGTCTATTTTGGCTTTTGTTGCCATTGCCTCTGGTGTTTCAGTCATGAAGTCCTTGACTATTTCTACGTCCTGAATAGTATTTCCTAGGTTTTCTTCTAGGGTTCTTATGGTGTTAGGTCTTATGTTTAAATCTTTAATTCATCTGGAGTTAATTTTTGTATAAGGTGTAAGGAAGGGATTCAGTTTCAGCTTTCTGCACATGGCTAGTCAGTTTTCCCAACACCATTTATTAAGCAGGGAATCCTTTCCCTATTGCTTTTTTTTCAGGTTTGTCAAAGATCAGATGGTTGTAGACATGTGGCATTACTTGTGAGGCCTCTGTTCTGTTCCATTGGTGTATATCTCTGTTTTGGTATGAGTACCATGCTGTTTTGATTACTGTAGACACGTAGCATAGTTTGAAGTCAGGTAGCATGATACCCTCCAGCTTTGTTGTTGTTGTTGTTGTTGCTGCTGCTGCTGCTGCTGCTGTTTTTGTTTTGCTTAGGATTGCCTTGGCTGTGCCAGCTCTCTTTTTGTTCCCTATGAAGTTGAAGGTGGTTTTTTCCAATTCTGTGAAGATAGTCAATGGTACCTTGATGGAGATACCATTGAATCTATAAATTACTTTCAGCAGTATAGCCATTTTTACAATATTGATTCTTCCTAACCATTAGCATAAAATGTTTTTCTGTCTGTGTCCTCTCTTATTTAAATAACCTGATTCAAGCAAAAGCTTACATGAAAAACAACATTGTGATAGAAGTGGGTGGTATTTGATTTAACATATGTTTTATAAATTAAAATGTGGGTTTTGCTTACAAATTCGATAATAAGAACACATTACTTGGATGTCCACAAACATTTAAAATCAAGCTTGATAGACAGAACTTCACAGACTAATATACATTAGTCTAAATAACCAATTTATTTTTGCATTTTGATTAATTTATTCAATGAAGTCTAAATTATGTGTCACTGCATTAGCAGTAATATAATATCAAAACACACATAACTTTTGCAGATTAAATTAACCATCTATTAGAGAAAGTAATTTCACAATTACCCAATAGTTTATACTCACAAATTATAAGGGTCATAAAGGAAAACTAAAGGGAAGTATGAGATTTAACAATTGAACAGGAAAATTACATGAGCCAATATCTAAATGAGAAGAGCCAGTCATGTAAAGGCCTGGGGGAAATAATTACAGAAATAAGAATGTCAGTTAAGCTGAAAAATGAGGAATGGAGGGACTGAGATGATGCTGAAGAGGGAACCAGGAAGCAACTTTGGGAACAGAATACAGACTGTTTTCTACTTCAGGGAATTTGCACCTGCTGTTCTCTATGCCCAAAATGCCCTTTCCCCAAATACCAGTAGGCTTTACTAGTTTACCTCTTTAAAATCTTAGCTCAAATTTTACTCACTCAGTGAGGATTATCTTGATCATCTAATTTATAATTGAATTGCAATTTTACCCTATCAGTTCTAATCTTCTTTTCTAATTTAATTTTCCATGCCATTTATTATCATCTGCTGTACTATATATTATACTTATTTCTTTTCTGTTTCCTTGTACTATAATATAAAAGCTTCACGTACCATAACTTTTTACTGATTTGATGTTTTAGCTCAGTGTGTAAGTGCCGAATACAAAATAGATATTTGTGGTAGGTAAAATTCTAAAATGGCTTCCCCAAGTTTCTGGCCTCTGGTGTGAAGTTATTCAATAAAAGACTAATCCAGATATTGTTTTAAAGGAACTTTTATATGTAATTATGGCCACAAATCATTTTACATCAAGACAGAGGGATTGTCCTGGTGGGCCTGATACAGGCCTTGAAAATCAGGGAGTTTTCTCTGAATAGTGGTAGAAAAAGAAGTCAAAGTTTTAATGCATATAAAGGATTTGATGTACTGTTGCTGTCTGGAAGATGGAGAGAGCTGAGAGTAGACCCTAGCTTATAGCCAGAAAGAAAACAGTCCTAAAACTTTAAGGAACTTAATGCTGCTAAAAACAAATATGAGCATAAAAGATAATTTTTCTCCAAAGTATCCAGTGATAACTAAGCTAAGCTGCCACCTTGATTTCAGCCTTGTGATATCCTGAAAAGAGAACCTAACTGCAACATAACTAGACTTTTGGCCTACAGAATTGTCACCTAATAAAGGAATGCTGTTTTCAGTCTATAAATTTGAAGTAATATTTATGCAGCAATAGGAAATAACAAATAGATCATTCAGTAACTTTTTGTAATATAATGAATGAATTTAACCTAACGATAATAGAAAGTCACTGAATGGTTTAAGCAGGGGAGTGATATAAAAAAGAAAAAAAAACTTATGTTCTGAAAAGTTCACTCTGCAGCAATCATATTAGCAAGATGGCAGAATAAAAAACCCTTACTCCCATTCTTCAAACAAAAACAATAATTTGGCAGCCATCCACAGGCAAAGGTACTTGAGTTGAAGCTTTGGAATTCAGGAAAGAGATAGCAAAACGCTGGTAGAATCCAAGACCAAGGATAGTTGTTTTGAAAGAGCAGACCATCATCCAAGTGGCAGGTTGTGGTTGCAAGATCAGACCAGGAAACAGATCTGACTCTTGTGGGTTTGGCTACATCCCCATTTGGCTTTGGTCCTGCTACCAGAATCACATTGCACAAAACATCGAAGTGACGCTCACTTTTGCTTCAGGTGACTGGTCTGCAGAACTAAGTCTTGGCTGTGGATACAGAAACAGCCCTATAAGTTGGCTCTAGGCCCTTCAGCTTGTATTCTGAGAACAGTACTGTCTGCCAGGATTCTGGAGGAAGACATGCCTATTCGCCTATTCATGCCTTCAGAGGCAGGTCTGCAGACCTCAATCTCACCTTTGGCCCCTAGAATGTACTGGTGACTCAGTTCCAGCCCTTCTCAGCTTCAGTTAAAATCCAGTACTTTCTGCCCAGAACCCACTCAGAGACAAAGTGGGAGTCCTCCCAGGGACCTAAAATGAGCCATAATCATCTTTTCTCCTGGTAACAGGCCCGTTGTATGTGGGTACTGAAGAAGACCCTTATCTCAGTGCCAGGCCTACTGACCAAAGCCCTGGAGACAGTCCAGTCCACCCAGGATCCATGTCTCCATAAGTTCTTAAGAGGCTCACCATCTATGAACCACATTAAGGACTCATCAGGAGCCACATAAGTTGAATACAAACCCATTCAATTAAAAGCCCAGAGGCAATCCCGTCAGACTAAGGACACAGTAGGAGAAGATCTTTCTCTGTCAAAACCAGTAACTAAAGACTGGAAGGTGCATTTGCTCCTACAAATGCACAGACACAAGAATACATAGATAATGAAGAATCAAGAAAACATGACACCACCAAAGAAAACTAATACAAATTTAGTCACTCACATCAAAGAAATGGAGATCCATGTATTGCTTGATAAGGAATTCCAAATAATTATCTTAAAGAAGCTCAATGAGATGCAAGGGAATACATATAAACACCTAACAGAAAAAGGAAAAAGAAGACATGAATAACATGAAAAGTTTAATAAACAGAAAACATAATGAGAACCAAACAAAAATTCCAGAGCTGAATAATGCAATGACAGAACTGAAATATTTAACAGACCACTTCAACTGAGACTTGATCATATCGAAGAAAAAATTAAGAAAATTGAAGAAAGGTCATTGAAATTAGCTAGTTAGAGAACTAAAAAGGAAAAAAAAAAAAAGAAATGAAGAAAGCAAAAGGGACCTCTGCGACAACATCAAGTGACAGAATATGCAAATGTTAGGGCAAGTGTTAGGAGTCCCAGAATAAGAAAAGAGAGAGAGAGAGAAAAAAAGGGAAAAGAGCCAAAAACTTATTTAAAGGAAGACTAGCTGAAAATTTTTCAAATATTGAAAGTTATATGGACATCCAAATTTGTGAAGTTAAAAGAATCCCAAACAAGATCAACCTCAAGGTGAATACTCTGATATACATTAAAATTGAATTTTCAAAAGTAAACGATAAAGTAAGAATCTTGAAAGCAGCAAGAGAAAAGAGACTCATCACATTCAAGGTAAACCTAATAAGGATATTGGCATATTTCTTAACAGAAAGTTTTCAGGCGAAGTAGGAGTGGGATGTATATTTAAAGTCCTCAAACGAAAAAAAAATGGCAACTTTGATGGTTAATATTGAGTGTCAACTTGATTGTATTGAAGAATACAAAGTATTCTTCCTGGGTGTGTCTGTGAAGGTGTTGCAAAAAAAGATTAACATTGTAGTTAGTGGACTGGGAAAGGTAAACCCACCATCAATCTTAGTGGGCACAATCTAATCAGCTGCCAGTGTAGCCAGAATAAAAGCCGGCAGAAAAATGTGAGAAGAGTAGACTGGCTTGGTCTCCCAGCCTACATCTTTCTTTCATGCTAGATGCTTCCCACCCTCCAATACCAGACTCCACGTTCTTCAGCTTTGGGACTCATACTGGCTTCTGTGCTCCTCAGCTTGAAGATGACCTATTGTGGGACCTTACCTTGTGATCATGTGAGTCCATACTCCTTATAAACTCCCCTTTATATAAACATCTATCCTATCAGTTCTGTTCCTCTAGAGAACCCTGACTAATACAACAACCAAGAATAGTATATTCAGCAAAATGGTTTTTCAAAAATGAAGGAGAAATAAAGAAATTCCCAAACAAAATCTAAGAGAGTACATAACCACAAGACCTGCCTTAGAAAGATACTAAGGAGAATTCTTTGAGTCAAAATGAAAGAATACCAATTAACAACATGAGAATATATGGCACTTTAAAACACCCTGGTAAATGTAAATATATAGTCAAATTCTCAATTCTATAAGACTACGATAGTGGTATATAAATCACTTTTAACTCATATAAAATGTATAAGATAAAATTATTAAAATAGCTATAGCTGCAATAATTTGTTAGTGAATACACAACATGATAAGATATTGTGATATCAACAGTATAAAACATGGTGAAGGTGAGTAAAAGTGTACCATTTCTGCATGCAATTGATGTGTAAATATTGCTAGCTAAAAGAGATTGTTCTAAGATATTTCATGTGAGCCCATGGTAAACACAAAGAGAAAACCTTTAGCCAATATACAAAAGATAAAGGAAAAGGCACTAAAGCAAATTTACTCTTTAAAAAATCAATAAATCACCAAAAATACATAAAAAGAAATGGGAAGAATCCACAAAATTGTAAAAAAAAATTAAAAATAAAGTAATGGTCTTTACCTATCAATAATTACTTTAAATGTAATTGGATTCTATTCTGTAATCAAAAGACACAGAATGAATGAATGGATTTTTTAAGTGGAGTAGGTGGAGCAAAAGGGCTGAGTAGAGGCCTCCAGTGATTATTCACAGGAACATTGAATTGAAAAACTATCCACACAAAAAACACCTTTATAAGATCTAAAACTCAGATAGCCAAAATTTTAAAGAAACCTAAGTGTCCATCAACAGACGGATAAAGAAAATGTGCTCTATATGAGGTTGTGTCATTTGCAACAATATGGTTGGAACTGGAGGATTTCATGTTAAGTAAAAAGAGTGAGGGACAGAAATATAAAATTTACATGTTCTCACATATTTGTAGAAGCTAAAAATCAAGACTGTTGAACTAATAAAGATAGAGAGTAAATGATGGTTAATCAGAGCCTGAGAAGGGTAGTGGAGTGAAAAGGGAAGTAATGATTAATGATGTTTAATAGGTACAATAATATAGTCATAATGAATACAGTCATGTACATGATAGCATAGTAGAATAACTACAGTGAAAATTAACTTATTATACATTGTAAAATAACTGAAAGTTTATAATTGGATTGTCTGTAACATGAAAAGGATACATACTTGAGGTAATTAATATCCCACTTACCCTGATGTGATACTGGGTATCCCATATACCCAGTATGCCTGTATAAAAACATCTCAAGTACCCCATAAATATATATACCTACTATATTCCCACAATTTTTGTAATTAAAACATAAGGATTAAGGTTGTATTGCTTAGAATAGACTCCTGTAACCTTAATGAAACACATAGGCCTGAAAGTTAAAGAATGAAAATGGTAGTCTAAGAAATTTTTAGCCAAAAGAGTGTATGAGTGGCTATACTTATATCAGGGAGAACAAACTCTCATTTGAATTCTGTCATAAGAGACAAGGAGCATCACTATATAATGATCAAGGAGACAATTCATGATAAAAAGGTATAATAGCTATAAATGTATACACATGCAACATTGGAAAACCTAAATATATAAAGCAAATATTAATAAAACTGAAGAAAACAACAAAACACAATACAATAGGGGACTTCAATGGTCCACTTCTGAAAATGAATAGATCATCCAGATGAAAAAGTCAGTAAGGAAACGGTAAACTTGAACCACACTTTAGACAAAATGGACCTAACAATTATGTAAAGAACATTTCTTCCAACAGCAACTTGAGAAGAATGCATGCATTCTTCTCAAGTGCATGCAGAACATGCTTCAGAATAGATTGCATGTTGGGCCACAACACAAATATTAACAAATTTACAAAAATTAAAACCATCTCACGTATCTTTTACAAACCCAACACTATAAACTAGAAATTAACAAGAGAAGGAATTTTGGAAAATTCACAAATATGTGGAAATTAAACAACACACTTCCAAACAACCAATAGGTCAAAGAGAAATCAAAAGGGAAATTTTAAAAATATGTTTAGAAAAACAAAAATGAAGCTACAACCTGCCAAAGCTCAAGGAATGCAGCAAAGGCAGTTCTGAGAGAAAAATATTAATAGCAATAAATGCCTACAGTAAAAAAAAGGAGACTTTAGACAATCTAACTTTAGACCTCAATTAACTAGCAAAAGAACAAACTAGTCCCCAAATCAGCAGAAAAAGGAAATAATGATGAATAAAGCAGAAATAAAATAAAGACAGTAAAAAATATTGATAAAACTGAGTCAATATTTTAAATTGAAAAACTCAGCAAACTCTTAGCTAGACTAACAGAAAAGAGAAATAACTCAAGTATGTAACATTTAAAATGAAAGAAAGACATTGCAATTGATACTACAGAATTACAAATATTCATAATATGCTACTATTAACAACACTACACCAATATATTAAATTGTCTCCACAAAATGCATACATTTCTAGAAACTTACATCTTACCAACACTGAATCATAAAGAAGCAGAAAATTTAAACAGACCAATAATAAGTAAGGAGCTTGAAGGTGTATTTAAAAAAACAGCCATGAAAGAAAATTTCAGGACATGGTTTCACAGGTAAACATTACAAACCATTTAAGGAAAAACAAATGCCTATTTTCAAACACTTCCAAAAAATTTAAAGAAGAGGGAACACTTACAAACTCACTTTACAAGGCTGCCATACCAAATCCAAATAAGGTTACTACGAAAAATGAAAATTACAGACCAATATCTCAGATGGGTAGATGCAAAAGTTTTCAACAAAATACTATCAAACTGAATTCAACAGCATATTAAAATAATCATACACCATGATCAAGTGGAATTTGACCCTAGGATGAAAGTGTGGTTCAACATACAAAAAATTAATGTGTGGTATACCACATTAACAAAATAAAGAATAAAAATCAAAGAATCTTCTCAATTGTTGCAGAAAAATAATTTGAAAAAAATTAACATTCTTTCACAATGAAACACCGAAAAATTTAGATGTAGAGGGGATATACCTCAACACAACAAATGTGTAAAAAGCCCATGGTAAACATCATGCTAAATGGTAAAAAGCTAAAACCTTTTTCCCTTAAGACCAGGAACAACATAAGCATGCCCATTTTTTATAGCCTTTGCCCCAAAAAGTAGGCACAAAAGAAGATATGCATGCAGCCAAGAATGATATGAAAAAAAGACCCAACATCACTGATTATTAGAGAAATGCAAATAAAAACCACAGTGAGACACCATCTCACACCAGTCAGAACAGCTACTATGAAAAATCAAAAAATAATAGATTCTAGAGAGGTTGTGGAGAAAAGGGAATGCTTACACACTGTTGTTGGAAGTGTAAATTAGTTCAGCCATTGTGGAAGACAGTGTGGCGATTCCTCAAAGGCCTAAAGACAGAAATTCTATTCAACCTAGTAATCCCATTACTGGGCATATACCCAAAGGAATACAAATCATTGTATTATAGGGATGCATGCACACTTATGTTCATTGCTATACAATTTACAATAGAAAAGACATGAAATTAAGCAAAAAATTCATCAATAATAGACTGGACAAAGAAAATGTGGTATATATGCACCATAAACTTGTATGCAGCAATACCAAAGAATGTTGGATTATGTTCTTTGCAGGGACACGAATGGAACTGGAGACCATTATTCTTAGCAAACTAACCGAGCAACAGAAAACCAAATAACATATGTTCTCATTTATAAATGGGAGCTAAATGATAATAACACATAGACATCTAGAGGGGAACATCACCCACTGAGGCCTTTCAGAGAGTGGAAGGTGAGAGGAGGGAGAGGATCAGGAAAAATAACTAATCTGTACCAGCTTAATACCTGGGTCATAAAATAATCATCTATACAGTAAACTCCCATGAAACAAGTTTACCTAGGTAGCAAAACCTGCACTTGTACCCATGAGTTTAAAATAAATCTTAAAAAGAAACAAAGAATACTCACTCCTGTCACTTCTATTTAATATTGCACTGGAAGTCTTAGCCAGAGCAATTAGGCAAGATAAACGAATAAAAGTTATCAAAATTTAAAAAAAGTAAAATTTTCTCTGATTGCAGATGACCTATACATAGAGAATTCTAAAGACGCCACCAAAAAACACTGTTAGAACAAATGAACATATTCAGTAAAATTCCAGCATACAAAATCAACAAGCAAAAATCAGTTGTGTTTTCATATGCTAACAATGAACTATCTGAAAAAGAAATTAAGAAAACATTTACACTTAGAACAGCCTAAAAAATTAAATACTAAGAAATTAACTGAGGTGAAAAATCTGTACACTGAAAAGTATAGAAAATTGATGAAAGAAATTAAAGAAGACATAAATAAAAATATCCTTTATTAATTGGTCAGAATACTTAGAAGTTTTCAAATGTCTATATTTCCAAAAATGATCACAAATTCAATGCAATCTTGATCAAAATTATAGTGACATTTTTCACAGAAATAAAAGTAGAATCCCAAAATTTATTTGAACTCAGAAAATATTCTAAATATCAATAGCAATCTGGAGAAGGAAAAAGGCTAAGGGCATCACACTTTCTGATGTTAAACTATATTACAAAGCTATAGTAATCAAGACAGTATAATACTAATATTAAAAAGGACACATGGACCAATATAACAGATTTGAAAGCCCCAAAATAAATCCAAACATATATGGTCAACTAATATTTGACAAGGACACCAAGAATATTCAATAGGGAAAGGTTATTCTCTTTAATAAATGATTCAGGGAAAACTGAGTATCCACAGGTAAAATAACAAAATTAGACCCTTTGCTTTCACTATATACGATAATGAACTCAAACTGGATTAAAGGCTTAAATGTTAGACTTAAAACCATAAAACTACTGGAAGGAAACAGGAAATATATCACCTTGTCATTGGTCTTGATGATAATTTTTTGAGTATGAGACCAAAAGCCATGCAAAAAAATAAAACATAAACAGGTGGGCTTCACCAAACTAAACAGCTTTTGCACAGAAAAGAAAACAAGCAACAACATGAAAAGGCAATCCACAGAATAGAAGAAAATATTTTCAAACCATGTATCAGATAGGAGTTCATTTCAAAATTTATGAGAAACTCACAACTCAAAGACACAATAAACTAAAATAATAAATAAATTTATTAATTTGAATTGAATGAGCAAAGGGATTGAATAAACATTTTTCCATAGTGGATATACAAATGGCCCACAGCTATATAAAAAGGTGCCCAATGTCACTAATCATCACCAAAATGTGACTCAAAATCAAAATGAGATATCACCACACATCTGTTAGGATGTCTATTATCAAAAAGACATGAAATAACATGTTGGCAAGAGTGTGGAGAAAAAGAAATCCTTGGAAACTGTTAGTGGGAATGTAAATTAGTGCAGCCACTATGGAAAAGAGTATGGCATTTCCTCAAATAATTAAACGTAGAATACAGTACAGCAATTCTACTTCTGTGTATATATACAAGGAAAAATGAGAAGCAATTCTCCTTCTAGGTATATAACCACAGAAAATGAGATCAGTATCTTGAAGAGATATTTGTGCCCCCATGTACTTTGCAGCATTATTCACAATAGCCGACATGTGGAAACAATCAAACTGTCTGTTAATGGATGAATGGATAAAGAAAATGTGAGACAAAGATAAATTGATACACCATAGCTAGCTAGCTAGATAGATAGACTGAATGGAATATTATTCAGCCATACAAAGAAGGAAATCCTGCCATTTGCAATACCATGGATTAATCTAAAGGACATTACGCTAAGTAAGCTAAGTCAGACATAGAAAGAAAAATACTGTGTCATCTCATTTACATATGGAATCTAAAATAAAATGTCCAACTCATAGAAGCAGAGAATAGAATGGTGATGTCCAGGAACAGGGGTGTGAGGGAAATAGGAAGATGTTGGTCAATGCACACACACTTTTATGAGATGAGCAAGTCCTGGTATCTAACGTATAGCATGATGACTCAGTTAATACTTCAGTTTTGTTTACTTGAAATTTGTGGAAACAGTAGATTTTGTGTTCTCATACTCATTACCCACAAAGTGTAACTAATTATGGTGATTGCTATGTTATTTACTTTTATTGTGACTATCATTTCACAATGTGTATGTATAGCAAATAAACATGTTGCACACCTTGCATATATTTAATTTTTATTTGTTGATTGTAACTCAATACAGCTGGAAAAAATAAAATTTTCAACTTCTGCTGTATGGAAAATGGATTAAATCAAAGGCCAGAGATTGAAAGCTTGAATTTCTAGCATGACTCTTAGAACCAGACTGCCACCCTATATCTCCATCACTTTCTCCTAGCAGTAAATTAACATATAAACATGGTGCTAATACAGCCTTTGCACTCAAGCTCTTTGTTTGAAAGATACAGTGACAGTCATTTTTATTACAAATATATTTATTGAACACCTAGTGTTTTCTAGGCACTACACTAGACAACCAAGATGAAAGTCTTAGGCTTCATCAACTTTCCATTCTAGTTGCAGATACAGATAATAAACAAATAGATGTAGAACAAAGCTTTAAGTAGTAATATACAGGCAGTTTAAGTAGAGGAAATAGCTAGTGCAATGGCCCCTAAAGACACATGAGTTTGGTGGTATCAGAGAATAATTTTTTAAACTACATTTTGTATATAGTGAATGAGAGGACGAGTAATATGAGATGAGATTAAAGATGTGGGCAAGGATCAGGTTATATAGAGTCTTCATGGTGATTATGAAAGTGGTTGGGACAAGAGGTGGTATTTCAAACAAGTATATGGATATATGAAAGACTACTATGTGATTGAGATGTGGCAAAATATTTAGTATATCTGGAAGATAGAGTAGAAAGCCAAAGGTAAGATAAACTTACTTCTTTTGTCTTTCTTAATGAAGAACACAAATGATCTGATCAGAAGATATATTTTTTGCTTAGCCCAGTGGTTCTTTCAGGGAACGTACAATGGCATGGAGGCATCATTAGAAAGCCACAGTTTAAAGGAAGCATCATGAGAAGACTCAAAGCTAAGGTCCATTTAGAAACAAAGTTCATGGCACATGAGTGTATTGCTTAGAACCTCAGGGGTCCAAGGATTGGAAGATCCTGCTTTACAAGAGTAACAGCAAACTGGGGAAGACTCGAGGATGATCCTGGCATAATCAAAAATCCTCAGGCACCAGAAGATCCCTGTCATGCCAGATTCCTATCATAGCTGGGATGATATGAGTAGGCTTGCTAATAAAGTCTAGTCAGGTCTGTTTTCCCAGAGACAAGATTGAGAGAATAGAAACCCTCCCCTCTACAATGTAACTAGGCCTTTTGTGGAAAAGTAATATCCCATATATGCCTTCCATTCACATATGTATTTTCCTCCCTTGCAAAACTGGAAACTAAGGACTACATAATGCTCATCTTTAGGTCTCTCTTTTCACCTCACCCCCTTTGCCAGGTCCAGTTCCAACAAAGTTATGCCAGCTGCTTTTCATCTGTAACCAGAAAAAGATAATCCTGTTCCTTGAGATTTGCTTTGGGATACAGAGGTAGCTGAACTCCTCCCCCATCCACATTGGCATTGGGCCCACAATCCTACTCTATAGGCTTGAGAAAGTTTTCTCTCATAAAGATTCCTGGGAAAAGTGGGAATCTTAGGTTCTCTGATCTTTATCAACATCTAAGAAAAAAATGTGTTTGGAACCTTTGAAACCTTGACAACATCTCCTGTAGCTATTCCAGTTAGGATAGAGAATTGAATTCAGCCTTGGGAATGGAGGTGGGACCTAAGAGCAAGGCAGCAGAAACTTGGAGTAGCCTGAAGAAAAGCATTTAAGAAAGTCCAAGAGATGACTAGCCTGGAGTGGAGTAGCAGTTCCAAGCAAGATGGCTGGCTGAGGTGGTTAGAAGCAAAATGACCAGAATATATTAGTATAGCATGGATTCCTTCCTTAGCCACTTCCAGAAAAAAATTGAGGAGGAAAACCTGGTAAGACATGTGACTTCTTGTGACAACTGATATGAGAGTTGTTGGAATGTTAAAGGGAAGTGAACCTGTTAAAGAAACCAGTTGAGTCTATTGAAGTGAAGCTTCTGTTAACTCCTGGCAACAATCAATGAAGTGGGTGAAGCATCTGGGTTTAGAGTATTCACTAACTTGCATAAGACTATAAGCTGGGTGGCTCAGAAAATGGGGCTAGGGTTTGAACTTAGGCCCATCTGACTACAAAGCAGTTTTATTGTTTCATTGTAATAGACTTGAATAGCCAAAACTAAATCTAAAAAATCTAGGAATCTAGCAAAAAAGTATTTGCTAATGTGGAAGGTGAACATTGTCCTGGAGACTGAATTGGCAGCCTGACATAGAGTGTTTTATAAGAAATCTCGACTAATAAAAAGAGTTCTTACAACACTTAATTTCCAGAGAGTTTTTATGACAACTGCAGAGGTCTGATTGCTAGCTATCAGTTTGCAGCCCAGCTTAGAATCCAGATATCTTTGTGGGAATAGGGAAAGCCTTGGCTTCCTCAATTATGAAAATAACTCTGTTAAGGATGAGTTTTGAGGCAGGGGTGCTGTAAGTCTTTGTCTAAGTCTGTGTCCAGCTAAGAATTATTTTGTTACTTGCCATAAGGCAAGAAAACAGCTTTTCATTATCTGTTTTCCCCCACTGGAATATAAGCCCAACAGAAAAGGAAAGTATCTGCCTTATTCAGTGTTCTGTTTCTAGTGTCCAGAGCACTGCCAGGCACAAAATAGTAACACTTATTGAATAAATAGTATATTAAATATTTACCAATAAATTAATAAACTAGGATTAGAAGAGAGCAAGGGATGCATTATCTGCCTCTAGAATCAGATCCCTGTGGAGTATGGTGGGTCCACGTGGCATTCAGGACATTCAGGACATACGCACTAAGTTGGATGAGGAGAACTGACTTAGAAAACACCAACATAATTCCAAAATAAAGTTAATTAAAAACTTTGATAATATAGCTCTTTTTTTTCTGGTGGGGCCCACATCAAGGGAATAGGTTTAGACCCAGAACGTAAAGAAAGACACAAACAAACTGACACCTGTACAGAGGAAAGTTAGTAGTCTGGTATATTAGTGTTCTCAGGCTCCCATGAGCAAAACATCATAAAATAAGTGCCTTGAACAAAGGAAATTTATTTTCTTACAGTTCAAGAGGTTAGGCATCCATGATCAAGGTGCCATGAGCTTTGGTTTCTGAAAAGGGCTCTCTTGCTGGCTTGTAGATTGCCTCCCTCTCATAATGTCCACGATGGCCTTTATTCATTGTGTGAACAAGGGAGTATTGGGGAGCAAGTTCCGTGGTGTCTCTTCTTATAAGGAAACTAATGTGATTAGATAAGAGACCCACCCTTATGACTTCATTTAACCTTAGTACTCCAAATATAGGCAAACTCTGGTTGAGGCTTCAACATATGAATTTGTGTAGACACAAATATTCAGTTTAAAACAGAAAGGGATTGGAAAACAAGTGGAGTTCCTGGAGTTGTTTAGTTTGGAAAAGAGAAGAATCAGCAGGACTTGGTCTCAGACATTATATTGCCCAAAGGCTATAGCAGAGCAGAGGGAGCAAATGTTTTCAGTTTATACTTAGGGGAAGACTTTGGAAAGCAATAGGAAGAACAAATTTTATCCATTCAACACAAGGAAGAACTTTCTCTCATATTGACTAGAATGGGCTGTCTCAGAAGGGAATAAACACATCATCAATGGTGACAAGAAGGCTGGTTCTGGCAACATTTGGGAGGGACGCAGTGTAAGCTGGACTTGAGTGAGTAGCCTAAAATATTACTTCCAGTCCCCAAATTCTGGAATAACTCTTATGACAATACCTCCAAACTATGTTTCAACTTTTCTCAGCAAGAAGTTTTTCAGGGTGTAAGAAAATTACTGCATCCTTCTTGTATGCTACCTCTTCCCTAATTCCTTCCCACCAGAGTCTCAGCCAAGCCAGGCCTGGCTTAGGTTAGGCAGGGGATGAATGAGCTGATCCATGAATTTCCAGAGTTCTAAATAAATTTACCAGCAAAGATCAGAAAAAAATACATTCAGGTCTTTCTTATTCTCAGTTCCAATTATGCTAAGTTTTAGTGAGAAAATGTGGGTACCACAGCTATGTGGTGGCTATAGTGAGAGTAGTCAAGCATGTCAGCCGAGTGACATAGGAAAGAGGCAAAATGAAACCTGGGGTTTTATATGTTTTACTTCCAGGACCAGATTGAAGCAACTATGCCTTGCCCCTGTTCAGAAAGTTGGCAGTGCTTGGTAGCAATAGGAATGGGGCATGGAGAGAGAAGTCTGTCTTAATAATACTGACTGGACCCAGAAATGTCTTGGACCAGATCTAAAATAGGGAATGGCACTCTATGGCAAAGGTAAAAGTATCGCAACTGTGTGAGAAAGGCTATTCATTTTCTTGTACAAAAATATTTTATTTTTATTTTATTAAATAGAGATGAGGGAGTCTCAGCCTGTTACCCAGGCTGGTTTTGAACTCCTGGACTTAAGCAATCCTCCAACCTTGGGTTTTCAAAGTGCTGCGATTACAGACATGAACCACTATGCCTGGCCAATTTTTTTTCTTTATATCCTTATTCTATAAGCATTTTTCCATTTTCTAATTTTATTATTATTATTATTATTATACTTTAAGTTCTGGGGTACATGTGCAGAGTGTGCAGCTTTGTTACAAAGGTACACATGTGCCATGGTGGCTTGCTGCAACCAAACACTGCTTGTTCTCACTCATAAGTGGCGGTTGAACAATGAGAACACATGGACACAGGAAGGGGAACATCACACACTGGGGCCTGTTGGACGGTGGGAAGCTAGGGGAGGGATAGCAGAAGGTGGGGGGATAGGGCAGGGATAGCATTAGGAGAAATATCAAATGTAGATGAAAGGCTGTTTCTTTACATGCTAGATTTCTTCCTTAAAAGTTGTGATTCTGAAATGTGAGTGGATGTAAACATTCCCTACAGTGTTTGTTAAAATGGAGATTCCAAGCCCCCTTCTACAACTACTGAATCTGAATTTATGGGGATGTGCCCTTAGCATCAACATTTTAACAAGCTTTTTAAGTGATCTATAACACACTCAGGTCAGAAGATCACAGACTAATAAAGTAAAAATATAAAAAATGTTTGAAAAATAAAGTGAAGTTACAGCCTATACTGAATTTAATAGAAAATGTTTTATAAGACTATCAATAGAGAGATATTCCTGTCCATGGCTTAGAAATACCTTAACGGTATTTGCTGATATTGCTGTTCTTTATAATTCATTTTTAAATTGACAAATAAAAATTATGTATATTTATCATGCACTTTTTTGTAAATATGTATACATTGTAAAATGGATAAATCAGTTTAATTAATATATGCTTTACCTCACATATTTATCATTTTTGGTAAGAACATTTAGAATCTACTCTCATCAGTTTTCAAGAATACTATACATGGTTATTATTTATAGTCACCATGTTTTAAGACAGATCTCTTGAACTTATTTCTCCTGTCTAACTGATATTTGAAATATTTTCACCAACATCTCAACTCCTCTACTCGTGTCCTCTGATAAACAACATTCTACTATGTTTCTATGCATTTGGCTTATAAGATTCTACGTGTAAGTGAGATCATATGGTATTTGTCTTTCTGAGCATGGCTTATTTTACTTAACCCAATGGTCTCAAATTCATCCATGTTGTCACAAATGACAGGATTTTACACTTTTTAAAGGCTTAATAGTATTCCATTGTGTATGTATGCAAAATTATCTTTATCCACTAATTCTTTAATGGACACATAGGTTGTTGATTTTATATCTTGGATATTATAAATAATGCTGCAAAACACATGGTAATGCAAATATCATTTTGACGTACTGATTTTATTTCCTTTGTATACATACCTAGTAGTGGGATTGCTGGATTGTATGGAAGCTCTGTTTTTTGTTTTTTGATGAACTTCCAAACTGTTCCCCATAGTAGTTGTACTAATTTACTCTTCCACCAACAGTGTTTGAGGGTTCTCTTTTCTCCACATCCTTCCAGCATTTGTTATTGCCTGTCCCACTACTTTACTAAATTCATTTATTAGCTTTGATAGGTGTTTGTGTGTGTGTGTGTGTGTGTGTGTAATCCGTATGGTTTTCTACATATAATCTGCAAATAGGGATGGTTAGACTACCCTGTTTCCAGTTTGGATGACTTTTATTTATTTCTCTTGCCTAATTACTTTGGCTAGGACCTATCTTACTATGTTGAATCAAAGTGATGAAAGTGAGCATCCTTGTTTTGTTTCAGAGTTTAGAGAAAAAGATTTAAAAGTTTCACTATTAAGTGTAATGATAGCTGTAAATTTGTCATATGTGGTCTTTATTATGTTGAGGTGCATTTATTTTATACCCATTTTAACAGTTTTTTAATCATAAAGAGATTTAAAATTATTAAATGTTTTTTCTGCATCTATTTAATCATACAGTTTTTGTTTTAATTGTTCACAATAATGTATCACACCTATTGATTATTGTATGTTGAACCATTCTCGCATGCTTGTCATAAATTGTACTCAATCATGGTGAAATATATATATATATATATATATATATATATATATATATATATATATATATATATTTGCTATCAAGTTTGAAGTTCCCAATATGTATTTATTTCCAATCACAGGGGTTTGGGGGATGTTCACATAATTAGTGTCTCGCTCAGTTGTTTTTGGACACTAGGACAAACTCCAGATTGCTCAATCACTAGATTCACATGTTCAAGCAGACCAGAGTCAATGGCTTGCTTCTAACCTTTAACAAATATAATCAATGAGGTAAGGGTGGTAGGGACTATTTCTCCTCCTAGGCTGGGCTTGCACTTTAGGAGGCCGAGCTGGGCAGATCTTGAGCTCAGGAGTTGAGACTATCCTGGACAACTAAGGGAGATCAGGTCTCTACAAAAATTAGGTGGGCATAAGGTTGTATGCCAGTAGTCCCAGCAACTAGTAAGGCTGAGGTAGGAAGATGACTTGAGCCAATGAAGCAGATGTAGTGAGCCACTTGTGCCACCGTACTCCAAGCCTGGTGAATGACCTGTCTCAAGTATTGTCTTCCCGTTTTCACTCTGTATTCCTCTATTCAATCTCAGCTGCCAGCGAATGATATTTTTAATCTACTGTTGAATTTGGTTTGCTAATATTTTGAGGATTTTTTTGTCTATGTTCATTAGGAATACTGGTTTTTAATTTTTTTTTCTTTGTTGTGTCCTTGTCTGGTTTGAGCATCAGTGTGATTTGGGCCTCAAAGAATAAGGTTAGAAAATTCCCTCCTCTTCAATATTATGAAGAAGTTTTCAAAGTGTTTGTTTTCATTCTTCTTTAAATGTTGATGGAATTCAACAGTGAGGCCATCAATCCTGGGCTTTTCTTTGAAGAGAGACTTTTAAAAAATTAGTTCTTCAATTTCATTACACATTATTTGTCTATTTATATTTTCAATTTCTTTATGATTCAATTTTGGTAGATTCTATATGTCCAGGGTTTTATCCATTTATCCTAGATTTTCCTAGTGTTGTCTTATATTGTTGTCTCCTATTATTGTGTTGCAGTCTATCGTGCCTTTTAGGTATAATATGACTTGTTTATACGTTTGTCTTCTCTGGTCTTGCATACATATATGTTTACAATTGTTATATCATTTTGATAAACTGGCACATTTATCATTATAAAATGCCCATCTTGATCTTTTTTTATACGTTTTTTACACAAAGTCTATTTTAATTGATATAAGTACACCTACTTCTGCTATCTATTAATTTCCATTTGCATTGGATATCGTTTTTCATCCCATTACTTTGACTTTATATGTGTCCTTAAAGGCAAAGTAAACTTCTTCTAGAGAGCATATAGATAAGTCTCAGTTTTATTATTTTATTTTAACATTTATTTTAGGTTCAGGGTACACGTGAAGGTTTGTTACATAGGTAAACTCATATCATGGGGATTGGTTGTACAGGTTATTTTATCACCAAAGTATTAAGCCCAGTGCTCAATAGTTATCTTTTCTGCTTCTCTCCCTCCTTCCAACATCCACCCTCAAGTAGACTTCAGTGTCTGTTTTGTCCTTCTTTGTGTTCATAAATTCTCATAATTTAGCTTCCACTTATGAGCGGGGACATAAGGTATTTTGTTTTTTGTTCCTGTGTTAGTTTACTGAGGATAATAGCCCCCAACTCTATCCATGTTTACATGAAAGACATGATCTCATCGTTTTTTATAGTTCCAAAGTATTCCATAATGTGCATGTGTCACATTTGTTTATTCCATCTGTCATTAATGGACATTTGGGTTGATTCCATGTCTTTGCTATTGTGAATAGTGCTGCAATGAACATTTGTATGCATGTTTCTTTATGGTGGAATAATTTATATTCCTCTGGGTGTATGTCTAGTGATAGAATTGCTGGGTCGAATGGTAATTCTGCTTTTGACTCTTTGAGAAATCGTTATACTGCTTTCCACAATGTTTGAACTAACTTACACTCCCACCAAGAGTGTATAAGCGTTCCTTTTTCTCCACAACCTCTCCAGCACTTGTTACTTTTTGACTTTTTAGTGATATCCATTCTGACTGGTGTGAGGTGGCATCTTATTGTGGCTTTTATTTGCATTTCTCTATCAGTGATATTGAACTTTTTTTATATATGATTGTTGGCCACATGTGTATCTTCTTTTGAAAAGCTTTTAATGGTATTGTTTGTTTTTCTTTGGTAATTGTTTAAGTTCCATATAGATGCTGGATATTAGGCCTTTGTCAGATGCATAGTTTTCAAATATTTTTCTCCTATTCTGTGGGTTGTGTGTTTACTCTGTTGATAGTTTCTTTTGTTATATGGAAGCTCTTAAGGTTAATTAGATCACACTCATTAATTTTTGCTTTTGTTGCAATTGCTTTTGGTGTTTTGTAATTAAATCTTTACCCATTCCTATGTTCAGGATGTTATTGCCTATGTTGCCTACCAGGTTTTTCATAATTTTCAGACTTACATGTAAGTCTTTGTTCCATCTTGATTTGATTTTTGCATATGGTGTAAGGAAGGGATCCAGTTTCAGTCTTCTGCGTATAGCTAGCCAGTTATCACAGCACCATTTACTGAATAGGAAGGCTTTTCTCCATATGTTTTTGTCAGCTTTGTGAAAGATCAGAAGGTTGTAGTTGTGTGGCCTTATTTCTGGACTCTCTGTTCTGTTTCATTGAGCTATGTGTCTGTTTTTGTAACAGTACCATGCTGTTTTAGTTACTGTAGCCCTGTAGTGAAATGAATTGTGAAATAGTTTTTTTTTCTGGTTATCTGAGGGATGTTATTAGTAGTTTGATAAAAATAGCACTGAATTTGTAAATTGCTTTGGACAGTATGGCCATTTTAATGATATTGATTCTGCCTATTCATGACATTAGGATATCTTTCTCTTCTTATTTAAGTTTTATGGGAGCTTTCAGATATAGAGAAACAGGGAATACTGTGTATTATTTTTCATGGAAAGATGCTTGGACAAAAGTGCATATGAACTAATTTCAATAAACTGGGGAGAACTCAGGAAGGATTGTTCAGATTCTTCTTTGTTTCTTTTTTTTCTTTTTTTAACTATTTGTTTTTGAAAGAAAAAAAGAGAAAGAGAAAAGGGGAGAGAGAACAGGAGTCTTGCTCTATTGCCCAGGCTGAAATACAATCTAAAAATAGGTATTAAAAACCTCTTTTATGACAACACTTGTACTTATCTGCAGAGACAGGAAGAAATAACAGAAGAAAATAACAAACAAACAGCCAACCAATATTTCATTTAAATCTGTGAAATGCTATGCAAATGCTGAAGAATTATTTACTTCCAATTATGTGGTCACTTTCAAAATAGGTGTAATGTGATACAGAGAAAAATGAATGTTCTGTGGACCTGGGGTGAAGAATTCTATAGATTTTCACTGAATTTACTTGTTGCAGGTCTGAGATCAAATCATAAATGTCCCTGTTAATTTTCTATCTCGTTGATCTATCAAATATTAACAATGTGGTGTCAAAGTCTCCTGCTACTATTGTGCGGGAGTCCAAGTCTCTTTATAAGTCATTGAGAACTTATCTTACGTATCTGGGTGTCCCTATATTGGGTGCATATATATTTATGATTACTGACTCCTACTGTTTTATTGATCCTTTTACCATTATATAATGTCCTTCTTTGTTTCTTTTAGTCTTTGTTACTGTTAATGTCTATTTTGTCAGAGAAAAATGTTACAAGTCCTGTTTTTTGTTTTTTCTTTTTTTGCTCTCCATTTGATTGGTAAGTCTTCCACCAAAGCTTTGTTTTGAGTCTTTGTGTGTCCTTGCTTATGAGATGGATCTGGATACAGTGTACCAATGAGTTTTGACTTTTTATTCCGTTTTTCTTGCTGTGTCTTTGACTGGGGCATTTAATCCATTTAAATTTAGGATTAATATTGATATTTGTAAGTTTAATATTGTTGTTTAATGCTAGCTGGCTATTTTGCCCATTAGTTGATATAGATTCTTCATTATGGAGATACTCTTTACCTTTTGGTAAGTTTCTGGGATGACTGATACTAGTTCTTCCTTTCTGTGTATAGCACTTCTTTCAGAAGCTCTTGTAAAGCAGGCCTGGTGGTGATGAAACTCTGAGTGCTGCTTGTTTGTGAAAAATTTTATTTTTCCTTCATTTATAAAGCTCAGTTTGGCTGGATATGAAATACTGGGTTGAAAATTCTTTTCTTTGAGGATATTGAATATTGACCCCCAGTCTCTTCTACTTTTTAGTCTTTCTGCTGAGAGATCTGCTGTGAGTCTGATGGGCTTCCCTTTATGGGTAACCTGACCCTTCTCTCTAGCTGTCCTTAGAATTTTCTCCTTTATTTCAACCCTGGCGAATCTAATGATTATGTGTCTTTGGGTTGCTCCACTTGAGGAATATCTTTGTGGTGTTCTCTGTATTACCTGGAGTTGAATATTGTCCTGCCTTACTAGGTTAGCAAAGTTTTCCTGAATAATATCATGAAGAATATTTTCCAGCTTGGATTCATTCTCTTTATAACATTCAGGTACACCTATCAAATGTAAATTAGGTCTTTTCACATAGTCCCATATTTCTTAGAGACTTGGCTTATTCCTTTTTACTCTTCCTTCTCTAATCTTGTCTTCTCGCTTCATTTCATTAAGTTGGTCTTTGACCTCTGATATCCTTTCTTCTGCTTGATCAATTCGACTGCTAAAACCTGTGCATACTTCGCAGAGTTCTCGCATTGTATTCTTCAGTTCCATTAATTCCCTTATATTCCTCTCTAAATTGTCTATTCTCATTAGGATTTCATCAACCTTTTTTTGAAGTTCTTAGTTTCTTTGCATTGGGTTAGAACATGTTCTTTTAACTCACAGAAGTTTCTTATCATCCACCTTCTGAAGCCTACTTCTGTTAATGGAATGCATTCATTCTCCATCAGGCCTTGTTCCGTTGCTGATGAAGAACTGTGATCCCCTGTAGAGGGAGAGGCATTCTGATTTTGGGTATTCTCAGCCTTTTTGGTCAGGTTTCTTCCCATCATTGTAAATTTATCCACCTGTCGTTTTTGTAATTACTGACTTTCTAGTTAGGTGTCTGAGTGGATGTCCAACTTGTTGAGTCCCAGTGCCAGAATCTGAGCAACCCACTGCACCGGCTAAAACAGCTGTGTTAAGATTGATGGTGCTTTTCTGCCTGGAAATCTCCGGTCTGGCTTCCTTCTTGAGTCCCTCCTTCAATCAGCTGAATAGGAAACTCTGCCTTCCCAGAGCTCCAAAGGTCAACCAAAAGGGGACCCAGTCGCGTTTACTCTGCACCAAGATCTGCCACGCCGTGGCTCCAACAAAACCACCGTGCTGGCCACAAGAGTCGCACTGTCGACCTGTGGGGCTCCTCCACTGGTCATCTCCTGCCCCATGAGCAACAAAAATTCATCTGAAACTGTGGCACCCTCTAGTTCTCTGTGCTTTCACTGGGAGCTACAATCCTGATCAGCCATCTTGGATCTCTCTCCATCTTTCTGTTTGTTTGTGTCTTCTCTGATTTCTTTAAGCATTTTCTTTTTCTAATTCTCATTGTAGAGATATTTCACCTCTCTGTTTAGCTGTATTCCTAGGTATGCTATTTTTTGTCATAATTGTGAATGGGATTGCCTTTATGATTGGACTCTTGTCTTGCCTGTCATTGGTGTATAGGAATGCTAGTGAGTGTTGTACATTGATTTTGTATCCCAAAACTTTTCTAAAGTTATTTATTAGCTGAAGTAGCTTTTGACTCAAGATTATGGGGATTTCTATATATAGAATCATGTCTTCTGCAAAGATAGACTTTCTCTCTCCCTGTTTAGTTTCCCTGTATTTTTTCTCTTGCCTAATTTCTCTAGCTAGTACTTTCAATACTATGCTGAATAGGAGTGTTGAGAGAGGGCATATTTTTCTTGTGCTGGTTTTCAACAGGAATGCTGCCAGCTTTTGCCTATTCAGTATAATGTTGGGTGTGGATTTGTCATAGATGGCTCTTATTATTCTGAGGCATGTTCCTTCAATATCTAGCTTATTCAAAGTTTTTAACATAAAGGGTGTTGAATTTTATTTAGAGCCTTTTCTGTATCTATTGAGATAATCATGTGGTTTTTGTTATTAGATATGTTTATGTGATTAATCACATTTATTGATTTGCATATGTTAAACCAACCTTGCATCCTGGGAATGAAGCCTACTTGATCATGGTTGATTAGC
The DNA here is from genome assembly GCF_049354715.1 of Callithrix jacchus. Lineage (NCBI taxonomy): Eukaryota > Metazoa > Chordata > Mammalia > Primates > Cebidae > Callithrix > Callithrix jacchus. The sequence continues at coordinate 64,056,973 of NC_133524.1, read as the reverse complement.
TATTGGATGTGCTGCTGGATTCAGTTTGCAATTTCCATGTTGAAGATTTTTGTATCTCTGTTCATCAAGGATATTTGTCTGACATTTTCTGTCATTGTTGTGTCTCTGCCAGAGGATTAGGAAGATCCTCTGAGATTAGATAGAGGTATGATGATGATGATGGCCTCATATACTGAGTTGGGGTAGAGTCTCTCCTCCTCATTTTTTTGGGATAGTTTTTTTAGGAGCTCCATTCCATAGAGAGGCAATGCTGCTACCAGTGGCTGGCTGGAACTCCAAGCCAGTGGGTCTTAATCTGTGAGGTCCTGTGGATGTGGTGTTTGCAGACTTTTGCTACTCAGCCCTCGGAATTAGATTCTTTTCTAGAGGTATGTACAGGGGTCTAACTTCCCACATTGCTGAAGTTGCAGCTGCTTCTGAAGGCCCTGGTTGAGTGGGTTCAGTTCTTTTGACCTGAAAGCTGCGAAGACCCATGAGAGGAGTGTGGGTTCCTGGGGTCACATATTTACTTACTACTTCGCTGGGCAGGGGAGGCTCCCTTGGCTCCATGTCACTCCTGGATGGTCTGTGGTTCTGCCTTGCTCTTTTCCATTTTTTTGCAGGTCACATTGTTTCCTTGATTAGTACTAGTACAAATACCTGGATGTGTTAGCAGATGGTGCTGTATTTACTCTCCCTTTTTATTCCTCTTTGTGAGAGCCACACACACTAGCCTCCTATTCTAGTTGGCCATCTTGGCTACCTTTTAAATCATTTTTTTAAAATCTATTTAGCCACTCTTTTTAAAAAAAAAAACTGGAGAATTTCATTCATTCACATTCAAGTTTATTTTTGATAGGTAAGCACTTTTGTCTACCTTACTGTTATTTTAGTTATTTTGTATATATTTTGGATTTTTTACCCTCATTTGTATTTCACCTGTGTGGTTTGTAGTTTTTTTCTAGTGATAAGCTTTTGTTACTATTTTTTCTTATTTACATAGCTGCTGTAATTTTTTTTCTTTGTGGTTAATGCAGGGCTTACATTTAAAAATCTTATAGTTATAAAAGACTATTTAAACTGATTACAATCTAACTTTGGTTATGTTAGACTTTTACTCTCCCTTCCCATAATTTGTAATATTCCTGCCTTCATTTTCATCTTTTTATATTGCGCATTTAACAATTTATTGTAGCTATGGTTATTGTTGACCATTTTGAATTTTATACTTAACACTAGAGACCTGAAAGAATATATACCACCATGAAGACATAATTTGGTTTTGATTATACCTCTAACAGTGAGTTTTAAACTTTCATAATTTCTTGATAATAATTAAATTTCTTCTACTTCAGGTCTCAGCACTCCCTTAAGCATTTCTCGTAAGGCTTGTCTAGTGATTAAATATTTTCTTAGTTTTTGCTTATCTAGAAAATACTTTATTTCTCCTTCATTTCTTCAAAATAGCTTTGCTGAGTTAGTATTCTTGTCTAGCAGTCTTTTCTCTTTTAACACATCAAGTTTTCTGTGAGAAATCATCTAACAATCTAACAGAAGTTCACATATATGTGCCTTGATGCCCTTCTCCTGAAGCTTTTAGAATTTTTTCCTTGACTTTTGACAGTTTGATTATAATGTGCCTTGGAAAAGATGTCTTTTTGTTGAAACTAATAAGACTTTATAAGTTTCATGGATCTAGAGGTTCATATCTGTCTCAAAATATAGAAAGCCCTTATGTATTATTTTATTTTTTATTTTTTAATTTTTTATTGCATTTTAGGTTTGGGGGTACATGTGCAGAACATGCAAGACAGTTGCATAGGTACACACATGGCAGTGTGTTTTGCTTCCTTTCTCACCTTCACCCACATTTGGCATTTCTCCCCAGGCTATCCCTCCCCACCTCCCCCTCCCACTGGTCCCCCCTTTTCCCCCCCGTAGACCCCAGTGTTTGGTACTCCCCTCCCTGTGTCCATGTGTTCTCATTTTTCATCGCCCGCCTATGAGTGAGAATATGCGGTGTTTCATTTTCTGTTCTTGTGTGAGTTTGCTGAGAATGATGTTCTCAAGATCCACCCATGTCCCTACAAATGACACAAACTCATCATTTCTGATTGCTGCATAATATTCCATAGTGTATATGTGCCACATTATCCCAATCCAGTCTATCATCAATGGGCATTTTGGTTGATTCCAGGTCTTTGCTATTGTAAACAGTGCTGCAATGAACATTCATGTGCATGTGTCCTTATAGTACAACGATTTATAGTCCTTTGGATAGATACCCAGTAATGTATCCATTGCTGGGTCAAATGAAATTTCTATTTCTAATGCCTTGAGGAATCGCCACACTGTCTTCCACAATGGTTGAACTAATTTACACTCCCACCAACAGTGTAAAAGTGTTCCTTTTTCTCCACATCCTCTCCAGCATCTGTTATCTCCAGATTTTTTAATGATCGCCATTCTAACTGGCGTGAAATGGTATCTCAATGTGGTTTTGATTTGCATCTCTCTGATGACCAGTGACGATGAGCATTTTTACATATGATTGTTGGCCTCATATATTTATTCTTTTGCAAAGTGTCTGTTCATATCCTTTGTCCACTTTTGAATGGGCTTGTTTGTTTTTTTCCTGTAAATCTGTTTGAGTTCTTTGTAAATTCTGGATATCAGCCCTTTGTCAGATGGGTAAACTGCAAAAATTTTTTCCCATTCTGTTGGTTGCCGATTCACTCTAGTGACTGTTTCTTTTGCCGTGCAGAAGCTTTGGAGTTTGACTAGGTAACATTTGTCTACTTTGGCCTTTGTTGCCAATGCTTTTGGTGTTTTGTTCATGAAGTCCTTGCCTACTCCTATATCTTGGATGGTTTTGCCTAGATTTTCCACCAGGGTTTTTATGGTGCCAGGTCTTATGTTTAAGTCTTTAATCCATCTGGAGTTCATTTTAGTGTAAGGTGTCAGGAAGGGGTCCAGTTTCTGCTTTCTGCACATGGCTAGCCAGTTTTCCCAACACCATTTGTTGAACAGGGAATCCTTTCCCCATTGCTTGTTTTTGTCAGGTTTATCAAAGATTGTATGGTTGTAGATATGTTGTGTTGCCTCCAATGCCTCTGTTCTGTTCCATTGGTCTATATCTCTGTTTTGGTACCAGTACCATGCTGTTTTGATTACTGTAGCCTTGTAGTATAGTTTGAAATCCGGTAGTGTGATGCCCCCCGCTGTGTTCTTTTTGCTTAGAATTGACTTGGCTATGCGGGCTCTCTTTTGGTTCCATATGAAGTTCATGGTGGTGTTTTCCAGTTCTGTGAAGAAAGTCAATGGTAGCTTGATAAGGATAGCATTGATTCTGTAAATTACTTTGGGCAGTATAGCCATTTTCACAATGTTGATTCTGCCTAACCATGAACATGGAATGTTTCTCCATCTGCTTGTGTCCTCTTTGATTTCGTTGAGCAGTGGTTTGTAGTTTTCCTTGAAGAGGTCCCTTACGTTCCTTGTGAGTTGTATTCCAAGGTATTTTATTCTTTTTGTAGCAATTGTGAATGGCAGTTCGCTCTTGATTTGGCTTTCTTTAGTCTGTTTTTGGTGTAGAGGAAGGCTTGTGATTTTTGCACATTGATTTTATATCCTGAGGCTTTGCTGAAGTTGCTTATCAGTTTCAGGAGTTTCTGGGCTGAGGAGATGGGGTCTTCTAGGTATACTATCATGTCGTCTGCAAATAGAGACAATTTGGCTCCACCTTTCCTATTTGAATACCCTTTATTTCTTTTTCTTGCCTGATTGCTCTGGCTAGAACTTCCAGTACTATATTGAATAGGAGTGGTGAAAGAGGGCATCCTTGTCTAGTGCCGGATTTCAAAGGGAGTGCCTCTGGTTTTTGCCCATTAAGTATGATATTGGCTGTTGGTTTGTCATAAATAGCTTTTATTACTTTGAGATACGTTCCATCGATACCAAGTTTATTGAGGGTTATTAGCCTAAAGGGCTGTTGAATTTTGTCAAATGCCTTTTCTGCATCAATTGAGATAATCATATGGTTTTTGTTTTTGGTTCTGTTTATGTGGTGAATTATGTTTATAGACTTGCATATGTTGAACCAGCCTTGCATCCCCGGGATTATTCCTACTTGATCATGATGAATAAGTTTCTTGATTTGTTGTTGCAATCGGCTTGCCAATATTTTATTGAAGACTTCTGCATGTATGTTCATCATAGATATTGGCCTGAAGTTTTCTTTTCTTGTTGGGTCTCTGCCGGGTTTTGGTATCAGGATGATATTGGTCTCATAGAATGATTCGGAAATAATTCCTTCTTTTTGGATTATTTGGAATAGTTTCAGAAGGAATGGTACCAGCTCCTCTTTGTGTGTCTGGTAGAATTCGGCTGTGAACCTGTATGGACCTGGGCTTTTTTTGTGTGGTAGGCTCTTAATTGCTGCCTCGACTTCTGACCTTGTTATTGGTCTATTCATAGGTTCAGCTTCCTCCTGGTTTAGGCTTGGGAGGATACAGGAGTCCAGGAATTTATCCATTTCTTCCAGGTTTACTAGTTTTTGTCCATAGAGGTCTTTGTAATATTCTCTGATGATGGTTTGAATTTCTGTGGAATCTGTGGTGATTTCCCCTTTATCATTTTTTATTGCATCTATTTGGTTGTTCTCTCTTTTCTTTATAATCAATCTGGCTAGTGGTCTGTCTATTTTGTTGATCTTTTCAATAAACCAGCTCTTGGATTTATTGATTTTTTGAAGGGTTTTTCGTGTCTCAATCTCCTTCATTTCAGCTCTGATCTTAGTTATTTCTTGTCTTCTGCTGGGTTTTAAGTTTTTTTGATCTTGCTCCTCTAGCTCTTTCAATTTTGACAATAAGGTGTCAATTTTGGATCTCTCCATTCTTCTCATATGGGCACTTATTGCTATATACTTTCTTCTAGAGACTGCTTTAAATGTGTCCCAGAGATTCTGGCATGTTGTGTCTTCGTTCTCATTGGTTTCGAAGAACTTCTTTATTTCTGCCTTCATTTCATTGTTTATCCAGTCAACATTCAAGGCCAGTTGTTCAGTTTCCGTGAAGCTTTGCGGTTCTGGGTTGGTTTCTGAATTCTGAGTTCTAACTTGATTGCACTATGGTCTGAGAGGCTGTTTGTTATGATTTCAGTTGTTTTTCTTTTGCTGAGCAGTGCTTTACTTCCAATTATGTGGTCAATTTTAGAGTAGGTGTGATGTGGTGCTGAGAAGAATGTATATTCTGTGGATTTGGGGTGGAGAGTTCTGTAAATGTCTATCAGGTTTGCTTCTTCCAGGTCTGAGTTCAAGCCTGGATATCCTTGTTGATTTTCTTTCCGGTTGATCGGTCTAATATTGACAGTGGAGTGTTAAAGTCTCCCACTATTATTGTGTGGGAGTCTAAGTCTCTTTGTAAGTCATTAAGAACTTGCCTTATGTATCTGGGTGCTCCTGCATTGGGTCCATATATGTTTAGGATCGTTAGCTCTTCTTGTTGTATCGATCCTTTTACCATTATGTAATGGCCTTCTTTGTCTCTTTTGATCTTTGTTGCTTTAAAGTCTATTTTATCAGAGATGAGAATTGCAACTCCTGCTTTTTTTTTGCTCTCCATTTGCTTGATAAATCTTCCTCCATCCCTTTATTTTGAGCCTTTTTGTATCCTGCATGTGAGATGGGTTTCCTGGATACAGCACACTGATGTGTTTTGGATTTTTATCCAATTTGCCAGTCTGTGTCTTTTGATTGGTGCATTTAGTCCATTTACATTTAGGGTTAATATTGTTATGTGTGAATTTGATACTGCCATTTTGATGCTAGCTGGCTGTTTTGCCCGTTAGTTGTTGTAGATTCTTCATTATGGTGATGCTCTTTAGCATTTAGTGTGATTTTGGAATGGCTGGTACTGGTTGGTCCTTTCTATGTGTAGTGCCTCTTTCAGGAGCTCTTGTAAAGCAGGCCTGGTGGTGACCAAATCTCTGAGTACTTGCTTGTTCACAAAGGATTTTATTCTTCCTTCACTTCTGAATCTCAGTTTGGCTGGATATAAAATTCTGGGTTGAAAGTTCTTTTCTTTAAGGATGTTGAATATTAGCCCCCACTCTCTTCTGGCTTGTAGAGTTTCTGGCGAGAGATCTGCTGTGAGTCTGGTGAGCTTCCCTTTGTGGGTGACCCGACCTTTCTCTCTGGCTGCCTTTAGTATTTTCTCCTTTATTTCAACCTTGTTGAATCTGACAATTATGTGCCTTTGGGTTGCTCTTCTTGTGGAATATCTTTGTGGTGTTCTCTGTATTTCCTGCAATCGAGTGTTGGCCTCTCTTGCTACGTGGGGGAAATTTTCCTGGATAATGTCCTCAAGAGTATTTTCCAGCTTGGATTCATTCTCTTCGTCACATTCTGGTACGCCTATCAAACGTATGTTAGGTCTCTTCAGATAGTCCCACATTTCTTGGAGACTTTGTTCATTCCTTTTTGCGCTTTTTTCTCTGATCTTGGTTTCTTGTTTTATTTCATTGAGTTGATCTTCGACTTCTGATATTCTTTCTTCTGCTTGGTCAATTCGGTTATTGAAACTTGTGCATGCTTCGCGAAGTTCTCGTATTGTGTTTTTCAGCTCCTTTAATTCATTCATATTCCTCTCTACATTATCCATTCTTTTTATCATTTCCTTGAATCTTTTTTCATATCTTTTTTCAAGGTTCTTACTTTCTTTGCATTGATTTAAAACATGTTCTTTTAGCTCACAAAAGTTTCTCATTATCCACCTTCTGAAGTCTATTTCCGTTATTTCATTACAGTCATTCTCCGTCTAGCTTTGTTTTCTTGCTGGTGAGGAGTTTTGGTCCTTTCTAGGAGGCGAGGTGTTCTGGTTTCGGGTGTTTTCCTCCTTTTTGCGCTGGTTTCTTCCCATCTTTGTGGATTTATCCACTTGCCGTCTTTGTAGTTGCTGACTTTTTGATTGGGTTTCTGAGTGGACACCCAGATTGTTGATGATGAAGTATTTCTGTTACTTCGGTTTTCTTCTACCAGTCTAGCCCTATCACTGTATGACTGCTGATTTCCACTCCAGGCCCTGCTTGTCTGGGGTGCACCTATAGCAGCTGCTTAACAGTAAGGGATGCTACCAGTTTCTTTTTCTGCTATCTTTGTCCCAGAATGATGCCTGCCAAATGTCAGTCTTCTGGATATAGAGGTGTCAGGGAGCTGCTTGAGAAGACAGTCTGTACTTTTTAGGAGCTCAAGTGCTGAACTCTGAGCTCTGTTTTTCATTCAGGGCTGTTAGGCTGCTATGTTTAATTCTGCTGCAACAGAACTCATAAAAAACCCTTTTTTTCTCAGATGCTCTGTTTGGGGGGGTTGGGGTTTTTTTGTGAGTGTCTGCCGTGCTGTCCTGCCCAGCTAGGAGGCAGTCTTGTCACTATTTACCTGCCGAGGCTCCGCCATGCTGGAGTGAGGTTCGCCCTGTTGCTGCAGGCTCTGCCCTTCTGCTGTAGTCTCCGCCCTGCTGCCACAGGCTACGCCCTGCAGTGGAGTCTCTCTGTTGTAGTGGGTTGCCTCAGCAATGGCAGGCTGCATCAGCAATGGGCATTTACCTCAGTAGGGTCGGTTTGCCTCAGAAATGGCAGACACCCCTCCTTCATGGAGCTGCAGCCTCAGGGAACCCCTCCATGGGGAGCGTTTGGAATTGCCATTTTGTTTGTCCCACTGTGCTACCCCAAATGCTGTGACCCTGGGATCTCCTGGGCTGTCTCACTGTCCAAGTCCCATTCAGTCTCAAGTTCAGCCCTCCCAAGTCTCAGGTTGCCGGCCCAACAGGGCACCCAGACGAGTGCGCTTTGTGCGGAGCACTGTGTAGTGCCACTACAGCGTGGGCCACCACCACACCAGTTGCCGGCTGCACCAGCCATAACCTCTGCCTGGCGTCCCGTGTCTCCTCTATACCTAGGAATTTCCCCGTTCTGTGGGCAACAAAGATCCATCTGGAAATGCAGCCCTGACTCACCCCCTCTGCGCATTGACCATGAGCTTCAATCCTGGATTGTTCTCACAGCGTCCTCTCTCTATGTATTATTTTATTAAATAAGCTTTTTATGTATTTGTCTGACTCTTCTTTCCCTGAACATCTAATAATGCAAAGTTTGGTTCACTTAGTGGTATCTCACTGATCTCATGGGTTTTCTTGAATCTTTTACATACATTTTTCTTTTTTAAAATTATACTTCAAGTTCTGGAGTATATGTGCAGAATATGCAGGTTTGTTACATAGTTATACACATGCCATGGGGGTTTGCTACATCCATCCTCCCATCATTGACATTAGGTATTTCTCCTAATGCCAGCCCTCCCCAATGCCCCCATCCCCTGATATCCTTCCCTAGTCCCCCACCTCCTAACAAGTCCTGGTGTGTGATGTTTCCCTTCTTGTGTCCATGTGTTCTCATTGTTCAACACCCACTTATGAGTGACAACATGTGGTGTTTGGTTTTCTGTTCTGCTGTCTGTTTGCTGAGAATGATGCTTTCCAAGTTCATCCATGTTCCTGCAAAGGACATGAATACATTTCTTTTTATGGCTGCATGGTATTCCAGGATGTATATGTGCCACATATTTTTATCTGGTCTATTGTTGATGGGCATTTAGGTTGGTTTCAAGTCTTTGCTATTGCAAACACTGCCACAATAAACATACGTGTGCATGTGTCTTTATGATGGAATGTTTTATAATCCTTTGGGTATATACCCAGTAATTGGATCGCTGGGTCAAATGGTATTTCTAGTTCTAGATTCTACCGGAATTGCTGCACTGTTTTCTATAATGGTTGAACAAATTTACACTCCTGCCAACAGTGTAAAAGTATTCCAGTTTCTCCACATACTCTCCAGCATCTGCTGTCTCCAGATTCTTTTTTCCTTTTTTTTTTCACCGTTATAATGGGCGTGAGATGGTATCTGAATGTGGTTTTGATTTGCATTTCTCTAATGACCAGTGATGGTGAGCCTTTTTTCTTATGTTTGTTGGCTGCACAAATGTCTTCTTTTGAGAAGTGTCTCTTCATATATTTTGCCCGCTTTTAGATAGGGTGGTTTGTTTTATTCTTGTAAATATGTTTAAGTTTCTTGTAGACTCTGGTTATTATTCCTTTGTCAGATAGGTAGCTTGCAAATTTTTTTTCCATTCTGTTGTTTGCCTGTTCACTCCAATGATAGTTTCTCTTGCTGTTAAAGAGAAACTAATTAAAGCCCTTAAGTTTAATTAGATCCCATTTATCTGTTTTGGCTTTGGTTGCCATTGCTTTTGCTGTTTTAGTAATAAAGTCCTTTCCTTTGCCTATGTCCTTAATGATATTTCCTAGGTTTTCTTCTGGTTTTTATGGTGTTCAGACTTTTGATTAAATCTTTAATCCATCTGGAGTTAATTTTTGTGCAAGGTGTAAAGAAGGAGTCCAATTTCAGATTTCCACACATGGCTAGCCAGTTTTTCCAATACCATTTATTAAATAGGGAATCCTTTCCCCATTGCTCATTTTTGTCAGGTTTGTCAAAGATCAGATGGTTGTAGACATGTTGCACTATTTCTGAGGCCTGTGTCTTTTCTGTTACATCAGTCTATATTTGTTTTTGTATCAGTACCATGCTGTTTTGATTACTGCAGCCTTGCAGTATATTTTGAAGTCAGGTACTGTGATGTCTCCAGGGTTTTTTTTTTTTTTTTTTTTTTCGTATTTTTCGTTTGTTTGTTTTCATTTTTGTTTTTCCTTGGGATTGTCTTAGTTATGAGGACTCTCTTTTTCTTCCATATAAAGTTTAAAATGTTTTTTAAAACTTTTGTAAAAAAAGTCAATGGTGGCTTTATGGGGATTGCATTGGATTTATAAATTACTTTGGAAAGTATGGCTATTTTCAGAATATTGATTCTTTCTAACCAAGAGCAGGGAATATTTTTTCATCTTTTTGTGTCCACTTATATTTCCTTAAGCAGTAGTTTTTGTTTTCTTTTAAATGTATTTATTTTACTTTAGGTGCATACTATATCTGGCATTTCTCCCCATGTTATCCCTCCCCACCCTCCCCTTCCTTCCCACCCACCTCTGTCTCTACCCTACTCCCCCAACTGTCCCCTGTGTGTGATGCCCCTCTCCCTGAGTCCACATGTTCTTGGTGTTCAACACCCACCTATGAGTGAGAACATATGGTGTTTTGTTTTCTGATCTTGGGTGAGTTTGCTGAGAATAATGGCTTTCAGATTCATCCAAGTCCCTACAAAGGACACAAACTCAACTTTTTTTATGGCTGCATAGTATTCCATGGTGTATATGCACCACATTTTCTTTGTCCAGTATATCATTGATGGGCATTTAGGTTGGTTCCAGGTCTTTGCTATTGTACAGAGGGCTGCAATGAACATACATGTGCATGTGTCTTTATAGTAGAATGATTTATAATTCTTTGGGTATATACCCAATAGTGGGATTGCTGGATCGAATGGAATTTCTATTTCTAGATCCTTGAGAAATTACCACACTGTGTTCCACAATGGTTGAACTAATTTACACTCCCACCAGCTATGTAAGAGTGTTTCTATTTCTCCACATCCTCTGCAGCATCTGTTGTCTCCATATTTTTTAATGATTGCCATTCTAATTGGCATGAGATAATATCTCAGTGTGGTTTTGATTTGCATTTCTCTAATGACCAGTGATGATGAGCATTTTTTCATATGGTTGTTGACTTCATATATGTCCTCTATTGAAAAGTGTCTGTTTGTATTCTTCACCCACTTTTCAATGGGGTTGTTTGTTTTTTCTGTTGTATATCTGTTTTAGTTCTTTGTAGATTCTGGATATTAGCCCTATGTCAGATGGGTAGATTGCAAACATTTTTTTTCATTCTGTTGGTTGCTGATTGACTCTAATGATGGTTCCTTTTGCTGTACAGAAGCTCTGGAGTTTAATTAGATCCCATTTGTCTATCCTGGCTTTTATTGCCATTGCCTTCAGTGTTTTAGTCATGAAGTCCTTGCCTCTGCCTATGTCCTGGGTGGCTTTGTATAAGTTTTCTTCTAGTGTTTTTATGGTGTTAGGTTTTATGTTTAAATCTTTGATCCATCTGGAGTTAATTTTAGTGTAAAGTGGCAGGTAGGGGGTCCAGTTTCTGCTTTCTGCACATTGCTAGCCAGTTTTTTGACATCATTTACTAAACATGGAGTGCTTTCCCCATTGCTTGTTTCTGCTGAGTTTGTCAAAGATCAGATGGTTGTAAATGTGTGGTGTTTCTTCTGGGGTCTCTGTTCTGTTCCATTCGTCTATGTTTCTGTTTTGGTACCAGTACCATGCTGTTTTGATTACTGTAGGCTTGTAGTATCGTTTGAATTCTGACAGTGTGATTCCTTTAACTTTTCTTTTTGCTTAGGATTGTCTTGGCTTGCAGGGTCTCTTGTGATTCCATATGAAGTTTAAGGTGTTTTTTTCCAGTTCTGTGAAGAAGGTCATTGGTAGCTTGATGGAAATAGCATTGAATCTATAGATTACTTTGGGCAGTATGGCCATTTTCATGATATTTATTCTTCCTAACCATGAGCATGGAATGTTTCTCCATCTGTTTGTGTCCTTTCTTATTTCGTTGAGCAGTGGTTTGTAGTTCTCCTTGAAGAGGTCCTTTACATCTTTTGTTAGTTGTATTCCTAGGTATTTTATTCTCTTTGTAGCAATTGTGAATGGGTGTTTGCTCTTGATTTGGTTCTCTGTTGGTCTGTTATTGGTATATAGGAATGCTTGTGATTTTTGCACATTGATTTTGTATCCTGAGACTTTACTAAAGTTGCTTATATGTTTGAGAAGATTTGGGGCTGAGACAATGGGTTCTTCTAGATATACAATCATGTCATCTGCAAAGAGAGACAGTTTGACTTCCTCCTTTCCTAATCGAATACCCTTTATTTCTTTTTCTTGCCTGACTGCTTTGGCTAGAACTTCCAATATTATGTTGAATAAAAATGGTGAGAGAGGGCATCCTTGTCTAGTGCCTTATTTCAAAGGAAATTCTTCCAGCTTTTGCCCGTTCAGTATGATATATACAGTAGGTTTGTCATGTATAGCTTTTATCATTTTATGATAAGTTCCATCAATACCTAGTTTATCGAGAGTTTTTAGCATGAAGTGCTGTTGAATTTTATCAAAGGCCTTCTCTGCATCTATTGAAATAATCATGTGGTTTTTCTCTTTAGTTCCTTTTATGTGATGGATTACATTTATGGATTTGTGTATGTTGAACCCGGCTTGCATCCCCGAGATGAAGACTACTTGGTTGTGAAGTATAAGCTTCTTGATGTGCTGTTGCAATCTGTTTGCCAATATTTTATTGAAGATGTTTGCATCGATGTTCATCATGGATATTGGCCTGAAGTTTTCTTTTTTAGTTGAGTCTCTGCCTGGTTTAGGTATCAGGATGATGTTGGTCTCATAAAATAAGTTAGGGAGGATACCCTCCTTTTGTATTGTTTGATACAGTTTCAGAAGGAATAGAACCAGCTCCTCTTTGTACGTCTGGTAGAATTTGGCTGTGAACCCATCTGGACCTGGACTTTTTTTGGTTGGTAGGCTATTGATTGCTGCCTCTACTTCAGCCATTTTGTTGATCTGTTCAGGGTTTCAGCTTCCTCCTGGTTTAGGTTTGGTAGAGTACAAGCATCTAGGAATTTATCCATTTCTTCCTGGTTTACTGGTTTATGCGAGTAGAGCTATTTGTTGTAATCTCTGATGGTCGTTTGTATTTCTATGGGATCAATGGTGATATCAACTTTATCATTTTTTATTGCATCTATTTGATTCTTCTCCCTTTTCTTTTTTATTAATCTGGCTAGTGGTCTGTCTATTTTGTTGATCTTTTCAAAAAATCAGCTCCTGGATTTATTGATTTTTTGAAGGGATTTTTTTTGTGTGTCGCTATCTCCTTCAGCTCTTCTCTGATCTTAGTTATTTCTTGTCTTCTGCTAGCTTTTGAGTTTTTTTTTTATTTTTCTCCTCTAGTTCTCTCAATTTTGATGATAGGGTGTTGATTTTATATCTTTCCTGTCTTCTCTGATGGGTATTTATTGCTATAAATTTTCCTCTTGATACTGCTTTAAAGTTGTCCCAGAGATTCTGGTAAGTTGTGTCTTCATTCTGGTTGGTTTCAAAGAACATCTTTATTTCTGTCTTCATTTCATTGTTTATCCAGTCAACATTCAGAAGCAAGTTGTTCAGTTTCCAAGTGGTTGTGTGGGTTTGAGTGTGTTTCTTGATCCTGAGTTCTAGTCTGATTGCGCTGTGGTCTGATAGACTGTTTGTTATAATTTCTGTTCTTTTCCATCTGCTGAGGAGTGATTTGCTTCCAATGATGTGGTCAATTTTAGAGTAAGTGCAATGTGGTGCTGAGAAAAATGTATATTCTGTGTATTTGGGGTGGAGCGTTCTATATACGTCTATTAGATCTGCTTGGTCCAGCTCTGCATTCAAGTCCTGGATATCCTTGTTAATTTTCTGTCTCATTGATCTGTCTAATATTGACAGTGGAGTATTGAAGTCTCCCACTATTATGGTGTGGGAGTCTAAATCTTGTTTTAGTTCTTTAAGAACTTGCTTTATGTATCTGAGTGCTCCTGTGTTGGGGGAGTATATATTTAGGATAGTTAGCATTTTCTGTTGGATTCATTCTTTCATTATTATGTAATGTCCTTCTTTGTCTCTTTTGATCTTTGTTGGTTTGAAGTCCATTTTATCAGAGACTAGGATTGCAACCCCTGCTTTTTTTCTCCATTTGCTTTGTAAATCTTCTTCCATCCCTTTATTTTGAGTCTATGTGTGTCTTTGCATGTGAGATGGATTTCTTGAATACAGCACATTGATAAATTCTGACTTTTTATCTAGTTTGCCAGTCTGTGTCTTTGATTGGGGCATTTAGACCATTTACATTCAACGTTAATATTGTTATGTGTGAATTTGATCCTGCCATTTTGTTATTGACTGGTTTTCTTTCTCATTAGTTGATTCATTTTCTTCATCGTATTTTTGGTCTTTGCCAACTGGTTTGCTTTTGCAGTGACTGGTACTTGTTCCTTTCCATGCTAGTGTTTCTTTCAGCAACTCTTGTAGGGCAGGTCTGGTGGTGACAAAATCTCTCAGTAATTGCTTGTCCATAAAGGACTTTATTTCTCTTTCCCTTATGAAGCTTAGTTTGGCTGGATATGAGATTCTGGACTGAAAGTTTTTTTTTTAAGGATGTTGAATATTGGCCCCCACTCTCTTCTGGCTTGTAGAGTTTCTGCCAAGAGATCTGCTGTGAGTCTGATTGGCTTCCTTCTGTGTGTGACCTGACCTTTCTCTCTGGCTGTCCTTAGCATTTGTTTCTTTCATTTTGACCCTGTTGCATCTGATAATTATGTGCCTTGGGGCTGCTTTTCTTGAGGAATATCTTTGTGGAGTTCTCTGTATTTCTTGAATTTGAAATTTGGACTGCCTTGCTAGGCTTGGGAAGTTCTCCTGGATAATATTCTGGAGTGTGTTTTTAAGCTTGGGTTCATTCTTCCCATCATATTCAGGTACACCAATCAAGCGTAGATTAGGTTTTTTCACATAATCCCATATTTCTCGAAGGCTTTGTTCATTTCTTTTCACTCTTTTTTCTCTTGTATTGACTTCTCTTTTTATTTCATTGAGTTGATTTCAATCTCTGATATCCTTTCTTCTGCTTGATCAATTCTTCTATTAAAACTTGTGTTTGCTTTTCGTAGTTCTCATGCTGTGTTCTTCAACTCCATCAAGTCGTTTATGTTCTTCTCTAAGCTGGTTATTCTAGTTAGCATTTCACCTAACCTTTTTTCAAGGTTTTTGGTTTCTTTGCATTGAGTTAGAATGTGTTCCTTTAGCTCTGAAAAGTTTGTTATTATCCACCTTCTGAACCCTGTTTCCATCAATTCTTCGCACTCCTTGTTGGTCACGTTGCGATCCTATGTTGTTAAGGAGTTGTGATCCCTTGAAGGAGAAGAAGTGTTCTGGTCTTTGGTAGTTTCACCTTTTCTGCACTGTTTTTTTTCCATCTTTGTGAATTTACCTGGCTATTATGGCAGAGAGCTGCTTGATGAGGTCGCTTGTCTGCCTGTGGTGGCGCTACTGGGTTTCTAGGGACTCCTTCAGGTTACAGGAGAGAAGCTTCCTGTGTCTTTTTTGTTTATGCTGGGAGATTAGGCCCGCCTCTTCTGCTGACCTGTAGGCACTGCTGGGTTGTCAAGAACACTGTCCCATTGCTATGTAGGTTTCCTGTGTTTTTTGTTAAGACATGTAGCCCAGTTCCACCTCTCTAGTGGCGGGTTATGCCCTTCCTCCACCAGACTGGATCATTCAGGGTTTTTCTCAAAATTTGGCACTGGCTACGGAACCCACTAGAGTCAGAGCCTCAGCACTCTGGGGTTTGTGGGGGAAGGTAGGGACCCGCCCAGCCACACCAGGCAGTCTCCCTTTTTCAGCTTTCTGTCTCTCCGGTCATGGGAAAGGGACCATGCAGCTGTTTCTACTTACAGCTCCCTCTTTCTCCGGGTGGGTGGAGGGGGTGATAGCTCAGTCTGCAGACTCTTATTCAACTCTGCACTTGTATTTCCTGGCACTTGACTGGCAAAGATCCCCTGTTCTTTGTATTGCTGAGGCTTTGGGGGAAGCGCTGTATCTGGACCGGAGCGCCAGAGGTGGAGACTCCAACTAGCCAGTCAGATGCAGTTTCTGAGTGAAGCAGCACCCCTCCCCACCTAGGTCTGCCCTGAGTGGGCCTTGGTCACCCTCGGACCAGACCCATTGAAATCCACCTTGTACCTCGGTTGGAGCTAGGAGATCTCTGGGTTTCTGCATCTCTCTCTCTGGGTATTGTGCACTGGAGTTGTGTCTAATCCACCATCTTGGATCCTCCCCAAGCAGTGGTTTGTAGTTCTCCTTAAAGAGGTACTTCATATCCCTTGTCAGTTGTATTCCTAGATATTTTATTCTCTTTGTAGCAATTGTGAATGGGAGTTCACTCATGATTTGGCTCTCTGTTTGCCTTTTACTGGTGTATAGAAATTCTTGTGATTTCCAGCAAAGTCTCAGAATAAAAAATAAATGTGCAAAAATCACAAGAATTCCTTGAGGAGTGGGACTGGGATACATGTCTTAACGAAAAACACAGGAAGCCTACATAGCAACTGGACGGCGTTCTTGACAACCCAGCAGTGCCTACAGGTCAGCAGAAGAGGTGGGCCTAATCTCCCAGCATAAACAAAAAAGACACAGGAAGATTCAGTAACCTAAAGGAGTCCCTAGAAACCCGGTAGCGCCCCCACAGGCAGACGAGGGACCTCATCAAGCAGCTCTCTGACACCACAGCCAGGTAAATCCACAAAGATGGGGAAAAAACAGTGCAAAAAAGGTGAAACCATCAAAGACCAGAACACCTCATCTCATTCAAGGGATCACAACTCCTCAACAACACAGGATTAGTATGATATTGACTGTGGGTTTGTCATACATAGATTTTATTATTTTGAGATATGTTCCATCAATTCCTAGTTTATTGAGAGTTTTTAGCTTAAAGGGTGGTTGAATTTTGTTGAAGAACTTTTCTGCATCTATTGAGACAATCATGTGGTTTTTGTCTTCTGTTCTGTTTATGTGATGAATTACATTTATAGATTTATGTATGCTGAACCAGCCTTGCATCTCAGGGATGAAGCCAACTGGATTATGATGTATAAGTTTTTGATGTGCTGTTGGATTCAGTTTTCCAGTATTTTATTAAAGATTTTCTCATTAATGTTCATTGTGGATCTTGGCCTGAAATTCTTTTTTTTATCTGTGTCTCTGCAACGTTTTGGTATCAGGATGATGTTGGTCTCATAAAATGAGTTAGGAAAGATTCACTCTTTTTGTATTGTTTGGAATAGTTTCAGAAGGAATGGTACCAGCTCCTCTTTGTACCTCTGGTAGAAATCAGCTGTGAGCCCGTCTGGTTCTGGACTTTTTTTTGTTGGTAGGCAATTAATCACTTCTTCGACTGCAGACCTTGCTATTGGTCTATTCAGGAATTCGACTTCTACTGGGATTAGTCTTGGGAGGGTGTAAGTGTCCAGAAATTTATCCATTTCTTCTTTATTTACTGGTTTATTTGCATAGAGGTATTTGTAGTAATCTCTGGTGGTATTTTGTATTTCTGTGGAATCAGTGGTGATATCTCTTTTATCATTTGTTATTGCATGTATTCAATCCTTCTCTCTCTTCTTTTTTATTAGTCTGGCTATCAGACTATTTATTTCGTTGATCTTTTCAACAAATCAGCTCCTGGATTTATTGATTTTTTGAAAGGTTTTTGTGTCTATCTCCTTCAGTTCTTCTCTGATCTATTTCTTGTCTTCTTCTAGCTTTTGAGTTTGTTTGATCTTGCTCCTCTATTTCTTTTAATCGTGATGTTAGGGTGTTAATTTTAGATCTTACTTCACTTCCTGTGTGGGCATTTAGTGCTATTGTTGTTGTTTTCCTCTAGATACTACTTGAAATGTGTCCCAGAGGGTCTGGTACATTATGTCTTTATTTTCATTAGTTTTGAAAAACATCTTTTTTTCTGCCTTTATTTAATTATTTTTCCAGTAGTCATTCAAGAGCAGGTTGTTCAGTTTTTATGTAGTTGTGTGGTTTTGAGTTAGTTTTTTAATCCTGAGTTCTAATTTGATTGCACTGTGTCTTAGAGACTGTTTGTTAGGATTTCATTTCTTTGACATTGGCTGAGGAGTGATTTACTCCCAATTATGTGGTCAATTTTAGAATAAGTGTGATGTGGTGCTGAGAAGAATGTATATGCTGTGGATTTAGGGTGTTGAGTTCTGTAGCTGTCTGCTAGGTCTACTTGGCACAGATCTGCATTCAAGTACTGGATATACTTTTTAATTTTCTAATTGATCTGTCTAATATTGACAGTGGAGTACTAAAGTCTCCCACTATTATTGTGTAGAAATTTAAGACTTTTTGTAGGTCATTAAGAACTTGCCATATGTATCTGGGTACTCCTGTATTGGGTGCATATATATGTAGAATACTAAGCTCTTCTTGTTGCATTTATTCCTTTAACATTATGTAATCCCCTTCTTTTTTCCTTTTGATCTTTGTTGGTTTGAAGTCTGTTTTATCAGAGACTAGGGTGGAAACCACTGCTTTCTTTTCTCTCTCTATTTGCTTGGTAAATCTTCTATCCCTTTATTTTGAGCCTATGTTTCTCTTTGCACATGAGATGGGCCTCCTGAATACAGCACACTGATGACACTGATGGGTCTTGACTCTATCCAA
The DNA here is from genome assembly GCF_049354715.1 of Callithrix jacchus. Classification (NCBI taxonomy): domain Eukaryota; kingdom Metazoa; phylum Chordata; class Mammalia; order Primates; family Cebidae; genus Callithrix; species Callithrix jacchus. Next base: position 64,038,653 of record NC_133524.1, on the reverse strand, counting down.
TTTTCCAGTCTGTGTCTTTTAATTGGGGCATTTAGCCCATTTCCATTTACGTTTAATATTGTTATGGGTGAATTTGATCTTGCTGTTTTGATGCTAGCTGATTATTTTGCTCATTAGTTGATGCAGTTTCTTCATAGTTTCTCAACGGTCTTTACAACTTGGTATGTTTTTGTAGTGGCTAGTCCTGATTCTTCCTTCCCATATTTAGTGCTTCCTTCAGGAACTCTTATAAAGCAGGCTTGGTAGTAACAAAATCTCTCAGCAGTTGCTTGTCTATATAGACCATTTTTTCTCCTTTACTTATACAGCTTAGTTTCACTGGATATAAAATTCTGGGTTGAAAATTCTTTACTTTAAGGATGTTGATTATTGGCCCCCACTTTCTTCTGGCATCTAGGCTTTCTGCGGAAAGATCTGCTGAGTCTGATGGGCTTCCCGACCTTTCTCTCTAGCTGCCTTTAGCATTTTTTCCTTCATTTCAACTCTGGTGAATCTGACAATTATGTGCTTTGGGGTTGCTCTCCTCAATAAATAACTTTGCAGTGTTCTCTGTATTTTCTGAATTTGATTGTTGGGAAAGTTCTCCTGGATAATATCCTGAAGACTGCTTTCCAATTTGGTTTCATTCTTCCAGTCTCCTTGAGGTACACCCATCAAATGTGGATTTGATCTTTTTACACAATCCCATATTTCTTGGAAGCTTTGTTCATTTCTTTGTACTCTTTTTTCTCTAGTCTTACCTTCTTGCTTTATTTCATTAGTTTGAATTTTAATCTTTAGTATTCTTTCTTCCACTTGATTGATTCAGCTATTGAAACTTGTGTATGTTTCATGAAGTTATTGTGCTGTGATTTTCAGCTTCATCAAGTTATTTATGTTCATCTCTATGCTGGTTATTCTAGTTAGCATTTTGACTAACCTTTTATTAAGGTTCTTAGTTTCCTTGTATTGGGTTAGAAAATTCTTCTTTAGCTCAGAGAAGTTTGTTATTACCCACCTGCTGAAGCCTGCTTCTGTCAATTTGTCAAACTATTTCTCTATCCAGTTTTGTTCCCTTGCTGGTGAGGAGTTTTGGTCCCTTGGAGAAGAGATATTCTGGTTTTTGTGATTTCAGCCTTTTTACACTGCTTTACTACCATCTTCATAGATTTATCTACCTTTGGTTTTTGAAGTTGCTGACTTTTGGATTGGGTCTCTGAGTGGATGTCCTTTCTGTTGATGTTGAAGTTATTTCTTTCTGTTTTTTAGTGTTTCTTCTAACAGTCAGACACCTCTGCTAAAGGTCTGCTGGAGGTTGCTGGAGGTCCACTCCAGACCCTGCTTGCCTGGGAAACACCTGTGAGAAGTGAAGGATAGCAAAGTTTGCTGCCTGTTTCTTCTTCTGGTGGCTTCATTCCAGAAGGTTACTGACCAGATGTCAGCCAGAGCTCTCCTATATATGGTGTCTATTAGTCAGAATAAACTGGGATCAGGGAGCCACTTGAATAGGCAGTCTGTCCCTTATCACAACTCAAGTGCTGTGCTGGGAGCTCTGTTGGTCACTTCAGAGCTGCTGGGCAGAGACATTTAAGTCTACTGAAGTGGGACCCATACTGCCCCTTTTCCTAGGTGCTCAGTTCCAGGAAGGTAGGGGCTTTTATTTAAAAGTCCCTGATGGGCTGCTGCCTTTTTTTCAGAGGCCTGTTGGCAAGAAGGGAATCTAGTCACAGTCTGCCTATAGAGGTCTTGCTGAGCTACTGTGGGTTCCACCCAGTTGCTCTGTAAACTTCCCAGCCAGTTCATTTACACAGTCAAGTTTAAAACCACCTACTCATGCCTCAGTAATGGAGGACACTTCTTTCCCACTGAGCTCAAACATTCCAGGTCAAGCTCAAACTGCTGTGCTGGCTGCAAGAATTTCAAGTGAGTTGATCTCAGCTTGCTGGTTTTCATGTAGGTGGGGCCTGCCGAGCCAGATCACTTGGCTCCCTAGCTTCAGCCCCCTTTTCTTCAGGGGAATGAGTGGTTCTGTTTCACTGGCGTTTTGGAAGCCACTGGGGTATGAGAAAGAAAAAGGAAACTGTTGCAGCTACCATGGCAGCCTAGTTTTGTGCTGGAAGCCTGGGGCACTGGCGTTGTAGACACGAGAGAGCATCTTCTGGTCTGCAGGTTGTGAAGATTGTGGGGAAATTGCAGTATCTGAATCAGAGTGCTAAAGTGTCCAGAAAAGTCCCAAATGGCTTTCCGTGGCTAGGAGAGGAAGTTCTACAGCTTCTTGCGCTTACTGGGTGAGCCAATGCCCCATTCTGTTCTGTTTGCTCTCCTTAGGCTATTCCCCTGTCTATAACCAGTCCCAATGAGATGAACTTGGTACCTCAGTTGGAAATATAAATAACACTCACCTTCTGAATTGCCCTCACTGGGGACTGCAGACCAGAGCTATTCCTATTTGGCCGTCTTGGTAGAAGTCACTTTTTTTCCTTCTGACTGCATTATCTTAAAGAAGAGTCTTCAAGTTGAGTATTGTTTTTTTGTATTCTGCTTGATCTAGGCTGCTTTGAAGCTCTCATTTGTATTATTATTTTTACTCATTAAAGTTTTCACCTCCAGGATTTATGTTTCCTTAACAACACCTCTCTCTTTTTCAAATATCTCATTCAGCTAATAAATTGTTTTTCCAATTTTGTTGAATTGCCTATCTGTATTCTTTTGTATTTCAATGAGTTTCCTTAAGATTATTATTTTAAATTTCTTTTCAAGAAACCAATAAATTTTTATTTTATTGAGTCTGTTCCTGGAGAGTTATTGTGTTTCCTTGGTAGTATTGTATTTTTTTGATTTTTAATATTTTTGTTTGTCTCTGCATTGATATCCATGCATCTGATGAAATGGTCACCTGTTACAATTTTATGGAGTTGTAATAATAAAAATATTTCACCCACCTATGTGTTATAGGGAGTGAATTACGTAAAGCATGTCAGCTTTGGTACTGGATGAATACTGAGTAGTGTAGTCTTTGTGCAGTTTTTTCATTTGTAGTCAATTTTATCAATGCTTACAAATCCACTAGTGACTTAGGCTGCAAGAATGTGTGGATGCTTCATTAAGGCATGTGTGGTTACCCTACTAGGGGTGGGAGTGCCGAGCTATTTTGTAAGTGTGCAAGGGCTGCTTCACCAGGGCCATATGCAGCTTTCCTACTGGGGGCAGAGATGCCTGGCTGTTCCACATGCCACAGGTGTGTGGAAGCTACTGTACCAAAGTAAGGCACAACCTCTCTGCTGGGGATGAAAGCATCAAGGTGTTCCCTGTGCCACAGGTGCATGGGAACTTTTTCTCAGAGAATGGATATGGCCTTCCTGTAGGGGTCGAAGATATCAAGGTGTTCCATGTGTCACAAATGCACAAGGGATGCTCAGACTTTCTCCTGAGGGTGAGTGTGCTGACTGATATTTCTAATGAACCACTGTTACAGAAAGGAAAACAGTGGTACCACCAAGGTCTGCATGCTGTGTTATTTCTTTTGTTTCTACATGATTCTGTTGGTCCAGTTATGCTGTTATCACTAGGGTATGAGGTAAAGTCAGAATTTCCTTCCTGGAAAGTCTCTAATAATGCTAGGGAAGCTTATGACTAGTTCCAGTTCTCTTTTCATCCTATAGAAACTGTGAACCCAGGGAAGTTTTCTTCATATGACTTGTGCCAACTTGGAATAGGGAAGATTACAACATGGTCAGATGAGATTATTCTTTTTATCTTTCTAATTTGTATTTTGTTAATTTCTTAATACCATGCAGGTGTCTCAGGCTTGTTTCCAGGTTTTGGAGCTTTTGGAAAAAATATTTCAGTCTGTAGACAGTTTCTAGTTAAACTTTCTGTAAAAGGAGTGGAGACTGAGACTTCATAATTTGCCATCTTGCCCAGTATTTTGTCTTTTGATATTTATACTGAAGGTATAAGTGATTTACACCATAATTACAATATTCTGAATTTTACTATCTACTCATGTTCACCAGTAACTTTGATATTTTTATATGATTTCATGTTCATCATTTTCTTTCAGTTTGAAGAACTCTAATATTTATTGTAATATATGTATGGTGGTAACCAAATTTGTCATCTTTTGTTTGTTGGTAAAATCTTTATCTTTACTTCATTTCTGAAAAACAGCTTTGCAAAGTACAATATTGTTGATTGGCAGGCGTTTTTTCTATTCCCTCCATGAGACATTAAATATTTTCTTTTACTCTTTCCTGGCCTAAATTCCATCATGAACTCTTATAATTCAATTTTTCTCTTTTGATGCTATCCTGCAAATTTTGTAAGCTTACTAATATTAAGTGTCAGCTTGATTAGATTGAAGAATACTAAGTATTATTTTTGAGTGTGTCTGTGAAGGTGTTGCTAGAGGAGATTAACATTTGAGTCAGTGGACTGGGAGACACAGACCCACCCTTAATCTAGGTGGAAACCAGCCCTTGGCTGCCAGGACAGCTAGAAAAAAAAAAGGCAAAAGAAGGCAGAATGAGCAGACTTGCTGCCTTTTGGTCTTTATCCTTTCTTCTTCTGGATGCTTCCTGTCCTCAAATATCAGACTTCAAGTTCTATGGCCTTTACACTCTTTAACTTATACTAGTGGTTTGTCAGGTGCTCTCAGGCCATCAGCCATAAACTGAATGCTGCACTGTTGGCTATCCTGCTTTTGAGGTTTTGAAACTTGAGCTGATCCACTTGCAGCTTCTTTGCTCCTCAACTTGCAAATGGCCTATTATGAAACTTTACCTTGTGATTTTGTGGATCAATTGTCTTTACTAAAGTGCCTTTCACATATACAAATATCTTATTAGTTCAATCTCTCTAGAGAAACCTAACTAATACAGATTTTCATACCAGAAGTGATTCTAATGGAACAGAATTTTAAGGATGATTTATTTGGTTGATTTTGAAGTTTCTGGAATTGGCTGCTTAATATGATTAGACCCTAAAATGCTAAAGACTCTACTTCTAATAGTATGGAGAACACTGACAGTCCTTGGCATGAAATGCTTGAAGAATTGCACAATAAATGCATCTGATACTCCTGATTCACCATTCTTGAGAGGCAAGGAGTTTAGTGACTCTATACATAATATGTTTGACTATATGTGCAAAACCAAGGAATATAATGAAGTTACTTGATTTCTCCTAAGTTTGCTGGACAAAGTAATGAAAGAAAATAATAAACTCAGGGATTCTACCTTCCAGCTCCAGAAACACATACTGAGCCTCAAATATTCTAAGATTGCCCTGAGTGAGACTCTTATCTTTTATAGAGAAAGAGTTGAAATTGTGGAAAATCAAACACAAGCTCTTATTATGCAAGTGACTGACCTGCAACAAAAGGTGCATGCACAGCCTCACCAGGTGACTGCCATTAAAGTGAGGGCATTAATTGGAACAAAAAAACCTGAGAACCTACAACTTGAAACTAGGATGTAGGGGAGAGTCTTAATTAGACTGGAGGCACTGAGCTCCTAAATTCTAATGAGCAGGAAGAAACAGCCTTCCCACCCCCAGTGGAGGCAGCATCCCTTTCCCTACCCATGTTACCATCAGCTTTTCTACCATTGTCTGAGGAGATTAACCGTGTACTGCCTGAGGTAACAATGATGACCCTCCCAAGGCAACAATCAGTCAAGAAAATGCTGATTCTCCTCATGACCCCCTCCCAACACCCTGTTTGCTTCTAGACTTGTGCCTAGACTCAAGTCTTTTCAGGCCCCAAGAGGTGATGTTCACAGTGTGATACACAAGAAGGTCACTACACTCCAATAGAACAGTTTGAGTTTTCTAATTTATATAAATGGAAATCAAGAGAACAGGTATGGTAATGAATACAAAAAGTTGGGGATAATGGTGGAAGGAACATAAAGGTGAATCAGACTGAGTTTATTGATATGAGCTCACTAAGCAGGGATTCTAAATTTGGTGTTGCAGCTAGGGGAGTTAAAAAAGGTTCTAATAGTTTATTTGCTTGGTTAGCTGAAATATGGATCAAAAGATGGCCCACTGTGAGTGAGCTGGAAATGCCTCATCTCCTTTGATTTACTATAGAGAAGGGATCCAAAGGCTTAGGGAGATTGGAATACTAGAGTGGATTAGTCACTTTAGACCTCCTCATCCCAGCTGGAAAGATTCAGAAGACATATACTTCACCAATATCTTGCAAAATAGATTTGTAAGGAGAGCACTTGCATACTTGAAGAGCTCTGTGATTGCTTTTCTCTGATCTTATAGTGGGAACTGCAGTCACTCAATTACAAAATATACATGCTACAGGAATAATTGAGTTCTGAGGTGTCAGGGGCCAAGTGGCAGCACTCAACCATCAAAGGCAAGGTGGGCATAGTTACCATAATATACAGCAGAGGCAAAGGAGTAATCAGAATAGTATGACTTGTGTAATGCTCTGGCATTGGCTAATTAATCATGATGTTCCTAGAAATGAAAGAGATAGAAAACCTACTGCATTCCTAATTTGTATAAGCAGAAAACTTCCAGTTCTAGTGGACAAATTACTAACATGAATTATTAAAATAGAAAATCATGGCCCCTCAAACAATTTCCAGACTTGAATCAGTTTATAGTTCCAGAACCCCTTGAATGAAGGGAAGGCTGTGTCCCCTTGAGGAAAGAAACCACTATGCCACTGACAATTAAATTGTTAATTTTTCTCCCCTCCCTCTCCAAGGAGACCTCCAGCCTTTACCAGGTTAGATGTGCATTGGAAGAAAAGGAATAATCAGACCTTTTGAGGACTACTGGACACTGGCTCTGAGTTGGTGTTAATTCCAGGGGCCCTAAACGTTATGGTGGCCCTCCAGTTAAAGTAGTTAAAGTAGGGGGTTATGGTCAAAAAGGCCAAATGAAAGCCATAAGAGCTGCCTCTGCCTAGAAAAATAGCAAATCAAAAACAATATCACATCCCTGGAAAGGTTGTCATGGCTTCCATTTGGCCTTTTCCACCATAATTTCCCTCATCCTACCAGTCAGGGAGCCAATATGAGGATTCTGCCAGCTGCTAAGTATGTCTATGCCAATTAGGCATTCTGGCACTGGAAAAATGACCACAGAATGAGTCCAGGGACCCATTAAAAGTCAGACCTGAGCAAACACTTCATTAATTACCTGACCACCATAACCCCATACTTTAACTAGTATCACTATCAAGGACTTGAAAGATGCAGGGTGGTAAGTCCCATTACATCCCCATTCGACTCTCTTATTTGGCCTGTGCAGAAGAGCGATGAATCTTGAAGAATGTCAGTGGATTATTGTAAGCTTAAGCAAGTGATGACTCCAATTGCAGCTGCTGTACCACATGTGGTTTCATTAATTGAGCAAATTAATGCATCTCTTGGTACCTGGTATGTAGTCATTGAATTGGCAAATGCCCTTTTTTTCTGTTCATTAGGCCCATTAGAAGCAATTTGCCTTCAGTTGGCAAGGCCAGTAATGTACCGTCACCGTCCTACCTTAGGAGTAGATCAACTCTCCAGCTATGTGTAATAATCTTGATCACAGAGATCTTGATTGATTTTTTCTTTCACAAGATATCACACTGGTCCATTACATTGATTACCTTATGCTGATTGGACACAGTGAATTAGAAGTAGAGAACACACTGGACTAATTGGTGAGACATTTGTGTGTCAGGGGATGGAAAATAAATTCAACTAGAATTCAGAGATCTTTTACCTCAGTAAAATTTTTAGGGACTCAGTGATGTGAGGCCTGTTGAGATGTTCCTTCTAAGGTGAATAATAAGTTGCTGCATTTGGCCCATTTTACAACCAAGAAAGAGGCACCAGGCCTAGTGGGCCTATTTGGATTTTGGAAATAAGACATTCCTCATTTTGGTGTGTTACTCCAGCCCATTTATCAGATTACCCAAAAGACTCCCAGTTTTGAGTGGTGTCCAGAACAGGAGAGGCCTCTGAAAGAGGTCCAGGCTGCTGTGCAAGTTGCCCTGCCACTTAGGCCATATTACCCAGCAGATTCAATGGTGCTTAAGGTGTAAGTGACAGATAGGAATGCTGTTTTGAGCCTTTGGCAGGCCCCCTTAGGCAAATCACAGTGAGGTCCTCTAGAATTTTGGAGCAAGACCCTGCCACCTTTCGCAGATAACGACTCTTTTTTTGAGAGACAGCTCTTGGCCTCTTACTGGACTTAGGTAGAAACTGAACATTTGACTATGGGTTATCAAATCACCATGTTACCTGAACTGCCAATCATAAACTAGCTGCTTTCTGACCCATCTAGCCATAAAGTTGGGCATGCACAGCAGCGTTCCATCATCAAACGAAAGTGATATATGCATGACTGGGCTCGATCAGGTCCTGAAAAAACAAGTAAGTTACATGAAGAAGTAACTTAATTGTCCAAGGCTTAATTGTCCAAGGTATCCACTCTTGCTATGCTAATTTCTCTCCTCAAGTCTGCACTGATGGCCTCAAGGGGAGTTCCTTATGATCAGTTAACAGAGGAAGAGAAGACTAGGGCTTGGTTTACAAATAGTTCTACACAATATGCAGGCACCACCCAAAAGTGAACAACTGCATGGCTATAGCCCCTTTCTAGGATACCCCTGAAGGACAACAGTGAAGGTAAATCTTCCCAGTTGGCAGAACTTTGAGCAGCGCAGCTGGTTGTGAGCTCTGCATGGAAGAAGAAATGACCAGATGTTCAATTATATACTGATTCATGAGATGTAGCCAATGGTTATGCTGAATGGGCAGGAACTTAGAAGAATCATGATTGAAAAATTGGTGACAAAGATATTTGGGAACTATGTATGTAAATTGATGTCTCTTAGTGGTCAAAATCTGTGAAGATATTTGTATCACATGTAATTGTTCACCCAACGGTAATCTTAGCAGAGTAGAATTTTAATATTCAAGTGGACAGGATGAATCGCTTTGTGGACACCACTCAACTTCTTCCCTGAGCCACCTCTGTCATTGCCCAATGGGCCCATAAATAGAGTGGCCATGGTGGCAAGGGTGGAGGTTACACTTTGGCTCAGAGATAAACTTTCACTCACCAAGGCTGATCTGGTTATGGCCACTGCTGTGTGCCCAATTTGCCAGCATAAGGGACCAACACTTAGCCCTCAATATGGCACAATTTCTCAGAGTGATCAGCCAGCAACTTAGTGACAGGCTGATTATATTAGACCTCCTTCATCATGAAAAGGGTAGCGGTTTGTCCCCACCAGAACAGACACTTACTCTGGATATATATTTGCCTCTCCTGCATGCAATGCTTCTGTCATGACTACCATCCATGGACTCAAGGAATGCCTATCTACCATCATGATATTCCACATACCATTGCCTCTGACCAAGTCTCTCACATTACAGCTAAAGAAGTGTGGCAATAGGCTCATGCATATGGAATTCATTGGTCTTACTATGTTTTCCGTCACCCTAAAGCAGCTTAATTGAATGCCCTTTTGAAATCACAGTTACAAAGCCAACTAGGTGACAATACTTTGCAGGGCTGGGGCTAAGTTCTCCAGAGGGCTGTGTATGCTCTCAATCAATATATGGCACTATTTCTCCCATAGCCAGGATTTACAGGTACAGGAATCAAAGGGTTGAATTGAAAGTGATACCACTCACCATCAACCCTAGTGACCCACTAGCAAAACTTTTGCTTCCTGTTTTCATGACATAATGTTCTGTCTTAGTTCCAGAGGGAGAAATGTTGCCATCAGAAGACACAATAATAATTCTATTAAAGTGGAAGTTAAGACTGCCACCTGGCCACTTTAAGTTTCTCCTACCTCGGAGTCAACAGGCTAAGAAAGGAGTTACATTGTTGTCAGGGGTGATTGACCCAGACTATCAAGATGATATCAGTCTACTATTCCACAATGGAGGTAAGAAAGAGTATGTGTGAAATACAGGAGATCCCTTATGGCATCTCTTAATATTACCATTCCCTGTAATTAAAGTCAATGGAAAACTACAGCAACCCAATCCAGGCAGGGCTAAAAATTACCCAGACCCTTCAAGAATGAATATTTGGGTAACTCCACCAGGTAAAATATAATGACCAGCTGAAGAGCTTGCTAAAGGCAAGGAGAATACAGAATAGGTAATAGAAGAAGGTAGTTATCAATACCAACTACCACGATATGACCAGTTGCAGAAACGAGGACTGTATTTGTCATAAATATTTACTCCTTATTTTGTTAAGAATTTGCTTGTGCTTGTATGCACATATACTAAGAAAATATCCTTATTTTCTCTCTTCTTTCTTTATTATGTGACATAGATTTACTGACTCCATATCAGCATTTCAGTGCTGTCAGCTTCATGCAACAGCATTTAGGTTAAGAATTAGCATACTTCCACCGTACACAGGATAGCTGCATTATGTTAGGTGTAATTGTAATCTTATTATTGTCTTCATTTGGATATGTATATGGGTTCAATTTAACGAGGAGTTGACTTGTGATGATTAACATTAAGTCTCAACTTGATTGGATTGAATAATGCAATGTATTGTTTCTGGATGTGTAAGTGAAAATGTTGCTAGAGAAAATTAACATTTGAGTTACTGAACTGGGAGAGATAGTCCCACTCTTAATCTGACTGGGCACCACCTTCTAGGCTGCCAGAGCAGCTAGAAAAAAAACAGCCAGAAGAAGGTGGAATGAGCAGACTTTCTGAGTCTTCTGGTCTTCATCTTTCTCCCATGCTAAATGTTTTCTGTCCTTGAATATAAGACTCCAAGTTCTTCAGCTTTTGGACTCTTGGACTTAAACTAGTGGTTTGCCAGGGGATCTCCAGCCTTCAGCCACAGACTGAAGGCTGCACTGTAGGCTTTTCTGTTTTTAAGGTTTTGGGACTCAGACTGATCCACTACTGGCCTCCTTGTTCCTCAACTTGGGACCCTGTGAGTCAATTATTCTTAATAAACTTTCTTTTAAATATACATATATTCTATTTGTTTTGTCCCTATAGAGAACCCAGACTAATATAATTACTTTTCATTTTTTTATTCTGCCTATATATATTTTTATGTAACTTGTCTTTGATTTCTGATATCTCTCTCTCTCTCTCTCTCTCTCTCTCTCTCTCTCTCTCTCTCTCTCTCTCTCTCTCTCTCCTTTTGACAAGTTATTTCTGTTACCTAAGCTGGAGTGCAGTGGCATGGTCTCTTCTCCCAGCAACTTCCAACTTCTAGACTCAAGCAATCCTCTTTAGCCTCCTGAGTAGCTGGAACTACAGGCACGCACAACAATATCCAACAGGTTTTTTTCTTGTTGTTTTTGTTTTGTTTTGTTTTGTTTATTATAGAAGTGGGATTTTGCCTGTATTTGATTCTTCTCTCTTTTCTTTTTATTAATCTGGTGAGAGGGGTCATTCTAATTTGTTGACCTTTCCAAAAAAAAAAAAAACAGCCCCTGAATTTATTAATTTTTGAAGAAATTTTTGTGTCTCTATCTCCTTCAGTTCTGCTCTGATCTTAGTTATTTCTTGTCTTCTGCTAGCTTTTGAGTTTTATTTTATCTTGCTCCTCTAGCACTTTCAATTTTGATGATAGTGTGTCAATTTTAGATCTTTCTTTGCTTCTCATATGGGCATTTATTTCTATAAATTTTTCTCTAGACACTGCTTTAAATTTGTCCCAGACTTGCTGGTACCTTGTGTATTTGTTCTCATTGGTTTCAAAGATCTTTATTTCTGCCTTCATTTCATTGTTTATCCAGTCAACGTTCAAGAGCCAGTTGTTCAGTTTCTATGAAGTTGTGTGGTTCTGAATTAGCTTCTTAATACTGAGTTCTAATTTGATTGCACGGTGGTCTGAGAGACTGTTTGTTATAATTTTCATTCTTTTGCACTTGCTGAGGAGTAATTTACAATTATGTGGTCAATTTTAGAGTAGGTGTGATGTGGGGCTACCATCAGAGATTACTACAAACAACTCTATGCACATAAACCAGTAAACCTGGAATAAATGGATAAATTCCTGGACACTTGCACCCTGCTAAGACTAAACCAGAAAGAAGTTGAAACCCTGAATAGACCAATAAAAAGAGCTGAAGTTGAGGCAGCAATTAATAGCCTACCAAACAAAAAATGCCTAGGTGGGTTCACAGCCAGATTCTACCACAAATAAAAAGAGGAGCTGGAACAACTCCTTTTGAAACTATTTCAAACAATAAAAAAAGGGAATACTTCCAAAATCATTTTATGAGACCAATATTATCTTTATACCATAACCTGTCAGAGACTCAACAAAGAAAGAAAACTTCAGGCCAATAACCATGATGAACATAGATGCAAATATCTTCAATAAAATACTGGCAAACAGACTGAAACAGCACGTCAAAAAGCTTATCCGTCACTATAAAGTAGGCTTCATCCCATGGATGCAAAGCTGGTTCAACATATGCAAGTCCATAAATTTAATATGTTCAACCACATAAAAAAACAACAAAGACAAAAACCACATGATTATCTCAATAGATGAAGAGAATACCTTTGACAAAATTCACCAGCCCTTTATGCTAAAAATTCTCAATAAATTAGGTATCGATTGAATGTATCTCAAAATAATAGAAAATATTTATGACAAACCCACAGCCAATATCATACTGAATGGGCAAAAACTGGAAGCATTCTTTTTGAACTCTCGCACTAGACAAGGATACACTCTCTCGCCAATTCTATTCAATATAGTATTGGAAGTTCTAACCAGAGCAATCAGGCAAGAAAAAGAAATAAAGTGTATTCAGTTAGGAAAAGAGGATGTCATATTGTCTTTATTTGCATATGACATAATTGTATATTTAGAAGACCCCATAATCTCAGCCCCAACTCTCCTTAAACTGATAAGCAACTTCAGCAAAGCTTCAGGATACCAAATCAATGTGTAGAAATCACAAGCATTCCTATACACCAATAACAGCTTAAAGAGAACCAAATTAAGAGGGAACTCCCATTCACAATTGCTACAAAGAGAATAAAATACCTGGAAATACAACCAACAAAGGATGTAAAGGACCTCTTCAAGGCGAACTATGAACCACTGCTCAATGAAATAAGAGAGAACACAAACAGATGGAGAAACAATCCATGCTCACAGTAAGGAAGAATCAATATCGTAAAAATGGCCATACTGCCCAAAGTAATTTATAAATTCAATGCTATACTCATCAAGCTACCTATGACCCTCTTCAAAGAACTGGAAAAAAATCACCTTAAACTTCACATGGAGCAAAAAGAGAGCCCACATAGCCAAGACAATCCTAACCAAAAAGAACAAAGCTGGAGGCATGATGCTACCTGACTACAAACTATAGTACAAGGCTACAGCAATCAAAACAGGATAATATTGGTACCAAAACAGAGATATAGACCAATGCAAAAGAACAGAGGCCTCAGAGGCAACATCACACATCTACAACCATGTTACCTTTGACAAACTGGACAAAAACAAGAAATCGGGAAAGGATTTCCTGTGTGAATGGTGTTAAGATAACTGGCTAGTCATGTGCAGAAAACAGAAACTGGACCTCTTCCTGACACCTTACCTAAGATTAACTCCAGATGCATTAAAGACTTAAACATAAGACCTAACACCATAAAAACCCTCAAAGAAAACCTAGGCAAACCCATTCAGGACATAGGCATATGCAAGGACTTCACGACTAAAACACCAAAAGCATTGAAAACAAAAGCCAAAATAGACAATTGGGATATAATTAAACTCCACAGCTTCTGTACAGCAAAAGAAAAAATCATTAGAGTGAACCAGCAGCCAACAGAATGGGAAAAAAATTTTGCGATCTACCCATCTGACAAAGGGCTAATATCCAGCATCTACTAAGAACTAAAACAGATTTACAAGGAAAAAAAAAAGCAAGCAAACCCATCCAAAGGTGGGCAAAGGATGTGAACAGACACTTTTCAAAGAAGACATAAATGAAGCCAACAAACATATGAAAAAATGCTCATCATCACTGGTCATTAGAGAAAAGCAAATAAAAACCACATTGTGATACCATCTCTTACCAGTTACAATGGTGATCATTAAAAAAATCTGGAGACAACAGATGCTGAAGAAGATGTGGAAAAATAGAAACACTTTTACACTGTTGGTGGGAGTGTAAATTAGTTCAATCATTATGGAAAACAGTGTTATCATTCCTCAAGGACCTAGAAGTAGAAATTCCATTTTACCCAGCAATCTCATTACTGGGTATATAACCAAAGAACTATAAATTATTCTGTTATAAAGACACATGCATATGTATGTTCACTGTGGCACTGTTTACAATAGCAAAGACCTGGAACCAACCCAAATGCCCACAATGATAGACTGGACAAGGAAAATTTGGTACATATACACCATGGAATTCTATGCAGCCATAAAATATGATTAGTTCATGTCCTTTGTAGAGACATGGATGAATCTGAAAACCATCATTCTCAGCAAAGTGACACAAAAACAGAAAATGAAACACCTCATGTTCTCACTTATAGGTGGGTGTTGAACAATGAGAACATATGGACATAGGGAGGTGAGCATGACACACTGATGTCTGTTCAGGGGGACTAGGGGAGGGACAGTGGGGGGTAGGGAGATTGGTGAGGGATAACATGGGGAGAAATGCCAGATATAAATGATGGGGGAATGGAGGCAGCAAACCACATTGCCATATATATATATGTATATATATATATATATATATTTTTTTTTTAAGAGATAGATGAGGTTTTGCCATGTTGTCCAGACTGATCTTAAACTCCTGGGCTCATGTTCTGCCTGCCTTGGCCTTTCTAAGTCCTAGGATTTGGGGCATAGTTAACCACTCCTGGCCTCAAAGATCTTTCTTATGCTTGATTAGTTCTAGTGACCTTGATCAAATCTATTGGTATTCTCGATTGCACTTTTCATTTTGTTCATCATAATTTTCAGCTTCAAAATTTTTGGGTGTTTTGTAGAATTTGAATCTTTATTTTAAATTTATCTTTTTCATCATTTATTGTTTTCTTTACTTAGTTAACTTGTTTATTTGTAATTCCTCAAAATTTACTGAGCTTCCTCAAATATAATTCATTTTAAATTCTTTTTCAAACAGGTTGTATATCTTTATTTCTTTTGGTTTAGTTACTGAAATATTTTTGTGTTCTTTTGATGCTGCTGTGTCTCTCTGGTTGTTCATGTTTCCTGTAGCCTTAGATTGAGGTTAGTGCATTTGAAAAAATATGGTTTTACTTCAGTCTTTGCAGACTGGCTTTGTCTAGGGAAGTGTTCACCAGGTAGGTGTTCATGTTCCAGGCATAATCCAAGAGTGAATTTGCTGCTGAAATCCCAGGGAGAGCTACTTTGTGCCTGATTCAGCATGTGCAATCACAATACCTGTGTCTTTATGGTTTGGCTTTAAGCTCATATTTGGTGGGGTGAACCTGCTAATTCAGTCTTCAGAGATAGGCTTAAAGCCTGAATTTACATGGGAGGCATTGGAGCCCACATCTGTATAAGCCAGCCTGAAACCTAGGTCCATCAAGGTTAATCTGTCACTGGAATGGGTCCTGAGCTTTAGTCTGCAGGCTCTGGCAAGGTCCTGAGATGAGCTGCTGCTCAATCTGTCCTGCAGACTCTGACAAAGCAATGGATGAATGGAGTACGTTTGAAGACACAGGCTTGCCTGTCAGTACAGCTAAGGGACCCCTGCCAGAGTCAGCAGCAGCCCCAATAAGCCACAACGCTCACATTTATTTAGTACAAATTTAATAACAAAGGCAAGAGGAAACACCATTTGTGGGTAATTAACATTGTCAACCACCCTAGTAGAGAGCAGTCTTAGGCACAAATAATCAGAGGTCAGTTTTAGGACAACTTAAGTAAACAAGCTATTGAGATAAACTCCTCTACATTCCCTTGTTATCTGCTCTTTGCTATTAGCTCAAGGTAAGAGGATTAGGCTGCCTTCAGCCATAATCCTTTCCCAAAGCTTTTACAAAACCTTCTGCCCTTCCAAGTTTTGCATTTTTTCTATAATTTTTCCCACCACCCTGACCGATCTCCTACAAGCTTAGTGCCTGAAACTAAAGGGATAAGCTTGGAGCTTAATTCAGCAAGGACTGGCATGGAACTGAATCAGGTCTTGAACCTTCTTAGTCCATTGAGGTGGGTATGGGTACTGGGCACATGAGGACTCACCTGCTGACTGTGTCTTCAGAAGTAATGTTAGAGCCTATATCCACAAGATTTAGGTAGGCACTTTGGTCTACTTGGGTGTGTCTGGTCACTACGTATGCTAGAACAAGTTTAGACATTGAGTCCCTGAAGTCTGGGATCATGGGGACCACCTTGTAGCCTGTGACCAACCTTATGCTCTGGCCTGCATGGAGCCTGGGTCCATGAAGGCTAGTCTGACACCTAGGATCTTGGGTGTTTACCTGGCATCTTGAGATACTTGAGGTAGCCTGGAGCCCAAGACTTTTGAATTTAACCTGGAATCTTGTCCACTAGTATCAGCTTGGAGGCTTGTGGTACAGATGCTTACCTGAGTCTGAGAGCCTCTGGGGCTAGCATGGGAACTGGATACACTAGTGTAGTCATGACGCCTGGGTATGTGGAAGCCAGTCAAGTTTGGGGATCCACTAACAGAACCAGAACTTGGGTCTGCTGAAGCATAGGGCTACAGGGGCCAACCTGGATGATGCAACTGCAATAATCAGTCTGGCACTGGATAGGGCAGGGCCTGTTTCCATAGATGACTGTCTGGTGCTTGAGGTGAGAATGCCAACCTGGTACTGTGATGAGTCTGAAGCCTGGTGCCACAGGAGCTGACTTGAAGCTCTGTGGGTATGAAGTCTGTATTTTAGGGTCTCGACTAGAGGCTAGATACTTGACTGCCATCCTTATGACTAGAACTGATGTTACCAGACTGGTTTTTGGCATGCATGATGTCCAGTTTTGTGAGGAGCAGCCTGATTTTGGAAGCAGTTAAGAGCATGGGGCCACTTGGCTCAGCCAGGCAGTGCTGCTGGTATCAGCTGATTTTAGGTGGGGCAACCCAGAAATAAAGTCTGCCTAGTAGGCCTGCAACATGGAGATGCAGAATCCAGCCTAGTTTTAGGGCAGTCCTGAAGGTGCAGTCTGATTATCTTCTTCTTGTTCTTCCCCAAGGAGACCTCTGGCCTCAGATGGCTAGGTGTCCAGGAAGATGTTTGCTGCAGGTGTGGTGCCTTCATAAGGAACCTCTGCTAGGGCAGTGCAGAAGGGAAATTTAGGGTTGGAATCCCACACAGAATCTCCACTAGAGCACTGTCTAGTGGAGCTGTGAGAAGAGGTCCACTGTCCTGTGAAACCTGGAATGGTAGATCCACTGACAGCTTGCACTTGTGCACCTGAAAAAGCCACAGACATTCAATGCCATCCCAGATAAGCAGCTTAGAGGGAGGCTGTACCCTGCAAAGCCACAGGGGTGGAGTTGCCCAAGGCCGTGTAAGCCCACAGTTTGCATCAGCATAACCTGGATGTGAGATATGAAGTAAAAAGATTATTTTAGATCTTTAAAGTTTAATGACTGTCCTGTTGGATTTCAGACTTGCATGGAGTTTGTAGCACCATTTTGGGGGACCAATTTCTCTCATTTGGAGTAAGTGTATTTCCCCAATACCTGCATGCCCATTGTATCTAGGATGTAACTAACTGGCTTTGGATTTTACAGAATCATAGATGGAAGAGACTGGCGTTGTCTCAGATAAGACTTTGGACTGTGGACCTTGAGTTAATGCTGAAATGAGTTAAGTCTTTGGAGGACTGTTGGGAAGGCACGATTGGTTTTGAAGTGGGAGGACATGAGATTTAAAAGGGGCTAGTGGTGAAATGGTAGACTTAGAATTTGTGTCCCCAAAAAAAACCTCAGTTTGAATTATAATCCCATATTCCCCACATGCTGTGGGAGTAACCTAGTGGGAGGTAATTTAACCATGGAGGAAGTTTCCTCCATGCTATTGTCATAATAATGAGTTAGTTCTCATGAGATCTGATGGTTTTATAAGTGCCTGACATTTCCCAGATGTTATTCTTATTCTCCCTCCTGTCGCCATGTTAACAGGTGTCTTCTGCCATAATTGTAAGTATCCTGAAGCCTCCCCAGCCATGCGGAACTATGAATCAATTAAACCTCTTTTCTTTATAGATTACCCAGTCTTAAGTATTTATTAATAATGCCATGAGAGTGCACTAATATAGATGGTGGCAACCTAGAGTCAGGGGCTGTATGAATATGCATAGTGCTGTGTTATACTGGGTTTGTGGGATTGAGGCAAAGTTCTCCTAAGCAAAAGGTATCTCTTTCAATGTTGTGTTGCCTGTAATTTGTAGAACGGTGATGTGGGTATGGCAAAACTATCATTCCTACTTTCTCCAATGCATCTTTTCTCATTTCTGTGCGATACCTAGATAATATATTCTTTCACCTGGTTTTCTTAGTTCTCGTGTAGGTATTTTTATGTGGAAATAATTGATTGAATTGATGTTTATGTGGGAAGATGAGTATTGAAAGATTTCTTGTTGTTGTATTGCTCACTATTGTTTTAACTGAGGATTGTAATTCACATTTAAAAGTAGATGTATCAGAGGAATAAGCTAAAAATCAGTTTATACAATATCTTAAAAAATTAACATGTACACTTTTATGTTTTTACAAACTGTAAAATTATAATTAGGAATTCAAATAAAAATCAGCATTAATGTGTTTGAGGGAAATTTGCATAAATGCCTGGATGTACTGGTAAATGTTAGTCTAAAACAATTATTGGTCAGCTTTTTTTTTTTTAATTTTTTATTGGATTATAGGTTTTGGGGTACATGAGCAGAGCATGCAAGACAGTTGCGTGGGTACACACATGGCAGTGTGCTTTGCTTTTCTTCTCCCCTTCACCCACATTTGGCATTTCTCCCCAGGCTATCCCTCCCCACCTCCCCCTCCCACTGGCCCTCCCCTTTTCCCCCCAATAGACCCCAGTGTTTAGTACTCCCCTTTCTGGGTCCACGTGTTCTCATTTTTCATCACCCACCTATGAGTGAGAATATGCGGTGTTTCATTTTCTGTTCTTGTGTCAGTTTGCTGAGGATGATGTTCTCCAGATTCATCCATGTCCCTACAAACGACACGAACTCATCATTTCTGATTGCTGCATAATATTCCATGGTGTATATGTGCCACATTTTTCCAATCCAGTCTATTATCAATGGGCATTTGGGTTGATTCCAGGTCTTTGCTATTGTAAACAGTGCTGCAATGAGCATTCGTGTACATGTGTCCTTATAGTAGAACGATTTATAGTCTTTTGGATATATACCCAGTAATGGGATTGCTGGGTCAAATGGAATTTCTATTTCTAAGGCCTGGAGGAATCGCCACACTGTCTTCCACAATGGTTGAACTAATTTACACTCCCACCAACAGTGTAAAAGTGTTCCTTTTTCTCCACATCCTCTCCAGCATCTGTTGTCTCCAGATTTTTTAATGATCGCCATTCTAACTGGCGTGAGATGGTATCTCAATGTGGTTTTGATTTGCATCTCTCTGATGACCAGTGACGATGAGCATTTTTTCATATGATTGTTGGCCTCATATATGTCTTCTTTTGTAAAGTCAGCTTTTAAAGAGGTGAATTATGTTGGAAATAAAAAGCAAGGAGAAAGCCCTATTAAGTTATTTTTCACAAGAGGAAAGAAGTCTTATGTGTCAGTGTCTCACAGTGGTGGTTCACTTAAGTAATGGTTTTAGAAAATGAAGCATTCTTAAAAAGAGGCATTTTAAAAAAGGAAAAGGGCATGGAGTGGAAAATTGCTCATGTGGCATTACAAAGTAGAAATTATGCAAATATTTTTAGACTTCTCTTCTAATTTTAATAGATTATATTAATAACTCAGTGTTCTTCAAAAGTCATCTCATTCATGTGGTGGTAAAGACTTGTCCATCAAATAAAGAACACAAAGGAATGGCATATTGTATACTTTCAAATATTAAGAAGTTTAATTGCTACATAATAACTACAGTAAATAATAATGTATTATATTATTAAAAATGATGAAAAGTAGATTTTACCACAAAAAAGAGGTAAGTATATATAAAAAAAGAAGTTTAATTGCACTAAATATCAGATGTATATTTTATTTTTACATAAACAACTCTGAAAATGAATGTACTAGTTATGTGCAATAACATGAACAAATAACAATAACAACGTTGTGTTTAAAAAAAAGCAAGTCCATTAAAACAATATATAGTGTAAGTATTGACTTTACATAAAGTTTAACAAGTTATTTTACTTGTATAATAAAATCACATTGGGTTTTGGACAGATATCTGCAGAAATGCTTGTAAAAAGTATCAAAATAGAACACTTATACTTGTATAACAATATATTTTACAAAATACACTGTATATTTAAACAATATGCTTCTGGAATGATGTAATGCGAAACTGTGTGCTCTTTCTCCAGCAAAACAATGATTTTAACTGGTGAAAATAACTTTAAAATAATCTAACATATAGTCTTTTAATATAGACCCAAAAATAAAAAACAAATGGAGACATAAGCATTCAAAGAAATTTACTAAATTTTCTAAAATCAAACATCTAGCATATGAACTAAAACCTGTTATTAAACCACCTACTTCCATTTCTCCATTCTAACTATGTTTTACAGAAGATATAGCTTGGACACATTTCTCTGAGTATATGCTGTCAAGAAGGTGAAGCTTCTGTCTCCTCTGAGTTCCCAGTACAAAACTATACTTTCACACTGCCAGGGGCAGACCATCATTGGAATTTCTCAGCTTCCACCAAGCCCTGTCTCACCAGCAATCTGTTAAAGACAAGTGTGGTTAAGGGAATCAGCTTTCTCTTCTCTCATCCATTCTTCACTTATAAGATAAAACATCTATCCTAGGTACAGTAGTGTCTTAGTCCAGTTAGTCTTGCTGTAAAGAAATACCTGAAGCTAGGTAATTTATGGAGAAAAAATATTTATTTTTTACATAATTCTGCTGTATAAGATTGAGCATCTGATGAAGGCCTCAGGCTTCTTCCACTTGTGGTAAAAGGTAAAACAGAGCTGGTATGTGCATACAGCTCATGGTAAGAAAGGAAGCAAGTGGAGGAGGAAATTCAAGGCTCATTTTAACAACCAGTTCTCATAGAAAATAGTAAAGTGAGGGGTCCAAAGTGGCTCCCGCCGGAGGTCATGGCACTTGCGAAGGCGAGGTCATCAGTTCAAGGTTAACCTGAGCAACCTCATAAGCTCAAACTGATTGGCAAAAAAAAAAAAAAAAAAAATAGTAAAGTGAGAACTTACTCATACTCCTGTAGGTAGGGCATTAATCTATCATTAAGGGATCCACTCCCATGCCACAAATGCCTCTCATTACTCGCCACCCTCAACATTAGGGATCAAATTTTAACCTGAGGTTTAGGGTGACAAAAATTCAAACAAAGTAATTAAAGTAAGATAGAAAAAAATACTTTGGGCCCCAACATTTGCAGCAGAAAAAATTTGAACCCCAATATTTGCAGTAGCCTACTGCAAATTATTTCTTCTACCTTACTTTGCTTATTTTGTGAACTCTAATAGAAGACTCTAGGCAACAAACAAATATCCAATGGTAAAAAAATAGAAATGTGACTGGCTCAGAAAGTAAGACAGTAGACAAATAAATACACAATAGCACAAACCAGAGGAGGTGAGGGAAAGAAATAATGGGGTCAGTATCTAGAATTGCTTAAACATGCTATCTTATATGTCCATGTTTAAACAAAGAAAAAATAACACACAAAAAAATTAATAATAGTGTCTCATACACAAAAATAAAAGCAAAAGAATTTTCTTTGATGTGCCTAGATGACAGACATAGTGGATTTAAAAAAATTTAAAAAGCTGTAATAAGTATATCTAATAATTAAAAATAATGCTTAAAAATTAAAGAAAATTATGGTGACAATGTCTCATCATATGGAAAATATCAGTACAAAAATATTTAAAGGTTTTATTTAAAGATTTAAGGAGTTTAGAAGTAGAATACCCAGAATACAAAATTCACTAGCTAATTGAATTTAGAAACCCATAAAAAAATTAGGCATTATAACCAAGTAAAATTTATCTCAAAAATGCAAAATTATTTTACATCTGTAGAACACCTAATATAATACATTATATTGGTAGAATAAAAACCAAAATTACATAGTCATCTCAGTATATGCAGAACAGCATTCAGAAAGA
This sequence comes from Callithrix jacchus, assembly GCF_049354715.1. Classification (NCBI taxonomy): domain Eukaryota; kingdom Metazoa; phylum Chordata; class Mammalia; order Primates; family Cebidae; genus Callithrix; species Callithrix jacchus. The sequence goes on along the minus strand of NC_133524.1, from coordinate 64,016,370 downwards.
AATCTAACACCCTTTTGTGACAGTAACACTCAATAAACTAGGAACAGAAGAAAATTTCCTCAGCCTGATAATGGCAATCTGTGAAAATTCCACAGCTAACATTATATTTTATGGTGACTAGATAACTCTAGATACCTTACCCTTAATATCAGTAACAATGCCAGGATGCATTGTCTTACTATTTCTAATTTAATATTGTACTAAATGTGTTTCATCTAAGGCAATTAAGCAAGATAATAAATAAAAAGCATCCACATTGAAAAGAAAATAGTAAAGCAATATTGTACCAAATGTGTTTCATCTAAGACAATTAACCAAGATAATAAATATAAAAGCATCCACATTGAAAAGAAAATAGCAAAGCAATCTCTACTAAGAGGCAATACAATTTTTATACAAAAATTCTAAGAAATCCACTAAAACTATTATATATTGCAGAAGTAATTCTATACATTTGCAATGAACATTTCAAGAATAAAGTAAACAGAAAAACTCCATTTGTAGTAGCATAAAAATAGTAGACTTCTTGGCAATAAACCTAACAAATTGAATAAAAATTAGGTTCTCTAAAAACTACCACCCAAGATGGCTGAATAGGAACAACTCTGGAAGAAAGTTCCCAGCAAGAACATAGAGGGTGAGTGATTACTGCATTTCCAAATGAATTTTTACTGCCCACAGACCAGGATATTCCTGAGCAGAAAAACGTGACATGTCTCCAGCATGGCTGATTCAGCTAGTGCAGCGGGTTTCCACACAAAAACTCACACAAATCTGGATGGCCATTTCAACTGGTGCCTGGAGTGCCTGGGAGACAGAGTCACCCAATCAACTGAAGAAAAAGGGGGCTGAAACAGGGAGCCAGGTGATCAGGCTTGGCGGGTCTCACCCACAGAAAGACAAGCAATCTGAAACACTTTAAGCTGAGAGTTTCACAGCAAGTTCAGCTGGACCCAGGACAGTCCAGCTCTGTGGGGGGAAGGGCACCTGCCATTACCGAGGCAGTCCACCATTTCTGAAGCAGTCCATCATTACCAAAACAACCTGCCATTACTGAGGCAGTCCACCATTACTGAGGCAGACTGCCATTATCGAGGCAGTTCTAACTATATGTCTACAAACAAAATCACAAGAAAGTTCACACAGCAGCTGGCCAGAGCCCACAGCAGCTCAGCAATGCCTCTGATGACAGACTGTGAGTAGGCTACCTCCTTGCTGGGCAGGGTATAAGAAGTTCACAAAACAGCTGGGCAGAGCCCATGGCAGCTCAGCAATGCCTCTGCTGGCAGACTGACTAGGCTAACTCCTTGCTGGGCAGGGCATCTCTGAAAAAAAGCAGCAGCACGTCAGGAATTTATAAATAAAACCCATCTTCCCAGGAAAGAACACCTGAGACAAAAAAGGCAATTAAGGGGTCTGCTGCAGTAGACTTAAATGTACCTGCTCAGCAGTTCTGAATAGAACAACGGAGCTCACAACTCAGCACTTGAGCTCCTATAAGGGACAGACTGTCTCCTCAAGCAGCTCCCTGACCCCCGTATATCCAAAGAAACACCTCATAAAGGAGTTCGGGCTGACATCTGACGGGTATCCTTCTGGGATAAGGGTAACAGAAGAAACTGGCAGCAATGCTTACTTTTCTGCAGCTGCTGAAGGTGATCCCTAGGCAAGCAGGGTCTAGAGTGGACCTCCAGCAGTCCTACAGCAGAGGGACCTGACTGTTAGAAGGAAAACTAAAAAGCAGAAAGAAATAACTTCATCATCAACAAAAAGGATGTCCACTCAGAGACCCCATCTGAAAGTCACCAACAACTAAGACCACAGGTAGATAAATCCACAAAGATTGGAAGAAAGCAGTGCAAAAAGAATGAAAACACCCAAAACCAGAACACCTCTCCTCCTCTAAGGGATCACAACTCCTCACCAGCAAGGGAACAAGGCTGGATTCTGATGAATCGACAGAAACAGGCTTTGGAAAGTGGATAATAACAAACTGCTCTGAGCTAAAAAAACATGTTCTAACCCAATGCAAAGAAACTAAGAACTTTGAAAAAAGGTTTTACAAAATGCTAATGAGAATAAACAGCTTAGAGAAGAATATAAGTGATTGATGGAGCTGAAAAACACAACACAAAAACTTCATGAAGCATACACAAGTTTCAATAGCTGAATTGACCAAGCAGAAGAAAGGATATCAGAGATTGAAGATCAACTCAATGAAATAAAATAGATTAAAGAAGACCTAGATAAATGAAAGTAAAAATATGTTTATAAATTGAAAGATGTAATGTTGTTAGGATGGCATTATTTGCCAAACTGATCTACAAATTAAATGCAATCAGCATCAGCATTTCAGGTTATTCCTTTGTAAAAACTAATAAGCTGAGTCTAAATTTTATGTAAAATTGCAAGAAACCCAGAATACCTGAAACAATCCTGAAAATAAACAACCAAACTGGAGGACTTGCACTTTCTGATTTCAATACTTACTACAAAGCAATGATCATCAAGACAGTGTAATGCTTGTACAAAAGTAGACATAAAGTTGAATGAAATATAATTAAGACTCCAACAGAATCCATACATCTATGGAAAACTAATTTTCAAACAAAGATGTCAAGAGTATGCAATGGCAGAAACACAGTCCTTTCAACAAAAGGTACTGAAAGAGCTGCATAGCCACATCTAAAAGAATAAAGCTGAATTCTATCCTTAAATTTTACATAAAAAATTAACTCAAAATTGAGGAATTAACTACCTATAAGAAAGAACTAAAACTATAAATCTCTGAGAAGAAAAAATAGGAGTGAATATTTATGACTTAAGATTTGTAAAATAATTCTTAGCTGTTATATCAGAAGTGTGACTAAAAAGAAAAATTAAAAAATTAAACTTCATCAAAATTAAAATTTTTATGTTTAAAAGAACACCATCAAGAAATAAGAAACTTGTGTCTAAGGTTTATGAAGAATTCTTGCAACTCAATTAATAGAAACACAACGCATTAATGTGGGAAAATAATCTGAATAAGCATTTCTTCAGGTAAGATATACACATATCCAACAAGTGCATGATAAGATGTTCAACATTATTAGTCATTAGGGATTTATAATTCAAAGTCACAATGAAATGCCATTTCACATCCACTGGAATGGCTGCAATCAAAATGAGAAACTAATAAATATTGGTGAGAATGTGAAGAAATTCCATCTCTTATATACTTCTGGTGGGAATGTAAAATGCTGGAGTTACTTCAGAAAACAGTCTAGCAGTTTCTTTAACACATATACACATTCCATATGACCTACCAATTTAACTTCTAGGTACATACCAAAGAGAAATGTAAAAAAGGTCCATAGCATTTGTACATAAATGTTTATAGCAATATTCTTAATAATAGTCAAAACGTGGAAAAAAAGCAAATGCCCATCAATCAGTGAATGGCTAAACAAATGTGATATATCCATACAGTGGAATATTATTTAGCCATAAAAACAAATAAACTGCTAATACATGCTACAATATGGATAAAACTTGAAAAAAAACATGCTCAGTGAAAGAAGCTAGTCACAGAAGACCTCATATTATAATTCTATTTATATTAACTATCCAAAATAGATAATTCATAGAAATAACATAGATTAGTCATTGCCTAGGACTGTATATTTAGACAGTTAATCATGCGTGATGCAATAAAAATCTTTTTAAATTGATTGTATTGATGGTTTTACATATATGTGAATATACATAAAACTACTCATTTTAAATTGGTGAATTTTATGAAATGTAAGTTGTATATTAATAAAGCCATATAAAACACTTTTTTAAATAGACTGAATAAAATTCTAGAATTAATAAACACATTAGCCAAAATAAAAAAAATTCACTAGCAGTGCTCAATGGTACACTGGAGTAAGCAGAAAAAAAATCATCTATCTCAAATATATAGATTATGCGTTTTGAAGAAGAGAAAAAAAAGTAGTCCTCAAAGGAAAATTTATAGCTACATCTATATTTTTTAAAAGTAAATATTTGAAATGAATAATTTCACATTTCATCTTAAGAAACTTGAAAGATATCAAGCCAAATTTAAAAAGCAGAAGATTAGGATGGGAATAAATAAAATAGAGAATATAGAAAAAGAGAAAATTAATAGAATCAAAAGCATTTTCTTGGAAAAAAGTCAACAAAATTGACAAAATGTTTGTGAGACTGAGAAAAAAGGATAAAATGTTACTAAAATAGGGAATGGAAGAAGAAACATTACTAATAACCAAACAGAAATTTTAAAAAAATGTAAGAGGACAGTATAAACAATGGCAGGACAAAAAGTTAGATAAATTACCTGAAATTAATAAACTGTTGGAAAGGTACAAACTATCAAAATTGACTCAAAAATTAATAGAATATCTGAGTAAATCCATATCAAGTAAAGAGAGTGAACTAATATAAGAAAAACCTCACAAAGAAGAGCAAAACTATAAGGACACATGCACACGAATGTTTATTGCAGCACTGTTTACAATAGCAAAGACCTGGAATCAACCCAAATGCCCATTGATGATAGACTGGATTGGGAAAATGTGGCACATATACACCATGGAATATTATGCAGCAATCAGAAATGATGAGTTCGTGTCATTTGTAGGGACGTGGATGAATCTTGAGAACATCATTCTCAGCAAACTGACACAAGAACAGAAAATGAAACACAGCATATTCTCACTCATAGGCGGGTGATGAAAAATGAGAACACATGGACACAGAAAGGGGAGTACTAAACACTGGGGTCTATTGGGGGGAAAAGGGGAGGGCCAGTGGGAGGGGGAGGTGGGGAGGGATAGCCTGGGAGAAACGCCAAATGTGGGTGAAGGGGTGAAAGCAAACAGAACACACTGCCATGTGTGTACCTATGCAACTGTATTGCATGCTCTGCACATGTACCCCAAAACCTAAAATGCAATAAAAAAATAAGAAAAAAAAAGAAGAGCAAAATCAGATGGCATTACTGGTAATTTCTACAAAACATTAAATACTGCAACAGAATTTCAAAAAAAGAGAATCAAAGAATATTTTGTAGTTCAGTCTACAAGACCAGAATTACCCTGAAACCAAAACCAGACAAAAACATTACTAAATAATCTACAGAACAATATCTCCTCTTAATATAGACATTAAAATGCTGAAGTTCATACTAGTTAAGTGAATCCTTCAACATATAAAAATGATCTCATGCCATGGCAAAGTAGAATTGATTCCACAAATTCAAGATTGGTTTAACATTTGAAAATCAATTAGCATAATATAGCATATAATATGATTTGGCTGTGTCTCCACCCAAATCTCATCTTCAATTGTAGCTCCCATAATTTACACATGTGTGGAAAGGACCTGATGAAAACTAATTGAATCATGGGGGCGGCAGTTTTCAAATACTGATCTCGTGGTAGTAAATAAGTCCCATGAGATCTGATAGTTTTATAAATAGAAACCCCTTTCACTTGGCTCTCATTATCTCTCTTGCCTCCTGCCATGTAAGATGACCCTTCACCTTCTACCAGGATTGTGAGGCCTCCCTAGTCATGTGAAGCTGTGAGTCCATTTACAAATTGCCCAGTCTTAGGTGTGACTTTATTAGCAGAATGAAAAGAGATGTATGCAGTAAACAGGTTTACCAGAAGTGGAGCACTGATTTTAAGATACCCAAAAATGTGGAAGTGACTTTAGAACCAGGTAACAGGCAGAGATTGAAACAGTTTGAAAAGCTCAGAAAAAGATAGAAAAATATGAGAAAGTTCGGAACTTCCTAGAGGTTGGTTGAATGGCTTTGACAAAAATGCTGATAGTGATATCCACAGTAAAATCCAGGTTGAGGTGGTCTCAGATGGAGATGAGAAACTTGTTGGGAGCTGGAGTAAAGGAGACTCTTGCTACATTTTAGCAAACAGATTGATGGCATTTTGCCCCTGCCATAGAAATTTGTGACACTTTGTACTTGAGGAAGCTAATTTAAGGAAGATATTTCTAAGCATCAAAGCATTCAAAAGGTAACTTTAGTGCTGTTGAAATCATTCAGCTTAAAAAATAAAAAGAAAAAAAAACAGAGCATAAAATTTCAGAAAATTTGCAGCCTGATGATGTAATAGAAAAAAAATACCCATTTTCTGATGAGAAATGTAAGCAGGCTGCATAAATTTGCATAAGTAACAAGAAACCAAATGCTAATTGTAATGACAATGGAGAAAATGTCTCCAGGGCATGTCAGAGAGCTTTGCAAAAGTCCCTCTCATCACGGTCCCAAAGGTCTAGGAAAAAAGTGTTTTTGTGGGCAGAGCCAGAACACTTCTGCTGTGTACAGCCTAGAGACTTCGTATTTTGGGTCCCAGCAACTTTAGTCATGGCTAAAAAAGGCCCAAGGTACATCTAAAGGTGTGGCTTCAGAGGATGCAAACCCCAAACCTTGACAGCTTCCACGTGGTTTTGAGCCTGCCAGTGCACTGAGGTCAGAAATTGAGGTTTGGGAACCTTTGCCTAGATTTCAGATGATGTGTGAAAATGCCTGGATGTCCAGGAATATTTTTCATGCAGAAGTGGGGCACTGATGGAGAAGCTCTACTAGGAAAAATGTGACGTTGGAGGCCCCACACAGAGTCCCCACCAGGGCACTGCCTAGGGCAGCTGTGAGAAGAGGGCAACCATTCTCCAGACCCCAGAATAATAGATCCATTGACAGCTTGCACCATGCATCTGGAAAAGCTGTAGACACTCAAAGACAGCCTGTGAAAGCAGCTGGGAGGGAAGCCATATGCTGCAAAGCTATAGGAGCAGAGCTGTCCAGGACTACATGAACACAACTCTTGCATCAATGTGACCTAGATGTGAAATATAGAGTCAAAGGAGATCATCCTGGAGCTTTAAGATTTGACTGCCCTGCTGGGTTTTGATCTCGCATGGAGCCTGAAGCCCCTTTCTTTTAGCTAATTTATCCCATTTGGAATGGGAGCATTTATCCAATGCCTGTACTCCCATTGTATTTTGGAAGTGCCTCATTTTCTTTTGATTTTACAGACATCTAGGTTGAAGCAACTTACCTGGCCTCAGATGAGATTTTGGATTGTGGACCATGAGTTCATGCTGAAATGAGCTAAGTCTTGGGCAACAGTTGGGAAGGCATAATTGGTTTGGAAATGGGAGGACATGAGATTTAGAATGGGCCAGTGGTGGAATGATATGGTTTGGCTGTCTGCCCTCCCAGATCTCATCTTTAATTGTAGCTCCAATATTTACCACGCGTTCTGAAAGGGAACTGGTTGGAGATAATTGAATCATGGATTCAGTTTCCCCCATTTTGTTTTCTTGGTAGTAAATAAGTCTCACAAGAACTGATGGTTTTACAAGAGGAAACATGTTTTGCTTGGCTCTGATTCTCTCTTTTGCCTGATGCCATGAAAGATGTGCCTTTCACCTTTAACAATGATTGTGAGTCCTGCCCAGCCATGTGGAACTGTGAGTCCATTAAAACTCCCTTTCTTTATAAATTGCACAGTCTTGGGTATGACTTTATTAGCAGCATAAAAACTGACATACATTATGTTAAAAGACTAAAAGATAAAAATTATATACCCTTTACAGTAAACACAACAAAAGCACTGGCAAAATGTAACACTCTTTCATGATTAAAAAACGATGTAAATATAAGAATAGAAAAATCTTTCTTGGCCTGTAAAGGGCAACTACAAAATATACAAAGCTTAATATCACATATAATAATAAAATAAAAAATACTTTTTCTCAAATTAGGAATAAAATGGTGTTTGCTCTCAACAATTCTACATCAAATTGCACAATGAATGATAGCCAGCATAATTAGGCAAAGAAAAAATAACACCCAGATTAGATCAAGCAATAAAACTACCTCTATTTGTAAATGACATAATTTTATAAATAGAAAAACCCTAAAAGTCCACCAATAATCTATCAAAACTAATAAATGACTTTAGTTAGGTTGAAAGATACAAGATCAATATTCAAAAATAAATACACACTAACAATGAACAATCCAAAAATTAGATTAAAAGAACAATTTTTAAATATCATAAAATGTAATAAACTACATAATAAAATTCACATGTGTAAGACATATAGACTAAAAGTTACAAAACATTGAATAAATTAAAGAGAAAAAAACAAGTCGTAACTTATGTTCATAGACCAAAAGATGTAATATTCACACAATTTTCCAACATTCTCCAAATTGATCAATGAATTTAATAAAATTTTTAGTAGAAATTCACAGGCTAATGTTAAGATTTATATGACACCTCAAGGGACACAGAATTTCAAAAACAATCCTTAAAAGGAAGTTGCAGATCTCACGATTTTTAAATTCAGAATTTGGTAAAAAAAAAAAAAACTACAGAAATCAATACAGTATGGTACTGGTACAAAAATAGACACATAGCTTAATTAAACAAAGTGAGAATGATAAAAATAAATACTTATATTTATAGTCAACTGATTTTTGATAAGAGTGCTAGGACAATTCAATGGGGTAAAAGTACTCATAACAAATGGTGATGGAAAAATTTAATATCCAGATGGAAAATAATAATAACACAATTAGACCCTGATCTCACAACACATTTAAAACATTAGTTACAATTAAATCCTAGGTTTAAATGTTATGTTAAGTATATAAAATTTTTAGAAAAGGACACAGAAATAAATCTTTGTGACCTTTAGTGAAAATGCAGTTTCTTAGGTATGACATCCAAGCACATGCAACAAAATATCAATAAATTGAACTTCATCAGAAATAATAACTTTATATGTTAGAAAATATTATAAGAAACTAAAAATAAAACCCAAAGAATGGGATAAAATGTTTTGAAAAATAATAATAAGTGGTGACGAGAATGTGGAAAGTTTGGAACACACATACTGCTGGTAGAAATGTAAAACAGTGGCCATGAGATGAGGTTCCTTTGCATACGGAAAGGGAAAATAATAGTGGGAAGCACTCCAGCTCATAATATGAGTGCCAACACAACTGCAATACAATAGAACACCAAGGGATTTGACTCCAGTTTCAGGCCCCCAGATGGTATCTCTAGACACACATGGAGCCTGATGGAAATCACTGCCCTGAAATGAAAAGCAAACTTGGCTGGTTTCACCACCTGCTGATTGTACAGCCCCAGGTCCTTGAGAAAACATAGGCAGTAGCTGGATAGTGGTCAAAGAAGACATTGGGTGAGACCCAGGGTTGTTCTGGATTTAAGTCTGACAGAGCAGTCCTAGTGTGGTGGCCACAAGGCCACATGTGTTATTACACTTTATTGGATTTAGCACCCCAGATCCAAGTAGCTCAGTATAAAGAGAGAGATTCTATTTGTTTGGAGGAAAGTAAGGGAAGAGAACAAGAGTCTCTGCCTGGTAATCCACAGAACACTTCCAAAATTCATCCAAGATCACCAAGGTGGTACCTCTACAAGTCTGCAAGAACCAGTGTTAGTATGCTTGGAGTGTCTTCTAATTCACCAAGAGCTAAGACCACAACACCTAAGTCTCTTAGAATACCTGGAAAGCCTTTCCAAGAAAAATGAGTACAAACAATCCTATGGATTTTCCAATGGAAAGAGTAAAATAAATATCTCTCTTTAATATCCAGAAGCAAATAAACAGCCACAAACATTAAAAACATCCTTAAAAACATGACCTTCTTGCAAATCAAAACCACACTGAGATAACACCTCACGCCAGTTAGAATGGCAATCATTAAAAAATCAGGAGACAACAGATGCTGGAGAGGATGTGGAGAAATAGGAATGGTTTTACACTGTTGGTGGGAGTGTAAATTAATTCAACTACTGTGGAAGACAGTGTGGTGATTCCTCAAGGATCTAAAAATAGAAATATCATTTGACCCAACAATCCCATTACTGAGTATATGCCCAAAGGATTATAAATTATTCTATTATAAAGATGTGTGCACACACACATATATATATATATCTTGCGGCACTGTTCACAATAGCAAAGACTTGGAACCAAACCAAATGCTCATTAGTGATATTATCAGGAAACAGACACAAGAACAGAAAATGAACCACTGCGTGTTGTCACTCATAAATGGGTATTTAACAATGAGAACACATGGACACAGAGAGGGGAATATTACACACTGTGGCCTGGGGGTGGGGTGGTATGGGACGAATAGCAGGGGGTATGGGAGGAATAGATTGGGGAGGGAAAGCATTAGGAAAAATACCTAATGTAGATGAAGGGGCGATGGATGCAGCAAACCACTACCATGGCACATGTATACCTATGTACCAAACCTGCACAATCTGCACATGTACCCCAGAACTTAAAATAAAATAAGTAAATAAATACAAACATGACCTTACCAAATGAAATAAATAAGAAAGCAGGGACCAATCTTGGAGACAGGGAGATATGTGACTTTTTAGACAGAAAATTCAAAATAGCTGTGTTGAGAAAATGCAAAGAATTTTAAGGTAACAGAGAAGAAATTCAGAATAACGTCAGACAAATTTGACTAAGAAAATGATATAATTAATCAGGAAGAAATTCTGGAGTTGAAATATACAATTCATCTACAGAAAGAACTGCATAGAAGTCTCATAATAGTGGAGTTGATCAAGCATAAGACAGAATTAGTAAGCTTGAAAACAGGCTCTTGGAAAATACACAGTCAGAAAAGACAAAAAAATACAATTAAAAAAATAAGATTGCCTACAGAATTTAGAAAAAAGTCTGAAAGGGCAAATATAAAATTTATTGGACTTAAAAGTAACATAGTAAGAGAAATAGGGGTAAAAATTTATGCAAAGGGATAACAACAAAGAATGTCCTAAATCTTAAAAAAGATTTAAACATCCAAGTACAAGGTTATAAAACACCAAGTATATTTAACACAAAAAGACTACCTCAAACCATTTAATAACTGAACTGCTAAACATCCAGAATAAGGAAAATATTCTAAAACTAGAAAAATAATATGCAATAGAGCTAAAATACATCTGACAACAAGTTTCTCAGTGGAAAACTTACAGATTTGGAGACACTGGCATGACATATTTAAAGTGCTGAAGATAATAATTTTTACCTGAGAATAGTATACCTAGTGACAATATTTAAATTGTAGGCTTTGTGTCCTCATCCAAATCACATCTTGAATTGTAATCTGAAAGTGTTGAGGGAGCTACCTGGTGGGAAGTGATTCAATCATGGAGGCAATATCTTCCATGCTGTTCTCATAATAGTGAGTGAGATCTCAGGAGATATGATTGTCATAAGCATCTGGTAACTTCCCTGCTTGCACTTCTGTTTCCTGCCACCATGTGAAAAAGGTCCTTGCTTCCCCTTCACCTTCTACTATAACTATAACTTTCCTGAGGCCCCCATCATGCAGAACTGTGAATCCATTAAGCCTCTTTTCTTTTTAAATTATCCAGTCTCAGGAAGTATCTTTATAGCAGTGTGAAAACAGACTAAAACAGTAAATTGGTACCACAGAGAGTGAGATACTGCTATTAAGATACTTGAAAATGTGGAAGAGACTTTGGAACTGGGTAACAGACAGGGGTGGGAAGTTTGGAGAGCTCAGAAGAAGACTGGAAGATGTGAGAAGGTTTGGAGCTTCCTAGAGACTTGTTGAATGGTTTTGACCAAAATGCTAATAGTGATGTGAAAAATGAAGACCAGCCTGAGCTGGTCTCAAATGGAGATGTGAAAGTTATTGAGAACTAGAGTAAAGATAACTCATGCTATGCTTTAGCAAACAGGCTGGTGGCATTTTGCTCTTGCCCTACAAATTTGTGGAAATTTGAATGTGAGAGAGATGATTTAGGGTATCTGGCAGAAGAAATTTTTATGCAGCAAAGCATTCAAGACATGACCTGGATTATTTTGAAAGCATTCACGAAGAGATGGCTTGAAATTGGAACTTATATTTAAAAAATAAGAAGAGCATGAAACTGGAAAATTTGCAGCCTGATAATGTGATTAAAAAGAAAAACCCATTTTCTTGGGTAAAATTTCAGCTGCCTGCAGAAATTTGCTTAAGTAATGAGGAGCCAAATTTTCATGCCAAAACCAGGGAACAAATTTCTCCAGAGCATGTCAGAAATCTTCTCAGCAGTTTCTCTCATCACAGACACAGAGGCCCAGGATGGAAAATTTGTTTCATGAGTTGGGTCTAAGGGCCTCTGCTGTGTGCAGCCTTGGGACTCCATGCCCTGCATCCAAGCCAATCCAGCTCAGGCCACTGCTTCAGAGGATGCAACCCCCAAGCTTTGGCAGCTTCCATTTGGTGCTGTGCCTGTGGGTGCAAAAAAGTCAAAAATTGAGGTTTGGGAACCTCTGCCTAGATTTTAGAAAATGTATGGAAATGCCTGAATGTTCAGGCAGAGGTGTACTTCAGGAACAGAGCCTTCATGAAGAACCTCTGGCAGGGCAGTGCAAAGGGAAAATGTTGGATTGGGGGCCCCACACAAAGTCCCTACCAGGACAAGGCCTAGTGGAGCTGTGACAAGAGGGACACCAATCTCCAGACCTCAGAGTGATAGATCCACTGACGGTTTGCACCATGCACCTAGAAAAGCCACAGATACTCAATATAGGCCATGAAAGCAGTCAGGGAAGGGGGCTATACCCTGCAAAGCCACCGGAGCAGAGCTGTCCAAGGCCATGGGGGCCCACTTCTTGTGTCAGTGTGACCTGAGTGTGATGGAATCATGGAATCAAGGCAGATTATTCCACAGCTTTAAGATTTAATGACTGCCCCACTAGATTTTGGACCTGCATGCATTCTGTAGCCTCTTTGTTTTGGCTAATGTCTCCCATTTGGAATGGGAGTATTTATATTACCCATGTACCCCCATTGTATCTTGAAAGTAACTAACTTGATTTTTATTTTACAGTCTTTTAAGTAGGAAGGACATTCCTTGTCTCAGATGAGACTTTAGTCTTGGACCTTTAAGTTAATGCTGGAATTAAGACTTTGGTGGACTGTTGGGAAGGAATGATTGATTTTGAAGTGTGAAAGGGACATAAGATTTGGGAGGGGCCAGAGACAGAATAATATGGTTAGGTTTTGTGTCCCCATCCAAGTCTCACCTTGAATTGTAATTCCCAAGTGTCAAGAAAGAGATCTGGTGAGAGTTGATTGGATCATGAGGGCAGTTTGCCCTATGTTGTTCTCATAATAGTGAGTGAGTTCTCATAAGATCTGATGGTTTTATAAGCATCCTGCATTTTCCATGCTTGCACTTCTCGCTCCTGCCACCATACAAAAACGGTCTTTGCTTCCCCTTTACCTTCTGTCATGATTGTAAGCTCCCTGATGCCTCCTCCATCATGGGAAACTATGAGTCAATTAAACCTCTTTTGTTATAAATTAACCAGTCTCCGGTAGTTTCTTTATAACAGTGTGAAAATGGACTAATACAATATCCTTCAAACACAAATAAGAAATAGACTTTCCCAGACAGACGAAAGCTGAAGTATTTCATCAACATCAGACTACAAGAAATTCTACAGGTATAAATATTTACAGGTACTTAAATAAAAATGAAGAATATGTTAATGAGCAATAAAAGATCATCTGAAGGTACAAAACGTATTGAGTAATAGTTATCACGCAGAAAACACAAAATATTATAACACTAACTGTGGTGCATGAACCACTCTTACCTTAATTAGAAAGACTAAATAATGATTGTAGTTAAAAGTAACTACAACTACAACAGCTTTTGAAGGCATAGACAGTACAATAAAATATGAATAGAAACAACAAAGTTAAAAAGTAAGGGAACAACATTAATATGTAGCATTTTTATACATTTGGTTTTTGCTTGTTTGTTGATGCAACAGGTGCTGCTAAAAGCTTAAAATAATTGGTTATAAGATAGTACTTGCAAGTCTCATGGTAACTGCAAATCAAAAAAATACAATAGATCAAAAAACATTTAATGAAAAGCAAGAAATTAAATCATACCATTAGAAAAAAATACCTTTACTAAAAGAAGGAAAGCAAGGATAAAATGAAAAAAAAAGAATGCCACAAAACAACAAGAAAAAAGGTAACAAAATGACAGATGTAACTTCTTATTAATAGTAACATTGAACATAAATGTAGTGCACTTTTTAATCAAAAGGCATAAGCTGTTTAAATAAATGAACAAAAACGAGGTGCAATAATGTTGTCTACAAGAAATGCACTTTTTCAATAAAAACATACATCTACTGAAAACAAAGGGATGTAAAAATAATCTAATATTAGTAAAAACAAGAAAGAGCAGGAATAGCTATAACTGTATCAGTGAAAATAGATTTTAATATGAAAACTGTCAAAAAAGACAAAGAAGGTTACTATATAAAGGTGTCAATTAGCCAGAGAATATAACAGTTATATATACATGTACACCTTACACTAGAACACCAAGATATGTAAAGCAAATATTATTATAGCTAAAGAGAGATATAGACTCCAATAAAATAATAGCTGGTGATTCTACACCCCATTCTCAGCACTCTACACATCCTGCTGATAGAAAATAAACAAAGAAAGGTTGGACTTAATCTTTACTATAAACCAAATGGACTTAACAAATACTTACAGAATATTTTATCCAACAGCTTCAAAATACATATAGTTTTCCTCAGCAGCACATAGATTATTCTCAAGGATAGACCTTATTTTAAGTCACAAAAAAGTCTTAAAACATTTTTTTTTCTGACAGATTATATTCAGAGCAATTTTGCTGTTAACATTGGGGTACATAGATAATAGTTATATTTTTTTGTAACGGCGTAAATTTAGAATTTCAATATTTTACATGAGAGAGCATATTGAGTTGCTGTATATACTCTAAAATAAAGTAGAAAAAAATATGTAATAATATCAAGCATCTTCTCTGCCCACAATGGAATATAACTAAAAATCAAAAACAACAAAAATTTTGGAAACTAAAAAACAAATGGAAATTAAATCATATGTTTCTGAATAATATATGTTCCTCTTAATGAAGAAACTAGACAACAATTTAGAATTTTCTTGAAACAAATGATAATAAAAACACAACATACTAAGTCCTAAGGGATACAGAGAAAGCAGTACTAAGAGGGGAGTTTGTAGCTATAAGTGCCTATTTCAAAAAAATAAGAAAAATATTAATTAAACAACCTAATAATAGATCTTAAAAAACAAGAAAAATACAATTCTGACATACAATTAGTAGAATAAAAGAAATTCTAGACATCAGAACAGAAACAAATTTGAAATACAGAAAACAATTAAAAAGAGCAATAAAATAAAAAGTTGGCTTTTTATAAAGGCAAACAAAATTGACTAACTTTTAGCCAAAGAAACAAAGAGAGAAAAACCAAAATAAATAAAATCGGAAATGAAAAAGCAAACATTAAAACAGATAATGTAAAAATTCAAAGGATTATTATTACGTATTATGAAAAATGATATGCCAATACGTTCAAAAATCTAGACAATATGGATAACTTCCTAGACATGTACAACCTACCAAAATTGAACAATAAAGAAATCCAAAACCTAAACAGACCAGTAACAAGTAATCATATTAAAGCTATAATATAAAGGCTCTCAGCAAATAAAAGCCTGGGACCTGAGGATTTCACTACTGAATTCATTCATTCATTCATTCATTCATTATGTTGTGAGATGAAGTCCCACTCTGTCACCAGGCTGGAGTGTAATGGCTTGATCTCAGCTCACCAAAATATCTCAATCCGGGTTCAAGTGATTCTCCTGCCTCAGTCTCCAGAGTAGCTAGAACCACAGGCACATGCTACCACCCTCAGATAATTTTTGTATTTTTTGGAGACACCGGGCTTCACCATTTTGACCAGGAATGTCTCCATCTCTTGACCTTGTGATCTCCCTGCCTCTACCTCCCTAAGTGCTCAGATTACAGGTGTGATCCACAGCATCCAGCCTGCTGAATTTTATAAAACATTTAACGAAGAACTAAGACCAATTCTACTCAAATTATTCTGAAATATAGGAAAAAAGGAACACTTCCAAAGCTTATTCTATAAGGCCAGTATTACTGTGATATGAAGCAAGACAAAGACACATAGAAAAACAACTATAAGCCAATATAACTGATAGATATTGATGCAAATATCCTTTAGAAAATAAAAGAACATCTATTTCAGAAACATCTTAAAAAGTTCATTTGTCATGACCAAGTGGGATTTATCCTGGGATGCAAGGATGGATAGTTCAACATATGCAAATAAACTGAGGTGATACATTATATCAGAAGAACAAAGGGAAAATCTGTATGATTATTTCAACTGATGTTGAAAAGTCATTTAATAAAGTTGAACATTAATTCATAATAAAAACCCTAAAAAGCAAGGTATAGAGGGTACATACCTCAACATATTAAAAGCCATTTACGACAGACTCAGAGATAGTATCTTATTGAATGGCAAAAAACTGAAAGCTTTTTTTTCTAAGATTGGAAAAATAACAAGATGCCCCCTCCCATCATTATTATTCAACATAGTACTGGTAGAATCTGCTTGTGCAATTGGGCAAGAAAAATAAATAAAGGTCATCCAAATTGAAGAGGAGAAGTCAAATATCTTTAATTATGGAGATATAATCTTATCTTTAGAGAAACTTAATGGATCCACCGAAAAAAATCATTAGAACAAATAAACAAATTCAGTAAACTTGTAGGACACAAAATCAACATACAATATTTAGTAGTATTTCTATATGTCAACAGTGAAAAATCTGAAAAACAACCAAAAATAATCTGATTTACAATAGCTATAAATATAATAAAATATCTATGTATTAACTTAATGAAATAAACATAAAATAACTACAATACAAATGATAAAATATTGATGCAAGCCATTAAAGAAGGCACTGAAAATGAAAAGATAGTTCATGTTTATGAATTAAAAGAATTAATATTGTTAAAATTTGCATACTACTCAAAGAAGTCTAAAGATTCAAAGCAATCACCATGAAACTTTCAATGGCGGAGAGAAGAGAAGATGGCGCTGTGGGAGCAACTCAGGATTGCAGCTCCCAGTGAAAGTGCAGAGGGTGAGTGGACACCACATTTCCAGACAGATCTTTATTGCCCACAGACCAGAAGATTCCCAGGAGTAGGAGCCCCATGGGTAGCCAGTGAGGTTGTTTTGGCTGGCGTGGCTGACTTGGCCAGTGCCGCAGCACAACATCAATCCATACAAAACACACTGGTCTGGTTACCCTGTTAAACTAGCAATTGAAGATCTGGGAAGGCAGATTAGCATATTCATCTGATTAAATGGGACTTAAACATAAAGCCAGGCCAGGAGATTCCCAGGCAGAGATGTTGTTTCAGCAGGCACAGTGGGTGGCCGCATGGGACATCACACAGATCCTGGTGCCCTTTCAGTAGGTGACTGGGACATCTGGGAGACAGTCAATTATTCAACTTAAAAAGAAGGGGGGGCTCTGAGGTAGGGAGCCAGGTGATCAGGGTTGGCAGTTCCCACCTCCACAGAAACAAACAAACAAATAAAAATTGCAATTTTAAACACTCGTGGTTGAGAGATTCACGGCAAGCACAGCTGAACCCAGGATGGTGCAGCTTGGTGGGGGATGGGTGTCTGCCATTACCGAGGCACTCCATCCCTACGGAGGTACTCTGTCATTGCCTGCTGTTGCTGAGGCAACCGGCCATAACAGAGAGAGTCCGCCATTACAGAGGTGGGCCACCATTGCCATGGCAGTTCTAACCACACCCATATAAACAGGACTGCAGAAAATTACACACGGCAGCAGGGCAGAGCCCACGGCAGCAGGGTGGACCCCAAATTAGCTCAGTATAGCCCCTGCAGGCAGGCAGTGACTAGACTGCCCCCTTGCTGGGCAGGACAGTGCAACGGATACTCATAAATAAAACCCTAACTCCCTGGGACAGAGCACCTGAAAGAAAAAGGGGGTTTTATAAGGTCTGCTGCAGCAGACTTAAACGTACCTGCCTAGCAGCTCTGAATAAACAACGAACCTCACAACTGAGCACTTGAGATGGTATAAAGCACAGACTGTCTCCCCAAGCAGCTCCCTGACCCCTATATATCCAAAGAGTCACCTCACAAAGGACTGATCAGACTGACATTTGGAGGGCATCATTCTCGGATAAAGATAACAGAAGAAGAAACTGGCAGCAGCCCTTACTGTTCCACAGCTACTACAAGTGTTCCCCAGGCAAGCAGGGCCTGGAGTGGACCTCAGCAGTCCTACAGCAGAGGGGCCAGATTGTTAGAAGAAAAACTAAGAAACAGAAATATTTCATCATCAACAATCCAGATGTCCACTCAGAGACCTAACCAGAAAATCAGCAACTACTCAGATGACAGGTGGATAAATCCACAAAGATAAAAAGAAACCAGGGCAAAAAGAATGAAAACACCCAAAACCAGAACACCTCACCTCCTACAAGGGACCACAACTCCTCACCAGGAAGGGAAAAAAGCTGGATGGAGAATGAGTGTGATAAAAGTACAAAATTAGACTTCAGAAGGTGGGTAATGAGAAACTTCCACGAGCTAAAAGAACATGTTCTAAATCAATGCAAAGAAACTAAGAACCTTGAAGAAAGATTTGAGGACATGATAACAAGAATGAACAAAAAAGAGAGAAATATGAGTGAATTAATGGAGCTGAAAAACACAACATGAGAATTTCGTGAAGCATACACAAGTTTCAACAGCTGAATTGACCAAGCAGAAGAAAGGATATCAGAGGTTGAAGATCAACTCAATGAAATAAAATCAGAAGGCAAAATAAAAGAAAAAAGTCCAAAAAAGTATGAACAAAGTCTCCAAGAAATGTGGGACTATGTAAAGAGACCTAATCTACGTTTGATAGGTGTACCTGAATGTGATGAGGAGAATGAATCCAAGCTGGAAAATACTCTTCAGGATATTATCCAGGAAAATTTCTACAACCTAGAAAGGGAGGCCAATATTCAAGTCCAGAAAATACATAGAATACCACAAAGATATTCTGCAAGAAGAGCAACCCCAAGGCACATAATCGTCAGATTCACCAGAGTTGAAACAAAAAAGAAAATGCTAAGGGAAGCCAGAGAGAAAGGTCAGGTGAACCAAAAAGGGAAGCCCATGAGACACACAGCAGATATCTTGGCAGAAACCCTACAAGCCAGAAGAGAGTGGGGGCCAATATTCAACATCCTTAAAGAAAAGAGCTTTCGACCTAGAATTTTATATCCAGCCAAACTAAGCTTCATAAGTGAAAAAAAAACATAAAATCCTTTGCAAACAAGCAAGTACTCAGAGATTTTGTCACCAACAGGCCTGCATTAAAAGAGCTCCTGAAAGAGGCACTACACATAGAAAGAAACAACCAGTACCAGCCACTCAAATAACATACCAAATGCTAAAGAGCATCAACAAAATGAAGAATCTGCATCAACTAATGGGCAAAACATCAAGCTAGCATCAAAATGGCAGTATCAAATTCACACATAACAATATTAACAGTAATTGTAAATAGGCTAAATGCACCAATCAAAAGACACAGACTGGCAAATTGGATCAAAAGCCAAAACCCATCAGTGTGCTGTATCCAGAAAACCCATCTCACATGCAAGAACACACAAAAGCTCAAAATGAAGGCATGGAGGAAGATTTACCAAGCAAATGGAGAGCAAAAAAAAAAAAAAAAAAAAAAAAAAAAAAAAAAAAAAAGCAGAACTTGCAATTTTCATCTCTGATAAAATAGACTTTAAAACAACAAAGATCAAAAGAGGCAAAGAAGCACATTACATAATGGTAAAAGGATTGATACAACAAGAAGACCTAATGATTCTAAATATATATGGACCCAATGCAGGAGAACCCATATATATAAGGCAAGTTCTTAAAAACTTACAGAAAGACTTAAACTCCCACACAATAATGGTGGGAGACTTTAAAACTCCACTGTCAATATTAGACAGATCAACCAGACAGAAAATCAACAAGGATATCCAGGACTTGAACTCAGACCTGGAACAAGCAAACCTGATAGACATTTACAGAACTCTCCACCCCAAATTTACAGAATATACATTCTTCTCAGCACCACATCACACCTACTCTAAAACTGACCACACAGTTGGAAGTAAAGCACTCCTCAGCAAATGCAAACAACTGAAATCATAACAACCAGTCTCTCAGACCATAGTGCAATCATGTTAGAACCCAGAATTCAGAAACTTACCCAGAACCGCACAGCTTCATGGAAACTGAACAACTGGCCCTTGAATGTTGAATGGATAAACACTGAAATGAAGGCAGAAATAAAGAAGTTCTTCAAAACCAATGAGAATGAAGACACAACATACCAGAATATCTGGGACACATTTAAAGCAGTCTCTAGAGGAAAATATATACCAGTAAATGCCCACATAAAAAGAGTGGAGAGATCCAAAACTGAGACCCTATCATCAAAATTGAAAGAGCTAGAGCACTAAGATAAAAAAAAACTCAAAACCTAGCAGAAGAGAAGAAATAGCAGATCAGAGCAGAACTGAAGGAGGTAGAGACACGAAAAACCCTTCAAAAAATCAACAAATCCAAGAGCTGGTTTTTTAAAAAGATCAACAAAATAGACAAACCACTAGCCAGATTAATTTAAAAAAAGAGTGAAAATAATCAAATAGATGCAATAAAAAAAAAGATAAAAGGGAAGATGCCACAGACTCCACAGAAATTCAAACCATCATCAGAGAATATTACAAACAACTCTATGCACATACAATATTAAACCTGGAAGAAATGGATAAATTCCTGGACACCTGTGACCTCCCAAGCCTAAACCAGGAGGAAGCCCAAACTATGAATGGACCAATAATAAGGTCTGAAGTGGAGACAGCAATTAAGAGCCTACCTCACAAAAAAAGCCCAGGTCCAGATGGGTTCACAGCCAAATTCTAGCAGACACACAAAGAGGGACTGACACCATTCCTTCTGAAACTATTCCAAATAATCAAAAAGAGGGAATCCTTCCCAAACCATTTTATGAGACCAACATCATCCTGATACCAAAACCCAGCAGAGACTCAACAAGAAAAGAGAACTTCAGGCCAATATCCATGATGAACATAGATGCAAAAATATTCAATAAAATACTGGCAAGCAGACTGTAACAGCACATCAAAAAGCTTATCCACAATGATAAAGTAGGATTCATCCTGGGAATGCAAGGCTGGTTCAACATACACAAGTCTACAAACGTAATTTCCCACAGAAACAGAACCAAAAAACAAAAACCACATGATTATCTCAATTGACACAGAGAAGGCCTTTGAAAAAATTCAACAGCCCTTTATGCTAAAATCCCTCAATAATCTTGGTATTGACGGAACGTATCTCAAAATAAAAAAAGCTATTTATGACAAACCAACAGCCAATAGCATATTGAATGGGCAAAAACTGGAAGCATTCCCTTTAAAATCTGGCACTAGCAAGGATGCCCTCTCTCACCACTCCTATTCAATAGAGTACTGGAAGTTCTAGCCAGAGCAATCAGGCAAGAAAAAGAAATAAAGGTTTTTTAAATAGGAAAGGAGGAAGCCAAATTGTCTCTATTTGCAGACAACATGATAGTGTATCTAGAAGATGCCTTGTTCTCAGCACAAAAACTCCTGAAACTGATAAGCAACTTCAGCAAAGTCTCAGGATACAAAATCAATGTGCAAAAATCACAAGCATTTCTATACACCAATAACAGACTTACAGAGAGCCAAAACAAGAATGAACTGCCATTCACAATTGCTACAAAAAGAATAAAATACTTAGGAATACAACTCACAAGGAACGTAAAGGACCTCTTCAAGGAGAACTACAAAACACTGCTCAACGAAATAAGAGAGGATGCAAACAGATGGAGAAACATTCCATGTTCATGTTTAGGAAGAATCAATATCATGAAAAATGGCCATACTGCCCAAAGTAATATACTGATTCAATGCTATCCCCATCATGCTACCAATGAACTTCTTCACAGAACTGGAAAAAAACACCTTACACTTCATATGGAACCAAAAGAGAGCCTGCATAGCCAAGTCAATTCTAAGCAAAAAGAACACAGCAGGAGGCATCACACTACCGGACTTCAAACTATACTACAAGACTACAGTAATCAAAACAGCACGGTACTGGTACCAAAACAGAGATATAGACCAATGGAACAGAACAGAGGCATCGCAGGCAACACAACATATCTACAACCATACAATCTTTGATAAACCTGACAAAAATAAGCAATGGGAAAAAAATTCCTGTTTAATAAATGGTGTTGGGAAAACTGGCTAGCCATGTGCCTAAAGCAGAAACTGGACCTCTTCCTAACACCTTACACTAAAATTAACTCCAGATGGATTAAAAACTTAAACATAAGACCTGGCACCATAAAAACCCTAGAGGAAAATCTAGGCAAAACCATTCAGTACGTAGGAGAAGGCAAGGACTTTATGAGCAAAACACCAAAAGCATTGGCAACAAAAGCCAAAATAGAGAAATGGGACCTAATGAAACGCCACAGCTTCTTCACGGCAAAATAAACAGTCATTAGAGTGAATCGGTAACCAACAGAATGGGAAAAAAATTTTGTAGTTTGCCCATCTGACAAAGGGCTGATATCCAGAATTTACAGAGAACTAAAACAGATTTACAAGAAAAAAGTGCTCATCATCACTGTTTATCGGAGAAATGCAAATCAAAACTACATTGAGATACCATCTCATGCCAGTTAGAATGGCGATCATTAAAAAATCTGGAGACAACAGATACTGGAGAGAATGTGGAGAAATGGGAACACTTTTACACTGCTGGTGGGAGTGTAAATTAGTTCAACCATTGTGGAAGACAGTGTGGCGATTCCTCAAGGCCTTAGAAATAGAAATTCCATTTGACCCAGCAATTCTATTACTGGGTATATATCCAAAAACTATAAATCATTCTGCTATAAGGACACAGGCACATCAATGTTCATTGCAGCACTGTTTACAATAGCAAAGACCTGGAACCAACCCAATGCCCATCAATGATAGACTGGACAGGGAAAATGTGGCACATATACACCATGGAATATTATGCAGCAATCAAAATCGATGAGTTCTTGTCCTTTGTGGGGACATGGATGAATCTGGAGAACGTCATTCTCAGCAAACTGACACAAGAACAGAAAATGAAATACCGCATGTTCTCACTCATAGGCAGGTGATGCACAATGAGAACACATGGACACAGCGAGGGAAGTACTACACACTGGCGTCTATTGGGGGGAATAGGAGAGGGACAGTGTTGGGGGGAGTTGGGGAGGGATAGCATGGGGAGAAATACCAGATTTGGGTGAAAGGGAGGAAGGCAGCAAATCAAACTTCTACGTGTATACCTATGCAACTACTTGCATATTCTGCACATGTACCCCAAAACCTAAAATGCAATAAAAAATATCAATGGCATTCCTCACAGAAATAGAAACAGAAAAACCTTAAAATTTTTATACAACCACTAAAGACTCAGAATAGGCAAAACTATCCTAACAAAAAGAACAAAACTGTAGAAATCACTACCTAACTTAAATTACACTATAGAGCTATTCTAACCAAAATGTCATGTTACTAGTATAAAAACAGACACATAGATTAGTAGAATAGAATAGACAACACAGATTTACATTCATATATATACAGTAAGCTCATTTTTGACAAAAGTACCAAGGGCATACATTGGGAAAGAAAAGTCTCATTAATAAGTTGTGCTTGAAAAACTAGATATCCACATTTAAAAGAATAAAAGTAGAACCCCTATCTCTTTCCATATGCAAAATAGAAATGAAAATATATTAAAAATTTAATTCTAAGACTTCTCATTATGAAATTACTAAATGAAAATAAAACATTGGTGAAACTCTCCAGATCGTTTGGATAGGCAAAGATTTCTTGAGCAATATCTCACAAGCACAAGCAACAATAGCAAAAATGAACAAATAGTGTGACATCAAGTTAAACTACTTCTTCTCAGCAGAGGAAACAATCAACAAACTGAAAACAACTCACACAATGGGTTAAGTATTTCCAAACTATCTATATGACAAGGAAGAAATAAGTAGAACATATAAGGAGCTAAAATACTCTCTAGGAAAATTGCTAATAATACAATAAAAATGGGCAAAAGATTTAAATAGAAATTTTTCAAAAGAAGACATGCACATAGCAAAGAGGCATATAAAATAGTGTTCAATATAACTGATCATCAGAGAAATGCAAATCAGAACTACAATGAGATATTATCTTACTCCAGTTAAAATTTCTTTATCCAAATGTCAGGCAATAACAAATGTTGCCAAAAATAGGAAGAAAAGAGAACTCACATACACTGTTCATGGAAATGTAAATTAGTGAAACTGCTATTGGGAATATTTGGGAGAATCCTCAAAAAGACTAAAAATAGTGCTACCATATGATTGAGAAAATCCACTGCTGGGTATAGACTCAAAAGTAAAAAAATATTAGTATGTCGAAATAGCATCTGCAATCCCATGATTTTTGCAGCACTTTTTGTAATAGCCATGATTTTGAAGCAATATAAGCATTCATCTACAGATGAATGAATAAAGAAAATATGTTGTACTTTATACACAATGGAGTAGTGTTCTGTCACATAAAATAGTGATCTCTTGTTATTTGCAAAACATGGGTGATACTGGAGGTCCTTATGTTAAGTGAAATAAGCCAGACACAGAAAAACAAACATCATATGTTCTTACTTGTCTTGGGAAGTTAAAAATTTTAAAAGTTGAACTCATAGGGATACAGATTAGAAAGATGCTTAGTAGAGTCTTGAAAGGGTAGTGGAGTAGGGGAGAAGTGGAGATGTCTAATGGGCACAAAAATAGTTTGAAATAATAAATAAGAACTAGTATTTGGTAGGACAACATGGTGGCTATGGTCAAAAACAATTTATTTTTAAAATTAAACATAACTAAAAAAGAATAATTCGGTTTTTTACAACACAAAGAATAAATGCTTGAAGTAATGACTACTCCATTTACCCTGATGTTATAATTATGCACTGCTTTTCTGTATTAAAATATCTCATGTACCTTATAAATAAACAGTGCTACCATGTACACACAATTAAAAAAACTGAAAACATATTTCCACACAAAATCTTGTGTTGATACTAAAGCTCAGTGAGATACAAGTAAAAATTCTTACAAATAATGCAAAGATCTAAAAACATTCAGGCTATGAATGAGAAATTTACCAAAACAATAGAGATAATTAACAAAACAGAAATTCTGAAACTGTACAATTTATTGAATAAAATATAGAATAAATTTACAAGTTTAAACAATAGATTAAGCAGAAAAAAAAATTTCAGAACTGAAAGTTCTTTTGACATAATCCAGTCAAGCAATAACAAAGAAAAAATAGCAAAGACGTGGAACCAACCCAAATGCCCATTGATGATAGACTGGACAGGGAAAATGTGGCATATATATACCATGGGATATTATGCAGCCATCAAAGTCGATGAGTTCGTGTCCTTTGTAGAGACATGGATGAACCTGGAGACCATCATTCTCAGCAAACTGACACAGGAACAGAAAATGAAATACCACATGTTCTCACTCAAAGGCAGGTGTTGAACAATGAGAACACATGGACACAGGGAGGGGAGCACTACACACTGGGGTCTGTTGGGGGTAATAGCAGAGGGACAGTGGGAGGTGGAGAGTTGGGGAGAGATAGCTTGGGGAGAAATGCCAGATATAGGTGAAGGGGAGAAAGGCAGCAAATCACACTGCCAAGTGTGTACCTATGCAACAGTCTTGCATGTTCTTCACATGTACCCCAAAACCTAAAATGCAATTAAAAAATAATAAATAAATGAAAGAGAAAACAATTTAAAAAAAGAAACAAAGCCTCAGTGACATATGGGAAACCATCAAGTGACCAAATATTCAAATTTTCAGAGTCCCAAAAGGCAAAAAGAAAATGAATAGATTACAATAGAACAAAACCAAACAACCTATTTAACAAAATCTAAGATGGAAACTTCCCAAATCTAGCAAGAGATGAAGATATTCAGGTACAGGAGTCTCAGATATTCCCAAACAGATACAATGCAAAGGGTCTTCTAAACACCATATGGTAGTCAAAAGTCAAAGATAAAAAGAGAATTCTAAAAGCAGAAAGAAAAAAAATCTGGTCACCTATAAAGGGATCCCCAGGAGAATAACAGTGGATGTTTTAGCAGAAACCTTATGGAACAGAAAATAATTGAATGATGTATTCAAAGTGTTGAAAGAAAAAAAAACTGTCAACCAAAGATATTATATTCAGCAAAACTATTCTTCATACATGAAGGAGAAATAGTCTTTCTCAGACAAGCAAAAGCTGAGGAAATTCATAATTACTAGACTGGACCTATAAGAAATTATTGAAGGGTTCCTACAACCAAATGTGAAAGAACCTTATCTACCATTATTAAAAGATATATAGAAAAAAACACAGGTAGAGAAAATACACAAGCAAAAGAGGAAAGAGTGAAATGTTACTACTACAGAAAAACACCAAATCACAATGATAAATAATAAGAGAAAAAGAAAGAAACAGAAAATATTCAAAACAACAAAAAATTATGTAATAAATGATTGAAATAAACTCTCACAAATCTATAGTAACTTAAGTGTAAATGAATTATACTTTTTTTAAAAGATATAGACTGACTGAAATTATTATTTTTATTCCATTTTAGGTTTTGGGGCACATGTGAAGAACATGCAAGATTGATGCATAGGTATACCCATGGCAGTGTGATTTGCTGCCTTCCTCCTCATCACCTATATCTGGCATTTCTCCCCATGCTATCTCTCCCCAACTCCCCACACACCCCTCCATGCTGGTTTTAAAAAACATCACTGAACAGCAGACTGCCTACAAAAAACTCAACTTCCCTTTAAAAAAATATAGATAGAAAGAAAAAAATGTAAAAAGATATTCCATGCAGAAACAAGCAGAAGAACCTACACTTAAACAAACATTAAGTCAAAAACTATAAAGAGAGACAAAGGTCATTATATAGTGACAAAGGAACAATTTAATCAAGAGGACATAAAAATTCTAAATATATATGCACCCAACACTGAAACAGCCAGATATATAAATCAAATTCTATTAGCATTAAAGGGAGCCATAGACTACAATTTAATAGTAGTTTTGTACTTCAACACTCCACTCTCAACATTAGACATATTATTAACAAAGAAAAATTGGACAAAAAATTTACATACACAGAAAATTAACAAAAGAACATTGGATTTTTGACTATACATTAGGCCAAACAAACCTAACAGACATTTATGGAATAGTTAATCCTACAGTTAACGAATAAACATTCGCCTCCTCAGTACATGAAATATGCTTCAGGACAGATTATATGTTAGGACACAAAACTAATATTCAAAAATTTTTGAAAATTGAACTCATATTAAATATCTTCTCAGATCACAATGGAATAAAAGTAGAAATTAAGAGAAACCTTAAAAATTACACAAATACATAGAAATTAAATTATGATGCTGAACAATGATTAGATTAATAAAAGCATTGAGAAATAAATAAAAACATTTTTGAAACAAACAAAAATTGAAGCAGCATACCAAAACATATGAAATACAGAAAAGGGACTGCTTAGAGAAAAGTTTATAGCACTGAGTGCCTATATAGAAAAGTAGAATAATTTTAAGTAAAAACTCTAATGATGCACCTTAAGGAACAAGAAAAACAAGACAAGAGGCAGAGCAAGGTGGTGGAATAGAACGTTCTCCCAATGATTGTACCCCCTACAAAAACACCAATTTAACAATTATTTATACAGAAATAAAACACTTCTTAAGAATCAAAAATCAGTTCAACCATTGTGGAAGAAAGAGTGGCCATTCCTCAAGGACCTAGAAATAGAAATTAATTCCATTTGACCCAGCAATCCCATTACTGGGCATACATCCAAAGGATTATAAATCATTCTGTTATAAGGACTCATGCACACGAATGTTCATTTCAGCACTGTTTACAATAGCAAAGACTTGGAACCATCCCAAATGCCCATCGATGGTAGACTGGACAGGGAAAATGTGACACATATACACCATGGAATACTATGCAGCCATCAAAAACAATGGGTTTGTGTCCTCTGTAGGGACATGGATGAACCGGGAAACCATCATTCTCAGCAAACTGACACAAGAACAGAAAATCAAGCACCGCATGTTCTCACTCATAGGCGGGTGTTGAACAATGAGAACACAAGGACACAGGGAGGGAAGCATCACACACTGGAGTCTGTGGGTGAGGGGGAACTAGGGGAAGGACAGCAGGGGATGGGGAGTTGGGGAGGAATATCATGGGGAGAAATGCCAAATATAGGTGATGGGGAGAAAGGCAGAAAACCACATTGCCATGTATGTACCTATGCAACAGTCTTTCAAGTTCTTTACCATGTACCCCAAAACCTAAAATGCAATAAAATATATATCTTTTTTAAAAAATCATTTTAAAAAAACTGCCCTGTGTACATTAGCTATTGCTACCATAATTATCATTTCTCCTACAATTAGCACAGAGGTTGCAAAGATTAGTAATGGAAGCACTTTAGCCAATGCACACCAGTTTATTCCTAATCTCACACTGCTTTTCCATCTTTATTTTCTGTTATGAGCCAATATGTAGTTACACTGAGAGGCCGTCATCAATTTTTCCTCGCATTCCCTGTATTTACTATTTTCTATTTCTCTGTTTTGTTCAGTATTTTGACTATTCCTGAAATGTTTCTGCTTTGTATATCTAGGATGCCATGGTTTGGTATTGGTATTTTTTTTATTTGGTTTGTGCTAAAATGACTGCAGGGTGGGTAGCAATTTTCAAACCAAAAAAAAGCCAAAATAGTCAAAAGCAAAAAACAATATCAAAATCAGGTAAGCAGTCATACTTTTAACCTCATATTACTGAAAGAGTCACTAAAGAGGTAGAAAAAGTAATCTTGAATTGCTGACATAACCCCTCCACCACCCTCCTTCTGAAGAGCAGCAAAGTAATACAGAAAGCATCTCTGGGCTCTGCAGTAGAGAGCACAACAATTGTGAGAAACTGGGAGGAATTGAGCTAATGCTGTTCTGTTAGGGCAGAAAAGAAAATCAACCACACTCAACTGACAGACACCTGCCTCAGATGAAGCATTTAAACCAGCCCTAGCCAGAGGGTAATCACTGATTCCAGTGGTCTGAACATGAGCACCTTCAAATCTCACCACAGGGGGCTGCAGCACTCTGTCTCTACAACATAAATTTGAATGGCAGTCCAATTCATAAGAACTGCAACATTTAGGCAAATCCTAGTGCTGAACTAGGCCAAGACTATAAACTGGGGGTACGTGACATACTGACACACCAGCTGGAGCAACTAAGAGAGTGCTGGTATTGCCACTACCCTAACCACAGACTGAACAACTTGAGACTCTAAAAGAGACTTCTTTCTTCCACTTGAGAAGAGGAGAGGGAAGAGTGAAGAGGACTATGTTTTGCATCTAGGATACGAGCTCAACCACGGCAGGACAGAAAATCTTTCAGAGTCATGAGGATCGCATTTTAAACTTTATCTCCCAGATGACATTTCTAGACATACCCTGGGCAAGAAGGAAACACTCTATCTTTAAGTAAAAAACTCAGTCCTGGCAGTTTTCTTTGCCTGCTAGTTGAAGACTCCTTGGGCCCTGAATAACCAGCCACAATACCCAGGTACTATGTTGAAGGCCTTGGGTGAGCCTCTGAGACTTGCTGGCTTCAGGTGAGATTCAGAACATAACCAACTGATGACAACTAGACAAAACTTTCTCTTCTTGAAAAAAGTGGTGTGTAAAGTAAATGGGACTTTGTCTAGCACCTTAGGTGCTATCATGGCCACAGGGAAGTAGAGCACTAAGTGGGCTTTTGGAGTCTCTACTTCCATAAATTGACTCTTGAATAGCATTTATAGACTGGCCCTGAGACAGAGAGCAGCCCACTGCCCTAAAGGGTAATTCCCAGGCAAGAAAACATTTGGCACAGACTGACTTAAGAACTCCTGGGCTTTAAGGGAACATTGGTGGTAGTCTGGTAGTATTTATTATGGTCTGTGATGGCAGAGACTACAGGGTAAGTCTCCTCTGCCTTTGGAAAGAAGAGGGAAGAGTGGGAAGAACTGCATCTTATGTTTTGAGTGCCAGCTCAGCCAGAGTATAATGGAACAAGTAGACTTCTAAGGTTCTTTAGTCCCTTACTACTGGAAAGCACCTCTGGACCTACCTGGACTATTAGGGACCTTGTCATTTTAAAGGGAAGACCTAGACGGCACCTCTGAACCCACTTGGGGAATAGGGGACCTTGACACTCTGAAGGGAAGAATACAGGCCTGGATGGCTTTCATACAGGCTGATTGTTGAACTACCGGGCCAAGAGTAAACATAGGCAATAGTCTGGGAGTGTTTATAGAAAGCCTTGGGCAAGACCAAGTGCTATGTTGGCTTCAGGTCTGACCCAAAACAGTCATAGTGGTGGTGGCCCCAGGGTTACTTGTGCCACTTGATCCCCAGCTTTAAGTGCTCAGAACAAAGATAAAGATACTTTGTTTGGAAGAAAGTAAGAAAAAAACAAGAGTCTCTGCCTGATAATTTAGAGTCAGTACCTCCAGGAGTTTGCAAAAAGCACAGACTTACTGGAATTGTGGTCCCCGCTAAATGAAACACAGCTCGGATCACAACATCCAAGTACTTTCAATACCTGGAAAGCCTCCTTAAGAAGGATGATTACAAATAAGTCCTGACAATAAAGAATACAATAAATACCTAACCTTTAAATGCCCAGAAACAACAACAACAACAAAAAAAAAAAAACTAGCATCAACCCCATCTAGGAAAACATGACTTTACCAAATGAAACAAGGCACCAAATGAATCAAATAAGAAACCAGGGCCTAATTATAGAGAAACAAAGATATGTGACTTTTCAGACAAAAAAAAATCAACATAGCTGTGCTGAGGAAACTCAAATAAATTTAAATAACACAGAGAAGTAAATCAGAATTCTATCATAATCAATTGAACAAAAATATTGAAATAATTTAAAAGAATCGAGCAGAAACTCTGAAGCTGAAAAATGCAATTGGTATACCAAGAAATGGATCACAGTGTTTTAAGAGCAGAATTGATCAAGCAGAGGAAAGAATTCGTGAGCTTGAAGACAGCCTATTTAAATATACACAGTCTGGTCGGGCACAGTGGCTTATGCGTGTAATCTCAGCAATGTGGGAGATCAAGGCAGGTGGGTCACCTGAGGTTAGGAGTTCGAGATCAGCCTGGCCGATATGGTGAAACTCCATCTCTACTAAAAGTACCAAAAAAAATTAGCTGGGCATGGAGACAGGTGACTCTCATTCCAGCTACTCATGATATTGAGTCAAGACAATTACTCGAACCAAGAAGATGGAGCTTGCAGTGAGCCAAAATTGTGTCATTGCTCTCCATCCTGAGGAGAAGAGCAAAATTTTCATAAATAAATAAGTAAATACACAATCGGATGAGACAGTAGAAGCAAGAAAATAAAACAATAAAGCTTGTCTATATACTCTAGAAATTAGCTTCAAAAGGGCATATCTAAGAGGGTTATAGGCCTTAAAGAAGCAGTAGAGAAAGAAATAGGAGTAGAAAGTTTATTCAACAGAATAATGATATAGAAGTTCCCAAACCTAGAGAACGATATCAACAGGCAAGTAAGAAAGGATATGGAAAACCAATCAGATTTAACCCAAAGAAGACTACCTCAAGACATTTAATAATCAAATTCCCAAAGTTCAAGAATAAAAAAAGAATCTAAAATCAAAAAGACGAAAGGAACAAATAACATACAATGACGCCCCAATAAATGCAGCAGCAGACTTCTCAGTGGAAACCTTACAGACCAGGAGAGGGTGGCATAATATTATTTAAACTGCTGAAGCAAAAATACTATTTTATTAAAATAACCTTTAAACATGAAAGAAAAGGAAAGACTTTTCCAGACAAACAAAAGCTAAGGGATTTCATCAACACCAGGCCTATCCTACAAGAAATACTAAAGGGAGTAATTTATTCAGAAAGAAAAATGCATTAAGAGCAATAAGTAATCATCTAAAGGTACAAAACTCACTGATAATTGTAAAAAAAAATACAAACTTTTATAACTATGTTGTGCAAACTACTATTATTTTAAGTAGAAAGACTAAACAATAAACCAAAAGAAAATTATAACTGCAACTTATCAGGAAATAGTGCAATAAGATATAAATAAAAACGAGAAAAAGTTGGAGACCAGAAGGACAAAGTTAATTTGTAGAATTTTTATTAGTTTTATTTTTATTTGTTTGTTTATACAAACAATGTTGTTATCAGGTTACAATACTAGGTTCTAACATGGTATTTGCAGGCACAACGGTAGCCTCTAACCAAAAAACGTACAATGGATACACACACACACACACATAAGCAAAAATACTGAATTATATCACAAGAGAAAATTACCCTCACTGAAGGAAGACAGAAAGAAAGTGAAAGATCTCTATGATGAAAGTGAGAAAACACTGATGAAAGAAATTAAAGAGGACACACACAAAAAAATTATGTCCATGAATTGAAAGAATCTATACTGTTAAAGTATTTATAGAACTCAAACAATCTACAGAGTTAATACAATCCCTATCAAAATCCCAATGACATTATTCACAGAAATACAAAAGAATCTTAAAATTTATGTGGAGCCACAAATGACATTGAATAGCCAAAGCTATCTAAGCAAAAAGAAAAAAATTAGACAAATTATATTGCTTGACTTTAAATTATACACAAAGTCATAGTAACTAAAGCAGCATGGCACTTACATAAAAACAAACAAATAGACAAATGGAACAGAACAGAAATCCATAAAAAAATTCATACACCTACAGTGACCTCATTTTCAATGAATATACCAAGAACATATACTGGAGAAAAAACAGTTGCTTCAATTAATTGTGCTTGGAAAACTAGATAGTCATATGCAGAAGGATAAAACTACACCACTATCTCTTAACATATGCAATAATAAAATAAAAACAGTTTAAATACTTAAATCTAAGACCTCAAATTATAAAACTACTACAAGAGGACACTGGAAAAAATCTCCAGGACATTGATCTGGGCAAGAATTCCTTGAGCAATACTCCCCAAGTCACAAGCACAGGCAACCCAAATAAACAAACAAAAAAATTGGGATCACATCAAGTTAAATAGCCTCTGCAGCAGCAAAACATACTGTAAACAAAGTAAAAAGACAAACCACAGAACTGTAACAAATAGCTGCAAATTACCTAACTGACAATGAATTAGTAACCAGAATGTAAGGAGCTCAAACAACTCTCTTAGAAAAAAATCTAATCATCCAATAAGAAAATGGCTAAAGATTTGAACAGACATTTTTCACAAAGAGTGATACAAACGGCAAACAGGTACACAAGAAAATGATTGATCATCAGAGAAATGCAAATTAAAACTTCAATAAGATATCATCTCAACCCAGTAAAAATGGCTAATATTAAAAAGACAGGCATAAGCAAATGCTGGCAAGGATATGGAGAAAAAGGGAACATTGTTGGTGGAAATGTAAATTGCTACAACCACTATAGAAAACAGAAGTTTCCTCAAAAAATTAAAAATAGAGGTTACAATTCAAAAACTAAAAATGGAGCTATCATATGATTCAAGAATCTGACTCTTGGGTATTTACCATAAGGAAGAAGAAAATCAGTATATTGTAGACATTGCTGCACTAGTATATTGGTTACAGCACTGTTTACAATGGCTAAGATTTGGCAACAGCCTGAGTGTTCATCACCAGATGAATGGATACCATAAAAAACGTGGTACACATACAGAATGGGGTACTATTCAGCCACAAGAAAGAATGAGATCCAGTCATTTGCAAAAATATAGATGAAACTGTAGATTATTGTGTTCAACGAAATAAACTAGGCACAGAAAGTCAAACATTGCAAGTTCTTATTATTTGTGAGATCTAGGAATCAAATAAATTAAACTCATGGACTTAGAGAGTAAAAAGATGGTTACCAGAGACTGGAAAGGGTAATGAAGGCTGCAGAGAAGCTGAAGGTGACTAATAGGTACACAATATAACGAGAAAGAATGGATGAAACCTACTATTTGATAGCACAATGAGGGACTATAATTAATTATAACTCCACTGTACATTTTAGAATAAAAATCATATAGGAATAAAATAATACAAATTGGGTACAGTGTATACTGCTTGGGTGACGGGTGCACCAAAATCTCACAAGAACTTACTAATGTAACCAACTACCACCTGTTCCCCAAAAACATATAAAAAAAGAAATTAAAATATAATAAAATAAAGAGTGTAAATGGATTGTTTATAACTCAAATGATAAATGTTTGAAGGTTATAGATAACCCTCAAGTATTTATCCCATTCTCCATGGACTAGCCCAACGGATAAGTGAGAAGATGAATATTTTATTCTCTTTAATGTGTTTAGTTCACATTGCATGCCTATATCAAAACATGTCATGTATCCCGTAAGTATATACACCACTAAAATTAGAAATGTTTTAAAATTAAAAGAAGAAACAAGACAAACCAAACTCCAAATTAGTAGAAAAAAATAAATATAGATGAGAACATAACTAAACAAAGATAAGAAAAACAGCAAAATGTTTAACAATGAAAAACTGTTTTTTGTGTGTGAAAAGATAATTCAGAACACCACTTGCTAGATTAACCAAAAAGAAAATGGAGAAGAAACAAACAAATCAGAAATGAAAATAGAAATTTTACAACTGTTAACAAAGAAATACAAAAGTTTATCAGAGACTACTATATATAACCGTACACCAACAAACTGTAAAATGTAGAGAAAAATGATAAATTTCTGGAAACACAATCTACCAATATTGAATCAGAAAGAAATTGAAAACTGGAACAGACCAATAACAAGCAATGAGCTCAAAGCAGAAACAAAATGACTTTATTGCCAAATTCTACCAATCTTTCAAAGAAGATATAACACAATTCTCAAACATTCCAAAAAAAAAAAATTGAAGAGGAAGGAATTTTCTCTAACTCATTCTAAAAGGCTAGTATTATTCTAATATCAAAACTGGATAAAGATGCAACAATAAAAAAAAAAAAAAGAAAACTAAAGACTTATATCCCTAATAAACAAAAATGCAAAAATTCTCAACAAAATACGGACAAATTAAATTCAACAACACATCAAAAATTAATATATCAACTCAAGACCAAGATGGCCAAAAGCAAGCTTCTCCAGAGTGCAGCTCCCACTGAGTGAGACACAGAACCAGAGCAATATCTGCATCTGCGAGTGAGGTCCTGGGTTCATCCCAAAAACGCAGGTTGAACAACAAGGTTAACACCAAAAAAAGGTGGTGAAAGCAGCCCAAAGGGGGTGAGCTGAGGCAAGGTGGGGAACTGCCCCATCTGGAAAGTGTACCTGGCATGGAGGATCGGGGGGGGGCATCACCCTCCGGTACTGTAAATCAGAAACACCGATCACACCGAGACTTTGGCAGCACACAGACCAAGAAAATGTCACCTGGCTGAGAACTTCCTGGAGTTGTAGACCTGGGCAACAGCCCAGGCTGGCAGCTCTGGCCAGACTTGTGTTTCGTCAGTGCAGACCAGGACTGAGACTTGGATTAATACCGAAAAAGCTTGCAAAAAGGAACTGCCTGTCCCATAAAAAAGAGATTTCAAATCTGGGAGGGGAATAGGGCAAGAAAGGCCCCACACTCACAAGATCCAGCAACCGGAATCCATCTCCCAGGAGATTTTCAGTTAGCACATCAGACAGAGCTCCATCTGGAAACAGTGGGCTCAGCAGAGGAAAAGAAGCCAGCCATTGGGAAGGCAGGGCTAAACTGATTGGCATAAGTGGAAATCAGGCAAAAAATCAACAGCAGCCTGACTGAGTCCAAGGCAGCCAGCAGTGCCTCAACATGGAGACAATGGACAGACTGTCTCAAGCAGCACACTGACACCTGTGTTAAAAAAAAAAAAAAGAGAGGGGTCCACATAGCCAAGTCAATTCTAAGCAAAAATAACACAACGGGAGGCATCACACTACCAAACTTCAAACTATTCTACAAGGCCACAGTAATCAAAACAGCATAATACTGGTACCAAAACAGAGATATAGACCAATGGAACAGAACAGAGGCATCGGAGGCAACACAACACATCTACCACCATACAATCTTTGACAAACCTGACAAAAACAAGCAATGGGGAAAGGATTTTCTGTTTAATAAATGGTGTTTAGAAAACTGGCTAGCCGTGTGCAGAAAGCAGAAACTGGACCCCTTCCTGACACCTTACACTAAAATTAA
Source organism: Callithrix jacchus (assembly GCF_049354715.1). NCBI lineage: Eukaryota > Metazoa > Chordata > Mammalia > Primates > Cebidae > Callithrix > Callithrix jacchus. The sequence goes on along the minus strand of NC_133524.1, from coordinate 63,979,790 downwards.
CTCCAGGTGGATTAAAAACTTAAACATAAGACCTGGCACCATAAAAACCCTAGAAGAAAATCTAGGCAAAACCATTCAGGACATAGGAGTAGGCAAGAACTTCATGAACAAAACACCAAAAGCATTGGCAACAAAAGCCAGAATTGACAAATGATACCTAATCAAACTCTACAGCTTCTGCACAGCAAAAGAAACAGTCGTTAGAGTGAATCAGCAATCAACAGAATGGGAAAAAACTTTTGTAGTTTACCCATCTGACAAAGGGCTGATATCCAGTATTTACAGAGAACTAAACAGATTTACAAGAAAAAAACAAACAAGTCCATTCAAAAATGGGAAAAGAATATGAACAGACACTTTACAGAAGAAGACATATATGAGGCCAACAAACATATGAAAAAATGCTCATCATCACTGGTCATCAGAGAGATGCAAATCAAAACTACATTGAGATACCATCTCACGCCAGTTAGAATGGCGATCATTAAAAAATCTGGAGACAACAGATGCTGGAGGGGATGTGGAGAAATAGGAACACTCTTACACTGCTGGTGGGAGTGTAAATTAGTTCAACCATTGTGGAAGACAGTGTGGCGATTCCTCAGGGACTTAGAAATAGAAATTTTATTTGACCCAGCAATCCCATTACTGGGTATATATCCAAAGGACTATAAATCGTTCTACTATAAGGACACATGCACATGAATGTTCATTGCAGCACTGTTTACAATAGCAAAGACCTGGAACCAACCCAAATGCCCATCGATGATAAACTGGACTAAGAAAATGTGGCACATATACACCATGAAATATTATGCAGCAATCAAAATCAATGAGTTTGTGTCCTTTGTAGGGACATGGATGAATCTGGAGAACATCATTCTTAGCAAACTGCCACAAAAACAGAAAATGAAATACCGCATGTTCTCACTCACAGGTGGGTGATGAACAATGAGAACACATGGACACAGAGAAAGGAGCACTGCACACTGGGGTCTATTGGGGGGAATAGGGGAGGGTCAATGGGGAGGAGCTTGGGAGGGACACAGCATGGGGAGAAATGACAGATGTGGGTGAAGGGGAGGAAAGCAGCAAATCACACTGCCACATGTGTACCTATGCAACTATCTAGCATGTTCTGCACATGTACCCCAAAACCTAAAATGCAATAAAATAAGAAGACTTGTACAGGAGAAATAACCCCAACTTTAACAGAAGGATGGGAAGAAACTAGTGCAAAAATGATGACAACATCAAAATCCAGAATGTCTCTCCTTCCCAGAGAGATCACAATGACTCACCAACAAGGCAGCAAAACAGGTCAGAAAATGATTTTGAAGAGCTGACAGAAGCAAGCTTCAGAAGATGGCTATAAACAAACGTCTCTGAGCTGAAAAAACATCTTTTAACCCAATGAAAAAAAACTAACAACAATAAAAAAGATTGGAAAAGATGCTAACTAGAATAACCAGCCTAGAGAAGACCATAAATGACTTGATGGAGCTGGAAATCACAGCATGAGAGCTTCATGGAGCATACACACGTTTTCATAGCCAAATCGATCAAGCAGAGGAAAGGATATCAGATATTGAAGATCAACTCAATGAAATAAAAAGAGAAGGCAAGAAAAGAGAAAAAATAGTAAAAAGAAATGAACAAAGCCTCCAAGCAATATGGGATTATATGAAAAGAGCCAATCTATTCTTGATTGGTGTAAGTGAAGAAGATGGGGAAAATAAACTCAAGCTGGAAAAAACTTTTCAGAATATTACCAGGAGAATTTCCCAACCTAGCAAGGCAGACCAACATTCAAATCCAGGAAATCCAAAAAAAAATACCACAGAGATACTCCTCAAGAAGAGCAACCCCAAGGCACAAAATCATCCGACTCACAAGGGTTGAAAGGAAGGAAAAAATGCTAAGGACAGTAAGAGAGAAAGGTTACCCACAAAGGGAAGCCCATCAGACTCATAGCAGATCTCTCAGAAGAAACCCTACAAGCAAGAAGAGAGTGGGGGCCAATATTAAACATCCTTAAAGAAGAGAACTTCAACCCAGAATTGCATATCCAGCCAAACTAAGCTTCAAAAGTGAGGGAGAAATAAAATCCTTTATGGACAAGCAATTATGGAGAGATTTTATCACCACCAGACCTACCCTACAAGAGCTCCTAAAGGAAGCACTAAACACAGAAAAAAAATCCAGGACCAGCCACTACAGAAACAAACCAAATGGTAAAGATCAACAATGCAATGAGGAAACTGCATTGACCAATGAGCAGAACAAACAGTATCAAAATGACAGGATCAAATTCACACATAATACTAACATTAAATGTAAATCGCCTAAATGCCCCAATTAAAAGACACAAACTGGGAAACTGGGTAAAAAGACAAGACCCATAGGTATGCTGTATTTAGGAGATCCATCTCTCATGCAATGAAATACCTAGACTCAAAATAAAGGGATGGGAGAAGATCTATCAAGCAAATGGAGAGTAAAAAAAAAAAGCAGGGGTTGCAATTCTAGTCTCTGATCAAATGGACATCAACAAAGATCAAAAAAGACAAAGAAGGACATACAACAAGAAGAGCTAACTATTCTAAATACATATGCATCCAATACAGGAGCACCCAGATACATAAAGCAAATTCTTTTTTTTTTTAATTTTTTATTGGATTATAGGTTTTGGGGTACATGAGCAGAGCATGCAAGACAGTTGCGTAGGTACACACATGGCAGTGATAAAGCAAATTCTTAATGACCTACAAAGAGACTTAGATTCCCCCACAATAATAGTGGGAGATGTTAACACTCCACAGTCAACATTAGACAGAATGAGATAGGAAATCAACAAGGATATCCAGGACTTGAACACAGATCTGGAACAAACGGACCTAATAGTCATATACAGAACTCTCCACCCCAAAGCCACAGAATATACATTCTTCTCAGCACCAGATGGCACTTACTTTAAAATTGACCACATAATTGGAAGTAAATCTCTTCTTAGCAAATGCAAAAGAATAAAAATTATAGCAAACAATCTCTTAGGCCACAGTGCAATCAAATTAGATCTCAGGATAAACAAACTCACTCAAAACTGTACAACTACATGAAAACTGAAAAACTGGCTTCTCAATGTCAACTGAATAAACAAGCAAATGAATGCAGATATAAAGATGTTCTTCAAAACCAACGAGAATGAGGACACAACATACCAGAAGCTCTAAGACACATTAAAGCAGTGTCTAGAGGGAAATTTATAGCAATAAATGCCCACATGAGAAGCAAGGAAAGATTTAAAACTGACACTCTGTCATCAAAATTGAAATAGCCAGAGAAGCAAGATCAAAAAACTCAATAGCTAGCAGAAAACAAAAAAATACTTAAGATCAGAGCAGAAAAGAAGGAGATAGACACACACAATGAAAACCTTCAAAACATTAATAAATCCCAGGCTGTTTTTTGAAAGGATCAACAAAATAGACCACTAGGCAGGTTAATAAAAAAGAAAAGAGAGAAGAATCATATAGATGCAATAAAAATGATAAAGGGGATATCATCACTGATCCCACAGAAATACAAATTGCCATTAAATACTACTATACACAACTCTATGCACATAAACAAGTAAACCAGGAAAAAAGAGGATAAATTCCTGGACACTTGCACCCTCCCAAGTCTAAACCAGGAAGAAGTTGAAACCCTGAATGGACCAATAAAAAAAGCTGAAGTTGAGGCAGCAATTAATAACCTACCAAACAAAAACAAGCCCAGGTCCAGACGGGTTTACAGTCAAATTTTACCAGACGTACAAAGAGGAGATGTTACCAATCCTTCTGAAAATATTCCAAACAATCCAAAAAGAGGAAATCCTTCCTAAATCATTTTATGAGACCAACATTATTCTGATACCAAAACCCAGCAGAGACTCAACAACAACAACAACAGCAACAAAAACTTCAGGCCAATCTCCATGATGAATACAGATGTAAAAATCTTCAGAAAATACTAGCAAACCAATTGAAACAGCATATCAAAAAAGCTTATCCATCATGATCAAGTAGGCTTCATCCCACAGATGCAAGGCTGGTTCAACATATGCAAATCTATAAACTTAATCCACCACATAAATAGAACCAAAGCCAAAAACCACATGATTATCTCAATAGATGCAGAGAAGGCCTCCAACAAAATTCAGTAGCCCTTTATGCTAAAAATTCTCCATAAACTAGGTATCAATGGAAAGTATTGCAAAATAATAAAAGCTATTTATGACAAACCCACTGCCAATATAAACTGAATGAGCAAAAACTGGAAGCATTCCCTTTGAAATCCGGCACTAGACAAGGATGCCATCTCTCACCACTCTTATTAAATATAGTATTGAAGTTTTAGCAAGAGCAATCAGGCAATAAAAAGAAATAAAATAAAGGGTATTCAATTAGGAAAGGAGGAAGTCAAATGGTCTCTATCTGCAGATGACATGATTGTATACATAGAAGACCCTATTGTCTCAGCCCAAATTCTCCTTAAGCTGATAAGCAACTTTAGCAAAGTCTCAAGTTACAAAATCATTGTGCAGAAATTACAAGCATTCCTATACACCAATAACAGACTTAAAGAGAGCCAAATCAACAGTGAACTCCCATTCATAACTGCTACAAGAAGAATAAAATACTTAGGAATACAACTAACAAAGGAGGTAAAGGACCTCTTCAAGATGAACTAAAAACCACTCCTCAAGGAAATAAGAGAAGACACAAATAGGTGGAAAAACATTCCATGCTTATGGTTAGGGAGAACCAATATTGTGAAAATGACAATACAGTCCAAGGTAATTTACAGAGGTAATGCCATCCCCATCAAAATACCAATGACCACAACATTTTAAACTTTATATGGAACCAAAAGAAAGGCCACATAGGCAAGATAATCCTTAGCAAAAAGAACAAATCTTGCTCCATCACGCTGCCAGACTTCAAGCTATACTACAAGGCTACAGTAATCAAAACAGCATGGTACTGGTACGAGAACAGAGATATAGACCAACGGAAAAGAACAGAGGACTCAGAGGCAATGCTATACATCTACAACCACATAATCGTTGACAAACTGGCAAAAACAAGCAATGGGGAAAGGTTTAATAAATGGTGTTGAGAAAATTGGCTAGCAATGTGCAGAAAGCAGAGACTGGACCCCTTACTGACACCTTACACTAAAATTAACTCCAGATGGATTAAAGACTTAAACATAAGACCTAACACCATAAAAACCCTAGAAGTAAATCTAGGCAAAACCATCTGGGACATAGGCATAGGCAAGGACTTAATAACTAAAACATCAAAAGCAGTGGCAAAAAAAGCCAAAATAGACAAATGGAACCTAATTAAACTTCAGAGCTTCTGTACAGTAAAAGAAGCAGTCATTAGAGTGAACCAGCAACCAACAGAATAGGAAAAATTTTCCAATCTACCCATCTGGCCAAGGGCTAATATCCAGAATCTACAAAGTACTAAAACAGATTTACAGGAAAAAAACAAACAAACCCATCCAAAAGTGGGCTAAGTATATGAACAGACACTTTTCAAAGAAGATATATATGAAGCTAACAAACATATGAAAAAATATTTATCATCACTGATTATTAGAGAAAGGCAAATCAAAACCACATTGAGATACCATCTCATGCCAGTTAGAATGGTGATCACTAAAAAATCTGGAGACAACAGATGCTGGAGAGGATGTGCAGAAATAAGAGCACTTTTACGCTCTTGGTGGGAGTGTAAATTAGTTCAACCATTATGGAAGGCAGTGTGGCAATTCCTCAAGGGTCTAGAAATAGAAATTCCATATCACCCAGCAATCCCATTACTGGGTACATATCTAAAGGACTATAAATCATTCTAGAACAAAGACACATCCATAGGCATGTTCATCGTGGCACTGTTTACAATAGCAAAGACCAGGAACCAACACTAATACCCATCAATGATAGACTAGATTTAAAAAAATGTGACATATATACACCATGGAATACTATTAAGCCATAAAAAATGATGAATTTGTGTCCTTTGTAGGGACATGGATGGACCTGGAAACCATCATTCCCAGCAAACTGATGCAAGAAATAAAATCAAAAACAGCATGCTCTCACTCATAGGTGGGTGTTGAACAATGAAAACACGTGGAGTTAGAGAGGGGAGCATCACACCCTTTGGTCCGTTAGAGGGGCTAGGGAGGGATAGTGGAGGGAGGGTGGGGAGACAGAATGGGGGAGAAATGTCAGGTATAGGTGATAAGGGGATGGTGTTGGCAAACCACCTTGCCATGAATGTACCTATGCAATAATCTTGCATGATCTGCACCTGTGCCTGAGAATCTAAAGTACAATGAAAAAAAAGGAGAAGATCCAAGATGGCCCTTTAGGAGCAGCTCAGAATTGCAGCTCCCAGTAAAAGTGCAGAGGGTGAGTGGATGCCGCATTTCCAGATTGATCTTTATTGCCCACAGACCAGGAGATTCCCAGGTGGAGGAGCCCCATGGGTTGTTTCAGCAGGCGCAGTGGATCGCTACATGGGTAATCACACAGATCCCGGCGTTCTTTAAGCAGGCAACTGAAACATTTGGGAGAAAGTCAACCATTCAACTTAAAAAAAATAAAGGCTCTGAGGCAGGGAGCCAGGTGATCAGTCTCGGCAGGTCCCACCCCCACAAAAACCAACAAACAAACAAAAAACAGCAATTGGAAATGCTCAGGGTTGAGAGTTTCACGGAAGCACAGCTAAACCCGTGACAGTCCAGCTCTGTGGGGGAGGGGCGTCTGCCATTACCAAGGCACTCCACCCCTACAGAGGTAGTCTGCCATTGCTGAGGCAGCCTGCGGTTTCTGAGGCAACCCACCATTGCTGAGGCAACGCACCATAACAGAGAGAGTTTGCCATTACAGAGGCAGGCCATCATTGCTGAGGCAGTTCTAACCACATCCATATAAACAGGACTGCAGGGAAGTTCACACAGCAGCAGGGCAAAGCCCACAACAGCCCAGCAAAGCCTCTGCAGGCAAACAGTGACTCAGCTGCCTCCTTGCTGTGCAGGGCAGCCCTGAAAAAAAAAGCAGCAGCACAACGGATACTCATAAATAAAGCCCTAACTCCCCGGGACAGAGCACCTGGGCAAAAAAGGGGGGTTTATGAGTTCTGCTGCAGCAGACTTAAACGTACCTGCCTAGCAGTTCTGAATGAACAATGGAGCTCAAAGTTCAGCACTTGAGCTCTTATAAAGGACAGACTGTCTCCTCCAGCAGCTCCCTGACCCCCATATATCCAAAGAGTCACCTCACAAAGGACTGATCAGACTGACATTTGGTGGACATCATTCTGGAACAAAGATAGCAGAAGAAGAAACTGGTAGCAACTGTTACTGTTTTGCAGCTGCTGCAGGTGATCCCCAGGCAAGCAGGGCCTGGAGTGGACCTAGCAGTCTTACAGCAGAGGGGCAAGGCTGTTAGAAGAAAAACTAAGAAACAGAAATAACTTCATTATCAACAATCTGGACATCCACTCAGAGAACCAATCATAAAATCAGCAACTACACAGACGACAGGTGGATAAATCCACAAAGATGGGAAGAAACAAGTAAAAAAAGGAGGAAAACACCTAAACCAGAACACCTCTCCATCTACAAGGGATAAGAACTCCTCACCAGCAAGGAAACAAAGCTGGAGGGAGAATTAGTGTGATAAAATGAAAAAATCAGACTTTAGAAGGTGGGTAATGAGAAACTTCTGTGGGCTAAAAGAACATGTTCTAATTCAATGCATAGAAACTAAGAATTTGAAAAAAGATTTGATGAAATGATAACAAGAATGGGCAACTTAGAGAGGAATATAAGTGAATTGATGGAGCTGAAAAATACAACATGAGAACCTTGCAAAGCATGCACTAGTTTCAACAGTCAAATTGACCAAGCAGAAGAAAGGACATGATAGGTTGAAGGTCAACTCAATGAAATAAAACAAGAAGGAAAGATTAGATAAAAAAACGCAAAAAGAAATGAACAAAGTCTCTAAGTAATGTGGGACTATGTGAAGAGACCTAATCTATGTTTGATAGGTGTACCTGAATGTGACGAAGAGACTGAATCCAAGCTGGAAAATACTCTTCAGGATATTATCCAGAAAAACTTCCCCAACCTTGCAAGGCAGGCCAGTATTCAACTCCAGGAAATGCAGGGAACTCCACAAAGATATTCCTCAAGGAGAGCAACCCCAAGTCACATAATCGTCTGATTCACCAGGGTTGAAATGAAGGAAAAACTGAGAAGGGCAGCCAGAGAGAAGGGTTGGGTTACCCACAAATGGAAGCCCATCAGACTCATAGCAGATCTCTTGGCAGAAACCCTACAAGCCAGAAGAGAGTGGGGGCCAATATTCAACATCCTGAAAAAAAAATAACTTTCAACACAGAATTTCATATCCAGCCAAATTAAGCTTCAAAAGTGAAGGAAGAATACAATCCTTTGCAAACAAGCAAGTATTCAAAAATTTTGTCACCACCAGGCCTGCTTTACAAGAGCTCCTGAAAGAGGCACTACACATAGAAAAAAAACAACCAATACCAGCCACTCCAAAAACATACCAAATGGTAAAGAGCATCAACAAAATAAAGAATCTGGATCAACTAATGAGCAAAACAGTCAGCTACCATCAAAATGGCAGGATGAAATTCACACATAACAATACTAACCCTAAATATAAATGGGCTAAATGAACCAATCAAAAGACACATACTGGTAAATTGGATAAAAAGCCAAAACCCATTGGTGTGCTGTATCCAGAAAATCCATCTCACATGCAAGAATACAAAAAGGCTCAAAATAAAGGGATGGAGGAAGATTTACCAAGCAAATGGAGAGCAAAAAAGAGCAGGAGTTGCAATTCTTGTCTCTGATAAAATAGGCTTTAAACCAACAAAGATCAAAAGATACAAAGAAGGACATTACATAATGGTAAAAGGATCGAGACAACAAGAAGAGCTAATGATCCTAAGTATAAACGGACCCAATACAGGAGCACCCCGATACATAAGACAAGTTCTTAATGACTTACAAAGAGACTTAGACTCCCACACAATAATAGTGGGAAACTTTAACACTCCACTGTCAATATTAGACAGATCAACCAGACAGAAAATTAACAAGGATATCCAGGACTTGAACTCAGACCTGGAGCAAGCAAACCTGATAGACATTTACAGAACTCTCCACCCCAAATCCACAGAATATACATTCTTCTCAGCACCACATCACACTTACTCTAAAACTAAACACATAATTGGAAGTAAATCACTCTTCAGCAAATGCAGAATAGAAATTATAACAAACAGCCTCTCAGACCATAGTGCAATCAAGTTAGAACTCAGAATTCAGAAACTAACTCAGAACCGCACAGCTTCATGAAAACTGAACAACTGGCTCTTGAATGTTGACTGGATAAACAATGAAATGAAGGCAGAAATAAAGAAGTTCTTCAAAACCAATAAGAACAAACACACAACGTACCAGAATCTCTGGGACACATTTAAAGCAGTCTCTAGAGGAAAATATATAGCAATAAGTGCCCATATGAGAAGAATGGAGAGATCCAAAATGGACACCCTATCGTCAAAATTGAAAGAGCTAGAGGAGCAAGATCAGAAAAACTCAAAACCCAGCAGAAGACAAGAAATAACTAAGATCAGAGCAGAAGTGAAGGAGATAGAGACAAAAAATACCCTTCAAAAATCAATAAATCCAAGAGTTGGTTTGCTGAATGCATCAACAAAATAGACCAGTAGCCAGATTAATAAAAAAGAAAAGAGAGAATAACCAAATAAATGCAATAAAAAGTAATAAAGGGGAAATCACCACAGATCCCACAGAAATTCAAACTGTAAGCACAGGATATTACAAACAACTATATGCACATAAACTAGTAAACCTAGAAGAAATGGATAAATTCCTGGACACTTGCATCCCTCCAAGCGTAAACCAGGAAGAAATCAAAAACATAAATAGACCAATAACAAGATCTGAAGTTAAGGCAGTAATTAAGAGCCTACCACATAAAAAAAAGCCCAGTTCCAGATAGGTTCACAACCTAATTCTACCAGACACACAAAGAGGAACTGTTACCATTCCTCCTGAAACTATTCCAAATAATCCCAAAAGAGGAAATCCTTCCCAAATCATTTTATGAGACCGACATCATCCTGATACCAAAACCCAGCAGAGACTCAGCAAGAAAAAAAACTTCAGGCCAATATCCATGATGAACATAGACACAAAAATCTTCAATAAAATACTGGCAAGCAGATTGCAACAGCACATCAAAAAGCTTATCCACCATGAGCAAGTAGGATTCATCTCATGGATGCAAGGCTGGTTCAACAGGTGCACGTCTATAAACGTAATTCACCACATAAACAGAACAAAAAGCAAAAACCACATGATTATCTCATTTGACGCAGAGAAGGCCTGTGAAAAAATTCAACAGCTTTTTTTAATGCTAAAAACCCTCAATAAACTCGGTATTGATGGAATATATCTCAATATAATATAAGCTATTTACGACAAACCAACAACCAATATTATATTGAATGGGCAAAAACTGGAAGCATTTCTTTTGAAATCAGGCACTAGATAACGATGCCCTCTCTCATCACTCCTATTCAGTAAAGTAGTGGAAATTCTAGCCAGAGCAATCAGGCAAGAAAAAGAAATAAAGAGTATTTAAATAGGAAAGGAGGCAGCCAAATTGTCTCTATTTGCAGACGACATGATAGTATACCTAGAAGACCCCATCGCCTCAGCCCAAAATCTCCTGAAACTGATAAGCAAATTCAGCAAAGTCTCAGTATACAAAACCAATGTGCAAAATCACAAGCATTCCTATACACCAATAACAGACCTAAAGAGAGCAAAATCAAGAACTGCCATTCACAATTGAACAAAGAGAATAAAATACCTAGGAATACAACTCACAAGGAACGTAAAGAACCTCTTCAAGAACTACAAACCACTGCTCAACAAAATAAGAGAGGACACAAACAGATGGAGAAAAATTCTATGTTCATGGTTAGGAAGAATCAATATGGTGAAAATGATCATATGCCCAAAGTAATGTACAGATTCAATGCTATCCCCATCAAGCTACCAATGAACTTCTTCACAGAACTGGAAAAAAACACCTTAAACTTCATATGGAACCAAAAGAGAGCCCGCATAGCAAAGTCAATTCTAAGCAAAAAGAATACAGTGGGAGACATCACACTGGCGAACTTCAAACTATACTACAAGACTACAGTAATCAAAACAGCATGGTACTGGTACCAAAACCGAGATTTAGACCAATGGAACAGAACAGAGGCATCGGAGGCAACACAACACATCTACAACCATACAACCTTTGACAAACTTGACAAAAACAAGCAATGGGGAAAGGATTCCCTGTTTAATAAATGGTGTTGTGAAAACTGGCTAGCTGTGTGCAGAAAGCAGAAACTGGACACCTTTTTGACACCTTACACTAAAATTAACTACAGATGGATTAAAGACTTAAACATAAGACCTAACACCATAAAAACCCTAGAAGAAAATCTAGGCAAAACCATTCAGGACATAGGAGTAGGCAAGGACTTCATGAACAAAACACCAAAACCATTGTCCACAAAAGCCAAAATAGACAAATGGGACCTAATCAAACTCCACAGCTTCTGCACGGCAAAAGAAATAGTCATTAGAGTGAATCGGCAACCAACAGAATGGGAAAAAATTTCTGCAGTTTACCCATCTGACAAAGGGCTGATATCCAGACTTTGCAGAGAACTAAAACAGATTTACAAGAAAAAAAACAAGCCCATTCAAAAGTGGGCAAAAGATATGAACAGACACTTTACAAAAGAAGACATACATGAGGCCAACGAACATGAAAAAATACTCATCATCACTGGTCATTAGAGAAATGCAAATCAAAACTACATTGAGATACCATCTCACGCCAGTTAGAATGGCGATCATAAAAAATCTGGAGACAACAGATGCTGGAGAGGATGTGGAGAAATAGGAACACTTTTACACTGCTGGTGGGAGTGTAAATTAGTTCAACCATTGTGGAAGACAGTGTGGCAATTCCTCAAGGACCTAGATATAGAAATTCCATTTGACACAGCAATTCCATTACTAGGATATATCCAAAGGACAATAAATCGCTCTAGTATAAGGACACAGACACACTAATGTTCATTTCAGCACCGTTTACAATAGCAAAGACCTGGAATCAACCCAAATGCCCATCGATAATAGACTGGACTGGGAAAATGTGGCACATATATATCATGGAATATTATGCAGCCATCAAAAACGATGAGTTCGTGTCCTTTGTAGGGACGTGAATGAACCTGGAGAACATCATTCTCAGCAAACTGACACAAGAACAGTAAATGAAAGACCACACATTATCACTCACAGGCAGGTGTTGAGCAATGAGAACACATGGACAAAGGTAGGGGAGCACTACACACTAGGGTCTGTTTGGGGGGAATAGGAGAGGGACAGCGGGGGGTGGGGAGTTGGGTAGAGATAACATGGGGAGAAATGCCAGATATAGGTGAAGGGGAGAAAGGCAACAAATCACACTGCCACATGTGTACCGATGCAACTGTCTTGCATCTTCTTCACCATGTACCCCAAAACCTAAAATGCAATAAAAAAAGAAAGAAAAAAAAAGACAATAAATACATTTATCATGACCTAGTGGGATTTATCTCAGGGATGCAAAGATAGCTCAACATATTCAAATCAGTAAATGTGATACGTCACATTAACAGAATTAAAAACAAAACTCGTATGATCACCTCAACTATAGTAGAAAAAGCATTTGATGAAATTCAACGTCCCCTCATGATTTAAAAGTCTCAACAAACTAGACATACAAGGAGTGTATCTCAACATAACAAAGGTCGTGTATAACAAATTACAGCGAACACCACTGTGAATGGGAAAAAGCTAAAAACCTTTCTTTTAACAACCGGAATAAGACAATAATGCCTACTGTCACCACTCTTATTCAACATAGCACTGGAAGTCCCAGCCAGAAAAATCAGGCAAAAAAAAAAAAAATTAAAAGGCATTCAAACTGAAAATGGAGAAGTCAAATTGTTTTAACCAATGGTATGATTATGTTTGTGTGTGTGTGTGCATATATATAAATGTGTGTATATATTTATATATATATAAAATGTATATGTGTGCATGTGTGCTTAAAGACTGCACCCAAATATCTTAGATCTGATAAACTCAATAATAATTTGGGATACAAAATAAACATAAGAAGTCAGTAGCATTTCTACTCATCAGTAATGAACTAGCCAAGAAAGAAATCTGGAACACAATCCTATTTGCAATAGTAACAACAACAAAAAAAAAGACCTATGGTTAAATTTTACCAAGGAGGTCAAACAAATATAACTACAAGGAAAACTAGAAAGCATTGATGAAACAAATTGAAGAAGACACTAACAAATGAAAAGATATTCCATGCTTGGGACTAGAAGAATTAATATTGTTAGGGGACCATACTGCCCAAAGAAATCTACAGATTGAATGCAATCATTAGAAAAATGCCAAGGTCATTCTTTATGCAGTTAGATAAAAGTTTCACAAAATATGCATGGAATAAAAAAAGAGCCAGAACAGCCAAAGCAAACCTAAGCAAAAATCAAAACAACAACAACAAAAAAAAAAAAGCTTGGAGGTAAAATACTGTCTGACTTCATGTTATATTACTCATAGGCGGAAGATAAAATTGTTGATCTCATGGAGGTAAAAAATAAAATGATAGATACCAGAGCCTGAGTAGGATGTATGCACGGGAGTGGAGATGAAGAGAAGTTTGTTAATGGGTAAAAACATACACTTAGATAGAAGAAATCATTTTTAATGTTCAACTGCAGAATAGGCTGGCTGCAGTTAGTAACAATATATTATATATTTCAAAATAGCTGGAAGAGATTACTCAAAATATTCACAATACATAGAAATAATCAATACTCCAGGGGATAAATAACCCAAATACCCTAATGTGATAATTGCACATTCAAAGCATGTAAGAAATACATGTATTATCATGTAGTATATTATGTATCAATAAAAAAATATTTTCAGGAGGGGACTAAAGATCGCACAGTGAGAACAACCCAGGATTGAAGCTCTCGGTGAATGCGCAGAGAGGGTGAGTCACGGTCGCATTTCCAGACGGATCTTTGTTGCCCACAGAACAAAGAAATTCCCAGGTATACAAGAGATGCGGGACACCAGGCAGAGGCTTTGGCTGGTGCAGCCGGCAGCCGGTGCAGCCGGTGGCCGACGCTGTAGCGCAGCAGCACTACACAGCGCTACACACACTGGTCGGGGTGCCCTGTTGAACTGGCAATCTGAGACCTGAGAAGGCTGAATTTGAGACTGAATGGGACTTGGACAGTGAGCCAGGCCAGGAAATTTCAGGGAAACAGCGTTTGGGGTAGTGCAGTGGGACAAACAAAATGGCGATTCCAAATGCTCCAGGTGGAGAGGTTCCCTGAGGGCATAGCTGAACCCAGGCTGGTGCAGATCCATGGGGGAGGGGCGTCTGCCATTACAGAGGTAATATGCACCTACTGAGGTACATGCCCATTGCTGACGCAGCCTGTTGTTGCCCAGACAACCCGCTACAACAGAGAGACTCCGCCACAGGGCATAGACCATGGCAGCAGGGAGAAGACTGCAGCAGCAGGGCAGAGCCTGCAGAAACAGGGCAAACCACACACCAGCAGGGTGGAGCCTTGGCAGGCAAATAGTGACTAGACTGCCTCCTAGCTGGGAAGGACAGCACAACAGACACTCACAAAGAAAGCCCCAACCCCCCAGAGACAGAGCATCTGAGAAAAAAAATGGTTTTTTTTATGAGTTCCGCTGCAGCAGAATTAAACATAGCAGCCTAACAGCCCTGAATGAACAACAGAGCTCACAGCTCAGCACTTGAGCTCCTATAAAGCGCAGACTGTCTCCTCAAGCAGCTTCCTGACCCCTCTATATCCAAAAGACTGACATTTGGCAGGCATCATTCTGGGACAAAGATAGCAGAAAAAGAAACTGGTAGCATCCCTCACTGTTCTGCAGCTGCTATAGGTGCACCCCAGAGAAGTAGGGCCCCAAGTGGACCTCAGCAGTCATACAGTGGAGGGACTAGACTGGTAGAAGGAAAACAAAGTAACAGAAATACTTCATCATCAACAATCTGGGCGTCCACTCAGAGAACCAATTGAAAGTCAGCAACTACACAGACGACAGGTGGATAAATCCACAAAGATGGGAAGAAACCACCGCAAAAAGGAGGAAAACACCCAAACCAGAACACCTCGCCTCCTAGAAAGGAACAAAACTCCTCACCAGCAAGGGAACAAGCTGGACGAGAATGACTGTGATGAAATGACAGAATTAGACTTCAGAAGGTGGATAATGAGAAACTTTAGTGAGCGAAAAGAACATGTTTTAAATCAATGCAAAGAAACTAAGAACCTTGGGAAAAAATTTGAAAAAAGATTTGAGGAAATGAAAGCAAGAATGGATAACCTAGAGAGGAATATGAATGAATCAAAGGAGCTGAAAAACACAATACGAGAACTTCACGAAGCATGCCAAAGTTTCAAAAGCCAACTTGACCAAGCAGAAGAAAGAATATCAGAAGTCGAAGATCAACACAATGAAATAAAATGAGAAACAAAGATCAGAGAAAAGAGCGCAAAAAGCAATGAACAAAGTCTCCAAGATATGTGGGACTATGTGAAGAGACCAAACCTACGTTTGATAGGTGTACCAGAATGTGACGAAGAGAATGAATCCAAGCTGGAAAATACTCTTCAGGACATTATTCAGAAAAATTTCCCCCACCTAGCAAGGCAGGCCAACACTCAAATGCAGAAAATACACAGAACACCACAAAGATATTCCACAAGAAGAGCAACCCCAAGGCAAATAATCGTCAGATTCAACAAAGCTGAAATAAAGGAGAAAAAAAGATCGGGTCACCCACAAACGGAAGCCCATCAGACTCACAGCAGATCTCTCAGCAGAAACACTATAAGCAAGAAGAGAGCCGGGGCCAATATTCAACATCTTTAAAGAAAAAAACTTTCAACCCAGAATTTCATATTCAGCCAAACTGAGCTTCATAAGTGAAGGAAAAATAAAATCCTTTGCGAACAAGCAAGTACTCAGAGATTTTGTCACCACCAGGCCTGATTTACAAAAGCTCCTGAAAGAGGCACTACACATAGAAAGGAACAACCAATACCAGCCATTCCAAAATCACACTAAATGCTAAAGACCATCAACATAATGAAGAATCTACAACAACTAACAGGCAAATCAGCCAGCTAGCATCAAAATGGCAGTATCAAA
The DNA here is from genome assembly GCF_049354715.1 of Callithrix jacchus. Lineage (NCBI taxonomy): Eukaryota > Metazoa > Chordata > Mammalia > Primates > Cebidae > Callithrix > Callithrix jacchus. The sequence continues at coordinate 63,963,311 of NC_133524.1, read as the reverse complement.
TCCACACATAACAGTATCAACCCTAAATGTAAATGGACTAAATGTACCAATCAAAAACAAAGACTGGCAAATTGGATAAAAAGCCAAAACCCATCAGTGTGCTGTATCCAGAAAACCCATCTCACATGCAAGGACACACAAAGGCTCAAAATAAAGGGATGGAGGAAGATTTACCAAGCAAATGGAGAGCAAAAAAAAGGAGGAGTTGCAATTCTAATCTCTGATATAAATAGACTTTAAAGCAACAAAGACCAAAAGAGACAAAGAAAAACATTACATAATGGTAAAAGATTCGATACAACAAGAAGAGCTAACAATCCTAAACATATATGGACCCAGTACAGGAGCACCCAGACATATAAGGCAAGTTCTTAATGACTTACAAAGAGACTTAGACTCCCACACAATAATAGTGGGAGACTTTAACACCCTACTGTCAATATTAGACAGATCAACCAGACAGAAAATCAACAAGGATATCCAGGGCTTGAACTCAGACCTGGAGCAAGCAAACCTGATAGATATTTACAGAACTCTCCACCCCAAATCCACAGAATATACATTCTTCTCAGCATCACATCACACCTACTCTGAAATTGACCACATAATTGGAAGTAAAGCACTCCTCAGCAAATGCAAAACAACTGAAATCATAACAAACAGCCTCTCAGACCATAGTACAATCAAGTTAGAACTCAGAATTCAGAAACCAACCCAGAACCACACAGCTTCATGGAAAGTGAACAACTGGCTCTTGAATGTTGACTGGATAAACAATGAAATGAAGGCAGAAACAAAGAAGTTCTTCGAAACCAATGAGAATGAAGACACAACATGCCAAAATCTCTGGGACACATTTAAAGCAGTCTCTAGAGGAAAGTATATAGCAATAAGTGCCCATATGAGGAGAATGGAGAGATCCAAAATTGACACCCTATCGTCAAAATTGAAAGAGCTAGAGGAGCAAGATAAAAAAAAAACTCAAAACCCAGCAGAAGACAAGAAATAACTAAAATCAGAGCTGAACTGAAGGAGATTGAGACACGAAAAACCCTCCAAAAAATAAATAAATCTAAGAGCTGGTTTTTTGAAAGGATCAACAAAATAGACAGACCACCAGCCAGATTGATTAAAAAGAAAAGAGAGAACAACCAAGTAGATGCAATAATAGATGATAAAGGGGAAATCACCTCAGATTACACAGAAATTGAAACCATCATCAGAGAATATTACAAACAACTCTATGCACATAAACTAGTAAACCTGGAAGAAATGAATAAATTCCTGGACTCCTGTGTCCTCCCAAGCCTAAACCAGCAGGAAGCTGAAAATATGAATAGACAAATCACAAGGGCAGAAGTCGAGGCAGCAATTAAGAGCCTACCACTCAAAAAAAGCCCAGGTCCATACAGGTTCACAGCCGAATTCTATCAGACACACAAAGAGGAGCTGGTACCATTCCTTCTGAAACTATTCCAAATAATCCAAAAAGAAGGAATCCTTCCCAAATTATTCTATGAGACCAATATCATCCTGATACCAAAACCCGGCAGAGACCCAACAAGAAAAGAAAACTTTAGGCCAATATCCATGATGAACATAGATGCAAAAATCTTCAATAAAATATTGGCAAGCCGATTGCAACAGCAAATCAAAAAACGTATCCATCATGATCAAGTAGGATTCATCTCGGGGATGCAAGGCTGGTTCAACATACGCAAGTCTATAAATGTCATTCACCACATAAACAGAACCAAAAACAAAAACCACATGATTATCGCAATTGATGCAGAGAAGGCATTTGACAAAATTCAACAGCCCTTTATGCTAAAAACCCTCAATAAACTCGGCATCAATGGAAAGTATCTCAAAGTAATAAAAGTAATGCCAAACCAACAGCCAATATCATACTGAATGGGCAAAAACTGGAAGCACTCTTTTTGAAATCTGGCACTAGACTAGGATGCCCTCTTTCACCACTGCTATTCAATAGAGTACTGGAAGTTCTAGCCAGAGCAATCAGGCAAGAAAAAGAAATAAAGGATATTCAAATAAAAAAGGAGGAAGCCAAATTGTCTATATTTGCAGACGACATGATAGTATACCTAGAAGACTGCATCGCCTCAGCCCAAAAACTCCTGAAACTGATAAGCAACTTCAGTAAAGTCTCAGGATATAAAATCAATGTGCAAAAGTCACAAGCATTCGTCTACATCAATAACAGACATAAAGAGAGCCAAATCAAGAACAAACTGCCATTCACAATTGCTACAAAGAGAAAATACGTAGAAATACAACTCACAAGGAACGTAAAGGACCTCTTCAAGGAAAACTACAAACCACTGCTCAACGAAATAAGAGAGGACACAAACAGATGAAGAAACATTCCTTGTTCATTATTAGGAAGAATTAATATCATGAAAATGGCTATACTGCCCAAAGTAATTTACAGAATCAACGCTATCCCCATCAAGCTACCATTGACTTTCTTCACAGAACTGGAAAAAAACACCATGAACTTCATATGGAACCAAAATAGGGCCCGCATAGCCAAGTCGATTCTAAGCAAAAAGAACACAGCGGGGGGCATCACACTACCGGATTTCAAACTATACTACAAGGCTACAGTAATCAAAACAGCATGGTACTGGTACCAAAACAGAGATATAGACCAATGGAACAGAACAGAGGCATCGGAGGCAACACAACATATCTAAAACAATACAATCTTTGAAAAACCTGACAAAGACAAGCGATGGCTAAAGTATTCCCTGTTTAACAAATGGTGTTGGGAAAACTGGCTAGCCATGTGCAGAAAGCAGAAACTGGACCCCTTCCTGACACCTTACACTAAAATTAACTCCAGATGGATTAAAGACTTAAACAAAAGACCTGGCACCATAAAAACCCTAGAAGGAAATCTAGGCAAAACCATTCAGGAGATAGGATTAGGCAAGGACTTCATGAAAAAAACACCAAAAGCATTGGCAACAAAAGCCAAAATAGACAAATGGGACCTAATCAAACTCCACAGCTTCTGCACGGCAAAAGAAACAGTCACTAGAGTGAATCGGCAACCAACAGAATGGGAAAATTTTCTGCAGTTTACCCATCTGACAAAGGGCTGATATCCAGAATTTACAAAGAACTCAAACAGATTTACAGGAAAAAAACAAACAAGCCCATTCAAAATTGGGAAAAGGATATGAACAGACAGACACTTTACCAAAGAAGACATATATGAGGCCAACAAACATATGAAAAAATGCTCATCGTCACTGGTCATCAGAGAGATGCAAATCAAAACCACATTGAGATACCATCTCACACCAGTTAAAATGGCGATCATTAAAAAATCTGGAGACAACAGATTCTGGAGAGGATGTGGAGAAAAAAGAACACTTTTACACTGCTGGTAGGAGTGTAAATTAGTTCAACCATTGTGGAAGACAGTGTGGCGATTCCTCAAGGCCTTAGAAATAGAAATTCCATTTGACCCAGCAATCCCATTACTGGGTATATATCCAAAGGATTATAAATCGTTCTACTGTAAGGACACATGCACACGAATCTTCATTGCAGCACTGTTTACAATACCAAAGACCTGGAACCAACCCAAATGCCCATCGATGATATACTGGACTGGGAAAATGTGACACATATACACCATGGAATATTATGCAGCAATCAGAAATGATGAGTTCGTGTCATTTGTAGGGACATGGATGAATCTGGAGAACATCATTCTCAGCAAACTGACACAGAACAGAAAATGAAGTACCGCATATTCTCAGTCATAGGCAGGTGATGTAAAATGAGAACACATGGACACAGGTAGGTGAGTACTAAACAATGGGGACTATTGGGGGTGAAAGGGAACAGCCAGCGGGAGGGGGAGCAGGGGAGGGATAGCCTGGGAAGAAATGCCAAATATGGGTGAAGGGGAGAAAGGAAATAAAACACACTGCCATGTGTGTACCTATGCAACTGTCTTGCATGTTCTGCCCATGTACCCCAAAACCTAAAATGCAATCAGAAATTTAAAAAAATATGTTTTCAGCCAAGCATAGTGGTGGCAGGGCCTAGATGCTACAAGGAAGACATGTTTTAGACAACACTAATGTTTATTAGCAAAAAACTCAAAGATTGCATTTGTGACTAATTGTAAAACAGGTTATTTTAGTTTCTGTTCTGTAGAACGTGCAAGGCAGTTCAACAAAGTGTTTTAATGCAGTAGATTTTGTTTTGCTCCCATGTTGTTGATTGCTAAATGTAATAGTCTCATCATGACTCTGAATAATTGTCTCTTAAAAATTATGTATTCTAAAATGAAAGAAGCTAATCACAGTTGATTGCAAATTGTATAATTCCATTTGTATGAAATGCCCATAATAGGTACATTTATAGAGGCATAACATAGCTTAGTGGTGACTTTAGGCTGGGCCTGGGAGAATGATGACTACGAATGTGTGTGTGTGGGTGTATGTTTAAGGGGGGATCAAAATATTCTTATATTGAGACGATAGTTACACAACTCTGAATATGCTAAAAACCTTTGAATTTATTACCACAGAGTTTAAATGAGTGCATTGTGTACTGTGTGATTATATCTCAAAAAGTTAAGAATATGCCATTAAGACTTAAATATAAGACCAATAAAACAATTATGGAAATGATAAATGTAAAATTCAGAATAAGGGTTAGAGCTGAAGAAAAATAGAAGGATGCCATAGGAGACCATTACATCAATTTGTCATTTATACCATAATTTTCAGTTTGGATTGTGGGATAATGGATGTGATTTTTGTTATTATTTTGATTATATTTTTTAAAAGATCTCTCTATGGACTTGTGCTATATTGAAATAGTGTAAAAGTCTTGTTCAAACTTTAAATGCCCTTGTCCTCACCTAATACTTACTCTGTGAAAATATCTGAGGGTATTATATCTTGAGCATAAAGAATATTATTCTGATGCACCATGACTTAACAAATGCAACAGTCTATCAGAGAGGACAGACATTGGGGAAATGAATATAAGTGCACTGAATGTTACAAAAAGAAGTGATAAGTGAACCTGGACCAGTTGATGTGTATTAGAAGTGAAGCTAGAAAACTATTATTTTGGATTGTGAATATCATTTCCCAGAAAATATGGCACTTGGGAACAGTATCTTCTGCCTCATATTCAATATTATAATTCTTACTATCTTCCTCAAAACTTTTTCTATTTTTCCCACGATGTCAACTTGGTCTGTATTATTCTTAGGATGATACCAAAGGTTTTCAACATGACATTCAAGAAACTTTCTGAGCTCTTGGAATAGATATACATTTCCAAAGCTCAAATAACTTGTGAATTCTGAGAATTAGTAAATATATTATTTATTCAGGATGTCTTCAGACTTTTCTACCCATCCTCAACATATACCAACTGTACTAAATTTAATCTGTACCTTTTTTAGTACTCAATGGATTTGTGAATTTGATTAATATCTATTTTTCTGATCAGTATAAATCCCATTAAGCCATAAATTATTCCTGCCTTATTACTACTTTATTCCCAATGCCTAGCTTTAGTGCCTTGTTTTTTAATGCATACATGTTACATAATTTAACAAATGCATGAATTATTTCTTTAAAATTCTATGAGGTAATTATCATTCCATTTTATATGTGAGAAAACTGAAAGTTAGAGAAATTAAATAACTCATCATAAATTAAGTCGTTCATCTTCCACACTATGTTCGTATAATTTTTAAGCATAATTTACATCTTATTACTTCACTGTTTCAGTTTCAAAAGCTGTTCCTTACTATTCTTACAATAAAGGCCAAGGGTGAACAGCCTCAAACCCGGTCTTTCTGATTCTAGAAATCAAATCCATGCTTAATTCATACACAAGAGTTTCCTGACAGGAGAGTCATACACGGTTTTCAGTTTTACTAAGATATTGCTGTGTATAGCTAAGAAGATTTAGCTCTTGAGGAGGCCTAGAGGGTCCTATGGTAAACTGATCCCTCTGGGCTGATTGTCTCTGACTTCAAACAACTTATTTTCTTTACCTCGATGTGCCATCCAAATGATGTAATTTCTATAAATCCATGATGTGGAAAAGATTGAGAAGGATTGCCTACTATGGTACACCAAATCAGCTTCACTTTTTGGGTTAGAAAAAGGTACATGCTTAGCCTTTATAAAAAGCTCTCTTTAATGTCACAAAAATATATAATTGTAACTTGGCTTGCTTTATTCTGTAGATTGAGATTCTAAAAGGCAAAAAAAAGTTACAATTTTAGAATTTGTTTTAATACTTAAAACTGACTGGCTCTATACAGTTAGAATATTTGGGGAAGAAATATTGGAATTGGAAGCACAAAGAAACTTTAGCAATCATGTAGTCTGGTGTTTATAAAATTTTCAGCATATTGATGTGCAGTTGGTACCAATAGACATTGTTTTAAAAAGACCAATTACAAAATTTTATTTTCTTTCTTTAACATTTACTTTAGGTTCAGGTGCAGGTTTGCTATACAGGTAAACTTGTGTTATGGGGGTTTAGTGCATAGATTATTTTGTCACCCGGTTTCTAAGCATAGTAAACAATAGATATTTTTTCTGATCCTCTTTTCATTACACTTTCTACCCTCAGGTACATCTCAGTGTCTGTTGATCCCTCCTTTGTGTCCATGTGTTCTCATTATTTAGCTCTCACTTACAAATGAAAATAGGCAGTATTTAGTTTTCTCCTCCTGAATTAGTTTGCTGAGAATAATGGTCTCCAGCTCCACTCATCTTGCTGCAAAATAACAAAAAAACACTCGATCTCATTCTTTTTTATGATCCCAAGATATTTCAAGGTGTATATGTACTGCATTTTCCTTATCCACTCTACCATCCATTGATGGGATTTAGGTGGATTCCATGCCTTTGTTATTGTTAATAATGCTGCAATAAGCATACTCATGCATGTGTCTTTATCAAAAAAGAATTTATGTTCCTTTGAGTATATAACCAATAATTAGATTGCTACGTTGAATAGTAATTGTTTTTAGTAATTTTGTTATTTGAGGAATTAACACACTGTTTTCCCAAATGGCTGAAGTAATTTACACTCCAATCAGCAGTGTGTAAGTGTTCCCTTTTCTCTACACTTTCACCAGCATCCGTCTGTTTGTTTTTTAATTTTTAAATAACAGCCATTCTGACTTGTGTGAGATGGTAACTCATTTTAGTTTTGATTTACATTTCTTTAATGATTAGTGATGTTAAGAATTTTTTATATCTTTCTTGGGCACATGTATTTCTATAGAACATGAGAAAATATTTTGGAGGGACATAAACATTCAGTCCATAATACTGACCATACATCATCACAGTGCCTGGCACATGTAAGCCCTCAGTAAGCATATGTTGCAAGAGTAAAAGAACGAAAATTTATTTCTGGCATGACAGCTTGAAGAGCTCTCTCTACCTGCTCTCCAGCAAAACTTATGGAAATAATAATAATTTTAAAAAGTTTAAAGCTTCTGAAAATAGTACTAAGATCAGACAGCAAATGAAGAAACATCTATTGAAGAAAATATGTAAAAATTTGGCAAGAAAGGCAAGAGTCTGTGGTATTTAAACCAAGACTTCTTTCTCACTTCTTCATAACTCAATGAAGCACTAACTCCAATCCAGATTGCTATAGCCAAAAGCACACAACTCCTTGCTCCTGATGTCTGAAGTTGAAATCCTTTTTCAAAAATTGTGACTGAGACAGTGAAAGAGATCTAACCTAACCGACTCCATCTTAGTTCTAACCTTTAAACTGTCCTTGTTTTTTCCTGGGCATAGGAAAAACAAACTTTGGGGGGAAATTAGTTTATAGTTTAAAAGAAAGAGGATGACAATCCTTTCCCAAAACAAACCTCCTTATTGCCTGGGGACTAGACTGCTTTTGAGAGACTAAAAAACATAGCCACAATATTAGAAATTAGGGTTTAAGAATCATAGAGTTGTAGGCTACAAGATTCTGACCCTCCCTAAACTGCTCCTAACATCAGTGCTTGAGATATTTTGCAGATCCTGCACTTGATCGATCAGCTGGCACCCTCAGATTAATAAACTGACTCATCTAATCTTGTGTCCCCCACCCAGGAACTGGCTCAGCACAAAACAACAGCTTCAACTTCCCATGATTTCATCTTCTATCTAATCAATCAGCACTCCTGTCTCACTGGCTTCCCCCTACCCCCCAAGTTGTCTTAAAAATTCTGATCCCCAAATGCTTGGAGAGACTGACTTGAGTAATAATAAAACTCCTGTCTTCTACCCAGCCAGCCCTTCATGAATTATTCTTTATTGCAATTTCCCTGTCTTCATAAATCAGCTCTGTCTAGGCAGCAGGCTGGGTGAACCCACTGGGTGGTTACAAACTGAAGCTCATGCAGTAGTGGTTCCATGCAGCAGAAAAAAAAGCTCAAAACACCCCAGGATGCTGACCTCTCCTCTACCTGCACTGAGTGCTCAATTTCTAGAGCAAGAGACAAGGTTGCCATTATCCCCACTCTCATTTACAAAGCCCTGGCAGAAAGATTTTGCCTGGGGGCAGAACAGGCCATAAAACAGCTCTGAAGCTCATCCCAAAAGATCTGACTTTATTTACAACACAGCAAGGATAACTTTAAACCTGAGGGTACTCTCAAGAACAGTGGAGGTTGTAGTGAAAGTCAGTTGGGAAGAGATTCATAGACCTAATTAGGATACAGACTAGAATGTAGGCCAGCTAGTTTGCAATGCAGTATTTGGAAATTAAATAGCTGGAAGAAACTCCCTTAGGGGTAAGGACAAATATCAAACAAGGACCTTAGGGACTAGTCCATCAAAGGATCCACAATTAAAGGTGATTAGTTTGTAAAATCAATTATGTCCCAGGGCATTGTTGTAAACAATAGAGAAATCAGCTAGCAGTTAGTGGAGCACAACAACTAGGAATGGTCAGAATAAGAATGGAAGGGAACACTACAAACAACCTTGTCAGTCTAGGGTGACTGTGGGCACACCCAAAGACTATGTTGCCCTGAAGAACAACATCAGAGACTTAACAATGTGGGGAGAGACAGATTTAACTAAAATAATCTAGCCAGTCACTAAACAAATGAACAAGCAACTAACGAAAACAACTTTTAGAGTTGGGGGAGAAGTACCCAGAGTTGCTACACCAAATTATCTAAAATATCCAATTTCTAACCAAAAGTGACAAAGTATGAAAAGAATCAGGCAAATATTGCCTACACACCAAAAATAAAATAAAATAAAATAAAAAAGCATGCCATAGAAACTGGCTGGGAGAGCAATTAGATGTTTATTTTAAAGCAGCCATAACACATGAAAAGAAAGCATGATTTAAAAAGTAGGAAGGTCAAACTATAATGCCATACGAAATAAAGAGTATCAATAAAGAGATAAAAATTTTACAAATAATCCTATGAAAATTGTACAGTTAAAAATATAACTAGAGCAAATATTCATTAGAAGGGCTAAACAATAAATTTAATAAATAGATGAAATAATTAGCAAACTTGATAATACAGATTATATAAGCAAAAGAAAAGATAGGAGGTAAAGAATGAAGAAAACTAAACAGAACTTCAGAAATATGTGCAGCACCATTAGGGTACCAACATAAATATAATGGGATACCAGATAATGTAGAAAGAAAGAAAAAAAGAAGGAAAAACAAATATTTGAAGCTATAATAGCAGAATTATTTTCAGATTTGTTGAAATACAATATTTCCAGGAAGCTCAAGAAACTCCAAGGAGGATATAAATTCAGAGACTCTCAAGTAGATATAAAATAGCATAGTGCTGAAAGTCAAATGAAGAAAAAAAATTTTGGAAGAAGCAAGAGGAAAAGGACACATAATTTCCAAGGGAACCCAAACAAGATTAAAAGCTGACTTCTCAGAAGAAAAATGAAGGCCATGAGATAATGTATTTAAAGCATTTGAAGAAAAAAAACCTGTCAACCAAACATTTCATATTCAGCAAAGCTACAATTTAAAAAAAGTAAGACTGTTGCACATAAACAAAGACTAAGAGAATTTGTTGCTTGTAGGCTTACCTTAGAAGAAACATTAAAGAAAATTTCTAAGACTGAAAGCAAGTGACTCCAGATGGTTTAAATTCACATGAACAAACAAAGAGCACAGGTAATGGTAATTACATCATCGTATAAGATACTATAAATGTATATTATTTTCTTCTTTTCTATTTTGACAAATATGAAAAATAATTATGTAAAATAATGTGCATAAAATATATTATTTGGCCTACAAAATATAAATATAATATATATAATATATTTGCCAATAACAGCACAAAATAGGTAAATAAAAGCACAGCTGTAATGAGGTAAGAAAATAGAGATGATAAAGTCATAATTTTTAAAAAATACTGTTGGACTTGTAACAATAGATGTAATATGTACAAAACACCACAAAAGGGTAAAAAGTAATAAACCAATATAAGAGTAATATTTCTACATATTAACAGAATTAGGAAAGTATAAATCTGAAGCTGATTCTGATAACTTAAGATGTAGTTTCCCCTTATCTGTGAGAAATGTTTCAAGACCCCCAGTGCATACATGAAAATGAATAGAATACCAGACCGTACATATACTATAATTATTTTCTTATACATACTTATCAAAAATAAGTTTTAATTTATAAATCAAAGTAAGAAATTAACAATAACTAATAATAAAATAGAATAAAACAATATACTGTAATAAAAGTTATGGGAATGTGTTCTCTCTATTTCTCAAAGTATCTTCCTGTGCTTTATTTATGTATTTTTGGGCCATGGTAGGCCACAGGCAACTAAAACTGCAGAAAGAGAAACTATGGGTAAGGAAGAATTAATGTATATTGTAAACTCTAGAGCAACCACAAAATGGAAACTTGAAAATATAGTGCAAAATCACTAGGAAAATTAAAATACTAGAAAGCAGTAAAGAAGAAACAAACAAAAAAATGAAAAAAGAAACATGAGGCATACAGAAAATAAAAAAATTAAATGTCAGACATAATTACAAATATACATAATATACTAACAATATATGTGGATGTTACACAAATTCAAACAGAAGGCAAAGATTTTCAGAATGTATCAAGAAAAAAGTTCCAAATGTATTTTGTATATGAGACACTCTTTAGATTTCAAGACACAAATAGACAAAAATCAAAATGGTAGAAAAATATGTATTATGCAAATAGCAGACACTGGAAAGCTGAAGTGGTTACATTGATATTAGGCAAAACTGACTTTCAAATAACAACAAAAAATGTTACTAGAAATAAAGAATGACATTTTATAATAAAAATTTTAGCCCATCAAGAATATGTGACAATTACAAAGTTATATGCACTTCATAACAGACAACCAAAATACATAAAGCAAAAGCACAAAAATGAAGGTAGGGAAAGACAATTTAATAAGAATATTTGAAGACTTCAATATCCTACTTTTAATTGCAGATAAAACATCTAGACATAAAGTCACCGAGGAAACAGGAGACTTGAAAAATGCTACAAAACAAGTAGACCTAACAAATAACTCTGGAACAACCCATCCAACAATAGCAAAATATGCATTCTTCTTGTGTGCACATGGAACATTCTCCAGGAGAAACCATATAATAAGTCATTTAAAAACTTCAATAAATGTAAAAGAATAAAATAATACATAGTATTTTCTTTGATCAAAATAGAATGGGATTAATTTTTTAAATGGAAAAACTTGGGTAAATTTAACTATGTAGAAATTAAACAATGTGCTCATAAACAACAAGTGAGTTAAAGAATAAATGAAAATTAAAATCAGAAAATACTTTGAGATGTATGAAAATGAAGGTACCACCTATTAAAACTTATGGGACATAGCAAAGCAGGGCTTATAGGGGAATTTATGGCTTCAGAAGCCTATACTAAGAAAAAAGAAAAATCTCAAGTCAGTAATTTAAACTTTTACTTTTAGACATTTGTAAAAGAAGAGCAAACTAAAGCTAAAGCAACCAAAAATAATAAAGAACAGTTATTAAAATTGAAATAAAATAGAGAATAGAAAACATTAGAGAAAATCAATTAAATCAAAATCTAGTTGTTTAAGATCAACAAAGCTGAGGGGGCATCCAAGATGGCCAAATAGGAACAGCTCTGGAGTGCAGTTCCCAGGGATAGCAGGACAGAGGGTGAGAGCTCACTGCATATTCAAACAAGTTTTCACTGCCCCAGACCAGGAGATTCCCAGTACAAAAAGCACCACGAGTATGGTGGTTTCAGCTGGTGCTGCATTGGCGCACGGAAACTCACACAAGTCTGGGCTGCTGTTTCGGCTGGTGCACAGAATGCCTGGGAGACAGAGCTGCCCATTCAACTGAAAGGGAGGGGGCTAAGACAGGGAGACAGGCGATATGGCTCACAAAACAAGCAATCTGATACACTCTGGATTGAGAGTTTCACAGCAAACACAGCTGAACCCAGCACTGTCCAGCTCAGTGGTGGGATGGGCGTCCCCCACTACTGAGACAGTCTGCCACTATGGAGGCAGTTCACAAAGAAGCAGGGCAGAACCTGCAGTAGCTAAGTAAGGCCTCTGCTGGCAGACTGTGATTAGACTACTCCCTGTGGGGCAGAGCATCTATAAAAAAACGCAGTAGCACAACAGGGACTTATAAATAAAGCCAGCCTTCCTAGGACAGAGCACCTGGGAAAAAAGGTGGTTTGGAGTTCAGCTGCAGCAGACTTAAAGGTAACTGCCCAACAGCTCTGTAAGGAACAGCAGAGCTCCCAGCACAGCACTTGAGCTCCTATAAGGGGACAGATTGTCTCCTCAAGCAGCTCCCTGACACCCTTATACCCAAATAGACACCTCATAAAGGGGAGCTCAGGACAACATATGGCAGGTACCCTTCTGGGATGAGGATAGCAGAGGAAGAAACCTGTGGCAACCCTTACTGTTCTGCAGCCCCTGCAGGTGATCCCCAGGCTAACAGGGTCTGTAGTGGACCTTCAGCAGTCCTGCAGCAGAGAAGCCTGACTGTTAGATGGAAAACTAAGAAGCAGAAAGAAATAGCTTCAATATCAATAAAAAGAACATCCACTCAGAGACCCCATCTGAAAATCAACAACTACAAAGACCACAGGTAGACAAAACCACTAAGATGGAAAGAAATCAGCACAAAATGGAGGAAAACACTAAAAACCAGAACCCCTATCCTCCTTCAAGGGATCAGAAATCCTCACCAGCTAGAGATCAAAGATGGATGGAGAATGAATCAGATGAATTGACAGAAACAAGCTTCAGAAGGTAAGTGATAACAAACTTCTCAGAGCTAAAAGAACGTGCTCTAACCCAATGCAAAGAAACCAAGAACCTAGAAAAAAGGTTGGATGAGATGCTAACTAGAATAAACAGCTTAGAGAAGAATATAAATGACTTGACAGAGCTGAGAAACACAGGATGAGAACTTCACCAAGCATACACAAGTTTCAATAGCCACATCAACCAAGCAGAAGAAAAGATATCAGAGATTGAAGACCAACTCAATGAAATAAAATAAGAAGATGGAGAGAATGAATCCAAGCTGGAAAACATGCTTCAGGTTATTATCCAGGAGAACTTCCCCAACCTAACAAGACAGACCAACATTCAAGTCCAGGAAATTCAGAGAACACCACAAAGATATTCCTCAAGAAGAGCAACCCCAAGGCACATAATTGTCAGATTCACCAGGGTTGGAATGAAGAAAAAGATACTAAGGGCATCAAGAGGGAAAGGGCGGGTTACCCACAAAGGGAAACCCATCAGACTCACAGTGGATTTCTCAGCAGAAACTCTGCAAGCCAGAGGAGACTGTGGGTCAATATTGAACATCCTTAAAGAAAAGAACTTTCAATGCAGAATTTCATATCCAGCCAAACTAAGCTTCATAAGTGAAGGAGAAAGAAAATCCTTTACAGACAAACAATTGCTGAGAGATTTTGTCACCACCAGACCTGCCTTACAAGAGCTCCTGAAAGAAGCACTAAACAAGGAAAGGAACAACCAGTACCAGCCACTCCAAAAACATACCAAATGGTGAAGACCATTGACATAATGAAGAAAATGTGTCAACTAACAGGCAAAACAACCAGCTAGCATCAATACAGCTGGATCAAATTCACACATAACAATATTAGCCTTAAATTTAAATGGACTCAATGTGCCAATCAAAAGGCACGGACTGGCAAATTGGATAAAAAAGTCAAAACCCATTGGTGTGCTCTATTCAAGAAACCCATCTCACATGGAAGGATACACATAGGCACAAAATCAAGGGCTGTAGAAAAATTTATCAAACAAATGGAGAGCAAAAAAAAAAGTAGGAGTTGCAATCCTAGTCTCTGATAAAATGGACTTTAAACCAACAAAGATCAAAAGAGACAAAGAAGGGTATTACATAATGGTAAAAAGATCAATGCATCAAGAAGAGCTAATGATCCTAAATATATTGACATCCAATACAGGAGCACCCCGGTTCATAAAGCAAGTTCTTAATGACCTACAAAGAGACTTAGAATCCCACACAATAATAGTGGGAGACTTTAACACTCCACTGTCAATATTAGACAGATCAATGAGACAAAAAATTAACAAGGATATCCAGGACTTGAATTCAGAACTGGACCACATGAACCTAATAGACATCTACAGAAATCTTCACCCCAATTCCACAGAATATACATTCTTCTCAGCACCGCATGGCACCTACTCTAAAACTGACGACATAATTGGAAGTAAATCACTCCTCAGCAAATGCAACAGAATGGAAATTATAACAAACAGTCTCCCAGACCACAGTGCAATCAAATTAGAACTCAGAATTAAGAAACTACCTCAGAACCACACAACTTCATGGAAACTGAACAAAGGGCTCCTGAATGTCAACTGGATAAACAATGAAATGAAGGTAGACATAAAGAAGTTCTTCGAAACCAATGAGAATGAAGACACAATGTACCAGAATCTCTGGAACATATTTAAAGCACTGTCCAGAGGAAACTTTATAGCAATATATGCCCACCAGAGAAGCGAGGGAAGATGTAAAATTGACACGCTAACATCAAAATTGAAAGAGCTAGAGGAGCAAAACCAAAAAAACTAAAAAGCTAGCAGAAGACAAGAAATAACTAAGAACAAAGCAGAACTGAAGGACATAGAGACATAAAAAACCCTTCAAAGAATCAATAAATCCAGGAGCTGGTTTTTTGAAAAGATTAAAAAAATAGACCGCTAGCCAGATTAATAAGAAGGAAAAGGGAGATGAATCAAATGGTTGCAATAAAAAACAATAAAGGGGATATCACCATCGACTCCACAGAAATACAAATTACAATCAGACACTACTACAAACAACTCTATGCACATAAACCAGTAAACTTGGAAGAAATGGATAAATTCCTGGACACTAGCACCCTCCCAAGCTTAAACCAGGAAGAATTTGAAACTTTGAACAGATCAATAACAAGGTCTGAATTTGAGGCAGCAATTAATAGCCTACCAACCAAAAAAAGTCCAAGTCCAGATGGGTTAACAGGTGAATTCTACCAGTTATACAAAGAGGAGCTGGTACCATTCCTTCTGAAACTATTCCAAACAATCCACAAAGAAGGAATCCTTCCCAAGTCATTTTATGAGACCAATATCATCCTCATACCATAACCCAGCAGAGACTCAACAGAAAGAAAACTTCAAATCAACATCCATGATGAACATAGATGGAAAAATCTTCAATAAAATACTGGCAAACCAATTGCAACAGTGCATCAAAAAACTTACCATTATTATCCAGTAGGCTTCATTCCCAGGATGCAAAGCTGGTTCAACATATGCAAGTTTATAAATGTATTCCACCACATAAACAGAACCAAAACCAAAAACCACATGATTATCTCAACAGATAAAGAGAAAGCCTTTGATTAAATTCTACAGTTCTTTAAGCTAAAAACTCTCAATAAAGTAGGTATTGACGAAATGTATATCAAAATAATAAAAGCTATATATGACAAACCCACAACCAATATCATACAGAATGGGCAAAAGCTGGAAGCATTCTTTTTGAAGTCTGGCACTAGACGCGGATGTCTTCTCTCACCCCTCCTATTAAATATAGTATTGGAAGTCTCGCCAGAGCAATCAGGCAAGAAAAAGAAATAAAGGGTATTCAATTAGAAAAAGAGGAAGTCAAACTGTCTCTATTGGCAGATGACATGATTATATATTTAGAAGACCTCATCATCTCAGCCCAAAACCTCCTTAAGCTGATAATCAACTTCAGGAAAGTCACAGGATACAAAATCAATGTGCAGAAATCACAAGCATTCCTATACACCGATAACAGACAGAGAGCCTCTTCACAGACCTGGAAAAAAAAAACTTAAACTTCATATGGAAACAAAAGAGAGCCTGCATAACCAAGACAATCCTAAGCAAAAAGAACAAAGCTGGAGGCATCATATAAACAGAATCAAAGACAGAAACCACATGATTATCTCAATAGATACAGAAAAGGCCTTTGACAAAATTCAACAGCCCTTTATGCTAACAACTCTCAATAAGCTAGATATTGATTGGACATACCTCAAAATAATACAAGCTGTTTATGACAAGCCCAGAATGGGCAAAAGCTTGCAGCATTCCCTTTGAAAACTGGCTCTAAACAAGTATGCTCTCTCTCACTACTCCTATTCAACAAACTGTTGGAAGTTCTAGCCAGAGCAATCAGGCAATAAAAAGAAATAAAAGATATTCAATTAGGGAAAGAGAAAATCAAATTGTCTCTATTTGCAGACAGCATGATTGTACATTTAGAAGACCCCATTGTCTCAGCCAAAAATCTTCTTAAACTGGTAAGCAAGTTCAGCAAAGTCTCAAGATACAAACTCAAAGTGCAAAAATCACAAGCATTCCTATACACCAATAACAGACAGAGAGCAAAATCATGAGCGAAATCCCATTAATAATTGCTACAAAAAGAATAAAATACCTAGGAATACAACTAACAAGGGTTGTGAAGGACCCCTTCAAGGAGAACTACAAAACACTCCTCAAGGAAATAAGAGAGGACACAAACAGCTGGAAAAATATTCCATGCCCATGGTTAGGAAGAATCAGTATCATGAAAATGGCCATACTACCAAAAGTAATGTATAGATTCAATGCTATCCCCATCAAACTACAACTGACATTCTTCACAGAATTGGAAATAAAAAACCATAAACTTCATATGAAACCAAAAGTGAAGCCCACATAGCCACAACAATCCTAAGCAAAAAGAACAAAGCTGAATGCATTATGCTACCTGACTTCAAACTATACTACAAGGCTACAGTAATCAAAACAGCATGGTATTTGTACCAAAACAGAGATATAGACCAATGGAATAGAGCAGAGCTCTCAGATGTAATGTCACACATCTACAACCGTCAGATCTTTGACAAACCTGATAAAGCAAGCAATGGGAAAAGGATTTCCTGTTTAATAAATGTTTTGGAGAAACTGGCTAGCAGTGTGCAGAAAGCAGAAACTGGACCCCTTCCTGACACCTTACACTAAAATTAACTCCTGATGGATTAAAGACTTAAACATAAGACCTAACACCACAAAAACCCTAGAAGAAAAGCTAGGCAAAACCATTCAGGACATAGACATAGACAAGGACTTCATTACTAAAACACCAAAAGCATTGGCAACAAAAAGTCAAAATAGACAAATTAAATTCCAGAGCTTCCTTGCAGCAAAAGAAGCAATCATTAGAGTGAATCAGCAACCAACAGAATGGGAAAAAAGTTTTTGCAATCTACCCATCTGACAAAGGGTTAAGATCCAGAATCTACAAAGAACTTAAGACAAATTTCTAAGAAAAAAACAAACTACCCAATCAAAAAGGGGCAAAGGATATGAACAGGAACTCCTCAAAATAAGACATTTATGCAGGCAACAAACATATGAAAAAAAGTTCATCATTGGTCATTAGAGAAACACAAATCAAAAACCACATTGAAATACCATCTCACGCCAGTTAGAATGGTGATCATTAAAAATCTGGAGACAACAGATGCTGGAGAGAACGTGGAAAAATAGGAATGCTTTTGCACAGTTGGTAGAAGTATAAATTAGTTTAACCATTGTGGAAGATGGTGTGGTGATTCCACAAGAATCTAGAAATAGAAATACCATTGATCCAGCAATCCCATTACTGGGTATACACCCAAAGGATTATAAATCATTCTATTATAAAAACACATGCACAACTATGTTCACTGCAGCACCTTTTACAATAGCAAAGACCTGGATCCAACCCAAATGCCCATCAATGATAGACTGGACAGGGAAAATATGTGGCACATATACACCATGGAATACTATGCAGCCATAAAAAAGGATGAGTTTATGTCCTTTGCAGGGACATTGATGAAGCTGCAAACCATAATTCTCAGCAAACTGACACAAGAACAGTAAACCAAACACCACATGTTGTCACTCATAAGTGCCTGTCAAACAATGAGAACACATGGACACAGGGAGGGGAACATCACACTCCCAGGCCTGTTGGGGGGTGGGGAGGGCTATGGGAGGGAAAGCAGAGGGTGGGGTCATTCTGGAGGGATAGCATTAGGAGAAATACCAAATGTAGGTGACAGGGTGATGGATGCAGCAAACCACCATGGCACGTATATACCCATGTAACAACTCTGCACAAACTGCACATGTACCCCATAACTTAAAATATTTTTTTAAAAAGTTACAAATGAATTTTTGACTGCACAGGAAGTCACTGTCCCTAACTCCAATGTTGTTTAAAAGTCAAGCATAAAAACCAATTTAACATCAATTACCTACATAACTAGAGGTAAATTTTCTAAAAATAGAACTGAATCTGCTTTGGGAGATTAGAAAAAAGTTTCAAGAGCTGATGAGTGTTAAAATAATACTCATGGGTGAAAAATGCGTTAGAAGTGTATGGTTTGTGAGTGTTCAAAGGGCCATAGAGCAAATCTGAAGACAATAACAAATGAAGCAAAAAACAAAAATTGAAAAAATTAGAGCAATTTACTTACAGTCTGCCAGGGAGTTGGTCTAAGGCAGTGGTTTTTACTCTGGCTGCCCACTGGAATTACCAGGGTAGCTTTTAAGCCATAATCTCTGGAGGTGGGTCCTGAGTCTTGGCATTTTTAAAGTTTCCTGTGTGAGTCTAGTGGACTGCCAGAGTAGAAATACTGGAGTAGGCCAAGAGAAACTGGATATGATCAACAGAGAAGGGACCAACAGAGGAATGCTCACCTGAGGTTTGGTCCAGTTAGGTCCTTAACACCTGGGTGCAAAAGGTGGGGTTATAATTAAGCCTAATATGTCAAATCTAAAAGGATCTTTAGTGATTCTCAATTTTAATTCCTGCTTCCCACCCCCACCACTTTACCCCGTGTGGGTGGGACTCTGATGTCTAGAGAAGGGAAAAGATCAAAATGAGTCATTGGCACAGCCCAGTTCTTTTGACTTCAAACTAGTGCCCTTTACCATGCCTCACTGCCTTCCTGCTTAACAGTCTGAAAATAGGTTTAGGAGGCAGGCAGTTTTTAAATGACCTATTAATGCATTCAGGCCTTCTCCCAACTCTTTTTCCAAACCTGCCTGAGGGCTTCAAATCTTTATCTTATATAGTGCTCTTTCGAAGCTACATTACATAATCAGTTCAGCAATAAACCTTTCAAGTTATATAACTTTTAGTTAAAGCAAATCTTTTGGCCTTGCTTTCCTGCCAAGACTCATGACTCCTGCCTGTCTCATCCAATGAGCATAATAATAAATCTCCTTTGCTGAATGCCAACAGCAGGCTGGACACTGTCAGGCACTTAGGACTTGGAAGCTAGCGAAGGAGGTGTAGCTTGAGTCCAGCACCATCTTTTTTTATCCTGAGTTTTCATCCTTATGAAAACCATAAACGGTTTCCACTCACACCTAACAATCCACACAAAGTCTACAATTTCTGTGTTTGTAGGAAGTTCATTCAAATTATTTTATCAGCAGCTGAGGTTCTCTCCTTGCTTTTCCAAACTTCTTTTCTACTTTACTAATACGTAGCAATTTGTGCTATGTTATACATATGTTACTGCCTACTATCAGTTTAATTTAGTTCCTTGGTGAGCTGGCCAAAGTTCTCCTGTTCGTGTGACATGCGCCCTCATTACCCATGTCTCTCTCTGCCCTTTCCCAGGTTCAATTGCTTCTTCCCAGGTCAAAATTGCCTCCACCAGTCAGTACACAATTTTCTCTCCTATCCTTGAGGAGAGATGAACCTGATACACAAAGAGTAGTGTATTTTCTTGTCTTGACCTCACTTTTTTCTCTCTTAGAATCAGAATCCATATTTCAGAGAGCAGGCAAAGCTTTCTAGCCAGCCCTTGGTTATCCCTCACCCAGCAGTAGTGCTCCAGGGTAGAATGAGCAAGAAATGGATGAAACTTTGGACTTTACTCCCTCACTACTTTAATTCTGGTCATTTCAGACAGTATCCACCAATATTTCCCCTAGTTCTATCCTGATTGCTTTGTTGGGCGTCCAGGTGCCCAGTGATGCTTCAGAAAAATCAGCCTTGACAGTTGAGAATGTCCTCAGCCCACAGCATACAAGCACGCTTCAGATATGAGTCATAAATGATTGACTGCTGCAAAGTCTTCTTTCTGGGACACCCAGGGGAGAGAAAAGGAAGTACAGGACATGGACGTGAAGCCTCACTGGGAGAAGACCAGGGCAGTTTACATGCTAAAACAGGATGCAAGGGATTCCTATTGCCCACTGCTGTAACTCTCCTACCTCACCATTTTGTCCAACGATTTAGGCCTGAGAAGAGAGCAACATATTAAAATTATTTGGCAGTGGACCGTGATCTGTAAGAATTCCCCAAATATACATTCCCCCAAACACAGCTTCTGCCACCACTTTGCTACTGCAGTAGCCAAAGTCTTTAGCCTAGAAAACAGTATCCCCACAAACCACTACATACACACCCCTCTTACCTCTGCATAGCTATCACTGTGTGGTGGCTAGGATGGCTGAAGCTTATATTCCAAGTTGAAAATGTATTTGATTGGATGGAAACCTCCATGGTGGACTGAGGACCTTGGATGAAGAAGGGAAGGCCACCAGGCCAGAGATGGCAGCCTTGTGCAGTTCAACCCTAAGCATGCCAAGCAGCTACCCAAGATGGGCCTCTCCCTGCAGGCACCATGAGCACCAAGAGGATAGCTCTCTTTACAGAGCCATATCCTCTATGATCTGGGGCATAATTTGTTGGTTCCTGCCCCTATTCATCCCAAGACTGCTGGGGAAGGCTGTGAGGTTGATGCTAAATGACAGTTTAGTTAGGGTCATATAAAGAGAATCTTCATTAGTCCTGGCCTGACTGAACCTTATACTGACTGATTTACTGTGTGATTGTGAACAAATTATTTTCCTTCTCTGGGTCTCAATTTCCTGTAAAGCAAAGGAGTTGAAGTAAATCAAAACCACTGATTTAGGATTGTTTTAGGCAACAATTCCTTTATAACATACAACACCAAAATAAAGAAGCCAGAGTTGCTTTTGTGGGTTGAAGGGGTGTCAGGAGTAGTAGCAGTTAATGGGAGCAAATTCTATCCTGGAGCCTTACCTAATTAGTATACTCACCTTCACAACCATCCCCAGGGTATCCCTAAAGCACCTTGGGGGAACATAATTTTAAAGCTTCTGTTCTAAATATCCCTGAAGTTCCTATCCTAATAGAATTTTATTATAGTAAACAGGGATAGGGAAAATGGAAAGAGGAAGAAGAGCATGCCCCGGGTGAAGGATGGCTAAGATCGCCCTCCTCAGCCTTTCACACACAATCATCATCGTCATCGTCATCATCCAAGGACATTGGTGTATTGCTAGGAGGTAAGTGAAGTCAAGAAAGTGGTCTTCCTTCCTCAATCCCTACCTTTAAGGATAAGGATGAAAGGAAGGAGTTGGGGGCCATGAGCTGTAAGTGGAAATGGTGTAGCTGGCAGCAAGAACCAAAGATTCTCAAGTCCTCATCTGAGTTCAGCCCTGACTTGCTGTGCAACCTTTGTGAAGTAAATATCTCTCCTTCTCTGGATCTGTTTCTGCCTTTCTGACACTAGAATGGCAAAACCAGTTAACTTCGTGGGCAGGCTCAGGCAACTCGGATGAAAATGCTGACAGTTGTAGCAGAAAGGCTTTCCTTTGTCTTTGTTCCCTGACCCATGTTTGAACCCCTTAGCATCTTGCCTCCCTCAAACAGCCCTGTGAAGTTTCATCAATATTTTTTTTCTTGGCCCTTTCCAGAGCTCATGGACAAAATATATGAATAGGCTGTAGACTCTGTTCATTAGAGACATGAAGTAGAAAGCAAGCTGAAATAATGTAAAAGACACACTTCCACAATGGGTGAGGCAAAACCCTCATTATAAATGTGCTTGTGACTTAGAAAGGCAATCAGCTAAATGTCTTGAGTATTACTAAAGGGCCAATGTGAGAAGGTCCCCAGGATAACAAGGGTAGGGCATTTTAAGGCACCTTGGCCAACACAGGAAAAAGCAAACCAGGTTCCTCTTCCTCCTAACTTAGATCTAGAACTCAGAGGGGCAATCGCAAATATGCTTCCCACAGATTTCCCTTATACTTTGGTCCCACAAGGAAACAACACATGCAAATTAGGAGAATTCAAGAAGAGTTTATAAAAAGACAATTTACAAAGTTGTGAGTGGCATATAAAAGAACCAGGAGGCATGGTAAAATACTCAAAGTGGGCTTTGTCACCACTTTTAAGCCTGGCAGGCTAGGAAGAGGCAGTTACTGAAATTTGGAAAGCAAGATTCCTGTGGAGCAGTCTGCATTGAGAGACACTGTAATCCGTGGTTGAGAGAAGAAGCCAGCTCAAGGTGACACCACAGGGAGGGAGCTGGGAGAGCAAAGGCCCTGATTTTACTCTTCTCCCATCCTTCTATTTCCTGCCAGGGCTTTCCATGAGCAAACCAAACTGAAACCTAGGGGGCATTGGAACCTGTTAAAGTACAAGTTGGCCTCCTGAGTCAGAGAGCAGGTTGGAGGAGGGTGAAGAGTAGATCTGTAGAAGTAAAAAGAAGCTAGCCAGCCCAGTTTGGCTAATTAATGCAGCTCCTCACACCACCCTTTCTCTATGAAAAAATATATTCTGGTTCTCTCATCTCTATTCTGATATTTTACATCCAAATCTCTAATTCCAGAGACTTTCAGATCTAGCAGTCAACCTAAAATCTTTGGCTCTCAGAAGCTTCTAAGATCAGAAATTTCCAGGCAACTTTGACTCTAGAATTCAACTGCTCTAGAATCAAAGAGATATCTTTGTCCTGAGAACCCAATTCACTCTGAAATACTCTTTCCTTATCAATTTATCTGGAGTATAGACAGCATAGACGGGTTGCTTCAGCTTCCAAGAAGGTATTGAGTCTCCTGCTTCTATGTACATCATGCAGGCAAGCCGTTGTCACTCTATAAGCAATAATAAAATATAAGTGTCATAGAAGTTGGCATTTCTTACTGACCAGAGAGGCGAGGCAGAGTGGGAGGCAGAGGAGAATTAGAGAAGCAGAGGGAAGTGCTGATCTGGCTAAAAGGAATGACCTCTACTCAAGTGCCAGATGAGATAGGAAAGAGGCCAGAAACACCAGCTGAATCCTGACCTTGACCTCTAATATGGCTAACCAGAGGAAAAAGTTTACATTCTCAATTCCTCATGCAGAGTATTTTCACCAAAATGTCTCCACTCTACCCATGACAGGTAGGTGCCCCAGGGGCAATAGCACTGAATTTGGCATTAAAATATTCTGAGTTCCAGTCTCTGCTTAGTACTTGTTCTGTGAACTCGGGCCAGTCTTTATACTCTGCCCTTTAATTCACCTATGTAAGAGAAATAATTGCCTTATTCCTACCTCCATTTTCAAGGTGGCTTCTGGGGTCCCAGTGAGATCATTGATGAAAAACCAGCAGCTTACACGCAGTACAATTTTGGTCTGAAGGTCCTCCATATTGAATGAGTGATATATGCATGAGTGACTGATATAATATGTATGGGTGAGAGACTTTCAGCATGTCACTGTGTGTAAAGAAAACTATAACACTGGCAGTTTCACAAGGTTCAGCCTACTATGTAAGTGTCTAAGAGTGCATGTGTATTTGAGAATATATGAGTGAGCTGTGTGTGAACAACCCAAAGTACACCTTATGAGTGAATTAATTATGTTCAGGCATGTGTGTATTTTTGTGTGAACTGTATGTCCAATCAAATGCATGTTTTCCGTAGAATATGTGATATGAATCTATATGAGCATGTATGTGAATATAAGCGTTTAGAAGAAAGAATGAGATTCAGTGTGATAGTGCATGTGAATGCATATAAATTCAACTATGTGTGTGCATCTGTGTGTGTGTGTGTATGTGTGTGAAAGAGAGAGAGAGAGAGAGAGAGCAAGATGAGCAAGAGAAAGAGAGAGATTGAACACACAGAACATACCAAGCTTTTGGACTCCATGCTAGTGAAAAATAAATGCCCTCCCCTCAACTCATAACTTTCCCAAAAAACAAGCTTTCCAAGCTGAAATTTTCCACTCAGGCTGTCCACCCCAAATGGGGGGCTTTTTATTTACTTATTTTCTTTTTTTACTTGGAGCATTTTGCCTAGCCATTTTGGGCTGAGAAGAGGAGTAAGTGCCTAATTCTACTTAGAGAATAATTGGGAACATTTTGCTACACACAGAAAACTGGAAAATGACTGGTGTGCAGGGTTGTAGTCAGTAAGACAAAGGGCCCCTCAGCTACTTTATTTGTTCTCTTTAAAAGTAGCCCTAAGTGACTGAAATATCACTCACCACCACAAGTGGTATGAAATTTCACCACCAGCTGGAGTTACGTAATGGTCTCCATGGCAACCAAAGCCCATAAACATGTAGTATCACTGTTGGCTGGTTACATAGCAGTGGTTTTAGTGCCCCCATTACCCCTCCTCTTCAGTACTTTCTAGATTATTTTCTCTTTTTGTCCCCCACCCCTATTTTTCTTTCCTGTTCAAATCAGGAAAATTAATTGTTGAGTAAAATAATTGGAAACCTAAGCTCTTCAAGCAACTGGTGCATGTGAGGCAAGTCTGCTGAGAAGCAGTGTAGATGCTTAAGTTGCCTACATGCTAGCTTACAGAAGGAAAATTATTGCTTCTCACAATTGTACCACAACCTATAGAAACATATACCCTATAGTCGCTACTGTTGAAAAAAAATCAGATAAGCTAAAGAGAAAGCAGTCAGAAGGTCCAAGAAACACACTGCAAATTCAGTCTTCTATGACCTTATTTCTTTTTTTTGGTTTACTTTAAGTTCTGAAAGAAGTATAAATTATTCTATTATAAAGACACGTGTACATATATGTTTATTGTGGCACTGTTCACAATATGAGCTTATTTCTTTAAGCATCTTTTAGGCAGTCTAGGGCAGCAGCATCATGGTGGAGATAATGGTAGCAAATGTTTCTGAGTTGAGAAAATTAGGTGTGGGAAAATGGGCATGAAATCTTTCTTTGGCAGGATCTCTACTTTTTCCAGAACTTGGGACTGGACTGTGTGCCCACCAAAAAGGTAGGATTTGAGATCAAAAGTGCAGCACCAGTCATCAGGCTGCATGGATTTTAAGCCCTTAATCAATCATTATTAACAGAATCACAGGATTTCATACCTGAACAGGCAGGTTTCAATACCCTCATCAAAAACTTGATGGGGGAGATCACTCTTAGAACTTAAGAATGATGGAGATCAATGATAGACTGGACAGGGAAAATGTGGCACATATACACCATGGAATACTATGCAGCCGTAAGAAACGATGAGCTCGTGTCCTTTGTAGGGACATGGATGAATCTGGAGATCATCATTCTCAGCAAACTGACACAAGAACAGAAAATGAAATACTGCATGTTCTCACTCATAGGTGGGTGTTGAACAGTGAGAACACATGGACACAGGGAGGGGAGCACTACACACTGGGGTCCATTGGGGGGAATAGGGGAGGGACAGCGGGGGGTGGGGAGTTGGGGAGAGATAGCATGGGGAGAAATGCCAGATATAGGTGAAGGGAAAGAAGGCAGCAAATCACACTGCCACGTGTGTACCTATGCAACAATCTTGCATGTTATTCACATGTACCCCAAAACCTAAAATGCAATAAAAAAGCAAAAAAAAAGAATGATGGGGAGATCCTTGCCTATGAACATTGCCCATTTCATCCATGAACTGCTCTGAGACAAAATTATTCTTTGTATTGAGTGAAACTTTGACTCCCTGTGGAGTCAATCGGCCGGTATTTGCTCTGTCTCCCGGGGTTCCCCAGCCCCCAGCTGTTCTCTTTACCTGATGAGAAGTACTTCAGAAACCTGGTAGATGCCCTATCCCCATTAGTTTTCACTACTTCCAGCCAAACAGCCTCATTTCCTTCAATTGTTCTTCCCGGGTCTTTGGGATTTCACTCTTCAGCATGCTTATTTCCCTTTAGATGAGTTTCTAATTTTCTCTGTCTCCATTAAAGTGTAGAACTCAGAGCCTGACACAATCTTCTAGGTGATGTCTGACAATTAACCATGTCATAAATTCTAGGAATATCACTGCAGTCAAGAATGGAAAGAGGAATGAATATAAAAGGAAAAAAATGGCTCTTCTGTATTTCTTTTCCAAGCTGAGTCTCCCTAATCCTGAAAACTGAGCATTAAATGCTTTGAACCACCATTCTAAGTCTAACCTGCAGCCCTCTGCTTCAGAGCAACTGCTTTTTCACGATTATATGCCTGCCAGTGTCCGACCCCTAGCATAATTGGCACCTGGGTATTGGATGTACATAGGTAGTCTCCATGGCAACTCCTAAGAAATATTGTTCTGAATGAAAGCAGGTCTTTTGTCCTCCTATGGCCCTAATGTATTCTGCTAACAGCCAGAGCTTCCCCCTTGCCCTGGGCAGATCCAAAAATTCCTATCTCAGTTCCTCTGCAGCTGGTGCTCTGAGTTTACATAGAAGCTGTCTTTCTGTCAGGAACAATGTCAGAGTCAGTGTATCGTGTCAGGGTGCCAGCTAAAGTGAAAGAGGGGAAAAGAGGGTAAACTTTGAGTCTTACCTATTCTTTCCTAACAGTAATGTTTCCAGAATCTCCATATAAGGGGGCTTAGGGAAGGCAAGAAGAAGTGGAGCTAAGAGGTTTATCTTTAAGCTGCATTTACCTGGACAAGTACATTGATTTTATGTACAATTTACATGTATTTGGGGTGCCTTTGGAAGACTGATGGAGATTATGAAGGGGGATTAAAGGCCTCCTCAAACCTATCACTCCTTTGGCTCAGATTTCTCTCTCTTTAGAGCTCTGGATCTATGCATGTATACATTGGTGCTGGTGAGGAAATAAAGAGATGGAATGGGCCTCAGTGGAGTCTTAGTTACCACAACTGCACAATGGAAATAATTCTCCCTATCTATCCCAAGCCTAGCAAAAAGATGAAAATAGATAAAGTATGGAAAAGTCTTCAGCCAAGTATAAAATTTTACATAAATATAAATAATCCACATAATGATGGCCATCATCACCAATCCAAATTCACAGTATGGATAGTCAGGTAAAAGGGAGCTTAAGGAGCCTTTCAGGAACTCTTAAAAGAGCCCTATCTTCAGGAACACAGAACACTGAGTTGAGAAAAGAAGACAATGGCAGTTTTATCAGCTGTGCTCAGTTGTCAAAGTTTCATGGTGCAAGAGATAATGTGAGGAAGCTTAGAGTTCAGCTGGTATCACCAAGACTATTCCACTTATGCACAAGCCAGAAAGACTGAACAAAAGCTGAGAATGTTCATGAAAATGTCAGGAGCAAGCAACTCCAGCAGGAATGAACTTAGGCCCATCAAAGGTTTAAACATAGGAAAACTGTCATTCTATGAGTTTAGCACACCTAAACTGTGTGCTAGATATGGTATTAAATTATTTTATATACATGTATCTCACTTAATCCTCACAATCCACTGGCCACTCCATCTATACCCCCTATCTGAGGTAGGTCTTATCATCCTAATTCATAGAGATGAAAATGGAGAAGTAGAAGTGACTTGCTCAAGTTCACATGGTTATCAGTGACAGAGATGGTATTCAGCCCCAAGAAGGTCTGCCTCTAAAGGGGATTGCCTTCTGTTTTTGGTGCACTAAACTTTTCTTTCTGAAGTCTATGAAATAGCCCTAGGCTTCACCCCTCACATCTGAAAGCCATCTTGCTGAGGTATGCTATTAGGCATGGGAATTGATGCTAGGCTGGCAGGAGAGTGAAATCCATCCCCACTGATGTGGCCAACAGCCTCAACACCTAACACCTTGTCATTGACTTATAGTGTGATATTAGGCAAACCCTTTCCCATTCTCTGAACCTCAGTTTTCTCATCTCATCTGTAAAAGCAATTGTGGTGAAGGTTAAATGAGATCATTTATTATCATGCTTGGCATATCATAGGAGTTGAACCGGCGGTAGCTTAGAAGAAGGTTGGGCTGTGGCTTGTAAGGTCCAGAGAGACAACTTCAAGGTAGCAAATTCAGTTTCTTTAACAAGCTTTAGTTGAACCCTTCTTCTCAGTCATACATTTTGTTAACTCTGGGCCAGATGTTGGGAATTCAGCAATGCATAATGTGGGCCTTGCTTTGTACAAACACTTAGGAGATTCTAAGAGAATCAGGATATGCAGAAGACCCGAGAATAGGTCAGGAGAGAAGGCAGCCCCAGCAGCCCTAATCTCATCTTGAAAAGGCAGTGACTGAATCAGGGCCCTGGGGAAGACAGCTAAGGCAGTTTGAGGAAATAACAAAAGTGAGTGTTAGAAGCCAGGGGGTGGTTTAAAGAGCAGCAGAGACAATGGCACTGAGAACTCATTACAATGGTCCACAGACCTTTTATGATTTCCCCATGACTTCTCTGGCCACGTCTCCTACTACTCTTTGCCTTGCTCACTCACTCCAGCCACTCTGGCTTCTTTGCTATTCCTTCAATAATCCAGATACAGTATGACCTTTGCACTTGCCATTTCCTCTTTCTTCATATATTCACATGGCTTGCTCTCACTGACTTCTTGTCTTCCTTGGCCATCCTTTCTAAAATAACATTTACCAACCTGCTCTGCTTTATTTTTCTCCTACTTAGCACTTACCACTCTTTAACATAATAAGTATTTTACTTATTCTCCTTGTTTCTGCCTTCTTCACTAAAATGTAAAGACTAAAGATTATTTCCAAATTTCTCCAATGACATATCCCCAGTGGCTAAGACAGTATCCTGTACACAGTAGGTGCTCAACAAATAGTTTTTGAGTGAATTAGTGAATATAGAATGTTTACTAAATGTGGAATGAATCCATGAATATATCATTTACTACACTACAAGGACTCAGGGTCCCTTTGAAACTGATTAAAGATATGGACTCTCCCTGCAAAATAATGCATGTAACTGTGCATAAGATGTCATGGGATTCTCTTGCCTCTGAATCCCCCAGCCATGAACTCTCAGCTTAAGAATCTCTGACTTTTCACAAGTCTCTAAATTTATGACCAAGAAAACAAGGGCCCAGGAAGGAGCAAGGTGTTAATCTCAGTCTTCCTTAGTGAGAGATTCAGCAGAGAAGAAACAATTTTCTATGGAAGAAAGAAGGCCTTACAAATCCACAGCCTGATTTTATACAGGTTTTTAAACAGCCTGTTTCTGAACAGGCAGTTAACATAAAGAAAGGAAAAAATAAATGTCACTACTTTTAGAAATCCAATATTTTAAAAATCACACCAAATTTACAAAGGATGCCATTTAAATCCTCCTGGCTTGTCTTCTAGTAGGTGACACAATAGGCTGTGGATGACAGAATTATGAAGGGTATCTCTCTCTCTTCTTTGTATCTTTTTGCCTGCCCCCTTCATGTTGCCTATCTTGTTCCCCTCCCCACTCTCCATCAGATGCTGTCCATAGGAAAGTTTCTGATACATGCTGCTTTTTCTTGGGGAGGTAGTGGAGAGTGAAGTATTAGACAAGGGGTTACAAACTCAGATGGATATAGGGACCGGGTAAGTAAGGTCAGTGATGACAGCAGGCTGGATAAAAGAACATATACATATGCGTTGTGTGTTGCAGGAACTATGGTGAGCATGTGACTTACCTAATGCCTACTGAGCTCCAGCCATTGCTACTATGCAGAATGAGAGCTCAAGGTTGCCAGATCTCCCAATTTTTCCAGACAGACTGAAAAATCAGTTACTATCTGAATCTCTCAATTTTAAAATACCTTTAAAACATTCAGTAACCTGGAGAAAACATCCCTGCAGACCAGATATACTTCTTGGGCTTCCATTTGCAATGCTGCTTTAAACAAAAAAAAATTATGTACCAGTGATGGAATTTCAGGTACCAACCTGTCAAAGCAATTTTTGTTCACTTTCCTTCTTCTTCCACAGTCTGACTGAGTCACTATTTATGTAACAAAAGTGGAATAATGTCTCTAGAAAGCAACTGTATAAGTCTCTATATATGTATACCTCCTCGCCTGGTGAAAAATAAGTTATCACTGCCATAGCCTCTGCTATTATTACTGTACCTTTCTTCCTTGCTAGATTATTAGCCCTTTTGAATCCAAAATCTCATTGCACTCCCACATATCTGTAGGGTAGTTATCATGTCTCTATTTTGTGAGGGCAGTGAAGGTAATAGAGGTTAAGTCACCAAAAATCATACAGTAAGTGTTGGAGCAGGGACTGCAACCAAACTCTCCACTGTTCTGATTACTGCCATTTGCTGCCTCTAGGCACACGGTGTACTTATGCTGTGCAAGGCTAAGGTGCTTCAGCTGGGAATACTCAATGTGGTAGACAGCTTCTACAAGGGCTTACATTGATCTCCACCTCCTGGTATGCATAACCCTGTGTAAGTCCCTCTCTTTGGGTATAGACTGAACCTACTGACTTCCTTGTAAAAAGTAAAATATGACAAAAGTGATAGGATGTCACTCTAAGGTTAGGTTACAAAAGACTGTTAACTGCTATCCTGCTCACCCTCTCTTACAACTTCACTTGCTTGCCCTGCTATTTTGTGAGCTGCCCTAGGGAGAGGCCCACATGGCAAGGAACTGATAGAAGCCTCTGTTTAAACAGCTAGTGAGGCAATGAGGCCCTCAATCCAACTGCCCACAAATAACTAAATCATGCCAATGGTCGCTTGAGTAAGCTTAGAAACTGATTATACCCCAGTCAGGCTTTGTGATGACTGCAATCCCAGGTGACACCTTGATTGTAGTCTATGAAAGATATTGACCCTGAGGCACTAAACTAAGTCATGCCTGGTTTCCTGACCCACAGATATTGTGAAAAATAAATGTGCATTGTTTTTAAGGTGCTAAGTTTTGAATAATTTGTTGTATAGCAAGAGATAACTAATGAAACCAGAAACATAAAATGGCTTACACAATACTGGCTTGGCTGCCTCAATCGCCACACCTCTGTCCCTGGTCTTCACTCCCAGAGCCTTTCTGCCACCCACCATGTTGGATACAATAACCTATTTGGGGCAAGAAGGAGTTGAAGCTTATGGTAGGTAGAGAAGGTGTTTTTAACTAAAACAAAAAATGTCTTATTCACAGTCTGATTTTTTTTCATACCCTGGGATTCTATGACCATGCCAATTTGCAAAGCTGCATAAAATTATATTTGAAAAAAAAATATGATTGAGCAATAAGAATTCCCACCTGGAAGTCAGGAGATCTGGATTACGTCAGTCAGTCAATCCACAATAATTTTCAACTGCTATATTTCGGCTTAGATTTATGTTCCATAATGAGGAGACTACTGCAAACAAACAAGATCCAGTGCTCGACTTCAGAAGACTTCCATTATGCTAGTTATACCCCTGTATTGGCCACTTGCAGAGGGCTCATGGGCAATTCCCTCCTATGACCTGTTTCTTTATCTCAATGAGTGGCAGCTGGTAGACATAAGAAGTCTGTTTCAGCTCTACAATACTGCACCCTTGTAAAAAGACAAGCCTTGTGTTTGAGTGACCAAGGGGGCTGCTTCCTGGCTGGTTGGTTACTCAAGGTCACCAAGGTTAAATGATGAGCCCAGGGTTCAAGTGGGCAAATGATGACGGGGTCCTCACTTGCCTCTCAAATTAACATTTATAGCACAAAGAAAGAAAATGTGTTGAACAATGCTTGCTTAATCACACTCTGTTCCCCAAATAGTAAACAAACAGAATGAAGAGAAATAAATTCTTAATACTGTTAATAACCCAATCACATTTAAGTAACAGACAATAATTATCTTATTAATATAAACCAACAACGGCAAAGTGAACTTTCCTGAAGCTCTACCTTTGTTGAGGCATCTAGGGGCTCTGAAAGTAAAAGATCATTTGCTCCAGTTGAGTTCTCTCCAGGCTGAGAGAATACTGTTCCCTAAAGATGATAAGTTAGGTTGGGCTGGGAGTAGGGTTGAGAGAAGAAAACCAAAGCTGTTGCTTGAGGAAATGTCTCTGAAGTGGAGAAAGAAATTCTGGGCTTTTGAAGCACAAGAAATGAGCGAAATAAAGATAAATTTCATTGTATAGTTAGGGAGACGCATATGGAATAATGACTAACCCAAGATCACTAAATTCTTTTTAGTGACAATGCTGAGATTATCATATAAGTTTTTTATGATACCACCCTGCACACAACCAATTTCACCTGACTAGATGATATCTAGCCATTAGGAGCATAAACTTTTGAGGCAAATGACCTGAGTTCAAATTTATTCTTTGCCATTTAATAGCTGTGTGATTCTAAGTTACAATACCTCTCTGCATCTCCATTCTTTCATCTGTAAAATGGATATAATACTACTGTATCTTTGTTGCTTTGAAATCTATTTTATCAAATGTGAGAATTGCAACTCCTGCTTTTTGTTTATTTATTTATTTTTGCTCTCCATTTGGTTGGTAAATTTTTCTCCAATACTTTGTTTTGAGTCTTTGTGTATCTTTGGATACAGTGGTAAAAGGATCAATGCAACAATAAGAGATCTTAATACCCAGATACATAAGACCCATAATGAGATTTAGAATCAACGAGACAGAAAATTAATAAGGATATCAGGACGTCAACTCAGATCCGGAACAAGTAAACTCAATAAATATTTATAGAGTTCTCCATTTTAAATACACAAAATATTTATTGGCCATTATTAATACCCATTTTTAGAATGAAGCAATATCCCTGTTCTCTCTCCCTCTTTTTCTTCCTCTTTCTTCCTCTCCTTCTCTCCTTTTTTTACTTTTCAACATTCTGGTTCCTCACCTCTACTCAATACATTCCTCTGAACACCTGATTCCTTGTGATTCTCCCGTCCCACTGAAACCTCCAATCCATAAAAAAAATATATATATATAGAAGTCTGCAGGAGCAGAACCTCATCTGCCAGGGTGGAGTGGGACTGGAAAGTGAGGAAGCAGACCTGTCAAGTGCAGACAATTCTTTCAAGAAGTTCCCCTGTATAGGAACAGAAACAGAGTGGCAGCTAAGGACCAAGAGTTAAAGGGAGTCTGCCTCATGCCCAGCAAAATCTAAGAAGCTTAGGTACCTCTGCCCAGTCTAACTCATTAGCAAAGCTAGACAATTCTGTCTCCAAATTGTATCACATATTTGTCTACTTCATTCATAGTTTGCCTGCCTGGACCACAGCAACAATCTGGTAGACAGGTCATGTTTCCATTCTTGTCACCCCTCCCACTCTCTCTTCCGTTTCCACACAGAAGACAAATGTAAATTCCCTGCTAACTCCTCAGTTGCTTGTACTGTACTTCAAATACATTCTAACCCCCTTACTCTGGCACCCAAGGCTCCTACACAATCTGACCCTCACCTACAAAAAAAGAAGAAGTCGGTCTAAATGTCAATGATTATTTCATTGGCTAAAAGCAAATTGACCAAGCTTACCCTCCCTGCAGACTAAGAAGGCTCTCAGTCTAAAAAATAAAAATAAAAAAAAATAAGAAAGAAAAAATGAAGATAATACTATAACTCTCTTCATAAGGTTATCAGGAGAATTAACTGAGTTAATATTTGTAAAACACTTGGAGCAATGCTTGTCATTAAATAAGCATTATATAAGTATTTGTTAAAAAAAATAGACAATTTTTTTTTAGATGGAATCTCACTCTTGTTGCCCAAGCTGAAGTGCAGTAGTGCAACCTTGGCTCACTGCAACCTCCGCTTCCTGGATTCAAGCGATTCTTCTGCCTCAGCCTCCTGAGTAGCTGGGATTACAGGCACGCAATACCACACCCAGCTAGTTTTTGTATTTTTAGTAAAGACGGATTTTCACCATGTTGGTCAGGCTGGTCTCATACTCCTGACTTTGTGATCCACCCGCCTCAGCCTCCCAAAGTGTTGAGATTACAGGCATGAGTCACCACATCTGGCCAAATAGACAAAGTTTTAACTTAACTATAAACAAACCCAATAGCCCAAACCAACCAGTAGCAAGCTAAAGTGTTTTAAGAGATCCCCACCTCTCCTTTCTAAGGCTTTCACAATAAGTAATCAGTCCAAAAATATCTTGCATTAATTGCCTTGTCACATCAGCATAACAATGCAGAGATAGACCAGTGACTTCTCTTCCCATTTTAGGAATGAGGAAACTGAGGCCTAGGAGCTTAATGTGACTGGTATAATTTGTATGTTAAATTCTCTAGATTTAACAGAGTGTCATGATTCTAATCCAAACCCTGCCAATTCCTGTGACCTTGGGCAAAGGCCATCCTGTCTTTGTGCTTCAATTTCCTCATCCATTCAAGGAAGTGGTTGGACAAAATGATCT
Organism: Callithrix jacchus; assembly: GCF_049354715.1. NCBI lineage: Eukaryota > Metazoa > Chordata > Mammalia > Primates > Cebidae > Callithrix > Callithrix jacchus. The sequence continues at coordinate 63,928,316 of NC_133524.1, read as the reverse complement.
TAGAAGTAAGATGATTCAAAGGTCACATAACTTGTTTGTAATAGAGTGGAAACTGACTTTCCACTAAGACATTCCTTGAAATATTTTTTATACCAATAAGTGCAGAGCCTTGGAGAGTTTGGAGGATATATGCAGTCTTCTTGTCCTTCTATCTTTGCTCTCTTTTCCCTTACATAATAGAATGAAGTTAAGCAGTAACTAGGATAGGACACTGGCTTTTCTGCAATGATGGTAATGACTTAGATTGTAAAAGGTCAAAACAGAGAGGGCCTTTGGAGATACCTTTTAGTTCAGTGACACTGAAATTGAAATGAACATTCCTCAGGGGTCTTCCCAAGTGCACTGTACATACATAGAATATAAGGAAACTCTTCTTGAGATAGTTGACTTTACTAGAAGATTTGTAAGAATTAGTTTAAAATGAAGATATATTTGTCATGGAGTGGAATACAAAAACAATACAGATGAGTTTTTTAAAGTAAATCAAAAGTCTACAAATAATTTATACTCTGACTTGGACTGAAAATGGCATAAAATATAGTCCGAAATTATCATATTGCCATTGGGGAAGCAGATATGGAGAAAGAAAGATTCTTCCTCCATAGGGTCAAAGAGATGCTTAATAAGAAAGAAAGAGGCCAGGCGCGTGGCTCAAGCCTGTAATCCCAGCACATTGTGAGGCCGAGGCAGGTGGATCACGAGGTCAAGAGGTCGAGACCATCCTGGTCAACATGGTGAAACCCCGTCTCTACTAAAAATACAAAAAATTAGCTGGGCAAGGTGGCACGTGCCTGTAATTCCAGCTACTCAGGAGGCTAAGGCAGGAGAATTGCCTGAACCCAGGAGGTGGAGGTTGCGGTGAGCCGAGATCTCACCATTGCACTCCAGCCTGGGTAACAAGAGCAAAACTCCTTCTCAAACAAACAAACAAACAAACAAAAAAAAGAACTTGAATCAAAACCACTGACTTCTCATACAATTGTGCTTTCCACCATGTGGCTACTCCGGTTGACTCACACCCTGGAAGGCAAGAGAGAACCAAAGCGGGGATTAAGATAGTTTCTTGTTGGGTGAAGGAGCACCTCACTAATGTGGACAAATTGCTTTGTTTCTCAAGACTTCAGTTTATTTATCTATAAGAAACTGATATGAGTGTACAATGTGTAGATAATAAATTGGGCTCTGTATTCAGAGAACACCCAGATTAAGATCCTAGTTTTGTGACTGTCTGGATGTCTGACCTTGGGCAAGTTCCTTGAATTCTGTGTGTCTCCATCCCATGTAAAAACGGGGTTAAAACAGCACCTATTCCATAAGGTTGTTTTAAGAATTAAATGAGTTAATACAGGCAAAACACTTAAAATAGTGCTAATTAGCTAGTTATTATTAAAACTTGGAACCCACAGGGCTAGACTTACAGCACAGGTGCATCTTGGTGGATTTCTATGGACTCCAAGTATAGAAAGTATAGTTTATAACTTGCAGTTCATCCCAAAGGTGGTCCAGGTCTGGTTTGTAGGAACTGAGATATATGACAAGCTGAGAAGCTTTCAGAAAAAAATCATGCAGGCTATCTTGCCATCCAAATAGATGTTGCCTTGTGTAAGTTCCCTGAAAGGGCCAAAGTATTGTCTTACATGGGTACTAAAATACGTGCTCATATTTTCTTTAGAAATGCTAGATTTCCACCGAGAAAACTTCTGACTGTTTAGATTCCAGACACAAAGAAAAGCACAGTAAGATGATTATTGGAAATAGTCTTGCAGAGTGAGAAATGGACCCTGAGAGAAACAGGTTCTCAGACAAGGGGACTTGTTATCCTTGGCAGTGGAGAGAATTAACCAGAGTATTGGAAAGGGCCAGTCCTGGAGTCCTGCCTTTCCCTAGGCAGAAGAGTTCTCTCACCAGGCACCTAGGGCCTTGGGAGCTTCTTTTTAAACTTTTCTCTGTGGTAATTACTGTAAATTTTATCTCCTATTAAAAGGAAAACTAAACAAGCTACCTAAGCCATAAACCTACAGCCCCCATCAGGTCCCCCAGATCTCTGAGTTATGACATTTGCCAATAAACAGTCACCAAGTATGTATCTTAGTTTTAACACATTCTGGTCTATTGGTCTTTTGAGAGAGTTATTATAAAACTGTGCCTCATGAAATCCAAGAGTATTCTACAGAAAAAGCCTAGGAACTGCCCCAAAGAAGGATGGCCTTCCATTTAGCCAAAATAGCGCTACTTTTATCTGTTTTCTATACTATGAGTCCCTGTTAAATCTCAGTTGCAGTAGAGGGTTCTATTTTAAAAAACAGGTTAAAAAATTCCTACCATAAACTGCTGAAATTATTTCAACATTCCAGGAATGTCAATATGTTGTCAACCAAAGGACATATGTTTGAGTTGCACCCAAACTAGTGTCAAACAACAAGTCCTGAATTTTGAGGCAAAAAGAGAAAAAAATGATTATGATACATGAGGTGATGGTGACTTAATTCCTGCCTTCAAGGAGCTGATGTTCAGATTTCAGGACAAATAGCCTGGAATCACTTCAGGTTTTAATAGTTCAGAGCAAAACTATGTGATTTTAATTTTAGGAGCTCAAAGGCGATAGACCTGGAGGAAGAAAAGGTGGAATTGTAGCTGGTACCCAAAGGATGATAAAGTAGGATTACTATAGGCAAAGACAGATGCAGAGAGAAGAGTAAGGATGATATTGGGAATGGGAGAAATTATTGGGGAGGGAGGCTATGAAAGGAACCAAGGCATAAGGAGTATGGGCAATTGATTTTAGGGACTAGTAAGAGAAAATGTCATTGGAGCCAAAATGGAGATATCCTGTAATGTCAAGCAAGCATCTTCTGATCATGTTCATTATGGATAGGGTGGAAAAGGGGCTGTTGAAGGGAGCCAACACTAGTTGAGGGGATTTAAACAGTGCTAGGAACTGCCCCAAATATCTAAATTCTCTCTGCAGTCAACTACAGAGACTATCTGTACATAAAACTAGCTCAGGAGAAGTGGCAGGAACACTAGTCTTGAAGTCAAAGGTTTTTAGTCTAAATTCTACCATAGGCTCAGTTTCCCAATCTGTAAATTAAGCACCCCGGACACCCTGATTTATATGCATGACCCATGTTCTCAGGCCAAGAAGCAGGCATCTATCTCCCTAGCTTGCTCAAAAGCCCAGGATTGTAATGCTCTGTAGCCTGATTATTTCAGCCTATTTGATTGTCTCATCACAATAAGATACATCAACTTGTCAGGTAGAGACTTGGACACCTAGGATCGAGATAGTGTTTTTAATGATTGAGTGATGCCCCTTGAACCACCAGGCTTGGCTGGTTCTGGTGTGTGAACTCCAGCACACACTTTTATAAAAGTGGGTCCCTTTGCCTACTTAGCAAGTGCTCTCCCATCCAGGAAGCTCTTAAATCCTGCTCTTTGCCTTGCTCCCTTCCTCCATTTATGCGTCATTCTTAGACACCCAGAGGCAATTGCAATTGCACAGCCTTGCTCATAAATCCAGGAGATCAGATAATATATCTTATTTATCACTGCAGACTCAAAGATGGGCAACTTCCAATGTCTGCAGCAAATAAATAAAATCAAAATGATCAACTCCTTCATCCTTTCCTGTTAAATAAACACTTGACTAGGGATATTATAACAGGATAAGTGGAAAATGAAAACACTGTCTTGCTGAAAGCATGCCTGTCTTGGGCCTCATTTCAGTAACTGATTTTTCCCAACCCATTGTCCTTTGTGTCTTGCCTCTCTTTTTTTTTTTTTTTTTTTTTCATCTGGGTGGGTAACTTGTGCTCAGTGCAGATCCCTGAGAAAAGAAGACAGGACACAAACTTTAGCCTATATTTTCCCTTTTACACCCTATCAAAAATCCATGCCATTACAAGCCGCATTCTCAATACCAGAGCTGAGCTCCTAAGCTCAACTCCCCAGAAGTACCCACTGCAAACAGAATTCTTCCTTTTTTGACCACTGATGCAGCTACATGTTGTGATGTAAAAAGAAGATCTTCAGTGGCACCAACACCTAGGTTCAAAAACCCATTTGCTAGCAGTAACATTCTTGAGGAATTAACTCTCTGAGTCTCAGTTGAGAATCTGTAGAGAATTATAGCTAAAAGCTTTTGCTGTAAAGTTACACTGGGTTCAAATTCTGTGTGAGTTTGAGCAAATTCCTTCACCTCTCTATGCCTCAATTTCCTCTTCCATAAATAAGTACCATAATGGGGTAAGCCTTGCAGGATTGTTGAGAGGATCAAATGAGATAATCTGTGTTATGCATTTAGCTCAGTGCCTGTAGAAAAGAAAGTGCTCAATAAATGTTAGCCATTATTATTAATTTAAAAAAAAAGCAGACGACAAAACATTTGCCATGGAAAAAGGACTGTGTTTAAAATAAGAAGGCCTCGGATTAAGTCCCAGCTCTTTTTACTCATTAGCTGAGTGAGACCTTAATGTGCCCTTAACCTCTTTCAATCTCAGGTTCCTCATCCATAAAATGAGGCCAATTGTAGTATCGATTACACTGAGTTGTTGCAAAGATGGCACAAGTTTAGTAACCATTAAAAATGTATTGAATTCAAATCTTGTCAGCCAACATTCTTTCAGCTCCTACTGTGTGCCAAGCTATGGGCTTGGGGCTGGAAAGAAATCAGTAAATAAGATTATGGCCTCTGCATTCAAGATCTTGTGGTCTAACTGCGGCCAATAGTCCCATAAACAAATAATTGAAGTACAAATTTAAGCCATCTCTACAGAAATATGTACAAGGTCCAAAGATTATAATGCCTAGTTCAAGGGGGTGGGGAGGTATGGCAGCAGTAATCAAGAAAGGCCTTCTGGAGAAGATGATGCCTGAGATAGCTTTAGAAAATAGAATAATTTCTTGAGTAAACATGATAGGGAGAATATTCCAGGCTAAGGCTAAGGCTAAAGCACAGAGACATGCAATCACCTAGTATGACTGGGGGGCAGTGTTCTACTTACTCCATTCCTGAGGAATGCAGTTTTAAAAGAAGGCAGCAAGAGATGAAGCTGGAGAGATAGGAACTGATTAAGAAGAAAACCTTACATGCCCTACTAAGAAAAATGGTCTTATTATTTTAAATAGCACTTATGTAATATTTACTATGCACCAGCCAATATTGTAAACACTTAACAAATATTAATTTATTTCATCATCAAAAGAACGCTGTGAGATAAATATGATTACTGATGCTCACAGAGATTAGTTGATTTGCTCAACATTTTACAGATAGTAAGTACCAGAGCCAGGATACCTACCCAGCATGTCTGGTTCCAGAGTTGATACAAAGGTAGAATTAATAATTTCTTTATTGAACCCCCGACCTAGGCCACTCAGTCCCCTACTCTTGGCCAGCTCTGAAAGTGCACATTTATGTGGCCTTGCTTTATGTAAACTTGCCTGTCCATCTGACCCTCAGACTTCAGACTCTTTCAATGTTATCTATTGATACTTCCTGGAATTCCAGAGTTTGGGCTCTTCCTCACCTTTGGTGATGATAAGATGACACACTTTCTGCTTGACTTTCTGACCTTAATTAATAATTCTGATTGTACTGAATAAATCCTAGATATCACCTTATTATGTCTCATCAAACTCTGTACCATTCACTCGATAGTTGTATTAGCAGGTGGATTCTTGGAGCTTCAGGATCTTCTCTGAGCCCATCTAGTCACATACATATAACTTCTCCCCTCTTGTCCAAAATGCTTTGCAGATGCTAAGAGTAAGGGAAAGCTACTGCTTGGCAGGCCTGTCGTACTTCAAGTTATTTATCTGCCTAAGTTGGCATCATAGTAAGAGTTTATATTTTTATTGGCCTTTACATTCCCTGAAATCTTTTCACATGCATCTGTTATCTGATTTACTCTTCCTGAAAAACCTTTGATGTCAGTATTAACCTTTTTTTGTTCAAATAAGGAAAGTGAAACTCAGAGAGAGAAAGTTACTTGCTTAAGGTCACATAGCTAGCAAGTACGGGGAACTCACTGCATAATCTCACTATAAGGATCCCAAAGCTTCTGCTCATGCTACTGCCAAAATGATCGGAAAAATTACCTGGGTTGAGGGCATCTGACCAAGAGCTTGAGATGAGGAGTGATGGTAGAGGGCTTTGGCGAATTCCACAAAGCATTTAGGGTTGTAAAAATTCTAATCACAGTTAGAGAAAACTCTCAGACACCCTCTACCTTAGATGCAATCTTTTTAGGCCGTTTGTGTCCTTGAGACCATCTGATCATCTGGATTCTATCTCTTATCATTCTCCCACCACTGTCAGTGCTTCAGTAAAGTAGATGGAGACTTGGGTTTCTCTGGGGAGGGTCATTTTTTAGTCCTTTACTCTCATTTAAACAATGAGTCATTATCACCATTGCCCCCCAGATAAGCTCTCTTTATCTTGCTAGTTAGAGTTACAAACCCTTTGTTTCAGATCAAACTGCCTTCAGTGGAGCTACCTGAATCTTATCTGATACTTTTGTTTCTTCCCCTGGATTCTGGCCTTCTTCAATATGCTTTCACGTCTAAACCCTCCCTGTATCTAGAGACGGCCCCTTTAAAAGCCTTAGCTTTTTTTCTTCAATGTACTCAATTTATGCCTATCTTATCTCTATGCTACCTTTCTTTTCTGTCTTGTTTAAGAAGGTTTCCTTCATTTCAAGATGAAGCAAATACTTTCTCTGACAAAAAACAGCAAAGTAAGTCAAAAGGCAAAGAATAAACTGGGAAAAATATTTTCAACTCATATGAAAGATAAAGGGTTAGTGTCTTTATTAAACTTAACTTTTTTTCATCTGAAATGTTTAACATTTTTTTTTAGTCAAGTCTATTGGTCTTTTCCCAATGGTTACTGACCTAGAACAAAATCCAAAATCTTGTTAATGTTAACTGAACAAAGTAAGTTGCTTTTTTCCATCTGAGAATGAAATATAATGATGTTGTAAAAACATGTGCATAATATGACCCCTTGTGTCTAGAAAAAATAATTCTATGTGTATGTATATTTGTCTGAACATCTTTTCAGGAGCATGGAGAAAAATATGGAAGGAATTATGCCAAACTGATAACATCAGTTACCTGCAGAATGGAATGACAATGGACTTGGGAGAAATACTGAACCTTTTCTTTATGTATCTCTGTGTTGTTTGACTTATTACAGTGAGCTAGGATGAGTTGTTATTTTTAGAAAACCAACCTACAATCTACCCGTCTTCACTGCCTGTGAGGTATTTTAGACTTGAATTTTGAGAGAATGACGGAGGTTGAGAGCAGAGAGCTGAAGAGGACAAACCAACTTTCAGAATTTCAGAGAAGTTAAAGGACCTGCACATCTACTATATAACACTAGAGTGAGATCTGAATAGACTTAAACAAAATCAAGAAATAAGGTCAGAACCTCTGGAAGCGCTTAAAGGCCAAATAAGTTGGCAATCTGCCTCCAGGCAACTATAGCAAGTTCATCTGGCACATTTTCTAAAACTCAAAACCTTATCTCTTTCTCCCACGTCAGCCCCTACCCAAGACTAGCTGCCATGATCTCAAGAAAGGACATGGACCACAAGAAAGCCCAATTTACTCCCTGTATTCTTGGTTGGATCATACGAATCAGTGCAATAAAGACACAAATGCTTGGTCTAAAGGTGTCTCCACCCTTCAGAAATTCATTTTCCCAAAACATCACTTTCTATGAACTTTCCTGTTCAAAAAATGTCAGTGGCTCCCAATGCTTTTCATTTTAATGCTAACCTCCACATTCTGGTCTTTGACATCCTGAATAAGATACTCTAGTTGCACCAAACTTTAGATGGTAGCTTGGTTTGAATCTAGACAAGTGTACTGTTTACAAGTGGGATCCCTCACATCAGAATCCTGTGCTGGAATCCTAGCTTTGCCACTTCTAAGCTGCATAACCTTGAACAAATGATTCAATGTCTCTGACCCTCAGTTTCCTCACACAGAAAACACGGATAAAATATTGCCTCCTTTACAAGATTGTTCTGAGAATGTAATGAGGTAATCTGTAGTGTTTGCCACAGCACCTGGTTCAACTATATTGAGTGATTACTTTCACTTATTTTATTATTAATCTAGTAGTCAGAAAATAATTCCCATGAAAGCAATCATCTCAGCTAGCAACAATCACTCACTATCTCTTTATCCATGAAGTTAAAGGAAAGATGATTTTGTAGAGTGCATCCTTCTGGGAAATTTGCAAGAAGTCTTGCAGACATCTAAACCAGCTTATGTTCATACACATACATATACATACCCACAAAGAGAAATGCTTACAAGCATGCAAAATTTCTTGCATATATTTATTTACAAAATTCTCCACTTCCCCACATACCTGTATATAAATACATAGACACACATTCTTCCTGAGGATTAGAGAATTTCATCCAAAAAATTGCTATGAATGTAAAAAAGTCTCATTGCTGTGCTGAGCAGACAGACTTTCAGACACTGCTTATGCCCTTGTAATAAATATGAATATAATGAAAGGATAGAAAAATGCTGCGGCAAAACTTCCAGGCAAGAGCTGTCTGAAGGTACTCCCCATGGAGACAATGAGACAGGCACTGCGGTGAGAAGCCCTGAGTTTCTTTCCTATTTAGGCATCATGCACAATGTTTTTGAAGGCAAGCCATATAGACCAATTGTACATATTGCCTGGGAAAGGGGGAATGAGAGGGAGGTTTCTGGGGCTGAACACTTAGACCAACCTGTGGGCTTAAAGCCCCCCAACCTTGGCCTAAACCTAAAAAGTATGAAACTGTGGGCTTTCCTAGATCAGAGGGGATGGTTGAATGATCAGAGGGGATGGTTCTTAGTTAAGAATGAGGAGCTTGGGCTACTCTCTTCTAAGTATCTGAAGGGTAGCAATTGCCCAGAGGATGACTTTCTCTAGGATCCCTTAAGTGACTCCCCCTGCCACTCTCACAGTTGAGATATCACAGCTTCCATGCTTACTCCTGCCATGGCATTTGTCACTCTGCACTATAACACTGCTTATCATCTACCCTAAGTACTTAGCACAGTGCCTGCTGAATAGTAGGCACTGTATATAAAACTGGGGATTATCTAACTAATAATAAATAAACTAATTGTTTATCTTTCCGCTCTCCCACATGACTGAGGTTATATATTCCCCTGGTGTTCTGTATTCCCAGAACCAGCACAGAATTATGCACATGTCTGCAGAATTAAGCTGACTTAGTGCCCTTGCAGTCTCCTGAGTCATTCCTTATGTATTAGCTTCCTTATCTGAAAAAATGATATAACATTATTTTTATATTTATTTATTTATTTTTGACTGCATTTTAGGTTTTAGGGTACATGTGCAGAACATGCAAGATAGTTGCATAGGTACACACTTGGCAGTGTGTTTTGCAGCCTTACTCCCCTTCACCCACATTTGGCATTTCTCCCCAGGCTATCCCTCCCCAGCTCCGGACCTGCTGTCCCTCCCCTATTCCCCCTGATAGACCCCAATGTGTAGTACTCCCTTCCCTGTGTCCATGTGTTCTCACTGTTCATCACCCACCTATGAGTGAGAATATGTGGTATTTCATTTTTCTCTTCTTGTGTCAGTTTGCTGAGAATGATGTTATTTAGATTCACCCATGTCCCTACAAAGGTCACTAACTCATCATTTTTGATTGCTGCATAATATTCCATGGTGTATATGTGCCACATTTTCCCAGTCCAGTCTATCATCAATGGGCATTTGGGTTGGTTCCAGGTCTTTGCTATTGTAAACAGTGCTGCAATGAACATTTGTGTGCATGTGTCCTTATAGTAGAACGATTTATAGTCCTTTGGATATATACCCAGTAATGGGATTGCTGGGTCAAATAAAATTTCTATTTCTAAGTCCCTGAGGAATCGCCACACTGTCTTCCACAATGGTTGAACTAATTTACACTCCCACCAGCAGTGTAAGAGTGTTCCTATTTCTCCACATCCCCTCCAGCATCTGTTGTCTCCAGATTTGTTAATGATTGCCATTCTAACTGGTGTGACATGCTATCTCAATATGGTTTTGATTTGCATCTCTCTAATGACCAGTGACAATGAACATTTTTTTGATATGTTTGTTGGCCTCATATATGTCTCCTTTTGTAAAGTGTCTGTTCATATCCTTTGCCCATTTTTGGATGGGCTTGTTTGTTTTTTTCTTGTAAATCTGTTTGAGTTCTTTGTAAATTCTGGATATCAGCCCTTTGTCAGATGGGCAAACTACAATAATTTTTTCCCATTCTGTTGGTTGCCAATTCACTCTAGTGACTATTTCTTTTGCTGTGCAGAAGCTGTGGAGTTTGATTAGGTCCCATTTGTCTATTTTGGCTTTTGTTGCCAATGCTTTTGGTGTTTTGTTCATGAAGTCCTTGCCTACTCCTATGTCCTGAATGGTTTTGCCTAGATTTTCTTCTAGGGTTTTTATGGTGCCAGGTCTTATGTTTAAGTCTTTAATCCATCTGGAGTTAATTTTAGTGCAAAATGTCAGGAAGGGGTCCAGTTTCTGCTTTCTGCACATGGCTAGCCAGTTTTCCCAACACCATTTATTAAACAGGGAGTCTTTCCCCATTGCTTGTTTCTGTCAGGTTTATCAAAAATTGTATGGTTGTAGATATGTTGTGTTGCCTCCGGTGCCTCTGTTTTGTTCCATTGGTCTACATCTCTGTTTTGGTACCAGTACCATGCTGTTTTGATTACTGTAGCCTTGTAGTATAGTTCGAAGTCCAGTAGTGTGAGGCCTCCCACTGTGATCTTTTTGCTTAGAATTGACTTGGCTGTGCAGGCTCTCTTTTGGTTCCATATGAAGGTCAAGGTGGTTTTTTCCAGTTCTGTGAAGAAAGTCAATGGGAGCTTGATGGGTATAGCGTTGATTCTGTAAATTACTTTGGGCAGTATAGCCATTTTCACGATATTGATTCTTCGCAACCATGAACATGGAATGTTTCTCCATCTGTTTGTGTCCTCTCTTATTTTGTTGAGCAGTGGTTTGTAGTTCTCCTTGAAGAGGTCCCTTATATTCCTTGTGAGTTATATTCCTAGGTATTTTATTCTCTTTGTAGCAATTGTGAATGGCAGTTCATTCTTGATTTGGTTTTCTTTAAGTCTGTTGTTGGTGTATAAGAATGCTTTTGATTTTTACACACTGATTTTATATCCTGAGACTTTGCTGAAGTTGCTTATCAGTTTCAGGAGATTTTGGGCTGAGGATGCACCTGTTTCTTCTGCTTTGTCCCAGAATGATGCCTGCCAAATGTCAGTCTAATCAGTCCTTTGTGATGTGACTCTTTGGATGTATGAGGGTCAGGGAGCTGCTTGAGGAGTCGGTCTGTACTTTATAGGAGCTCAAGTGCTGAGCTGTGAGCTCCATTGTACATTCAGGGCTGCTAGGCAGGTATGTTTAAGTTGTTGCAGCAAAACTCATAAATCCCCTTTTTTTTCTCAGATGCTCTGTCACGGGGAGTTAGACTTTATTTATGAGTATTCGTTGCACTGTCCTACCCAGCTAGGAAGCAGTCTAGTCACTATCTGCCTGCCAAGGCTCCACCCTGCTGCTGTGGGGTCCGCCCTGCTGTCGTGGGCTCTGCCCTGCTGCCTTGGGCTCTGCCCTGTTTCCGTGGGCTCTGCCCTGCTGTCGTGGGCTCCACCTTGATGCTGTGGGCTCCACCCTTCTGCCGAGTGTAGTTCCCTATAGTCCTGTTTATATGGGTGTGGTTAGGACTGCCATGGTGATGATGGCCCACCTCTGTATTGGCGGACTCTCTGTGTTATGATGGGTTGCCTTGGCAAGTCAGGCTGCATCAGCAATTGGAGATTACCTCAGTAGGGGCGAAATGCCTCGGTAATGGTGGACGCTCCTCCCCCACCAAGCTGCACCACCCTGGGTTCAGCTGTACCCGACATAAAGCTCTCAACTTTGAGTGTTTCCAATTGCTGTTTTGTTTGTCCCTGTGGGGGTGGGACCCACCAAGCCTGATCACCTGGCTCCCTGCCTCAGAGCCCTTTTGTTGTTGTTGTTGTTGTTTAAGTTGAACCGTTGACTCTCTTCCAGGTGTTTCAGTCGCCTGCTGAGAGGGGAACAGGATCTGTGTGATTTTTCATGAAGTGACCCACTGTGCCGGCTCAAACGTCCCTTCCCGGGAATCTCCTGGCCTGGCTCACTGTCCAAGTCCCGTTTAATCAGATGAATATGCTAATCTGCCCTCCCAAATCTCAAATTGCCAGTTTAACAGGGCACCCAGACCAGCGCCTTTTGTGCATGGTGCCGCTGTACTGCAGCACCGGCCGAAACGGCCGCGCTGGCATCCCGTACCACTCCTACACCTGGGAATTCCCCAGTCTGTGGGTAACAAAGATACATCTGGAAATGTGGAGTGCACTCACCCTCTGTGCCTTCACTGAGAGCTGCAATCCTGAGTTGCTCCTACAGCGCCATCTTCCCCCTCTCCATAACATCATTTTTAAATAGAATTGCTGTGAGGATTAAATAAGTTATACATAAAAAATAGTTAGGTAAGTGCCTTGCACAAGTGTAATAATAATTATTGTTATTACTATTATGGCTTCCAGACCCGCTGATGGGGATAGGACTCTCAACCTGTACTAATCTCGGTTAGGGTAGTCCCTGGGAATAGGGATGAGGTGGCAGTTATACTCACCGGTTTTTCTCTCTCTCCTGCCCCATCACATTGTTTCTGCTGCACTTAGATACTCTATGTAGTATTAAAGCTGTATCTGATTTTGGAGATCATGCCCACCAGACTGCAAGCTCCCTGAAGACAGGGCTAGCATACAGTCATCACTGGACCCATACAAGGTCTGACCCAGAGAAGATTCTTAGGGTCTATTTGCCAAGTTGACCTGAAAGCAGCCACAATTTATCAGTTATAGTCCAAAAGCTTCCTTTTATTGCTGGCATGGCTTGCTCTCCTTCTCCACCTCGTAAGCTATCCTCTTGCCTAGGCCCATAATGGAAGGCAGATGTGGAAAGTCTATCTATGGAGGGTTAGTCAGAATGGCACAGGAAGCTGCTTGCTGGGCTGATGTTAGTTCCCTGGAAAGGGAGTGAAGTACTTATCCTTTCTATTCAAACTACCTGCCTCCACCTCTTTTCTCTCACCTAACACTCTAAGATCTTTTGTTGTAAAGTTTGCTGTGGGGATACTGGAAAGAGTACTGGGCTGGGAGGAAAATAGATAGGGGAATAAGGCATGACTCCGGCACAGGCTCATTGCATAACCTAAAACCAGGCCTTTCCTTTTCTGGGCATCAGTATCCTTTCTGCAATGTGGATATCATGTGTATAATTTGAATCTGCTCTGAACTCTTCAAATATCTGTGTTGAGCATTAAAATTAGACAATATATCTGGAGAGGAATTGCAGACTGTTAGCAGGCTTTTTTAAATGTAAGAAGCCTTATATTCTTTATCCACATTGTTCCTGGGATCCATAAGTCCTCCTCATTTCTCCTTGTCACTGATAAACAACAACAATGTTTGTTTCCAGAAGGCTTTTTGGCCTGATGTCCCCAAATTCCTCAGTTTCAATTATCCTGGAGATGAAGGTTATAGAACTCTGAATATATTGTTTTCCCCCCAACTTTACTTCCCAAGCAACCTGAAGGACAATATAGAGAAAGACATAGAGAATCTTTGGCTTGAATCAATTACTAACTGTGATAGAACTTTTCAAAACCTCAGTTTCCTAATCTGGAGAACAGAGGAGAGTATTGTTCTCTGCCTTGCCTCATTCAATTTTACATCACTTTGAGTTAGAAATTTTTACCACCATTTTATGATGAGAGAAAAAGATGATCAAAAAATATATATAAAATAAAATACCTTGTCCAAAGTCACCCAGCAGGAAAATAGTAGAGATAGAATTTGAATCTGGTGTGTCTGACCCTAAAACTCATTGACATAATTACTATTCAGTTTCACAAAGGTTTTGCTGCATTATACATGCAAAACCAGCTGCAATAAGTGGTGAATCATGAATGGGAGAAAATAAAGACCCAAGAAGGAGTGAGCCAGACTAGCATGGCAAACGTAATCACTGTATTTTGAGCTCCCTGGCAGCCAAGACAAAATGAGCGGTAACAGTAGTTTCTGTGCAGATAAAAGGTTTATTTTACGACTGAATTACAAAATAAAAAAAAAAATGTTGTTGGTTCTGAGGTTCAGCTCTGTATGGGTTAAATATGTTGTTGTAGGCTGACTTTGTATCTGCTCTGTGCCGGATATTACCCTTGGGGCTAAAGATACTGACACAACTAAGATACAGTCCGAACCCTTCAGGAGGTCACAATCTGGGGAGGGGGACAGACAGGTCAATATCTGACTCTAAAACATAGCAGACAAGTAATTTCTCCCTAGAGGTATAAGAAAAGTAGAATAAAACTTCCTTAGCTAATTTCTGCTGTGTGTACTGCCCTTCACAGGTTACAAATTGCTGACACATTTATTTTCTCCTATTAAATGAATTAAATGCTCATAATAACCCTGGAATGTAAGTGCTACCACACTTGCTTTACTGTTGAGAAGACTGAGGCCTTAGGAAATGAAGTAATTTACCTAAAATCCTGTTTTTTCCAACTCTAAGTTTTGTGCACCTGCCATGGCCCACTGCCTTACTTGAAAAACAAAGCTGTCAGTTTAGTTTAGCAAATCAGACAGTGTTTTATAAAGCACGTGACTTTTAAGGAGGCCTGACACAGTGAGGAGGATTCCCACAAGAAGATACTTGGGGAAGAGCTTTGTGAATACTTAATAATTGAGCCTTAAAAAGACTAGAGAGGAGAATTTGCTGATAGGGGAGGAAACTAAGACATAAAATCCACTAATCCACTCTGGGGCCAGATGATAGGACTGAGCCCTAAGGGTCAAGGAAACTGCTCATGTTATAAACACAACAGTCTGGGTTACATAGAAAAATGAAAGAAATTTTGAGATTTTACACTTTGGTGAATAATTTTTCCAAATTATCATGACACACTACCACCTCATTCTATGAATAATAACATTGAGGCTTAAAGAAGGTCAGGGGCTGTTAGAGTAGGATCTAAAACTCAGACCTCTGGACTCCTAACCCTAGGTTCTTCACTTGCCCCAACTGTTGGCTTCCCTTTGCTATAGGGCATTCCTCTAGCCTGCCCCGAGTATTGCCTTGTTTATTAGACCTCCACCTCTAACCCTCCTTCTCCACCCTGACTGTAACCATGGACCCTTTTAATTCCTGGGGAGTGTTTATCTTCAAAACCACTCTTACACCTACTAGTACTCCCTTCCCTGGCTCACTGGTGGCCTTTAATAACAGGAGAGAAAAAAATAGAATTCACAGACCCTAAGCACTGTTCCATGCCAGACCCTGTGCTAGACAATCTCACATGGTTTGGCCTCAAAACTCTGTGAGATTAGAAACTACTCTCCACATTTTTTTTTGAGGTGGAGTTTTGCTTTTGTTACCCAGGCTGGAGTGCAATGGCGCTATCTCGGCTCACTGCAACCTCTGCCTCCTGGGTTCAGGCAATTCTCCTGCCTCAGCCTCCTGAGTAGCTGGGATTACAGGCATGCGCCACCATTCCCAGCTAATTTTTTGTATTTTTAGTAGAGACGGGGTTTCACCATGTTGACCAGGATGGTCTCGATCTCTTGACCTCGTGATCCACCCGCCTCGGCCTCACAAAGTGCTGGGATTACAGGCTTGAGCCACCGCGCCTGGCCTACTCTCCACATTTTATAGATGAGAAAACTAAGTTTCCAAGTTAAAAAGGGACTTGCTTAAGGGCAGAGAACTATTGAGTAATATAGCCAAGACTTGAACCCAAGTCTGTCTGATCTTAAAGTTCTTTCTACCATTCTACATTGACAGAACTCAGCCCCCTCCATTCTTATAAGTCATAGAAGG
Organism: Callithrix jacchus; assembly: GCF_049354715.1. Classification (NCBI taxonomy): domain Eukaryota; kingdom Metazoa; phylum Chordata; class Mammalia; order Primates; family Cebidae; genus Callithrix; species Callithrix jacchus. Next base: position 63,912,355 of record NC_133524.1, on the reverse strand, counting down.
AAAGCAAAGCAGAAATTCTCATTCAGATTTCATAGCTGTGCTGATCAATACGGTAAGTACTATCATCCATATGTGGCTATTTAAATGTAAATGAACCAAAATTAAATGCAATTTAAAATTTAGTTCCTCAGTAGTTCTAGCCACAGTTCAAATGCTCAGAAAACACATATGGCTAATGGCTACTGCAGCAGACAGGGAGAGTCTGCAGAAATTTAATCTGAAAATTAAATTTTCAGATTAGCCTGTAGGCTGTAAAGTGATCAACCTACTCTACAGCCTACTTGCAGTCTGTTTCTTCCTAAACTTTGTGTGGAATATATCCACTTCATTGGTTAAAAACAGCTCTTGACAGACCCCAACAACTTACAGATGAATCACAATGAACTTTTCTCATTACTATGCTAAAACATCTACCCTGGGTGGAGCTATAGCTTCATTACCATAACATGTGACCTATGTTTTGGCCTAATGATTTACTGCATCTGCACAATTGGGACACCTCCTGTACCAGCTATGATACACCCTCTCCTCTCTCTATCACCCCATAAAACCATTTTGTTACTTTCTTTCAGGGAGACATTGCTTTAGAGAATACTCCCAGTATCCTCCTTACTTGTGTCAAGTAATATTGCTCCTATTGATCAAAACTTGTGTTCTCATGGAAAGTCATTTGTTACTGACGAAGTGAACAAACCCGTTTTCTTTTTGTGGCTAATATTTTCATGTTGAATAGTGCAAATATAAAACTCACAGAAAGTTCTACTAGATACTTATGGTCCAGAGAATTTACAGAGAAGTCTGTTTCTTATAGGATATTATCAAGATAGCCTGCTTAGTAAAGTGGTAGCAAATCAAGGTCTCTGTGGTTTTCTCTTAACATAGGGACATGGATTGATTATACACTCCTCACATCCGTAATTCACATATCAATGGGCAATGAGATAGAAGAGAAACTACAGTGGTTCTGAAGGTGTAAGTTGAAGTCCCAGCTTCGTCTCTGACTCTGTGACCTTGAACAATTATCTTCTCTTTTGCTGAGCACAATGAAGGGATTTAAGTCAAAAGCCCTTACAGAGCTTATGTTCTTTGGGCCTGTGAATTCATGGCTACATTTTCACTAAATTAATTTGCACATCTTTGTGAAGACAGACTTGTAGAAAAATTGCCAGAAATTTGGATTATGAAATGCCAGCCTCTCTGTACTAAGTGCACAAAGAGTGAGAGAGTGACTACTAAGAAAAAGACACTTACTCCTTGGCTTGAAGAGGGCCTTTAATATGTGTGTTTGCTCAATGCTTGTTCATGTATCTGTCCTTTGGCAATCTCTCTGCCTTCTGTTGCTGACTCCTAGAGGGCAAAGTTGATGGCTGTAACTATACAATACCAACCAAAACAGTTTAAAAAAGATAAATTTTGTTCTGGCAACTCACCCCTTCTGAAAACAAAAGTAATACTTGGATTCATTCAAGAAATAATTATTGGGCACTGTGTGCCAGACACTGTAATGGTGAGCAAAAACTTATCTAGTACTGAACCTTCCCTGCCCAAGAGGGAAACCTTTGGCTTCTTGTAATTTCTCCCAGCTGGAAGCTTATGGAGTCTGTGGCTTTATATAATGCAAACACAGATATTTCAGACAAGAGAAAACCTTTTGTACCATTTGGCTACCTGATACTCTCTGGAACAAAAAAAAAGTTTTGAAAAAAACTCATAAAATTAATGAGCTGTTTAACATGCTGAAGACCAACTTCTGAATCTGAGAAACTCAGAGGGTACAATACTAGAAAGCAATACTTCCCCTTCCTTTCTTCATCCCCCAGGTCCACAACCCATGTTTTCTTGGCTTTCTTGTTTCATCCTATACCTTTGTCCCCTCCCAGTTTACACAGATTGACTCCCACTTTCTCAGTCTTGCCTTTCAAATCCTCAGGGAAGAAAAATAAAATATATGGCTCTGTATTATGCTCCTGAACTATCAAGCCCAGTGTTTTCATTTTTGCCATTTCACTATGTGCACCACAACCCCTTGAGGCTGCAGTTACTTATTCCACTAGATAGATGAGGAAATGGAAGTACAGAAAAGGCAAGTACTTACCTAAGACTAACAAAGCTAGTGCACATAAAAACTAAGAGTTAAAGCTCATTTCTTCTACACATATAGCTGGTTTTTGTTTTGTTTTGTTTTGTTTTTTTACTTAGGCTTCCAGTGACATAAAACCACTCACTACCTTACCTAATGAAGTCTTAACATGACCGAGCTACATAATGCCTTAGCTTACTTACCAGTGCAAATCTGTTTAATTCTGCAAATATTTATGATACACCTACTGAGTAGCAGCCCTTTGTGAATGATGATTAGTTGTTGCTATTTAAAAGTATGAATTCTGTAGCCACACATACTGAGTTTGAGTCCAAATGCCATCAATTATTGCTGGATGACATTGATAATGGACCCAAGGACATAAAAATTAATCAGACGGGAAGCTTGCTCTCCAGGTCTTTCAATGAAAATTGCAGCTTCTGGCAAGGTATGGTGGCTCACACCTGTAATCCCAACACTTTGGGAGGCCAAGGCGGGAAGATAATCTGAGGTCAGGAGTTCAAGACCAGGCTAGCCAAAATGGGAAAACCCCATCTCTAGCAAAAATACAAAAATTATCTGGGCATGATGGCATGCACCTGTAATCCCAGCTACTAGGGACACTGAGGCAAGAGAATTGCTTGAACCTGGGAAGTGGAGGTCGCAGCGAGCTGAGATTTTGCTACTGCACTCCATCCTGGGCAATAGAGTGAGACTCTGTCTCAAAAAAAATTGCAACTTCAGCTTCACACATAGTAAGTGCTCAATCATAAAATCAAAATTATTTTTGTTTCACTCATTCAAGAAGCATTTATTGATGCTCACTGTATACCAGATGGCATTTCTATGGCTCCTGAATCTCAAAGTGAGAATGAAAAACACAGAGCACTCAGGAAGTTTTAATATGCTGCATTGTCAATACCCCTGAAGGGCTATTTAATGATCAGTTGGTCCCAAATTTTCTGAGTGAACTAAGAGGGTCACTGAGGCTCAGAAAAAGATGTAGCTTTACCCAAGGCTATATAGCCAACCAATAGCAGAGTTAGGACTAATTACCTTACTGTGGAAATGAAAGCAAGGGAAGTCAAAATAGCTATTGAAAGATAAAGAGCAGATCTGAAACAATCAGCAATCAAAAGACTCTGAACTTCCACTCCAGGACCTGTTCCTTATTTTGCCCTGACTTTATAAGCCTGTGCACCTATTCATACCTTCCCATCTACCACAGTACCAGTTAAACCATCTGAATAACTGTTAGCTAGTAGGCTGAGTTTCTTACCCATTCACCTATATCAGTTCCCTGTGAAGCACTTCTGTTTCCTTACTTGTGTCTATCAGACACAACATAAAACAAAAAGCCACTGTAACAACTGAGTAATACATGAGGTAAAGAGGCAACCCTCGATACTATTACTTTATTAGCTTACCTTTTTCTTGGCCAAAATGATGAAAGGAACTTGCTGATTTTGCTCCATTCTAAAGGAGGCAACTGTGAATTAAAGGTATGGGCATGTCTAGAAGACAAGTCCAGGTTTCTAAATGAATAAAGCAACGGGGCCAATTCTCAGGGTGGTTTATTCCCAAGCACAGAATCTCCAGTTTCCCTGAGACAGTACACTCACCCTGCATACTCCTTCTCAGGTTAGAATTTAGGACAAAGAATGTCAGTTGTGCAAGGCTCTCAACCTGTGTGTGTATGGAAGTGGGTGTCTGTGGATGTGATGCAGTAGCCTAGTGGAGCCTATGAAGTAACATTTGGCATGCAAGTGCATTTTCCAAGTAGACAGTTCATAGCATTTGCCAAATCCTTGGTAAGATCCATGATCCAAAAAGTTAAGCATCACTAGTTCTATCTCTGTTTTTATTTTAACAGGAAAATAGTTCTGGGGAAAGAAAAATGCACTCAAAGTCACTTAGTAAACACAGAATGACAACTAGCAGTCAGGGCTTTTGAATAGAAAACCAGTGTGCTTTCCTTTCTTAGTGAGCCTAAAACCTTCATTCTGACCCCTAAAATGTTGTATTCAGCTGCAATTTCGCAGCCCTCCTCCAGATAGCGGGATCAGGCCTGCCCTCTCCATCATTCTACAATTCAGCATTCTTTCTTTTTACCTGTTGCGTTTATTTATTGTAAATAAATAAATAATCAAAGGCGACTTTAACCTTCTGAAGAGGCCTTTGAACAGAAAGTCTCCATATATATAATGCCTTATAATTATTATCATTATTAATCTTTATGGTTCTACTGAAATAGTCCTGGGAAGGGACTCAAGATATTCAAGTCCTGGCTGTCACCTCTCCTATGTCATCTGGGCCAAGCTATTTAACTTTTCTAGTCCTCAGTTGTACATACCTCACATTTTATGTAAAATTCCGCAAATACATTAGGCAAGCAATGCAAATGTCTCCTGATGAAATAACAAGATTCTGATTCCAGGTTTATATCCCCACTCCATTATCAACTATCTAAAAACTAATTTTTTTAAATTGTATAAAAATGCACAAAACTACAACCGTACAATCTTTGATAAATCTGACAAAAACAAGCAATGGGGAAAGGATTCCCTGTTTAATAAATAGTGTTGGGAAAACTGGCTAGCCATGTGCAGAAAGCAGAAACTGGACCCCTTCCTGACACCTTACATTAAAATTAACTCCAGATGGATGAAAGACTTAAACATAAGACCTAACACCATAAAAACCCTAGAAGAAAATCTAGGCAAAACCATTCAGGACATAGGAATAGGCAAGGACTTCATGAAAAAAACACCAAAAGCACTGGCAGCAAAAGCCAAAATAGACAAATGGGACCTAATCAAACTCCACAGCTTCTGCACGGCAAAAGAAACAGTCACTAGAGTGAATCGGCAACCAACAGAATGGAAAAAAATTTTTGCAGTTTACCCATCTGACAAAGGGCTGATATCCAGAATTTACAAAGAACTCAAACAGATTTACAGGAAAAAAACAAACAAGCCCATTCAAAAGTGGGAAAAGGATATGAACACACTTTACCAAAGAAGACATATATGAGGCCAACAATCATATAAAAAAATGCCCATTATCACTGGTCATTAGAGAGATGCAAATCAAAACCACATTGAGATACCATCTCACACCAGTTAGAATGGCGATCATTAAAAAATCTGGAGACAACAGATGCTGGAGAGGATGTGGAGAAATAGGAACACTTTTACACTGTTGGTGGGAGTGTAAATTAGTTCAACCATTGTGGAAGAGAGTGTGGTGACTCCTCAAGGACTTAGAAATAGAAATTCCATTTGACCCAGCAATCCCATTACTGGGTATATATCCAAAGGACTATAAATCATTCTACTATAAGGACACATGCACACGAATGTTCATTTCAGCACTGTTTACAATACCAAAGACCTGGAACCAACCCAAATGCCCATCGATGATAGACTGGATTGGGAACATGTGGCACATATACACCATGGAATATTATGCAGCAATCAGAAATGATGAGTTCGTGTCGTTTGTAGGGACATGGATGAATCTGGAGAACATCATTCTCAGCAAACTGACACAAGAACAGAAAATGAAATACCGCATATTCTCACTCATAGGTGGGTGATGAAAAATGAGAACACATGGACACAGGGAGGGGAGTACTAAACACTGGGGTCTATTGGGGGGAAAAGGGGAGGGCCAGCCGGCAGGGAGCTGGGGAGGGATAGCCTGGGGAGAAATGCCAAATATGGGTGAAGGGGAGAAAGGAAGGAAAACACACTGCCATGTGTGTACCTATGCAACTGTCTTGCATGTTTTGCACATGTACCCGAAAACCTAAAATGCAATAAAAAATAAAAAAAAAAGAAATAGAAATTCCATTTGACCCAGCAATCCCATTACTGGGGATATATCCAAAGGACTATAAATCGTTCTACCAGAAGGACACAGGCACACGAATGTTCATTGCAGCACTGTTTACAATACCAAAGACCTGGAACCAACCCAAATGCCCATCAATGATAGATTGGACTGGGAAAATGTGGCACATATACACCATGGAATATTATGCAGCAATCAAAAATGATGAGTTCGTGACCTTTGTAGGGACATGGATGAATCTGGAGAACATCATTCTCATCAAACTGACACAAGAACAGAAAATGAAATACCACATATTCTCACTCATAGGCAGGTGAGCAAAAATGAGAACACATGGACACAGGGAAGGGAGAACTACACACTGGTGTCTATTGGGGGGAATAGGGGAGGGACAGCAGGGGGGAGCTGGGGAGGGATAGCATGGGGAAAAATGCCAAATGTGGGTGAAGGGGAGTAAGGCAGCAAAACACACTGCTAAGTGTGTACCTATGCAACTATCTTGCATGTTCTGCACATGTACCCCAAAACCTAAAATGCAATAAAGAAAATGCACAAAACTTAAAACTTAGCATTTAAACCATTTTAAAGGGTAAAACTGAGTCGTATTCAGTGATCAACTTTTAGAAGATACTGAAAAATGACAACAAAATGTCTCTTAGCGACTTTTTTACAAAATCCATTTCTAGAATATGGCTTGATTTATTCTCAGCACATATTAAACTCAGTCTATGACACTATTTCCAGTGCCTTACCCAGTCCTGGGTCATGATAACAGGGATTCAGAAGAGGCTCTGCAAAATCACAGTCATCACAGAAGTAGCACTGGTCCAGGAATCTGAACTTGAATTTGGGCAAGCTCCTGTGATTTACTGCTTCTTTCCTCAACCCACCCTCAGTATACCTTATATATTATAGTAAGATTAGTCTACATGATCAATAAACTTTTTTCCATATTAGACATTCTTGTTGACACACCAGAAACACAATAGACTCTAGAATCATAGGGACACAGATTCAAGTCCCAGAACTACCATCTGCTTAACTGCATGACCATGAACACTGTGAAGGCTCATTTTCTGTTCCAGCATATCTTGGGTATAGTACCCAGTTATTTCATTAAACACAAATCTAGGTGTTTTATGGAAGTATTTTGTAGAGATCATTAACATCTACAATCAGTTGTCTTTAAGTAACAGAGATTACCTTCTATAATGTGAGTGAGCTTCATCCAATCAGTTGAAGGCCTTAAGATCAAAAATAAAATGGACATTTACACCAGCATGGTACTAGTCACCCAGCTGCACCCCTCAGAAAGTGCAGACTCAATGACAGCTACTTCACAGGCTCATGCTCTCCTATTGTGGGCTTGAGGGGAACAGGCTCCAATTACCAAGGGACAGCACTCATCCTTGATGACTCAGGACAGCCTTTGTCTTGGATTTAGTGCTGATGTGCTCAACCCTGAGTCAGGCTCACTGCAACTGTTGAGTCCTATTCTGGTTCCCTGTAACTGCCCTCCTGGGTGAGAGATGTCATTGTTCCTGTGGCCAGCAGGACTGAGAGCTGGGACTTAAGATGCCAGTAGGGTCCTGAGCTCATGATATCACTGGCTACTTCTGAACCCTAGGAATACTCAGACGTCATCTTTCAGTCTCTTACCTTGAGAACTGCAAACTAAGATTTTCAACTGAGACGTTGATCACCACCTGCAGAGAGACATCTCATAGAGGAGAGCTCTCACTGACATCTGGTGGGTACCCTTCTCGGACAAAGCTACCAGAGGAAGGAACAGGTAGCAATCCTTGCTGTTCTGCATCCCCCAAGGCAAGCGTGGTCTGGAGTAGTCCTCCAGCAGTTCTGCAGGAGAGGAACTTGACTGTTAGAAGGAATACTACAAAACGAAAAGAAATGGATTCAACATCAACAAAAAGAATGTCCACTCAGAGATCCCACCCGAGAGTCACCACTACAAAGATCAAAGGTAGATAAGCCCATGAAGATGGGAAGCAGCCAGTTCAAAAAGGCTGAAATAGCCAAAAACCAGAACGCCTCTCCTCCTCCAAGGGATCACAACTCCTTACCCATAAGGGAATACAACTGGTTGGAGAATGAGTTTGACAAATTGAAAGAAGCAGGCTTCAGAAAGTGGGTAATAACAAAATTCTCTGAGCTAAAGGAGCATGTTCTAACCCAATGCAAAGAAACTAAGAACCTTGAAAAAAGGTTAGACAAAATGCAAACTAGAGTAACCAGCTTAGAGAAGAACTTAAAGTGGATGGAGCTGAAAAACACAGCATGAGAACTTCGCCAAGCATACACAAGTATCAATAGCTGAATTAACCAAGCAGAAGAAAGGATATCAGAGATTGAAGATCATCTCAATGAAATAAAATGAGAAGGCAAGATTAGAGAAAAAGGAGTGAAAAGAAATAAACAAAGCCTCCAAGAAATATGAGACTATGTAAAAAGACCTAATCTATGGTTGATCAGTGTACCTGAATGTGACTGAGATAATGAATCCAAGCTGGAAAACTCTCTTCAGGATATTATCGAGGAGAACTTCCCCAACCTAGCAAGACAGACCAACACTCAAATCCAGGAAATAAAAACACCACAAACATATTTCTCAGGAAGAGCAACTCCAAGGCACGTAATCGCCAGATTCACCAGGGTTGAAATGAAGGAAAAAAGGCTAAGGGAAGCCAGAGAGAAAGGTCGGGTTACCCACAAAGAGAAGCCCATCAGACTCACAGCAGATCTCTCAGCAGAAACCCTACAAGCCAGAAGAGAGTGGAGGCCAATATTCAACATCCTGAAAGAAAAGAACTTTCAATGCAGAATTTCATATCCAGCCAAACCAAGCTTCATAAGTGAAGGAGAAATAAATCCTTTATGGACAAGCAATTGCTAAGAGATTTTGTTACCACCAGACCTGCCTTACAAGAGTTCCTGAACGAAGCACTAAACACGGAAAGGAACAACCAGTACCAGCCACTCCAGAAACGTACCAAATGGTAAAGACCATCGACACAATGAAGAAACGGTGTCAACTAACAGGCAAAACAACCGGGTAGTATCAAAATGGCAGAATCAAATTGACACATAACAATATTAACCTCAAATGTGAACAGGCTAAATGCACCAATCAAAAGACACAGACTGGAAAATTGGATAAAGTGTCAAGACCCATCAGTGTGCTATATTCAGGAAACCCATCACATGTGCAAAGACACACATAGACTCAAAATAAAGGGATGGAAAAAGATTTACCAAACAAATGGACAGCAAAACAAAGCAGGGATTGCAATCCCAGTCTCTGATAAAATGGACTTTAAACCAACAAATATCAAAAAAGACAAAGAAGGGCATTACATAATGGTTAAGGGATCAATGCAACAAGAAGAGCTAACTATCCTAAACATATATGCACAAAATACAGAAGCACTCAGATACATAAAGCAAGCTCTTAATGACCTATAAAGAGACTTAGACTATCACAAAATAATAATGGGAGACTTTAACACTACACTGTCAATATTAGACAGATCAACGAGACAGAAAATTAACAAGGATATCCAGGACTTGAACTCACATCTGGACCAAGCAGACCTAATAGACATCTATAGAACTCTCCACGCCAAATTCACAGAATATACATTCTTCTCAACACCACATCACAGTTACTCTAAAATTGACCACATAATTGGAAGTAAATCACTCCTTAGCAAATACAAAAGAACGAAAATGATAACAGTCTCTCAGACCACAGTGCAATCAAATTAGAACTCAGGATTAAGAAACTCATTCAAAACTGTACAACTACATGGAAACTGAAAAAAACTGCTCCTGAATAACTACTGGATAAATAATGAAACGAGGGCAGAAATAGAGATGTTCTTTGAAACCAATGAGAACAAAGATACAATGTACCAGAATCTCTGGGACACATTTAAAGCAGTGTCTAGAGGGAAATTGATAGCATTAAATGCCCACAAGAGAAGTTAGGAAAGACCTAAAATTGACACCCTATCATCACAATTAAAAAAGCTGGAGGAGCAATATCAAACAAATTCAAAAGTTAGCAGAAGAGAAGAAATAACTAAGATCAGAGGGGAATGAAGGAGATAGAGACACAAAATACCCTTAAAAAATCAATGAATCCAGGAGCTTATTTTTGAAAATATCAACAAAATAGATCACTAGCCAGACTAATAAAAAGGAAAAGAGAGAAGAATCAAAGAGATGCAGTAAAAAAATGATAAAGGGGATATCATCAGTGATTCTACAGAAATACCAACTACCATGATAGATTACTACAAACACCTCCATGCACATAAACCAGTAAATCTACATAGAAGACGAAATAAATCCCTAGACAATTACACCCTTCCAAGACTAAACCAGGAAGAAGTTGAATCCCTGAATAGACCAATAACAGGATCTGAAATTTACGCAGCAATTAATAGCTTACTAACTAAATAAAGTATATGTCCAGACAGGTTCACAGTTAAATTCTATCAGACATAAAAAGAGGAGCTGATATCATTCCTTCTGAAACTATTCCAAACAATACAAAAAGAGGGAATCCTCCCTAACTCACTTTATGAGACCAATATCATCCTGATAGCAAAACCTGGCAGAGACAAAACTAAACAAGAAAATTTCAGGCCAATATCCATGATGAACATCAATGAAAAAAATCTTCAATAAAATACTGGCGAAGTGAATGTAACAGCACATCCAAAAGCTCATCCATAATGATCAAGTAGGCTTAATCCTGGGGATGCAAGGCTGGCTTAACATACACAAATCTATAAATCTAATCTATCACATAAACAGAACCAAAGGAATAAACCACATGATTATTTCAATAGATGCAGAGAAGGCCATCAACAAAATTCAACACCCCTTTACGCTAAAAACTCTCAATTAACTAAGTATTGATGGAATGTATCTCAAAATAATAAAAGGTATTTATGACAAACCCACAGCCAATATTGTACTGAGTGGGCAAAACTGGAAGCATTGCCTACAAAAACTTTCACTAGACAAGGGTGCCCTCTCTCACCATTCCTGTTCAACATAGTATTGGAAGTTCTAGCCAGAGCAATCAGGCAAGAAAAGGAAAGGGTATTCACTTAGGAAAAGAGGAAGTCAAATTGTCTCTATTTGCAGATGACATGATTGTATATTTAGAAGAAGCCATTGTCTCAGCCCAAAATATCCTTAAGATGATAAGCAACTTTAGCAAAGTCTCAGGATACAAAATCAATGTGCAAATAACATAGGCATTCCTATACACCAATAACAGACAAACAGAGAGCCAAATCATGAGTGAACTCCCATTCACAATTGCCACGAAGAGAATAAAATACCTAGGAATACAACTAACAAAGTATGTGAAGGATCTGTTCAAGGAGAACTACAAACCACTGCTCAAGGAAATAAGAGAGAACACAAACAGATGGCAAGACATTCCATGGTCATGGTTAGGAAGAATCAATATCGTGAAAATGGCCATACTACCCGAATAAGTTTATAGGTTTAATGCTATTCCCATCAAGCTACCATTGACCTTCACAGAACTGAAAAAAACACACCTTGAACATCATATGGAACCAAAAAGAGCCCACATAGCCAAGACAATCCTAAGCAAAAAGAACAAAGCTAGAAGCATCATGCTATCTGACTTCAAACTACACTACAAGGCTACAGTAATCAAAACAACATGGGACCAGTACCAAAACAGAGATACAGACCAATGGAACAGAACAGAGGCTTCAGAAGTAACCCCAGACATTTACAACCATCTGATCTTTGACAAACCTGACAAAAACAAGCATGGGGAAAGGATTTCCTGTTTAATAAATGGTGTTGGGAAAACTGGCTAGCCATGTGCAGAAAGCTGAAAATGGACCCCTGTATACTGGGGACTGTTCTAGAAACTGGGAATCAATGTCCTAAAGGAGTTTACAAATCTACTGTTTGAAGACAGACAATTAAAAAATAAACATAAAAAACATTTCATACATCTATCAAAATATCACGTTCCCCGAAAATGTGTACAACTATGACATATTATAAAAACACAAAAAATACATTAAAAATAAATTATACAGCATGTAAATTTTTCTGAACCAAGAATTCATCCTCTGCAAAAATCAGGGGTATTTATAACAATGAATGTAAAAGGCCTAGAATGTAGGATCTCAGAAAATGGTAGACATTATTGTGTGTCCATGACTACACTATGGTTTTGATTAATTTAAAGACATTTTTGTATATTCTTTTTTTTCTATTTCTTCTATAACAAACGTCCTATAGAAGCAGTAATATAGCTGATTTAGAAACAATGGTAACAACTGGATTTGGAAACAAAAGATGGGCTTTGAGTCTCAGTTCAATTATTAGTTATGTTACGTCCAGCAAGTCATTTAGTCTCTCTGAACCTCAGTTTTTCTGTCTATAGAAAACAGGTAATAATATTCCCTCATAATGTTCCAGGAGAATTAAGATCATAAGTGTCAGTGACTCAAGGACAAGAATGGTGGTAAACTGCTTAGAAACCTCTTTATTGACCAGAATATTTAGTTAACCAGAATAGTTCATTCCCTGCTCCTGCCTCCTCCACAAACACACCCTGGTTCTTCATTAGAAGAATATTCCTGCATTAGTCAGTTATCAATTCAGGTTTGGTTTCTGCCCTGCAGCCGTTCAAGAGAAACTATGGTTGGGAAATGGTTCTAACTTGAAACTAACAATTGGTCATAAATTTCAAATAAAGTCAGTTTTGACATCCAGAGGCATAGACCTCATCAGTAGCCCACTGGAGGTCTATGCCTGTGGATGTGTTGCATGGGGCCATAAAGACTATAAAACTTTTCATTTATTTGTGTGATGTGTTGCATGGGGCCATAAAGGCTATAGAATCTTTCAGTTATTTGTGTGATTAACATAGGAAGGGGCCTCTGACCAAATAATAAAAGTGTAAGGAGCACCAGAGTTATTTCAGCCATTTATTTTATTGATACAGTGGCCTTGTGATCATATTCTATGGATATTTCTAGGGCTTTGGAAAATCCTATGAACAGTGTTGTTCTATTTGCCTCCCAATTTCTGGTAGGGTCCCTTCCATTACTTTCAACTTTAAAAGACAAAACGAAATACTCTCCTAGAAAATATAACACTGTCTAACTGCAACTCCAATCTCATCCCTGTATTACTAGAGAGATCTACAGGCCCCTCACATCTTCCCATTTGCTACCTTCTAGATGATCATGTTTGATCTGGTAATCCGGCTTGATTTCAGTCATTCCCCTCTCGCCTTATTTTCTCCTGATCACCTCTTCAGATTTGTGAATCTCTCCTACAAAATTGATATCCCGTAAAGGAAGGAGAGTGAGCAAGGATCCTGAAGTTAAGTTTCTCCTTTATTTTCCTAGCTGTGAAAGATGTGGGTCTGCTGGTTTCTCTGTTTGTCTGTCATAAAGTAAACACACCTCCAAAAGACAGACATAAATTTTGTTTTCTCAGAACCAATGTGTTATAAACTCAGATTGAGGACTATAGAGCATGGAAGCAGACTTGCCCTTGAAATTAGTGGGACATAATTATTATGCAGAGGGGTTTTTTGTTCTTTCATAATTCACCCTTATGGTCTACAGAATAAATAAATAATAAAAATAAATCTACAGAATTAATAGATAGAATCATACCTTTAATGGCTATATTTGGGGGTGGAGAGGTCTCTCTTGATGAGGGATGCCAATTAGTCCTACCAATTTGCTTAGTCAAATCCACTTCTTCTGCCTGCTGAAGAAAGAAAGGGAGATCTTTTGATTGCTTTTAGATAGAAAGACTATGATCAATTTCATATTCAGTCAATTTTAGCTATTTACAAGTCTTTGCCCAAGCTATATGTGAAGGCCAGAGTGAATAAAGCACAAAATGACATGGGGATACCATGGTCTGTCAGCATAGGTGAAGCCCAAGTGCTTTGCATGCTCAAAGCTCAGACTAAATGCCAGAAAATGGAGAGACATCGAACACAGATGAGAGAAAAACAGGTCTGGAGAGAGACTTTAAGAGACATCATAAGTAAATCGAAGAAGTCTTCATTCAAATACAAATACTTATTGAGTAACTACTATGTGTCAAGCACTGTTCTAGGTGCTTAGAATACAGAAGAGAGCAAAACACACAAAAATATCTGCTGTGCTGAAATTTGTATCCCAGTGACAGGCTCATTTTTTGTATCAACATACCTAGAGTACTAGTACCCTAAGAAGTGAAAAAGACAATAAAATGTAAACCCTAAAAAATAATTAAAGTGTATCCTGTGGTTCAAGATGATAAATTATATGAAAATGGGAAAAGGTAGGGAAGAGTAGGGCAAAGGGTATCAGGAGTTCTAGAGGTGGAAGCAGTTTGCAATATTAACTAAGGTGGTTAGGTCTCAGTAGGTTTAATTTGAATAAATATTTGAAGGAGAGGAAGGAGTGAGCAATAAAGTTGTCATGGGCAGGGACTGAGAGCATTTCAAACAGAAAGAGCTTTCCTAGCTAAGTTAGGAGCATGTCTATTGTGTACAAGAACAGTAAGCAGGCCAGTGTGGCTAAAGTGGCAAGACATAAGGAGAGAAGAGTAAGAGAATGTGTCAGAGAAGTAATGAGAAGACAAAGGGGATGTATTTTGACATTTTTTTTCCTGTGTGAAATGGGAGCCTTTGCAGAATTGTGAGGAGAGGACTGCTTTAGTACAGGTTCTGCTACTGAAGTACTATGTGATCTTAGGCCAGACCTGTGTCATAAATAAGACCCAGATTCTTGATTAGTATGAGTATGATAGACAAAAACAGTTATTTTTCAAAACTCTTTCATGACCAGGAACCTTGGTTTATAATAGTCTGTCTATACTACTTCTCTACCTTCCTACAATAGAATACTATGCTACTATTAACAGTGACTGAATGTATCTATCAAGTAAAACTTCTAGTGAAAGTCTAGCATATAAGATAGATCAAAGTAGAGCTGCTTTGGTTGAAGCAAGGTGAAGGACTGCAAGTAGAATTTTACCTCCCCTTCATCCCAGAGATGCCCTGAGGGTATTTCTCCAAAACCTACGATGTGAGAAGTACAGTTTTAAGTCTTGTCCCACTTCTTGGGGTGGGTCCAAATTGCATTTCTTAAAGTTTATATGCAAGAGAGATATTTCAAGAGTTTTACAAATACTTAGTTTGTAATTTAAAAAGAAAACTGTGCTCAGGCTGGGTGTGGTGGCTCATGCCTGTAATCCCAGCACTTTGGAAGGCCAAGGTGGGAGGATTGCTTGAGTCCAGGAGTTCGAGACTAACCTGGGCAACATAGCGAGACCCCATTTCTATAAAAAATAACTGTTTTCATTTGGTTATTAGAAACTGTGACAGCAATACCACACATGAACAAATTGTTATATGTTCACATTTTTTCATCATCAAGGCAGCCTGATTCTCATTGACTTTATGATAAATAAATGTCATATATTTGAACTTACAAAATAAGTTTATGATAATAAAATATTGCTTTTATGTTTTCAAGTGTATATTAGGGATTTTCATAATAGCAACTTTACACAAAAGAGTTTCCTGCCCAAAACCAAAATCAAAATAAAGCAAACAAAAAAACCAAAAATCTGTAGGATTTATTAATTTCTTACTGCATTTTTTAGCACTAACAACAGAAGCAATAATAGCAATGATAAAAGCTAACTCTCACTCTGCCAAGCAGTGGGTCCAATTCTTATCTTAGATCAAGTAATCATCATCAGTACTGGGACTAACGAAGTGGATAAATAAAAACAAAATGCAAATAATATGTTAATATCTCCAAAGTTATAATTTTGCCCACAGACTCCAAGGGTTTCTTTGTTATGATCCAGCCAGTCTTCCCTTGAAGCAAGGTGCTCACATAAAGACCCCAGCCTTTGCAATGGACAGCATTTGCTTTCTCTTTCCTCTACACTGGCAGCTCTCTGGCTTGAGTAATATCTTCATCTTCAGTAATCGAACACCAGCTAGAACGAAGATTAGCACCTCTTTCCTAATAAAGTTCCCCCACTTTATGAGCATAACAACCATCTTTTCCTTTCATCAGCTAATTTCTCTGGGATCCTCTGCTGGCTATCAGATTGCTGCAATCTGCTTGAGCCATTCTGCCTGCAAGCAGAGTGCTTCCAGTCTCATAAGGTGGAAAGCTTTGGGTAGTGGGAACAAAAATGTCAAACTGGCTGCCCATGAGAGGCAAGGCCCAGCTATTGCTGAAAGGGAGGTGATGAGGCATGCTGGTTAGTCAAAAGGTAGGTTACAGTTGCTTCTCATGACTGCATAGGCTCCCCAAGGGTCACCAACATGGTGATTCTTTCTGCCTAACTATTCTTCTAGGAGGACATGCTAACTAATGACCTCACATTTCCCTCAGAGCAAAAAACCAAAGGTCCTACACTATCTGCCTCCCTCACCCCCTTACCTCTCTGACCTTATCTCCTCCTTATTTCTCTCTTACTCACTCCTCATTAGCTACTGGTTTTCTTGCTGTTCCTCAAACACACAAGAAATGCTCCCACATCAGCAAAGGTCAGGCCATTCCCCAAGGAATCCACATGGCTTATTACCTCACTTCCTTCAGATATTTGCTCAAATGTTACTTTCCAAGTTACGTCTTTTTGACCATTCTACTTAATATTGAAACACATCATCCCCACTAGTATCTTTTATCTTTTTCCACTTTATTTTTTTATCACATTTGTCACCAATTGACATACTTTATATTAATTTATTTATTGTCTCTCTCCTTCTACTAGAATGTAGGCCCCATGAAGGCAGATAACTTTTTTGGTCACCATTCTATCCCCAGTACCTAAAATAGTGCCTGACATATAGTACATGCTTGGTACATACTTGTTGAATGAATGGATAAGATTTAGATTTGAAAGACATGCAAATACTGACCTGATGCACCCTCTTGGTATCATGTCAGAGGTGTGAGTTCAAATTGTGGTTCTATCATTCACTAGCTAATATGAATAAATTGTTATAATTTTTATGAATCTTTATTTTCTCATATTGATATAGCAATTGTTATAATGACCAAATAAAAGCACACCTGGAAATCATGAAACTCTAGATAAATGATAGATTACATTCTTACATAAAACATCTATGCCCCTCCCTAACAAGAGATTACCCAACTCTAAGAAGCTCCAGGCGCAGGAGCGTACCTGTTTCTTCATACCCTTGCCAGCACTAAATATTATTAACTTTGTTGTTTTTGTCAATATAAGAGGTCAAAAACCATATTTTCTTCTTTCAGTGTGCATGTTTTCAATTATACATATTATAGCATCTTTCCCAATGTTTACTGACCATTTAAATTATCTTTGTCATAAATCTTCTGTTCTTACTTTTTATCCATATTTTTTGTTGTTGTGGAATTGATTGCCATTTTCTTATTAATGTATGAGTTTTTTGTAGACTATAAAATTAGCTATTTATCTGGTATGCATATTAGCAAATATGCTCCCTTCCTCACCATTTCTATTTCCTTTGTTTGTCATTTGTATTTTTAACTTTGTTTCTAGATTGTTTCTTGTTATACAGAAGGAGGTTTTTAAATTATTATTTTACTGTGGTGAAATATATTCATTGTTTCTTTTATGGGTTTTGGATTTTGTCTTGCTAGAAAGGTCTTCACCATTACAAGATTATAAATACATTTACTAATGTTTCCTTAAGTAATTTTTATGACTTCTTATGTTCATATCTTTAATACACCTATGATTTATTTTGATGTGAGTAATGATAATTATTTTTGAATAGTCAGTTTTTCAAAACCATTAATCAAGTAAACACTCCACCACTAATCAGAAATGTAATCTTTATAGTATGATAAATTTACAAAACTATATTTCAGGACTCTCTATTTTGTTATACTGACTTCTTTGTTTCTTTTTCAGTACCAAACTGGTTTAATATTTATAACATATATATATATATATGACATATATGTCATATATATATATGAGGCAGTGAGAGAGGGAGAACAGGATGGAGTCAGACCTACCTAATACACACACACACACACACACACATATATGTAATAAATGTGTAACTACCCATCTTACTGAATTAACTTATTGCTTTGAAGACTTTTTAGCAATTTATCTTCATTGGGTGTACAACCATATATATCTGCAAAGCAAATAATAGTTATATTCTAATATTTTAATTTCATCTCTTTATCTTCTCTAATTACATTGGCTAGTACTTCAGAACACTATTAAATAATAACAGAGGTAAGTTGCATTCATGTCTTGCTCCATTTGATGAAACTACTTCTAGTGTTACTACATTAAGGATAAAGCAAGCGTATATACGGTATGAATACACGTATTTCCTTTTTTAGAAGCTAATAATGCATCTTGGAGTTTGTCAAATGTTTTTCTATTTTTAAAAGCTATTGAGACCTTTCAGCACTGACTCACGTTTGCGAATTCAACATAAAACAGTTGTTCTCCTTTCAGGTCTTGATATGGTGTGTTTCATTAATATATTTCTTAATATTAAAACAACCTTGGCAGGGCACAGTGCTCACACCTGTAATCCCAGCATTTTGTGAGACTGAGGCTAGCAGATCACTCGAGCCCAGGAGTTTGAGAACAGCCTGGGCAACATGGCGAAACCCTGGCTTTACTAACAATACAAAAAAAGAAAAATAGCTGAGTGTGGCCACTTGTGCCTATAATCTCAGCTCAGGCTGAGGCAGAAGAATAACCAGAACCCAGAGGCAGAGGTTGCAGTGAACTGAGGTTGCCACAATACAGTGGGTGACAGTGTGAAACCCTGTTGCAAAAAATAATAAAAATAAAGTAAAATAAAAAGTATTGTATATGTGGGAAGAACTCTACTTTGTCATGGTATAATTAATCCAGCAATACAAGTGTACGCTCTTACTCACAATTACAAAATTAAACCTCTTTGAAAGTGAAAAACACAGGGACACAGGGAGGGGAGCATCACACACTGGGGTCTGTTAGGGGAAGCCAAGGGAGGGACAGTAGGGGGGTGGGGAGGTCAGGGAGGGATAACATGGAGAAAAATGCCAGGTGTAGGTGATGGGGGGATGGAGGCAGCAAAACACATTGCCATGTGTGTACCTATGCAACACTCTTGCATGATCTGCATATGTACCCCAGAACCTAAAGCACAATAAAAAAAATTCTTTAAATTAAATTAAATTAACCTTAAAAAAGTGAAAAATAGTTTATCTGGCAGCAAAACTTGATCTGACCTGATGCAAGATTACTTATCCTAATTACTATTACTCTGCATATGTTTTGCTACTGAAATACTAAAATGGTTGAATATATGATATTTCTGAGGCTACAATGGGTGTTGTATAATAAACAATAAAGATAGCATGTTACAATTCTAAAATTCCAAACACTCTAACTTTTGAAACTCTTTGGCCCCCATGGTGGCATATAGCGGATTGCAGACCTGTATTACATGATGAAATTCAGGGGGAGAGACTGGAGGCAGAGGAACCCATCTTTAACCTGGGTTATTAATGATGAGTACAAGTTCATATAAGAAAGAAAGAAACAGAATTCCTGGAAGAGGCATGAAAAGACTTAGTACGTGATGAGAAGAGTGAGAAGTTCAGTATAGCTGGAAGGTAGGGTGTGTGGAGAGAATGAGTGGTGGGAGATGAGGTTAGACAGATAAGTTTGGACTGAACTATGAAAGCCCTTGCATGCTAAGAAGTGTGAACCAAGCTTTCTTTTGTGTAAGACAGTTCTATAATAATGGAGGGTGTGGAAGAAGATGGAGATAAGGATTGAGGCAGGGCAAAGACAGGCCTTAGAGCTTGGGGAAAAATAAAAAAATAGTCTGTGAATACCTTAAAGACTAAAGGTGACACACTGCACCTTGAAAGGGGCAGATGGAATCTCCTCTTAGGCTACAGCCTTTTAAAAAGTCTAAATAGTCAAGAGTAGAGTCCCAAAAGTAGATGCCAACCTAATGTTATTTACATGAAGCAACTCTACCTAACCTAACAGGGAAATGGAGGACACCATGGAAAACGATTAGGGCTGGGTAAGATTTTCAAGTAGCTGAAGTTTGAACAAACTATGGAAACACTATGCAGTGTAAGACAAAAATTGATTTTTCAGTGGCACTGAAAAATCATGGATACAAAACTCTGTCATTTCACATTTCTCCGAGTATGAGTTCTTTCATGCATAAAAAACACATCATAAAAGTAATTTTATATGGTTGTTGTGAGAATTAAATATATATAAATGAGAAGAAATTTAATATTCTGTGTTTGCAATTATAACTGGGAAAAATACAGCTAGCCAAAATTTCATTACACTTGGTGGGCAGAACGATCTGTTTTAAAATATAGGCTCTATAATGTGCTAGAAATTCTCCTTGGTGGTACCTAGGGGTACTTAAAAAATAGGCAGTCATTTTCAAGATCAACTAAAATCAGTGATGAATTTTCACAAAATATAGAGAATAGTGAAATATACTTACGGGTTTGGTTTTTTTTTTTGAGACAGAGTTTCGCTCTTGTTACCCAGGCTGGAGTGCAGTGGCATGATCTCGGCTCACCGCAACCTCTGCCTCCTGGGTTCAGGCAATTCTCCTGCCTCAGCCTCCTGAGCAGCTGGGATTACAGGCACACACAACCATGCCCAGCTAATTTTTTGTATTTTTTTTTTTAGTAGAGATGGGGTTTCACCATGTTGACCAGGATGGTCTCGGTTTCTTGACCTAGTGATCCACCCGCCTCGGCCTCCCAAAGTGCTGGGATTACAGGTGTAAGCCACCGCACCCGGCCCACTTATGTTTTATATAAGCATATCTTAAGTAGTCTATATATGTATAAGTATATATTACCCATATTTATATAAGTATATAATGTATTTATATTCATAGGAATGTCTTAAATATTCTGTATTCATGTCTTAACATATAGATGAAAAGAGGTACCCGAAATTCACTCTTATCTCCACCCCTACACATATGCATGCCATATTGGTTTAGCATTGTTACAACAGGTCTGTAGATCTGAAATGAGACCTTCTCTACCAGACACAGCATTCTGAGAGACCTACTTCTGTATCCTCCCTCTGATTTTTCCTCTCTCTGGGCACAGCCCTGCTAGGCCAGTCTGCCTTCTCTAGCCTCCTTTGAATTCTGGTGACGATAGTGTTGTACTATTCACTACAGAATTTATCACTTTCTCTCCCTCTAACAAAGAGAAACTTGACAATATCTAAGGTATACAATGTGTTGGTTAAATTAAGATGAAGTGGTGATAGGCCAGGGACCTGCTGGTGCCAAGAGAGATGAACAGAAGGTTTCCCTGCAGCTCAAGCCACTCATCCATCAATCTATGTCCCTACTCTCAGTCTAATGAAGAAGAAATTATAGTAATTGAAACAGATACACAGATAAAACGTATTTTATACAGCATGATAAGTGCATAGATGAATATAAGCATGGTGTAGTATGGGACCACATTTAAGGGAATCCAGCCCAGAGGGAGTGAGAGAAAGGAGAGGAGGGATAGTGAGTAAAAGTTTCAGGAAGGACATGGAGACCACTTAAAGAATGACCAAAGTTATCAAGTTACAATGGTTGGTTCAGTCTAGGATGAGGTAGGAGTGTCTCAGGCATTGGGGCATCCTAAGCAAAGGCCCAAATCAAATGCATATACTCAAGTTAAAAGTATGCAACTGTCTTGCACATTCTGCACATGTACCCCAAAACCTAAAATGCAAAAAAAAATTTTTTTTTTAAGTTGTGAGAAGATGAAATAAGAAGAGACCTAGAAGACAGCAATATCTGGATGAAGGAGGTACATGTAAAGCACTTGAGAAAGAACAGAGAGAAGTGAGGAGACACCCAAACAGGGGAATGATGTAGTCAGAGCTATAGTGAACAGTAACCTGGGAGAAGTATAGTGCATACATTTGTGAGAGGTAAGTAGACAGCAAGGAGAGTAGTTAGGCATCAAGGTAAGAAACCATGTGGGCCTGAAGCAAGCCATAGCAGAAGAAGCTGAAGTACTTGTAGTTGTTTCCTGTACTATCTGAAGCCAACAATTTGGCTGATAGATTATATAGGCATAGGGTTGCTGAAACACTTATTGTGCCCATTGCGTTTCAGATGTTATAGATATCATGTCAGGCAACTTTATAAGTCTACCTGTTCAGTTTTTTTCATTTTGTGTTCTTATATTACTCACCAGTCAAAAGTTTCTGGAACTTTCCCCAGTACAGGAGTCAAATACCAATATTCCCTCAATCTCAGATGTTCCTTTCAGTGGAGTTACTTGTGCTTCCACCAAGCTTGACTGTAAAACTGAATTAAAACAACTATATAAAGCTGGATTGTGTTGGCTCCAGAAATATTTCTGATGTATCTTGGGGTCTGCTCTTCTTGTTAAGCTCTGCTACCCATGACTATTCTGGGATTTTTATTCCCTACTTGTTTTGACTTGCCATTATTTCCTGGTCACCCTTTGTTAGCTGTGATGATTCAGTTTCTCAAATGGTCATGGGTTTTTGAGCCTGATTGATGCCACCCTTCTTTGGATTCATCAATCTAGTCTAATTCTGAAGCTTTTGGCACTTTTTTCCTTCCCACTCCCATCATGCCTACTAGTAGACAAGTAAGACTATTCACTCGGAGAAGCCTGGTAGAATTTCTCTCAGCAAATCTGAAGGCATTTATTTGGAACTTATGTTTCCTAAATTGCACTCAATAGAACACTGGCATTTTGGAAAGTGTCATACGGTATTCTATGAACAGAAGGTTCTTCAAGCAAATATGTTTGGAGAAGGCTGCTTTTTAGTCCTCCTGTGGTGACCGAGAACAACCAACACATGTTAATGGCTCTGAGGAACCTCTTAGTAAAGAAATGTTTCATGTTTAACCCAGTTCTTCTAAGCTTACTGGGACAAGGAAACATTTCATTCCTCACAGAATACCTATGAAAATTGTATAGTATATTACAGTTTTGGAAATACCGGTTTTACATTTGGATCACTTCAGCATCTTTTAAAGCACCATAAGAAAATAGTATGGTAGAAATAATGAAGGTCTGGATTGGCCTGGTTTCCAGCCCTCGTTCCTCAATACACTTTTTGACTTATACTTGCTTGACCTTGATCAACTTCCTCTACATCTCTTAGATTTTCCCCCAACCATAAAACTAACAAAGAAATACTGACAATAGCAGCAATGTAATTATCATTTAATTGGGGCTCACTATATGTTAGGTAACTCTTGAGCTGTAAAACTTTATACAAATGTCATTTGTCATTACAGATAATGCAAATGGTTTTTATTTCAGGTTCCAATTCTTTCATGTCACGTTCTTCCCTTAGATAACCAAGGCTTTGTGGTAAATGATCTCAGTAATTTCATTTTTTAATCTGAGTGACAGAGTCAGACTTGAATCTTTCCAAGCCAAGTGTTTTTACTTTCTGCCTTCTCTCTCATGTAGAGCCTTTTCACTTTTCTTCTCTGCCCACTTCCATTTGGAAACTTTGGGATTGCACAAGTACTATTGCTTTTTTAGTTACCTCATCAGATCTGATATTTTATTGTAGCAGTATGTATTGAAATGGAATTGCTCCAGTTTTAAATTGCTTATACAATAATAAAACAAGCTTTTACAGATAGCTTGAGCAATGGTATGAAGTGACTTTGGAATATATATTTTTAATTTTAGTTGTTTTCCAAAAACTTATATGGCACTTATTCTACACCAGACGCTGTTCTAAATCCATTAAAAATATTAAGTCATTTAATCCTCATCACAAGCTTGTGCAGTAGATATCATTATTATTCCAATTATAAGAGCTGACAAGACTGAGACAAGTTAATTAGCATGTCTATGTAAATAAAAAACGGCTGAGATAAGAACTGAACCCAGGAAATTATTGGCTTCTATAGCTATCTTCTCAATCACTATGCTTTATTGCTTCCCAGAAGACTTTGTGATGCAGGGAATCTCTTACACAATCTATGAAGCCTCTTTATGTATCTCTCCATGACCCTTAAATCCTTCAGCAGCTGCACTCCTAAGGCTTTATGTGAGGCATATGGAAGGTTTTGAACTCAGATAAATCTAAGTTAGGAATCTGGCTCTGCCATCTACTACCTGTATATTGGATAAGTCATTTTACCTCTTTAGGCTCCACTTTTCTCGTCTGTAAAATGGGGTACATAATGCTTATATTTCAAGTCTGTGGTAAAAAATTCAATAAGGTCATGCGTGGTTCAGTATAAGTCTTTAAACATTGATTCTTCACTCTACATGATGTTAGACTCATTGGTGGGGGAGATGATCAGTGGAGAGGAAATATTGATTTCCAGGCCTATCCTCAGACTATTAAATCAGCATTTTAAGGGTAGACCCAAACTTTTTTTATTCTAAAAGTGTTTATGTGATCCTGACAAGCATTAGTTTTCAGCTCTACTGATTTGATATATGTTGTGAGATTGATTCCAATTTTGTATCACTAACTATGGCTCATATCCTGAATTTACATTCAGATTATTATTATTTTCTGGCCAAGTTAACCATTTGTAGAACTTCATGGTTTCTACTTTTGGTTGCTGTAATTTTGGAGGTAGTGATGGTGACGTGTGGGTCATGATCAAGTTAGAATTTTAGCAGGCAGGGGCTAAAACCAGGAGAGGGCAACCACATGTATGTTCATCTCTACTTGGGATCCTCATCGCCCTACGTTTCACCATAATATTCTCATCAGAACTGCACCCTAGTTCAGCCCCTCAGTGGAGCATAAAACATTTTGACCTCAGCTCATCAGATGGGAGTTTGGGAGGTATTACCACTATCTTCTAAGAGAGGAAGGCTGACGGTAAGAGAGTAGACTTACCAAAGTCACAGAGTAAGAAAATGGTAGAGGTGAAATTTGAGCCCAACTTTATATGACTACAAAAGTTTTGAGTTTCTTCCACTTGTGGCACTGTACGTTTTCTTATTCATTTATTTATTTACTTTGAGACAGAGTCTCACTCTGTCGCCCAGGCTGAAGCACAGTGGTATAGTACAATCAGTCATAGCTTGCTGCAGCTTCAAATTCCTGGGCACACTTGACATTCCTTCACAGCTAAGTCTACCATGCCCAGCTAAGTGTTTATTTTTGTTTTTTTGTATAGACAGGGTCTTACTGTGTTGTCCAAGCTTGTCTTGAACTCTTAGACTCAAGTGATCCTTCTGCCACAGCCTCCCAAAGGGCTGGGATTACAGGTGTGAGCTACCATGTCCAGCCAGCACTGTACTATTTTTATAAACGAACACTAGGGAGGAAAAGCTTCCTAGTCAGCAAGGATCTATTAAGCATGTTGCACTTGGACTAAAAGATTTACCTAATTTTTAAAATTGTTATTATATTTTAAGTTCTGGTATACATGTGCAGAACGTGCAGGTTTGTTACATAGGTATACATGTGCCATGGTGGTTTGCTGCACCCATCAACCCATTATCTACATTAGGTGTTTCACCTAATGCTCCCCCTCCCCTAAACACCCACCCTCAGACAGTCCCCAGTGTGTGATATTCCCCTTCCTGTGTTCATGTGTTCTCCTTGTTCAACTCCCACTTATGAGTGAGGACATGTGGTGTTTGGTTTTCTGTTCCTGTGATAGTTTGCTGAGAATAATGGCTTCCAGCTACATCCATGTCCCTGCAAAGAACATTAACTCATCCTGTTTTATGACTGCATGGTATTCCACGGTATATATTTGCCACAGTTTCTTTATCCAGTCTATAATTGATGGGCATTTGGGTTGGTTCCAAGTCTTTGCCATTGTGAACACTGCTGCAATAAACATACATATACATATGTCTTTATAGTAGAATAATTTATAATCCTTTGGGTATATACCCAGTAATGAGATTGCTGAGTCAAATAGTATTTCTGGTTCTAGATCCTTGAGGAATTTCCACACTGTCCTCCACAATAGTTGAACTAATTTACACTCCCACTAACAGTGTAAAAGTGTTCCTATTGCTCCAATCCTCTCTAGCATCAGTCGTTTCCTGACTTTTTAATGATTGCCATTCTAACTGGCTTGAGATGTTATCTCATTGCTGTTTTGATTTGCATTTCTCTGATGACCAGTGATTATAAGCTTTTTGTTCATATGTTTGTTGGCCACATAAATGTCTCCTTTTGAGAAGTGTCTGTTCATATCCTTCACCCACTTTTTGATAGGGTTGTTTGGTTTTTTTCTTGTAAATTTGTTTAAGTTCTTTGTAGATTCTAAATATTAGCCCTTTGTCAGATGGATAGATTGCAAATTTTTCTCCCTTTCTGTAGGTTGCCTGTTCACTCTGATGATAGTTTCTGTTGCTGTGCGGAAGCTCTTTAGTTTAATTAGATCCCATTTGTCAATTTTGGCTTTTGTTGCCATTGCTTTTGGTGTTTTAGTCCTGAAGTCTTTGCCTTGCCTGTGTCCTGAATGGCATTGCCTAGGTTACCCCCCCTCTAGGGTTTTTAAGGTTTTAGGTCTTATGTTTAAGTCTTTAATTCATCTTTATTTAACTTTTCTTTAAGGTGTAAAGAAGGGGTCCAGGTTCAGTTTTCTGCATATGGTTAGCCAGTTTTCCCAACACTATTTATTAAATATGGACTCCTTCCCCCACTCTTGTTTTTGCCAGGTTTATCAAAGATCAGACGGTTGTAGATGTGTGACGCTGTTTCTGAGGCCTCTGTTCTGTTTGCATTGGTTTATACAGCTGTTTTTAGTACTGTTTTGGTTACTGTAGCCTTATAGTATAGTTTGAAGAGGTAGCATGATACCTCTATCTTTGTTCTTTTTGCTTAGTATTGTCTTGGCTATATGGGTTTTTTAAGGTTCTATATGAAATTTAAAATAATTTCTTCGAATTCTGTGAAGAAATCAGAGGTAGATTGTTGGGGGTCGCATTAAATCTATAAATTAATTTGAGCAGTACGGCTATTTTCATGATAATTGATTCTTCCTATCCGTGAGCATGTTTTTAAGGCTCACAAAAACCTCATAAGGTAGGTATTCTCATTATGTTTCTCTAACAGGTAAGGAAACTGAGACTATAATTTTGTTTTTTCCAATCATGACAATTTACTTGTAGACGTGACTACTAAGAAGTAATGACCTCATTTGTTTTTGTTTTTGTTTTTGTTTTTGTTTTGAGACAGAGTCTTGTTCTGTCACCAGGCGCCACGCTGGAGTGCGGTGGCGCGATCTCCACTCACTGCAACCTCCGCCTCCCAGGTTCAAGCAATTCTGCTGCCTCAGCCTCCCAAGCAGCTGGGACTACAGACGCACACCACCATGCCCATCTAATTTTTTATATTTTAGTAGAGATGTAGCTTCACTATGTTAGCCAGGATGGTCTTGATCTTTTGACCTTGTGATCCACCAGCCTTGGCCTCCAAAAGTGCTGGGATTACAGGCATGAGCCACCGTGCCTGGCCACCTCATTTGTTTTATTAGTCATAAACTAATCAAGGGGTTGGAAGTATTCTCAAGGGAAAATCTCACCTTGTTTCTCCCCTGCTTACAACTTTTCAGTGATTCAATATTGCCCTTAGGATGAAGACTATACTCCTTAGTGTGGTTTGCAATGCTTTCCAATATTTGGCCCCTAATTCATTGCTTCTTTCTCTTGTTTTCACATTAAAATATCTTAGCCTGAATGAACTATCTGTAGGTCACCCAGTATTCTCCTTACCTTAACGCTTTTGTAGATGCTGCTTCTGTTGCTTGGGATGCTGTTTCCAATGTTCTCATATGTGACCATTTTCACCAGTTCCACAATGTCTCAAATTCATTCATTCATTTGAAAAATAGTTACTGAATACCTACTATGTGTCAGACTCTAGGGATACAATGGTGAACTAGAGAGAAACATCTTTCACTGAGCTCACATTTTGTATCTGATGGCACATACCTCTAAAATATTTAAAAAGTTAAATATAGAGTATGTTAGCAATGCATACTATATGTTAAATAAATAGCAGAAATTGTGCATATGGGTATAGCTACTACTTTGGATGAAGTAGTTAGGATAAGCCGTACTTGATAAAAATGACATTTTAGTAAGCAAATGAAGAAATCAGGGTAAAAAATTCTTAAATCTGTATGAGTAAGGAGCATTTCAGGCAGAGGGAACAGCCAAGTGCAAAAGTCTTAATGCAACTAATGTGTTAGAGGAACAGCTAGGGTCTAATGTGTAAGAATGGTAGGGGATGAACTTAAAGCAACAGGCAGCTAAGGTGAAGCAGGGCTGTGTATGACAGCCTAAGGATTTGAGCTTTTACTCTGTGTAAGGTGATAAATCATTTCAGGATTTAAAGCAGAGAACTAACATGATCTCATAGTTTAATAAGATTCTTCTGGTTGCTGCATTGAGAATTGACTTGCTGGTTGATTAAGGTAGAAAAGAGGAAACCAGACAGGAGTCACAGGATCCAGGTGATAACAGTGGTGGCAGTAAGAAGTGGTCAGATTAGATATTACCTCTTCCAGAAAGCAGGGAGACTTCTGTGACTCCCAAGGCTGGAGTAGATGCTCCCCAACACTGGCTTCCAATAGGCATCTATCTTATTTTTCTCAAATCAATTTGATTTTTTTCTCAAGTCAATCTTGATTTTTCTCAAATCAAGACAGACCTATAAGGTCTGTCTCTTTATTCAAGTGCATCCTCTATTAAGTGAGATCCTTAGGGTCAGTGACAGGGATATTAACTTTTTTTTTTACATAGATTCTTACTCTGCCGCCCAGGTTGGAGAACAGTGGTGCATGGCTTACTGCAGGCTTCACTTCCTAGGCTCAAAAGATCCTCCCACTTCAGTGTCCTGAGTAGCTCGAACTACAGGCATATGTGCCACCTTGCCTAGCTAATTTGTGTAGTTTTTGTAGAGACAGGGTTTCACCATCTTGGCCAGGCTGGTCTCAAACTCCTGGACTTAAGCAATCCTCCTGCCTCTACCTCCCAAAGTGCTGGGATTATAGGTGGGAGCCACCACACCCAGCCTGAATTTTATTAACTTTTTGTTCACTTATCACTAATGTCTCTTCAGTAAGTAACATATACTGTGACTCAGAAAAGTATTCAGTAAGTATTATTAAATGACTAAATTAACATTCAAAATAAACAGTAGAGTCAGAAGCAATTTAAAAGGGTGGAATGTAGGTAAAATATACTTTCCACCATCATTGACTGAGAGTGCAGAGCCCAACAGCCATCCTACCAGCCTCTGTAGCAATAGCAATGGTTCTGGGCCCTATTTCACCCATGTCCCTCCATTTTGACACCCAGTCCTTTATAGGATTAAACTCTCATTATTTTAAACCCATTTTTAATGCTTTCTTTGTTTTGGTGACATCCTTGATCCTGCCAATTCTTAGAGTTAATTGCTCCTCTACTCCAGCATGTGCCCATAGCACTTGATTTAAGCTTTGTTTGGTAGTACTTGTATGTATGCCCAACATGTAGCATGCAGTACGTGTCTGCCTCCTATATTGGGCTGTGAACTTTTTCAAGGAAGAAATTCTTTTTCTGGATTTTGTCTAACCTCACATACTTGGGTACCCCTTCAAAAATATTCTGTGGTCTTATCAAAAAGAAAATAACAGATGCTGGTGAGAATTCAAAGAAGGGGTAATGCCTGTACACTGTTAGTCAAAATGTAAATTTGTACAGCCACTATGAAATACGGTAGGGAAGTTCCTCAAAAAACTAAAAATAGAACTACCATATGATCCAGCAATCCCACTGCTGGGTATATACCCTGGAAGAGAGGAAATCAGTATATTGAAGAGATATCTGCAATCCCATGTTTGTTGCAGCACTGTTCACAATATTCAAGATTTGGAAGCAACTTAAATATCCATTAACAGATGAATGAATAAACAAAATATTGTACTTACATAGAATGGTGTACTATTCAGCTGTAAAAAATGAGATTCTGTCATTGGCATCAACATGGATGAAACTGCACGTCATGTTTATTACAACACTATTCACAATAACAAATATATGGAATCATCCTAGGTGTTTATCAATGAATGAAGGGATGTTAACAATGTGGTATATACAATGGAATATTATTTAGCCATAAAAAGAATGAGATCCTGTCACTTTCCACTTCAGGAATGGAATTGCAAATCATTGTGTTATATGAAATAAGCCAGTAACAGAAAGACAAATATTTTATGTTCTTAATCACATGTGGGAGCTAAAATAATTGATCCTATGGGGGTAGGGAGTAGAATGATGGTTACTCGAATCTGTGAAGGGTAGGGTGGGGGTGCAATAAAGGGAGGTTGGTTAATGGATACAAAAAAATACAGTTAGAGGAAGTAAGTTCTCGTGTTTCATAGCACAATAGAGTGACTATAGCTAAAAGAATTTATTGCTTATTTCAAAAAATCTGGGAAAGTAGGTTGGAAGATTTGAAATGCTCTTGCCACAAAGAAATGCTAAATGTTTGAGGTGATGCATGTCCCAATTACCTTAATTTGATCATTAAACCTTATATGTATGTATCAAAATATGACATCCATAGGTATGTACAACTACTATGTATGAATAAAAAGTGACCCCGTGGTCATGTTTGGGGCACCATATTTCTCTATTAAAGAATTCCAGTGTATATTAATATATTAAAGGATCTGAAAGTATTGTTTTTAAATAAACTTTTCATTGAAGTATGACACACATACAAAAGATACACAAACCATGAGAGGGTAGCTTTAAAAATGTTCATTTAACTACACACACTCATGTAATCAGCACCTATATCAAGAAATAAAACATTATCAGCATTCTGGAAGCCCTCTTCAAGCACCCTTTCAGTCATAACTCCTATACCTCTCCAAAGGTAACCACTATCTCAGCTTCTCTCACTATAGATTAGTTTTGTCTGTTTTGTAACTTTTTACAAATGGAATTATACAGTTTATACTTTTTTGTGTCTGGCCTCATTGACATTCACAGTCACATTTTGTGTGTGAGAGTAATCCATGTTATTGTGCATAGCAGTACTTGTTCATCTTCATTATTATGTAGTATTTCTTTGTATGAAAATACTCTAATTTATTTAACCATTATACCTGTATATATTTTGAATTTAATAAGAAATTTTCAAATAATTACACATTTTCTCCTATCAACAACTAAGCAAGGTAACCTCATTTTAGAATTGAGGAATACAGAGTGGTTAAGCAACTTGCCTAAGGCAACATAACATAATGTAGAAGAAAACCTGTTTAATCTTGGCTGGATGCTTGTTAAACCTGAATTTCAAAAACTTACCTGAGCAAAGAAATATTTTGGTTTGCATGACACCAATCAGGTCTATGTAACAAAGTTTTGAAAATATTGAACTCAGTGGTTTGAAGGCCCTTTCTGTTCTAAATGATTGCTAAGGCTGGCAGCTAAACTGGAGGACTCAGACCTTACTATGGTCCTGGAGCTACCAAAACTGCCTTGGGATATCTACCATAACTGCCTTGTGACTTTGGGCAACTCACTCCCCCTCTCTCAGCCACAGCGTTTTCATCTAAGCAGAAACAATTAAATGAGACTTAAGGGTCCTTATATTCTAGGACTCAGAGCATGTAACTGGGAATCACCATTAGGAATGAAAGAAAGCAGGTAAGCAATTTGGACTTGGAAGGAATATTAACATTATCATGAATGAGAAATCACCCTTAGTCTTTGATTAACTTTACCTACCCCATCCCCAAACTATCTCAAATTAGCTTACATTTGTGAATAAAAACTGATAAGGATAAGGGAAGCAATTAGATAAATATTCATAAGTCAGCCATTTAATACCTAACTTGCTTTTGTTAAACCACTTGTTCTCTTCTACACAATAGAGATAAGAATTTCACAGGCTAACTAGAAAATGTAGTCTCTCAGTGTGTGGCCTTGTGTCCATCTAAAATTTAGGATTTCTTTCCTTAAAGGAAGAAGTTGGAAATGAAAATGTACAACCAATATATTCTGCCACAGTCCACTCTCTCTGACTACTCCAATACACTTCTTCATTCACATGGAACATACTCACCTCCTCTCCAAAAAAGATAACTCAAAAGTTCATCGAGTTACTGCATCCCTATCAAAGTCCAGGGTCTCTAATTAACTTGTAGTCATCCCTATCAATTCCAAATATGACTCTTGATGACTCAGTGATCTCTAAACTAGATGATACGTTATCTGTCCTTTGCCTACCTGCTAAAGGCAATGGGGAAATAGGAACTCACTAATCACAGTAAAACTTTTCTTTCATGAAAAGAAAGCATAGAAATGTGTAACAGACATTAGTCCATAATGATAGGTGAATATTGCTGGGCAGGAACTGCAAAAACTCTTCTGGAAGTGGTGTTACTTCTTTGGTTAGACAGTTTCTCTTCTTTAAAAGAAATTACTTTGTCCACTATTTTTCATCACCCCGACTTTGTCATCTGCAAGGTTTTTCTTTGCCTTTGAAACTCCATGCCCACATTTTTAGTGACTGAAATAGCAGTAGAAGCTGGGTCTTCTGTTTTGTTCCAGTGCATGTTCTGTGTACCATGTTTCACTACATCAGGCCTTTAAGTCTGAGAAGAGTGGTAGCAACAATCACAGAAGGAGAGCATAGAGGAGATAAGTTACTAGGCGGCCAGTGAAATATTTCAAAGTGGAGTGATAATCTTGGACTCAATGCCTACTAAGCTTCGGGTACCCTAAGGATCTGCCATTGTGGCAGATTACATAGAGTGGGGTCAAGGATATCTTGTGACAGTGGTAAGAGGTGCCTATACTCCTGCATAATAATTGGTGTATACCACAAAACGGACTATATTAATCCCCTGTTTTAAAAGATCTTCTGTTGATCTTCAGGATAAATTTTCTTAGTCTGTTATTAAAGACTCATAATAATTTGGCTCTCTCAATTTTCTATCCCTTAAAAGCTTCCTTCACATTTGATTATGGTATCCTATGTTCCAGTCATACTTTACTATTCAGCCTTCTCCAAGCATGTCATGGATTTGCACATTTATGCTTTCTACCTAAAATGTCCTTTCCCACCTTATATTTCTAATAAACTCTTACTGTCTCACTAGTGCCAGCTCAAATGTCAATCCTGAAAAATCTTCCACTGCTCTTCAGTTCTGATTTAGGCACTCCTATCTTCAAATCTTTATGGTAGTACATTTTGTAAATATCTGCTTACATATCTATCTTTTCCAAATAATGTAAGCCTCTCATTTTCAGGAACTGGCTCTTATGCATTACCATATTCCCCATGCATGGCAGGTGCTCAAATATGCTTGAGGAAGGAAAGAAGAAAGAAAGGAAGGAAGAAGATAGGAGATAAGGTAGGAAAAAGGAAAGCAGGAAAGAAGGAAGGAAGGAAGGGAGGGAGGGAGGGAGGGAGGGAGGGAGGGAGAGAGGGAGGGAGGGAGGGAGGGAGGGAGGGAGGGAGGGAGGGAAGTGGGAAAAAATTCAGAAGAAAATATGAACTCGTTTTGAAATGCCATATATTAACTGTGGGACTTTGGACACTACTTAACCTTAGGATGACTGAATTCTAGTCAGCTCTGATCTTTCCTGAATATAGAGCACACCATTTCTCTCTTAGGGCTTTGGTTTACTCATATATAAAATGGGAAATAGGAAAACAAGAGAGTGCCAAAGATCCTTTGTTATGATTTGATGTTCTTTATTTCAATAAACAACTTGGTTAATGCTTGCTCTATGTAAAGTACTGGATTAGGTATGAGGGTACATGAGTGAATCATGCATTTTTTTCTGTCCTGGAGATTGTGCATCAGTTTCCCCATCTGTAAAATAAAACTTAGACAAATTACATATAAAAGTTTGTTCAGTTTGAAGAGTACTATATCTCTATGCATGTGGATTGATCTGACATATGATCTTAGATGGCTCATTGTCCTTCTCTGAGCATGAGTTTCCTAATTTGTAAAATTTGATGGTTGAACAAGATGGTCTTTAATGGCCCCGATTTCTGTTATTCTTCGTACTAAAGTTCAGATTGTAGATGTATATCTATAATCCCTTGTGCCTAGTCTTCCTGAGCATCCTTGCCTTTCACTGTTGAGGTCCATTGTGGATGAACATGAGGTTGAAGAGAAGGTTCCAGGGCTCAGGAACAGCCACATAGCAGCCCACACTGCTGCTTTAATTCCACTTTTCCACTTGCCTATGTGTCCTCAAGTAGTACTGGCTATAGCTGAGCCCCCTTTTTACGGCCTAGCCAGGTCCTCTCAGAGAGGACAGAAATGTCTAGGCAGCTGTGCCCAGCCTTTCTGGAGGCCAGTAAATGAGTACTCAGCTACAAATAGCAGAATTAATTAATAAGGAAGTGGATGGATCAAAGGAAGTTTGTTCTTCCTGATTATGTCTATTCTTTCACTCTCTCTCTCTCATATATGAGAAATAGACATTTATTTTTGTGATATATATGAGATATATATGTGATATACAGATATTATATATAATATAGACATTTCATATCATATATATGAGATGCATATATCTCATATAAAAATATATATATGAGAGAGAATATATAGATATAGATATAGATAGATATAGATATAGATATATACACACTTAGAAAAAATGCCAGATTGAGGAATAGTAACTGAGAGATCACCCTATTTGTCAGCCAACTGGCTACTTTTCCTGGAACATGGCACAGTTTTGGTGGGGCTCTCTTCTTGCTCTAGTACTCCCTGATGTGTAACTAGCCTGGTATTAACTATGGACAAGGGCTCCTGAATGGATTATTATCTAGAAGGCCCTATTCCTATCACCTGCCAAGGAAACTGAGACTCCAGAAACCATGAGAAAGGTGAACAGGGAAGTATCAAGGGGACAGGTGAGCTGAGCTGACCTAAACCAGATGGAATTGACCTGGGCAAGCACTCGCTGATAGTACAAACTCAATCAGAACAGCAAGAAACCATGGAGCCCCAGCACCATAGCATAACCCAGCTTAAAGTGGCTACAGTGAACACTGAGAACATGTGGTGGAGGATCAATGGACTGTGAACCAAACAGAAATGTGTTAAAAATCTATCTTTGGCCATACTCAACCTGTGTGAATTTGAGCAAGTAATTTCATCTCTGAGTCTCAGCTTGGAATTTCATTTTTGTTTTTACCAGAAAGGGTGGTATGAATAACAGAGTTTTAACCAATAAGCCCAGTATAAATTAAGAATAGGGATCTTCAAACTTTTCTAAGGCACCAAATAGTAAATATTTTAAATGTTATGAGGCATATACTCTGTAGCAACTACTCAATTCTGCCCTTGTAGTATGAAAGAAGTCACAGACAATATGTAAATAAATCCACATGACTATGTTCCAACATAACCTTATTTACAAAAACAGGCAGTTGGTTATATTTGGTGCATAGGCCATTGTTTGGAAATCTCTGATCAAAAAGGTAAATGGCTTCGAAAACAAACAAGCAAATAATTAAACTAGTTTCACTGTAGTATTAATACAGCTATTATTTATCAGAAGAGAGAAGATGACATTCTTCTCTATTC
Source organism: Callithrix jacchus (assembly GCF_049354715.1). Taxonomy (NCBI): domain Eukaryota; kingdom Metazoa; phylum Chordata; class Mammalia; order Primates; family Cebidae; genus Callithrix; species Callithrix jacchus. The sequence goes on along the minus strand of NC_133524.1, from coordinate 63,876,773 downwards.
TTTACTTCCCACTAGGTGTTTCAAATTTGTCCTCATTCTTCAAGTGACATAGAAAAACTACAGTTGGTACAGCACAGGTTCCATGTGGAGTCATTGAATGAACTGGAGCTTGGGCTTCACAACAGGGTAGATCCACCAGAAGACAGCATATGTGTGAACCCAAGGAATACAGCTCCTACCAATAGGTAGAAGCCACAAAGAGACAGTGTTCACTCAGCACAAGGAGAACATTTTTAAGTGAGCTGCCTACTCATACGCTCCTGTAACGAAGTGTGCAAGCAGAGCTTGAAAGACTGGTTAAGAAAGATGCTTAGAATAAATATGGTAGGAATTAGATGAGCTGACTTTGAGAGTTTTGTCAAGTCCTGAGATTCTGTTTTGGCTCCCCTTGCCTACTAGACAAAAATCATGGAACTACTTCATGAAGTTGATTTTATTAATTTATGTAACACCTCCCAAGTATGATTTGGAACTGGGCACTAGGCAAAGTTACCATGGCACATAGTGCAAATTCAAGGCCCCCAAGCTAATAGCAAGATCATGAACTCATCATTTGTAATTTTATAGAGAATTACACTAAAACCCAGAAGTTCCTACAGAATTTGAAAGCGGTAGATTTACCAGAAATACAGAAATTTCTAAGCTGGAAGCAAGGCCTTAGCTCTCTCTTCCACAGGTTAAGTTCAAGAGAGGTAGGCCACAGCTAATATCTGCCTCATTTGAACTGATCCTATGCAAGCTGGGGCAATAGATGATACTTTACACATGGAAATGAACCAAATTAATTGAAGTAGTAGAAAATCAGCAACATGTGTTCTTATTTCTTTTTTTTTTTTTTTTTTGAGACAGAGTTTCGCTCTTGTTACCCAGGCTGGAGTGCAATGGTGCAATCTCGGCTCACCGCAACCTCCACCTCCTGGGTTCAGGCAATTCTCCTGCCTCAGCCTCCTGAGTAGCTGGGATTACAGGCACGCGCCACCATGCCCAGCTAATTTTTTTGTATTTTTAGTAGAGACGGGGTTTCACCATGTCGACCTGGATGGTCTCGATCTCTTGACCTCATGATCCGCCCGCCTCGGCCTCCCAAAGTGCTGGGATTACAGGCTTGAGCCACCGCGCCCGGCCTATGTGTTCTTATTTCTAACAATTCACTCCAGGGCAGCAGCCCCTGGAAGTACAGTAGAGCAAACCTCTCTAAGTGAGGAATTAATCTTCAGTTTCCTAAAAGATTCCAGCTTAGTTCGACCTCAGCAACAGGTCCTTCAGTTTACCAGTCTGTCTGAATTTCATCACCCATCTATTTCTAGAAAGTGGCATAGGGATGAAGGACTGAACAGTCCTCTGAGATTCAAACATCACAGCCACCTAATTTCATACCTTGAATTTGTTATTGCCTTCTAGAAATATAATATCATAGATTGAGTAGGTAAGGTCTGTAAGCTGTTCCTAAAGCTATTAAGAGGACTCACTCCTTTGAAAGCCCCATTCATTCTCTCTGTACCTTTCTCCCAAATCTCTGACGGAGGCAGTATGGTGGAGAATGTAGGCTTTAGAATCAGACACACTTGGCTTGAAGTTCTGACCCAACTACTTGCTGGCTATATGATTTGCTTTCTGAGCCTTTACTTTCTCCCCTGTAAAATATGAGTAATGTTATCTAATGCATAGACTTATTGTAATTATTTTAATACTACATCCAAAAGCCTAGCATAGTGCCTGGCACATAGTATAAAATTTAATCAGTGATTGCTCTTCTTATTGAAAAGTGCATGCTTTTTGCAGTCATTCCTTTGACTTTTAGTCCCAACATTGGCATTTACTGGCTGTATAACCTTCAGCAAGTCAGGTCATTAATTAGAAGCTCAAATTCCTAATTAAGATACTAACACTACTTAAATTATAGGTTGTAAGTGGGAAATAAAGGAGCTAAATATATCTAATACAACTCACATAGTCTGGCACATAGTAGATGTTTAATCCATGGGGATTTCTATGTCAATTGTTATGAAGTCTTATTCAGTCCCTTACTCACTAATTGGCCCTCAGGGATTTTCAGAGACAGATAGGGAGAGAGAATGCATTCCCCCTACTCTCAGTTGCCAGTCTGATGCTCTACTGGACTAAGCCTGGTCAAAATGAAGTTACGCTGTCCCAGGGACATCTGGGAGACAGGAAAGACCGGCAACCTGAGGAATTCCACTGGCCAAAGTGTGGCTCCTTCCTTGACACATATATTATGTACTAATTATTTATCCTTTTGCCCTTTGCATACTCCTCCTAAAACTAACAACTGGTAAAAGTCACAGGATCCTAGGAGTTGTTAAGGGATATAGTCACAGAATCCTGGGGAATTGGGAGGGGGTGGAGGAAACAGATAAGTTGGTAAGGTGTTGTACCACTGATCTATTAAGGAGCATTTAACTGACAAGGAGTTAAGAATTTTGGTTTCGGACTTGGTGTGCCACTAACTCACTCCATAACCCTGGACAAGTCTCTTCCCACCTTTGTCTGTATAATGGTTTCTTTGGCTCAGGATTCTTCTGGCTCTGACATTCTAAGAATCTGAAAAAGAGATGGACTGATAGGAAAACAACTTAAAATAGGAGCATCTGATGTTAGTTATTTCCAGAGAAACTTTTGGAAGGTATCTGACATTCCAGTAAGCACATGAATATTTTATATGATTCTGGGGCAGGGGAGATAGACTTAAAAATGCTCTTGAAAATGCTGGGATCCATAACTCAGAGTGATGAAAGCATTTCAGTTTGAGAAAGATAGAAGTCTGATAAGGATTCTGGGAAATGTAGGGCTGTCCAGGCCTAGCCCCAGATGAGGAGGAGTGAGGCTGAGCCAGGAATTGGCAAGATGCCCCTGCATCATTCTGGGACAGTGTTTTGTGAAAGTAACTTGGGCTTTTGCCCAAAAATGGTTCTTGAACTTAATTTAACCCCACGACATTAGGATTTAAACCTAAGAAGCTTCATGTCCTAGCTGTGTGATCTTAGGCTTTGGTGAGAAGCTCTCTGAGAACTCTGAGTTGAAGGAAGTGAGATTGTCATCTTGAAACTAGTGATTCTTCAATGAAAGAAATACAGACAAATAGACAAGGTGTAATCATTGAGTCCTGGGGCACTTTACCATTTAGAGGTTGTGGCAACTAGAAGGAACCAGCAAAAGAAATAGAGCGAATGGCAAAGGAAGCAGGAACAAGATCAAGAGGGCCTGGTGTCCTGTAAACCAAAGAAAAGTATGCTCAGGGGAAGAGAAAGTGATCCACTGCAGGTCAAGAAGCAGGAAGTGACCAATTACATGGAGAATTGCAGGGAGGTTAGAAAAGAGTATTTCCAGACCTAAGTTAGACATCTTCTAGTAAAGCCCTTTCATTATGTTTAGAGTCAACATATATTAGCTGTATGAGCATGAGATACTGCTAACATTTGAAAATTAAAATACGATCTTACTTGGAAAACAAAAAGTAGTTCTTAAACCTTCTCAATCACAAACCCCTTTGGGAGTTGGGCAAAAGCTATGGTCCTACTTCCTAGAAAAATGTTGATTCACAAAAATATGCATAGTTTCATCATGTACTGCTATTTAAATATCCTGCTTTAAAAAGCAATAGAATAACTGAATGTGTGCGTATACCTGAGACTGTCTCCATTAGAAAGGGGCATAGAATTTGAGATGGGGAGTGTCTGTGTGGGAAGGGAATTATCTGCTACAAAAACAAAGAAAAGACATAGACTCCAATATGCGCATCGAATGGGGAAAGGATTCACAGTCCCAAGAAAGTCATATAATATAATATGATTTTAAAAACTATTCTAATTTTGTCCTCAGCTGCTTCAGAAACTTTTTATAAATTTATCTAATTTTCCTAGCTTTGATACCATATTCAGTGTGCAAACTTGTGACTATAAAGTACCCATTCAGCATTTCAAGGTGATATGTCTAGAGACTTTTAGAAATCCCCAAATCTGAGGACATTACTAATTGGGCTGTAAATGTACACTAGACAACTAGACTCACTCACTATTGTGTGATATATACCCACACCCTAGTCATGCTGCCTACATTATTTAATTCCTACACATTATTTTTCAATGACACAACTTCATCCTCATCACCACTCTTTAATGCAGAATTTAATATTCCTGTTTTAAAAGTTGCTACTTTTTCAGCTGTGATCATTTACAGAGCACTTTAATAACCCTCGATTTCAATTTAACTTCATACCAATCTTAAAAGTAGTATAAATATTATGTGTTGTGATCTGTGTAGGCTCCTCCTCAGTCTGCAGTGTAGATCACAAAGTGACGGCTTTCATCATGTGTGAGGCTGGGTGTTTCTCCTGTTTGCTTCTAAGCACACAGAAACAGAGAAAGACTGGGATCCATTCAAAGCCATCTTTCAACCCCTTAGATCTTCTCTTGGAGGCTAGGATTCTTCTCACAAGTTTTTCATAGAATCACAAATGGAAGGGCTTCAGGGATTATACCCCAAGGATCATTATCCCGGATTGCATATCAAAACCTCCTGAGGATGGAATAATGGGTGGAAACTGGCAAGTCCCTCCCTCCCACCCTGCCATAAACACAGCCAGTTAAGGAAGTTTATTTTTGCCATAGCCTTTACCAGGGCAGCCAGAAAGAACTAACAAGAGGGACCCTGACACAAAAAAACATTCAGCCTGGAAAATACTACCCAAGAACCACAGGCAGGAATTTCTTACAAAACAAGGGCCCAGCAGCCAGGGCAGCCTTTTTGTTGCTGAAACTTCCTGTTTCTGAGACTTACTTCCTCCTAAGAGAGACACCAAATAACTTTGCTTGAGAAAACACATTGTGTCACATTAGGCAGCATCAGCAGAAACCAAATTGTGGCTCAGCAGTACCAAAATATCAGTGCAAAAATTAAAAATTAAGCTGTCCTTAAAACCACATACACAAAATTAGGCCAGGATCTGTTTGTTAAATTTAACCAGGATGACTGTCTGCTAAAACAAAAGATTCAAATGGGACCAAGAGACCCCTAAAATAATAGTCAAAAATGTCTAAGATAGGATACAAAAATCACCTGTCATACTGATACGGGAGTAGGCAGGATAGTACTAGGTAGAGAAGGGCAGGGTCTCTGGTGAAGACTCCACTCTTGGGCTTGTGCCCATGGACCTAAATGAGGACAGACATTCCTGTTTTTGTGCCCAACTGTTGCATTTTCCAAAGTCACTCTGGCCGACCACACTACCCATCCTGTGTCTATAAAAACCCTGAGAGCATAGCAGACATGCATACAAGTGACTGGACGTCAAGAGGAACACACTGGCAGAAGAACACACCAAAAGACTCCAGCAGGCCATTGAAAAAGACTGACATGACGTGGGTATCAAGGGACATCCAGCAGAGGGCAGTTGGAGGAGAGCCCAGCTGTTGAGTGGCCTGACTCTAGGGGCAGACCACCTTCCGACTCCATCCCCCTTCCGGATTCCCATCCATCTGCTGAGAGCTACTTCCACCACTCAATAAAAACTTGCACTCCTTTGCTAAGCCCACATGTGATTCAACTTTCGCAGTACACTAGGACAAGAACCCCAGAATACAGAAATCCCGCTTCCCTTTTAATAAAGCAGAGAGTCTAATTGAACTGATTAACACAAGCCGCCTATGGCTGGCTAAGCTGAAAGAGCATGCTGGGGTTTCCGGAGCTATAAACACTCAACCCCAGACACTGCCAAGAAGTCAGAGCCCATACTTCCTGTGACCTGTCCATCTGTATGCTCCTCCTAAAGGTTTGAGCAGCGAGGCACTGAAGAAGCCATTCCCATTCCTGTTGCACTCCCTGCAAGGGAGATAAGGGAAAATTCCTCCTATTTCAATAACACAACACAACCAAGAAAATAAAAACTTAAATGAGAAAATATAGCCAACTAATTCTAACACAAAAATGACTCAGATGTTGAAATTCTCTGACAAAGATTGTAAAGTGTCCATCATAAAATGATGCTTCAACATCTTTCCCACTTTCTCCTGTGGGGATTTAGCGCTATAAATTTCCCTCTAAACACTACTTTAGCTGTGTCCTAGAGATTCTGGTACATTGTGTCTTTGTTCTCATTGGTTTCAAAGAATTTATTTATTTCTGCCTTAATTTCGTTATTTACCCAATAGTCATTCAGGGGAAGGTTATTCAGTTTCCATGTAGTTGTGTGGTTTTGAGTGAGTTTCTTAATCTTGAGTTCTAATTTGATTGCATTGTAGTCTGAGAGAGTGTTTATGATTTCCATTCTTTTGCATTTTCTGATGAGTGTTTTACTTCCAGTTATGTGGTCAGTTTTATCATAAGTGCAATGTGGTGATGAGAAGAAGATATATTCTGTTGATATGAGGTGAAGAGTTCTGCAGATGTCTACTAGGTTTGCTCGATCCAGCGAACCAGAGCTGGGTTGAAGTCCTGAATATCCTTATTAATTTTCTGTCTCATTGATCTGTCTAATATTGACAGTAGGGTGTTAAAGTCTCCCACTATTGTCATGTGGGAGTCTAACTCCCTTTGTAGGTCTCTAAGAACTTGTTTTATGAATCTGTGCTCCTGTATTGGGTACACATATATTTAGTACAGTTAGCTCTTCTTGTTGCATTGATCCCTTTACCACTATGTAATTCCCTTCTTTGTCTTTTTTGATCATTGCTGGCTTAAAGTCTGGTTTATTCAAAGATGAGGATTTCAATCCCTGCTTTTTTTTCTTCTTCTTCTTCTTACTTTCCATTTCCTTAGTAAATATTCCTCAATCTCTTTATTTTGATTCTATATGTTTCTTTGCACATGAGATGCTTCTCCTGAATACAATGATGGGTCTTCACTCTGTCCAATTTGTCAGTCTGTGTCTTTTAATTGGGGCATTTAGCCCATTTACATTTAAGGTTAATATAGTTATGTGTGAATTTGATCCTGTCATTATGATGCTAGCTGGTTATTTTGCTTGTACATTGATGCAGTTTATTCATAGTGTTTATGGTCTTTACAATTTGGTATATTTTTGCAGTGGCTTGTACCTCTTTTTTCTTTTCAGGTTTAGTGCTTCCTTTAGGAGCTCTTGTAAGGCAGGACTGGTGGTGGCAAAATCTCTCAGCATTTGCTTGTCTGTAACAAATTTTATTTTTCCTTTGCTTATGAAGCTTAGTTTGCCTGAATATAAAATTCTGAGTTGAAGATAATTTTATCTAAGAATGTAGACTATTGCCTTCCACTTTCGTCTGGCTGGTAGAGTTTCTGTGGAGAGATCATCATTAGCCTGATGAACTTCCATTAGTGGGCAACCCAACCCTTCTCGCTGCCTGTGCTTAACATTTTTTCCTTCATTTCAATCTTGGTGAATCTGACAATTATGTGTTTTGGGGGTGCTCTTCTCAAGGAGTATCTTTGTGATATTCTCCATATTTCTGGAATTTGAATGTTGGCCTCTCTTGCGAGGTTGGGGAAATTCTCCTGAATAATACCCTGAAGAGTATTTTCCAACTTGGCTCCATTCTTCCCATCACTTTCAGGTACACCAATCAAATGTAGGTAGGTTTCACACAGTCTCATATTTTTTGGAGGCTTTGTTCATTCCTTTTTATTATTTTTTCTCCAATATTGTCTTTAGGGTTTATTTTATTGAGTTTATCTTCAATTTCTGACATAATTTCTTCTGTTTGATTGATTTGGCTATTGATACATTTGTATTCTTCACAAAGTTCTTATGCTGTGTTTTTCAGCTCCATCACGTCATTTATGTTCTTCTGTAAAGAGGTTATTCTAGTAAGCAATTTGTCTAACCTTTTTTCAAGGTTCCTAGTTTCCTTGAAGTGGGTTAGAACACGCTCCTTTAGCTTGGAGGAGTTTGTTATTACCCACCTTCTGAAGCCTACTTCTGTCAATTCATTGAACTCATTCTCCATCCAGTTTTGTTTCCTTGCTGGTGAGGAGTTGTAATCCTTTGAAGGAGAGAATGCATTCTGATTTTCGGAATTTTCAGTCTTTTTGTGCTGCTTTTTTTTTAATCTTCATGGATTTATTTACCTTTGGTCTTTGATGTTGGTGACCTTTTGATGGGGTTTTGTGTTGACATTCTTTTTGTTGATGTTAATGTTATTCTTTTCTGTTTGTTATTTTTCCTTCTAACAATCAGTCCCCTCTGCTGCAGGCCTGCTGGAGTTTGCTGGAGGTCCACTCCAGACTCTTTGCCTCGGTATCACCAGTGGAGAGTGCAGAAGAGCAAAGATTGCTGCCTGTTCCTTTCTCTGGAAGAGCTTTGTCTCAGAAGGGGCCATCAGATGCCAGCCAGAGCTCTCCTATATTAGGTGTCAGTCAACCTCTGCTGGGAGGTGTCTCCCACTCACAAGACTAAGGGGTCAGGGACCCACTTGAGGAGGCAGTCTGGCCCTCAGCAGAGTTTGAGCCCTGTGCTGGGAGATCTGCTGCTTTCTTCAGAGATGGCAGGCAGGAATGTTTAAGTCTGCTGAAGCTGTACTCACAGCCACCCCTTCCCTGACAATGGCAATATAGAACATCTCAATATAGATATAAGAAAAAATAAAAGACTTACGTTCAAGAACCAAATGAAAATTAAAGAACTAAATGAAAATAATAAAAGAAGTAAAAGCTTGCTGAATTGGCTTAATAGCGAGTTCGATTTGACAAAGTATTCAAGTGAACTTGAGAAAATATGAAATGAAAGAACCTAATCTTAAAAACAGAGAGAAAATAGACTGGAAAAGAATAAAAAGAACCAAAGAGATCTTTGAAACAATAATGAAAGGTACAACATATTTATCATTGGAGTACTATAAAGAGAAGAAACAGAGAATGAGTCTAAAAGAGTATTACAAAAAATAGTGGCTGAAAACCTCCCAAATTTGACTAAAGGAGAAAACTTACAGATGCAAGATAATGAGGAGCCCAAGCAGGAGAAACCCAAAGAAATCCCTGACAAAATACCTTATAATAACGTCTGAAAGCTGAAGATAAAGAAAAACAAAATCTTGAAAGCAGCCAGAGAGAAACAAAGCATTACTTATTGGGGAAAGGGCAATTTGAATAGCAGAAGATTTCTCATTTGAAATCATGAAGGCAAGAAACAAAAGACCTAATATTTTTCAGGTGATGAAAGAGGGTAAAAACAACTATCAACTGTGAATTCTACCTTTTATGAAACTATACTTCAGGAATAAGAGTAAAATAAAGATATACTCAGACAAATAAAAACAAAAATAATTTGACATTACAAGACCTACCCTTAAAAATTAGTTAAAAGAAGTTCTTTAAACATAATGAAAATAATTTTTAAAAAGGAATCCTAGAGCATCAGGAAAGAAGAAACAACTCAGAAAAAGCACACAGAACCAACAAAAGATTATCCTTCACTTTATTAGTTTTTAACTCATAACTGATGATTGAAATAAAAATTAAACTATTATCTGGCAATGATATTAGTGGGAGAGGTAAAGAGAAATGGTAAATTTCTATGGAAGACTTCTATACTTCACTTAAAGTGGTAAACTGTTAATATACTGTTTAATATCAGTAGACTGATAAGATATATAGTAATACATAGAGCGACCATTGCAAAAAATATACAAATCATTACAGTAAAAAAAATCACACTATGAATCAACTAATATAGAATTCTGAAATTATTCAAATAATCCTCAGAAAATCAAGAAAAAATTAAGAGAGAAATGAGAAATATAGAAAACAAAGGTGGAAGCAATAAAAAGACAGACTTAGTCTTAAATACATAAATAATTACCTTAAATGTAAATATTCTAAATATAGTAGTCAAAAGACAAAAACTGGCAGAGTGTCAAGAGCAAAAACTATATACCATTTACTGAAAACACACTTGAAAACAAAGACATAGGTGAGTTGAGTATAAAAAGATAAAATAAGATATGCCAAATAGACATAACTCATAAGAAAAACTAAGTGGCTTAAATTAATATCTGACAATATTTGGTAATAGTTTTTCTTCAGAGAAAATAAGATTACTAGAAACAAAAATGGACATTATACAATGATAAAAGGGATAAAATGATTAATCATGAGGCAGACATGACAATCATCAATGTGGGCAACATCTGATGGAGCTGAAAGAAAAAATAGAAAAATTAACAATTATAATTGGGAACTTAAAGACTTCTCTCAGCAACTGGTAGAACTGCTAGACAAAAAAGAAATTCAAGGACATTGATCTGAACAACACAATCAACCAACGGTATATTACTAAGCTATTTAAATCAATCCACTCAACAATAGAAAAATATACGTTTTATAAATCTCCTGTGAAACATTCACAGAGATAGACCACATCTTGCACCATAAAACAAACCTCTAAGACTCAAAAGAATTGAGATTATACAATATGTATCTGACCATTATGAAATCAGAAGCCAATCATAATCCTGAAAGATAAAATTTTGAATGCCATAATCCCAAATGTTAAAATCTAAAAAGGTCAAAATTCCAAAAATCTAAAATCCTAAATACATAGTTTTTAAAAAATATATAAAAAATGTTTAACGATATTTTTTACATTTTAAAAGGGGATTTATTTGAGAAACATATAAAACACAACATAACACTTTATGGGCCACTTTACACTAAAAATAGGCAATAATAACATTCTTTTGCAAGCATAAACACTGAGTTATAATAACAAAAGTCACATGAGCATAACAGATGTGAGCAGATGAACCACATTAATAAAGAAATAAGCCAAAAAGGAAAATGCATCAATACATATTGCCGTGGTTAGTAATGGTGTACACCCAGCTTTTTAACTGCAGTTGTCTAAAATACTGTGATGATCAACCTAAGTATTTTGCTGAGATTGACTGAAAAACAGGGTTGATTAGCACTGCATATGCAGTCACCCAAAGAGCTGAAATCTCCAGAAACTTTGTCTTTTACAAATGTAGACAGACAACAATGGCATCTCTTCATTTATTGAGAAAGTGTTAACATTTTCATGTGCATGCACAATGCTTACATACAAAGTCAATATTGTGATAAGGCACTTTTAAGGAGTCAAATTTGCAAAAATAAAATGCATGAAAAGAATTAGAACTCTAAAGGCATATATACAATTTATACCTCTAGTGTTAGAAATGATGTAAATGTAAATGACACAGTGTAATAAATTATTAAAAAAGAATGCTGACAATTTAAAATAGTGGGGAAAATAACTAAAGAATAGAAAAAAACTAAAAAAACTGAGAAGAAAATTTGACATGAAAAAGTATATTACAGAAATAAATGATGGGCAATTGCACAAAGATAATTTGTAAGAGCTGACCAACTTTCACAAGCATTGACTATATTTTGAAGTCTTGCACCATAATAAAGAGGTGTTTCTTTATTGAGACGTGACTCTCCTTGAATAATAATACATTCGCATATTTTTTTTGAATGCACTTCTCTTTTTGAAATTCTTCTGATTTGATATACACCAACATGAGCATTCCCTATTTTTTTTTCTGTCTTCTGTGCCATGCTTCTATGTTGTTTTTGGTACATGGAAATCCATTCTGCATGCACTAATGTACACACAACAAATTTGGTGGAAATGATAGTTGTAACCAAACAGAAATACTTGCTTGTCTCCTTAACTTACCATGCACATAATTATTTTTTCAACCAGCCAGTAACTTCACTTGTTTCTTCAGACAAATTTGGCTTTAATTCATTAAAAGCTACTGGAACATCATCAGCTGGAAAAAATACCAACTTAGGCAAACAGTATGTTTTTGAACTGATGTTCTAGTCACTGCCATATTACATGACCAATCCACTTATCTGAATTTTCCATGAAATGCAAATAAAAACAATAACAAGGTAACAGTGCCCAACATGATACAATTAACGTGATGTAATTACCCTGCATACAACAAAAACTGCACTAATCCCCATAATTCGCCTTTCAAAATTTCAGTATTCAGAAATAATTTTTCAGAATTGTAATTTTTTTTAGGATTTTGGATACAAATTCTGATCTTTCTGTATTATCAATATTTGGGATTGTAGATTTCTGGATTGTCTTTTGAAATATGATCAAAACAATATTAAATTAAACTAGATGCACCTAATGTAGTGCTGAGAGGGAAATGTGTAATACTAAACGCTTATATTAGAAATAAGATAAAGTATCAAAATGGTATTCTAAGTTCCCAACTCAAGAAACTAAAACAAAAAAGGAAAACAAGTAGAAGAAGCAAAATAATAAAGAACAGAAACTGATAAAATTAAAATTAGGAAAATAATGAAGGAAATCAATGATATAAAAAGTTGTTTATTTAAAAAAAATCAATAAACATGAGAGAAGATTAAATCAATATTGAGAATGAAACAGAAAATATCACTAGAGATTATGTAGTCATAAAAAGCATAATAAGAGAATGCAATGAATAATGTAATACTCACAAATTTGATAGCTTATAATAAATAAAACAATACTTTGAAAATCACAAACTATCAGACTTCTACCAAGAAGAAAGGAGCATTCTCAATAACCCTATAATTATTTAAGAGGTTGAATCACCAATTTTTCACTTTGTCCTCCAGAAAATAAAAGAGAGAGGAAGAAATTTTAACTAATTTTGTGAGGTTAGTATTATCTGAATACCAAAACCAGACAAGTACAAAACAAATAAAACCACATAGCCGTATCTCTCATAAATGTAGACAGAAAAGTGCACATTTAAATATTAGCAAACCTCATTCAACAATGTGACTAAGTGAGATTCATTCCTGATATGCAATGCTCATTCAGAGTTTGAAAATAAATCAGTGGTCTGGGCTTGGTGGCTCATGCCTGTAATCACAGCATTTTGGGAGGTTGAGGCAGGTGGATCATGAGGTCAGGCATTTGAGACCAACCTGGCCAGTATTGTGAAACCCCATCTCTACTAAAAATACAAAAATTAGCTGGGCATCATGATGCTCACTCTCCAGCTACTCCGGAGACTGAGGCAGGGGAATCACTTGAACCCCAGAGGCAGAGGTTACAGTGAGCCGAGATCATCCCATTACACTTCAGCCTAGGTGACAGAGTAAGACTTTATCTCAAAGGAAAAAAATGAATCAGTGTAATCCACTATATAAACAGACTAAAAATTAATAAAAATATGATAATATTAATTAATAGAGAAAAGGCATTTGATGAAATGCAACACCCAGTCACGATTAAAGAAAAAAAATACTTTCAACAAGTTAAGGATAGGAATAGTTAGAACTTGACAAAATGCATCTCCAAAATCCTACAGCTAACATAATTGATCATGAAAGACTGAATACCTTTTCCTACAATTGGGAACAAAGTGAGAGTTCTGCTCTTATAAGTCATTCAACATAGTAATTGATATTCTGGCCACTGCAATAAGGCAAGAAAAACAAATAAAAGGTATATGGATTGGAAAGGGAAAAATAAAACTGTCTTTATTTATAGATGACATAATTGTTTTCTAAGAAAGTTCTATGAATCTACAGAATAGCTTCTAAAAATAGTAAGTGACTTTAGGAAGGTCTTAGAATACTAGATGAACACATGGAAATTAGATACGTTTCTAGATACTAAGAATGATAATGAGGAAACCTTAATTTAAAGTATTCACATTCACTCCAATAAAATTAACTAGTTAGATATAAACTTAACAAAATGCGTACAGAATATGTATGCTGAAAATTTAAAAGTCTGAAAAAATCAACATAAATGGAGAGAAGGATACCATGTTCATGAGTTGGATGACTCAATATCTTAAAGATGTCAATTCTCTCTAAATCGATCTATAGATATAATGCAAGTCCTACTGAAATTTTAGAGAAGTGCAGCAATATGGAGGAGTAGAAGCCTACACCATTTATCTTCTTCACAAGAACGCTACATTTTAACAACTATCTGCACTCAAAAAAGTACTGTCACAAGAACAAAAAATCAGGTGAGCAATCATAGTACATGGTTTTAATGTCATATTGCTGAAAGAGGCATTAAAGAGGGTAGGAAAGATAGTCTTGAATTGCTGAAATCGCCCCTCTGCTCTGCCCTGGCTGTGGCCACATGGCACAAAGAGAGAATCTGTTCTCTTGGAAGAGGGAAAGTGAAGAGACTGGGGGACTTTACATTGATCTCAGTGCTTCCCTGTCACAGTGGAGAGCAAAGCCATGCAGGCTTCAGTCAGAATCTACCCATTGAAGGAACATTGGATCAGCCCTAGTCAGAAAAGATTTGCCCATCCCAGTGGTTGGACCTTGAGTTTCTCAGCAAACCTCACCTTAATGGGCCATAGTGCTCTGGGGTTCTAGGTAAACTTGACAGGCAGTCTAGGACATAAGGACTGTAATCGCTACACAACTCCTAGTGCTGGGATGGGTCCAGAAGCAGTAGACTAGGGTGGCATGTGACCTAGGGAGATACCAGTTAAGTGGCTAAAGGAGTGCTTGTACCACTCCTCACAAAGCCCTATGCAGTACAGCTCACAGCAATAAGTGTCTTCTTTATTCTGCTTAAGAAAAAGAACAAAGAGTAAAGAGGACTTCATCTTGCCTCTTGGGTACCAACTCAGCCTAAGTAGGACAGGGCATTGGGCAGTCAAAAGGCCCCATTCCAGGCCCTAACTCACAGATGACAGTTCTAGAATACCCTGAAAAAAAACAGAGATATGTGACCTTACAGATGGAGAATTCAAAATACCTGCATTGAGAAAACTCAAAAAAAGCAAGATAATAAATAAAATAATTCAGCATTCTATCAGATAAATTTAACAGAGACTGAAATAACTAAATAGAATCAAGCAGAAATTCTAGAGTTGAATAATACCATTGACACATTAAGGCATGCATCAGTCTTTTCACACAGAATTGATCAAGAAGAAGAATGTGTGAGCTTGAAAACACACAATCCGAGAAAAAAGAAAAACCCTATAAAAATAGAATAAAGCATGTCTGCAAGATCTAGAAAATAGCCCCCAAAGGGCAAATCTAAGAGTTATTGGCCTTAAAGAGGAAGTAGAGAGAAAAGACAGGGTTGGAAAATTTATTCAAATGAATAATATTAGATAACTTTCCAAACCTAGACAAAGATATCAATAGTTAAGTACAATAAGGTTATATATAGAACACCAAGGAGATTTAACCCAAAGAAGACTACCTCAAGGCATTTAGTAATCAAATTCCCAAAGGTCAAGGATAAAGAAAGAATCCTAAAAAGTAGCAAGAGAAACAAAAGAAGTAACATACAATGGCGCTCCAATACATCCAGTAGTGGACTTTTCAGTGAAAACCATACAGACCAGAAGAGAATGACATGCCATATTTAAAGCGCTAAAGAGAAAAAAAAAGCTTGTATTCTTTAATAGTATATCCAGTAAAAATATCATTCAAGTATAGAGGAGAAATAAAGATTTGCCCAGACAAATAAAAGGTGAAGAATTTCATCAACACTAAAACTTTGCTGCAAGAAATGCTAAAGAAAGTGATTTAATGTGAAAGAAAAAGATGTTATTGAGCAAGAATGAACTATCAGAAGGTACAAAACTCAGTGGTAATTGTAAGCACACAGAATGTTATAACACTGTAATTGCGGTACATAAACTATTGTATCTTTTTAAAGGTTTTTACTTTTTTAATTTTTGTGGGTACACACTATATGTATATATTTATGAGGTACATAAAATATTTTATACAGGTATGTTATGTGAAATAAGCACATCTTGGATAATGGGATATCCAAATCCTCAAGCATTTATCCTTTGTGTTATAATCAATCCAATTACACACTTTAGGTTATTTCTAAATGTACAATTAAGTTATTATTGACTATAGTCATTCTGTTGAGCTACAAAATAGTAGTTCTTATTCATTCTTTCTCACTATTTCTGTCACCATTAACCATGTCCACCTCCTGCAAGTTATCCACTGTGCTTTCCAGCCTCTGGTAAACCTTTCTTCTGGTATCTATGTTCATGTGTTCAATTGTTTTGCTTTTTAGATCCTACAAATATGTGAGAACATGTTGTTGTAAGTGACCTGATCTCATTCTTTTAACGGCTGAATAGTACTCCATTTTCTATATAAACCACATTTTTAAATCTATTCCTCTAAGTAGATGGACACTTAGCCTGCTTCCTATCTTAGCTATTGTAAACAGTTCTGCAACAAAAGCAGGAGTGCAGATATCTTTTTGATGTACAAATTTCCTTTCTTTGGGATACGTACACAGCAGAGGAATTGCTGAATCATGAGGTAGCCCAGTTTTCAATTTTGTGAGGAACATCCAAACTATTGTTCATAGTGGGTTGTACTAATTTACATTTCCATTAACAGTGTAAAAGCATTCTCTTTTCTCCACATTCTGGCCAGCATTTGTTATTTCCTGTTTGAATAGAAGGAGTCATAACTGGAATGGGATATCTCATTGTAGTTTTGATTTGCATTTATCTGATGATCAGTAATGTTGAGCACCTTTTCATATGCCTATTTGCCATTTTTATAAAATGTCTATGCAAATCTTTGGACAAATTTTTGATCGTATCATTTTTCTCCATACAGTTGTTTGAGCTCCTTACATATTCCAATCAGATGAGTAGTTTGTAAATATGTTCTCCCATTCTGTGTGTTGTCTCTTCACCTTGTTGATAGTATATTTTACTGTGCAGCAATGTTTTAACTTGATGTGCTCTCATTTGTCCACTTTTGATTGGTTGCCTGTGCTTATAGGGTATTGCTCAAGAAATCATTGTCTAAGCAAATGTTCTGGAGACTTTTGCCAAAATTTTATTGTAGTAGTTTCATAGACTGAGGTCTTAAATTTAAGTATTTAATCCATTTTGGTTTGATTTTTGTATATGGTAAGAGACAGGGGTCTAGTTTAACTCTGCTGCATATGAATATCCAGTTTTCTCAGCACAATTTACTGAAGAGAATGTTGATTCCCTAGTGTATGTTCTTGGCTTTTTTGTCAAAAATCAGTTCACTGTAGGTGTGTGAATTTGTTTCTAGGATCTTTATTATGTTCCATTAGAACATGTGTTTATTATTTTTTTATATTAATTATAAATTAATTTAAAATTTTGGGGTATATAGTAGGTGTATATATTTACAGAGTACATAAGAGGTTTTGATACAGGCATGCAGTGTGAAATAAGAACATCATTAAGAATGGGGTAGGCTAGGCACAGTGGCTCACGTTTGTAATCCCAGCACTTTGGGAGGTCGAGGTGAGTGGATCACAAAGTCAAGAGATGGAGACCATCCTGGCCAACAGGGTGAAACCATGTCTCTACTAAAAATACAGGTGATTGCCTGCACCTGTTGTCTCACCTGCTCGGGAGGCTGAGGTAGGAGAATTCCTTGAACCCAGGAGGCAGGGTTGCAGTTAGCTGAGATCACACCACTGCACTCCAGTCTGGTGACAGAGAGAGACTCGTCTCAAAAATAAAATAAAATAAAATAAAATAAACAAACAAACAAAAATGAAAACAAATGGGGTATCCATCCCCTCTAGCATTTATCCTTGACTTGCAAGAAAACCAATTAAACTCCTAAAGTTATGTGAAGATGTATAGTTAAGTTATTGACTATAGTCACCTTTTGCTATCAAATAGTAGGCCTTATTCAGTCTTTTAAACTTTTGTAACCATTAACCATATGCATCTTACCCCTATCCCCTCACTACTAAATCTTCCAAATCTTAGCTACTGTAAACACTGCTGTAACAAACATAGGAATGTAGATATCTCTTTGATATACTGATTTCCTCTCTTTTTGGTATGTGCTCAACAGTGAGATTGCTGGATTATATGATAGCTCTATTTTCAGTATCATGAGGAAGCTGCAAACTGTTCTCCATAGTGGCTGTACTAATTTGCAGTTCTACCAGCAGTGTACAAGGATTCTCTTTTCTCCACATCCTTGCCAGCATTGTCTGTCGTTTGGATATAAGCCATTTTGGCTAACGTGAAATATCTTTTTGTAGTTTACATTTGCATTTCGCTGATGATCACTGATGCTGAGCACCTTTTCATCAGCCTGTTTGGCATTTTTATGTCTTATTTGGAAAAATGTCTATTTAGATAGTTTGCTCATGCTTAGTTAGATTGTGAGATTTTTAAAAGAGCTGTCACAGCTCCTTATATATTTTGAGGTTTAATCCCTTGATGGGTGGTTTGCAAACTTTTTTTCCTTGTGTGGGTTTTCTCTTCACTTGGTTTACTCCTTTCTTTGCTGTGCAGAATATTTTTGACTTAATTTTGTCCTATTTATCATTTTTTGCATTGGTTGCATATGTTTGTGTGCATTGTTTAAGAAATTTTTGCCCAGACCAATGTGGTGAAGTTTTTCTCCAATGTTTTCTAGTAGCAGTTTCATGGATTGAGGTCTTAGATATAAGTATGTACCATTTTATATTATTTTATTTTATTTTTATTTTACTTTAAGTTCTGGGATGCATGTGCAGAATGTGGAGGTTTGTTACATAGATATACATGTGCTATAGTGGTTTGCTGTACCTATCAACCCATCACCAAGATTTTAAGCATCATATGAATTATTTGTCCTAATGTTCTCTCTCCCCTTATCCTCACCTCCTGAGAGGGTTCAGTGTGTGATCCACTTCTTGTGTCCATGTGTTCTCAGTGTTCAACTTCCACTTATGAGTGCCAACAGGCAGTGTTTTGTTTTCTGTTCCTGTGTTAGTTTGCTGAGACTGATAGTTTCCAGCAACATCCATGTCTTTGCAAAGGATATAAATGCATTTTTTCATGGCTTCATAGTATTCCAGGGTGTATATGTGCCACATTTTATTTATCCAGTCTATCAATAGTGGGCATCTGGATTGGTTCCAAGTCTTTGCAATTGTAAATAGTTCTGCAGTAAACATATGTGTGCATGTGCTTTTTAAGAGAATGATTTACAATCCTTTGGGTATATACACAATAATGGGATTGCTGGGTCAAGTGATATTTCTGGATCTAGATCCTTGAGGAATCACCACACTGTCTTCCACAATGGTTGAACTAATTTGCATTCTCACCAACAGTGTACAAGCATTCCGGTTTCTCTATAACCTCATTAGCACCTGTTGTTTCTTAACTTTTTAATGATCACCACTCTAACTTATATGAGATGGTATTTCATTGTGGTTTTGATTTGCACTTCTCTAATGACCAGTGATAATGAGCATTTTTTCATGTTTGTTGAACACATAAATATCTGTTCATATCCTTCACCCACTTTTTGATGGGATTTATATATATACACATATTTTATTGCACTTTAGGTTCTGGGGTACATGTGCACAACATGCAGGATTGTTGCATACATACATACATGGCAATGTGGTTTGCTGCTTCCATCTTCCTGTCACCTATATATGGTATTTCTCCCCATGTTATCCTTCCCCAATCTCCCTATCCCCCACTGCCCCTCCCCATTCCCCCACAACAGACCACAGTGTGTCATGTGCCCCTTCCCTTGTCCGTATACTCTCATTGTTTGATACCCACCTATGAGTGAGAACATACGGTGTTTGATTTTCTGTTCTTGTGTCAGTTTGCTGAAAATGATGGTGTCCAGATTCATCCATGTCCCTACAAAGGACACAAACTCATCGTTTTTTATGGCTGCATAGCATTCCATGGTGTATATGTGCCACATTTTCCTTATCCAGTCTATCATCAATGGGCATTTGGGTTGGTTCTAGGTCTTTGCTAATGCAAACAGTGCCACAATGAACATACGTGTGCATGTGTCTTTATAAAGAATGATTTATAATCCTTTGCATATATACCCAGTAATGGGATTGCTGGGTCAAATGGAGTTTGTATTTCTAGATACTTGAGGAGTTGCCACACTGTCTTCCAAAATGGTTGAACTAATTATTTGTCTAGATACTTGAGGAGTTGCCACACTGTCTTCCAAAATGGTTGAACTAATTTACAGTTCCACCAACAGTGTAAAAGTGTTCCTATTTCCCACATCCTCTCCAGCATCTGTTGTCTCAACTTTTTAAGGATTGCCATTCTAACTGGCATGAGATGGTATATCAATGTGGTTTGTATTTGCATTTCTCTAACGACCAGTGAAGATGAGAATTTTTTCATATATTTGTTGGCCTCATATATGTCTTCTTTTGAAAAGTATCTGTTCATATCCTTCACCCACTTTTGAATTTTTTTTTCTTTTAAATCTGTTTTACTTCTTTGTAGATTCTGGATATCAGACTTTTGTCAGATGGGTAGATTGCAATTTTTTTTCCCATTGCGTTTGTTGCCAATTCACTCTAATAATTGTTTCTTTTGCTGTACAGAAGCTCTGAAGTTTAATTAGATCCCATTTGTCTATTTTGGCTTTTGTTGCCATTGCTTTTGGTGTTTTGGTCATAAAGTATGTGCCTATGCCTATGTCCTGAATGGTTTTACCCAGGGTTTCTTCTACAGTTTTTATGGTGTTCGGGCTTATGTTTAAGGTTTTAATCCATCAGGAGTTAATTTTAGTGTAAGGTGTGGAGGGGATCCAGATTCTGCTTTCTGCACATGGCTAGCCAGTTTTCCCATCACCACTTATTAAACAGGGAATCCTTTCCCCATTGCTTGTTTTTGTCAGGTTTGTCAAAGATCAGATGGTTGTAGATGTGTGGCATTGCCTCCAAGGCCTCTGTTCTGTTCCATTGGTCTATATATCTGTTTTGGTACCAATACCATGCTGTTTTGATTACTGTAGCCTTGTAGTGTAGTTTGAAGTCAGGTAGTGTGATTCCTCCAGCTTTGTTCTTTTTGCTTAGGATTGTCTTGGCTATGCAGTCTCTCTTTTGGTTCCATTTGAAGTTTAAGTTTTCTTTTTTCTGTTCTGTGAAGAGCATCATAGGTAGCTTGATGGGGATAGTGTTGAATCTATAAAATACTTTGGGCCATATGGCCATTTTCACAATATTGATTCTTCCTATCCATTAGGATGGAATATTTTCCCATCTGCTTGTGTTCTCTTATTTCCTTGAGCAGTGGTTTGTAGTTCTCCTTGAAGAAGTCCTTTATATCCTTTGTTAGTTGTATTCCCAGGTATTTTATTCTCTTTGTAGCAATTGTGAATGACAGTTCATTCTTGATTTGGCTCTCTTTTAGTCTGTTATTGGTGTATAGGAACATCGATTTTGTATCCTGAGACTTTCCTGAAGTTGCTTATCAGTTTCAGGAGATTTTGGGCTGAGACTGTGGGGTCTTCTAAATATACAATCATGTCATCTGCAAACAGAGACAGTTGACTTCCTCCTTTCCTAATCGAATACCCTTTATTTCTTTTTCTTGCCTGATTGCTCTGGCTAGAACTTCCAGTACTACACTGAATAGGAGTGGTGAGAGAGGGCATCCTTGTCTAGTGCCAGATTGCAAAGGGAATGCTTCCAGTTCAGCCCATTCAGTATGATATTGGCTGTGGGTTTATCATAAATTGCTTTTATTATTTTTAGATATGTTCTGTCGATACCTAGTTTATTGACAGTTTTTAGCATAAAGGGCTGTTGAATTTTGTTGAAGACCTTCTCTGTATCTATTGAGATAATCATGCGGTTTTTGTTTTTGTTTCTGTTTATGTGGTGAATTATGTTTATAGACTTGCATATATTGAACGAGCCTTGCATCCCCGGGATGTGCCTCCTTTATTGTGATGGAAAAACTTTTTGATATGCTGTTGCAATCAGTTTGCAAGTATTTTATTGAATATTTTTGCATCTATGTTAATCATGGATATTGGCCTTAAATTTCTTTTCTTCTTGAGTCTCTGCTGCTTTTTGGTATCAGGATGATGTTGGTCTCATAAAATGATTTGGGAAGGATTCCCTCTTTTTGAATTGTTTGGAATAGTTTCAAAAGGAGTGGTACCAGCTCCTCTTTGTATGTCTAGTAGAATTTGGCTGTGAACACGTATGGACCTGGACTTTTTTTGGTAGGTAGGCTATTAATTGCTGTCTCAATTTCAGCCCTTGTTATTGGTCTATTCAAGGTTTCAATTTGTTCCTGGTTTAGGCTCGGGAGGGTGCAAGTGTCCAGGAACTTATCCATTTATTCCAGCTTTGCTGGTTTATGTGCATAGAGTTTTTTTGTAGTAATCTCTGATGGTAGTTTCTATTTCTGTGGAATTGGTGGTGATATTTCCTTTATAGTTTTTTATTGCATCTATTTGATTCATCTTTCTTTTCTTTTTATTAATCTGCCTAGCCATCTATTTTGTTGATCTTTAAAAAAAACACAGCTCCTGGATGTATTTATTTTCTGAAGGATTTTTTGGACTTTTTGTGTCTCTATATCCTTCAGTTCTGCTCTGATCTTAGTTATTTCTTGTCTTCTGATAGTTTTTGAGTTTTTTTTATCTTGCTCTTCTAGCTCTTTCAATTTTGATGATAGGGTGTCAATTTTAGATCTTTCCTTGCTTCTCATGTGGGCATTTATCGCTATAAATTTCCCTTTAGACACTGCTTTAAATGTGTCCCAGAGATTCTGGTATGTTGTTTCTTTGTTCTCATTGGTTTTGAAGAACATCTTTATTTCTGCCTTCATTTCATTGTTTATCCAGTCAACATTCAGGATCCAGTTGTTCAGTTTCCATTAAGTTGTGCAGTTCTGAGTTCGTTTCTTAATCGTGAGTTCTCATTTGATTGCACTGTGGTCTGAGAGACTGTTTGTTATAATTTCCATTCTTTTGCATTTGCTGAGGAGTGATTTACTTCCAATTATGTGGTCAATTTTAGAGGAGGTGCAATGTGATGCTTAGAGGAATGCATATTCTGTGGATTTAGGGTGGAGAGTTCTACAGATATCTATTAGGTTTGCTTGGTTCAGATCTGAGTTCCAGTCCTGGATGTTTTTTTAATTTTCTGTCTCATTGATCTGGCTAATATTGACAGTGGAGTGTTAAAGTCTCCCACTAATATTTTATGGGAGTCTAAGTCTCTTTGTAGATTGTTAAGAATTTGCTTTATGTATCTGGGTGCTCCTGTATTTGGTGTGTATATATTAAGATCATTAACTCTTCTTGTTGCATTGATCCTTTTACCATTATGTAATGCTCTTCTTTGTGTCTTTTGATATTTGTTTGTTTAAAGTCTATTTTTACAGAGACTATGATTGCAACTCCTGTTTTTTTTTGTTGTTTTTTTGTTTTTTTGCTCTCTATTTTCTTGGTAAATCTTCCTCCATCCCTTTATTTTGAGCCTATGTGTGTCATTGAACATGAGATAGGTTTCCTGAATACAGCACACCAATGGATTTTGAATTTTTATCCAATTTGCCAGTCTGTGCCTTTCAATTGGAGCATTTAGCCCATTTACATTTAAGGTTAACATTGTTATATGTGAATTTGATCTTGCCATTTTGATGCTAGCTCATTTTGTTTTGCCCATTAGTTGACACAGTTTCTACATGGCGTTGATGCTCTTCACCATTTGGTACCTTTTTGGAGTGGCTGGTACTGGTTGTTCCTTTCTATGTTTAGTGCTTCTTTCAGGAGCTCTTGTAAGGCAGGCCTGGTTGGGATGAAATCTCTCTGCAATTCCTTGTTTGTAAAGAATTTTATTTCTCCTTTGCTTATGAAGCTGTTTGGCTGCATGTGAAATTCTACATTGAAATTTTTTTTTTTTAAGGATGTTGGATATTGGCCCTAACTCTCTTCTGGCTTGTGGGGTTTCTTCAAAGAGATCTGCTGTGAGTCTGATGGGCTTTCCTTTGGGGGTAATCTGACCTTTCTCTCTTGCTGCCCTTAGCTTTTTTTCCTTCATTTCAATGCTGGCGAGTCTGGCAGTTATGTGCTTAGGATTGCTCTTCTTGAGGAATATCTTTGTGGTGTTTTCTGTGTTTCCTGAATTTGAATGTCGACCTGCCTTGCTAGGTTGGGGAAGTTTTCCTGGATAATATCCTGAAAAGTGTTTTCCTGCTTGGATTCATTCTCTCCATCACATTCAGGTACACCTATCAAACATAGATTAGGTCTTTTCACATAATCCCATATTTCCTGGAGGCTGTATTCATTTCTTTTCACTCTTTTTCCTCTAATCTTGCCTTCTCATTTTATTTCATTGAGCTGATTTTCAATCTCTGATATCCATTCTTCTGCTTATTTGATTTGGCTATTGAAACTTGTCTATGCTTTGCAAAGCTCTGGTGTTGTGTTTTTCAGCTCCATCAAGTTATTAATATTCTCTAAGCTGTTTATTCTCATTAGCATTTCTTCAAACCTTTTTAAAAATTCTTAATTGCATTGCTTAGCATTAGAATATGTTCTTTTAGCTCAGAAAAGTTTGTTATTACCCACCTTCTGAAGCCTGTTTCTGTCAATTCATCAGACTCATTCTCCATCCAGCTTTGTTTCCTTGCTGGTGAGGAGTTGTGATCCCTTGGAGGAGGAGAGGCATTCTGATTTTGGGTGTTTTCATCCTTTTTGTCCTTGTTTCTTCCCATCTTTGTTGATTTATCTACCTGCAGTCTTTGCAGTTGGTGACTTTTGGGTGGAATCTCTGAGTAGACGTCCTTTTTGTGATGTTGAAGTTATTTCTTTCTGGGTTTTTTTTTTTGTTTTTTGGTTTGTTTTTTTTTGTTTTTGTTTTTTTTTTTAGTTTCCCTTCTAACAGTCAGGCTCTTCTGCTGTATGACTGCTGGAGGTCGACTCCAAACTCTGCTTGCCTGGGGAATCACCTGTGGTGGCTGCAGAACAGTAAGGGTTGCTGCCAATTTCTTCTTTTGTTATCTTCATCCCAGAAGGTTAACCACAAGATATCAGCCTGGTCTGTCCTCTATGAGGTGTATCTTTGGATATATGGGGGTCAGGGAGCTGCTTTAGGAGACAGTATGTCCCTTATAAGAGCTCAAGTGCTGTGCTGGTGGCTCAGTTGTTCCATTCAGAACTGCTGGGGAGGTACGTTTAAGTCTGCTGCAGTGGAACTCATAACCGCATTTTTTTCCAGGTGCTCTGTCCTGGGAAGGTGGGGCTTTATTTATAGGTTCCTGACATGCTGCTGCCTTTTTTCAGAGATGCCCTGCCCAGCAAGGAGGTAGCCTAGTCATAGTCTGCCAGCAGAGGCATTGCTGAGCTGCCATGGGCTCTGCCCAGCCACTGTGCGAACTTCCTTGTGGTTTTGTTGACAGAGGAACAGTTAGAACTGCCTCGGTAATGTCAGTCTGCCTCAGTAATGGTGGACTGCCTCAGTAATGCAAATGTCCTTCCCCCAGCAGAGCTGGACCGTCCTGGGTGCAGCTGCGCTTGCTGTGAAACTCTCAATCCATAGCTTTTCAGATTGCTGGTTTTTGTGAGGGTGGGACCTGCCAAGCCAGATCACCTGGCTCTCTGTTTTAGACCCCTTTCTCTCATTTGAATGTGTGGCTCTGTCTCCCAGGCATTCCAGGCACAAGTTGAAATGGCTGCCCAGATTTGTGTGAGTTTTTGTTCAGAGACCAGCTGCACAGGCTAAAACAGCTGTGATGGAAATTCATGGTGCTTTTCTCCTAGTCTGTAGTAAGTGAAAACTCATTTGGAAATGTGGTGATCACTCACCCTCTATGTTGTTCTTGCTGGGAACTGCACTTCAGAGCTCTTCCTATTCAGCCATCTTGGATCCTTTCTCTGGGATTTTTTTTTTTCTTGTAAATTTGTTTACGTTTCTTGTAGATTCTGGGTATTAGCCATCTGTCAGATGGATAGATTGCAAAAATTTTCTCCCATTCTGTAGGTTGACTGTTCACTCTAATGATACTTTATTTTGCAGTGCAGAAGTTCTTTCGTTTAATTAAGTCCCGTTTGTTAAGTTTGGTTTTTGCCAAAATTGCTTTTGGTGTTTCAGTCATGAAATATTTGTCCATGAGTATATCCTGAATGGTATTGCCTAGGTTTTTTTTACTCATTTTAATTTCACATTTAAGTATTTAACTCACCTTGAGTTAATTTTTATATAAAAGGTAAGGAAGGTGTCTAGTTTCTATTTTCTGCATATGGCTAGCCAGTATTACCAGCATCATTTGTTAAATAGAAAATCCTTTTCCCATTAATCATTTTTGTCAGGTTTGTTAAAGATCAGTTCATTGTAGATGTGTGATGTTATTTCTGAGGTCTCTCTTGCATTCCATTTGGTCTATATGTCTTTTTGGATGTCACTAACATGCTGTTTTTGGTTACAGTAATCTTGTAGTATAGTTTGAAGCCAAGTAGTATGACACCTCCAGCTTTGTTCTTTCTGCTTACAATTTTTTTTCAATACAAGCTCTTTTTTGGTTCCATATAAAATTTAATGTAGTTTTTTTCTAATTCTTCAAAGAAAGTCAATAGTAGCTTGATGAAAATAGCATTGAATCTATAAGTTACTTTGGGCACTATGGCCATTTTCATGATATTGATTCATCCTATCTATGAGCATAAATATTTTAAAATTTGTTTGTATACTCTTATTTCCTGGAGCAGTGGTTTGCAGTTCTCCTTGAAGAGGCCCTTTATGTCCTTGTAAGTTGTATTCCTAGGTATTTTATTCTGTTTGTCACAATTGTGAATGAAAATTCTTTTATGATTAGGCTCTCTGCTTCTCTATTGTCGATGTATAAAAATGCTTGCAGTTTTTTCCCATTGATTTTGTATTCTGAGACTTTGATGAAGTTGCTTATCATCTTAAGGAGTTTTGAGGCTGAGAGGATGGTTTTTTTCTAAATATAAAATCATGTCATCTGCAAAGAGACAACCAGACTTCCTCTCTTCCTATTTGAGTACACTTTATTTCTTTCTCTTGCCTGATTGTCCTGACCAGAACTACCTAAAATACATTTAATCAGAGTGGTGAGAGAGGACATCCTTGTTTGTACCAGCTTCCAAAGGGATTGATTTCAGATTTTGACCATTTAGTACGATAATGGATATGGGTTTGTCATAAACAGCTCTTATTATTTTGAGATATGTTCCATCAATATCTAGTTTATTGAGAGTTATTAGCATACAGAGATGTTGAATTGCATTGAAGGCCTTCTCTGCGTCTGTTAAAATAGTCATGTGTTTTTTTTTTTCGTTGGTTCAGTTTATGGGATGGATTACAATTATTGATTTGTGTATGTTGAACCAGCCTTGTATGCCAGGGATGAAGCGGATTTGAATGTAGTGGATAAGCTTTTTGATGTGCTTCTGGATTTGGTTTGCCAATATTTTATTGAGGATATTTGCTTCAACGTTCATCAGGGATATTGGCCTAAAACTTCATTTTGTTGTTGTTGTGTCTCTGCCAGGTTTGGGTATCAGAATAATGCTGGCCTCATAAAATAAGTTAGAGCAGAGTCCCTCTTTTTCAATTGTTTAACATAGCTTCAGAAACAATGGTACCAGCTCCTGTTTGTACCTCTATTAGAATTCGGCTCTAAATCCATCTGGTTTAGGGCTTTTTTTTTTTTTTTTTTGGTTGGTAGGCTATTAATTACTGCTTCAGTTTCATAATTTTTTATTTGTCCAGTCAGAGATTCAATTTCTTTCAGTTTTAGTCTTGGAAGTGTGTATGTGTCCAGGAATTTATCTATTTCTTCTAGATTTTCTAGTTTATTTGCATAAAGGTTTTTATCTTATTCTCTTATGGTAGTTTGTATTTCGATGGGATCAGTTTTGATATCCCCTTTACCATTTTTTATTGTGTTTGTTTGATACTTCTCTCTTTTCTTATTTAGTAGTCTAGCTACCTGTCTATCTATTTTGTTAATCTTCAAAAAATCGACTTCTGGATTTATTGATTTTTGAAAGTTTTATTGTTTCTCTACTTCAGTTCTGCTCTTATTTTAGTTATTTCTTGTCTTCTGCTAGCTTCTGAATTTGTTTCCTCTTGCTTCTCTATGTCTTTTAATTTTGATGCTTAAGTGTCGATTTTAGATCTATGTAGCTTTCTGATGTTGGTATTTAGTGCTATAAATTTTTCTATTTACATTATTTTATCTGTATCCCAGAGATTCCAATATGTTGTCTCTTTGTTCTCATTACTTGCAAATAACTTATTTATTTCTGCCTTAGTTTCATTATTTACCCAGTAGTCATTCAGGAGGACGTTGTTCAATTTCTATGTAGTTTTGTGGTTTTGAGTGAGTTTCTTAATCCTGAGTTCTAATTTGATTGCACTGTGGTCAGGGAGACTGTTATAATTTTTGTTCCTTTGCATTTGCTGAGGAGTGGTCAATTTTAGAATAAGTGCTAAGTGGTGCTGATAAAAATGTATTTTCTGCTGATTTGGGTTGGGGAGTTCTAAAGATGCCTATTAGGTCTGCTTGGTCAGTTGAGTTGAAGCCCTGAATAGCCTTGTTAATTTTCTGTCTCATTCATTTGTCTAATATTGACAGTGGGATGTTAATGTCTCCCAGTATTACTGTGTGGGGGTCTAATTCTTTTCATAGGTCTCTAAGAACTTCCTTTATGAATCTGAGTGCTCCTGTATTGGATACATATATATTTAGTATGGTTAGCTTTTTTTTTTAATTTTTTATTGGATTTTAGGTTTTGGGGTACATGAGCAGAGCATGCAAGACAGTTGCGTAGGTACACACATGGCAGTGTGCTTTGCTTTTCTTCTCCCCTTCACCCACATTTGGCATTTCTCCCCAGGCTATCCCTCCCCACCTCCCCCTCCCACTGGCCCTCCCCTTTTCCCCCCAATAGACCTCAGTGTTTAGTACTCCCCTTTCTGTGTCCATGTGTTCTCATTTTTCATCACCCACCTATGAGTGAGAATATGCGGTGTTTCATTTTCTGTTCTTGTGTCAGTTTGCTGAGGATGATGTTCTCCAGATTCATCCATGTCCCTACAAATGACACAAACTCATCATTTCTGATTGCTGCATAATATTCCATGGTGTATATGTGCCACAGTTTTCCAATCCAGTCTATTATCAATGGGCATTTGGGTTGATTCCAGGTCTTTGCTATTGTAAACAGTGCTGAAATGAACATTCATGTACATGTGTCCTTATAGTAGAACGATTTATACTCTTTTGGATATATACCCAGTAATGGGATTGCTGGGTCAAATGGAATTTCTATTTCTAAGGCCTTGAGGAATCGCCACACTGTCTTCCACAATGGTTGAATTAATTGACACTCCCACCAACAGTGTAGAAGTGTTCCTTTTTCTCCACATCCTCTCCAGCATCTGTTGTCTCCAGATTTTTTAATGATCGCCATTCTAACTGGCGTGAGATGGTATCTCAATGTGGTTTTGATTTGCATCTCTCTGATGACCAGTGACGATGAGCATTTTTTCATATGATTGTTGGCCTCATATATGTCTTCTTTCGTAAAGTGTCTGTTCATATCCTTTGCCCACTTTTGAATGGGCTTGTTTGTTTTTTTCCTGTAAATTTGTTTGAGTTCTTTGTAAATTCTGGATATCAGCCCTTTGTCAGATGGGTAGACTGCGAAAATTTTTTCCCATTCTGTTGGTTGCCGATCCACTCTAGTGACTGTTTCTTTTGCCGTGCAGAAGCTGTGGAGTTTCATTAGGTCCCATTTGTCTATTTTGGCTTTTGTTGCCAATGCTTTTGATGTTTTGTTCATGAAGTCCTTGCCTACTCCTATGTCCTGGATAGTTTTGCCTAGATTTCCTTCTCGGGTTTTTATGGTGCCAGGTCTTATGTTTAAGCCTTTAATCCATATGGAGTTAATTTTAGTGTAAGGTGTCAGGAAGGGGTCCAGTTTCTGCTTTCTGCACATGGCTAGCCAGTTTTCCCAACACCATTTGTTAAACATGGAATCCTTTCCCCATTGCTTGTTTTTGTCAGGTTTATCAAAGATTGTATGGTTGTATGTATGTTGTGTTGCCTCCGGTGCCTCTGTTTTGTTCCATTGGTCTATATCTCTGTTTTGGTACCAGTACCATGCTGTTTTGATTACTGTAGCCTTGTAGTATAGTTTGAAATCCGGTAGTGTGATGCCCCCCGCTGTGTTCTTTTTGCTTAGAATTGACTTGGCTATGCGGGCTCTCTTTTGGTTCCATATGAAGTTCATGGTGGTTTTTTCCAGTTCTGTGAAGAAAGTCAATGGGAGCTTGATGGGGATAGCGTTGATTCTGTAAATTACTTTGGGCAGTATAGCCATTTTCACGATATTAATTCTTCCTAACCATGAACATGGAATGTTTCTCCATCTGTTTGTGTCCTCTCTGATTTCGTTGAGCAGTGGTTTGTAGTTCTCCTTGAAGAGGTCTCTTATGTTCCTTGTGAGTTGTATTCCAAGGTATTTTATTCTTTTTGTAGCAATTGCGAATGGCAGTTCGTTCTTGATTTGGCTTTCTTTAAGTCTGTTATTGGTGTAGACGAATGCTTGTGATTTTTGCACATTGATTTTATATCCTGAGACTTTGCTGAAGTTGCTTATCAGTTTCAGGAGTTTTTGGGCTGAGGCAATGGGGTCTTCTAGGTATACTATCATGTCGTCTGCAAATAGAGACAATTTGGCTTCCACCTTTCCTATTTGAATACCCTTTATTTCTTTTTCTTGCCTGATTGCTCTGGCTAGAACTTCCAGTACTATATTGAATAGGAGTGGTGAGAGAGGGCATCCTTGTCTAGTGCCAGATTTCAAAGGGAATGCTTCCAGTTTTTGCCCATTCAGTATGATATTGGCTGTTGGTTTGTCATAAATAGCTTTTATTACTTTGATATACGTTCCATCGTTACTGAGTTTATTGAGGGTTTTTAGCATAAAGGGCTGTTGAATTTTGTCAAATGCCTTCTCTGCGTCAATTGACATAATCATGTGGTTTTTGTTTTTGGTTCTGTTTATGTGGTGAATTACGTTGATAGACTTGCGTATGTTGGTTAGCTTTTTTAATTGAATTGATCCCTTTACCAATATGCAATGCCCTTCTTTGTCCTTTCTGATTTTTGCTGGTTTAAAGTCTGTTTTCTCAGAGACTAGGATCACAACTCCTGCTTTTTTGCTGTTTATTTGGTAAATATTGCTCTCTTTATGTTGAGCCTATTTGTGTCTTTGCATATGAGATTGCTCTCCTAAATATAGCACACTGTTAGGTCTTGACTCTTTATCCAATTTACCTCTGTGTCTCTTAATTGTGGAATTTAGCCCATTCCCATTTAAGGTTAATTTTGTTATGTGTGAATTTGATTCTGTCATCATTACACTAGTGGGTTATTTTGCACATTAGTTGAAGCAGTTTCTTCATAGTGTCATTCATCTTTATATTTTGGTTTTTTTTTTTTGCAGTGACTGGTTCCAGTTTTTCCTTTCTATATTTATGGCTTGCTTTATGACCTTTTGTAAGACAGGCCTGGTGGTGACAAAATCCCTTAGCAATTGCTTTTCTGAAGACTTTATCTCTTCTTCGCTTATGAATCTCTGTTTGGATGCATATGAAATTCTGGGTTGAAAATGTTTTTCTTGAAAAATGTTGAATGTTTGTCCCCAGTGTCCCTGGTTTGTAGGGTTTCTGCAGAGAGATCTGCTGTTAGTATGATGGCTTCCCTTCTTAAGTAACCTGTCCTTTTTCTCTGGCTGCCCTTAACTTTTTTTTTTTTTTCCATTTCAATCTTGAGAAATCTGACAGTTGTGTTTCTTGGGGTTGCTCTCCTCAAGGAGTACCTTAGTGGTATTCTCTGTGTTTCTGAATTTGAATGTTGGCTATCTTGGTAGGTTGGGGAAGGTCTCCTAAATATTATCCTGAAGTGTGCTTTCCAGCTCTTCTTCTCCCTATCACTTTCAGCTACACCAATCAACTATCGATTTGGTCTTTTCACATACTCCCATATTTCTTGGAGGTTTTGTTCATGTCTTTCCATTCTTTTTTCTCTAATCTTGTCTGCATGCCTTATTTCAATTAATTGATCTTCAATCTCCTATATTATTTCTTCCACTTAATCAATTTGGCTTTTGATACTTGTCTATGCTTCACAAAGTTCTCGTGTGGTGTTTTTCAGCTCCACCAAGTCATGTTCCTCTCTGAACTGGTTATTTTAGTCAGCAATACTACTAACCTTTTATCAAGGTTCCTAGCTTCCTTGCATCGGGTTAGAACATGCTCCTTTATCTTAGAGAAGTTTGTTATTACCCACCTTATGAAGCCTGCTTCTGTCAATTTGCCAGTCTCATTCTCCATCGGGTTTTGTGCTCTTGTTGAAGAGAAGTTGGGATCATTTGTAGCAGAAGAGGCATTCTGGTTTTTAGAATTTTCAGGACCTTTGTTCTTTGAGGCTGATGACCTTTTGA
Source organism: Callithrix jacchus (assembly GCF_049354715.1). Classification (NCBI taxonomy): domain Eukaryota; kingdom Metazoa; phylum Chordata; class Mammalia; order Primates; family Cebidae; genus Callithrix; species Callithrix jacchus. The sequence continues at coordinate 63,844,538 of NC_133524.1, read as the reverse complement.
TGGAGTTTTTGTGTGAGTGTCCTTTTTGTTGATGTTGATGTTGCTGCTTTCTGTTTATTAGTTTTTCTTCTAACAATCAACTCCCTATTCTGTAGGTCTGCTGCAGTTTGCTGAAGGTCCACTCCAGATCCTTTTTGCCTGGGCATCAGCTGTGGAGGCTGCAGAACAGCATAGATTGCTTCCTGTTCCTCTGGAAGCTTCCTCCCAGAGGGGCAACACCTTGATGCCAGCCAGAGCTCTCTTATATGAGGTGTCTGTCAACTCCCATTGGGAGGTTTCTCACAATCAGAAGGCATGAGGGTCAGGGATCCATTTTAGTTGGCCATCTGTGTCTTAGCAGAGCTCGAGTGCTGTGCTGGGAGAATCCTCCTTGTCAGAATCAGCTGCTCTCTTCAAAGCCAGCAGGCAGGAAAGTTTAAGTCCAATGAAGCCATGCCCACAGCCACCCCTTCCTCCAGGTGCTCTGCTCCAGAGAAATAAGACTTTGATCTGTAAGCCTCTGACTGGGGCTCCTGCCTTTCTTTCAAGGACGCCCTGCCCAGTGAGGAAAAATCTAGAGAGGCAGTCTGGCCTTAGCCACTTTTCCATGCTGTGGTGATTTCTACCGAGTCCTAACCTCCCAGCCTCTTTAGCATTGTCAAGGGAAAACAGGTTCTCAAGACTCAGTAATGGTGGAAGCCCCTACCCTGACCAAGCTTGATGATCCCAGGTCAACATCTGACTGCTGTGCTGTCAGTGACAATTTCAAGCCAGTGCTTCTTAGTTTGCTGGGCTCCATGGGAGTGGAACTCACTGATGGCGACCACTTGGCTCCCTAGTTTCAGCATCCTTTCCAGGTGAGTAAATGGTTCTGTCTTGCTGGGGTTTCGGGCATCCACCACTGATGTACTAAAAAAACTTCTGAAGTTAGCTTGATGTCTGCCCAAACACCCGTCCAGTTTTGTCATCCAGGGTCTTGGAGGCGTAGGCACACAAAGGAATCTCCTGATCTCAGTTGGAAGTGCAGAAATCACCCACCTTCTGCATTTAGTCTTGCTGGGAACTGCAGACTGGCCCTTTTTCTTTTTGGCTATCTAACCCATCATGGATTGAAAAGAAGGAATCTTAAAATTACACTGTATTCCTTGACTTGTGGCTTTTCCCTCCTTCTTCAAGGTCAGCAGCATCTGCAAATCTCTCTCTCTGACTCTAATCTATTTAATCCATTTTAATTTTACTTTTGCGTATGGCAAGTGATGGGGTACTACTTTCTTCTCCATATTGATAATCAGTTCGCCCAGCACCATTTATGGAAGACACTGTCTTCCCAGTGTATGTTCCTGTCACCTTTGTCAAAAATTAGTTCACTTTAGCTGTGTGGATTTGTGCCTAGGTTCTCTATTCTGTATCATTTGTCTATGTGTCTGTTTTTATGCCGCTGTCATGCTCTTTTGGTTACTAGAACCCAGTGGTATAATTTTAAGTTAAGTAATGTGATTCCTCCAGTTTTTTGTTTGTTTGGGATTCTTTTTTTTTTTTTTTTTTTTTTTTTTTTTTTTTTTTTGCTTAAAATTGCCTTGGCTCTTCTAGGTCTTTTGTGGTTTTGTAGTATTATTTGGATTTTTTTAAGATATATTTCTGTGAAAAAACCTTTGGGGATTTTGATACGAATTGCATTGTATCTGTAGATTGCTTTGTATAGTATGAACATTTTAACCATATTGATTATTCCAATCCATGAACAAGACATATTTTTTGGTGTTCTCTTCAATTTCTTTTATTATTGTTTCATAGTTTTCAGTATAGATATCTTTCGCTTCTTTGGTTAAGTTAATTACTGGTATTTAATTTTACGTGTAATTTTTGTAAATAAAATTAATTTAAAAGTTTGTTTAACATTCTTTATTGCTGGCATATGGTAACATAGTCAATTTTTGTATGTTAATATTTTATTCTTCAAGTTTACTAAATTTGTTTATCAGTTCTCATCATTTTCTTTTGGTGTTTTTAGGTTTTTACAAATCTAAGATCACATCATCTGCAAACAAGGATGATTTGACTTCTTTTTTTCCCCCAAGTTTGAATGCCCTTTATGAATTATCTTCTCTGATTGCTCTAGCTGGAATTTCCAGTACTATACTGAATAACAGCCATGACAATGGGCATCGTTGTCTTGTTCCAGATCCTATAGAAAAGACTTTTAGTTTTTCTCCAATCAGTAAGATACTAGTTGTGGGTATGTCACATATGGCTCTTATTATGTTGATGTATGGTTCTTCTATCACCAGCTCTTTGAGGGTTTTATTCATAAAGGGATGTTACATTTTATCAAATGCTTTTTCAGCATTAATTGAAATGATCATATAGTTTTCATTCTTCATTCTGTTGGTATGATGTATTACATAGATTTGTGTATATTGAATACACTTTGCACACCAGGAATAATTTCCATCTGTTCATGATGAATAATCTTTCTAAGGTATTGTTGAATTTAGTTTGCTGCTATTTTATTGAGAATTTTTGTATCAATATTTTTCAGAGATATTGGCCTGTGGTTTTCTTCTTTTGATATATCTTTGTCTGCTTTTGGTATTAGCATAATAGTGGACTCATAGAGTAAGTTTGGACATACTCCCTTTTTCTCTAATTTGCAGAATAGTTTAAGTAGAATTGGTTATAGTTATCTTGCAATTTTTGGTATAATTCAACAGTGAAACCATTGGGTCACAGACTTTGCAGGGAGCCTTTATTAAGGCATCAATCTCATTAATTGTTATTAGTTTGTTGAGGTTGTTATTAGTTTATTATTAATTGTTACTAGTTTGTTGTGATTTCTTTCTGATTCAATGTTAGTAGCTTGTATATGTATAGAAATTTGTCAATTTTGTTTACATTGTCCAATTTATTGGCATATAGTTGTTCATAGCAGCCATTAATGATCATTTGCATTTCTGCTTTAACAGTTGTTAATGTTGCCTTTTCCGTTTCTGATTTTATGAACTTGTATTTTCTCTCTTTTTTTCTAACTTAGTCTGACTTAAGGTTGGCAAATTTTGTTTACCTTTTTAAAAACAGAACTTTTTGTTTCATTGATGCCTTGTATCTTTTTTTAATATTTCAATTTTGTTTATTTATGCCCTGATTTCTGTTAATTTTTTTCTTCACCTAATTTTGGTGTTGGTTAGCTTCTGCTTTTTGGGTTCTTTAAAATACATCATTAGATTGTTCATTTGAAGTTTTCCCTCTTTTTCAATGTAGGCATTAACAGCTATAACCTTCCCTTTTAGTAATTATTTTGCTGTACTCTATTGGTTGTTGGTACATTATATTTCCACATTGTTTGAAAAAAGTTTTCAATTTCATTCTTACCTTTTTTATTGACCCACTGGTTATTCAGAAACATACTGTCTAGTTTTCATGCATTAGTGTATTTTCCAAATTTTCTCTTGTTATAAATATCTAATTTTATTTCACTATGGTCAGATAAAATGCTTCACCTCCAACTATTATTGAATTGGAGCATATCTCTCTCATTAGTTCTCACATTTACTTTGTATATCTGGATGCTCCAGTGTTGGGTGCATATATATTTAAAAATATTATATCCTCTTGCAGTATTCACCCATTTATCATAGCGACCTAATTTGTCTCTTCTTACAATTTTTGTCTTGAAATCTATTTTGTCTGATATTAATTATAGCAGCTCCTGCTCTATTTTGGTTTCCATTGAAATAGAATATCTATTTTTATTCCTTTATTTTCAGTCTATATGTGTCTTTATAGGTGAAATGTGTTTTTTGTTGACTACAGATCAATAGTTCTTGTTTTCTCATTTACTCAGTCTATGTCTTTCAATTTAAGAGTTCAGTCCATTTACATTCAATATTATTATTGATATAAAAGGACTCAGTGCTGTCATTTCACTACTTGTTTTCTGGTAGTTTTATGGTCTTCTCTTCTTTCTTTCTTTCCTTTTAACTTCCTTTAATGAAGGTAATTTTCTCTTGTGATATGGTTTAGTTTGTTGATTTTAATTTTTTGTGTATCCATTGTGTGGTTTTTCTTTGAGGTTACTATGGGGCTTTAAAATACTATCTTATAACTCATTATTTTAGACTAATAACAACTTAACACTATTTATGTAAGCAAACAAACAAACAAAAACTCAAAGCTTTAATATCATCCCCCTGCTTCATAACTCTTTGTTGTTACTGTGTACATTTTATTGCACTGAATATGTCTTAAAAAGTTGTTGTCGTTCATATTTTGATTGGTTCATTATTTTTTCTTTCTACTTAGGCTAAGTGTTGTTTAAACATCAGAGTTACAATGTTTCTGTATTTGTCTGTGTACTTACTATTACCAGTAAGTTTCTTACCTTCAGGTAATTATTTATTGCTCATTCATGTCATTTTCTTTCTGACTGAAGTACTCTTTTTAGTATTTCTTGCAGATCCAGTATTGATAAAATCCCTCAGCTTTTGTTTATCTGGAAAAGCCTTTATTTCTCTTTCATGTTTGAATAATACTTTTACCAGATATGGTATTTTAGGATAAATGGTTTATTTCCTTTAGTGCTTTAAATTTATTACACCACTCTCACCTTGCCTGTATGGTCTACACTGAGAAGTGTATTGTCAGATGTATTGGAGCTCGATTGCATGTCTTTATTATTTTGTCTTTTCTTTTGCTGCTTTTACAATCTTTTCTTCATCCTTGTCTTTTGAGAGTTTATTAAATGCCTTGAGATAGTCTTCTTTAAGTTAAATCTCCTTGGCATTCTGTAACCTTCTTGTATTTGAACATTGACATCTTTTTCTACTTTGGGAATGTTTTCTGTTATCAATTTGAATAAACTCTCTACCTATATTTCTTCCTAGGCCTCCTCTTTGAAGCCATCAACTGTTAGATTTGCCCCTTTCAGGCTATTTTCTAGATCCTGTAAGCATGCTTTATTGCTTTATTTTCTTTTGTCGTTTTTGACTGTTTATTTTCAAATAGGCTGTTTTCAAGCTTACTAATTCTTTCTTCTGTTTGATCAGTTCTGCTATTAAAATACTCTAATGCATTATTTCATATGCCAAGTGCATTTTTCAGCTTTGGAATTTCTGCTTGTTTCTTTTTAATTATTTCAATCTCTTTGTTTGATTTATCAGATAGAAATGAAATTCCTTTTTTGTGTTATCTTAAATTTCTTTGAGTTTCCTCAACACAGTTATTTCAAATTCTCTGTCTGAAAGTTTACATATCTCTGTTTCTCCAGAATTGGTCCCTTTTGCTTTATTTGTTTCATTTGGTTAGGTCATAGTTTCCTGAATGATGCTGATGCTAGTAGATATTCTTTGATTTCTGGACATTGAAGAGTTAGGTATTTCTTGTTGTCTTCACTGTTTAGGCTTTTTATGTACTTGTTCTCCTTTAGAAGGCTTTTCAGATATTTGAAAGGACTTGGGTATTATGACCTATGCTGTATTGACTTTAGAAGGCAACCGTAGCCTAGTAACAGTGTAGTTCTTACAAATTCATAGAGTTACTGCCTTGATGATCTTACACAAGTTCTAATAAAATTCTTTGAATTACCAGGCAGAGACTCCTGTTTTCTTCTCATCTTGCCTTATTTTCTCCCAAATGGAGTCTCTCTCTCTCTCTCTCTTTCTCCTGAGCCACCTAAAGGTGAGGATAGAGTGACACAAGTACCCCTGTGGCCACCACCACTGTGACTGCACTGGGTTAAATCTGAAGCCAGTACAGCACTGAATTTCACTCAAGTCCTACTATAACAACTGCCTGGCTACTGCTTATGTTAGCTCTAGGCCCTGGATCTCTCCAATCAGCCAGTAGCAAAGCCAACTAGGCTTGTAATTTTTTCTTCCAGGGCAGCCAGGTCCACAGGCTCTGGGTGTGTCCAAAAGTGCCTTATGAGATTCAGGGACTAGAATCAAAAGCATTAGGAGAAATAGGAACACTTTTACACTATTGGTGGGCTTGTAAATTAGTTCAACCATTGTGGAAGACAGTGTGGCACTCCCTCAAGGACCTAGAAATAGAAATTCAATTTGATCCAGCAATCCCAATACTGGGTATATACCCAAAGGATTACAAATTGTTCTATTATAAAAACACATGCGCATGTATGTTCATTGTGGCACCATTTACAATAGCAAAGACCTGGAACCAACCCAAATACCCATTGATAATAGACTGGATAAGGAAAATGTGGCACATATACACCATGGAATACTATGCAGCCATCAAAAATGATGAGCTCATGTACTTTGTAGAGACATGGATGAATCTGGACACCATCATTCTAAGGAAACTGACTCAAGAACAGAAAATCAAACACCAAATGTTTTCACCATAGGTGGGTGTTGAAAAATGACAACACATGGACACAGAGAGGAGAGCTTCACACACTGGAGTCTGTTGAGGGAGCAGGGGAAGGACAGTAGGGGCAGGGGAGGTTGGGGATGGATAACATAGGGAAAAATGCCAGATATAGGTAATGGGGGGGATAGAGGCAGCATACCACGTTGCCATGTACGTACCTATGCAATAATTCTGCATGATCTGCACATGTACCCCAGAACCTAAAGTACAACAGAAAGAAAGAAAATGAAAGAAAGATAGAAGAAAGAAAGAAAAAGAAAGAAAGAAAGAGAAAGAAAAGAAGAAAGAAAGAAAGAAGGAAAGAAAGAAAGAAAAGAAAGAAAGAAAGAAAGAAAGAAAGAAAGAAAGAAAGAAGAAAGAAGGAAGGAAGGAAGGAAGGAAGGAAGGAAGGAAGGAAGGAAGGAAGGAAAGAAAGAAGAAAGAAAGAAAGAAAGAAAGAAAGAAAGAAAGAAAGAAAGAAAGAAAGAAAGAAAGAGGAGCAAAGAAATAAAGTCTACTTGGTTTTCTATTGTATTGCAGCTGAGCTGGCACTCAAACCACAAGTTGCAGTCCTCATTTTTTTCTCCCCTTTCCAAAGTTGAAGGAGCATCACTCCAGAGTTACCACCACCTCAGGCCACAGGAAGTACTGTTAGACTACCATCAATGTTCCCAAGGTCTCTTAGGTCAGTTTTCCTGAAAGCTGCCTAGCCTGAGACTTACATTTCAGGGTAGTGGGCTCCTATCTGGCACAGGGTAGGTCCAGAAATTCTGTCCTAGAGTCAATTCCTGGAAACAGGGACCTAAAGTTCCTCTTGGTGCCTGACACCTCCTGTGGCTGTGGTGGTACATAAGGTGCAAGACAAAGTCTCATTTACTTTTTTTCTCTGTTTTTGTTTGTTTGTTTGTGGGTTTTTTGTTTTTGTTTTTGTTTTTGTTTTGCAGAAAGTGTTTTGTCCCATATCCACCACAGCTGGTAATGTGCTGAGTGTCACCTGAAACTAGCAAGTCTCAGAGACTCACCCAAGGCCCTCAATGTAGTACTTGGGTGTATTAGTTGTTCTCATGATGCTAATAAAGATATACATGAGACTGTGTAATTTATAAAGAAAAGGAGTTTAACTGACTCATAGTTACATAGCTGAGACACCAGCTGAGGCAGCCAAATGAGTTCTGGCATTATTATTTTCCTAAACCCAGGCTTTACAGTTCAGGCTCTGAAACAGACCTCATTCCTTATGCTTGAGAAGAGGAGAGAAAAAAGTGAGGAGGACTTCTTGAGTCTAAGATAACAGCTCAGCCACAACAGGATAGGACACCAGCCAGAGTTCTGAGGCCCCTGTTCCAGGCTTAGCTCCAAGATAACAATTATAGACACATCTAGTGACAGAAGAAAACCTGCTCTTTTTAAGACAAAGATCCAGTTTAGGCAGCATGTATCACCTGCTAACTGAAAAGCCCTTGGACCCTAAATAACCAGTAGTGATATCCTGCTGGGAAGGATGGCTGTGAAGGCCTCATGAAACTTACAATCATGGAAGAAGGTGAAGCAAACAAATCCTTTTTCACAAGATGGCATCCAGAAGAAGTGCAGAGTAAAGCAGAGGGGAAACCCCTTATAAAGTCATCAGATCTTGGGAGAACTCACTGACTATCATGGGAACAGCATGGATTTTAACGGCCTCCATGATTAAATTACCTCCCCTTGGGTATCTCCCATAAAACGTGGGATTATGGAAACGACAGTTCAAGATAACGTTTAGATGGGGACACAGCCAAACTGTATCAATGGGTGTCACTGCTGGTTATTTAGGGCCCAATATGGAGGGCAACATATTGAGTCAATTAAGATGACTCTTGTGCCTTAAGATTTAATATTATTTGTCATGGACTCATTTGGCACCTTTAACTCCTATCTTTTTTTCCAGTTCTCATTTTTGGAATGAAACGTTTGTCCTGTGCCATCTCTACCATTGTATTTTGAAAGTACATATTTTGTTTGATTCCCAGGCTAACATCTGGAGGAACATTTGCCACAATATAAATCATGCCTTTAGTCTCACACATATCTGGTTTAGATAATATTTAGATGGAACTGTAAGTTTTAGACTTTTGAGTTGATGCTGCAATGAGTTAAGACTTTTGGGGTTATTAGAATGGAATTAATGCATTTTGCTTGTAATAAGAAAATAAAGCTTGGAGGTCAAGAATTGAAATTCTGTGGTTTCAATGATTTGAGCTCTCATTATTGGAATTGGATTCCATATAAAAGAGACTCCAGAGATCTATCTCACCTCACACACTATGGGAGGACACAGCCAAAAGACAACCATTCATGAACCAGTAAATGTGCTCTTACCAGGCATTACATCTTCTAGTGCACTTATCTGGGACTTCTCAGCCAGCAGAACTGTAATAAATAAATTTCTGTGGTATAAAATCATCTAGTTTATAGTATTTTGTTTTAGTAGCCCAAACAAACTGTGACAGATCTCATAGGCATTTGCTCAATTACTTCCAGAAAGAATCTTACTTTTTGTTTCCTTCATGAGTCTTACTCTGAAGACTGAATTCTTTCTTGGGGAATACTACACCTAACTTATTAGGGTATCAAATATTATGCCTTGATATTGTGAGAAAGGTAAATCTTCCTGGATAATAAAGAGAAATTTCTATTGCTTCTCCAGCATCCCTGTTTGGGAGGAGCAGATGCACAGAATCACAATTTCTCAGAGACAGAGGCCCTTAGAGATCATCTCATCAGTGCCCTTGTTGTATAAGAGATATGAAGCCAAAGAAAAATGCCTTATTCAAGTCTATTTTGGGAATCAGTGGCAATGTAAGTACTAGAATCAGATCTCTTTGCCTTTAGATTAGCACTCTTGTAGGTTTAAAATATTTGTAAGTAGGAGCCTTGTGAGAGCCAAATAAATGTTATTTTGTCAAAAAAATTACTGCAGCTCAAGATAAATCTTGGGAGAATTGTTTCTTTGATTAATAGCTGCTCAACACCTTAACCCATCCCATTTCTGAAGTTCAGAGGAAGTAATAGACTTCTTCCTTTCCTGCACTTGGATTAATGGCCAGGCTTATATTGGCTAATAATGAAGGGCATATTAGTTGAGGGCCTTCCTAGGCTAGGAAGCACCAGCTAAAGAGTTGACATATGGAACCCAGGAAGCTGAAGAAAGTATGTTAAAGAAGATAGTAGTAACAATGGCTAATATTTATTGAGATCTACCATGTGCCTGGTTGTCTTCTGAGCACTTTAGGTAAGTCATATTATTTTTTCTTCATATCTATCCTATGAAACAGATACAATTATTACTATTATCCTCATTTTACAGATGAAAAAAAATAGAGGTATAAAAAATAGTGAGTAACTTACCCAAGGTCATATGTAAAAGCTGGTGAATTCTAGCAGTTTGGCTCCAAAGCCCATGCTTTTGTCCCCTAAGCTGTAGAATAAAGCCACACGAGCTAGCGGAAGCACAGAAAGACTGCCTGTGGCAGTTGAGTACTAAAAGAGACCTATTGCTTGCAAGATCTACCTTTAAGTTGGGGTAGTGGACACAGTGCCATTGGGCCTGAAGGCAGCCAACAGCAGAGTTTGGCTTATTGATATGGCTACTACTGCCTACATGGGCAGAGTCAAGTAAAACAGAATTTATTAATTCAACCTTTCATATATTCAACAAGAATTTACTGAAATTCTAACTTTACACCAATATTATGTTGTGTTATGTGAGACACAGACACAAACCAGACATAACTTATTGCCCTTGGCTCTCATAATCTATAAGAAAATATAAAACCTGGACACGACAATAATATTATAGACAAGTAAGTGATAATATAGACATGAGGTAGTCAGAAAAGTCTTTTGAGTGGTGATGACATTAGAGTTGGGTTTTTTTTTTAATTTTTTATTGGATTTTAGGTTGGGTTTTAATGGGTGAGTAGGGTTTTGACAAATGTAAATATAGGAAAGAAAACCTTAGTCAGAGAAAATATTTGTTAAAACTATAATAAAATCAAGGAAGAAAATGGAGTATGCATTTGAAACATAAAGCAGTTTAACTTGGCTGAAGCATGGACTAAAAATACAAAAAAGAATAGCTAATATCTACATATAAGTTCATTTAATATTCATAATAACCCTTTGAGATAGATACTGTCATTGCTTCCATTTTACAGATAAAAAAGTTAAAGCTCATAGTGGCTAAGTAATTTACTAGAGGTCTCATTGGTAAAGAATGGTGAAGCTAGAATCTGAAGTAAGGAGAATGGTTCAAGAGCGCATGTCCTTAATAGATGATAAGAATATGGACCTTACTGTAAGAGTAGCCACTGAGAGTGTTAAATACTGAATTGGATTAGAATCAATTAGCATTCTTGTAGTTCTTCTTGGTAACAAGAAGAAGGTTGCAGTGGAGGGAGACTGGAATCAGATTGATCAATAGGAGACTGTGGTAATGTTGGTGGCTTTGACCAGGAGTTGGAAGAGAATGGAGATAAATAGGTGGGTTTGTGAGACAGAGCTGTGGATTTCATTGAGATTGAACAAAAACTCAGGTTTGAATAACAGATTGAAGATTAAGACCATAAGTCTAGGAGAGTTTAAGCTCTTTCTTGCAATCATCTTTTTTATTTGTACAGTCTGTACTCACCACTATCCTCAGACCTTCAGGAAACAGATCAGAAGTCTAAGGACAGAAAAAGCATGTGCCCAAGTTGTGCTGATTTTTCTCCATTGGTTCTCCTGTATCTACTCTGTCCTCCTTTACCTTGCTCTGCACCCTGGGAATTTTACTGCTATGGATTGTATTACCTGGGCTTTTTTCCATTCTCATTTCAGTTTGTCCCTAATTTATACGACATGTGTTAGCCAAAGCCCCAGTAAATTAATATCTGTTGAAATCATTAAGCATTTACTATAGCCTGATTTTGTACTAGATGCTTTACATACATTGCCACATTAATAATTGCAACAATTTCTATGGAGTAAATATTATTAACTATTTTATAGATGTGCAAACTGAGATTCAGTCAGATAAGGTGATTAACAAGTTACCCCAGGTAGAAACCTAAACTAGGATTTAAACATAATTCAAATTACTCTTAAAGCCCACACACTTTATATTACCACAAGCCACAGTTATGTAAGTATGCACTGTAGCACAGACATGGGTTAGGAATTCTGGACTCCAGGACTAGTTTCCTGTGTGACACTGGAAAACTAATTTCAACACTCAGAATGTCATTTTCCTCATCTAAAAAGTGAAAATGATAACATCTATTTAAATGAGTTGCTGGAACCTAACGATTAAGGAAGACAAAACATACATACACCTTAAACAAAGCACACGGTACAAAACCAATACACAGAATTCAGTACACTAGAAAGTGGTGAAGACTGATTCTAAATCCCTGGCGTTCAGCAGCTTTAAATCGGTTGAGAGTCTAGAATTTTTTTTTTCTTTTATACTGTTGGTACTTGGTGTTTAAACAATACCTTACCTGGAACCCTGAAGTGTAAAAGAAAAACAGTTCTGTTCAATGTGAGATAAAGAATTCAGATCCTAATCTATCCAGTTGCCACCAGCAGACCCTAAATCCAGAGCTTGGTGGTTTGCAGCCCAATAGTAGGCTTAAAATAAATGTCTGGCCCAAGATTAGCACTTTTAATACAATAGAATAAAATAGAAAATAAAAAATCAGAATACAACGGATAGGAAATAGGTAAGTATAAAATTTTTGTTTCATTTCTATGTGTGTGTGTAAAATGTAAAGGTAAGATGTAAAATGTACTTCATATTTACAGAGTCTAGAAGTTTGAAAATTACTTCCCTTGGGGATTCTGTTGAACTCTGTTTGTAAATAATAATTTTTTTCAATGTTTAATTTTTGTGGAGTCATAGGTGTATTTATTTATGGGGCACACGTGATATTTTGATATAGGCAACAGTGCATACTAATCACATGGTAAAAAATAGGTTATCTGTCCTCCCAAGTTTTTATCCTTTGTGTTACAGTCTAATAACACATTTTTGGTTATATTAAATGAAGAATTAGACCGGGAAAGGGAGCTCATGCCTGTAATCTCAGTACTTCGGTAGTCCGAGGTGTGTGGATCATTTGAGGTCAAGAGTTAGAGGCCAGCCTGGCCAACATGGTGAAACCCAGTCTCTACTAAAAATTACAAAAATTAGCCAAATGTGGTGGTATGCACCTGTAATGCCAGTTATGCAGGAGGCTGAGGAAGAAGAATTGCTTGAACCCAGGAGGCAGAGGTTGCCATGAGCCAAGATAGTGCCACTGCACTCCAGCCTGGGTGGTGAAGTGAGATGCTGTATCAACAATAAAATTATAATTAAATGATTAACTATAGCCACCCTGTCGTGCTATCAAATGCTAGGCTTGATTCATTGTTTTCAACTAGTATTTTGTGTCCCTCAAACATTCCCTCCTCCCCCCAGGGATCCCCCACTACCTTTCCCACTCTCTGGTAACTGTTCTTCTGCTCTCTGTCTCCAATGGTTATATTGTTTTAATTTTCAGATCCCACAAATAAGTGAGAACATGTGATGTTTGTCTTTCTGTGCCCAGTTTATTTTACTTAACATAAGAAATTTCAGTTACATCCATGTTGTTGCCAATGACAGGATCTCATTCCTTTTTATAGATGAATAGTACTCCACTGTGTATATGTACCACATTTGCTTTATCCATTCATCTGCTAATGAGCACTTATGTTGCTTTCAAATCTTGGCTATTGTGAGCAGTGCTGCAACAAACATGGGAGTGCAGATATCTCTTTGATATACTGATGTTCTTTATTATGGATATATACCCAGTAGTGGGATTGCTAGATTTTGTGGTACCTCTATTTCTGTCTTTTTGAGGAATCTTCAAATTGTTCTCCATAGTGATTGCACTCATTTACATACCCACCAACAGCATAGGAGGGTTCTCTTTTCCCTAAATCCTCATCAGAATTTGTTATTTCCTGGCTTTTAGATAAAGCCATTTTAACTGGATGAGATTATACCTCATTGTAGGTTTTATTTGCATTTCTCTTATAATCAGAGATGCTGAGCCCCTTTTCGTTTGTCTATTTGCTATTTGTACGTATTCTTTTGAGAATTATCTATTCACATCATTTGCCCATTTCTTTGATCAGATTACTGAATTTTTTTTTCATAGAGTAGTTTGAGAGTTTTATATACTCTGTTTATTAATCCCTTGTCAGATGGGTAGTTTACAAATTATTTTCTTCCATTTTGGGGTTGTCTCTTCACTTTTGATTGTTTTCTCTGCTTTGCAGAAGCTTTTTAACTTGGTGTGATTCCATTTGTCCATTTTTGCTTTGGATGCATATGCTTATAGCATATTACCCAAGATATTTTTGCCCAGATCCATGTTCTGGAGAGTTTTTCTAATGTTTTATTGTAGTAGTTTTTATAGTTTGTGGTCTTAAATTTAAGTCTTTAATCCATTTTGATTTGATTGTTGTATATGGTAAGAGATAGTGCTCTAGTTTCATGCTTCTCTATATGGATATACAGTTTTTCCAGCACCATTTATTGAGAAGACTGTGTTTTCTCCAGTGAATGTTGTTGGCACCTTTTTTGAAAATGAGTTCATCGTAGGTGTATTCAATTGTTTCTTGGTTCTCTATTTTGTTTCATTAATCTATATGTCTATTTTTATTCCAGTGTCATGCTGGTTTGGGTTACTATAACACTGTAGTATAATTTGAAGTTAGATAAAGTGATGCTTCCAGTTTTGTTCGTTTTGCCAAGGATAGCCTTGGCTATTCTTGGTCTTTTGTGGTTACATATAAATTTTAGAACAGTTTTATTTCTGTGAAGAATGTCACTGATATTTTGATAAGGATCGCATTGAATCTGTAGATTGCTTTGAGTAGTATGGAAATTTTAAGAATATTGATTTTTTTAATATACATACATAGAGTCTTTTAATTTGTGTCGTCCTCAATTTCTTTCATCAGTGTTCTACAGTTTTCAGTATAAAGTTATTTTACTACTTTGGTTAGAGTAATTACTGGATATTTAGTTTTATGTGTGGTTGTTGTAAATGAGATTGCTTTTTGATTTCTTGTTTAGATTGTTCACTGTTAGCATATAGAAATGCTACTTATTTTTGTATGTAGATTTTGTTTCCTGCAAATATACTGAACTTACTCATCAGTTCTAATAGTTTTTTGTGCCGTCTCTAGGTTATTCCAAATATGCGATCAAGCAGGCTCTGGGAAACAGAAAAAAAATAACTCTGAGGGTCCAAAGTGTGAAAGTGTGAAATAGGGTTTGTCCACCCCCACGCACACATCTTCACTGGGGAACCTGAAGGTCCAGATCACAAGAAAAAGGTTTGACCTTACCTAGAGCTGAGATTAATTTACAGAGCTAAACAAAATACAGGGGTAGAGGAAGCAGCCATTTCTTTTTATTATACTCTAAGTTCTGGGGTACATGTGCAGATCTTCCAGGATTGTTACATAGGTATACACATGCCATGGTGATTTGCTGCCTCCATCCTCCCCATCACCTACATTAAGTATTTCTTCTAATGTTATCCCTCTACAATCTTCCAACCCCCTGCTATCCTTCCCCTACCCCCTACCCTCCAACAGACCCCAGTGTGTGATTTTCCCTTCCTGTGTCCATGTATTCCTGTTGTTCAACACCCACTTATAAGTGAAAACATGCGGTATTTGGTTTTCTGTTCTTGTGTCAGTTTGCTGAGAATGATGGTTTCCAGACTCATCCATGCCCCTGCAAAGGACATAAACTCAACTTTTAAAAAGTAAGCAGCCACTTCTAAATTTCTCTCACTAGGGTCCTTGAGAAATTTGCCCGTGAAATTGGGAAAATACTACAGGGAGAAGAAAAATTCCAGCTGAACTTTGTAGTAGTTTCAACTGAATGTAAACCTGTCTCTACAGAACCTGGGAGAGAGGGCAAACTGGAAGTACAGACACGAGTGCAGAAGCCATGGCATGTTGGAAGGCATCAAACCTGAAAGCCTTGCTTGCTTTCTCAGCAGGGAGGCTTGTAGTCTGGGGTAAGTTCTCAGCCTTGCTCACCCACTGCCTAGAGCTTTTGGGGTGGGGGGCACAGTAGTAGTTAAACTGCATAGAAGTTGGGTGAAGCCTGTATCTGCTGGCTTTCCCCCACTTCTCTGAAAACCTACATGAAAGAGTAGAGGCAGCCATAATACCCTCAGGAAGATAACTTTATTGGCCTGAGAACCACATCCCCATTTTCCTCAGCAGCTGCAGCAAGGGGAATCTTGCACTCAGGCAGTGTCTGAACCCAGACACACCTAATCCTCCCCCTACAAGATGGTCTTCCTCTAAGAGCCAAAGACAAATGACATAAACTTTTGGGATCTGTATGGTCCTGCCTACACTCTGAAAAATGATAATACTTATTCAAGTGACCCCACAGCAAGATTTTATCCTCCGTTTACTACCACAGCTAATTCTGTCTTGAAAGCACTACCACCTGGCTGGAGGCCAACCAACACAAAACTAGTACACTAAACAAAAATACCAGAAATGACCCTCATAGATTCCACTTCACTTCCCTGTTACATCCACTGGAGCAAGTGCTGGTGTTCACTACTGAGAGACCTAAAGACACATCACATCACAGCACTCTTTGCAGACACTTCCCAGTACCAGCAAAGAGCCTGGTAGCTCTGCTGGGAAAATAGATCCAGAAAAGACATAATCACTGCTGTTCAACTCTCAGGAAACCACATTATTAGTGAAAGAGGGAGCACCACATCAAGAGACCACCTTGTGGGACAAAATAATCTGAACAGCAGACCTAGAGCACCACATCTTTCCTCTGACACAGTCTCCTCAAATGAGAAAGAACCAGAAAAGCAATTCTGATAGTATGACAGAATGAGGTTCTTTAACACTCCCAAAAAAACACACTAGCTCACCAGCAATGGATCCAAATAGAGAAGAAATCTCTTTATTGCCAGAAAAAAAGAATTCAGAAGATTGATTACTAAGCTGTTCAAGGAGGCACTAGAAAAAGGTAAATACCAACTTAAAGATATTTTTAAAATTACACAATATGGATAACAAAAATCTCCAGAGAAACATATAGCATAAATAAAACACAACTACTACTCTGGAAATGAAAGACACACTTAGAGAAATGCCAAATACACTGGAAATTTCAGCAATAGAATTGAACATGTAGAAGAAAGCACTTCAGACCTCAAAGACAAGAGATTCAAATTAACCCAATCCAATAAACACAAAGAGAATAAATTTTAATGAACACATCCTTTAAATAGTTTGGGATTATTTTAAATGATAAAACCTAAGAATAATTGGTGTTCCTGAAGTAAAAGAGAAATTTAAATGTCTGGAAAATATATTTGATGAAATAATTTAGGAAAATTTCCCCAGTATTTGTAGAGATCTAGATTCATATACAAGGAGCTCAAAAAACACCTGGTAAATTTATTGCAAAAAAGATTAATACCTAGAAACACAGTCATCAGGTTATCTAAAGTCAAGACAAAAAAAAAGAATCCTAGGAGGTGTGAGACAAAAGCATCAGATAACCTATGAAGTAAAACCTATTAGATTAACAGCAGATATCTCAACAGAAATCCTACAAGCCAGAAGAATTGTAGTCATCTCTTTAGCCTGCTTAAACAAAACAATTATCAAAAAAAGAATTTGGTATCCAGTAAAATTGAGTTTCATAAATGAAGTAAAGATAGTGTTTTCAGACAAACAAATGCTAAGAGAATTTACCGCTATCAATATAGCATCATAATAAGACCTACTTAAAAATCTCTAAATCTTGAAATAACTCTTCAAAACAAAGCAAAATAGAAATTTTAAGGCAAAATCTCATGGGACTGGGGGGGACTCAAGATGGCACAGTGAGAACAACCAAGGATTGAAGCTCTCAGTGAGTGCAAAGAGACGATGAGTCAGGGCCGCATTTCCAGACAGATCTTTGTTGCCCACAGAACGGGGAATTTCCAGGTATAAAAGAGACATGGGACGCAGGCAGAGGTTTTGGCTGGTGCAGCCAGCAGCTGGTGCAGCCAGCGGCCGGTGCTGTAGCGCAGCAGCACTACACAGCACTCCGCACAAAGCGCACTGGTCCAGGTGCCCTGTTGAACCAGCAATCTGAGACTTGAGAGGGCTGAACTTGAGACTAAATGGGACTTGGATAGTGAGCCAGGCCAGGATATTCCAGGGAAACAGTGTTTGGGGTAGCGCAGTGGGACAAACAAAACGGTGATTCCAAACGCTCCAGGCAGAGAGGTTCCCTGAGGGCACAGCTGAACCCAGGATGGTGCAGCTCCGAGGGGAGGGGCGTCCGCCATTACCAAGACAATCTGCCCCTACTGAGGAACACGCCCATTGCTGATGCAGCCTGCCATTGCCAAGGCAACTGGCTACAACAGAGAGACTCCGCCGCAGGGCGTAGCCCATGGCCGCAGGGCGGAGACCGCTGCAGAAAGGCAGAGGCTGCAGAAACAGGGCGAACCTCACTCCAGCAGGGTGGAGCCTCAGCAGGCAAATAGTAAATAGACTGCCTCTTAGCTGGGCAGGACAGCAAAACAGACACTCACAAAGAAAGCCCCAACCCCCCCAACACAGAGCATCTGAGAAAGAAAGAATTTTTTTATGATTTCTGCTGCAGCAGAATTAAACATAGCAGCCTAACAGCCCTGAATGGACAACAAAGCTCACAGCTCAGCACTTGACCTCATATACAGTACAGACTGTCTCCTCAAGCAGTTCCCTGACCCATCTATATCCAAAAGACTGACATTTGGCAGGCATCATTCTGGGACAAAGATAGCAGAAAAAGAAACTGGTAGCATGCCTCACTGTTCCGCAGCTGCTATAGGTCCACCCCAGACAAGCAGGGCCTGGAGTCTACCTCAGCAGTGGTACAGTGGAGGGGCTAGACTGGTAGAAGGAAAATGAAGTAATAGAAATACTTCATCATCAACAATCTGGGCGTCCAGTCAGAGACCCAATTGAAAAGTCAGCAACTAAACAGACGACAGGTAGATAAATCCACATAGATGGAAAGAAACCAGCGCAAAAAGAAAGAAAACACCTGAAACCAGAACACCTCGCCTCCTAGAAAGGACTAAAACTCCTCACAAGCAAGGGAACAAAGCAGAACAGAGAATGACTGTGACAAAATGAAGGAATTACACTTCAGAAGGTGGATAATGAGAAACTTTTGTGAGCTAAAAGAACATGTTTTAAATCCATGCAAAGAAACTAAGAACCTTGAAAAGAGATTCGAGGAAATGTTAACAAGAATGGATAACTTAGAGAGAAATATGAATGGGTTAAAGGAGCTGAAAAACAAAATAGAAAAACTTTGTGAAGCATGCACAAGTTTCAACAGCCGAATTGACCAAGCAGAAGAAAGAATATCAGAAGTCGAAGATCAACTCAATGAAATAAAATGAGAAACCAAGATTAGAGAAAAAAGCGGAAAAGGAATGAACAAAGTCTCCAAGAAATGTGGGACTATGTGAAGAGACCTAACCTACATTTAATATGTGTACCAGAATGTGATGAAGAGAATGAATCCAAGCTGGAAAATACTCTTCAGGACATTATCCAGGAAAATTTTTCCCACCTAGCAAGACAGGCCAACACGCAAATGCACGAAATACAGAGAACACCACAAAGATATTCCACAAGAAGAGCAACCCCAAGGCAAATAATAGTCAGATTCAACAAGCTTAAAATCAAAGAAAAAATACTAAGGGCAGCCAGAGAGAAAGGTCGGGTCACCAACAAAGGGAAGCCCATCAGACTCACAGAAGACCTCTCGGCAGAAACACTACAAGCCAGAAGAGAGTGGGGGCCAATATTCAACATCCTTAAAGAAAAGAACTTTCAACCCAGAATTTCATATCAAGCCAAACTGAGCTTCATACGTGAAGAAAAAAAAATTGCTTTGTGAACAAGCAAGTACTCAGAGATTTTGTCACCACCAGGACTGCTTCACAAGAGCTCCTGAAAGAGGCACTACACATAGAAAGGAACAACCAGTACCAGCCATTTCAAAATCACACTAAATGCTAAAGAGCATCAACATAATGAAGAATCTACAACAATTAATGGGCAAAACAACCAGCTAGCATCAAAATTGCACTATCAAATTTACACATAACAACATAAACCCTAAATGTAAATGGGCTAAATGCACCAATTAAAAGACACAGACTGGCAAATTGGATAAAAATTCAAAACCAATCAGTGTGCTGTATCCAGGAAACCCATCTCACATGCAAGGTTACACAAAGCCTCAAAATAAAGGGATGGAGGAAGATTTACCAGGCAAATGGAGAGCAAAAAAAAGCAAGAGTTGAAATTCTCATCTCTGATAAAATAGACTTTAAAGCAACAAAGATCAAAAGAGACAAAGAAGGTCATTACATAATGGTAAAAGGATCAATACAACAAGAAGAGCTAACGATCCTAAACATATATGGACCCAATACAGGAGCACCCGGATACATAAGACAAGTTCTTAATGACTTACAAGGAGACTTAGACTCCCACACAATAATTGTGGGAGATTTTAACACTCCACTGTCAATATTGGACAGATCAACTAGACAGAAAATCAACAAGGATATCCAGGGCTTGAACTCAGACCTGGAGCAAGCAAACCTGATAGACATTTACAGGACTCTCCACCCCAAATCCACAGAATATACATTCTTCTCAGCACTACATCACACCTACTCAAAAATTGACCACATAATTGGAAGTAAAGCACTGCTCAGCAAATGCAAAACAACTGAAATAATAACAAACAGTCTCTCAGATCATAGTGCAATCAAGTTAGAACTCAGAATTCAGAAACCAACCCAGAACCGCACAGCTTCATGGAAAGTGAACAACTGGCTTTTGAATGTTGACTGGATAAACAATGAAATGAAGGCAGAAATAAAGTTCTTCGAAACCAATGAGAACGAAGACACAACATGCCAGAATCTCTGGGACACATTTAAAGCAGTCTCTAGAGGAAAATATATAGCAATAAGTGCCCATATGAGGAGAATGGAGAGATACAAAATTGACACCCTATCGTCAAAATTGAAAGAGCTAGAGGAGCAAGATCAAAAAAACTCAAAACCCAGAAGAAGACAAGAAATAACTAAGATCAGAGCTGAACTGAAGGAGATTGAGACACGAAAAACCCTTCAAAAAATCAATAAATCCAAGAGCTGGTTTTTTGAAAAGATCAACAAAATAGACAGACCACTAGCCAGACTGATTAAAAAAAAAAAAAAAAAAAAAAAAAAAAAAACAGAAAACAACCACATAGATGCAATAAAAAATGATAAAGGGGAAATCACCACAGATTCCAATGTAATTCAAACCATCATCAGGGAATATTACAAACAACTCTATGCACATAAACTAGTAAACCTGGAAGAAATGCATAAATTCCTGGACTCCTGTGTCCTCCCAAGCCTAAACCAGGAGGAAGCTGAAACTATGAATAGACCAATAACAAGGTCAGAAGTCGAGGCAGCAATTAAGAGCCTACCACACAAAAAAAGCCCAAGTCCAGATGGGTTCACAGCCGAATTCTACCAGACACACAAAGAGGAGCTGGTACCATTCCTTCTGAAACTATTCCAAATAATCCAAAAAGAGGGAATCCTTCCCAAATCATTTTATGAGACCCATATCATCCTGACACCGAAACCCAGCAGAGACCTAACAAGAAAAGAAAACTTCATGCCAATATCCATGATGAACATAGATGCAAAAATCTTCAATAAAATATTGGCAAGCCGATTGCAACAGCAAATCAAAAAACTTATCCATCATGAACAAGTAAGATTTATCCCGGGGATGCAAGGCTGGTTCAACATACACAAGTCTATAAACGTAATTCACCACATAAACAGAACCAAAAACAAAAACCACAGCACTATCTCAATTGACACAGAGAAGGCATTTGACAAGATTCAGCAGCCCTTTATGCTAAAAACCATCAATAAACTCGGTATCGATGGAACGTATCTCAAAGTAATAAAAGCTATTTATGACAAACCAACAGCCAATATCATACTGAATGGGCAAAAACTGGAAGCATTCCCTTTAAAATCCGGCACTAGACAACGATGCCCTCTTTCACCACTCCTATTCAATATAGTACTGGGAGTTCTAGCAAGAGCAATCAGGCAAGAAAAAAAAAATAAATTGTATTCAAATAGGAAAGGAGGAAGCCAAATTTTCTCTATTTGCAGATGACATGATAGTATACCTAGAACACCCATTCGCCTCAGCCCACAAATTCCTGAAACTGATAAGCAACTTCAGCAAAGATTCAGGATATAAAATCAATGTGCAAAAATCACAAGCATTCCTCTACACCAATAACAGACTTAAAGAAAGCCAAATCAAAAATGAACTGCCATTCACAATTGCTACAAAAAGAATAAAACAGCTAGGAATACAACTTATAAGGAACGTAAGGGACCTCTTCAAAAAAAACTACAAACCACTGCTCAACGAAATAAGAGAGGACACAAACAGATGGAGAAACATTCCATGTTCATGGTAAGGAAGAATTAATATTGTGAAAATGGCTATACTGCCCAAAGTAATTTACAGAATCAACGCTATCCCCATCAAGCTGCCATTGACTTTCTTCACAGAACTGGAAAAATCCACCATGAAATTCATATGGAACCAAAAGAGAGCCCGCATAGCCAAGTCAATTCTAAGCAAAAAGAACACAGCGGGGGGCATCACACTACTGCATTTCAAACTATACTACAAGGCTACAGTAATCAAAACAGCATCGTACTGGTACCAAAACAGAGATATAGACCAATGGAACAGAACAGAGGCATTGGGGGCAACACAACATATCTACAACCCTACAATCTTTGATAAACCTGACAAAAACAATCAATGGGGAAAGGATTCTTTGTTTAATAAATGGTGTTGGGAAAACTGGCTAGCCATGTGCAGAAAGTAGAAACTGGACCCCGTCCTGACACCTTACACCAAAATTAACTCCAAATGGATTAAAGACTTAAACATAAGACCTGGCACCATAAAAACCCTAGAAGGAAATCTAGGCAAAACCATCCAGGACATAGGAGTAGGCAAGGACTTCATGAACAAAACACCAAAAGCATTGGCAACAAAAGCCAAAATAGACAAATGGGACCTAATAAAACTCCACAGCTTCTGCATGGCAAAAGAAACAGTCACTAGAGTGAATCGGCAGACAACAGAATGGGAAAAAATTTTTGCAGCTTACCCATCCGACAACGGGCTGATATCCAGAATTTACAAAGAACTCAAACAGATTTACAGGAAAAAAACAAGCCCATTCAAAATTGAGCTAAGAATATGAACAGACACTTTACCAGAGAAGACATATAAGAGGCCAATAACCATATGAAAAAATGCTCATCATCACTGGTCATCAGAGAGATGCAAATCAAAACCACATTGAGATACCATCTCAGGCCACTTAGAATGGCGATCATTAAAAAATCTGGAGACAACAGATGCTGGAGAGGATGTGGAGAAAAAGGAACACTTTTACACTGTTGGTGGGAGTGTAAATTAGTTCAACCATTGTGGAAGACAGTGTGGCACTCCCTCAAGGACCTAGAAATAGAAATTCCATTTGACCCAGCAATCCCGTTACTGGGTATATATCCAAAGGACTATAAATCGTTCTACTATAAGAATACGTGCACACGAATGTTCATTGCAGCACTGTTTACAATAGCAAAACCTGGAACCAACCAAAATGCCAATCAATGATAGACTGTTCTGGGAAAATGTGGCACATATACACCATGGAATATTATGCAGCAATCAAAAATGATGAGTTCATGACCTTTGTAGGGACATGGATGAATCTGGAGAACATCATTCTCAGCAAACTGACACAAGAACAGAAAATGAAGCATCGCATATTCTCACTCATAGGTGGGTGATGAACAATGAGAACACATGGACCCAGGGAAGGGAGTACTGCACACTGGGGTCTGTTGGGGAGAATAGGGGAGGGACAGCAGGGGTTGGGGAGCTGGGGAGGGATAGCATGGGGAGAAATACCAAATGTGGGTGAAGTTGTGGAAGGTCGCAAAACATGCTGCCATGAGTGTACCTATGCAACTATCTTACATGTTCTGCACATGTACCCCAAAACCTAAAACGCAACTGAGTATAAAAAATTTATTTATAAAGATCATTCATGGCTACTATGAATACATTTACATGCATAAACTAGAAAACCTAGAGGAGATAAACAAACTTTTGGAAATACACAACCCTCCTAGTTTAAACCGGAAAGAGAAAATCTCTGTAAAGACCAATATCAAGCAGCGAGATTGAAATGGAAATTAAAAAATGCCAACAGCAACAACAACAAAAAAGAGAACCAGATGGATTCACAGCTGAATTCTATCAGACATTCAAAGAAGAGTTCGTACCGATTCTTTTGACTCTATTCCACAAGACAGAGAGAGAATCCTCTCTAAATTATTTTATGAAGTGATATCACCCTAGTATCAAAACCAGGAAAGGACATAACAACAACAACAACAACAACAACAACGAAAACTACAGACAAATATCCTTTCTGAAAATAGATGCAAATATTTTTTAAAAAAACAAAAACTAGCTAACCAAATCCAACAGCATATCAAAAAGATAATCCACCATGCAAGTTGGTTTCATACCAGAGATGCAGAGCTAGCTTAACATATGCAAGTCAATAAATGTAATAAACCACATAGAAGTAAAAACAAAAATCATTTGACCACCTCAATAAATACAGAAAAAGCATTTGACAAAATCCAGTATTTTTTTATGATTAAAACCTTCAGCAAAATTGGCATCAACGGGACATATCTTAATGTAATAAAAGCCATCTGTGAAAAACCCACAGCCAACATTATACCAACTGGGGAAAAGTTGCAAGCATTTCCCCTGAGAACTGGAACAAGAGAAGGATGTCCATGTTCACCACTTCCATTCAACAAAATATTGGAAGTCCTAACAAGAGTAATTTAGACAAGAGAAATAAATAAAGGGCATCCAAATCAATTAAGAGGAATTCAACCTCTTGCTGTTTTCTGGTGGCATGATTGTTTCCCTAGAAAACCCTAAAGACTCCTCCAAAAAACTCCTAGAACTGATAAATAAATTCAGCAAAGTATTAGAATACAAAATTAATGTTCCCAAATCAGTAACTTCATTATACATAACATGTGACTTAGCTGAGAATCAAGTAAAGTACTCAACCCCTTTTACAATAGCTGCCAAAAATTTTTTAAATTTAAAATAGTTAGAAATATACTTAACCAAGGAGATAAAGGATCTATACAAGGAAAACTACAAAACACTGCTAAAAGAAGCCATAGATGACACAAACAACTGAAAACACATCCCATGCTCATAAATGGGTAGAATCAATATTGTGAAAATGACCAAACTGTGAAAAGCAATCAACAAACTTAATGCAATTTCTATCAAAACACAACCATCATTTTTTACAGATCTAGGGAAAAAATCCTAAAATTTAAACGGACCCAAAAAAGAGCCTGCAAAGCCAAAGCAAGATGAAGCAAAAAGAACAAATGTGGAGTCATCACATTACCTGATTTCAAACTATACTCTAAGGCCATAGTCACCAAAACAGCATAGTACTGGTATAAAAATAGGTACATAGACCAATGGAACAGAATAGAGTACCCACAAATAAGTCGAATACTGCCAACTGGTCTTTGACAAAGCAACAACAATAAAGTCAGGAAAGAACACCTTATTCAACAAACAGTGCTGGAATAATTGACAAGTCACATGTAGAAGAAAAAAAATGGATCCTCATCTCTCACCTTATACAAAAATCAACTCAATAATTCCTAAAAGCTTCTTTATAAATGCATATTCAAAGCTGAAGTTTTTTTTTTTGCTTCCCATTTTTCATAAAACATTCTCTTTTTGATAGATTGGCCCACACAAGTGGAGTTTTATATGAAATTTAGGAAGAAGACTGAAATCTACAAGGCTTTTACCTACAGAGCTTGATTATTGAGATCATTGATTTAAAAACCATTAATTTATTATAAAATATTCAAATGTGATAGAGTTCTGGAAGTTTCAGAACAACAGCATTTTGTGTGGTACCCACTGAAGAATGCTGACCTTGGCAATAAAAGAATGCATTACTGAGATTCTTCACAGCAGATATCCTTATTTCAAAACACTCTCAAGCCGGTCAAGCAAATGTGTAAAAAGAGATTATAACCACAAAATGTCTACAGCATTAAAATAATTAGATTGCTTTTTATGTTAACTATCTGTGAAAAAGACAAAAATAGTTTTCTTGAAGTTATCATGGGTAACTTCACCACTTAATATTTGTTTAAAGAAACAGTTAAATTGGACCACAGAAATATAAAATATACATATAGATATTAAATATTTCAAATGCTTTATTTTGTCTTGCTCTGTAGTACTAGGCATTTTTCTAAATTTCCACTTCTCAGCACCTCCTTTCTGACCACATCTTTCTCTAATCATCTTGACTTCTTCCCCAATTTTCAATTACCTTTTATTGGCTAATCAATTTAAGTCTACAGATATAAACTTACAGTCACCTTTGTCTACCTGGCTGATAGATGAGGTTCTCCACAGGAGTTATCAAACCCTCAGTAGAGTTCTAGATCATTCCAATGGACACTTCTTCCTTCATGTCTGCATATAAATTTGTGAAGGAAAAAACTACACACACACGAAAATGTACCAGCTGAAATCAAAATCACTTAATATACAGATACACTTAATACACTTAATATAATAAGAAATTAAGGTAACAACATTAATTTCTTCATTTTGTATAAGGTTCTGGGAAATGCAACCTTAGGGGCAGGTGGGTGAAGGGCATATAAGATTACTTTGTGCTATCTTTGTAACTCTTCAACAAGTGCAATATTATTCCAAAATATAAGGTTTAAAAAAGTAAAAAAAAAAAAATCAACTCAAAATGGATCAAAGACTTAATTCTAAGACCTAAAACCATAAAAATTCAACAAGATAACATTAGAAAATGCCTTCTAGACATTGGTATAGGCAAAGACTTTACGACCAATAACACAAAAGCAAATGCAGCAGAAACAAAGATGAATAGATGAGACTTAATTAAATGAAAAAGCTTTTGCACAGCAAAAGAGATAATTAGTAAAATAAACAGCAAATCACAGAGTGGGAGATAATCTTCACAATCTATATATCCATCAGAAGACTAATTTCCAGAACCTACAAAAACTCAAATAAGTTAGCAAGAAAAAAACAAACAATTCCATAAAAACATAGGTTAAGAATATAGACAATTCCCAAAACAAAATTGACAAATGGCCAATAAACATAAGAAACAATGCTCAGGATCACTAATAATCAGAAAAATGCAAATAAAAGGCACAACACTATAACACCTTACTCCCACAAGAATGGCCATAATAAAAAAAATTTAAAAATAATAGATGTTGTAGATGTGGTGAAAAGGGAAGCTGTTGGGAATATAAACTAGTACAACCACTATGGAAACGAATGTGGAGATTCCTTAAAGAACTAAAAGTAACTTCATTCCTGGGTACTTACCCAGAGTAAAAAAAAAAAAGTCATCATATAAAAACGATACTTGTACATGCATGTTTATAGTAGCACAACTCGCAACTGCAAAAATTTAGAACAAGCCCAAACGTTCATCAATCAATGAGTGATAAAGAAAATTATATGTATATATATGTCCCGTGTGTGTGTGTATATATATATATACATAATATATATATTATATATGAAATACTACTCAGCCATAAAAACTAATAAAATAATGGTAATTGCAGCAACCTAGATGGATTTGGAGACTATTATTCTAAGTGAAGTAACTCAGGAATCAAAAACTAAACATCATATGTTCTTACTCGTAAGTGGAAACTAAGCTATGAAGATGTAAAGGCATTAAGAATGATACAATGGACTCTAAGGACTCCAGAGAAAGGGTAGGAGGGTGGTGAGGTGTAAAAGACTGCACATTGTGTACAGTGTACACTGCTCGAATGATGAGTCCACCAAAATCTCAGAAATCATCACTAAATAGCTTTTTCATGTAACCAAATATCACCTGTTTCTCAAAAACCTATTGAAATACAAAAATAATTTTAAAAATTTAAAAGACATAAAACAAAAACGAACAGAAAACCATCTTGAATAATCTGTTAGGTAGACTCCCTAAGTTATCCTGTACCTTGTACCAAATTTTTAATAAATTTAACAATTGATATAGATGGTGAAATTAAAATGAATTAACAATGTTCATGTAGAATTAAATAACTAAATAAATAATAAAAAACTTAATATTATATTATCTGTAAGCAAGGATTATTTGACGTCTTCCTTTCCAATTATGATGTCCTTTATTTCTTTCTCTTTGGACTCTACATTTGGAGGTAGAATTGATAGAAACTTCTAATTGGCTGGATGTGGAAGATGACAAAGAGAGCATTCGAGGACCACATTTTTTGTTTGTTTGTTTGTTTGAGCAAATTGGTGAATATTGTTTTTACTGTGATGAATAATACTGCAAAAAAGAGATTTCAGGATAAGACTGAAGAGTTTTAAGTTGGTCAAATGTCTGTTTGACATAACTGTGAAAAAAACAAAATTAGGACAATGTGTGGGCATTTAGATATAGAAATCTGAAACTCGAGTTAAAGGTCAATCTTGGAGATATATACTTGTAAGCTTTGAATATGAATGAAATTTAAAACAATGGAGCTACAGAGCATTAGCTAGAAATGGTGACGGGATATGTGAACTCAAGTGAGTGCCCTAAAGAAAGGCTGGAGTTTAAGACAGGAAAATATCTCACTACCTATGTGAAGGTCGGAAAAAAGCAAAGAGAGTGAAGCATAACAGAAGATAAAATAAGAAATGATTTTCTTTTTTTTTAATTTTTATTTGTTATTGCATTTTAGGTTTCGGGGTACATGTGCAGAGCATGCAATACAGTTGCATAGGTACACACATGGCAGTGTGTTTTGTTTGCTTTCTCCCCTTCACCCACATTTGGCATTTCTCCCCAGGCTATCCTTCCCCACTTCCCCCTCCAACTGACCCTCCCCTTTTCCCCCCAATAGACCCCAGTGTTTAGTACTCCCCTCTCTGTGTCCATGTGTTCTCATTTTTCATCACCCGCCTATGAGTGAGAATATGCGATGTTTCATTTTCTGTTCTTGTGTCAGTTTGCTGAGAATGATGTTCTCCAGATTCATCCATGTCCCTACAAACGACACGAACTCATCATGTCTGATTGCTGCATAATATTCCATGGTGTGTATGTGCCACATTTTCCCAGAACAGTCTATCATCAATGGGCATTTGGGTTGATTCCAGGTCTTTGCTATTGTAAACAGTGCTGCAATGAACATTCGTGTGCATGTGTTTTTATAGTAGAATGATTTATTGTCCTTTGGATATATATATACCCAGTAATGGGATTGCTGGGTCAAATGGAATTTCTATTTCTAAGGCCTTGAGGAATCGCCACACTGTCTCCCACAATGGTTGAACTAATTTACACTCCCACCAACAGTGTAAAAGTGTTCCTATTTCTCCACATCCTCTCCAGCATCTGTTGTCTCCAGATTTTTTAATGATCGCCATTCTAAGTGGCCTGAGATGGTATCTCAATGTGGTTTTGATTTGCATCTCTCTGATGACCAGTGATGATGAGCATTTTTTCATATGGTTATTGGCCTCATATATGTCTTCTTTTGTAAAGTGTCTGTTTATATCCTTTGCCCAATTTTGAATGGGCTTGTTTGGGTTTTTTCCTGTAAATCTGTTTGAGTTCTTTGTAAATTCTGGATATCAGCCCTTTGTCAGATGGGTAAACTGCAAAATTTTTTTCCCATTCTGTTCGTTGCCAATTCACTCTAGTGACTGTTTCTTTTGCCATGCAGAAGCTGTGGAGTTTGATTAGGTCCCATTTGTCTATTTTGGCTTTTGCTGCCAGTGCTTTTGGTGTTTTCTTCATAAAGTGTTTGCCTACTTCTATGTCCTGGATGGTTTTGCCTAGATTTCCCTCTAGGGTTTTTATGGTGCCAGGTCTTATGTTTAAGTCTTTAATCCATTTGGAGTTAATTTTGGTGTAAGGTGTCAGGAAAGGGTCCAGTTTCTACTTTCTGCACATGGCTAGCCAGTTTTCCCAACACCATTTGTTAAACAGGGAATCCTTTCCCCATTGCCTGTTTTTGTCAGGTTTATCAAAGATTCTATGGTTGTAGATATTTTGTCTTAACTCTGATGTCTCTGTTCTGTTCCATTGGTCTATATCTCTGTTTTGGTACCAGTACCATGCTGTTTTGATTACTGTAGCCTTGTAGTATAGTTTGAAATCCGGTAGTGTGATGCCCCCCGCTGTGTTCTTTTTGCTTAGAATTGACTTGGCTATGCGGGCTCTCTTTTGGTTCCATATGAAGTTCATGGTGGTTTTTTCCAGTTCTGTGAAGAAAGTCAATGGGAGCTTGATGGGGATAGCGTTGATTCTGTAAATTACTTTGGGCAGTATAGCCATTTTTACGATATTAATACTTCCTAACCATGAACATGGAATGTTTCTCCATCTGTTTGTGTCCTCTCTGATTTCGTTGAGCAGTGGTTTGTAGTTCTCCTTGAAGAGGTCCCTTACGTTCCTTGTGAGTTGTATTCCTAGCTGTTTTATTCTTTTTGTAGCAATGGTGAATGGCAGTTCGTTCTTGATTTGGCTCTCTTTAAGTCTGTTATTGGTGTAGAGGAAGGCTTGTAATTTTTGCACATTGATTTTATATCTTGAGACTTTGCTGAAGTTGCTTATCAGTTTCAGGAGTTTTGGGGCTGAGGCGATGGGGTCTTCTAGGCATACTATCATGTCATCTGCAAATAGAGACAATTTGGCTTCCACCTTTCCTATTTGAATACACTTTATTTCTTTTTTTTACCTGATTGCTGTGGCTAGAACTTCCAGTACTATATTGAATAGGAGTGGTGAAACAGGGCATCCTTGTCTAGTGCTGGATTTCAAAGGGAATGCTTCCAGTTTTTGCCCATTCAGTCTGATATTGGCTGTTGGTTTGTCATAAATAGCTTTTATTACTTTGAGATACGTTCCATCGATACCGAGTTTATTGAGGGTTTTTAGCATTAAGGGCTGTTGAATTTTGTCAAATGCCTTTTCTGCATCAATTGAGATAACCATGTGGTTTTTGTTTTTTTTTGTTGTTTATGTGGTGAATTACGTTTATAGACTTGTGTATGTTGAACCAGCCTTGCATCCCCGGGATGAATCCTACTTGATCATGATGGATAAGTTTTTTGATTTGCTGTTGCAATTGGCTTGCCAATATTTTATTGAAGATTTTTGCATCAATGTTCATCATGGATATTGGCATGAAGTTTTCTTTTTTTGTTGGGTCTCTGCCTGGTTTTGGTATCAGGATGATATTGGTCTCATAGAATAATTTGGGAAGGATTCTTTCTTTTTGGATTATTTGGAATAGTTTCAGAAGGAATGGTACCAGCTCCTCTTTGTGTGTCTGATAGAATTCGGCTGTGAACCTGTATGGACCTGGGCTTTTTGTGTGTGGTAGGCTCTTAATTGCTGCCTCGACTTCTGCCCTTGTGATTGGTCTATTCATAGTTTCGGCTTCCTCCTGGTTTAGGCTTGGGAGGACGCAGGAGTCCAGGAATTTATTCATTTCTTCCAGGTTTACTAGTTTATGTGCATAGAGTTATTTGTAATATTCTCTGATGATGGTTTGAATTTCTGTTGAATCTGTGGTGATTTCCCCTTTATCATTTATTATTGCATCTATTTGGTTGTTCTCTCTTTTCTTTTTAATCAATCTGGCTGGTGGTCTGTCTATTTTGTTGATCCTTTCAAAAAACCAGCTCTTAGATTTATTTATTTTTTGGAGGGTTTTTCGTGTCTCAATCTCCTTCAGTTCAGCTCTGATTTTAGTTATTTCTTGTCTTCGGCTGGGTTTTGAGTTTTTTTTTTTATCTTGCTCCTCTAGCTCTTTCAATTTTGACAACAGGGTTCAATTTTGGATCTCTCCATTCTCCTCATATGGGCACTTATTGCTATATACTTTCCTCTAGAGACTGCTTTAAATGTGTACCAGAGATTTTGGCATGTTGTGTCTTCATTCTCATTGGTTTCGAAGAACTTCTTTATTTCTGCATTCATTTCGTTATTTATCCAGTCAACATTCAAGAGCCAGTTGTTCAGTTTTCATGAAGCTGTGCGGTTCTGGGTTGGTTTTTGAATTCTGAGCTCTAACTTGATTGCGCTACGGTCTGAGAGGCTGTGTGTTATGATTTGAGTTGTTTTGCATTTGCTGAGCAGTGCTTTACTTCCAATTATGTGGTCAATTTTTGAGTAGGTGTGATGTGGTGCTGAGAAGAATGTATATTCTGTGGATTTGGGGTGGAGAGTTCTGTAAATGTCTATCAGGTTTGCTTGCTCCAGGTCTGAGTTCAAGCCCTGGATATTCTTGTTGATTTTCTGTCTGGTTGATCTGTCTAATATTGACAGTGGAGTGGTAAAATCTCCCACTATTATTGTGTGGGAGTCTAAGTCTCTCTGTAAGTCGTTAAGAACTTGCCTTATGTATCTGGGTGCTCCTGTATTGAGTTTATATATGTTTAGGATCATTAGCTCTTCTTGTTGTATTGATCCTTTTACCATTATGTAATGGCCTTCTTTGTCTCTTTTGATCTTTGTTGCTTTAAAGTCTATTTTATCAGAGGTGAGAATTGCAACTCCTGCTTTCTTTTGCTCTCCATTTGCTTGGTAAATCTTCCTCCATCCCTTTATTTTGAGCCTTTGTGAATCCTTGCATGTGAGATGGGTTTCCTGGATACAGCACACTCCTGGGTTTTTGCTTTTTATCCCATTTGCCAGTCTGTGTCTTTTGATTGGTGCATTTAGTCCATTTACATTTAGGGTTAATATTGATATGTGTGAATTTGATACTGCCATTTTGATACTAGCTGGCTGTTTTGCTCATTAATTGTTGTAGATTCTTCATTATGTTGATGCTCTTTAGCATTTAGTGTGATTTTGAAATGGCTGGTACTGGTTGTTCCTTTCTATGTGTAGTGCCTCTTTCAGGAACTCTTGTAAAGCAGGCCTGGTGGTGACAAAATCTCTGAGTACTTGCTTGTTCGCAAAGCATTTTATTTTTCCATCACTTCTGAAGCTCAGTTTGGCTGGATATGAAATTCTGGGTTGAAAGTTCTTTTCTTTAAGGATGTTGAATACTGGCCTTCACTCTCTTCTGGCTTGTAGAGTTTCTTTCGAGAGATCTGCTGTGAGTTTGACGGGCTTCTCTTTGTGGGTGACCCGACCTTTCTCCCTGGCTGCCCTTAGTATTTTCTTCTTTATTTCAACCTTGTTGAATCTGACGATTATGTGCCTTGGGGTTGCGGTTCTTGCGGAATATCTTTTTGGTGTTCTCTGTATTTTTTGCAATTAAATGTTGGCCTGGCTTGCTAGGCGGTGGAAATTTTCCTGGATAATGTCCTGAAGAGTATTTTCCAGCTTGGATTCATTCTCTTCGTCATATTCTGGTACACCTATCAAATGTAAGTTAGGTCTCTTCACATAGTCCCACATTTCTTGGAGACTTTGGTCATTCCTTTTTGCGCTTTTGTCTCTGATCTTGGTTTCTCGTTTTATTTCATTGAGTTGATCTTCGACTTCTGATATTCTTTCTTCTGCTTGGTCAATTCGGCTATTGAAACTTGTGCATGATTCGCAAAGTTCTCATATTGTGTATTTCAGCTCCTTTAATTTATTCATATTTCTCTTTAAGGTATCCATTCTTGCTATCATTTCCTCAAATCTTTTTTCAAGGTTCTTAGTTTCTTCGCATTGATTTAAAACATGTTCTTTTAGCTCACAAAAGTTTCTCATTATCCACCTTCTGAAGTCTAATTCCATCATTTTGTCACAGTCATTCTTCGTTCAGCTTTGTTCCCTTGCTGGTGAGGAGTTTTGGTTCTTTCTAGGCGGTGAGGTGTTCTGGTTTCAGGTGTTTTCCTCCTTTTTGCGCTGGATTCTTCCCGTCTTTGCGGATTTATCCACCTGTCGTCTGTGTAGTTGCTGACTTTTCGATTGGGTCTCTGAGTGGACACCCAGATTGTTGATGATGAAGTATTTCTCTTACTTGGTTTTCCTTCTACCAGTCTAGCCACTTTGCTGTACGAATGCTGAGGTCCACTCCATGCCCTGCTTGTCTGGGGTGCACCTATAGCAGCTGCGGAACAGTGAGGGATGCTACCAGTTTCTTTTTCTGCTATCTCTGTTCCAGAATGATGCCTGCCAAATGTCAGTCTTTTGGATATAGAGGGTTCAGAAAGCTGCTTGAGGAGACAGTCTGTCCTTTGTAGGAGCTCAAGTGCTGAGCTGTGAGGTCTGTTTTTCATTCAGGGCTGTTACGCTGCTATGTTTAATTCTGCTGCAACATAACTCATAAAAAACCCTTTTTTTCTAAGATGCTCTGTCTGGTGGGGGGTGCTGGGGCTTTCCTTGTGAGTGTCCTCCTCACTGTCCTGCCCAGCTAGGAGGCAGTCTAGTCACTATTTGCCTGCCGAGGCTCCGCCCTGCTGGTGTGAGGTTCGCCCTGTTGCTGCAGGCTCTGCCTTTCTGCTGCGGTCTCCGCCCTGTTGCCATGGGCTACGCCCTGCGGCGGAGTCTCTCTGTTGTACCGGGTTGCCTCGGCAATGGCATGCTGCATCAGCAATGGGCGTTTACCTCAGTAGGGGCTGATTGCTTCAGTAATGGAAGACGTCCCTCCCACACAGAGCTGCCCTTTAAGAAAACCTCCTCACCGGGAGCGTTTGGAATTGCTGTTTTGTTTGTCGCACAGCGCTACCCCAAACGCTGTGTCCCTGGGATTTCCTGGGCTGGTTCACTGTCCAAGTCCCGTTCAGTCTCAAGTTCAGCCCTCTCAGGTCTCAGTTGCTGGTTCAACAGGGCACCCGTAACAGTGCACTTTTGTATGGAGTGCTGTGGAGCACCTCTGCGCTTCAACGCAGGCTGCAGCCACACCAGCTGCTGGCTACACCAGCCAAGACCTCTGCCTGGTGTCCCACGTCTCTTTTATACCTGGGAATTTCCCCGTTCTGTGGGCAACTAAGATCCGTCTGGAAATGCGTCCCCGACTCACCCTCTCCACGCATCCAGCAAGAGCTTCAATCCTGGGTTGTTCTCACAGCACCATCTTGAGTCCTCCCCAAAATGATTTTCAAAAGAATAGAATTGTTCTATCTCAAGATTGACTTTTGCTATTTATAATCTTTTGTAGTTATATATAAATCATGGAACTGTTTTTTATTTCTGTAAAATATACTATTAGACTTTTGATAGAGGTGACATTGAATATGTAGATTTCTGTGGCTAGTATGGACATTTAAAAATTAAGTCTTCCAATACATTAACATTGATGTCTTTCTGTTTATTTATATCCTCTTCTATTTTTCATCAGTATTTTGTAGTTTTTAGTAAGGAAGACTTTCATCTTCTTTTTTATTTTATTCTTAAATATTTTATTATTTTAGTACTATTATAAATGGAATTGTTTCCCTAATTTCTTGTCAGATGGTTCCTCAGTACTGCGTAGAAACACAAGTGACTTTTGTATGTTGATTTTTTTGTCCTGCACTTGATTTAACTTGTTTATTAGTCCAAATAGTTTATCTGTAGGGTCTTTAAAGTATTTTAAATATAAGGTTATGTCATCAGTGAAGAGAATTTTATCTCTTCCTTTATTATTTGGGTGGCTTTTATTTGTTTTTATTGTTGAATTGCTCTGGCAAGGACTTTCAGTAGTAGGTTGAATCAAATAGGTGAGAGTGGAAATCCTTGTCTTGTTCCTTATCTTAGAGGAGAACTTTGTTTTTCATCATTGAATATGATGCTAACTATGGGCTTTAAATATATTGTCTGTGTTATGTTAAAGTAATTTCTTTCTATTTCTATTTTGTTTAGAGGTTCTATCATAAAACAATGTTGAATTTTCTCAAACTTTTTTTTTTTTACCTATTGACATGATCACGCGGGTTTTAACATTTATTCTGTAATGTGGCTGTTGTAATTCACTCAAGGTGGCTGAAAAAATATTAGGAAAATATTAGGGAAAGTGATAAGAGTATAGTCTCCAACCTTTTGGAAGGCCGAAAGGTTTTATTCAAATGGGCTGAAGGCAGCCAGTTTACTACATTAGAATTTAAAGTCATAGAGTAAAAGATAGGGACAATAAAGCTTCCCCAGTTAAGTCTGTTTATCCCACATGTGTTTCTCTCTACTCTGTTTACTCATACAAACTTTGTGCTGATGGCCATCTCAGAGGGAGGTCAAAGAGGAGGAGATACTTACCCGTTAATGGTGTTTACTCTAGGCCCCAGAACCAAAAGCTTTTATCACTCATAAAACCACTTTTT
Source organism: Callithrix jacchus (assembly GCF_049354715.1). Lineage (NCBI taxonomy): Eukaryota > Metazoa > Chordata > Mammalia > Primates > Cebidae > Callithrix > Callithrix jacchus. The sequence continues at coordinate 63,808,604 of NC_133524.1, read as the reverse complement.
AACCATGTTAATTATCCACAAGCATTTTGACATAGAACCTCTGTTATTAAATCTATACTAAATAAAGCTAAAAAGGTACAGGGAGTTGTGGTTGGTTAGCTGCAATCACCCTCTGAAAGCAGTTGCTGACCACCCCTAGACCACTCAAAATCACTGGACTGGGTGTGAAAGTGCATTCTTTCATCTGTTGTTGCGTCAGGGTCTGCAGGACAGACCTCCACATTTGGTGATCAACATCTCAGGTGGTGATCCTGAAGTGATCCAGGTCTCAGGTGGTGAACCCAATGTGATACTCATCACAGCTGGCACCCGAATAAGGACTTGATGTGATAGTTGCCACATGTCGCATATTACATTATTTGATATGTTGAATTACTCTGGCATCCTAGGAATCAATCCTACTTCTCTATGGTGTATTATTCTTTTACCATGCCATTAGATTCAATTTGTTAGTATTTTATTCAGGATTCTTTTTTTTAATTTTTTAAATTGCATTTTAGGTTTTGAAGTACATGTGAAGGACATGAAAGATTGTTGCATATCTACACACATGGCAGTGTGATTTGCTGCCTTCCTCCCCATCACCTATATCTGGCATTTTCCCCCATGTTATTTCTCCCCAACTCCCCACCCCCTGCTGTCCCTTTTCTATTTCCCCCAACAGACACCAGTGTATGATGATCCTCTCCCTGTGTCCATGTATTATCATTGTTCAACACCCACCTATAAGTGAGAAAATGCTGTGTTTGATTTTCTGTTCTTGTGTAAGTTTGCTAAGAATGATGGTTTCCAGGTTCATCCATGTTCCTACAAATGACACAAACTCATCGTTTTTGATAACTGCATAATATTCTATGGTGTATATGTGCCACATATTCCCTGTCCAGTCTATCATCGATGGGCATTTGGGTTGGTTCCAGGTCTTTGCTATTGTAAACTATGCTGCAATAAACATTCGTGTGTATGTGTCCTTATAGTAGAAAAATTTATAATCCTTTGGATGTATACCCTATAATGGGATTGCTGGGTCAAATGGAATTTCTATTTCTAGGTCTTTGAGGGAGTGCCACACTGTCTTCCACAATGGTTGAACTAATTTACACTCCCACAAACAGTGTAAAAGTTTTCCTATTTCTCCACATTCTCTACAGCATATGTTGTCTCCAGATATTTTAATGATTGCCATTTTAACTGGCGTGAGATTGTATCTCAACGTAGTTTTGATTTGCATTTCTCTAATGACCAGTGATGATGAACATTTCTTCATATGTTTGTTGGCCTCATGTATGTCTTCTTTTGTAAAGTGTCTATTCATATCCTTCACCCACTTTTGAATCGGCGTGTTTGATTTTTTCTTGTAAATCTGTTTTAGTTCTTTGTAGATTCTGGATATCTGCCCTTTGTAAGACCGGTAGACTGCAAAACTTTTTTCCCATTCTGTTGGTTACCAATTCACTCTAATGACTGCTTCTTTTGCAGTGCAGAAGCTGTGGAGTTTGATTAGGTCCCATTTGCCTATTTTGGCTTTTGTTGCCAATGCTTTTTATGATTTGGTCATGAAGTCCTTGCCTACGCCTATGTCCTGAATGGTTTTTCCTAGATTTTCTTCTAGGGTTTTTATGGTGTTAGGTCTTATGTTTAAGTCTTTAATCCATCAGGAGTTAATTTTAGTGTAATGTGTCAGAAAGGGGGCGAGTTTCTGCTTTCTGCACATGGATAGTCAGTTTTGCCAACACCATTTATTAAACAGGGAATCCTTTCCCCATTGCTTTTGTCAAGTTTGTCAAAGATCAGATGGTTGTAGATGTGGCGTATTGCCTCCAAGGCCTCTGTTCTGTTCCATTGGTCATATGGTTGTTTTAGTACCCATACCATACTATTTTGATTACTGTAGCCTTGTAGAATAGTTCGAAGTCTGGTAGTGTGATGTCTTCCCCTTTGTTCTTTTTGCTTAGAATTGACATGGCTATGCTGGCTCTATTTTGGTTCCATATGAAGTTTAAGGTGGTTTTTTCCAGTTCTGTGAAGAAGGTCATTGGTACCTTGATGGGGATAGCATTGAATCTGTAAATTACTTTGGACAGTATGGCCATTTTCATAATATTGATTCTTCCTAACCATGAACATGGAATGTTTCTCCATCTGTTTGTGTCCTCTCTTATTTTGTTGAGCAGTGGTTTGTAGTTCTCCTTGAAAATGTCCTTTACGTTCCTTGTTAGTTGTATTCCTAGGTATTTTATTCTTTGTAGCAATTGTGAATAGCAGTTTCTTCTTGATTTGGCTCACTTTAAGTCTGTTATTGGTGTATAGGAATGCTTGTGATTTTTGCACATTGATTTTATATCCTGAGACTTTGCTGAAGTCACTTGTCAGTTTCAGGAGATTTTGGAATGAGATGATGGGGTCTTCTAGATATACTATCATGTCATCTGCAAATAGAGGCAATTTTACTTCCTCCTTGTCTATTTGAATACCCTTTATTTCTTTTCCTTGCCTGATTGCTCTGGCTAGAACGTCCAGTACAATATTGAATAGGAGTGGTGAGAAAGGGCATCCTTGTCTAGTGCCAGATTTCAAAGGGAATTCTTCCAGTTTTGCCCATTCAGTATGATATTGGCTATTGGTTTCTTGTAAATAGCTTTTATTATTTTGAGATACCTTCTGTCAATACCTAGTTTACTGAGGGTTCTTAGCATAAAGGGCTGTTGAATTTTGTCAAAGGCCTTCTCTGCATCAGTTGAGATAATCATGTGGGTTTTGTTTTTGGTTCTGTTTATGTGGTGAATTATGTTTATAGACTTGCATATGTTGAACCAGCCTTGCATCGCTGGGATGAAGTCTACTTGATCATGGTGGATAAGCTTTCTGATGTGCTGTTGCAATTGGTTTGCCAGTATTTTATTGAAGACTTTTGCATCTATGTTCATCATGGATATTGGCCTGAAGTTTTCTTTTCTTGTTGAGTCTCTGCAGGATTTTGGTATCAGGATCATGTTGGTCTCATAAAATGTCTCTCTTTTTGTATTGTTTGGAATAGTTTCAGAAGGAATGGTACCAGCTCCTCTTTGTATGTCTGGTAGAATTCGGCTTTGAACCCATCTGGACCTGGGCTTTTCTTGGGAGGTAGGCTCTTAATTGCTGCCTCAACTTCAGACCTTGTTATTGGTTTATTCAAAGTTTTGAGTTCTTCCTAATGTAGTCTTCGGAGGATGCAAGTGCCCAGGCATTTATTCATTTCTTCCAGGTTTACTGGTTTATGTGTATAGTGTTGTTCATAACAATCTCTAATGATAGTTTATATTTCTGTGGAATCTGTGGTGATATACTCTTTACCGTTATTTATTGCTTCTATATGGTTATTCTCTCTTTTCTTTTTTATTAATCTGGCTAGTGGTCTATTTTGTTGATCTTTTCAAAAAACCAGCTCCTGGATTAATTGATTTGTTGAAGGGTTTTTGTGTCTCTATCTCCTTCAGTTCTGGTGTGTTCTTAGTTATTTCTTGTCTTCTGATAGTTTTTGAGTTTTTTTGATTTTGCTCCTCTAGCTCTTTGAATTTTGACAATAGAGTGTCGATTCTAGATCTCTCCTTGCTTCTCATGTGGGCATTTATTGCTATATATTTTCCCCTAGAGACTGCTTTAAACGTGTTCCAGAGATTCTGGTATGTTGTCTCTTCATTCTCGTTGGTTTCAAAGAACATCTTTATTTCTTCCTTCATTTCATTGTTTATCCAGTCAACATTCAAGAGCCAGTTGTTCAGTTTCCTTGAAGCTTTGCGGTTCTGAGTTAGTTTCTGAATTCTGAGTTCTAACTTGATTGCACTGTGGTCTGAGAGACTGTTTGTCATGATTTCCATTCTTTTGCATTTGCTGAGGAGTGATTGACTTCTAATTATGTAGTCAGTTTTAGAGTAGGTGCAATGTGGTGCTGAGAAGAATGTATATTCTGTGGATTTGGGGTGGAGAGTTCTGTAAATGTTTATTAGGTTTGCTTGGTCCAGGTCTGAGTTCAAGTTCTGGATATCATTGTTAGTTTTCTGTCTCATTAGTCTGTCTAATATTGACAATGTGTTGTTAAAGTCTCTCACTATTATTGTGTGGGAGTCTAATTCTCTTTGCAAGTCATTAAGAACTTGCCTTATATATTTGGGTGCCCCTGTATTGGGTGCATATATATTTAAGATTATTGGCTTTTCTTGTTGCATTGATCCTTTTACCATTATGTAATGTGTTTCCTTGTCTCCTCTAATCTTTGTTGGTTTAAAGTCTATTTTATCAGAGACGAGAATTGAAACTCCTGCTTTTTTTTTTTTTTTTTTTTTTTTGCTCTACATTTGCCTGGTAAATCTTCCTCCATCCCTTTATTTTGAGCCTTTGTGTATCCCTGCATGTGAGATGGGTTTTTTGGATACAGCACACAGATGGGTTTTGGCTTTTTATCCAATTTGCCAGTCTGTGTCTTTTGATTGGGGCATTTTGTCCATTTACATTTAGGGTTAATATTGATATGTGTGAATTTGATACTGCCATTTTGATGCTAGCTGGCTGTTTTGCCTGTTAGTTGATGCAGTTTCTTAATTGTTTTGGTGCTCTTTACCATTTGGTATGTTTTTGGAGAGGCTGATACTGGTTGTTCCTTTCTATGTGTAGTGCCTCTTTCAGGAGTTCTTGTAAAGCAGGCCTGGTGCTGATGAAATCTCTGAGTACTTTCTTGTTAGCAAAGGATTTTATTTTCCCTTCGCTTATGAAGCTCAGTTTGGCTGGATATGAAATTTTGAGTTGAAAGTTCTTTTCTTTTAGGATGTTGAATATTGGCCCCCACTCTCTTCTGGCTTGTAGGGTTTCTGCAGAAATATCTGCTGTGAGTCTGATGGGCTTCCCTTTGTGGGTAACCTGACCTTTCTCTCTGTCTGCCCTTAGCATTTTTTCCTTCATTTCGACCCTGTTGAATGTGACGATTATGTGCTTTGGTGTTGCTCTTCTTGAGGAATATCATTATGGCATTCTCTGTATTTCCTGGACTTGAATATTGGCCTGCCTTGCTAGGTTGGGGAAGTTTTTCTGGATAATATCCTGAAGAGTATTTTCCAGCTTGGATTCATTCTCTTTGTCTTATTCAGGTAAACCTATTAAATATAGATTAGTTCCTTTCACATACTCCCATATTTCTTGGAGTCTTTGGTCATTCCTTTTTACCCTTTTTTCTCTAATCTTGCCTTCTCTTTTTATTTCATTGAGTTGATCTTCAATGTCTGACATCCTTCCTTCTGCTTGATTGATTTGGCTATTGCAACTTGTGTATGCTTTATGGAGTTTTTGTGCTGTAGTTTTCAACTCAATCAAGTCATTTATGCTCTTCTCTAAGCTGGTTATTTTAGTTAGCAATTCATCTAACCTTTTTTCAAGATTCTTAGTTTCTTTGCATTGGGTTAGAACATGTTTCTTTGGCTCAGAGAAGTCTGTTATTACCCACCTTCTGAAGCCTGCTTCTGTCAATTTGTCAATCTCATTCTCCATCCAGTTTTTTTCCCTGGATGGTGAGGAGTTGTGATTCCTTGGAGAAGAAGAGGTGTTCTGGTCTTTGTGATTTCAGCCTTTTTGTGCTGGTTTCTTCCCATCTTCATGGATTTATCTATGTATGGGCTTTCACGTTGGTGACTTTTGGATGGGTCTCTTAGTGAATGTTCTTTCTGTTGATGTTGAAGCTATTTCTTTCGGTTTTTTAGTTTTTCTTCTAACTGGTCCCTCTGCTGCAGAACTGCTGGAGGTCCACTCCCGACCCTGCTTGCTTGTTAATCACCCATGGGGACTGAAGCATAGCAAGGATTGCTGCCTACTCTTTCCTCTGGTAGCTTTGTCTCAGTAAGGTACCCACCAGATGCCAGCCAGAGCTCTCCTTTATGAGGTGTCTTTTATACATTGGTCAGGGAGCCACTTGAGGAGGCAGTGTGTCCCTTATCAGAGCTCAAGTGCTGGGCTGGGAGCTCCGTTGGTCCCTTTAGAGCTGCTGGGCAGGGACAATTAAGTCTGATGCATCAGAACTCACAACTGCACCTTTTCCCAGGTGCTCTGTCCCAGAAAGATGGGGTTTTATTTTTAAGTCCCTGATGTGCTGCTGCCTTTACTTAGAGATGCCCTGCCCAGCAAAGAGGGAGTCTAGTCACAGTCTACCTGCATAGGGACTGCTGAGTTGCCAGGGCCTCCAACCACCTGCTGTGTAAACTTCCCCATGCTTTTGTTTACACAGGTAAGGTTAGATGGTCTCAGCAATGGCAGATGCCCTTCCTCCGACCAAGCTTGACTGTCCGGGGTCTAGTGCAAACTGCTGTGCTGGCTGTGAAAATCTTAAACCAGAGGGTTTCAGTTTCCTGGTCTTTGTGGGGGTGGGGTCCACTGAGCCAGGTCACTTGGCTCCCTACCTTCAGCTCTCCTTATTTCAGGGGAGTGGGAGGCTCTGCTCTCACAGGTGTTCCAGGAGCCAGCCAAAATGGCCACCCAGATTTGTGCTAAAAACCCAAATCAATTACTGAAATGGCTGCTCAGATTTGTGCTGGAAACCCACGATGCTTTTTGGCCTGGTGGAAATCTCCTGGTGCGTGGGCTGTGAAGACCATGGGAGAAGCACAGTATCTAAACCAGAGTGCCAGAATAGCTGGGAAAAGTCTCTGATGGCCTCCGTTTGGTAGGAGGGGGGTCCTCCAGCCTGTTGCACTTCCCAGGGGAGGCAGTGCCCCAGCTTGTCTCGGTTTTCCCTGCTTGGGCTACACCCACTCTGTCCAACCAGTTTCATTGAGATGAACCTGTATCTTGGTTGGAAATGCAGAGATCACTTTCCTTCTGCATTGCTCTCACTGGGAACTGCTCTCCAGAGCTCTTTCTATTTGGCCATCTTGGCAGACTCTAAAACTGAGCTAAATATTTTAATAGGCATCTCTCTAAAGAAGATATGCAAATGCCCCCAATATGCTTAATGTCACTAGTAATCATGAAAACGCAAATCAAAAGTACAATGAGATAATATCTCACACCTGTCCAGTTGGCTACTATTTAAAAGAAAAATCACAAAAAATAAGAAATTTTGGAAAGGATGTGGAAAAATTGGGCGCCTTAAACACTGTTGGTGGGAATGCAAAATAGTGCAACCACTATTAAAAACACTATGAAAATACTTATAAACATTAAAAATAGAACTATCATATGACCCAACAATCCCATTCTGGGTATTTACCTAAAATAATTAAAATCAGGATTTTGAAGATATGTAAGCACTCCTATTTCCCTTCAGCACTATTCACAATAGCCAAAATAGACAAGCAAACTAAATGTCAATTGACAAATGAATGGATAAAGAAAGGAAGTATATGCATATTCAGCTTTTAAAAAACTAAAATATAAGACAACATGGATGAACCATAGAAACATTATACTAAATGAAATAAGCCAATATCAGGGAGCCAAATATTCCATAATTCCACTTACCAGAAGTATCTAAAATACTTATAGAATCAAAGAACAGAACGGAGGTTGTCAAAGGTTGGGGTAAAAGAGAAATGGGGAGTTACTTATCAATAAGCATAACTTTCAGTTTAATAAGATAAATAAGCCCTAGAGATCTGCAGTAAAACATTGCACCTATAGTAGACAATAATAATGTACACTTAAAAATTGTTAAGAGGGTAAATATCCTGATAAGTTTTCTTATCCCAATGATTTTTTAAAGGAGTGAAGTGAGCAGTATTTAAAAGTTGTTAAGAGGTTCAGTAATTTGAAGTCAGATAAATATCCTTTGGATTTGTCAACATGAATCTCATTGGTGATGTGAACCAGATAATTTTTATTAGAATCAAGTTACAAATGACTTACAGGTGGAGACATAGAGACAGTACTTCTAAATGACTTTTTTGAGAAGTTTTGCTAAGTGGAACAGAGAAATAGCTAGAGAGAGTAGCTAAATGAAAATGTGAGATGAAGAAATAATGTTTTTTTAAGTATGAGATACTAGAATATGCATGTAGGATGACAATGATGATCTAATAAGAAAAAAGATTATTGAGTGGAAACTGGGGAAGTGAAGACTTTGATAAGGTGAGAGAGATTGGAATCCAACATATAGGTAGGAAATTTGACCTTAGATATTAGTATAAACACTTCCTCTATTGTAACAGAATACAAAGTGGAAAAAATAGATCTTTTTATAAATACATTTAGTGATACAAAAAAGGGATTTCCCATCTGATAGCTCCCATTTCCCCAGTCCAATTGCTCTATACCCAGAGACCAGAGGTTTTAGTAAAATCTTTCAATGTTTCTCTAGTACGTGAGTAGTAGCAGCAGAAGGCCGGTAGCAACCAAGAACCTCAGAATCTTCAGTTTTGAAAAAAAAGGCCTTGGGTCTCTATTTGCCCAACCCTATTAATCAGACATCTTTCTTGTTCTAAGGGGATCTCATCTAACTTGAGGGCTCTAAAGGGTGGGTGTGGAAAAGTAAGGCACAAAGGGTCACAGAAAAATGAAGTCAGAGTTTCACGTATAAACTTTGCTGAAATCATTTTTGCCAATACCCACCTTTGTGACTCATTCCTCTGTGAGACAGCATCAGCAGAGACTTTGGAAATGTCTTTAGAGCTGGACTTTAGAATTTTCAGGACTGAGTAGTATTCAAAAAAGCCTTGGTTTTCCTAAAATATTTATTTAGGCCAGTAAAAGTCTCCTTCCCTATTCAGTCCCAGAATAAAATTTAAACAGACCTCACCTCGAAGCATACTCACAGAATTACATTTTCCTAATACATGTAGAAAAACACAAGCATACACAGCTTCACACTTTTTTATATTTATTATTTTGGGGTTTTTATTTATTAATTTTTATTATACTTTAAGTTCTGGGATATATGTACAGAATGTGCAGGTTTGTTACATATATATATATGTGCCATGGTGGTTTGCTGCACCCATCAATCCATCATCTATATTGAGTATTTCTCCTAATGCTATCCTTTCTGTAAACCTCACCCCTAAACAGGTCCTAGCATGTAATGCTCCCCTCCATGTGTTCTTATTGTTCAACTCCCACTTACGAGTGAGAACATGTGGTGCTTGGTTTTCTGTTCCTTTGTTAGTTTGCTGAGAATAATCATTTTCAGCTTCATCCATGTCCCTGCAAAGAACATGAATTCATCCATTTTTATGGCTGCATTGTATTCCATGGTATATATGTGCCACATTTTCTTTATCCAGTCTATCATTGATGGGCATTTGAGTTAGTTCCAAATCTTTGCTATTATGAACAGTGCTGCCATAAACATTCGTGTGCATGTGTCTTTATATTAGAATAATTTATAATCTTCTGAGTATATACACAGTAATAAGATTTTTGAGTCAAATGGTATTTCTGGTTCTAGATTCTAGAGGAATTGCCACACTGCCTTCCAAAATGATTGAACAATTTACACTCCCACCAACAGTGTAAAAGTGTTCCTATTTCTTCACATCTTCTCCAGCATCAGTTGTTTCCAGACTTTTTAATGAATGCCATTCTAACTGGTGTGAGGTGGTATCTCAATGTGGTTTTGATTTGAGTTTCTCTAATGACCAGTGATGATAAGCTTTTTTTTCATATGTTTGTTGGCTGCATAAATGTCTTTTTTGAGAAGTGTGGGTTTATACCTTCCATCCACTTTTTGATGGGGTTGTTTTTTCCTCATAATTTTTTTAAGTTCTTTGTGTATTCTGGATATTAGCCTTTTGTCAGATGGATAGATTGCAAAAAAATTTCTCTCATTCTGTAAGCTGCCTGTTCACTCTAATGATGGTTTATTTTGCTGTGTACAAGATCTTTAATTTAATTAGACCCCATTTCTTAATTTTGGTTTTGGTTGCCATCACTTTTGGTATTTTAGTCATGAAGTCTTTGCCCATGCCAATGTCCTGAATAATATTGACTAGGTTTTCTTACAAAGTTTTTAGAGTTTTGTGTTTTACATTTAAGTCTTTAATTCATCTTGAGTTAATTTTAGTACAAGGTGTATGAAAGGGGTTCAGATTCAGTTTTCTGCACATGGCTTCCCAGTTTTCTCAGCATTTATTAAATAAAGTATCCTTTCCTCACTGCTTATTTCTGTCAGCTGTGTCAAAGATCATATGGTTGTAGATGTGTGACATTTTCTTTGAGGCCTCTGTTCTGTTTCATTGGTGTATATATCTGTTTTGGTTCCAGTACCATGCTGTTTTGGTTACTGTGACCTTGTAGCAGATTGAAATCAGGTAGTGTGATTCCTCCAAGTTTTTTCTTTTTGCTTAGGATTGTCTTGGCGATATGTGTTCTTTTTTGGTTCCATATAAAATTTAAAATAGTTTTTTTTAATTCTGTGATGAAAGTCAATGGTAACTTAATGGGGAATGTACTGAATTTATAAATTACTTTGGGCAGTATGGCCATTTTCACAATATTAGTTCTTCCTATCCATAAACCTTGAATATTTTTCCATTTGTTGGTGTCCTCTCTTATTTCCTTGAGCGTTTGTTTGTGTTTCTCTTTGAAGAGGTTCTTCAGATCCCTTGTAAGTTTTATTTCTGGGTCTTTCATTCACTTTGTAGCTACTGTGAATGGGAGTTTACTCCTGATTTGGCTCTCTGTTTGCCAATTATTGGTGTATAAGAATGCTTGTAATTTTTGCACTTTGAGTTTGTATCCTGATAATTTGTGGAAGTTGTTTATCAGCTTAAGGAGATTTTGGGCTGAGACTATGGGGTTTTCTAAATATATAATCATATCATCTGCAAACAGAGAGAATTTGACTTCCTCTTTTCCTATTGAATATCCTTTACTTCTTTCCCTTGCTTGATTTCCCTGACCAGAACTTCCAATACTATATTGAATAGGAGTGGTGAGAGGGCATCCTTGTCTTGTCGTGATATTCAAAGGGAATGTTTTCAACTTCTGCCTATTCAGTATGATTTTGGCTGTAGGGTTGTCATGAATAGGCCTTATTATTTTGAAATGTGTTCCATCGATACATAATTTATTGAGAGTTTTTAGCGTGAAGGGATGCTGAATTCTATCAAAGGTCTTTTCTGCACCTATTGAGATAATCACATGGTTTTTTTCCATTGGTTCTGTTTATATGATGGATTACAGTTATTGATTTGTGTATGTTGAACCAGCCTTGCATCCCAGGAATGAAGATGACTTGATCATGGTGAATAAGCTTTTTGATGTGCTACTGGATTTGTATTGCCAGTATTTTATTGAGGATTTTTAACATCGATGTTCATCAGGGATATTGGCCTAAAATTTTCTTTTCTTTCTATTGTGTCTCTGCCAGGTTTTTGTATCAGGATAATGCTAGCCTCATGAAAGGAGTTAAGGAAGAGTTTCTCTTTTTATATTGTTTGGAATAGTTTTAGGAGGAATAATAGCAGTTCCTTTTAATGCCTTTAGTAGAATTTGGCTCTGAATATGTCTGGTCCTGGGATTTTTTTGGCTTGTAGGCTATTAATTACTGCCTCAATTTTAGAACTTGTTATTGGTCTATTCAGGGATTTGACTTCTTCCTGGTTTAGTCTTGGGAGGGTGTAACATACAATTTGGTATCTTTCTGCAGTGCCTGGAACTGGTTTTTTCTTTTCATATTCAGTGCTTCCTTCAGGAGCTCCTGTAAGGCAGGCTTGATGTTAACAAAATCTCTCTGCCTTTGCTTGTCTGTAAAATATTCTATTTCTCCTTCACTTTTGAAGTTTAGTTTGGCTGGATATAAAACTCTGGGTTGAAAATTATTTTCTTTAAGAATGTTGAATATTGGCCACTACTCTCTTCTGGCCTGTAGGCTTTCTACACAGAGATCTGCTGTTGGTCTGATGTTTTTATTGTTGTTGATGGTGGTAACCCGACCTTTCTCTCTGACTGTGGTTAACATTTTTTTTCTTCATTTCAACCTTGATGAATCTGACAATTATGTGTCTTGGGATTGCTCTTCTCCAGTACTATCTTCATGCTGTTCTCTGCATTTCCTGAATTTGAATGTTGGCCTGTCTTTTTAGGTTGTGTGAACTTTTCTGGATAATACCCTTAAGATATTTTTTTTTCCAACTTTGTTCCATTCTCCCCATCACATTCAGGTACACCAACCAAATGTAGGTTTGGCCTTTTCATGTACTTTTATATTTCTTAGAGGATATGTCCATTTCTTTTCATTCTTTTTTCTTTAATCTTGTCTTCATGGTTTATTTCATTAAGTTGACCTTTAATCTCTGATATCCTTTCTTCTGCTTAATTCTTGTGTATGCTTTATGACTTTCTCGTGCTGTTTTTCAGCTCCATCAGGTCATTTATGTTTTTCTCTTAACTAGTTACTCTAGTTAGTAGTTTCTGTAACCTTTCATCAAGGTTCTTAGCTTCCTTGCATTGGGTTATAACATTCTTGTTAGCTCAGAAGAGTTTGTTATTATCCACCTTTCAAAGCCTACTTCTGTCAATTTGTCAAACTCATTTTCTTTTCAGTTTTGTTCCCTTGATGTCAAGGAGTTGTGATCCTTTAGAAAAGAAGAGGTATTCTGTTTTTGAAATTTTTAGCCTTTTGATGCTGTTTTTTCCTGATCTTTGTGGATTTATCTACTTTTAGTCTTTGATGTTGGTGACCTTCGGATGGGGCTTCTGTGTGAACATCTTTTTTTACCAATGTTGATGTTGTTGCTTTCTGTTCATCACTTTTCTTTCTAACAGTCAGAACCCCCTGATGCAAACCTGCTGGAGTTTGCTAGAGGTCCACTCCAGACTGTTTTCCTAGTTATTACCAGTGAACGCTGCAGAAAAGCAAAGAATACTGACTGTTTCATCATCTAAAAACTTCATCTCAGAGGGGCACCCACCAGATATCAGCTGGAGCTATCCCGTATGAGTTGTCTGTCAACTCCTGCTTTGAGCTTTCTTCCAGTCAGGAGGCACAAGGATGTGGGATCTACTTGAGGAGGCAGTCTGGCCCTTAGCAGAACTTCAGCACTTTTCTGGGAGATCCAGTCCTTTCTTCAGTGCCAGCAGGCAGGAATGTTGAAGTATGCTGAAGCTGTACCCATAGTCACCCCTTCTAACAGGTGCTCTTTCCCAGACAGATTAGGGTTTTATCTATATGACCCTGATGGGGGCTATTGCCTTTCTTTTAGAGATGCCCTGCCCAGAGAGGAGAAATCAAGAGGTGAAGTGGCTACAGCCAATGTGTGAAGCTGCAGTGGATTCCACCCAGTTTAAACTTCCCAATATCTTTGTTTAGACTGTGAGGGGACAACTGACTACTCAAGCCTCAGTAATGGCAGATGGCCCTCCCCCCACCAAGCTCAAGAGTCCCAGGTCGACTTCAGGCTTCAGTGCTGGCAGCAAGAATTTCAAGCCAGTGGATCTTAGCTTGCTGGGCTCCTAGAGGGTGGGATTCACTGAGCTAGACCACTTGGCTCCCTGATTTCAGCCCCCTTTCCTGGAGAGTGAAGAGTTTTGTCTAACTGGCACTCCATGTGCTACTGGAGTATAAAAAAACTATTGCAGCTAGCTTGGTGTCTGCCCTAACAGCTGCCCAGTTTTATGCTTGAAGCCCAGAGCCCTGGTGGAATAGGCACCTGAGGGAATATCCTGTCTGTGGGTTGCAAAGATTGTGGGGAAAATGTAGTCTCTGGGCTGGAATGCACCATTCATTATGGCACAGTTTCTCATGGTTTTTCTTGGCTAGGGGAGAAAGTTCCCTGATCCCTTGGGCTTCCCAGGTAAGGCAATGCCCCACTCTGCTTCTGCTTGTTCTCCATGGGCTTCTCCCACTGTCTAACCAGTTCCAACAAGATAAGCCATGTACCTCAGTTGAAAATGCAGAAATCACCCACCTTCTGCATCGACCTCACTTTGAGCTGCAGACTGGAACTGTTCTTATTCAGCCATCTTGTCAGCCACCTCCTCAAGCCCTCACACTTTTTTAATACATGAGTACATGCTTATTTCCATAATATTTATGTTTCTATAAAGTCCATTTAGCTTCACACTTGCAGAAACACAAACCAGCATACAAATACATTGGTGCTTGTAAATGGTCATATATTCACCCTCTGCACATTTATCTATTCAACATTTACTGAAAGATTACCCTATCTTTTGCTAGACACTGAACTAGACCCTGGGAAGAAAGATGAGCAGGACACATTTTAGTCTTTGAGACACTCACAGTTTAGTGAAATATAGAGAATAAAGAGCAGGAAGATTGCAAAGTAAATACACAGATAACTATAAAACAAAGGGAAAATGTTATACGTGTTCTAAGAGATGCATCAACAAACTTCCCATGGGTTTCCAATGAAGAAAGGGAAACCCTTTTTTAGCAGGGGTTCATCAAGTAGGATTTCCTAAATAGAAACTCGGTCATAGTCAACTTCTTGGCTGTCAGCAGCCCAAGGTAAGTTGCCACGCCTTTCTTCTTCCCAGCCTAATATCTGAATTCCATTAAAGATAATTCCTGTCTTTGATGTAAATCAGTTCTGTGGCCTTGGATATGTCACTTCACCTCCTCTGGACCTCATTTTGTTTCTCTCGGGAATGGGGATGATTATGGCTAGTCCACAGGGCTGTTGGAGGAGTAAGTGAGAGAAAACACTGTAAAAAGTATTATGTAAACTGTCAGGCACTTACTCAAAATGGGAGTTGTCTCTTCACCTGGTTTTCCTGGTGCCATATAAGAGTGAGCTGTCTCATGACTACATTTTCTCAGTTACGGGACAAAAGTCATGAGGTTTTTGGGCACTGAGCCAAAAGGGTAGAAAGAATGATTCCTGTCACCCCCTCACCAAGCTCCTCCTAGATTTATCATTTATTCTATTGCCAATTCTTGAAGAACGCATTTGAGCCTTTGAGCTTTATGATTTCTGATTCTTGAACCAAGCACGACCCCTTTGAGGTTGGAAATCCATTTACTCTTGGCAAAGTCACAATGTCTTGTTTCAAAGAGAAGGGGCATAGAAAAAAATTCTAGCTCACAAAATCTTAGGGAGTTTTATAACTAAAGCTTATAAGATATTTTTGGAACTGAGTTCACTCTTACAACAGAGCCCTTGGATTATTTAAGTGTAAATGAATCAGAAAGGTCCAGATCAGATTTCCCTTGAAATACACAAAGTTTAGAAATGGAAGGAGTGAAGGCTCAGCCAAGAGCACTCTCTGTTTGGGCAAAGACCCCAGGGTGGCTGAAATCACAGCATTTGCAGAGATTTCCCACGGAGACAGAGAACTGAGTCCTAGATAACTGTGCCATTAGGCAGCAAAGGGCTCTAGGCACCTTCCTCAATTTCTGCACCCATACCCAGGCCACCCAAGGGTCAGAGGAGTTTCTGGGTAAGAGATGACCAACCACCAGGAATACTTCCATAAATGATTATCTATGGACATAAAGGAAAGAGAGAAGTTGCACTCCCAGATTACAGCCCCTTAGTAAAATAATAGAGACAAGATGAATACACTTCACTAAAAGAGCAGGCCTCTGTGCCATGGAAGAGGTCCAGCACAAACTAAAGGCAGGATCAGAGAAAATTAAGGAGCTTAGATAAATGTAAGAACAATGGACAAGAGTCAAGAGACTTCTAGATCTGGGTTCTTAACTTCCATTCTTTCTTCACATTTCTCCAATCTAATTTATGTCCAATTGATCAATAACCAAGTGTATTGTAATTCATTCATTCTTTTACACTCTAACTACCCCAGTCTGAAGATAGATATTATCACTTGTATCCTGGATCTCTTCAACTACTTCCTATTGGTTTTCCAGTCTTCAGTCTCTCCTTGTTAATCCATCTTTCACAGTAGAGTCAGAATACAATTGTGATCATGCCACTCCTCTGCTTAAGATCCATCTATGGCTCCTCTTTTACTATAGGATAAAATCCAAACACCTTATGTCTGGCATAGTAAATACAGTAATGTTTATGATGTGAACTTTGTTCCACCTTTCCATTATACACATCCCAGCTGAAGCTTCAGTAAACTGGACATTTTGAAGTTTCCCTCAATCCCAATATTTATCTCTCTCTCTCCCTCTCTCTATTTACCTACCTACCTCTCTGTCATCTATCTTACATGCTTATGGAAATAGAGTACAAATAGTAGAACAAGCCAATACCTTATTTTTAAAATAACAAATAACAGCTAACACTAACTGAAATACTACTATGTGCTAGATAATATTACTATCAGAAATATTTCACATACAACTAATTTATTCTTTCATCAGTACTATAATTATATTATCATTATTCCCATTTTACATAAGAAAAAAACATGCACAAGAGTTTCAGCCAGTATATATAACTGCCTTTCCCGACATGTCCTTTTACCTTTTATGCCTTCACATATGCTGTCACCCAGTCCTGAAATACTAACACTTTTTATGTAGTTAAAAAACATACATGGACTGGATACAAGATGGTCGAATAAGAACATCTCTGGAGTGCAGTTCCCAGCAAGAACAACACAGAGGGTGAGTGCCCACAACATTTCCAAACAAATGTTCACTGTCCACAGACCACGAGATTCATGGGCCAAAAAGCACAACGAGTTTTCAGCATGACCGGTGCCGGGTTGACACACAGAAACTCATGCAAATCTGGGAGGCTGTTTCACCTGGAACCTGGAAAGCCAGAAAGACAGAGCTGCCCATTCAACTAAAAGTGAGGGGGCAGAGACAGGGAGCCAGGTGATCTGGCTCTGCAGGTACCACCCCCACAAAACAAGCAATCTGAAATGTTGTGGATCGAGAGTTTCACAGCAAGCGCAGCTGTACCCAGGATGGTCCAGCTCAGTGTGGGGAAAGGCAACCACCACTACCGAGGCAGCCCACCACTACTGAGGCACTCTGCCACTACCAAGGCAGTTCACACAGCAGTGGGGCAGAACATACAGCAGCTCAGCAACACCTCTGCTGGCAGACTGTGACCAGGTGACCTCTGTGATGGGCAGGGCATCTATGAAAAAAGGCAGTAGCATGACAGGAACTTATAAATAAAGCTGACCTTCCTAGGATAGAGCACCTAGAAAAAGAGGAGTTATGAGTTCTGCTGCAGCAGACTTAAAAGTACATTTCCAGCAGCTCTGCATGGAACAATGGAGCTCCCACCACAGCACTTGAGCTCCTATAAGAGACAGACTATCTCCTTAAGCAGCTCCCTGATTCCCATGCCCAAAGAGACACCTCATAAAGGAGAGCTCATGCTGACATCTGGCAGGTACCCTTTTTGGATGAAGATAACAGAAGAAGAAACTGGCAGCAACCTTTACTGTTCTGCAGGCCTTGCATGTGATCCCCAGGCAAGGAGGGTCTGGAGTGGACCTCCACCAGTCCAGCAGCAGAGGGGCCTGTTAGGAAAAAAAAAAAACTAAGAAACAGAAAGAAATAACTTCATCATCAAAAAAAAGAATGTCCACTCAGCAACCCCATCCAAAAGTCACCAACTACAAAGACCACAGGTAGATAAAGCTACTAAGATGGGAAGAAACCATCACAAAAAGGATGAAAACACCAAAAACCAGAATGCCTCTCTTCCTCCAAAAAATCACAACTCCTAACCAGCTAGGTATCAAAGATGGATGGAGAATGAATCTGATGAAGTGACAGAAACAGGCTTCAGAAGGTGGGTAATAACAAACTCCTCAGAGTTAAAAGAACATGTGTTAACCCAATGCAAAGAAATTAAGAACCTACCAAAAAAAAGATTAAATGAGGTGCTAATTAGAATAAAAAGCTTAGAGAAGAATACAAACAACTTGATAGAGCTGAAATTCACAACATGAGAACTTCGCAAACCATACACAAGTTTCAATAGCCAAATCGACAAAGCAGAAGAAAGAATATTAGAGATTGAAGATCAACACAATGAAATATAATGAGAAGGCAAGATTAGAGAAAAAAGAGCAAAAGAAAATGAACAAACTTCCAAGAAATATGGGATTATGTGAAAAAACTTAATCTACATTTGATAGGTGTACGTGAATGTGACAGAGAGAATGAATCCAAGTTGGAAAACACTCTTCAGGGTATTATCCAGGAGAACTTCCCCAACCTAGCAAGCCAGGAAACATTCAAGTCCAGGAAACACAGAGAACACCACAAAGATATTCCTCAAGAACAGCAACCCCGAGGCACATAATTTTCAGATTCTCCAGGATTGAAATGAAGGAAAAAATGCTAAGGGCAGCCAGAAAGAAAGGTGAGGTTACCCACAAAGGGAAGCCCATCAGACTCACAGTGGGTCTCTTGGCAGAAACCCTACCAGTCATAAAAGATTGGGGGCTAATTTTGAAAATCCTTAAAAAAAAGAACTTTCAACCTAGAATTTCATATCCAGACACACTAATCTTCATAAGTGAAAGAGAAATAAAATCCTTTATAAACAAACAATTGCTGAGAGATTTTGTCACCACCAGGCCTGCCTTACAAGAGCTACTGAAAGAAGTACTAAACAAAGAAAGGTACAACCAGCACCAGCCACTCCAAAAACATACAAAATGGTAAAGACCATCAACGCAATGAAAAAAGAAAAAACCAATGGGCAAAATATTCAATAAAGTTAACATCAAAATGGTATGATCACATTCACAAATAACAATATTAACCTTAAATGAAATGGGTTAAATGCCCCAATCAAAAGACACAGACTGGCAAATTGGATAAAAAGTCAAGACCCATAAGTGTACTGTATTCAGGAAACCCATCTGACATGCAAGGACACACACAGGCTCAAAATAAAGGGATGGAGGAAGATTTATCAAGCAAGTGGAGAGTGAAAAAGCAGGAGTTGCAATCCTAGTCTATGATAAAATGGACTTTAAACAAACAAAAATCAAAAGAGACAAAGAAGGGCATTACATAATGATAAAAGAATCAATGCATCAAGAAGAGCTAATGATCCTAAATATATACACACCCAATATAGGAGCACCCAAGTACATAAAGCAAGATCTTAATGACCTACAAAGAGACTTAGACTCCCATGTAATAATAGTGGCAGACTTTAACACTCCACTGACAATATTAGACAGATAAATGAGATAGAAAATTAACAAAAATATCCAGGACTTGAACTCAGATCTAAACCAAATGGACCTAATAAATATCTACAGAACTCTCCACCCCATATCCTCAGAATAGACATTCTTCTCATCACTGCATTGCACCTACTCTAAAATTGATGACATAACTGGAAATAAATTACTCCTCAACAAATGCAAAAGAACAGAAATTATAACAGTCTCTCAGACTACAGGTCAATCAAATTAGAACTCGGAACTAAGAAACTAACTCAGAATCACACAGCTTCATGGAAACTGAACAATTGGCTCCTGAATGTTGACTGGATAAACAATGGAATGAAGTCAGAAATAAAGATTTACTTTGAAACCAATGAAAACTAAGACACAATGTATCAGAATCTCTGGGACACATTTAAAGCAGTCAGTGTCTAGAGGGAAATTTATAGGAATAAATGCCCACATGAGAAGTCAGAAAAGATCTAAAATCGACACCCCATCATCAAAATTGAAAGAGCTAGAGGAGCAAGATCAAAACTCAAAAGCTCGCAGAAGACAAGAAATAACTAAGATCAGAGCAGAACTGAAGGAGATAGAGACACAAAAATCCCTTCAAAGAATCAATAAATCGAGGAGCTTGTTTTTTGAAAAGATCAACAGAATAGACAGGCCACTAGCCAGATTAATAAAAAAGAAAAGGGAGAAGAATTAAATAAATGCAATAAAAAATGATAAAGTTGATATCACCATCTATCCCACAGAAATACAAACTGCCATCAGAGATTAATATACACAACTCTATGCACATAAACCGGTAAACCTGGAAGAAATTGATAAATTTCTGGACAACTTGCACCCTCCCAAGCCTAAACCAGGACAAAGTTAAAACCTTGAATAGACCAAGAACAAGGGCTGAAGTTGAGGCAGCAATTAAGAGCCTACCACACAGAAAAAGCCCAGGTCCAGATGGGTTCACAGCCGAATTCTCCCAGACATACAAAAAGAAGTTGCTACCATTCCTTCTGAAACGATTCCAAACAATACAAAAAGAAGTAACCCTTCCCAAATCATTTTATGAGACCAACATCATCCTGATACCAAAACGCAGCAGAGACTCAACAAAAAAAGTAAACTTCAGGCCAATATCCATGATGAACACAGATGCAAAAATCTTCAATAAAATACTGGCAAATTGATTGCAATAGCACATCAAAAAGCTTATCCATCACGATCAAGTAAGCTTCATACGAGGTATGCAAGGCTGGTTCAATGCAAGCCTATAAATGTAATCCACCACCTAAACAGAAACAAAGACAAAAACCACATGATTATCTCAATTGATGTGGAGAAGGCCTTCCACAAAATTCAACGGCCCTTTATGCTAAAAACTCTCATTAAATTATGTATAGATGGAACATATCTCAAAATAATAAAAGCTATTTATGACAAACCCACAGCCAAGATCACAGTGAATGGGCAAAAACTGGAAGCATGCCCTCTCTCACCACTCCTATTCAATACAGTATTTTATAGCCAGAGCAATCAAGCAAGAAGAAATAAAGGGTATTCAATTAGGAAAGAAGGAAGTCAAACTGTCTCTATTTGCAGATGACATGACTGCATATCTAGAAGACTCCAGCCCAAAATTTTCTCAAACTGATAAGCAACTTCAGCAAAGTCTCAGGATACAAAATCAATGGCAGAAATCACAAGCATTCCTATACACCAAAAACAGACAAACAGAGAGCCAAATCAAGAGCAAACTCCCATTCACAACTGCTACAAAGAGAATAAAATACCTAGGAATACAACTAACAAAGGAAGTAAAGGTCCTCTTCAAGGAGAACTACAAACCACTGCTCAACAAAATAATAGAGGACACAAACCAATAGAAAAACATTCCATGCTCATGGTTGGAAAAGTTAATATTGTGAAAATGGCCATAGTGCCCAGAGTAATTTATATAGTCAATGCTATCCTCATCAAGCTCTCAATGACCTTCACAGAACTGGGAAAAAAAGCACTTTAAACTTCATATGGAACCACAAGAAAGCCCACATAGGCAAGACAATCCTAAGCAAAAAGAACAAAGCCAGAGGCATCATACTGCTGGACTTCAAACTATACTACAATCCACAGTAATCAAAACAGCATGGTATTTATACCAAAACAGACACCTAGACCAATGAAACAGAACAGAGGCCCAGGAAGCAACACTGCACATCTACAGCCACCTGATCTTCGACAAACCTGACAAAAACAAGCAATGGGTGAAGGATTCCCTGTTTAATAAATGATGTTGAAAAAACTGGCTAGCAATGTGCAAAAAGCAGAAACTGGACCCCTACCTGTCTCCTTACACTAAAATTAACTCCAGATGTATTAAATATTTAAACATAAGACCTAACACCATAAAAACACTAGAAGAAAACATAGGCAAAACCATCCAGAACATAGGCCTAGGCAAGGACTTCATGACTAAAACACCAAAAGCAATGACAATAAAAGCCAAAATAGACAACTGGGATGTAATTGAAATTCAGAGCTTCTGTACAGCAAAAGAAATCGTCATTAGAGTGAGCCAGCAACCAACAGAAAGGGAAAGTTTTTTGCAGTCTACCCATCTGACAAAAGGCTAATATCCAGAATCTACAAAGAACTAAAAGAAATGTACAAGAAAAAAACAACCAACCCCATTCAAAAGTGGGAGAAGGTTATGAGAAGACACTTTTCAAAAGAAGACATATATGAGGCCAACAAACATATGAAAAAATGCTCATCATCACTGGTCATTAGAAAAATGCAGATCAAAACCACATTGAGATACCATCTCAAGCCAGTTACAATGTCGATCATTAAAAAAATTGAAGACAACAGATGCTGGAGAGGATGTGGAGAAATGTTGAACTAACTCCCACAGTTGGTGGGAGTGTAAGTTACTTCAATCATTGTGGAAGACAGTGTGATGATTTCTCAAGGATCTAAAATTAAAAATTCCTTTTGACCCAGTAATCCCATTACTGAGTATATACCCAAAGAACTATAAATCATTCTACTATAAAGACACATGCACAAGTATGTTCATTGCAGCCCTGTGTATAATAGCAAAGACCTGGAACCAACCCAAATGCCCATCAATGATAGACTGGACAAAGAAAATGTGGTACATATGCAGCATGGAATACTATGCAGCCATAAAAAACGTTAAGTTCGTGTCCTTTGTAGGGACTTGGATGAATCTGGAAACCATCGTTCTCAGCAAACTGACACAAGAACAGAAAGCCAAACACTGCATGTTGTCACTCATAGGTCGGTGTTGAACAATGGGAACAGGTGGACTTAGGGAGAGGAGCATCACACACTGGGGGCAGTTGGGGGGTAGGGGAGAGACAGCGGGGGGTGGGGAGGGTAGAAAGGGTGGGGCGGGATAACATGGGGAGAAATGTCAGATATGGTATTCACCTAAAGTAAAAAATAAAAGAAAGAAAGAAAGAAGGAAAAGGAAAAAGAGCAAATAGCAAACTAATTTGTATTAATTCCCTACAGGCAAAATGTGCTAAAGAAAACCTTGGAATTTAATTTTCATAAATTTTCCTATTAAACAAAACCAACACAAAATAGGCCTTTACAAAGGTTTGCTGAAAAGTGAAATGTTTTCAAGTGTCAAGTGTTCCGCCACCATGAAAAGCTATGCTGGAACAGAAACCAGATGAGGGATTCTTACCCTCACTCCTTCTTAACTCCTGTCACTATTTTAGAACTAGAAGTTAAAGGAGAAAAATAACTGCACATGGTTAAAGAAAATAAGACACAGGCTTGAACCCAAGACAGGCAACACACAATGTGGTGCAATGGAGAGACACAAGGATATAGAGACTTGGATCACAGGTTTGGCTCTGAAGCTGACTCATTCTGGTATGTCAGACTACTTCTTTCCCTGTTTTTTACCACAGTTTAATTCTCTGAATGTTTTGGCATCTCAACCCCAGGACTTTCTCTAAGGGCCTTTAAGTTATATCTTATTCTATGAGAGGCAGCTAACAGGTGAGGAAAATCACCCTACCCCCAAAGGCAAGAAACCTAGATTCTAGTCCCAGGCCTATCCATAACTTGCTATGTGATTCTGGATAAGTATGTTTTCCTTTCTGAACCTTTGTGACCTCACTGGTCAGACTATATGCTCTAGTCTTCCATTCTAGAATACGCTGTCATTTTAAAATTTCTAAAAAAGTGTTATTTGTATTAGTTGTGTCTTGCTGCTATAGAAAATAATTATTAACTTAGTAAATAATAAAACAAGCAATAATGTTGTTCTAGAGGCCAGAAGTCCAACAGAGATCTCACTGGACTAAAATCAAAGTGTTGGTAGGGTTCAGTTATTTTCTGAAGGTTCTAGGGGTGAATCTATTTCTTTTATTTTCCAGCTTCAAGAGGTCATCTGCATTTCTTAGCTGATGGCCCCTTTCCTTCATCTTCAAAGCCAGCAGCATGGAATCCTCAAATATTTATCTCACTCAGACATTCTTATCTCTCTCTTATAAGAACCATAGTGATTGCATTGAGGCCATCCAGACATTCCAGGAAAATCTTCCCAATTCAAGATTCTTAAATTAATCACATTTATAAAGTGCTTTTTGCCACATAAGATAACATGTTAACTGGTCCAGGGAATAAGGATGTGGACATCTTGGGGGTCCTTATTCATCTTGTCATAACATATTTACATAAGAGGAAACTCAGGCTACAAAGTTAAAAAAATACTTAAAGGAAGGGGTAGATGTTTGCAGGACCTTGTGAGTGAAGAGAATGATGGGGTGCTCCAAATGTTAGCACCACCTTAGGCTGTATTATTAATAAGTATAGAATGTCCAGAATGTGGGAGGAGACAGTGCTGAAGTAGGCACAGAGGCAGTGGACTGAGGGGGCATGCAACATACTGAGACACTAGCTGGGGCAGTCAAGAGAGTGCTGGCATCACCTATCCCAAACCCCAGGCTTCACAGCTCATAGTTCCAAAAGAGACTCCTTCAATCTTCTTGAGGAGAGGAAAAGGAAAAGTGCAGAGGACTTTGTCTTGCATCTAGAATACCAGCTCAGCCACAGCAGGATAGGGCACTGGTCAGAGTCATGAGATACCTGTTCCAAAATGTAACTCCATGATATTTTTAGACATCCCTTGGGCCAGAAGGAGACCCATTTCCTTGAATAAAATGGCTCAGTCGTGCCAGGATTTATCACCTGCTAACTGAAGAACCCTTCAGAATTAAATACTCAGAAGTGATATCCAGGTTCTTCATCCAGGGTCTTGCATGAGCCTCTGAGATTTTCTGGCTTCAGGAGGGACTCAACACATTACTAGCTTTTGTGGCTATGGGGGGAAACTCCTTCTGTTTGAGAAAAACAGAGGGAAATATAAAAGGGACTTTGTTTTGCACCTTATGCACCAGTAGAGTCATAGGGTGGTAGAGAACCAGGGAACTGAGGGAACACAGGCAGTAGCCAGGAAATGGTCATAGCAGGCCTTGGGCAAGACACAGTGCTGCACTGGCTTCAGGTCTAACCCAGTGCAGTCATAGAGGTGGTGGCCACAGGGCTGTTTGTATCACTCCACCCCAGCTTTAAGTGACTCAGAACAGAAATAGATTATGTATAATTGAAGGAAAGTAAAGGAGGGGGAAAACAGTCTCTGCCTGATAATCCAGAGAATTCTCCCAGAACTTTCTTGGGGTACCCTCTAAAGCAGATACTGTTTAGATCACAACATCAAAGTTCTTTCAAACACCTGAAAAATCTTCCCAAGAAATACGGCTACAAAACCCCCAGGCAGTGAAGACTACAATAAATTCCTAACTGTTCAATGCCCAGACACCAGAGAACATCTACCAGCATCAACACTATCCAGGAAAACATAACCTTACCAAATGAGCTAAGTAAGGCACCAGGGACCAATCCTGGAGAAACAAAGATATAGGACTCTTTACATAGAGAATTCAAAATAGCTGCATTGCAGAGACTCAAAGAAACTCAATGTAACACAGAGGAGGAATTCAGAATTCTATAAGATAAATTTAAGAAAGATATTAAACTAATTAAAAAGAATTAAGCAGGAATTCTGCACCTGAACAAAGTAAGTGGCATACCAAAAAAAGTATCAGAGTCCTTTCATGGCAGAATTGATCAAGAAAAAGAAAGATTTAGTGAGCATGAAGACAGGCTATTTGAAAATACTCAGAAGACACAAAAAAGAAAATAATAAAAAGGTAGAATATGCCTACAGAATCCGTAAAATATATTCAAAAGGGCAAATCTAAGAGTTACTGGCCTTAAAGAGAAAGTAGGGAAAGAGATAGGTGTAGAAAGTTTATTCAAAAGCTTAGTAACAGAGAACTTCCCAAACCTAGGGAATGATATTAATATTCAAGTAGAAGAAGGTTATAGAATACCAAGCAAATTTAACCCAAAGAAGACTACTTCAAGGCATTTAATAATCAAACTCCCAAAAATTAAAGATAAAGAAAGTTTCTAAAGTCAACAAGAGAAAAGAAACAAATAGCATACAATGGAGCTCAAATACAGCAGGCAACAGAATTTTCCATGGAAACCTTGCAGATCAGGAGACAGTGGCAGGACATATTTGAAGTGCCAAAGAAAGAAAAGAAAACATGTAACCTAACATAGAATAACAAGTGGAAATATTCTCTGAATTTAAAGGTGAAAAAAACCTGTCTCAGACAAGCACAAGTTGAGGGATTTTGCTAAGACCAGATCTGTCCTATAAGAAACTCTAAAGGGAGTAATTAAATCAGAAAGGAAAGGACACTAATGACCAGTAAATAATCACCTGAAGGTACCAAACTTACTTAACAACAGTACATACACAGAAAAACACACTTATTATAACATTGTATAGTAGTGTATAAACTAATCTTATTCTTTTTTTTAAATTTTTTATTGCATTTTAGGTTTAAGGGTACAGTGCAGAACATGCAAGACAGTTGCATAGGTACACACATGGCAGTGTGTTTTGCTTCCTTTCTCCCCTTCACCCACATTTGGCATTTCTCCCCAGGCTATCCCTCCCCACCGCCCCCTCCCGCTGGCCCTCCCCTTTTCCCCCCAATAGACCCCAGTGTTTAGTACTCCCCTCCCTGTGTCCATGTGTTCTCATTTTTCATCACCCGCCTATGAGTGAGAATATGCGGTGTTTCATTTTCTGTTCTTGTGTCAGTTTGCTGAGAATGATGTTCTCCAGATTCTTATTCTAAGTAGAAAGATTAAATGATGAACAAATGAAAACAATAACCACAACAGCTTTTGAAGACATAGTGCAATAAGATAAATATTATACAAATATTGAAAAGTTAAAAATTAATGGGAAGAAGTTAAGACGAGTTTTTATCAATTCTCTTTTTGCTTGTTTATTTGATTATATAAATAGTGTTAACTTGTTATCAGGTTAAAATAATGTGTTATAAGATAATATTTGTGACCCTTGTGGTAACTTTCAAATAAAAAAACACACTATTGATACCCAGATGTCGGGGTCCGGCACGTCTGCCAGGGGACTACCGACCTGTGGGAGTCCCCAAGACCGCCAACGTAGATGTCTCGTTCAACTTGAGAGAGAGAGTGCGTGGAAAAGAAAGAATATAGAAAAGTAGAGTCTGGAGGGCTGCGTGAAGATTATTGTCAAAACGCAGCAAATTTATTCTAGTGGGTTACAGCTTTTATACCTTTTTTCTTGTTTACATTTACTTTATCCCAGTAGAAAAAAAAAGAAGGGGTAAACAGAAAGGAAATAGAAACTCCATAAAAAATAGTTATCAGGGGCTTGTGATATCCGCTCAGAAAGCAGTTTAAGCGGGCTAGTGATAGTAGTTTACATTTCAAAGATTTTACATTTCAAAGATACAATGGCACCCTTAAGGTGGCTGGTTAAACCTGTTTTTCACCAGGAGCTAAAACAAAGGCTTGGCTCCAGGGAAAATATGGGCAGAGGTCTCTGCTCCACTTAGGCATCTCAATTGCAGCAAGTTTATTGCATACACAGAGACTGAAAGGGGACATGGAAGCAGACAGCACAATGTCCTCATAAACTGCAGGCCTTTGCTTTGCATTCTGTTGTTGCTTTTAGTGAGTGAGCTCACAGCCCTTTGTCTCACTCAACAGCCCTCATGGTGCGGAAATGCAGACAGGTCCAGCAGCCAAACTGGGGCGAGTCAACTAGCTGTCTCGAGCCCTTGGCGCGAATACCACATCTCAATAAAAAGCAAGAAACTAAATCACATCACCAGAGAAAATTACCTTCACTGTAGGATAAAAGAAGAAAAGAAAGAAGGAAGAAAATACTGTAAAACTACCAGCAAACAAACAACAAAATGATGGGAGTGAGTTATTTCATATATATTATAACATTGAATGTAAATGGACTAAGCTTTCCATTCAAAAGGCATAGATTGGCTTAACAGTTGAAAAAACAAGACATATTGATAAACTGGTTCAATCAGTGAAAAATAAAAATCCCACAAGAAACACACCTCGGAGAGAGGGGACTCAAGATGGCGCTGTGAGAACAACCCAGGATTAAAGCCCGCGTTGAATTCGCAAACGGTGAGTCAGTGCTGCATTTCCAGACTGATCTTTGTTGCCCACAGAACGGGGAAACTCCCAAGTATAAAAAGACACGGGACGCCAGGCAGTAGGTCTGCCTGGCGAAGCTGGCAGCCGGGGCGGCGGCGGCCGGCCCTACCCAGCAATCCCCACAGGGCGCGCTTGTCCGGGTGCCTTGTTGAACCGGCAACCTGAGACTTGAGAGGGCTGGACTTGAGACTGAACGAGACTTGCACAGTAGCCCAGCCCAGGGGATTGCAGGGACAGATCGTTTGGGATACCCAGTGGGACGAACAAAACCGCGATTTCAAACTATCCCGGGCAGACGGTCTGAGACGCTCTGTGGGGGAGGGGCATCCACCACTACGGAGGCAACCTGCCCCAACTGATATACACGCCCACTGCTGAGGCAGCCAGCCGTTGCCGAGGCAACCCGCCCCAATTGAGATACACGCCCACTGCTGACGCAGCCAGCCGTTGCCGAGGCAACCCGTCCCTACTGAGATACACGCCCACTGCTGACGCAGCCTGCCTTTGCTGAGGCAACACGCTACAACGAAGAGACTCCGCCGCAGGGCGTGGCGGAGACCACAGCAGAGCCGGAAGGAACAGCGCGAATCACACAACAGCAGGGCGGAGCCTCGGCAGCCAAACAGTGGCTAGTCTGCCTTCGAGCTGGGCAGGACACCTGATCGGACATCCAAAAATAAAGCCCAAACCCCTCAACACAGAGCATTTGAGGAAAAAAAAAGGGTTGTTTAATGAGCTGTGTTGCAGCAGAATCAAACATAGCAGCCTAACAGCCCTGAATGAACAACAGAGTGCACAGCTCAGCAATTAAACCCCTATAAAGTACAAACTGTCTCCTCAAGCAGCTCCCTGACCCCTCTATATCCAAAAGACTGTCATTAGGCAGGCATCATCCTGGGACAAAGAGAGCAGAAAAAGAAACTGGTAGCATCCCTCGCTGTGCCACGGCTACTAGAGGTGCACCCCAGACAAGCAGGGTCTGGAGCGGACCTCAACAGTCGTACAGCGAAGGGGCTAGACTGGTAGAAGGAAAACCAAGCAACAGAAATACTTCATCATCAACATTCTGGGTGTCCACTCAGAGACCCAAACGAAAAGTCAGCAACTACGCAGACGACCAGCGGACAAATCCACAAATATGGGAAGAAACCAGCGCAAAAAGGAGTAAAACACCCGAAACCAGAACACATCGCCTCCTAGAAAGGACCAAAACTCCTCACCAGCAAGGGAACAAAGCTGGACGGAGAATGACTGTGACGAAATGACGGAATTAGACTTCAGAAGATGGATAATGAGAAACTTTTGTGAGCTAAAAGATCATGTATTAAATCAATGCAAAGAAACTAAGAACCTTGAAAAAAGATTTGAAAAAAGATTCGAGGAAATGATAACAAGAATGGATACCTTAGAGAGGAATATGAATGAATTAAAGGAGCTGAAAAACATAATACGAGAACTTCGCAAAGCAAATGCAAGTTTCAATAGCCGAATTGACCAAGCAGAAGAAAGAATATCCGAAGTCGAAGACCAACTCAATGAAATAAAACGAGAAACCAAGATCAGAGAAAAAAGCGCAAAAAAGAATGAACAAAGTCTCCAAGAAATGTGGGACTATGTGAAAAGACCTAACCTACGTTTGATAGGTGTACCAGAAGGGGATGAAGAGAATGAATCCAAGCTGGAAAATACTCTTCAGGACATCATCCAGGAAAATTTCCCCCACCTAGCAAGGCAAGCCAACACTCAATTGCAGGAAATACAGAGAACACCACAAAGATATTCCGCAAGGAGAGCAACCCCAAGGCACATAATCGTCAGATTCAACAGGGTTGAAATAAAGGAGAGAATACTAAGGGCAGCCAGAGAGAAAGGTCAGGTCACCCACAAAGGGAAGCCCATCAGACTCACAGCAGATCTCTCGGCAGAAACACTACAAGCCAGAAGAGAGTGGGGGCCAATATTCAACATTCTTAAAGAAAAGAACTTTCAACCCAGAATTTCATATCCAGCCAAACTGAGCTTCAGAAGTGAAGGAAGAATAAAATCCTTTGCGAACAAGCAAGTACTCAGAGATTTTGTCACCACCAGGCCTGCTTTACAAGACCTCCTAAAAGAGGCACTACACATAGAAAGGATCAATCAGTACCAGCCAGTCCAAAATCACACTGAATGCTAAAGAGCTTCAACATAATGAAGAATCTAAAACAACTAACAGGCAAAACAGCCACTTAGAATCAAAATGGCAGTATCAAATTCACACATAACAATATTAACCCTAAATGTAAATGGACTAAATGCACCAATCAAAAGACACAGACTGGAAAATTGGATAAAAATCCAAAACCCATCAGTGTGCTGTATCCAGGAAACCCATCTCACATGCAAGGATACAAAAAGGCTCAAAATAAAGGGATGGAGGAAGATTTACCAAGCTAATGGAAAGCAAAAAAAAGCAGGAGTTGCAATTCTCATCTCTGATAAAATAGACTTTAAAGCAACAAAGATCAAAAGAGACAAAGAAGGCCATTACATAATGGTAAAAGGATCGATACAACAAGAAGAGCTAACGATCCTAAACATATATGGACCCAACACAGGAGCACCCAGATACATAAGGCAAGTTCTTAATGACTTACAGAAGGACTTAGACTCCCACACAATAATAGTGGGAGACTTTAACACTCCACTGTCAATACTAGACAGATCAACCAGACAGAAAATCAACAAGGATACCCAGGGCTTGAACTCAGACCTGAAGCAAGCAATCCTGGTGGACATTTACAGAACTCTCCACCCCAAATCCACGGAATACACATTCTTCTCAGCACCACATCACACCTACTCTAAAATTGACCACATAATTGGAAGTAAAGCACTGCTCAACAAATGCAAAACAACTGAAATCATAACAAACAGCCTCTTAGACCATAGTGCAATCAAGTTAGAACTCAGAATTCAGAAACCGACCCAGAACCGCACAGCTTCATGGAAACTGAACAACTGGCTCTTGAATGTTGACTGGGTAAACAACGAAATGAAGGCAGAAATAAAGAAGTTCTTCGAAACCAATGAGAAGGAAGACACAACGTGCCAGAACCTCTGGGACACATTTAAAGCAGTCTCTAGAGGAAAGTATATAGCAATAAGTGCCCATATGAGGAGAATGGAGAGATCCAAAATGGACACCCTATCGTCAAAATTGAAAGAGCTAGAGGAGCAAGATCAAAAAAACTCAAAACCCAGCAGAAGACAAGAAATTACTAAGATCAGAGCTGAGATGAAGGAGATTGAGACACGAAAAACCCTTCAAAAAATCAATAAATCCAAGAGCTGGTTTTTTGAAAAGATCAACAAAATAGACAGACCACTAGCCAGATTGATTAAAAAGAAAAGAGAGAACAACCAAATAGATGCAATAAAAAATGATAAAGGGGAAATCACCACAGATTCCACAGAAATCCAAACCATTATCAGAGAATATTACAAACAACTCTATGCACATAAACTAGTAAACCTGGAAGAAATGGATAAATTCCTGGACTCCTGTGTCCTCCCAAGCCTAAACCAGGAGGAAGCTGAAACTATGAATAGACCAATAACAAGGTCTGAAGTTGAGGCAGCAATTAAGAGCCTACCTCACAAAAAAAGCCCAGGTCCAGATGGGTTCACAGCCGAATTCTACCAGACACACAAGGAGGAGCTGGTACCATTCCTTCTAAAACTATTTCAAACAATACAAAAAGAGGGAATCCTTCCCAAATCATTTTATGAGACCAACATCATCCTGATACCAAAACCCGGCAGAGACTCAACGAGAAAAGAAAACTTCAGGCCAATATCCATGATGAACATAGATGCAAAAATCTTCAATAAAATATTGGCAAGCTGATTGCAACAGCAAATCAAAAAACTTATTCATCATGATCAAGTAGGATTCATCCCAGGGATGCAAGGCTGGTTCAACATACGCAAGTCTATCAATGTAATTCACCACATAAACAGAACCAAAAACAAAAACCACATGATTATCTCAAATGACGCAGAGAAGGCATTTGACAAAATTCAACAGCCCTTTATGCTAAAAACCCTCAATAAACTCGGTATCGATGGAACGTATCTCAAAGTAATAAAAGCTATTTATGACAAACCAACAGCCAATATCATACTGAATGGGCAAAAACTGGAAGCATTCCCTTTGAAATCTGGTACTAGACAAGGATGCCCTCTCTCACCACTCCTATTCAATATAGTACTGGAAGTTCTAGCCAGAACAATCAGGCAAGAAAAAGAAATAAAGGCTATTCAAATAGGAAAGGTGGAAGCCAAATTGTCTCTATTTGCAGACGACATGATAGTATACCTAGAAGACCCCATCGCCTCAGCCCAAAAACTTCTGAAACTGATAAACAACTTCAGCAAAGTCTCAGGATATAAAATCAATGTGCAAAAATCACAAGCATTCGTCTACACCAATAACAGACTTAAAGAAAGCCAAATCAAGAGCAAACTGCCATTTGCAATTGCTACAAAAAGAATAAAATACCTCGGAATACAACTCACAAGGAACGTAAGGGACCTCTTCAAGGAGAACTACAAACCACTGCTCAACGAAATCAGAGAGGACACAAACAGATGGAGAAACATTCCATGTTCATGGTTAGGAAGAATTAATATCGTGAAAATGGCTATACTGCCCAAAGTAATTTACAGAATCAATGCTATCCCCATCAAGCTCCCATTGACTTTCTTCACAGAACTGGAAAAAACCACCATGAACTTCATATGGAACCAAAAGAGAGCCCGCATAGCCAAGTCAATTCTAAGCAAAAAGAACACAGCGGGGGGCATCACACTACAGGATTTCAAACTATACTACAAGGCTACAGTAATCAAAACAGCATGGTACTGGTACAAAACAGAGATATAGACCAATGGAACAAAACGGAGGCACCGGAGGCAACACAACGTACATACAACTATACAATCTTTGATAAACCTGACAAAAACAAGCAATAAGGCAAGGATTCAATGTTTAACAAATGGTGTTGGGAAAACTGGCTAGCCATGTGCAGAAAGCAGAAACTGGACCCCTTCCTGACACCTTACACTAAAATTAACTCCAGATGGATTAAAGACTTAAACATAAGACCTGGCACCATAAAAACCCTAGAAGGAAATCTAGGCAAAACTATCCAGGACATAGGAGTAGGCAAGGACTTCATGAACAAAACACCAAGAGCATTGGCAACAAAAGCCAAAATAGACAAATGGGACCTAATGAAACTCCACAGCTTCTGCACGGCAAAAGAAACAGTCACTAGAGTGGATCAGCAACCAACAGAATGGGAAAAAATTTTCGCAGTCTACCCATCTGACAAAGGGCTGATATCCAGAATTTACAAACAACTCAAGCAGATTTACAGGAAAAAAACAAACAAGCCCATTCAAAAGTGGGCAAAGGATATGAACAGATACTTTACGAAAGAAGACATATATGAGGCCAACAATCATATGAAAATATGCTCATCGTCACTGGTCATCAGAGAGATGCAAATCAAAACCACATTGAGATACCATCTCACGCCAGTTAGAATGGCGATCATTAAAAAATCTGGAGACAACAGATGCTGGAGAGGATGTGGAGAAAAAGGAACACTTTTACACTGTTGGTGGGAGTGTCAATTAGTTCAACCATTGTGGAAGACAGTGTGGCGATTCCTCAAGGCCTTAGAAATAGAAATTCCATTTGACCCAGCAATCCCATTACTGGGTATATATCCAAAAGACTATAAATCGTTCTACTATAAGGACACATGTACACGAATGTTCATTGCAGCACTGTTTATAATAGCAAAGACCTGGAATCAACCCAAATGCCCATTGATAATAGACTGGATTGGAAAAATGTGGCACATATACACCATGGAATATTATGCAGCAATCAGAAATGATGAGTTCGTGTCGTTTGTAGGGACATGGATGAATCTGGAAAACATCATCCTCAGCAAACTGACACAAGAACAGAAAATGAAACACCGCATATTCTCACTCATAGGTGGGTGATGAAAAATGAGAACACATGGACACAGAAAGGGGAGTACTAAACACTGGGGTCTATTGGGGGGAAAAGGGGAAAGCCAGCGGGAGGGGGAGGTGGGGAGGGATAGCCTGGGGAGAAATGCCAAATGTGGGTGAAGGGGAGAAGAAAAGCAAAGCACACTGCCATGTGTGTACCTACGCAACTGTCTTGCATGCTCTGCTCATGTACCCCAAAACCTATAATCCAATTAAAAAATAAATAAATAAATAAAAAAGAAACACACCTCATCTATGAAGACACACAGAGACCGAAAATAAAAGTATAAGAAAAAATATTCCATGCCAATGGAAATCCAAAAAGAGTAGGAGTAGCTATATTTACATCGGACAATATAGATTTGAAGACAAAAACTGTAAGAGACAAAGAAGGACACTATATAAAGATAAAAGGTTCATTTCAGCAAAAGAATGTAACAACTTTAAATAGATATACACCCAAAATCGGACCATGCAGATATAAAAAGAAAGT
The DNA here is from genome assembly GCF_049354715.1 of Callithrix jacchus. Lineage (NCBI taxonomy): Eukaryota > Metazoa > Chordata > Mammalia > Primates > Cebidae > Callithrix > Callithrix jacchus. The sequence goes on along the minus strand of NC_133524.1, from coordinate 63,774,355 downwards.
ATTGTTAAAACTAAAGGGACATAGAACCCGATACAAAATACCTGGAGGCTTTAAGACGTTGCTTTCAACATTGGACAAATCTTCTGGACAGAAAATGAACAAAAAACTTCAGATGTAATCTGCGCTATAGACCAAAATAATATAATAAATTTTTAAAGAACATTTCATCCAAAAGCTGCAAAATATACATTCTTTTCTTCAACACACGAAGTATTCTACAGGACAGATCACAGATCCTATCTTAGTTTACAAAATAGTCTTAAAACATTTTTCAAATAAAATAATATTAAGCATTTTCTCCAACCACAGTGGAATAAAACTAGAAATTAATAACAACAAAAGTGTGGAAACTACAAAAATATGCAAAAACTGAACACTATGCTCATGAATGACCAGGGAAATAATCAAGAAATTTAAAAAGTGATTGAAAAATTTCTTGAAAGATGTAATAACGGAAACACAACATACAAAATTTTATAGGGTACAGCAAAAGCAACACTAAGAAGAAAGTTTACAGTTTTCAGTGCCTACATCAATAAAGAGGAAAACTTCAAGTAAACAATTTACGTATCTTAAAAACCTAGAAAAGCAAGAGCAAATGAAAGCCAAAATTAGTAAAAGAAATGAAATAATAAAGATCAGGGCAGAAGTAAATGAAATTGAAGTGGAGAAGACAATACAAAAGATTAACTTAAATAGCCGCTTTTTTGAAACACAAAAGATTAATTTAAAAAGTTGTTTTTTTGAAAAGTTAAACAGAATTGAAACACCTTTAAAGAGATTGACAAAAAGATAGAAAATCCTAATAAATAAAATCAGAAATGAAAAAGAGGCATCACAACTGATACTGTAGAAAGTAAAAGGATCATTAGTGGCTACTGTGACCAACTATATGCCAATAAATTTAAAAATTTAGAAGAAATAGGCAAAGTTCTGGATACATACAACTTACCAAGAATAAACCAGGAATGCATTCAAAACCTGAAAAGACGAGTAACAAGTAACAAGATCAAAGCCATAATAAAAAGACTCCCACTAATGAAAAGCCTGGTACTTGATGGCCTCATTGAATTCTACCAAACATTTAAAGAACTAATACCAATTATGCTAAAACTATTCCCAGTGATAGGGGAATAGGGGATGATTTCAAAGTCATTCTATGAGAACAGAATTACCCTGATATGAAAAGCAGGCAAAAACACATGAAAGAAGAAAAAGAAGAAAGAAAAAGAAAAAGAAAGAAAAAAAGAAAGAAAGAAAGAAAAAGAAAGAAGAAAGAAAGAAAGAAAGAAAGAAAGAAAGAGAGAGAGAGAGAGAAAGAGAAAAAGGAAGGAAGGAAGGAAGGAAGGAAGGAAGGAAGGAAGGAAGGAAGGAAGGAAGGAAGGAAGGAAGGAAGGAAGGGAAGGAGAAAGGAAGGAAGGGAGGGAAGGAAGGAAGAGGAAGAGAAAGAAAAAAGAAAGAAAGAGAACTACATGCCAATATCTCTGATGAATGTTGCTGCAAAAATCCTCAACAAAATGCTAGCAAACTAAATTCAACAATATATTAAAAATATCAGAAATGTCAGATATAGGTGATGGGGAGGACAACAGCAAACCACACTGCCATGTATGTACCTATGCAACAATCCTGCATGTTCTTCATATGTACCCCAAAACCTAAAATGCAATTTAAAATACAAATATATATAAGATAATTTATTGTGATCATGTGGGATTTACCCCTGAGATGTAAGGATGGTTCAGCCTATGAAAATCAGCAATGTAATACATCTTATCAACAGAATGAAGAATAAAAAGCATACCACAATTTCAGTTAATACTGAAAAAGTATTCAATAAAATTCAACATCCTTTCATCATAAAAACTTTCAAATAATTGGAAATGGAAGGAACATACCTCAACATAATATAAGCCATACATGAAAGATCCACAGCCGGTATCATACTGAATGGAGAAAAGCTGAAGGCCTTTGCTCTAAGATCTCTAACATGACAAGGATGCCCACTTTCACTACTGTTATTCAATATAGTACTTGAAGTCCCAGCTGAAGCAATCTGACAAAAGAAAGAAAGAAATGACACCCAAATTGGAAAGAAATAATTAAAATTATCTTTGTTTGCAGATGATGTGATCTTATATTTGGAAAAAATTAAAGACTCTACAAGAAAGCTGTAGAACTGAGAAACAAATTCAGTAAGGTCACAGGATGCAAAAGCAACATACAAAAATCAGTAGCATTTCCATTTGCCAACAGTGAACAATGTGAAAAAGTAACTTAAAAAGTAATTCTGGCAGGGTATGGTGGCTCATGCCCATAATCCCAACACTTTGGGAGGCTGAGGCAGACGGATCACGAGTTCAGGAGATTGAGACTATTCTGGTTAACACAGTAAAACGCTGTCTCTACTAAAAATACAAAAAATTAGCTAGGCATCGTGGCACGTGCTTCTAGTCCCAGCTACTCGGGAGGCTGAGGCAGGAGAATCCCTTGGACCCAGGAGGTGGAGGTTGCAGTGGCCAAAATCACGCCACTGCATTCCATCCTGGGCGACAGAGGGAAAAAAAAAAAAAGTGAAAGAACTATATAATAAAAAGTATAAAACACTGATAAAAGAAGTTGAAGAGGACGCAGAAAATGGAAATATATTTCATGTTCTTGAAAAGGAATAATCAATATTGTTAAAGTATTTTACTCAAAGCAATCTACAGATTGAATACAATCCCTATCAAAACACCAATGAAATTTTTCACAGAAATGGAAACAAAATCCTAAAATTTATGTGAAAGCCCAAAAGACCAAGAATAGGCAAAGAAAATATCCTAAGGGGGAAAAAAAACTGGGGCTGGGTGCAGTGACTCACACCTGTAATCCCAGCACTTTGAGAGGCTGAGACTGGTGGATCATTTGAGTTCAGGAGTTCAAGACCAGCTTGGCCAACATGGTGAAACCATGTCTCTACTAAAAATACCAAATTTAGCCAGATGTGGTTGCATGCACCTGTAGTCCCAGCTACTTGGGAGGCTGAAGCAGGAGAATTACTTTAACCCGGGAGGGGGAGGTTTCAGTGAGCCAGGATAGTGCCACTGTGCTCCAGCCTGGGTGACAGAATGAGACTTTGTCTCAAATAAAAATAAAGTTAAAATAATAAAAGAAGTACATAAAATGCAATAAAAAAATAAATGAATAAATAAATTTTAAAAAAAGAAAAAAACTGGAAGAATCACATTACTCGATGTCAAATTATACTACAGAGCTCTAGTAATAAAAACAACATAATACTGGCAGGAAAACAGACACATAGGCCAATGGAACTCAGGGACTCAGAAGCAAATCTACACACTGACCATAAACTCATTTTCAACAAAGGTGTAAATAACATACACCAGGGTAAAGACAGTCTCCTTGATAAATGTTGCTAGGGAAACTGGATATAAAATGCAGAACAATGAAACTAGTCCCTATATCTAACCATATACAAAACTAAAATAAAAATGAATTACAGACCTAAGCTTAAGACCTCAAATTATAAAACTACTATTAGAAAATGTTTGGGAAACTCTCCAGGACATTAGACTGGGCAAAAATTTCTTGAGCAATACACACAATCACAGGCAACCAAAGCAAAAATGGACAAATAAGATCACATTAAGTTAAAATGCTTCTGCACACCAATGGAATAAAGTAAAGAGACAGCATACAGAATGGGAGAAAATATTTTTAAAGTACTCATCTGACAAGGGATTCATAACCAGAATATATTAGGAGCTCAAACCACTCTATACAAAAAATTCTAATAATCCAATCAAAAAATGGGCAAAAGATTTGAATAGAAATTTCTCAAAAGAAGGCAACCAAATGGCAAATGGGCATATGAAAAGGTGCTCAATGTAGTTGATCATCAAAGAAATGCAAGTCAAAACTACTGAGGTATCATATTACTCCAGTTAAAATGTCTTATATCCAAAATACAGGCAATTATCAATGCTGGTGAGGATGTGGAGAAAAGGGAATCCATGTACATGGTTAATGGGAATGTAAATTAATACAATGACTGTGGAGTTTTGAGGTTTCTCAGGAAACTAAAAATAGAGCTACCATATGATTCAGCAATCCTACTGCTGTGTATATGCCCCTTAAAATGGAAATGAGTATATTGAAGAGATATCTGAACTCCTATGTTTGTTTCAGCACTGTTTACAATAGCTAAGATTTGAAAGCAATGTACGTGTCAATCATCAGAAGAATGGATAAAGAAAATGTGGTACATATACACAATGGAGTACTATTCAGCCATAACAAAGAATAAGATTCAGTCATTTGTAACAAGATGGATGGAACTGGAGATTATTATGTTAAGTGAAATATGCCAGGCACAGAAAGACAATCACGTGTTCTCACTTACGTGTGGAATCTAAAAATCAAGGCAATTGTGTTCATGGGGATAGAGAGTAGAAGAGTAGTTACCAGAGGCTGGGAAGGGTAGTGGGGAGCTGGGTGGGGTGAGGATGCTTACTGGATACAAAAAAATAGAAAGAATGAGTAAGACCTACTGTTTGATAACACAACAGGGTGACTAATGTCAACAATATCTAATTTGTAAATTTTAAAATAACTCAGAATGTAATTGCATTGTTTGTAACTCAAAGGATAAATACTTGAGAGGATGGATACCCCATTCTCCATGATGTGCTATTTCACATTGCATGCCTGTATCAAAACATCTCAAGTACCCCATAAATATACACAGCTATTACATATCCACAAAATTTAGAAATTAAAATAATAAAATGAAAGAAAAAGTGAAAGAAAGGAATGCTGTTGGAAATTAGTGGAGCCTAGCTAGTTCTTTATGGAGATCTTCCTCCAGGATCACTGTGCTTAACCAGAAAAGGCTTAACATAATAATTACAAGTGCAGGCTTGTGAACCTAGGTGCCTAAATTCAAATCCCAATTTTGTCATTTATCAGCTCTGTAACTATGGAAAAATCACTTCCCTGTGTGTCAGTTTCCTAAAGAGAAAAAATGAGCATGATAAGAATACACACTATGTGTCATAGGAATGTTGTAACGGTTGTCATTTTTAAAGCATTCAGAAGACTATCTACCATATACCGAATGCATAACGAGTGTCAGCTATTGTAATTATGATTGTTTTAATTATTCTGTCTAATTTCTCAAATAGCAAGGCTCATCAAAGAAAAATCAGCTAGCATTCAGAATAAAAAACTGATTACATGGGCCATGATAGCTTTAGTTAACAGAAGAAAACCACTTTTCTCTTTGGATGGAGGCCACATCTTTGTCTTCCTCTGAGGTCTCAAATGCATTCTTTTCTATGAACAGAGGGGTATATAAAATGACTTCTTTCTTTGTACAGTAAAGATCTCAGATGCCTCGACCTGGGTCCTAGATCTGGAGAACAAGTTAGAGAAGTGATTAGCTGGCCTAAATGTCCATCTGAAATGTTGGCTCTAGAAAGTGATGTCATGAGGACTGAGCTAGTAATGGCAGTTGGAGGATTTTCTGCAAGGTTGTACAGGGATCAATCTTCTGCTGTACCAGTCCAATGCCTGGTAAGTGTGTCTGTGTAAATCAGTTAAACTAGATTACTTTAGCACCAACTTCTTACATATACCTAGATTCTGGGCTACAAGACAATTTATACTTACACTTGTACAGTGAGTGCTTAACCTGGCTAAGGATCAGAATCAGTTAAAAAGCTTGCTAAAAATAAAGATTCCAAAAGCCAATTCCAGACTTATAAAATTGGAACCTGTGGTGGAGGATGGGAGCAGGGAGAGGTTGTGATGATTAATATTATGTGTTAACTTTGATTAGATCACAGTGCCCAGATATTTGGTTATACATTATTCTGGGCATTTCTGTGAGAGTGTTTTCGATGAGCTTTACATTAAATTGGTGAACTTTGAATAAAGCAGATTGCTGTCCATAATGTTGGTGTGCCTCATCCAATCAGTTGAAGGTTCGGAAAGAAAAACAGGCTGATCTTCCATCAAGGACTTCCTAGCAGACTTCTTTCAGATGTCATCTGCAATGTCAGTCCTGGGATTTCATGAGTTTTTCCAGGTTTCCCAGCAGACTGTCTTTGGCCTTAAACTGAAAATCTTTCCTGAGTCTCCAGCCTTCCAGCCTCTCTCATTAGATTTTGGACTGGCCAAGCCTCCATAATTGCACTGGCAAATTTACTAAAACAAGCAGGCAAGCAAACAAGCACACAATTATATTGATTCTGTATCTATGTAGAACCTTGATTAATAGAGGGGACAAGAATCTGTGCTCCATACAGTCATTGAGAAAACTCTAAGGAGGAAGCTATATTTAGAAACCAACAATATAGTCGAATAGTAATTTTTTTTCCTATTACTGAGATTGCCTATAAAACATCCCCTCCAGTAGATTCAGGCCCAGCCAATACATTTCCAGTGAGAGTAATCTCATTACCTACAAGGACTGAAGGCGGATCAGAAGCAGCCCAGTTTATCTTTGCATATCTATGACTATTCTGGTTATGTATTATTGTGTATCAGACTATTCTCCAATGCTTTTGTAACTTAAAACACAAACATTTTATTATACCTCATGATTTTGTTGGTTAGGAACTGGGACGGATCTGGTTGGATAAATTTTCTGCTCCACCTGATACTAACAGAGGTCACTTGGTAGTATTCAGCTGAAAAATGGGCTGGTCTGAAGGCACCAAGATCAGCGTGGTAATCTCAAAATACTTAGACTTCTTACATGAGAGCCAGGGTCCCTGAAAAGTCTTCAAGGGACACACATTGGAAATGGTTAATCTATTCGAACCTAGGTGTTAATATTGGCATAGGGCTACTGTCACCATATTCTATTGATTGAAGCAGTCACAGAGCCTACCCAAAGCCAAAGAAATGAGACATAGACAGCATCTCTCAATGGAAGGAGTATAAAGGAATCTGTGGCCTTCTTTAATATGTCACATTGACATTAAAAATTATTCCTTATATCAAGCTAAAAGTTGTTTCCCTGAGCTTCCAGGGGTAAAAATCTATCTACAGTCAAACCAGATGCAGGGAAAGTAAAGGTTTTGCACCCTAGGAAGAAAAATATTCTCCTAGTACTATTACATTATCCAAGATCCAGTGCCTACTACTTACTGGTTAGCTGACAGACATTGATCATTCCCTCCAAGATACCCCTCAAAAGTTTTCTAGATAATGCCTCTTATATTCAGTGCCTTTAAGAGGGACTTTGTGGAACTATGGTAGTAAGACAAACGGTATAAATTTTAGGCGTAGCAGTTAGGGTGTGAGAAGTTTAGAGAAGTGTTAGGAGCTGACAGCTTTCAGTATGTTTTGAACCATGCTACACAGGACATATGTTCCAAATCTGAGCAAGAGGCATTTAAAAGCTTGTCCTTAACAATTTTAAGCCAGGTAAACATTCGCTAAACAACCTAAAGCCAGGCCCATTCCCAACAATGTCCTCCCTCCAGCAAAGTATAAAAGCAATAGAATTTCTGTTGTATCCTGGTTCAAGCCCCATTGCCCCATTTCCCTTTCCATTGTTGAAAGCCTTAAAGCTCTGTGTCTCCAGTGAACCTCTGTATATATGTATAACTATCTTTTGGATATGGTTCAGCCATTTATCCTCCAGTGAAATACTCACATAGATTGCTAAGCTATTCAAAAATAAACCCAAATAGACTGCATTTTCTTCTGACTTCTAAGATATAAGTGATGGTCTATTTCTAGGCAGAATCATGAGAATACCAATAAAAAATATGGGGGTGTCCACCATTACTGAGGATTTAGTAGGCACTTTTACTCTGACAGTGTTAAGAAGGCTAGGAGATCTGGACTAGGCACAGCAAAGCAGCTGCAGCCGGACTGTTTTTCTAGATACCTTCTAACTAGGCCGGACATCTCTGCAGAAAAGGTAACAGTCATTATCAGGGGCTTACAGACAAAACACCAATCTCCATGGGACAGAGCACATAAAGAAAGGGATCGCTGTGGTTGCAGCTTCAGTAAATTTAATCATTTCTGCCTGTGGGCTCTGAAGAGAGCAGCTGATCCTGACCAGAGAGATTCTTGCAACACAGAACACCAGCTCTGCTAAAGGAAAGAGGACCTTCTAAAGTGAATCCCTGACACTGTGCCTCCTGACTTGGAGACACCTCCCAACAGGGGTCAACAAACATCTCATACAGGAGAACTACAGGTGGCATCAGGCCAGTGCCCCTCTGGGATGAAGCTTCCAGAGGAAGTAGCAGGAAGAAATCTTTGTTGTTCTGCAGCCTCCACTAATGATAGCCAGGCAAACACGATCTGGAGTGGACCTCCAGAAAACTAAGCAGATATGCAGAAGAAGAGCCTGGCTGTTAGAAGAAAAACTGACAAACAGAAAGCAACAACTCAACATCAACAAAAGGGACCCCTACACAAAAATCCCATTCAAAAACCATCAGCCTCAAATATCAAAGATAGATAAATCAACAAAAATGAGGAAAAACTAGTGCAAAAATTCTGAAAATTTAAAAACCAGAATGCCTCCTCACCTCCAAATGATTTCAACTTCTGTCCAAAAAGAGCAATAAACTGGATGAAGAATGAGATTGACGAATTGGCAGATTCAGGCTTCAGATTCAGAGGAGTTTGTTATTACCCACCTGTTTATTCAGCAGGATAACAACAAACTCTGAGGTAAAGGAGCATGTTCTAACCCAATGCGAGGAAGCTAAGAACTGTGATAAAAGGTTACAGAAACTGTTAACCAAAATAAACAGTTTAGAGAGAAATATAAATAACCTGATGGAGGTGGAAAACATCGCACGAGAACTGTGTGAAGCATACACAGGTATCAATAGCCAAATCTATCAAGCAGAAATAAGGATATCAGAAATTGAAAATCAACTTACTAAAATAACGTGTGAAAACAAGATTAGAGAAAAAAGAATAAAAAAAAATAACCAGGGGGAGGACTCAAGATGGCGCTGTGAGAACAACCCATGATTGAAGCTCTCACTGGATGCGCGGAGAGGGTGAGTCGGGGACGCATTTCCAGATGAATCTTAGTTGCCCACAGAATGGGGAAATTCCCAGGTATAAAAGAGACGCGGGACTACAGGCAGAGGTCTCGGCTGGTGTAGCCGGCAGCCAGTGCAGCTATGACCCGCGCCGGAGCACAGAGGCGCTCCACAGCGCTCCATACAAAAGTGCACTGTTACGGGTGCCCTGTTGAACCGGCAAAATGAGACCTGAGAGGGCTGAACTTGAGACTGAACAGGACTTGGGCAGTGAGCCAGCCCAGGAAATCCCAGAGACAAAGAGTTTGGGCTAGCACAGTGTGACAAAAAAAAAAAACGGCGATTCCAAACGCTCCCGGTGAGGAGGTTTTCTTAAAGTGCAGCTCCGTGGGAAAGGGGTGTCCACCATTACCGAGGCAATCAGCCCCCACTGAGGTACACGCCCATTGCTGATGTAGCCTGCTGTTGCTGAAGCAACCTGGTACAACAGAGAGACTCTGCCACAGGACATAGCCTGTGGCAACAGGGCAGAAACCGCAGAAGAAGAGCAGAGCCTGCAGCAACACGGTGAACCTCACACCAGCAGGGCAGAGCCTCGGCAGGCAAATAATGACTTGACTGCCTCCTACCTGGGCAGGACAGCGAGGCGGACACTCACAAGGAAAGCCTCAACCCCCCCCCCCAGAGCATCTGAGAAAAAAAGGGGTTTTTTCAGCCTAACAGCCCTCAATGAACAACAGAGCTCACAGCTCAGCAACTGAGCTCCTACAAAGTACAGACTGTCTCCTCAAGCAGCTCTCTGACCCCTCTATATCCAAAAGACTGACATTTGTCAGGCATCATTCTGGGACAAAGATAGCAGAAAAACGAACTGGTAGCATCCCTTGCTTTTCCGCAGCTGCTATAGGTGCACCCTAGACAAGCAGGGCCTGGAGTGGACCTCAGCAGTCATACAGCGAACGGGCTAGACTGGTAGAAGGAAAGCCAAGTAACAGAAATACTTCATCACCAACAATCTGGGTGTCCACTCAGAGACCCAATCGAAAAGGCAGCAACTACGCAGACGACAAGTGGATAAATCCACAATCATGAAAAGAAACCAGCGCAAAAAAGAGGAAAACACCCAAACCCAGAAAACCTCGCCTCCTAGAAAGGACCAAAACTCCTCACCAGCAAGGGAAAAAAGCTGAACGGAGAATGACTGTGATGAAATGACGGAATTAGACTTCAGAAGGTGGATAATGAGAAACTTTTGTGAGCTAAAAGAACATGTATTAAATCAATGCAAAGAAACTAAGAACCTTAAATAAAGATATAAAAAAAGATTTGAGGAAATGATAACAAGAATGGATAACTTAGAGAGGAATATGAATGAATTAAAGGAGCTGAAAAACACAATACGAGAACTTCGCGAAGCATGCACAAGTTTCAATAGCCGAATTGACCAAGCAGAAGAAAGAATATCTGAAGTAGAAGATCAACTCAATGAAATAAAACGAGAAAGCAGATCAGAAGAAAAAGGGCAAAAAGGAATGAACAAAGTCTCCAAGAAATGTGGGACTATGTGAAAAGACCTAACCTACGTTTGATAGGTGTACCAGAATGTGACAAAGAGAATGAATTCAAGCTAAAAAATACTCTTCAGGACATCATCGAAAAAAATTTCCCCCATCTAGCAAGACAGGCCAACACTCAAATGCAGGAAATACAGAGAACACCACAAAGATATTCCGCAAGAAGAGCAACCCCAAGGCACATAATCGTCAGATTCAACAAGGTTCAAATGAAGGAGAAAATACTAAGGGCAGCCAGAGAGAAAGGTCGGGTCACCCACAAAGGGAAGTCCATCAGACTCACAGCAGATCTCTTGGCAGAAACACTACAAGCCAGAAGAGAGTCGGGGCCAATATTCAACATTCTCAAAGAAAAGAACTTTCAACCCAGAATTTCATATCCAGCCAAACTGAGCTTCATAAGTGAAGGAAAAATCAAATCCGTTGCAAACAAGCAAGTACTCAGAGATTTTGTCACCACCAGGCCTGCTTTACAAGAGCTCCTGAAAGAGGCACTACACATAGAAAGAAACAACCAGCACCAGCCATTACAAAATCACACTAAATGCTAAAGAGCATCAACATAATGAAGAATCTACAACAACTAACAGGCAAAACAGCCACTTAGAATCAAAATGGCAGTATCAAATTCACACATAACAATATTAACTCTAAATGTAAATGGACTAAATGCACCAATCAAAAGACACAGACTGGCAAATTGGATAAAAATCCAAAACCCATCAGTGTGCTGTATCCAGGAAACCCATCTCACATGCAAGAATACACAAAGGCTCAAAATAAAGGGATGGAGGAAGATTTACCAAGCAAATGGAGAGCAAAAACAAGCAGGAGTTGCAATTCTCATCTCTGATAAAATAGACTTTAAAGCAGCAAAGATCAAAAGAGACAAAGAAAGACATTAAATAATGGTAAAAGAATCGATACAACAAGAAGAGCTAACGATCCTAAACATATATGGGCCCAATTCAGGAGCAACCAGATACATAAGGCAAGTTATTAATGACTTACAAAGAGACTTAGACTGCCACACAATAATAGTGGGAGACTTTAACACTCCACTGTCAATACTAGACAGATCAACCAGACAGAAAATCAACAAGGATATCCAGGGCTTGAACTGAGACGTGGAGCAAGAAAACCTGATAGACATTTACAGAACTCTCCACCCCAAATCCACAGAATATACATTGTTCTCAGCACCACATCACACCTACTCTAAAATTGACCACATAATTGGAAGTAGAGCACTGCTCAGCAAATGCAAAACAACTGAAATAATAACAAACAGCCTCTCAGACCACAGTGCAATCAAGTTAGAACTCAGAATTCAGAAACCAACCCAGAACCGCACAGCTTCATGGAAACTGAACAACTGGCTCTTGAATGTTGACTGGGTAAACATTGAAATGAAGGCAGAAATAAAGAAGTTCTTCGAAACCAATGAGAACGAAGACACAACATGCCAGAATTTCTGGGACACATTTAAAGCAGTCTCTAGAGAAAAGTATATAGCAATAAGTGCCAGTATGAGGAGAACGGAGAGATCCAAAATTGACACCCTATCGTCAAAATTGAAAGAGCTAGAGGAGCAAGATAAAAAAAAAACTCAAAACCCAGCAGAAGACAAAATATAACTAAGATCAGAGCTGAACTGAAGGAGATTGAGACACGAAAAACCCTCCAAAAAATCAATAAATCCAAGAGATGGTTTATTGAAAAGATCAACAAAATAGACCACTAGCCAGATTGATTAAAAAGAAAAGAAAGAACAACCAAATAGATGCAATAAAAAATGATAAAGGGGAAATCACCACAGATTCCACAGAAATTCAAACCATCATCAGAGAATATTACACAAAACTCTATGCACATAAACTAGTAAACCTGGAAGAAATGGAAAAATTCCTGGACTCCGTGTCCTCCCAAGCCTAAACCAGGAGGAAGCTGAAACTATGAATAGACCAATAACAAGGTCAGAAGTCGAGGAAGCAATTAAGAGCCTACCACACAAAAAAAGCCCAGGTCCAGACGGGTTCACAGCCGAATTCTATCAGACACAAAGTGGAGCTTGTACCATTCCTTCTGAAACTATTCCAAATAATCCAAAAAGAGGGAATTCTTCCCAAATCATTTTATGAGACCAACATCATCCTGATACCAAAACCCGGCAGAGACCCAACAAGTAAAGAAAACTTCAGGCCAATATCCATGATGAACATAGATGCAAAAATCTTCAATAAAATATTGGCAAGCCGATTGCAACAGCAAATCAAAAAACTTATTCAGCAGAGACTCAAGATGGCGCTGTGAGAACAACCCAGGATTGGAGCTCCTCTCGTTGAATTCGCAAACGGTGAGTCAGAGCGGCATTTCCAGACTGATCTTTGTTGCCCACAGAACGGGGAAACTCCCAAGTATAAAAATACACGGGACGCCAGGCAGTAGGTCTGCCTGGCGAAGCCGGCAGCCGGGGCAGCGGCGGCCAGCCCTACCCAGCAATACCCACAGGGCGCGCTTGTCTGGGTGCCCTGTTGAACCGGCAACCTGAGACTTGAGAGGGCTGGACTTGAGACTGAACGAGACTTGTACACTAGGCCAACCCAGGGGATTGCAGGGATTGGGATACCCAGTGGGACGAACAAAACCGCGATTTCAAACTATCCCGAGCAGACGGTCCGAGACGCTCTGTGGGGGAGGGGCGTCCACCACTACCGAGGCAACCCGCCCAAACTGAGATACATGCCCACTGCTGACGCAGCCAGCCGTTGCCGAGGCAACCCGCCCCAACTGAGATACACGCCCATTGATGACGCAGCCAGCAATTGCCAAGGCAACCTGTCCCTACTGAGATACACGCCCACTGCAGACGCAGCCTGTCGTTGCTGAGGCAACACGCTACAACAAAGAGACTCCGCCGCAGGGCGTGGCGGAGACCACAGCAGAGCCGGCAGGAACTGCGCGAATCACACAACAGCAGGGCGGAGCCTCGGCAGCCAAACAGTGGCTACTCTGCCTTCTAGCTGGGCAGGACACCTGATCGGACATCCAAAAATAAAGCCCAAACCCCTCAACACAGAGCATTTGAGAAAAAAAAAAGGGTTTTTTAATGAGCTCTGTTGCAGCAGAATAAAACATAGCAGCCTAACAGCCCTGAATGAACAACAGAGTGCACAGCTCAGCAATTAAACCCCTATAGAGTACAAACTGTCTCCTCAAGCAGCTCCCTGACCCCTCTATATCCAAAAGACTGACATTAGGCAGGCATCATCCTGGGACAAAGAGAGCAGAAAAAGAAACTGGTAGCATCCCTCGCTGTGCCACAGCTACTAGAGGTGCAGCCCAGACAAGCAGGGTCTGGAGCGGACCTCAGCAGTCGTACAGCGAAGGGGCTAGACTGGTAGAAGGAAAACCAAGCAACAGAAATACTTCATCATCAACAATCTGGGTGTCCACTCAGAGACCCAAACGAAAAGTCAGCAACTACGCAGACGACCAGCGGACAAATCCACAAAGATGTGAAGAAACCAGCGCAAAAAGGAGGAAAACAACCGAAACCAGAACACCTCGCCTCCTAGAAAGGACCAAAACTCCTCACCAGCAAGGGAGCAAAGCTGGACGGAGAGTGACTGTGACAAAATGACGGAATTAGACTTCAGAAGATGGATAATGAGAAACTTTTGTGAGCTAAAATATCATGTATTAAATCAATGCAAAGAAACTAAGAAACTTGAAAAAAGATTTGAAAAAAGATTCGAGGAAATGATAACAAGAATGGATACCTTAGAGAGGAATATGAATGAATTAAAGGAGCTGAAAAACACAATACGAGAACTTCGCGAAGCATGCACAAGTTTCAATAGCCGAATTGACCAAGCAGAAGAAAGAATATCTGAAGTAGAAGATCAACTCAATGAAATAAAACGAGAAAACAAGATCAGAAGAAAAAGGGCAAAAAGGAATGAAAAAGTCTCCAAGAAATGTGGGACTATGTGAAAAGACCTAACCTACGTTTGATAGGTGTACCAGAATGTGACAAAGAGAATGAATTCAAGCTAAAAAATACTCTTCAGGACATCATCGAGAAAAATTTCCCCCATGTAGCAAGAGAGGCCAACACTCAAATGCAGGAAATACAGAGAACACCACAAAGATATTCCGCAAGAAGAGCAACCCCAAGGCACATAATCGTCAGATTCAACAGGGTTGAAATAAAGGAGAAAATACTAAGGGCAGCCAGGGAGAAAGGTCGGGTCACCCACAAAGGGAAGCCCATCAGACTCACAGCAGATCTCTTGGCAGAAACACTACAAGCCAGAAGAGAGTGGGGGCCAATATTCAACATCCTTAAAGAAAAGAACTTTCAACCCAGAATTTCATATCCAGCCAAACTGAGATTCAGAAGTGAAGGAAGAATAAAATCCTTTGCGAACAAGCCAGTACTCAGAGATTTTGTCACCACCAGCCCTGCTTTACAAGAGCTCCTAAAAGAGGCACTACACATAGAAAGGATCAATCAGAACCAGCCAGTCCAAAATCACACTGAAAGCTAAAGAGCTTCAACATAATGAAGAATCTACAACAACTAACAGGCAAAACAGCCACTTAGCATCAAAATGGCAGTATCAAATTCACACATATCAATATTAACCCTAAATGTAAATGGACTAAATGCACCAATCAAAAGACACAGACTGGCAAATTGGATAAAAATCCAAAACCCATCAGTGTGCTGTATCCAGGAAACCCATCTCACATGCAAGGATACACAAAGGCTCAAAATAAAGGGATGGAGGAAGATTTACCAAGCAAATGGAAAGCAAAAAAAAGCAGGAGTTGCAATTCTCATCTCTGATAAAATAGACTTTAAAGCAACAAAGATCAAAAGAGACAAAGAAGGCCATTACATAATGGTAAAAGGATCAATACAACAAAGAGCTAACGATCCTAAACATATATGGACCCAACACAGGAGCACCCAGATACATAAGGCAAGTTCATAATGATTTACAAAAGGACTTAGACTCCGACACAATAATAGTGGGAGACATTAACACTCCACTGTCAATACTAGACAGATCAACCAGACAGAAAACCAACAAGGATATCCAGGGCTTGAACTCAGACCTGGAGCAAGCAAACCTGATAGACATTTACAGAACTCTCCACCCCAAATACACAGAATACACATTCTTCTCAGCACCACATCACACCTACTCTAAAATTGACCACATAATTGGAAGTAAAGCACTGCTCAACAAATGCAAAACAACTGAAATCATAACAAACAGCCTCTCAGACCATAGTGCAATCAAGTTAGAACTCAGAATTCAGAAATCGACCCAGAACCGCACAGCTTCATGGAAACTAAACAACTGGCTCTTGAATGTTGACTGGGTAAACAACGAAATGAAGGCAGAAATAAAGAAGTTCTTCGAAACCAATGAGAACGAAGACACAACGTGCCAGAACCTCTGGGACACATTTAAAGCAGTCTCTAGAGGAAAGTATATAGCAATAAGTGCCCATATGAGGAGAATGGAGAGATCCAAAATTGACACCCTATCGTCAAAATTGAAAGAGCTAGAGGAGCAAGATCAAAAAAACTCAAAACCCAGCAGAAGACAAGAAATTACTAAGATCAGAGCTGAGCTAAAGGAGATTGAGACACGAAAAACCCTTCAAAAAATCAATCAATCCAAGAGCTGGTTTTTTGAAAAGATCAACAAAATAGACCACTAGCCAGATTGATTAAAAAGAAAAGAGAGAACAACCAAATAGATGCAATAAAAAATGATAAAGGGGAAATCACCACAGATTCCACAGAAATTCAAACCGTCATCAGAGAACATTACAAACAACTCTATGTGCATAAACTAGTAAACCTGGAAGAAATGGATAAATTCCTGGACTCCTGTGTCCTCCCAAGCCTAAACCAGGAGGAAGCTGAAACTATGAATAGACCAATAACAAGGTCTGAATTCGAGGCAGCACTTAAGAGCCTACCTCACAAAAAAAGCCCAGGTCCAGACGGGTTCACAGCCGAATTCTACCAGACACACAAGGAGGAGCTGGTACCATTCCTTCTAAAACTATTTCAAACAATCCAAAAAGAGGGAATCCTTCCCAAATCATTTTATGAGACCAACATCATCCTGATACCAAAACCTGGCAGAGACCCAACGAGAAAAGAAAACTTCAGGCCAATATCCATGATGAACATAGATGCAAAAATCTTCAATAAAATATTGGCAAGCCGATTGCAACAGCAAATCAAAAAACGTATTCATCATGGTCAAGTAGAATTCATCCCCGGGATGCAAGGCTGGTTCAACATACGCAAGTCTATCAACGTAATTCACCACATAAACAGAACCAAAACCAAAAACCACATGATTATCTCAATTGACGCAGAGAAGGCATTTGACAAAATTCAACAGCCCTTTATGCTAAAAACCCTCAATAAACTCGGTATCGATGGAACGTATCTCAAAGTAATAAAAGCTATTTATGACAAACCAACAGCCAATATCATACTGAATGGGCAAAAACTGGAAGCATTCCCTTTGAAATCTGGCACTAGACAAGGATGCCCTCTCTCACCACTCCTATTCAATATAGTACTGGAAGTTCTAGCCAGAGCAATCAGGCAAGAAAAAGAAATAAAGGCTATTCAAATAGGAAAGGTGAAAGCCAAATTGTCTCTATTTGCAGACGACATGATAGTATACCTAGAAGACCCCATCGCCTCAGCCCAAAAACTCCTGAAACTGATAAACAACTTCAGCAAAGTCTCAGGATATAAAATCAATGTGCAAAAATCACAAGCATTCGTCTACACCAGTAACAGACTTAAAGAAAGCCAAATCAAGAGCAAACTGCCATTCCCAATTGCTACAAAAAGAATAAAATACCTTGGAATACAACTCACAAGGAACATAAGAGACCTCTTCAAGGAGAACTACAAACCACTGCTCAACGAAATCAGAGAGGACACAAACAGATGGAGAAACATTCCATGTTCATGGTTAGGAAGAATTAATATCGTGAAAATGGCTGTACTGCCCAAAGTAATTTACAGAATCAATGCTATCCCCATCAAGCTCCCATTGACTTTCTTCACAGAACTGGAAAAAACCACCATGAACTTCATATGGAACCAAAAGAGAGTCCGCATAGCTAAGTCAATTCTAAGCAAAAAGAACACAGCGGGGGGCATCACACTACAGGATTTCAAACTATACTACAAGGCTAAAGTAATCAAAACAGCATGGTACTGGTATCAAAACAGAGATATAGACCAATGGAACAAAACAGAGGCACCGAAGGCAAGACAACATACATACAACTATACAATCTTTGATAAACCTGACAAAAACAAGCAATGGGGCAAGGATTCCATGTTTAACAAATGGTGTTGGGAAAACTGGCTAGCCATGTGCAGAAAGCAGAAACTGGACCCCTTCCTGACACCTTACACTAAAATTAACTCCAGATGGATTAAAGACTTAAACATAAGAACTGGCACCATAAAAACCCTAGAAGGAAATCTAGGCAAAACTATCCAGGACATAGGAGTAGGCAAGGACTTCATGAACAAAACACCAAAAGCATTGGCAACAAAAGCCAAAATAGACAAATGGGACCTAATGAAACTCCACAGCTTCTGCACTGCAAAAGAAACAGTCACTAGAGTGGATCGGCAACCAACAGAATGGGAAAAAATGTTTGCAGTCTACCCATCTGACAAAGGGCTGATATCCAGAATTTACAAAGAACTCAAGCAGATTTACAGGAAAAAAACAAACAAGCCCATTCAAAAGTGGGCAAAGGATATGAACAGATACTTTACGAAAGAAGACATATATGAGGCCAACAATCATATGAAAAAATGCTCATCGTCACTGGTCATCAGAGAGATGCAAATCAAAACCACATTGAGATACCATCTCACGCCAGTTAGAATGGCGATCATTAAAAAATCTGGAGACAACAGATGCTGAAGAGGATGTGGAGAAAAAGGAACACTTTTACACTGTTGGTGGGAGTGTCAATTAGTTCAACCATTGTGGAAGACAGTGTGGTGATTCCTCAAGGCCTTAGAAATAGAAATTCCATTGGACCGAGCAATCCCATTACTGGGTATATATCCAAAAGACTATAAATCGTTCTCCTATAAGGACACATGTACACGAATGTTCATTGCAGCACTGTTTACAATAGCAAAGACCTGGAATCAACTCAAATGCCCATTGATAATAGACTGGATTGGAAAAATGTGGCACATATACACCGTGGAATATTATGCAGCAATCAGAAATGATGAGTTCGTGTCATTTGTAGGGACATGGATGAATCTGGAGAACATCATCCTCAGCAAACTGAAACAAGAACAGAAAATGAAACACTGCATATTCTCACTCATCGGTGGGTGATGAAAAATGAGAACACATGGACACAGAAAGGGAAGTACTAAACACTGGGGTCTGTTGGGGGGAAAAGGGGAGGGCCAGTGGGAGGGGGAGGCGGGGAGGGATAGCCTGGGGAGAAATGCCAAATGTGGGTGAAGGGGAGAAGAAAAGCAAAGCACACTGCCATGTGTGTACCTACGCAACTGTCTTGCATGCTCTGCTCATGTACCCCAAAACCTATAATCCAATAAAAAATTAAAAAAAGAAAAAAAAAAAAACTTATTCATCATGATCAAGTAGGATTCATCCCGGGAATGCAAGGCTGGTTCAACATACGCAAGTCTATAAACGTAATTCACCACATAAACAGAACCAAAAACAAAAACCACATAATTATCTCAATTGATGCAGAGAAGGCATTAGACAAAATTCAATAGCCCTTTATGCTAAAAACCCTCAATAAACTCGGTATCGATGGAACATATCTCAAAGTAATAAAAGCTATTTATGACAAACCAACAGCCAATATCATACTTAATGGGAAAATACTGGAAGCATTCCCTTTGAAATCCGGCACTAGACAAGGATGCCCTCCTTCACCACTCCTATTCAATATAGTACTGGAAGTTCTAGCCAGAGCAATCAGGCAAGAAAAAGAAATAAAGGGTATTCAAATAGGAAAGGTGGAAGCCAAAGCGTCTCTATTTGCAGACGACATAATAGTATACCTAGAAGACCCCATCGCCTCAGCCCAAAAACTCCTGAAACTGATAAGCAACTTCAGCAAAGTCTTAGAATATAAAATCAATGTGCAAAAATCACAAGCATTCATCTACACCAATAACAGACTTAAAGAAAGCCAAATCAAGAACGAACTGCCATTCACAATTGCTACAAAAAGAATAAAATACCTTGTAATACAACTCACAAGGGACGTAAGGGACCTCTTCAAGGAGAACTACAAACCACTGCTCAACGAAATCAGAGAGGACACAAAAAGATGGAGAGACATTCCATGTTCATGGTTAGGAAGAATTAATATCCTGAAAATGGCTATACTGCCCAAAGTAATTTACAGAATTAATGCTATCCCCATCAAGCTACAATTGACTTTCTTCACAGAACTGGAAAAAGCAGCATGAACTTCATATGGAACCAAAAGAGAGCCCGCATAGCCAAGTCAATTCTATATAGACCAATGGAACAAAACAGAGGCACCGGAGGCAACACAACATTTGTACAACTATACAATCTTTGGTAAACCTGACAAAAACAAGCAATGGGGAAAGGATTCCCTGTTTAACAAATGGTGTTGGGAAAACTGGCTAGCCATGTGCAGAAAGCAGAAACTGGACCCCTTCCTGATACCTTACACTAAAATTAACTCCAGATGGATTAAAGACTTAAACACAAGACCTGCACGATAAAAACCCTAGAAGGAAATCTAGGCAAAACTATCCAGGACATAGGTGTAGGCAAGGACTTCATGAACAAAACACCATAAGCATTGGCAACAAAAGCCAAAATAGACAAATGGGACCTAATCAAATTCCACAGCTTCTGCACGGCAAAAGAAACAGTCAATAGAGTGAATCGGCAACCAACAGAATGGGAAAAAATTTTTGCAATTTACCCATCTGACAAAGGGAAGATATACAGAATTTACAAAGAACTCAAACAGATTTACAGGAAAAAAACAAACAAGCCCATTCAAAAGTGGGCAAAGGATATGAACAGACACTTTACGAAAGAAGACATATATGAGGCCAACAATCATATGAAAAAATGCTCATCGTCACTGGTCATCAGAGAGATGCAAATCAAAACCACATTGAGATACCATCTCACGCCAGTTAGAATGGCGATCATTAAAAAATCTGGAGACAACAGATGCTGGAGAGGATGTGGAGTAAAAGGAACACTTTTACACTGTTGGTGGGAGTGTCAATTAATTCAACCATTGTGGAAGACAGTGTGGCGATTCCTCAAGGCCTTAGAAATAGAAATTCCATTGGACCCAGCAATCCCATTACTGGGTATATATCCAAAAGACTATAAATCGTTCTACTATAAGGACTCATGTACATGAATGTTCATTGCAGCACTGTTTACAATAGCAAAGACCTGGAATCAACCCAAATGCTTATTGATAATAGATTGGATTAGAAAAATGTGGCACATATACACCATGAAATATTATGCAGCAATCAGAAATGATGAGTTTGTGTCATTTTTAGGGACATGGATGAATCTGGAGAACATCATCCTCAGCAAGCTGACACAAGAACAGAAAATGAAACACCACATATTCTCACTCATAGGCGGGTGATGAAAAATGAGAACACATGGACACAGGGAGGGGAGTACTAAACAGTGGGGTCTATTGGGGAGAAAAGGGGAGGGCCAGGGGGAGGTGGAGGTGGGAAGGGATAACCTGGGGAAAATGCCAAATGTGGTGAAGGGGAGAAAGGAAGCAGAACACACTGCCATGTGTGTACCTACGCAACTGTCTTGCATGCTCTGCTCATGTACCCCAAAACCTAAAATGCAATACAAAATTAAAAAAAAAACAAAAATAAATAAATTACCAGTAGAAAATTTGCTAATGTAGCCAAATACCACCTGTCCCCCCAAAAAAGTAAATAAAAATAAAATAAAATCTGGTATATACATGCAATAGAACACCATTCATCAATGAAATGAATGATATACTGATATATGCTACAACATGAATAAACTTTGATAACATTATGCTAATGAAAGAAACTAGTCGCAAAAGACAACATATTGTATAATTCCATATGCATGAAATGTCCAGATTAGGCAAATCTATAAAGATGGAAAGTAAGTTAGCAGTTGCTTTAGGGAGGGAGACTCAGGGATTTTGAAATACTTGCTGAGAACTTTTGGGTCTCTTTTAGAGGTAATGAAAATGTTCTAATGTTGATTGTGATGACGGAGCACAAGTCCATAAATTTACTAAAATCAATTGAACTGTATAGTTTAAATGGGTAAATTAGATATTATGTGTAATATATCTTAATAAAGCTGTTAAAAAATCTCAACGGAAATGAGAAAGACAATCCAATGATGTGGATATGGCTTGACTCTGTGTCTCCACCCAAATCTCACATTGAATTGTAATCCCCATAATCCCCATGTGTCAAAGCAGGGCAAGTTGCAGGTAATTGGATCATAGGGGTGGTTTCCCCCATGCTGTTCTCATGACAGTGCGTGAGTCTCACAAGGTCTGATGATATTATAAGTATCTGACATTTCCCCTGCTTGTACTAACTCCATCATGCCACGCTGTCAAGAAGGTGGCTGCTTCTCCTTTGTCTTCCCCCATGATTACAAGTTCCTTGAGGCTTCCCCAGCAATGTGGAACTGTGAGTCAATTAAACCTCATTTCATTATAAATTATCCCATGTCAGGATAATTCAACAAATGGTGTTGGGATAATTGACTAGCCACATGTAGAAGAATGAAATTGTCCTCATCTCTCATCTTATACAATAATCAACTCAAGATGGTTTAAGTACTTAAACCTAACACCTGAATCTATAAAAATTCTAGAAGATATCGTTGAAAAAACCCTTCTAATCATAAACCGTGGCAAGGATTTTATGAGCAAGAACCCAAAACCAAATGCAATAAAAACAAAGATAAATAGCTGAGACCTAATTAAACTAAAGTGTTTCTGCATGGCAAAAAGAACAATCAACAGAGTAAACAGACACCCTACAGAATGGGAGAAAATCTTCAATTTCTATACATCTGACAAAGGATTAATATTCACAATGTACATTGAACTTAAACAAATCAGGAAGAAAAAAACAGTTTCATCAAAAAGTGGGCTAAGGACATGAACAGAAAATTCTCAAAAGAAGATATACAAATGGCCAAAAAACATAGAAAAAAAGCTCAACGTCACTAATGATTGGGGAAATGCAAATCAAAACCACAATGTGATACCGCCTCACTCCTGCAAAATGACCATAATCCAAAAATCAAAAAATGGTAGATGCTGGTGTGGATGCAGTGAACAGGGAACACTTCTACATTGCTAGTGGGAATGTAAACTAGTACAGCTGCAATGAAAATCAATGTGCAGATTTCTAAAAAAAAACTAAAAGTAGAACGACCATTTGATTCAGCAATCCCATTACTCAGTATCTATTTAGAGGAAAAAACATCCTTATTTGAAAAATGTACTTGTACCTGCACGTTTTTGGCATCACACTTCACAATTACAAAATTGTGAAACAAACCTAAATGTCTATCAATCACCCAGTTGATAAAGAAACTGGTATGTGTATATAATGGAATACACATATGGGTAAGCCATAAAAATGAATGAATTTAATTTATTTGCAGTGACCTGGAAGAGATTGGAGACTATTATTCTAAGTAAAGTTATTCAGGAATGGAAAAACAAGCATCCTGTGTTTTTAACTGATATGTGGGAGCTAAGCTATGAGGATACAAAGACATAAGAATGATGCAACAGACTTTGGAGACTTGGAGGGAAAAGTGGGAGTGGCGCAAGGGATAGAATACTGCAAATATGGTGCAGTGTATACTGATCAGGTGATTAGCACACAAAAATCTCACAAATCACCGCTAAAGAACTTACTCATGCAATCAAATACCACCAGTGTACAAATAGCTTATGGGGGAAAAAAAAGTCAAAGACAACAAGAACATTCTAAAAACCAGAAGAGAATAGCATCAAATCACATATAAGAGAATCCTCCATTAAACTATAAGTAGATGTCTTAGAAAACCCCATCAGGCTGGAAGAGTACAGAATAATATATTAAAAGAGCTAAAGAAAATAATACTGGCTAGAAATACTACACCCAGCAAATACACCCTTCAGAATAAAGAATAAATAACATCTTTCTCAGACAAGCAAAAACTAAGAGTTTAGTAATATCAAATGGTCTTAAAAGACATGCTCAAGGAAGTTCTGTATCTGGAAGCAAAAGGACAATAACATACATCATGAAAACAATCAAAATTGTAAAACTTAGTGGTAAAACATATACACAAGTAAGAAAAAGAATGGAATCAAAATTTGCTACTACAGAAAACCATGATACCACAAAGATATACACTAAGAGAGGAAGAAAATAGTAGATAAAATATGAAACAACCATGAAACTATTAAAATTGACAGGAGTAAATCTTCATCTATCAATAATAACCTTGAATGTAAGTGGATTAATTTTTCCAATTAAAATATGTAGACTGGCCTAATGGATAAAAAGAAATAAACTATATGTTGCCTATGGAACACTCACCTCACTTGTAAAGGCACACAAATTGAAAGTGAAGGGATGAAGATGAATATTCCATGTAAATGTAAATCATAAGCAAGTAGATACAGCTAAACTTATAAGATAAAACTGACTTTAGGTCAAAAACTGTAAAGAAAAAAAGGACATTATATAATAATAAAGGAATCAATTAAGCAAAAGGTGAAAACAATTGTAAATATGGATATCCAATACCAGATCAACTGGATATATAAGACAAATATTATTACAGCTAAAGACAGATATGTATTTCAGTACAATAGTAGTTGGAAAACGTACAATCCCACTGTCAACAATGGAAAAATCATCTACACAAACAAATTCAAAAAAGAAACATCAGATTTAAAGTGCATCATAGACCAAACGGACCTAACAGACCTTTACAAAATGTTTCACCCAACCTATGCAAAATACACATTTTTATTGTTAAAACATGAGATATTCTCTAGAATTAATCATATGTTAAGCCCCGAAAAAGTCTAGGGAAAATTTTTAAAATTGGAAATATATCAAGTATATTGTTTTACCATAACTCAATAAAATAAAAACCAATAAAAAGAACAATATTCAAAACAGTGCAAATACACAGAAACAAAATAACATGCTTCTGAATAACCAAAGGGTCATGAAGAATTGTTTTTTTAGACAGTTTTGCTCTTTTCGCTCAGACTGAAGTGTAATAATGTCACTATCTCAGCTCACTGGAATCTTTGCCTCCTGGTTTCAAGAGATTCTCCTACCTCAGCCTTATGAGTAGCTGGGATTACAGAAACCCACCACCACACTCAACTAATTTTTGTATTTCTGGTAAAGATAGGGTTTCACAATGTTGACCAAGCTGGTCTCGAACTCCTGACTTCAGGTGTTTCCCCCACTTTGTCCTCCCAAAATCCTGGGATTAAAGGTGTGAGCCACTGCACCCAGCCAAGAAATTTAACTTACAAATAATTTAAAACAAATGAAAATAGAAACATAACATACCAAAACGTATAGAATACAGCAAAAATGCTATTAAGAGGCAAATTTGTAGTAATAAATACCTACATCAGAAAAGTAGAGAGACACAAACTTCATCTGACAATATTCTAATATCCAGAATCTATAAGAAATTTAAGCAATTGAACAAGCAAAAAACAAATAATATTGTCAACAAAAGGGCAAAGACAGGAATGGACACTTCTCAAAAGAAGATATACAAGTAGCCATCAAATATATAAAAATTAAAGCAGATTTACAAGAAAAAAATTAACATATTCAAAAGTGGGAAAAGGATGTGAACAGACACTTTTATTTTCTTTTTCTTTTTTTTTTTTTTTTGAGACGGAGTTTCGCTCTTGTTACCCAGGCTGGAGTGCAATGGCACGATCTCGGCTCACCGCAACCTCTGCCTCCCGGGTTCAGGAAATTCTTCTGCCTCAGCCTCCTGAGTAGCTGGGATTACAGGCACGCACCACTGTGCCCAGCTAATTTTTTGTATTTTTAGTAGAGACAGGGTTTCACCATGTTGACCAAGATAGTCTCGATCTCTTGACCTCGTGATCCACTCGCCTCGGCCTCCCAAAGTGCTGGGATTACAGGCTTGAGCTACTGCACCTGGCCGAACAGACACTTTTCAAAAGAAGACATGCATGAGGCCAACAAACATATGAAAGAATGCTCATCACCACTGGTCATTAGTGAAATGCAAGTCAAAACCACATTGAGATACCATCTCACCCCAGTTAGAATGGCAATCATTAAAAAATCAGGAGACGACAGATGCTGGAGAGGATGTGGAGAAATAGGAACACTTTTACACTGTTGGCGGGAGTGTAAATTAGTTCAACCATTATGGAATACAGTGTGGTAATTCCTCAAGGACCTAGAAACAGAAATTCCATTTGACCCAGCAATCCCATTACTGGGTATATACCCAAAGGATTATAAATTGTTCTATTGTAAAGACACATACACATGTATGTTAATTGCAGCACTGTTGACAATAGCAAAGACCTGGAACCAACCCAAATGACCACTGATGATAGACTGGACAAGGAAAATGTGGCACATATACACCATGGAATACTATACAGTTATAAAAAATGATGAATTTGTGTCTTTTGTAGGGACATGGATGAATCTGGAAACCATCATTTTCAGCAAACTGACACAAGAACAGAAAATGAAACACCACATGTTGCCACTCATAGGTGGGTGTTGAATGATGAGAACACATGGACACAGGGAGGAGAGCATCACACACTCGGGTCTGTTGGGGGTGGGGCTAGGGAAGGAAGAGCATGGGGTGAGGAGGTTGGGGAGGGATAACATGGGGAGAAATGCAAGATATAGGTGATGCGGATGGAGGCAGCAAATCACCTTGCCATGTGTTTACCTATGCAACAATCTGGCATGATCTGCACATGTACCCCAGAACCTAAAGTACAATTTGAAAGAATCCTCCACATTACTTATCATGAATGAAATTCAAGTCAAATTCACAATGAGATACCACTTCACACCAGTGAGAACGGCTATTTTTTAAAACTCAAAAGAAGAAAAAAAAGATGCTGGCGAGGCTGTCGAGAAAAGGAAGCAATTATACACTGCTATAGCAAATGTAAATTAGTTCAGCTTCTGTGAAAACCAGTTTGGAGAGTTATCAAAGAACTTAGAGCTACCATTTAACCCAGCAATCCCATCACTGGGTATATATCCAAAAGAAAACAAATAATTTTACAATTAAAAAAACACATGCAGTCACATGTTCATTGAAGTACTATTCATGACAGAAAAGACATGGAATCAACCCAGAGGCTCATCAAGGGTGGGGCATAAAACCAAATCATGTCCTTTGCTGCATCCAAAGCATGGATGAAGTTGGAGACCATTATCATAAGCAAATTAGCATAGAAACATAAAACCAAATTCTGCATATTCTTACTTATAAGTGGGTGCTAAAAGATGTGTACGGATGAACATAATGATGGCAACAATAGACAGTGGAGACTACTGGAAGTGGGAGAGAGGGAAATGGGCAAGAGTTGAAAAACTAACTATTACATACTATGCTCATAACCTGGGTGACAGGACAATTCTTACTTCAAACCTCAGCACAACACAATACACCCAGGTACAAACCTGAACATGTGCTCCCTGAATCTAAAATAAAAGTTGGAAAAAAGTAGAAAGATTTTTTATTTTTATTGGATTTTAGGTTTTGGGGTACATGAGCAGAGCATACAAGACAGTTGCGTAGGTACACACATGGCAGAGTGCTTTGCTTTTCTTCTCCCCTTCACCCACATTTGGCATTTCTCCCCAGGCTATCCCTCCCCACCTCCCCCTCCCGCTGGCCCTCCACTTTTCCCCCCAATAGACCCCAGTGTTTAGTACTCCCCTTTCTGTGTCCATGTGTTCTCATTTTTCATCACCCATCTATGAGTGAGAATATGCGGTGTTTCCTTTTCTGTTCTTGTGTCAGTTTGCTGAGGATGATGTTCTCCACATTCATTCATGTCCCTAAAAATGACACAAACTCATCATTTCTGATTGCTGCATAATATTCCATGGTGTATATGTGCCACATTTTTCCAATCCAGTCTATTATCAATGGGCATTTGGGTTGATTCCAGGTCTTTGCTATTGTAAACAGTGCTGCAATGAACATTCATGTACATGAGTCCTTATAGTAGAACGATTTATAGTCTTTTGGATATATACCCAGTAATGGGATTGCTGGGTCAAATGGAATTTCTATTTCTAAGGCCTTGAGGAATCGCCACACAGTCTTCCACAATGGTTGAATTAATTGACACTCCCACCAACAGTGTAAAAGTGTTCCTTTTTCTCCACATCCTCTCCAGCATCTGTTGTCTCCAGATATTTTAATGACCGCCATTCTAACTGGCGTGAGATGGTATCTCAATGTGGTTTTGATTTGCATCTCTCTGATGACCAGTGACGATGAGCATTTTTTCATATGATTGTTGGCCTCATATATGTCTTCTTTCGGAAAGTGTCTGTTCATATCCTTTGCCCACTTTTGAATGGGCTTGTTTGTTTTTTTCCTGTAAATCTGTTTGAGTTCTTTGTAAATTCTGGATATCAGCCCTTTGTCAGATGGGTAGACTGCAAAAATTTTTTCCCATTCTGTTGGTTGCCGATCCACTCTAGTGACTGTTTCTTTTGCCGTGCAGACTGTGGAGTTTCATTAGGTCCCATTTGTCTATTTTGGCTTTTGTTGCCAATGCTTTTGGTGTTTTGTTGATAAAGTCCTTGCCTACTCCTATATCCTGGATAGTTTTGCCTAGATTCCCTTCTAGGGTTTTTATGGTGCCAGGTCTTATGTTTAAGTCTTTAGTCCATCTGGAGTTCATTTTAGTGTAAGGTGTCAGGAAGGGGTCCAGTTTCTGCTTTCTGCACATGGCTAGCCAGTTTTCCCAACACCATTTGTTAAACAGGGAGTCCTTTCCCCATTGCTTGTTTTTGTCAGGTTTATCAAAGATTGTATAGTTGTATGTATGTTGTGTTGCCTCCAGTGCCTCTGTTTTCTTCCATTTGTCTATATCTCTGTTTTGGTACCAGTACCATGCTGTTTTGATTACTGTACCCTTGTAGTATAGTTTGAAATCCGGTAGTGTGATGCCCCCCGCTGTGTTCTTTTTGCTTAGAATTGACTTGGCTATGCGGGCTCTCTTTTGGTTCCTTATGAAGTTCATGCTGGTTTTTTCCAGTTCTGTGAAGAAAGTCTATGGTAGCTTGATGGGGATAGCGTTGATTCTGTAAATTACTTTGGGCAGTATAGCCATTTTCACGATATTAATTCTTCCTAACCATGAACATAAAATGTTTCTCCATCTGTTTGTGTCCTCTCTAATTTCGTTGAGCAGTGGTTTGTAGTTCTCCTTGAAGAGGTCTCTTACGTTCCTTGTGAGTTGTATTCCAAGGTATTTTATTCTTTTTGTAGCAATTGCGAATGGCAGTTCTCTCTTGATTTGGCTTTCTTTAAGTCTGTTGTTGGTGTAGACGAATGCTTGTGATTTTTGCACATTGATTTGATATCCTAAGACTTTGCTGAAGTTGCTTATCAGTCTCAGGAGTTTTTGGGCTGAGGCGATGGGGTCTTCTAGGTATACTATCATGTCGTCTGCAAATAGAGACAATTTGGCTTCCACCTTTCCTATTTGAATAGCCTTTATTTCTTTTTCTTGCCTGATTGCTCTGGCTAGAACTTCCAGTACTATATTGAATAGGAGTGGTGAGAGAGGGCATCCTTGTCTAGTGACAGATTTTAAAAGGAATGCTTCCAGTTTTTGCCCATTCAGTATGATATTGGCTGTTGGTTTGTCATAAATAGCTTTTATTACTTTGAGATACATTCCATCGATACCGAGTTTATTGAGGGTTTTTAGCATAAAGGGCTGTTGAATTTTGTCCAATGCCTTCTCTGCATCAATTGAGATAATCATGTGGTTTTTGTTTTTGTTTCTGTTTATGTGGTGAATTACGTTGATAGACTTGCGTATGTTGAACCAGCCTTGCATCCCCGGGATGAATCCTACTTGATCATGATGAATAAGTTTTTTGATTTGCTGTTGCAATCGGCTTGCCAATATTTTATTGAAGATTTTTGCATCTATGTTCATCATGGATATTGGCCTGAAGTTTTCTTTTTTCGTTGGGTCTCTGCCGGGTTTTGGTATCAGGATGATGTTGGTCTCATAAAATGATTTGGGAAGGATTCCCTCTTTTTGGATTATTTGGAATAGTTTTAGAAGGAATGGTACCAGCTCCTCCTTGTGTGTCTGGTAGAATTCGGCTGTGAACCCGTCTGGACCTGGGCTTTTTTTGTGTGGTAGGCTCTTAATTGCTGCCTCGACTTCAGACCTTGTTATTGGTCTATTCATAGTTTCAGCTTCCTCCTGGTTTAGGCTTGGGAGGACACAGGAGTCCAGGAATTTATCCATTTCTTCCAGGTTTACTAGTTTATGCGCATATTGTTGTTTGCAATATTCTCTGATGATGGTTTGAATTTCTGTGGAATCTGTGGTGATTTCCCCTTTATCATTTTTTATTGCATCTATTTGGTTGTTCTCTCTTTTCTTTTTAATCAATCTGGCTAGTGGTCTGTCTATTTTGTTGATCTTTTCAAAAAAACCAGCTCTTGGATTTATTGATTTTTTGAAGGGTTTTTCGTGTCTCAATCTCCTTCAGCTCAGCTCTGATCTTAGATATTTCTTGTCTTCTGCTGGGTTTTGAGTTTTTTTATCTTGCTCCTCTAGCTCTTTCAATTTTGATGATAGGGTGTCAATTTTGGATCTCTCCATTCTCCTCATATGGGCACTTATTGCTATATACTTTCCTCTAGAGACTGCTTTAAATGTGTCCCAGAGGTTCTGGCACGTTGTGTCTTCGTTCTCATTGGTTTCGAAGAACTTCTTTATTACTGCCTTCATTTCATTGTTTACCCAGTCAACATTCAAGAGCCAGTTGTTCAGTTTCCATGAAGCTGTGCGGTACTGGGTCGGTTTCTGAATTCTGAGTTCGAACTTGATTGCACTATGGTATGAGAGGCTGTTTGTTATGATTTCAGTTGTTTTGCATTTGTTGAGCAGTGCTTTACTTCCAATTATGTGGTCAATTTTAGAGTAGGTGTGATGTGGTGCTGAGAAGAATGTGTATTCTGTGGATTTCGGGTGGAGAGTTCTGTAAATGTCTATCAGGTTTGCTTGCTCCAGGTCTGAGTTCAAGCCCTGGATATCCTTGTTGATTTTCTGTCTGGTTGATCTGTCTAATATTGACAGTGGAGTGTTAAAGTCTCCCACTATTATTGTGTGGGAGTCTAAGTCCTTTTGTAAGTCATAAGAATTTGCCTTATGTATCTGGGTGCTCCTGCATTGTGTCCATATATGTTTAGGATCGTTAGCTCTTCTTCTTGTATTGATCCTTTTACCATTATGTAATGGCCTTCTTTGTCTCTTTTGATCTTTGTTGCTTTAAAGTCTATTTTATCAGAGATGAGAATTGCAACTCCTGCTTTTTTTTGCTTTCCATTAGCTTGGTAAATCTTCCTCCATCCCTTTATTTTGAGCCTTTTTGTATCCTTGCATGTGAGATGGGTTTCCTGGATACAGCACACTGATGGGTTTTGGATTTTTATCCAATTTGCCAGTCTGTGTCTTTTGATTGGTGCATTTAGTCCATTTACATTTAGGGTTAATATTGTTATGTGTGAATTTGATACTGCCATTTTGATGCTAAGTGGCTGTTTTGCCTGTTAGTTGTTGTAGATTCTTCATTATGTTGAAGCTCTTTAGCATTCAGTGTGATTTTGGAATGGCTGGTACTGGTTGATCCTTTCTATGTGTAGTGCCTCTTTTAGGAGCTCTTGTAAAGCAGGCCTGGTGGTGACAAAATCTCTGAGTACTTGCTTGTTCACAAAGGATTTTATTCTTCCTTCACTTCTGAAGCTCAGTTTGGCTGGATATGAAATTCTGGGTTGAAAGTTCTTTTCTTTAAGAATGTTGAATATTGGCCCCCACTCTCTTCTGGCTTGTAGTGTTTCTGCCGAGAGATCTGCTGTGAGTCTGATGGGCTTCCCTTTGTGGGTGACCTGACCTTTCTCTCTGGCTGCCCTTAGTATTCTCTCCTTTATTTCAACCCTGTTGAATCTGACGATTATGTGCCTTGGGGTTGCTCTTCTTGCGGAATATCTTTGTGGTGTTCTCTGTATTTCCTGCAATTGAGTGTTGGCTTGTCTTGCTAGGTGGGGGAAATTTTCCTGGATGATGTCCTGAAGAGTATTTTCCAGCTGGGATTCATTCTCTTCGTCCCCTTCTGGTACACCTATCAAACGTAGGTTAGGTCTTTTCACATAGTCCCACATTTCTTGGAGACTTTGTTCATTCCTTTTTGCGCTTTTTTCTCTGATCTTGGTTTCTCGTTTTATTTCATTGAGTTGGTCTTCGACTTCAGATATTCTTTCTTCTGCTTGGTCAATTCGGCTATTGAAACTTGCGTTTGCTTCGCGAAGTTCTCGTATTGTGTTTTTCAGCTCCGTTAATTCATTCATATTCCTCTCTAAGTTATCCATTCTTGTTATCATTTCCTTGAATCTTTTTTCAAATCTTTTTTCAAGGTTCTTAGTTTCTTTGCATTGATTTAATACATGATCTTTTAGCTCACAAAAGTTTCTTATTATCCATCTTCTGAAGTCTAATTCTGTCATTTCGTCACAGTCATTCTCCTTCCAGCTTTGTTCCCTTGCTGGTGAGGAGTTTTGGTCCTTTCTAGGAGGCGATGTGTTCTGGTTTCGGGTGTTTTCCTCCTTTTTTTCGCTGGTTTCTTCCCATCTTTGTGGATTTGTCCGCTGGTCGTCTGCATAGTTGCTGACTTTTCGATTGGGTCTCTGAGTGTACACCCGGAATGTTGATGATGAAGTATTTCTGTTGCTTGGTTTTCCTTCTACCAGTCTAGCCCTTTTGCTGTATGACTGGTGAGGTCCGCTCCAGACCCTGCTTGTCTGGGGTGCACCTCTAGCAGCTGTGGCACAGCGAGGAATGCTACCAGTTTCTTTTTCTGCTATCTTTGTCCCAGGATGATGCCTGCCTAATGTCAGTCTTTTGGATATAGAGGGATCAGGGAGCTGCTTGAGGAGACAGTTTGTACTTTATAGGGGTTTAGTTGCTGAGCTGTGCGCTCTGTTGTTCCTTCAGAGTTGTTAGGCTGCTATGTTTTATTCTGCTGCAACAGAGCTCATTAAAAAACCCTTTTTTTTCCCTCAAATGCTCTGTGTTGAGGGGTTTGGGCTTTATTTTTGATGTTCGATGAGGTGTCCTGCCCAGCTAGAAGGCAGACTAGCCACTGTTTGGTTGCCGAGGCTCCGCCCTGCTGTTGTGTGATTCGCCCTGTTCCTGCAGGCTCTGCTGTGGTCTCCGCCATACCCTGCGGTGGAGTCTGTTCATTGTAGCATGTTGCCTCAGCAACGGCAGGCTGCGTCACCAGTGGGCGTGTATCTCAGTAGGGACGGGTTGCCTCGGCAATGGCTGGCTGCATCAGCAGTGGGCGTGTATCTCAGTTGGGGCAGGTTGCCTCGGCAACGGCTGGCTGCGTCAGCAGTGGGCATGTATCTCAGTTGGGGCGGGTTGCCTCAGTAGTGGTGGACGCCCTTCCCCCACAGAGCGTCTCAGACCGTCTGCTCGGGATAGTTTGAAATCGCGGTTTTGTTCGTCCCACTGGGTATCCCAAACGATCTGTCCCTGCAATCCCCTGGGCTGGGCTACTGTCCAAGTCTCGTTCAGTCTCAAGTCCAGCCCTCTCAAGTCTCAGGTTGCCGGTTCAACAAGGCACCTGGACAAGCGCTCCCTGTGGGGATTGCTGGGAAGGGCCGGCCACCGCCGCCCCGCTGCCGGCTTCACCAGGCAGACCTACTGCCTGGCGTCCCGTGTCTTTTTATACTTGGGAGTTTCCCCGTTCTGTGGGCAACAAAGATCAGTCTGGAAATGCAGCTCTGACTCACCGTTTGCGGATTCAACGTGAGCTCCAATCCTGGGTTGTTCTCACAGCGCCATCTTGAGTCCTCCCCCAAAGTAGAAAGATTTAAAATAAACAACATAAAAATTTACCTCACAAACTAGAAAAGAAAAAAAAAACAAGCCAGAAGTTAATAGAGGGGGGAAAAAATAAAAACAGAGTATAAATAAACAAAATTGAGGCTAAAAAATGCAAAAAATCAACAAAAGGAAAACCTGCTGTTTTTGAGAAGATAAGCAAAATTAACAAATTATTAGCTATAGTAAGAAAAAAGAGATAAGACCCATATAAGTAAAATCAGAAATGAAAAAAAAAATCACAACAGATACCAAAGAAATGGAAAGGATCACTAAAGTTGATTCTGAACAACTATATACCAACAAATTAGAAAATGTAGAGAAAATAAATAAACTCTTGAATGCATACAACTTACCAGTTTTTACCAAGAAAAAACATAAAACCTAAACAGATCCATAATGATTAATGAGATCTAATTATTAATTAAAAGTCTCCCAAGAAACGAATGCCCAGGGACAGATTACTTAACTGTTAAATTTCACCCAACTTTTAAAGAAGAATGAATGCCACTTCTTCTCTAACTATTCCAAAGAATTCAAGGGGAAATCCTTCTTCTAAACTTATTCTATGAAACCATCATAACCCTGATACCAGAACCAGATAGAACCAAACAGCAATAACAAAACTATGGGTTAGTATCTCAGATGAACATTGATGCAACATTCTTCAACAAACCACTAGCAAACCAAATCCAAGAACACATCAAAAGGATAATTAAACCATGGTCAAGTTGGATTTTACCAAGTGATGTAAAGATGGTTCAATATGCCCAAATCAATAAACATGTTACATCACATCAACAGAATGAAGGGTAAAAACCATATGATTATCTCAATCTATGAAGAAAAATGACTAAAACGCAACATTCTTTCATTATAAAACCTTAACAAATTACGTGTTAAAGAAATATACCTCAACATAGTAAAGGCCACAAAGATTTTCCACTAAGAGAAAGACAAGAATTGCAACTTTTACAACTCTTATGCAACGTCATACTGGAAGTCTTAGCCAGAGCAATTAGGCAAGAGAAAGAAATAAAGGTAATCAAATTTTAAAAAGAAGTCAAATTGTCCCTCTTTGCATATAAGATAATTTTATATATAGAAAAAAACTAAACACTACACCAAAAAACTCTTAAAACTGATAAATTCAGTAAGGCTGCAGAATAGAAAATGAACATACAGAAATCAGTATCATTTTTCATATACCAAAAATAAATTACCTGAAAAAATTTCAGGAAAGCAATTCCATTTACAATAGCTACAAAAAAAATCTAGGAATAAATTTAATTGAGGAGGTGAAAGTTCTCTACAAGAAAAACTACACAATACTGTTGAAAGAAACTGAACAGTGCAGAGAAATAGTGAAAATATATTCTATGTTCATGGACTGGAAGAATTAACATATTAAAATGACCATACTACCCAAAACAATCTACAGCTTCAGTGCAATCCCTAACAAACTACCAATTACATTCTTCACACGAGTAGAAAGAAAAAAATCCTAAAGTTTGTAGGAAACTACACAAGACACTGAATAGCCAGAGATGTCCTGAGCAATAAGAGCAAAGATGGAGGTATCGTATCACCAGATATCAAAATATATTATAAAGCTGTAGTAACCAAAACAGCATAGCACTGTCATAAAATCAGACATAGGCCAACAAAATGAAATACAGAATCCAGAAATAAACCCATGTAGTTATTACTAAATGAATTTTGACAAAGGTGCCAATAATATTCTTAGAAAAAAGACAGTCTTTTCAATAAATGGTGCTGAAAAATTGGTTATCCATATACAGAAAAAATAAAACTAGACTTAACTTCCACCTTATATAAAAATCAATTCAAAAATCTCAGGTCACTGATCTGGGAAATTTTTGTTTGTTTGTTTGTTTGTTTGAGTTGGAGTCTTACTCTGTTGCCATGGTGCAATCTTGGCTCACTGCAACCTCCATGGTTCAAGAGGGTTTCCTATCTCAGCCTCCCTAGTAGCTGGGATTACAGGCATGTACCACCACACCTGGCTAATTTATTTTTATTTTTATTTTAGTAAAGACAGAGTTTCACCATATTGGCCAGACTGATCTCAAACTCCTGACTTGAAGTAATCTACCTGCCTTAGCCTCCCAAAGTGCTGGGATTACAGGTATGAGCCACCATGCCAGAATATTTTATAAATAGGACCTCAAAGCACAGGAAACAAAAGAAAAAATAGACATATAGAATTATATCAAACTGTAAGATTTCTTCATCACCAAGAAAACAATCATTAGAGTGAAAAGAGACCAGAATGAAATAAAATATTTGCAAACTATTCATTCAACAAGGTATTCCTATCCAGAATATAGAAGGAACTCAAACAACTCAAAAGCAAATAATAATAATAATTTAATTAAAAATGGGCAAGTGATATATACAATGGGATACTATTCAGTCATTTAAAAAGAATGAAATTCTGTCATTGGTAACCACATGGATGAGCCTGGAGGATATTACATTAAGTGAAATAAGGCAGAGAGAGAAATAAAAACAACACACATTTTTACTCATATGCGGAAGCAAAAAAAGTTGATATTATAGAAGTAAAGAGAAGATGGTTACTAGAGGCTGGAAGTGTATTGAGAAGAGGTGATAGGAAGGAATTGACTAAAGGATACAAAATTTCACCTAGAGGTAGAAATAAATTGTAGTGTTCTATAGCACTATAGGGTGACTTTAGCCAAGAATAATTTATTACATATTTTTAAATGGCTAGAAGAGAGAATTTCGAATGTTCTTAACCAAAATGAATGATAAATGCTAGAGGTGGTGGGTATGCTAATTACTCTGATTTGATCACTATAC
Source organism: Callithrix jacchus (assembly GCF_049354715.1). Lineage (NCBI taxonomy): Eukaryota > Metazoa > Chordata > Mammalia > Primates > Cebidae > Callithrix > Callithrix jacchus. The sequence goes on along the minus strand of NC_133524.1, from coordinate 63,737,583 downwards.
ATTGTATGTACTGAATAGCACTGTGTACCCCATAATATGTACAATTCATGTCATTTAAAATGTGTACAATATTGTTTAAAAGAAAATAAGTAACAGTCACAGTGAGACATTTTATTGAAGAGAATAAACAGATAAAAAATGAATACATGGAACAGATGTAGTGGCTCATGCCTGTAATGTCAGCACTTTGGGAGGCTGAGGTTGCAGGATCTTTCGAGGACAGGTGTTTAAGACCAGCCTGGGCAAAGTAGGAATACTCTATCTCTACATTTTTATTTTAAATTAATCAGATGTGATGACGTGCATCTGTAGAACTAGTTACTTAGGAGACGGAAACAGAAGGATTGTTTGTGCCCAGGTGTTTGACACTGCAGTGAGCTCTGATCACATCAGTGTACTCCAGTCTGGGTGAGACAGCTAGACCCTTTGTTTATTAAGTAAATAAATAAATATTTTCAAAATGCACACATAAAAAGATGGTTAGCGTAATTGGGCAATAGCTAAATGCAAATTAAAACTCTAATGTGATATCACTCCACACCTAACAGTAAAGATAAAATAAAAACATAATGACAATTCCCAATGCTGGTGAAGATACAAACTGAATCTTTCCTATATGGCTTGTGAGAACGTGAAAAAATAAACCAACTCTGACTGGCAGTTAAACGAACTTAAAGAAAACCTATACATATATTTACCATATGACATAGCATTTGGACTCTTGAGTATTCACCCCAGAGAAATGAAAATGTGTGTCCACATAAAATACTGTATATAAATGTTCATATTAGCTACATTTGTAATAACTCAAACTGGTTAAACAAATGTGGGGCATACATATTAAGGAGTACTATTCAGCAATAATAGGAAATGAACTATTGATGCCCAAGATAGGGGAGGGGAGGGGGAAAAAAGGAAAAAAATTAAAAAATTAAAAATTTTAAAAAAATGATACCCAAGAAAATTTTGATAAATCTATAGGGAACTATGCTGAGTAATGCCAATCCACTGAAGAATAGGGTGTTCCATGGAGAAACCACCGGAAATAAGTGATTAATGTGCCATCTGCTGACTAAAGCTGACTGTTCTATATACTTTTAATTAATCCTTTAAGACTTAGTTCTTAAACTTCCTTCCTTGATTACTAACATGAAGCAAGGAGTCTTACCAGACTATCTCCATCTGGAGAAAAAGAGAACTTCAAAATATTCAAAAGACTTATTTTTTTCTACATAATTGCAGTGTTAAAATACAATTAACTTGTATTTCTATAATTATTTGTATTATAGAGACAGGTGTACAAAATCCTTAGTATAGGAAGGACACTATGGATATCAGAATGTGAGATGGTAACATATTAATGTTAGCCTTCCTTGTGTACATCTGTTAGTTTTGCAATCTGTTTTTTTTATTTTTTTAATAATTTTGTGGGTATATAGTAGGTGTATATATTTATGGGGTAATGAGATATTTTGATACAGGCATACAGTGTAAACTAAACACATCATGGAGAATGTGGTTTCCATCCTCTCATTTATCTTTGCAGTCCATTTTGAATTCTTGTGGTTCTAGATCACTGTTATTTAGGGTAAAATTAGATGAGAGAATATTTATGAAATGATGAAAGGCTGCTACATTGGAGTGAAGTAAACAGGCAAAGGGCTGTAGACTTTCATAAAAACATAGGGCATATAGAAATTTTTAACTTAGTGCTGTGTTTACAGGCATGTTTATTTTTATTTTCTAAAAAGAAATTTGAACAGTAACCATCACCACTTCAAGAAATTGTGCTGGTACTTATTGGAGAGTGCAGCACTGTTTTCTGTTTTTAAAAATGTAATGGGTAAATCAAAAGCCAAAGTAGCTGTTTACAAAGCGATAATTTTATCTTTTAGAAAATCATTATCAGTATCAGATGCAAAGTAGTGTAATGAAAAGACCACTAAACTGGGAGTCATAAGCATTTTTTCTAGTTCCAGCTCAACTTATACTTAACCACATCTTTCCCAATTTTTAGAGAAAAGAAGCAAAAATCATTAAGAAATAAAATTAGTTACATGCTTCTGGCTCATTATTTGATCAGTGCTGTGACACACAAAACTATATGTACATCTTTGGTTTAGCCTATATCAATGTCTAACAACGATTATTCTTATAGATGATGCTCTGTTTAATAACAAAAATCAAATAACATTACATATTTAGTATTTATACACTAAAACCAGGAAATGTATTATTAACTTTGCAATGATTCTTATTAAAAATATGAAGATAGAAGTTCACATGTAAATGGTAAAATTTTTCATGACCTGCAAATCTTACTAGAACATTTTCTTTCCTGGATATCCAGAGGAAATATATTATTACTTGTTTAGAACTGACTGAATCCTATCAGCAAACTCTAAATGACAATTCAACAAATATTTCCTGACTTCTTACTATAGAGCAGGCATTGAGTTAGATTGTGAGGGATGTCATTTTTTTATAAGAAATAAATCCTGCTCTTGAGATGTTGACTTTCTTAAACACCTATTCTTATACATTTTACTTTACCACGGTCTATAATTTATTTATCTCAGTGCTCTTCTTCACTCTCCGTTTAACTGAGTTTCTTGAATTTTAGTATACACTGACTAAATGGTAATTTTTCTAGAAATCAATTCCACAAGGAATTGGAAAACTCATTTTTTTATTCAGCTATCTTAAAATCTTAGCGAGGATAATACATGCCTCCGTAAACAACTTGAAAATAGTGAACATAGAAATACAACACAATATGTAAGAATACAGGAAGACTTCCTGAAGGAGAAAAAGATTTTAAAGTAGGAGATAGACAGTCCTTATATGTGATCATATACAGAAATATTAAGAAGAGAGACATACAATAAAAATTAAAAGTTGGGAATGAGAATTATCAAGGCTTGAATTCAAATCCAGACTTCCATCACTTATTATTTATGTACCCTTGGTAGGTATACTTATTCACTCTGTTTAAGTTTCCTCATGGTAACACTTAGTTGAGAGCCGTGATCATAGGAGTGAGCATGAAAGCTAATCAAACAAAATCACTACCATTTATTAAGCATGTGAGAAACCCAGACTGTAAGCCCCATAGTTATTCATTACCTATAAACCACAGAAGGGGGCAGTATAGCATAATAAATCAGAGTGTGAGCGCCCGTTAGAGACTTGGCACTGAAGGATTGCAAAGCCTTGGAATGGAACACTTGGACATGACCAATAAGCACCAGAAGGCAGCCATCAGGGACTGCCGAAGATTACACGCCCCATTTTTTTTTTTTTTGGACTACATAAACCTTATTTAAACCTGACAGTTCTGTGTAATGTTGGAAAGCTGCAATTAAAAAAAAAAAAAAAAAGACTGACTTTTAATTTCCCACCAACCTCCCCTGGGGAGCTGAATGGAATTAATTCTATTCAGACAATAATAGTAGGTAATATTTACATACTGTTACCTGGTTTCAAACATTACTGTGAGTGTTTTACATAAATAACTTATTTAATCTTCATATAAGCCTTACTATTGTTCTTCCATTTTACAAATGAGGAAATTGAGGCTTAGAGGAGTGAAGTCACTTGCCTAAGGTAACACAACTAGAAAGTGGTAAAGCTGGAATTTGAACTCAGCAAAATAACTCTAGAGTCTGGCTTTTAATCACAAAACAAAACAACACAAATGCATGGGCTAAAAACGTATGACCTCTGGAATTAGACTGCCTGAGTTACTATTGATGCTCTGCCCTTTGCCAGCTGCGTGATGTTTGTCAAGTTACCTCATTTCTCTATTCACTGGTTTTCTCATTTGTAAAATAGAGATAATAATAGTATATACTTCAGAGAGATGATGAAAAGAGTCAATTAGATAAACCTTTTAAGTTTGCCAAGGGCTGTCTCTGACACACACTCTGCTAATAGATGTGACTTATTCAAGTACATAAAGAGAGACAAAGAACAAAACATTGTGGAATTTCTTAATCAACGGAATAAACAGACAATATACAGAATAGGATATTTTCCAACTAAATATTCAACAAAGAACAAATATCCAGAATCTACAAGGAACACAGAGAACTCAACAAGAAACAAACACAAATAAACAATTAAAAAATGGGCAAAGGAAATGGACAGACATTTTTTAAAAGAAGGCACACAAGTGGTCAACATAAACATAGAAAAAATTTAATTCCATTTGGTAGGTTGCCTGTTTGCTCTGATGAGTTTCTTTTGCTGTGCAGAAGCTCTTTAGTTTAATTAGATCCCATTTTTCAATTTTGGCTTTTGTTGCTATTGCTTTTGGGGTTTTAGTCATGAAGTCTTTGCCCATGCCTAATGGTATGAATGCTTTTACACTCTTGGTGGGAGTGTAAATTAATTCAACCCTCGTAGAAGACAGTGTGGTAATTCCTCAAGGATCTAGAATCAGAAATGCCATTTGACTCAGCAATTCCATTACTGGGCATATACACAAAGGATTATAAATCATTCTACTATAAAGACAGATGTACATGTATGTTTATTGCAGCACTATTTACACTAGCAAAGACTTGTAACCAGCCCAAATGCCAATCAATTACAGACTGGATAAAGAAAATGTGGCACATCTGCACAATGGAATGCTATGCAGCCATTAAAAAAATGAGTACATGTCCTTTACAGCATTGTCAGTAAACTAGCACAGGAACAGAAAATTAAACACCACATGTTCTCACTCATAAGTGGGAGTTGAACAATGAGAACACATGAACACAGGAAGGGGAACATCACACACTGGAGCCTGTGGGGGGTTGTTGGGGGAATGAGAGAGAGAGCATTAAGACAAATACCTAATGCATGTGGTGCTAAAAACCTAGATGATGGGTTGATGGGTGCAGCAAACCACCATGGCACATGTATACCAATGTAACAAACCTGCACATCTTGCACATGTTTCCCAGAACTTAAAGTAAAATATGCTTAATATCACTAATCATCAGGGAAAGCAAATGAAATACCATCTTACACCAGTCAGATGTTGCTGGAAATGTAAATTAGTAAAACCTGTACAATATACCCATGTAACAAAACTTCACTTGTATCCCGTAAATCTACAAAAGAAGTTTTTAAAAAGAAAACTGTAGATAAGAATTTTAAAAAGACAATTCATCACACACTGGGATCTCTCTGGGGGAACTGGGGGCTCAGCAGGGCGTGGGGAGTAAGGGAGGGATAACATGGGGAGAAATGCCAGATATAGGTGATGGGGAGGAAGGCAGCAAACCACACTGCCATGTGTGTATCTATGCAACAATCTTGCATGTTCTTCACATGTACCCCAAAACCTAAAAGGCGAACCTACCTTTTCCGTTTGCATTTCTTCAAATCCATCCTTTCGTCTTCCCCATTGCCTCAGCGAGCCTCATTCAGGTTGTTATTATCTCTGCCTGGGCTTGTTGCACATGGAGTGAAGCAAGTAAGACGTGGGTTGAGAAATAGGAAGTAATTGTGTTTACCTGGAGCATTAGGCTAATTACGGGTCAAGTTGAAAAAGAGCCTTGATTGTCTGGTGGGTCAATTCAGATTTCATTCTGTAAGCAACAGAGAGTTCTGAACAATTTTGGAACAAAATTAGTATTACAAAATTCTGTTTTAAGGCAAATTATCCTAGTGAGAGAAATACTAGGTGTGGGAAACTAGTTAAGAGGCTTCCCAATAATCTGGGTAGAGATGATTAGTGCCTGATTAAATCTGAAGAAGAAAATGATGCAAGAAATGTTGGGGAGATTTATGAGGTTTTGCAAATTTATTTTTTTATTCAATATTCAATGAGCACATACTATATGCCAGGCATATTGCTAGGCACTGGTGATGCAACGCTCATTTAACAAATATTTTTGTGTATTTATTTGGGTATTAATAAATAAAGTTGGAGTAGACTCCATTGTAAGTACAGTATTAAGAACAGAGAATACTTTTAGAATCCTAGCGGATTAAAACAGAAAAGGCTCATGGATATCTTCCAATATTAACAAATCTCCTTCCAATTTCATAAACTGAGACCCCAGAGAGGTCAAGTGATTTGTCACAGAGCTAATACCAATACAAAACTTTCAATCTGAAGCAGGTCTGATCTGATTCCCAGTTCAGTGCTCTGATTACTACTTCCAGATATGAAGTTAGAAGGTGCTCATCAAGAAGAACACAGGGATGGAGATGGCAAGTATGAACAGCAAGAAACTGTGGGATTGAAAGAGGATGTCTTACACCGGGATTGTGTTTTTCTACATTCAGAACCCTAGAGTTTTGCAAACGTTACAGGAAAGAAAAAGAAAAAAAGAAGAAAGAAAGAGAGAGAGAGAGAAAGAGAGACAAAAGAAAGAAAAGGAAGACGGGAAGGAAGGAAGGAAGGAAGAAAGAGAAAGAGACAGAAAGAAAGAGAGAAAAGGAAGGAAGAAGGAAGGAAGGAAGGAAGGAAGGAAGGAAGGAAGGAAGGAAGGAAGGAAAAGACAACATTAGAAGGCCATGGAGTGGTGAATGGTAAGATGTACATGCTAAAGCAGTGTATCCAGTCTGCAAAGGAAGTACGTTGGGTCAGAAAGTTGAGATTTTTCCAGTCATACTTTGCTTAACGACAGAGATACATTCTGAGAAGTGCACTGTTAGGTAATTTTATAACTGTACTAACGTTACAGAATATGTACTATGATACAAACTTAGATGCCTAAACTATTACACAACTAGGCTACATAGTATAGCCTATTGTTTCTAGGCTACAAACCCGTAAAGTGTGTCATTGTACTGAACAATGTAGGCAATTGCAACACAATGGTAAGTATGTGTGTATCTAAACATAGAACAGGTACAGTAAAAATATAGCATGAATGTTAAAAAATGATACATCTGTATAGGGCATTTACTAATGAATGGAGCTCACAGGACTAGACACCATTCTGGGTGAGTCAGTGAGTGAGTGGTGAGTGAAATGTGAAGGCCTAGTATTACAAAATTAGTATTACAAAAATTCTGTATTACATTACACCACTGTAGACTTCATAAACACTGTAAGCTAGACTAAATTTTTTTTTAAAAATTCTTTCTTAAAAAGCAGGAGTTGCAATTTTCACATTTGACAAAATAGATTTCAAAGCTATAAGGATACAAGGGTAAAAGGATTAATGGAATAATAAGAGATCTTAACATCCAGATACATAAGACCCATAATGAGATTTAGATTCAACGAGACAGAAAATTGATAACGATATCCGGGACTGGAACTAAGATCCAGAACAAATAAACTCAATAGAGCTCTCCATTTTAAACACACAAAATATACATTATCCACAAAATCTAACGATATATCTAAAGATATACAAAGACTCAAAACAAGGGGATGGAAAAAAACTCACCAACCAAATGAAGAGCAAAAATAAATAAATAAAAAGCAGGAGTTGCAATTCTCACACTTAATAAAATAGATTTCAAAGCTACAAGGATGCAAGGGTAAAAGGATTAATGCAACAATAAGAGATCTTAACACCCAGATACATAAGACACATAATGAGACTCAGATTCAACGAGACAACAAATTGATAACGATATCCAGGACTTGAACTCAGAGCCAGAACAAATAAACACAATAGAGGTCTCCATTTTAAACACATAAAATATGCATTAACCACTTTAAACACTCAAAATATTGATCGGCCATTATTGAAACCCATTTTAGGAATGAAGTAATATTCCTTTTTCCCTCTTTTTCTTTTTTTCCCCTTCTTTTTCTCTAAAAAAAAATTCTTTCTTCAATAATAAATTTACCTTAGCTTACTATAACTATGTTACTTGCTTTTTAAAAACTTTTGACTCATTTGTAATTATTTCTTAGCTTAAAACAAAAATATATTGTATGCTGTACACAATTTTTTCTTTATATCCTTCTTTTTATAAACATTTTTATTTCTTAAATTTTCTTTTTCTTTCTTTCATTTTAAACTTTTTAACATTTTTGTTGTTATAAATCAAGACAAAACACACACATTAGCCCAGGTTTACAGTGGATCAGGATCATCAAGATATCATCAGGCAGCCAGGCGTGGTTTCTAATGCTTGTAATCCTAGCAGTTTGGGAGGCTCAGACCGCCCATTTATCTGAGGTCAGTAATTCGAGACCAGCCTGGCCAACATGGTGAAAACCCATCTCTACTAAAAATACCAAAAAAAAAAAAAAAAAAATTAGCCAGGCGTGGTGGCTGGTGCCTGTAATCCCAGCTACTTGGGAGGCTAAGGCAGGAGAATCGCTTGAAATTGGGAGGCAGAGGTTGCAGTGAGCCAAGATTGCACCATTGCACTCCAGCCTGGGGGACAAGAGAGAAACTGTGTCTCAACAAAAAAAAAAATCATTAAATGATAGAAAATTTTCAGTTCCATTTTAATCCTATGAGACCGCCATCATATATGTCCATCATTGATATCATTGCTCCAAACATCCTTATACGGAGCATGACTATTTCACTAGGACCACGGCAAGGGAGGAAAAAGATGTACTCCAGCGACCTCTGCTGAATTCGAAAGGCTGTCGCCATAGTTCCTTGTGACGCAGACAGTCTGATAAAAAAGAAGAAAAGAAAATGGCTGTATCGCCAGTGCACGTCGTGAAGCAGAGCGTGACAGAAAGGACTCTGCTGGAAGGACTGGCACAAAGCTAAGGCTGGACTCCACTCCCCTTAGTTGGGGCTGCATACTCCTGAGCTAGGATGGCACCTTACTGTGAAAACGCTCTGAAAGTGCAAAGAGGTCTCTAAGCCACAGGTGTGGCAATGTTGCCATTACCAGAGACATTCCAGTAGGCGGCGATAGAGGGCAGCCTGAGAGCGGCGGCCACTACCTGTTTTTCTACAACTGGGCTGTTAAATGATAATTTGAGGCCGAGTCAGAGTTTAAGAATGGTGGAATTTAAACTTTAGAGCTAGGAGTTTTCATCTGAGATTCCTAGGTGAGCCACACAAGGGTTCGTGGCAGTGGTGAAGGTCAGGAAGTGAATTTTTTTGAAATAGCATATAAAAGCATAAACGTAAGTTTCCGTGCACTTGTAGCGAGAGAAGGTCCACAGTCTTCATCAAAGAAGTTGGTGAATCCTTGCCTTAGGGGTTGGGGCTCTGGGCCAGGGATAACATAGTCTAACAATAATGCAAAACTGTAGAACCAGACTTTCTGGTTTCACATCTTTATTTCTCTAATTCCTTGCTATGTGATCGTAGGCAAATCACTTAACCTGTTTGAGACTCAGTATCTTTATCTATAAAATGGGTATAACAGCTGTGCTGTTTCATAACAGTTGTTTTAAAGATCAACTAAAATTTTTGTATTTATTAACTATTAATAAAAATAATTTAATGACTCCCCACCTAAGAGTTCAGTAACCCTTGGCAGCATTATAACGCCTTGTATTGTTACAAACACTTTCAATATCTATTCTCTCTTTGATCTTAGTTCTGATTTTGTGAGGTTGATTTACACATAAGGAAAGTTGAGACAAAGACAGTCTATATAACTTGTTCATCCAGCTAGTCAATGATGAGTTTGGAATTCTAGAACCAGTTTTGCCAGATGCTTAGCCTAGTGCTCTCTCCATTTTGTCATGAAAGACTTTTGCAACGGGCCTTATGGAAACTTAGTTTAAATCTTCTAATCCTGACTCTCTTTTTATACTTGAGAAAAAAAATATCTTCAGTTGGTTCTTTATCCAGACTGGGTGCAAACACATGTGACAGGGAGAACATTGTATATTGGGATAACACAATCTAATTCATAAAAAGGTAACTTCATTATGATGTTCCCTGTTCACTTTTAGACTTCTTCAGGTTTTTCACATGTTAAGAAAAGTTTTCCTTGACACCGATTTCTCTCTGTCACCTTCTCTCTCCTTCCCTTCTCAGCAGGCTTTGAGGAAGGGTGCCATTAATTTAGAATTTCAACACCTTTGTTTTTACTTCACATATCAATTCACTTTCCTAGCATTTTATTTGTGCTCTCTTCAGTCCTTGTCATACCTGACTGATATGCCATTTTTAACCCTGTTGGCCTCTAAAATGTTTTCATTTTCCTTTAGCCTATCTGTCTTTCCTTCTCCCTTCCCCACTGTGGTTTAGTTTCCTCTGCATATTCCTTAAGTGTTGATCTTCTACAAAGATATGTCCTTGACCCTTTCTCCTTTTTCTTTTAAATTATACTTTAAGTTCTGAAATACATGTGCAGAACATCCAGGTTTATTACATAGGTATACATGTGCCATGGTGCTTTGCTGCACCCATCAACTCATCATCTACATTAGGTACTTCTCCTAATGCTATACCTTCCCTAGCCATACACTCCCCAACAGGCACTGGTGGGTGATGTTTCCCTCTCTGTGTCCACGTGTTCTGATTGCTCAACTCCCACTTATGAGTGAGAACATGTGGTGTTTGGTTTTCTGTTCCTATGGTAGTATGCTAAGAATGATGGCTTCCAGCTTCATCCATGTTCCTGAAAAGGACATAAACTCATCCTTCTTTGTGGCTGCATGGTATTCCATGGTGTATTAACAAAAATCCCCTAATCTGATATACTTGAGTCAATCATATTGTAAACATAGCGATGGTTATTCCCCTCACATCCTTCTAATAGACTTCAGCACATCGGTTGAGAATTTTGTTTGCCAATCCCTCTTGATTAGTGGTAGAAGATTGGAATCTCTGTGTAGAAGGATACTTAGGTTGTGTCAGTTAAGCTGGACAGGCCAACACAGTAAATTACTGATGTCTGTCATTGGCACAGGAGGTGGAGTAGAGTCATGCATGTCATATATTTACCGTATTTTCCTAAGAGAACGTAGAACAGAAGGAAAAAGGAGTTCCCTTTTATTTCTCTAATGCTTGCCATCTAAATATTTATTTCTAGTCTGAGAACACACCTTTTTTGTTTCTTTTGAATTGTTAGTATATATTTTTATTTTAGCTACTTTTCACCCCCTACCATTTTTTTTTTTTTTTTTTTTTTGCACCTCTGAATGATTCTTTCCTTCCCCTAAAGCTTTATGTGTCTCCGGCACTTACCCTAACAGAAATACATAGTAGCTAACAAATTTGGTCCCAGTAATGTTAACACTCAAGAGCCACTTTCCCAGGAGTATCTATTATTAAGAAATAATGCAAAATCCTATAAAATAAGCCAATATAATAACTACATGCTTGAAAGATTGTTTAATAGGATTGCTGTTGAGAATGTACAAGTGTGATTTGTTAGCTACTATTAAATAAGGGGCACATACTCTAATATATGTTAACTTGTGTGTTTGTGTTCAGAAAAAAAAAATAACCTCAAAGTTGAGTGTTTACTGCCTGGCAGGACATTCATGTCAATGGATTACCTGGAGATTCTATTAAAATTCAGATTCTGATTTAGTAGGTCAGAAAATAGCTAGAGACTCTACATTTTTTCCTTTTATTTTCAGTTCTCATGTAATAACTACATATATATTTGTGGGATACAGAGTGATATTTTGATACATGTATATAATGTGTAATGATTAAATCAAGATAGTTAACATAGCCATCACCTTAAATATTTATATCTTTCTGTGTGAACATTTAAAATCCTCTCCTCTAGCTTCTTAAAAATATTCAATAAATGTTGTTAACCATATTTACTCCACATTGCTACCCAACAGTAGAACTTATTCTTCATATCTAGATGTAATTTTGAATCTGTTATCAAACCCTCCTTGATCTCTCCACTCCACACTTCCAACCTCGAATAACCCCTATTCTACTTTCTACTTCTATGAACTTAATTTTTTTTGTTCCCACGTATAAGTGAGAAAATGCAGTATTTATTATTCTGTGCCTGACTTATTTCACTTAACATAATGTCCTCCAGGATCAACCACGTTGCTGCAAATGACAGGATTTCATTTTTTTCTGTTACTGAATAGTATTCAATTGTATATGTATGCTACATTTTCTTTATCTTCTTACCTATTGGTGGACACTTAGGTTGATTCTTTATGTTTACTCTTGTGAATAGAGCTACAATAAACATGAGGATGCAGGTGTCTCTTTGATATACTGATTATTTTTCCTTTGGATAAACACTCAGTGCTAGAATTGCTGGATTATATCGTTGTTGTAGTTTTAGATTTTTGAGAATCCTTCATACTATTTTTCATAATGGCTTACTGTAGGGAATCCATGAGCCCCACACGTTGATGTGCCAGAATGTAGGGATCCATGAGCCCCACGTTAGGCACCAGAATGTAGGGAGCCAGCCTGTGGGTACTCTGAGTTCAGTGGTGACAAAGGAATGAGAAAAAGATTAAGAAAAAAAGTGGGACCAGGGTCCCATAACTTTATTACTCTGGAGGAAACAGTGAAGGCCAGAGCTCTGATCATCCACACTATTTATTGATTACAATCACTTTGATCTATAGGATGGGGTGGAGTCATGGTGGAATGAATCAGTGAGCTGGAAGTGAATCAGCGGCTGGGACTGGTATATCATTCTAGGTATTGATAACAGTGGTGGTTTGGGAGTTTCTGAAAACAAGAACATGTGGTTATCTTTAGCTTATTATCCATGTACAGCTGATGGAATGTGAGCCTTACAAGGAGCCTACAAGTCTGGCTACGTCATAGTGCTATGAATGGGTTTTACATCTTTGAGCACAATGTTTATGGTAATAGAGCCGAGTTCACCTTGCACTGGAACATGAGGCATGGAGAGGCCTTCCTCCTCAGAGGCCTCCTGCGGCCTACTGCATTTTGTCATTCCTTGTTTATATGTTACTCATAACCAATTTATGTAGATACTCTATAAGTCCTTTCTTCTTCGCAGTGTTTCCCACTAATTTACATTCCCACCAATGGTATATTAGAGTTCCCTTTTCTCTGAATCTATGCCAATATTTTTTTTTGTCTTTTCTGTGATAGCCATTCTAACTGGAGAAAAGTGTTATCTCATTATAATTTTGCTTTGCATTTCCCTGATGATTAGTGACACTGGCATTTTAAAATATATTTATTAGCTCTTTGTGTATCTTCTTTTGAGAAATATTTACTTGGATCCTTTGCCCACTTTTAATTGGATTAATTTGTTTTTCTGTTGTTGTTGTTGTTGTTATTTGAGTTCCTTGTATATTTTAGATATTCATGCCTGTCAGACGAATAGTTTGTATATGTTTTCTCCCATTTTACAGGTTGTCTCATTACTGTTAATTATTTCTTTTTCTGTGCAAAGGCTTTTTAGTGTGACATAACCTCATTTGTCTATTTTTATTTTTTGTTGCCTGTGCTTTAGAAGTCTGACCATCAAATAATTTTCTAAACCATATCCTGAAGTATTCCTCCCATGGTTTCTTCTAGGAGTTTTATAATTTTGGATCACATTTGTCTTTAATCTATTTTTTAGTTTATGTTTGTATATGGGGAGAGATAGGGGTCTAGTTTAATTATTCTGCATATGACTATCCCAGTTTTCCCAACAGCATATATTGAAGAGGGTATCCTTTTCCCAATGTATGTTCTTGCCACATTTCTTGAAAATCAGTTGGCTGTAAATATGTGAATTTATTTCTGGATTATATTCTACTCCATTAATCTGTCTCTGTTCTTATATCAGTACCAAGCTGCTTTAATTACTATAGTTTTGTAGTGTGTTTGAAGTAAGGTAGTGTGATTTCTCCAGCTTTGTTCTTTTTCTCAGGATTGCTTTTTATATTCAGGGTCTTTTCTGGTTTCATATTAATTTTAAGCTTTTTTCTATTTTTGTGAGGAATGTCATTGGTGTTTCCATAGGTATTGAACAGAATTTATACATCACTTTACATATAGTATGGTCATTTTAACAATACTAATTCTTACAATCTATGAGCATGGGATGTCTTTCTATTTTTTGTGTCCGCTTCAATTTATTTCATTAATGTTTTGTATTTTTCATCATAGAGATCTTTTACCTTATTGATTAGATTTATTTCTGGATATTTAATTTATTTGTAATTATTGTAATTATTTTAAATGGGATTGCTTTCTCCATTTCTTTTTCAGCTATTTTGTTATTGTGGTATAGAAACGTTACTGATTTTGTGTGAGAATTTTTTCGCCTGCAGCTCTACTATATTCATTTAGCAGTTGTCAGCTGGCCAGTCCTCAGTCCCCTAGGTTGTGCATGTGGGCACCAGCAGCAGTGGTAGCAGAGAACAGTGGCTTTGACAGGCTTGTTCTGGGGACCCCAGGTGGCATGCTTAAGTGCGAGCTGTGACAACCTCAGGTCCCAGGTGGGCCAGTCCTAGAGTCTCCAAGTGGAGTGCACACATGTCAGTGGTGGTGAGGGCAGGCTGGGCAAGCTTCTCCTAGGGCCTCCAAGTGGTGCACACAGGCATTGATGTTGGCCATGGTAGGACACTTCTCTTGCCCCTGGGTGAGATGCATGGACATCATCGGTAGTGACATCTTACCCTGGACATTCTAGTCCCAGATCTCTGGGCAATGTGCACAGGCACTCATAATGGCTGTGGTAGGTCAGGTGAGCAAGTTCCTAGGCTCCTGGGCAGGTTTCAAGGGTGCCAGCTGGTGTCACTGCCAGAGGGGGAGGGATCACTCCTGGTGGTAGTGGCCCCAGATAAAATTGCTCTCAGGTTCTGGGGAGAACATGCTCCAATTCTCTGTTTCTGAGGGTAGCCTCTTGGATGTGCTGGACTACCTGGTTTTTTTTTTTTTTTTTTTTTTGGAGTAAGACACTTGGGTGCTGTCAACATGGTCAGAATGTAGGCTCTTGCTGGTACCATGATGCTGCAACCCTTTGTGTAGATGTAGGGGATGCCGGTTGGTGTCAAGGGATGTAAAAATGCAGGAGATATTGGGCATCTTCAGGGCAGAATGTCGTTGGGTGTTGTCTCCACTCTCAAAATGGCACTGTGCTGCAGCAGCTTAGGACCTGGTTAGTTGGTGGAACCTGGCAAAAATTCCCTCTCTGGAACAATGCAGTGCACCAAAGTCTCACAAATCACCACTAAAGAACATACTCATGTAAACAAACACCACCTGTTTACCAATAATCTATCGAAATAAAAAATAAAAATAAAGAAATAAAAATGGTTTCAAGGAAGCCTGTCTGATAACAAGACACAAAATGAGGTTCAGCATCTGCAGTTATCTGGTCCAAAGGCTAAGGAACCAGATATCAGAAAAAGTCAAAATTTACTGGTGTTTTGTAGGCTGGACGAGTGAGAAATTTTTGAAAAGCACACACTTTTATTGAACTGGTCTTGTCACTGTACAGGTGAGCCCTGACTGCCTCCACACCTCTATTCTAGGGAAAAACCAAAAGACTTCATATGCAGGACCATAATGACTGATCACTCAAAATAAAAAATATAAAAAACACAAACTGGACCATTGTCTTTCTGGTGAAAAGGGGCAGATTTTTGGCATTCAAGGGACTTTCTGTAACACTGCATTTTTGTTGGGGTCACTACCTGTGGAGGTCTGTCCTGCAGACTCTGACTCAATGACAGATGAATAAAGTACACTGACACACATATATTATGCTTTTCCAGTTCAGCTGAGGGTCCATGGTCACTTACATGCATCCTGGAGAGTCCTGTAAATGGTTGCAACTGCTGGACCTCTCCAGACAGTGAGAATTGCATTTATTTAGTGAAGTTTAATTGACAAAGGCTTGAGTCAACACCACTAGAGTGAAGATTAAAGCACAAGTTCTGAGGCCCAAAGCAAACACCATTAGAGGGTAATATCTCCTCTAGGTTGACCTCCCCACAAGAGGGCCATCTAGCTCAAAGGTTAGTTTTAAGACCACATGAATAAACAAGTTAGTTAAGTAAACTCCCCCACATGCCTTAGTTGTTTGCTTTCTTTATTACATAAATGTAAGGGGGATTTAGGCTGCCTTCAGCCAAAACTTATACTGAAACTATGAAAAAATCATTAGGCTTTCCAAAAGGATTTAAGACTATATTTTATAACTTTTCTCCACTATTTTTTCCTTATCGTTTTTGCCACCATCCTGACTGAATTCCCACATCTCCCCTTTTCTGTTTTTAATACTGGGTTCTGTTGACTGACAAGATGTAGCAGTAACCTGTCTGTTAGGCAAGGTGATCATTGCTTGTATTCAGGCTGTGCATCCTAGAATTAACAAATAACATAGAACAATTATGAATCAGTACACTTAGCAACATTCTTTTCTAAAGAGTGGTCTCCAGGAGCAGGAGTATAAACAGGAGAGATGATCTTACACAACCTTCCATATGGCTGTTTCTTGGGTGTGTATCTCTACAGCGTGAAGGGATTCTAAAATTTTAGTTTTGTCTTTGCATCTGCTGTTAAATTGTCATGAAGGGCTCCCCAGAGGTGTTGTTGCACCTCATTCCAACTGTGTATTGATTGATTTCATGGTAGAGAAGTGACACAGATATGTTTATCTTTCCAGTTGAAGCTTAATTGCTGTTGGAATGCCAGTGCATCCTTTCACTTTCCCACATATTCTACAGCAGCTTTGAGGGCTTTCAGATGTGCAACAATGTTTTCATCTATACCCTGCTGTAAGAGAATTTTATTAGACATATTTTTGGGCCAGATTATCTACAAAAGCAGCTGTTTTTACTGACTCGGTAATAGATGCCACTGCTGTGTTGGCAGTTGCCAGTATGACTATAGCTGAGACTATAAAGGCCATGAGTGTAACTATAAATCTTTTGTGTCTGACCTGGGACAGGGCACATTCTAAAGTGGCAAGGGCAAAGGAACCTTGCCAATCATATGTTAAATTGATTGGTAGGAATGCCTCAGATTTTCTTCTTAATACCATGACACTAGTAATTTTTAATTAGATATGCTGTGATTAGTGATACATGAAGCAAACCAAGCCTGTCCCTGCACCTGGGTTACAAACGTGGAGTTTTGGGGTATAATGGAAATGTTAGTTCCCATAAGGAAAACATATGGATGGGTAGTGAAAATCAGGCACCAATCAGTGTGATTATAAATAAAGGTTATAGTATGGTTGGGACTGGAATTATGGTATGTCCCAGGATCCACAAGGTGCTTTGGGGTGGCATGGACTTGACTCAGGGTCTGTGATATTTCATCCCCCCATCAGCCCAAATTATAGGGAAATGATATGTGGCTCTGAAACTGTGATTAATGCTATAATTGATGAAAACATTAGTAAGGCTGTCCTGCAATTGGCT
The DNA here is from genome assembly GCF_049354715.1 of Callithrix jacchus. Lineage (NCBI taxonomy): Eukaryota > Metazoa > Chordata > Mammalia > Primates > Cebidae > Callithrix > Callithrix jacchus. The sequence continues at coordinate 63,720,350 of NC_133524.1, read as the reverse complement.
GTGGGGGCTCCAGTCTAAGATGTTATAATTGCCTAACTGGAGCCTACGGACTTGTATCCCATGACAGACGTCTCAGCTTTGTTCTTTAGCATAGGAAGGAATGTTTGGGAAAGCAGCATTGATTTCATTGCCCAGTTTGAGGCTGCCTGCAACTAAGAATGTTAAAGCATTTCCTTTGCCATGATTTAGTCATACTTCTTTTGGGGCAGATACACAGTAAGGGTTACTTAAACACAGTGGGAGAATAGTGGAGTGATATGTAATGTTATCTGGCACCTTAATCCAATGCGTGCCATTATTGAGGGACCCCACTGGGGGTAAATCTATCCCTCCTTAGCCAAGCAGTTGCATTGTTAGAAACTGGGAAAGGGGGTGTTTGTTAAGTAACACGGCAGTAAAAAGGTAGATTAGAAGATGGGCTCCATAGAGTGTAGCAGATATAGGTAGAAGGCAAAGTGAGAGAGAAAGTAAAAAAGATACAAATTATCTGGAGTGAATGGTGTCTGTGTCCAGAGCAGGATTCCCTCAGCCTCCTGCCTTGACCTTTCCAGCATTCCCCAGGTGATGTCCAGGGTGTGTGTGTTCCTGTAGGATCTTTCCTAGGCTGGCTTGGGTTTTTCTTCTTTCCATCCTTTGATGAGGATGCAGTCTCCAGGCTGGTGCTGGTGTACTGGAAATTCTAGGGATGAGCCTGTGCTAAGAGACTTTTTATAATCTTTGTAAAAAAGCAGGTTAGTGCTTTAAGGAAAACCTGTTGTGCCTTATTTTACTGTCCAGTTTACAGAAAAACTGGATGATATGGATTTAACTTTAGCTAATATGCTTACATTCAGAATTTCTTTAATAATTAACATTTTAAAACTTACTTAGACCTTTAAAACAAAAATTACACATTTTCTGCCTAAATTTCTTTTTATTTTTCACAACTTTCACAATCTTCAAGATGCCTTAACTTTCTTTTTCACCTTATCTTTCTTTCTTTACCTCTCCTTTTCTCTTTGCCTCTCTCTCTTTCTCTCTCCCTCTCCTTCTCTCTTCTTTTTACACTGTCTCTTTCCTTAGTCTCATTTTCTGTGTCTATTTGTGATCTCTGCCTCTTCTAATCTCACTCATTCTTTCCCTCTATTTCTTTCTCTAATCTTTCTGTTTCTGTCTTATCTAGCAACATGCATTTCTATAGCTGATTGAAATTTGTCATCTAAGTATACAAGATTAAGGGTAAATAAAGCTTGTGCCAACAGTGTTGCCTTTTAAAATAGAAAACAGGTTTTGCAACTTATCAGACAATTAGGAAAAAATTCTTTCTACTGAGGAGCAAAGCTATATGGTTGGCTTTTAATTTCTCTTTAATTCATGGGCTTGCTGTATTTCTCTCCTTTCAGAGTCTGTTATTCTACTCTAATAGGATTTTCAGATAGCCACGTTAGAGATAGGATTGGAATACCAGCAGTGGCCGATATCAGAAAAAGGTCTGACCCGGTAATATGTCCCAAGCAGCAGCAGAATGACCTGGTCCCATCATCAGAACAGAGGTACTTTCTCTGGCTTTTATTTATCACAGGGCTTGAACGTTAAGTCTGAGTTAACTTGGGATGGTGAATATCTTGTGACGGTTTAGGCAGTGCACATACTAGAATGGAAGGCATGTATACTTTGGCCCTTGTATTACGTGGACTGGAAGATCATGGGCTCACGTTTCACTAGCTCTGTATTTTGGGTCCTCAGAGAGTAGAGAGCTGCATATCTAACTTTACCCAAGTATTTCTTTCAGTGATAACAGTATCTTCATTTATTGGATGTGTACTATTTGTCAGGAACTTTAGTAGATACATTTTACATACATGATTTTATTTCTTGTTTTCTCTTCATAACATTATCTGAAAAATACCAAACTTTCAGAAAAATTGAAAGAACAGTTCGATGAACACCATATACATTTTATCTAAATTCACTAATTGTTAGAATTTTTCCTCATGTATGCCCATAAGCTGTCTACCACCTTCCTCCCACCTTAGTGTTTATGCATGTGTTCATGTATGTATATTTTATAGTGGTTGTTATATTTTTTCCTAAGACATTTGAGAGTTAATGTTAGACATCATAATGCTTGACCTGTATTCATGAAGTACTTCAGCATATATATGCTAAGAATATGGGCATTCCCTTACATAGCCTTAATAAGATCATCATAATTGGGAAACTTAGCATTTATATAATATTATTACCTATATTCAAATTTCCTCGTTTGTTCCAATAATTTTTATTATACCTGTTTTTTTTTTTCTTATCTAAAATCCAGTCAGGGATCATGCGTTGCATTTAGTTTTCATGTCTCTTTAGTCTTCTTTAATCAAAGCAGTATCCCAGCCTTCTTTGTCTTTTGTTACACTGATCTTTTGTTTTATTAATTTTTTATTATACTTTAAGTTCTGGGGTACATGTACAGTATGTGCAGGTTTGTTACACAGGTATACATGTGCCATGGTGGTTTGCTGCACCCATCAACCCGTCATCTACCTTAGATATTTCTCCTAATGCTATCACTCCTTTAGTCCCCCACCCTCCAGCAGGACCTGGTATGTGATGTTTCCCTCACTGTGTTCATGAGTACTGATTGTTCAACTCCCACCTGTAAGAGAGAACATGTAGTGTTTGGGTTTCTGTTATTGTGTTAGTTTGCTGAGAATAATGGTTTCCAGCTTCATCCATCTCCCTACAAAGGACATGAACTCGTACTTTTTCATGTCTGCATAGAATTCCATGGTGTATTTATGCTACATTTTCTTTATCAAGTCTATCATTCATGGACATTTGGGTTGGTTCCAATTCTTTACCATTGTGAACAGTTCCACAATACACATACATGTGCATGTGTCTTTCTAGTAGATTGATTTATAGTCCTTTGGGTATATAACCAGTAATGGGATTCCTGGGTCAAATGGTACTTCTAGTTCTAGATCCTTGAGAAATCGCCACACTGTCTTCCACAATGGTTGAACTAATTTACACTCCCATTAACAGTACAAAAGTGTTACTATTTCTCCACATTCTCTCCAGCATCTGTTGTTTCTTGACATTTTAATGATCACCATTCAAACTGGTGGGAGGCAGTATCTCTTTGTGGTTTTGATTTGCATTTCTCTAATGACCAGTGATGATGAGCATTTTTTCACGTCTGTTGACTGCAAGCATGTCTTCTTTTGAGAAGTGTCTGTTCATACCCTTCACCCACTTTTACAGGGTTGTTTGTCTTTTCTTGTAAATTTAAGTTCTTTTTAGATTCTGGATATTAGCCCTTTGTCAGATGTGGAGATTGAAAATTTTTCTCCCATTCTGTAGGTTGCCTGTTCACTCTGATGATATTTCCTTCTGCTGTACAAAAGTACTTTAGTTTAAATAGAATCCATTTTTAAATTTTTGTTTTGTAGCTATTGCTTTTGGTGTTTTAGTCATGAAGTCTGCCTATTCCTATATCCTGAATACTATTGCCTAGGTTTTATTCTAGGGATTTTATGATTTTAAGTCTTACATTTAAGTCTTTAATCAATCTTGAGTTAATTTTTCTATAAGGTGTAAGGAAGGGATCCAGTTTCAGCTTCATGCATATGGCTAGCCAGTTTTCCCAACATTATTTATTAAATAGGGAATCCTTTCCTCATTGCTTGTTTTTGACAGGTTTGTCAAAGATCAGATGGTTTCAGATGTGTGGCATTACTTCTGAGGCCTCTGTTCTGTTCCATTGGTCTATATATTTGTTTTGGTACCAGTACCATGCTGTTTTGGTTACTGTAGCCTTATAGTATAGTTTAAGGTCAGGTAGCATCATGCCTCCAGCTTTGTCCTTTTTGATTAAGATTGTCTTGGCTACCCAGGCTCTATTTTGTTTCCATATAAAATTTAAAGTATTTTTTTTTATTCTGTGAAGAAAGTCAATGATAGTTTGATGGGGACAGCATTGAATCTAGAAATGACTTTGGGCATTATGGCCATTTTCAAGATATTGAGTCTTCCTATCCATGAACATGCAATATTTTTCTATTTGTTTGTGTCATGTCTTATTTCCTTGAGCACTGGTTTGTAGTTCTCCTTGAAGAGTTCCTTCACATCCCTGTTAAGTTGTATTCCTAATGGTATTTTTTTCTCTTTGTAGCATTTGTAAATGGAAGCTCATTCATGATTTGGCTCTCTGTCTTTTACTGATGTATAGGAGTGCTTATGATTTTTGCACATCTATTTCGTATTCTGAGATTTGCTGAATTTGGTTATCAGCTTAAGTAGATTTTAGGCTGAGATGATGGAGTTTACTAAATATATCATCATGTCATCTACAAGCAGAGACAATTTGACTTCATCTTTTCCTATTTGAATACCCTTCAATTTTTTTTCTCTTGCGTGATTGCCTTGACCAGAGTTTCCAATACAAATAGGAGTGGTGAGAGATGGCGTCCTTGTCGTGTGCCAGTTTTAAAAGGGAACGCTTCCAATTTTTGCCCGATCAGTATGATACTGGCTGTGGATTTGTCATAAATAGCTCTTATTATTTTGAGATACATTCCATCAATACCTAGTTTATTGAGAAATTTTAGCATGAAGGGCTGTTGAATTTTTTTTGGAGGACTTTTCTACATGTATTGAAATAACTGTATGGTTTTTGTCATTGGTTCTGTTTCTGTTATGTATTACATTTATTGATTTGTGTATGTTGAACCAGCCTTGCATCCCAGGGATAAAGCCAACTTGATCGTGGTGGACAAGCTTTTTAATGAGCTGCTGGATTTGGTTTGTCAGTATTTTATTGAGGATTTTTGCATTGATATTCATCAGCGATATTGGCCTAAAATTTTCTTTTTTTCTTGTGTCTCTGCCAGGTTTTGGTATCAGGATGTTGCTGGCTTCATAAAATGAGTTAGGGAGTATTCCCTCTTCCTTTGAATAGCCAAGCCCCTCTTCTGCAGGTCTGCTGGAGTTTTTGGAGGTCCACCTCAGACCCTGTTTGACTGGGTATCACCAGTGGAGGCTACAGAACAACAAAGAATGCTGCCTGTTCCTACCTCTGAAAGCTTCATCCCAGAGGGCCACCCACCACATGCCAGCCAGAACTATCCTGTATGAGGTGTCTATAGGCCCCTACTGGTAGGTGTCTCCCAGTCTGGATACATGGTGGGTCAGGGATCCACTCGAGGATGCAGTCTGTCCCTTATCAGAGCTAAAATTCTATGCTGGGTGAACCACTGCTCTCTTCAGAGCTATCAGGGTGGGACATTGAAGCCTGCTGAAGCTGCACCCACAGCTGCTCCTTCCCGCAGGTGCTCTGACCCAGGAAGCTGCAGTGAGTTCCACCTAGTTCAAACTGCCTGACAGCTTTGTTTACCCTGTGAGGGTGGAATCATTTACTCAAAGCTAGTAACATGGTTCTTTATTTTAATATCTACTTTAAATTTTATTTTAAAATCGACAAATATAAATGTATATATTTCCAGTGTATAACATAATGTTTTGACATAGATATACACTGTGAAATGGCTAAGTCAAGCTAATTAACATGTGTATTACCTCATATACTTTTTAGTTACTCATGGTGAGAACACTTAAAATCTACTCTTTTAAATTATTTTCAAGTATACAATATGTTATTAACTACATTCATCATGTTTTACAGTAAATCTCTTAAATTTATTACTTCTGTCTAATAGAAATTTTGTATCCTTTGATTAACATGTCCCCAGTCTTCCCAACTCCTCCAGCCCCTAGTAACAGTCATTCTACCCTTTGCTTCTAAGAAAACTGCACAAAATAAAGAAGAAAATACAAATCACTTATAATCTTCTTAAACAATGATAATCATTGTTAATGTTTAGGTGTGTTTCCTTCTAATGTATTTTCCATACATATATACCTACATTAATGCACAATACATAATGTGTTTACATAATTAAATTTATACTAAATGTATAATTGTATAATTTTTATATAACTTTACATTAGAAACATGTCTAATTTAATTTTTAAAAACACCATGTAAGTATCATTTTACTGGCTGTATAATATTGCATCACAACACGATTCATTAAGTCATTTCCTGTTATTGGATATTGAGACTGCTTGAAATGTGTTGCTATGAAAAGCTTCACCACTGTAATAAACAGTCTTATGCATAAAGGTATATGTATATAATTTTTGAACTACTTTACTCAGGTAAGATTGACATACAAAAAGTTATGCATTGTTCATGTATACAAATTTATGAGTTTGAAGATAAGTATATACCCATGACATCACCACCATGATCAATGCCAGAAACCCATCCATCCCCTTCTAACATTTCCTCCCACTATCTTTAAATTTTTTATGTTTCCTTAGGCAGGAGTCCCAGAATGAGGATTGCTAGATCAAAACCCATGAATATTTCTAAGATTTTTTATTTTCTTCCAGAACATGAATTCCAGAGAATGGATGTCGATAGGATTGCCTTGTAACAAAGTGAGATAGATACCTAAAACATCGTCTTTTCTTGGACCCTGGCAAGTGACTAATATCAAAGGGCAACCCTAGATCTTTTTTGGCAGGAATAGCGCAAGGGCAAGGTGACAGCATTTTACATCGTCTCAAATGTCCGCTAGTAGGGTTACACCAGAAATAGTTGCTTTTTGAAATTGCCAGACAGCTTAGGTTAAATGTAACTCCCCAAGTCTGTCATTTAATTTCCAATGTACCCTGAACTTCAGCCAGTTCTCACTATTTACTGTAATTTAAAATAGATTATTTATACTCCTATCTTCCCCTCTCTTCTAAACTCCTAATTCCATCATTTCCTGAATTTCCAATCCTGTATCTATTTACAAGGTAACATATAGCAGACCCTTTGCCATCGTATTGATATGAGTTCCAAATCAAAGTGAACATTGCTTATAAACCCTTTCAACTATCTTAGCAAGCCACAGCTACACATCTCAACCCCTTAAATAAAGAAATAGCCTAAGTGGAGTAAAGGAAAACAAAACAAATAATTTTACAGAAAATCTTTTCCTTATTCAGACTCAAAATGCTGTACAATTTCCTCAGTGTTGTATTATGGACTGGGATGGAATTTGTTTGCCAGAGCCCAGAGTTTAACAGTTTTTACAGAGTTATCAAGCCTCAAACAGCAAGTCTTCCGTAATGATGAGGCTGATGCATTCTTGATTATTCTGGTTCCTGGCATAATATATTCCCAAGCACCAGTGACCTAGCTGGTTAATTTTTTTTTCAAGGGGTTTTAAGCCAAGGTCAGATTTACACTGACTCAGAGGACAAAAAAGAGGTTTGGACAGACGTTAGGCACAAACTGAATCCCCTAATTCAAAATACTTTCCAACTAATTTTTATGCCCCACTTAGCTCCAGAAAGTGCTAAAATGACTTGTCTCTTGCAACATTCATCCTGGCTCTGCTCTATTGACTTTGGTGATAGCTGACTCTACTAACATTTTTACACTAATTTCTCTGCCCTATAGTGCAGACTAATTCTTGTCTGATATTAGAAGTGCCAAATAAGTATCTTCCTTTTCCCCTTTTTACCCTAAGTACAAAACAATTAAAAATTCTATGTGTAGGGGGTAAGGCTGGAGTGGAGAGGCTTAGTGTTGAGTCATTCTCATTATTAAATGGGTCTAGGAATAGTGAGCATCTGTAGATAATGAGGTGTTCCTTTGATGATGGTGGGGACCTTGCATGGACAGTTGCCCACATTTTACTCTCTTTCTTCATTGTCTTAAGAGAGTATGATTGAGCATAGATTCTTCAAGGCCAGGAAATCCTCATTTTCACCTTAAACAATAAATTTGGACAGTAGATCAGAGGTGCATACCAAATCAAAATGGCATGCCAGGGGTCCAAATGCAGGAAGAGAAAGTATGGAATAATTCTTAATTCTGGTGGAGTCAGAGCCAGTGGGCTATAGTCAGAATATAAAGCCATCAATTTAAGAAGGAGTGTGAAGCAAACATCATGAATGCCATCTAGCAATTGAGACTTGCACCTGTGGAGAAAATATGGCATAGACAACAGAATTCTGTAGCCCAAGAAGCATCTTCATGCACCCTAACTCTTAACAATTGTCAACTGGCCATATTTTCGACCCCTCTTACATGCCCAGCTCGGTGCTAGGTGCTTTCATTAATCCTATCAACTGTATGAAGTAGTTACTTTTTCTATTTTATTGATGAGAAGACAAAGCCTCCTGACTTTCAGACCAGAGAACTTCCTCTTGTGGGCCATCTTGACTTAATGGTTTTCAGCCCTGTTGTCAATGTTCCAGTCTTTCTCCCTCATATTAAATATCAGTCATTCTATGTGACACCACTCTAGTCTATTTGTGCCAGTGAAGGATATAGATCTTACTTCCTATTTATGGCTACTTCATTTCTGCTCATGCTCTTGTCTCTGCCTGCTCCACCAAGAAGTTCCTGCTCTGACTCATACTTCTAATTCAGACTCTGCCACTTGTATGGCAAAACTAAGCATGATCAGCCTGATAATAATAACAATGATGGCACATAGTAGTTTTTGAGTACTTGCCATGTGCCAGGCTTGTACCATAATTTTAACATGCATTATCTCATTCATTCCTTACTCCAGCTCTATAAGTACTATTATTATCCACAGTTTACAGAATAGGAAAAATTAGCTTTTGTTCACATCACAAGTCTCATCTAGCCTGACTCTTCCCTTCCTTCACCCTGCCCTAGCCACAGTGGCTTTCTTGCTGTTCCTCAGACAAGTCAAATGTGTTCCCACTTCATAGTCTTTACACTTGGTATTTACTCTGAAAAAAAACTATTCTGCTAGATTTATTCTCATGGCTGATTCCTTCACATCATTCAACTCTCTATGTAAATGTCACTTTAAGGCTTTCTCTGAACATTTCATCAAAAACAGCATTTATATTTTAATAAAATCCACCATCCCTACATGTTAAAAACTGTCAATAAACTAGGCATTGAAGGAACATACTTCAAAATAATAAGAATCATCTATGATAAACACACAGCCAACATCACACTGAATGAGCAAAAGCTGGAAGCATTCCCCTTGAAAACTGGCACAAGACAAGGATGCCCTCTCCCATCAATCCTATTCAGTGTGGTAGGGGAAGTTCTGTTCAGAGAAATTAGGCAAGAGAAAGAAAGAAAAGGCATCCAAATATGGAGAGAGGAAGTCAAACTATCCCTGTTTGCACATGACATGATTCTGTATACAGAAAACCCCATTGTCTCTGTCCCAAAGCTCCTGGACCTGAAAAACAACTTTAACAAAGTTTCAGTATACAAAACAGCATACAAAAACCAGTAGCATTTTTGTACACCAAAAATATCCAAGCTAAGAATGAAATTATAAATGCACCCCCATTCACAATTCCCATGAAAGAATAAAATACCTAGAAATAAAACTAACTGGGGAAGTGAAATGTCTGAACAAGGAGAATACAAAACACTGCTCAAAGAAATCAGAGATGACACAAATAGAAAAACCATTCCATGCTTATGCATAGGAGTAATCAAGTATTCATTCATCCTGACTCATATCAGTAAAATGACTATACTGCCCAAAGCAATTTACGTATTTGATGCCACTTCCATCAAGCTACAAATAACATTCCTCTCAGAAATAGAAAAAACCTATTTTAAAATTCATATGGAACCAACAAAGAGCACAAATAGCAAAGGTAGTCCTAAGCAAAAAGGACAAAGCAGGAGGCATCACATTACTCAACTTCAAACTATACTACAGGGCTACAGTAAGCAAACAATATGGTACTGATACACAAACAGACATATAGACAAACAGAACAGAATAGAGAGCCCAGAAATAGTGCTGCACACTTATGGCCATCTGACCTTCAACAAAGCTGACACAAACAAGCAATAGGAAAAGAATTCCCTCATAAATGGTGCTGGGATAACGTCTAGCCATTGGCAGAAGATTGAAAGTGGACCCCTTCCTTATACCATAAACAAAAATCAACTCAAGATGGATTAAAGGACTTAAATATAAAACCTAAATTTATACAAACCCTGGAAGAAGACCTAGGACATACCATTTTGGACATTGGAACTGGCAAAGCTTTTATGCAAAGATACCAAAAACAATTGCAACAAAAGCAAAAAATGATAAATGGGATACAATTAAAATAAAGATCTTCTGCACAGCAAAATAAATATCAGAGTAAACAGACAACCCACAAAATGGAAGAAAATTTTTGTAAAGTGTACTTCTGAAAAGTTTTAATATCCAGAATTTAAAAGGACTTAAATTTAGGAGCAAAAAGCAAAGAACCTCATTAAAAAGTGAGCAATCTTGCATGTTCTTCACATGTACCCCAAAACGTAAAGTGCAATAAAAAAATAGAAAATAAATAATAAATAAAAATAAATAAATAAATAAAAAGTGAGCAAATGACATGAACAGACATTTTTCAAAAGAAGATATGCATGCAGCCAACAAGTATAAGAAAAAGTAGTTGACATCAATAATCATTAGGAAAATACAAATCAACAGCACAATGAGATACCATCTCACACCAGTTAGAATGGTTGTTATTGAAAGTCAAAAAATTACAGATGCTGACAAGGTTGCAGAGGAAATGACATGCTTATACTCTGCTTGTGGGAGTGTAAATTGGTTCAGTCATAATGGAAACCAGTGTGGCCATTCCTCAAAGAACTAAAAACTGAATTACCACTAGACTCAGCAATTCCGTTGTTGAGTATATATCCAAAAGAATGCAAATTATTTTACCATAAAGACACAAGCACCCATATGTTCATCTCAGCACCATTCACAATAGCAAAAGCATAGAATCAACCTAAATGCCCATCAACTGTAGACTGGATAAAGAAAATATGGTACACATACACCATGGAATACTATGCAGCCATAAAGAGGAATGAGATCATATCTTTTGCGGGGGCATGGGTGAAGCTGGAAGCCATCGTTCTTAGCAAACTAATACAGGAAAAGAAAGCCAAATACTACATGTTGTCACTTGTAAATGGGAGCTAAGCTCCATACCCACTCCAGGCTGAGTGGGTAATCACTGCCTTATAGGTAAGTCATAGTTACAGCCTTGTGGTTGTAAGCATGGAATCATGCTTAGACCACCTCTGTATGAATCCTGGCTCTTCAGTTTGCTAGCAGTATACATATCCTCTGGATTTTAGTTTATTTACTTGTAAAATGGGAATAAAAATAGACTCTTAAACTCTATGGTTATTGCAAGGATTAAATGAGTTAACATACGTAAAACATTTAAAAGAATGCCTTGGAGATGGTAAGCACACAGAAATTGATAGTTATTCATGTCATACCCTTCAGGAGCATTGGACTGGAAAAAGTTTGAGAATAATTTTGGTGTGCTTCCTTCCCACAATAAAGCTGTTAAGTGAGGCTACAGCTATCATGCAACAAGGCACATTAGGGCACCTGCAAATCCATATGCTCCATCCTCATTGGGGCCTTTAATGCTGCACTTGACAGTGTTTTTAATGTGTTCTTGGTCAGCCCCCTGTTTTATTCGGTATATTCAATATTCCACATCTCTGTCCACTGCTCAAACCATGTATCTCACTACACTCAACCACTTCCAGTTGGAAAAAAAAATCCCTCTACTCTGCATCTTTCTCAGACTGCCAACCTGTCTTTCCCTTTCTCTTTACTGATAAGTACCTCAAAAGAGTATCACCTCAGTCTCTCCACTTCCTCACTTTACAATCTGCTGCACTCCAAATTATACTCTCATCACTCCTCTGAGAGTGCTCTAGTATGAATCAAAAACATCCTTCTAACAGGATCCTGAGGTCTTTTTGCAGCAACCTTGCTTATTTGATCCCTGCTCCATGGCCGTTGACTTGTCTACTGTCAGCTTCTGCCATACCTCCCATGCCTGCTTCTCCTCTTATCTCTTTGATAGTTCCTTCTCAATCCCTCCTGTAGTCTTTTCTTCTTCACACACCTAAAAGTTTGTTGTGCCTAGAGGTTTCACCTGTTGACTCTCTTATTTTTGCAGTCTATGAGTGTACCTTAAACAATCACATCCACTGACAGTATTTTATTTACAGCAGTGATAAGCATGCAGGCATTAAGGCAGGAGTGACATGGGTTTAAATCCGGCTCTGCCACTTACTAACTGTGCGAATAACTTAACCTCTTCTAAGCCTTGGTTTCCTCATTAGTAAAAAGGGGGCAAATATGCCTCCTAAATTACAGTCTTTGTGAGGGTTAAATGAGATACTGCTTGTGAAGTGATAGACACATAATAAATAATAAATGTTAAAGATATTAATTCTAAATTCAAAGCCCAGCCTTTTCTCCTGACTTCAGTTTCATATAACTGACAACCTACTTAAAGTATCTACCTGCATACCCTCAGAAATCTAAAACTCACTATGTCCAAAACTATCCTCATAGTGGTTTCCTCCAATTTTGTTTTTCATCTTATGTTCTCACTTTTGGTGAATGACACCCCCATTTATCCAGTCATCTAAGCTGTAATAAACCTGCACATTCATACTCTTAGCTCCCTTTTGCTCACCCGCCACATGTTCAACTAGCAACTAAACCTTATTTTTTCTCTCTTGTTAAAATATGTCCTGTCTGAGTTTTCCTCCCCATCTTCCATGCTGCTGCCTTAGTTAAGGCCTTCATCTACATAGTATTCTAATTAGTTCTCCCTTCATATATCTGGTCTTTTAATTGGTCTCCCTGTCTCCCACAGTTTTGTTCCCTTTTAGTCCATTCTCTAACTGCTGCTAGAATAATCCTCTAGTGTCTTCCTAATGATTATAAAATAAAATCCAAATCCTTTAGTGTGATATATAAGGCCCTCAATGATTTCACACTTCTGCGTCAAATAGCTTATACTGCTTTCTCTACTGGAAATGCTCCCTCACCTTGGCCTTATAGTAAGCACGTAGTCGATGGCTAACATTTAGCTCCAGATTCACCTCCTTCAGGAAAATTTCCATGGCTGGTTTACCTTTTGCTCCAATTTTGTTTTCTCCCATTCTTCCTACAAATATTTACTTCCTATAAATACTTAAATATTTTCTTAAATACGTTGTCCCATGTATTTATATGCATATCCATCTTCCCTTACTAAGTTGTAAGCTCCTTGAGGACAGGGACTTTGTTACGAACTTTTCTGTTTTTACTCCGTTTTGTTTCACTGCTTATCATAACATATAATACCACAGTATTGTTGGTCAAATAAATGCATGAATGAACCAACCACTCATGAGTTGTGCTAATAAAAATGTACACCATTAGGAGCAAGGAAGATGATCATCCTTTCCCTGTTACTTTTTTATTTGCCATAGTCAGACCATTTTTTAAAGAGGAGCATTGGTTAAAAAAAATTTCAGATCCCTTCTGTTTCTGAGAGCTGTTGATTCTACCTTATCCTCAATATTACAGGGGATACCTAAAAGTATGAGATACAATATGCATTCACAGTAAGCTTACAATATATCTGACCAAATGAGAGTAACATCTATGAAAAACTTAAGTAGAAATATGTTGGGAATGATAAGGCAATAGGCCTAGGCATCATATTAGCAATACAGCATCAATAAATACTCTGGAGGGGCTATTTAGCTAATGGCTGCAGTGGTTAGACAAGGCTTTCTGAAGGGATGGGACTTGAGTTGGACTTCAGCAGATCAGAAGGCAGGAGAAATGTAGTAATGACAGCAAAGAGACAGAATCTTAAACTGGTTGAGGGCATGGACTCTACAGTACAACTTTGTGGCTTTAAACTCAGCTCTCCAAATTACTTGACCATATGTCTTTGGGCAAGTGACTTCACCCCTCTCAGACTCACTTAATCCTTCCATACATTTAAGATGGCAATCATATTTGCCTCATGTTTTGAACATTAAGGAAGATATTGTGTATAAAGAGTTTAGAAGAGTACCTAGTTTATAGTAAGTATTTAATGAGTCAATAAGTATTGGTTGTTTTTATTGTGCCTTACATACCCTCAGGCTTTCACTTTGCACAATTTGTTTTGCAAATTTCCTAAGCGATCCTATGGGAACTGGAAAGTGTTGTATTCCCATTTGATAGATGGTAAAACTGAGGTCCAGAAAAAGAAAGTGACTTATCAAAAGTGAGCTAATGGAAGAGTCAACCCTTCCTTTGGCCATTGGTTAGCCTTTCATACTCAGTGATATCATGGCTTCTCAGTAGTTGTTTTATTTATGTCTGGGAGACAAAGTGGAGTTGGGTACAGCAAGGGGTTGGGGGGAATAATGGGAGAGGAAAAGTGTTGAGAAAATACAGAACTATCTTCAGGATTTGATGTTTGTTAAGGATATCCCAGCTCAGTGGATAAGGTTCCAGTCCTGCTCCTGCCTTACAGGATACGAAAGAAGCATAACAGGCAACCCACCCTACTAGGTTAGAAATTAGTTGGGAGGATATAAAATAGTTTCATGCCTCACTCTCCTTGTCAGTCATCAAAACAAACAGAAAGTTCTGAAAGGTTTGAGTCAACCTCCTGAGGAGGAAAGTGGAGCTTTTCTGCAATTAATAACATCTGGCAAAATTGTTTCTGATTATGGCTAATGGGTTCCGAGGGTAATTCTTCACATTTAGTGGTGTGTGGTTCAGGTCTGGTTGTCACATTGAGATGAATATAGTGATAACTACAATTTTTTTCACTCAAATCACTAATCAGAACCTCTCCCCACCGCCAAGGAAAAACTACATCCTGGATTACCATTTTTAAAAATTACTTTTATAGGCTCTATTTCAAAAGGGTTCTTCTTCCCTGTTTCTAGTCAAGGTCTCCGACTATAAAGCCACACACAGAAAAACAACCTCACTATTTCTCCTTAAATCACTTCTCTCTTTCACTTCCTTTCCTCTTCTCTATATCTCTCTTTCTCTCTCGCGTTTTTCCTCTCTCTCTTTCTCTCTCTCTTTTCCTCTCTCTCTTTCTCTCTCTATATATCTCTTTTATCTCTCACACACACACACATACACATACGCAAACAAACACTCATATACACACTGAGTCCCCATTTCTACTTCTCGACGTTAACTGGTAAATCAATACTCTCTGATCAACAGTATGATTTTTAAACACTACAGCCTAGAATACCTTTTAAAAATGAAGTATAGTTCAAAAACCTATGCCAGATCAACCAACAAGTGCTTACCATGTGCCAGATAGTCTGCATTTTTAACAGGATTCCTATGACAAAACTTGTTGGGGAATATTATTCATCTCTATCTTGCAGACAAGCAAACTGAGGCTTGAGAAAGGCAAGAAACAATGCAACTAGAAACCAGTCACAAGTATCTCTGGCTCCAAAACCACATGCTCTGTACATTAAAGCCTCTCATTGTGGAAAAGAATAGAAAGCCAACCAGGCACTATGAATGTTAAACCTATATCTGTCTTATTTAATTATCACAACAAACTGATGAGTTGGCTAGCTCTGTTATCTCCACTTTGCAGAAGAAACCAAGGCTCATGCTCACTTCCACAGCACATAAACTAAAATTGGAAAACTGAATGTATGATTAGCATGGTCCTTATGTAAGGAAAACATATAAATTCATAAAATACACTGTATATTCGTATATTTGTACAATAAAAGAACTAGCAACATGAATGAACGCATAACTTCTATACCCAACATGTTCAATGAATCTCATACACATAATACTGAGTGAAAAAATGAGACAAAAAAAAGAAAACATAGCATATGATTTCGTTCACATAAACTTTAAAAAAAGACAAAAGTAAACTATAGTGTTTATATATAGAGAAAAGCAAGCAGGCTATTTATTATTTCATATTCTCATTCATATTCCATTTCTGTTTATTTTATTTATGTATAATATATCTCAAAATAAAATTTCATTATTTAGGCCCTAAGGAAGGGTCTGGGACCTTTTGCAAGAGAAATTTTACAGGCTCCACCTTGTGATGTATCCTAAGTACAGACATGAGAATTGTGAGAGGAGCAAGCCAGGGTAAAGGGGTGGGCTAGGGGCAGTTACTTTGCATGGCATGCTATGAGGAAAAGCATTAGCTCACAGGGGATAAATAGGTCTTCATAAAAGTATGTTACATGCCAAAAAATGCCTCATGACTCATTGTACTCCAAATCCCTATAATGAAGAACTCCAGAAACCCCAATAAGCCAAAATGCTAACGTTGAAATTTCATAAATATAAACCCCTATTTCTTGCTCTAGTTCAGGAGTTGTGGGAACCAGAGAACAATTGCTGGTAGCACGGTGTATCCGGAAAAGAGCAGAGTCTGTGTGTCTGACTGACTTGAGATCATTATCTTGGATTTCCTAAACTGTGTAACCTTAAGAGAGTTAATTCCTTTCTCTGAGTCTCAAAGTCTTCATACATGGGGATATGAAAGGCACACTAAGAATCAATCAAATTAAAATGGGATAATTGTATTACCTAACTTATAAACTTATTTTAGGAAAGCCCCTGACACATAGTAGATACATAGTAAATAAGTTTTCTTCATTTCTTCATTTAGTGGCCCTTGCAAGACCTCAAAAGACAAAGCAGAAAACTCAATGGCAGATGACTTGAGAAGATATGTGCTAGTTTACTTTTGGAAAGGCATATTTCAAAGGCTACAAATTTATCATTGTCAAAAGAAGACATTCCTTAAAGCATGAAGTATATCTGTTATCTACTTTAAGTTCTGTCTTATATGGGGGAACAGAAAAACAGAAAGAAGGGGTCTACCTGGCTATATTTCTTCATCAAAACAATGTTCTGCTGCTTCAAAATCTACTTTGTGTTAAACCTCCCTACCCACAAATCAATGTAGCACACAACCGTAAGAGCTCAAAGGAATAAAATTCTAACAACATTGAAGCAACTATCCTTTGGTATATATTAAAACATCTTGCCTATCTCCTTTGGCTAACATTACTTGGTGAAAAGGTATTCCATGCTGGTTATTGAAAGTCAGTGTAACATAAGAAACTAAAAATACCAGGTGACTCCATTGAAACAGACGTGATGCCCAAAGATGATTGTGAGTATCATCTTTTTGCGACCCTAGGTAGGTATCAGTTATTGCTATTGATGTGCCTTCTAGACTGAACTACCTCCCTAACCCGCCAACCACAGAACATGCAGTTGACATGCTAAAAGTACTGTAAAGGATTTTGGTTTGGTAGCCAGAGAGACTTGCGACTTGTGCCTGAACTCTGGCTATGACACTGGCTTGGTGGACTTTAACAAGTCACTTTTCTCTCAGTCTGTTTCCTCATCTTTCAGAGAGGAATAATAACAGTACCTGATTCACAAAATTATTGTGAAGACTCAATGAGATTATGTTATATAAAACTCTGGCCAGGCACAGTTGCTCACACCTGTAATCCCAGCACTTTGGGAGGCCGAGACAGGCGGATCAGGAGTTCGAGGCCAGCCTTACCAATAAGTTGAAACCCCGTTTCTACTAAAAATACAAAAATTAGCTGGATGTGGTTGTGGGCACCTGTAGTCTCAGCAACTCGGGAGGCAGAGGCAGGAGAATTGCTTGAATCCGAGAGGCGGAGGTTGCACTGAGCCGAGATTGAGCCACTGCACCACAGCCTGGGAGACAGAGTGAGACTCCATCTCAAAAAATTAAAATAAAAATAAAAAATAAAAGTCCTAGCATGACACTTCACATCAATTAGGCTCTCCAATGTTAGTTTCCTCTTGCCATGTTCATTAAAGCATCTACCTTATTTCAGTTAATAAATTTAGCTGCAGGTTTGAGCATTCCCAGTTTGTAGTTGACTATTTCCTAAGATACTGTAGCATGCTCTGTTTCAAAATGGCTCAGACCTGGATCTTTATTTAACTTCGCTAAACCAGAGCTCGGAAAAACTGTCCAGCCAAATGATATTCAGCTTGAAGACTGCTTTGGTACGGCCTATGAGCTAAAAATGGTGTTCACCTATGTAAAGGATTGCAAGAAGAAAAAGAGGATGAGGAAGAGGTAAAAGAGAGTATGTGGCCTACAAGCCTAAAAACATTTACTATCCGCACTTGAAAAAATAGAAAAGCTTGTTAAACTCTGCACTAGTCCCTAGTGAGCAGGAAAACCACATGTAATTATTTGCCTGTGGGATTTTTTTTTTAATCTGTCCTTTATTTCTTGTAACAAATTCTCACAAATCTGGGTTGGCCTGTGATCTAGGCTTTGCCAAGAAAAATATCCCACTTTCTCCGGCGACAGCGATTATCAATCCCAATTTGTGTCCATGTCAGTCTTTCACTGAGATGTAGATTCTAGGAGAAAAGGAAGTTCTATCCATTGAAGTTGCAGAAATGAGGCTCTTGTCAGCCATGTTTCCTGGCAAGTGGACAAAACCTGTCTGAAGTAAGAGAGCATGAAAGAAATTTGAATGGAGAAGCAAAGTTAAGAGATATGCAGAGGAAAGGAGAGTCCTAGCAGCTTTGAGTCTCTAGTTCCACTCACCAAAATCTTGGTTCCTATCGCTCTTCAATTCCATGAGTTACCCTAATTCTTCTTCCTAGATTATCCCAGCAATTCTTCCTAAAATAAAGTCAATAAGTGCCTTTTTGTTTAGCTAGGTTTTGTATAAGTTAAACTGAGTTGATTTACTCTTGCCTATAACCACACACAGCCTGTTCCAATAGAGCACAGTTCTGAAATCCAGTACAATTGGAATCAAGTTAATATCCCATTTCTTAACTATATGATCCTGAGCAATTTACAAGCTTCTGTTTTCTCTTTTGTAAAACTAGGACAATAATACTTACATAGAAGAGTTGTTTTGAGATGTAGATAAGATAGACATAAAATAAGAGTCACAGTGCAGGGTGTGATAGGTGTTTAGATGATGTGAGTTTCCTTCCCCAATCTAACAGATCTAACAGATCAGCTGAACTACAGACAGGGAAACCTTCTGTAATTCCTATCTCTTTAAACATTTTGGGGTTACTCATGAGCATAAGAAACTCGCCAGACCTCCATCATATAAATCAGACCCTGGACTCACCAGCCAAAATTGCAAGTGTAGTTTGGCAGCTTGGGCTCAATAACAAGCCACTGAAACCTCTTCAACCCTTCCTGAGCCAAGTCAATTTCCTCTTGCCATACCTATGCAGCCTCTTAAACTAACTCTAACCCTCCCAGATTTTCCAGTCAATTAAATAAGCTTTGTTCAGAACCGAAGTGAAAAGGTGTTCTGACATCACTAAATGGGGAAAAATCAAGATCGTCAAACCTCTTCAAGTGAGGAGCTTCATTAATCTCAAGAGAGAATTCCACTAGCTTTAAGAGAAAGCTAGGTGGAGAAAGAGTAAGAAGGAAGCCTCAGATTTTTCACTTAGACCAACATAGGTCATATACATCCGTATCTTGGGTATTGTGAATAATGCTGCAATGAATATGGAAATGCAGATATCTCTTCAACATGGAGTCATATTTTGTTTTATTGAATTTTGCTTTATTGTGCTTTTCAGACACTGTGATTTTTACAAATTGAAGGTTTGTGACAT
Source organism: Callithrix jacchus (assembly GCF_049354715.1). NCBI lineage: Eukaryota > Metazoa > Chordata > Mammalia > Primates > Cebidae > Callithrix > Callithrix jacchus. Next base: position 63,700,809 of record NC_133524.1, on the reverse strand, counting down.
CCCTGCACTGACCACATCTATTAGAACCATTTTTCCAACAGCATATATTTATTTCATGTCTGTGCATTCCATTTTGCCAATTTTGCAGTATTTCTGACATTTTAATTTCACATCTGTTATGGTCATCTCTGATCAGTGACCTTTAATATTACTCTGGTAATAGTTTTGGAGCACCACAAACCGTGCCCATAAGACAGTGAACTAAATTGATAATGCATATTCTATGTGTTCTGACCACTCTACTGACTGGCAATTTCCCTGTCACTTTCCCTATCCTTACCCCTCCTTATCCCTGAGACAAAACTAATTAGGAATTTATGCCAATTAATAACCCTAAAATGGCTTCTAAGTGTTCTAGTGAAAGGAGAAGTCACAAGTCTCTCACCTTAAATCAAAAGCTAGATATGATTAAACTTAGTGAGGACGGCATGTCAAAAGCTGACATAGGTTGAAAGCTAAGCCTCTTGCACCAAACAGTAAAGTGGTGAATGCAAAGAAAAAGTTCACGAATGAAATTAAAAATGCTACTCCAGTGAACACATGAATGATAACAAAGTCAAATAGCCTAATTGCTAATGGGCAGAAGGTTTTATTGGTCTGGATAGAAGATCAAACCAGCCAAAACATTGTCTCTACAGAGCTTAATCTGGAGCAAAGTTTTAACTCTCTTTTATTTTGTGAAGGTTGACAGAGATAAATAAGTGGCAGAAGAAAAGTAGGAAGGTAACAGAGGTTACTTCATGAGGTTTAAGGAAAGAAGCAATCTCTGAAATGTAAAGTCCAAGATTAATCAACAAGTGCATATCTGGATAACTTAAAGTCACCAGCTGCATTAATCCCTAACAAGAGAGTCATCAGGACCTTTGGAAGCTTTGAAGACAGACATTGAGTTATCTCTAGCTTTGAAAGTCCTAGATGGAAACTTTTCAATATGAGACTTTTTCATCTGTATTGAAAATCTTCTGTTTAGGGTAGGCCTGGATCCTGGGTCTGCAAGTGGTGTACTAGATTGTAAGTCTAAAAGTGGTGGCCTGCAGGCTAGGTCTATAGGGGCTAGCCTGGATATTGTATCTCTGGGAGCAGGCCTAGTATGTGTCCTGGCCTGAAGGCTGAGTCTGTGGTCCAAGCCTGGATCCTGGGGCAGTGGGAGGTGGTTCTGGAGCATATGTCCATGGGCTAACGTGACGCTGGGGCCTAAAGAAGCAGGTCTGGTCTTTGAGTCCACTGGAGGCTGAGGCCATGGGGACTAGTATGGAGCCTTGTTCTGTGCGAGCTGGCCTGGTGTCTGTTGCCATGTAAACCACACTGGAGCTGGGGTCTTTGAGATTTGTTCTGACACTCTAGCCAGCCTGGAGGCTGGGTCTGTGAATGCCAGCATGGAGTCTGATGCTGTGTGGTCTCGTCTGATGGTGGGGCTTCTCCAGAGTCTGGAATGGGCCTGGAACCTGAATACATAGGGTAGTCCTGTGTATTCATATCTACCTTACTTACCAGGCCTATAGCTGTAGTAGGCCTGATAACTAGGGTAGATATGTTAGCATAGATAAGGTATCTATCATTTATGTGCCTCAATTTTCTCATCTGTAAAATACAAGTGATGTCATGGTTTTTGCCAAGACTTGGGAGAGGGGTAACATGGATAACGTAAAACTTTCTTTCTTTCCCTCTTTGATGTGTCTTTTCAAATTTCTGTGCTATGTCCAGGTACTATAATCTCTCACCTGGATTCCCTCACTCTTGTAAAAATAATTTTGTTCATAGTTATCTTTTTTGTTATTGTTGTTGTTGTTGCTTGTTTGTTTTGGTTTTTAAGACAGAGTCTTGCTCTGGTCACTTAGGTTGGAATGCAGTGGCATCATCATAGCTCATTGCAGCTTCAAATTCCTGGTCTCAAGCAAACCTCCCACCTCAGCCTCCCAAGCAGCTGAGACTACAGGCTCGTATCACCAGAAGCGGCTAATTTACTTCCTTCTTTCTTTTATCTTTTTCTTTTCTTTTCTTTTCTTTTCTTTTCTTTTCTTTTCTTTCTTTCTTTCTCTTTTTCTCCTTCCCTCCTTCCTTCCTTCCCTCCCTCCCTCCCCTTTCTTTCTCTTTCTTTCTTTCTTTCTTTCTTTCTTTCTTTCTTTCTTTCTTTCTTTCTTTCTTCTTTCTTTCTTTCTTTCCTTCTTTCTCTGAGTCTCACTTTGTTGCCCAGGCTACACATTGTTTCTCAAATTGATATTTCCACAAGAGGATGAGTGCTGAAAAGTTCGATCCAACGATCTTGCTTCTGTCACTCCCACTTAATGTTTTATATGTTTGTTTCTTTCATTTTAAAAATAGAACTAATTATGGAGCTGCTCTAGAAGGGTTAGTAAAATAACTTACCACATTGCCTAGTATAGTGCCTGCATATAGTGCACATTCAGTGATATCAATTCTGCCTTTTCAAATTAGTACATTTTTATAATAATAGTAATTCTACTTTCCTGTGATTATAGATTGAATAAGGTACATGTGTACAGGACTTTAAAGGGTTATGCCCCATATTACATTAAAGTAATATTATTAACAAATACATGTCTAGAAGATTCAATAGTGCAGAGCCTTCTGGTCAGTGTGTGCTGAGCTTCTGAGCATAGGCTCACGAAGTTATAGAGTAGGCACAGAGGTTTGGTTACTTGGCTGAGTCAAAATTACATTTGAAGTTGTTTGAGTAAGGTGAGAACAAACGATAGCAAGAAGTAATGATAAGGAAGCTACTCATATAACTAAATACCACCTGTACCCCAATAACTTATGGAAAAAGTAAATAATAAAAAATAAATAAATAAAAAGAAAAACAGAAAGAAAACGGGGGGCAGGATTTTTTTTCAACATTAGAAAGAGTATTTTCCAAAGAAAAGAGTGACCAACACTGGAAAAAGCTGTGGATGAATCAAGTAAGAAGATGAGCAAAAGTGTTTCTTAAAATTTGGCAGTGAACTGTTCCTCTCAGGCTTCAGGGAGAACATATGGGGCTAGAAGCCAGATTATAGTTGGTTGGAAAATTAATGGAAAGTTAAGACATGGAAACAGTGATAGAGACACTGTAGCCAAAAGATTGCTAAGGAAGAAAATGAGACAAGGCTGTTATTTGAGAAAGAAGAAATGTGGTAGAAGGGTTGATTATATTTTGTAGTGGGAGGAATTCAAATATTTTTATGGGTAAAAGGGGTAGGCACAAGAAGTCAAGTAAATATTGATGCCAGAGAGAGTAGGGGTAATTGATGGGGAAAGATTCATAGAGATCAGGGGAGGCATTCTCTCCTCTTCTTCCAGAGGAAAACCCAGGATGAGTGAAGACAGAGAGAACCTTATAGGTACTAGGGAAGAAAGTGTAGGGACTAAATACCTAATAGAATCTGTTTTCTTAATGCAGAAAAGAGTCAATATTTCTGGGCTAAGAATTAGGTGCCAAAATAGGAACTTAACCTCTATTTCTAAAGGTAGAAGTTTAGAATAGCTCTCCAGAGAGGATGAGAAGAGCCTCTGCTTGGAAGGGAAAGAAAGGATTGTACATTTTAGTGTGTCAGTGAATATTTTAGTCATCAGCTATTCTTGAGAATCCTGGGTCAGTTGCCACTTATTGGTTGTGGCACTGATAGATGGCATAGATAAGTTGCCTATCATTTACGTGTCTCAATTTTGTTATTTATAAAATATAAAAAAAATAAATAAATACAAATAAAATAGGAGTGATGTCATGGTTTGTGCCTCATAGGATTATTGCGATGATTAAATGAGCTATTGCATATAGAACATTTGGCATAGGGCCTGACATATAGAGTTCATCAAGCAGTGATCAAGTGTTGACTATTATTATTATTTTGGATGTGGGCTTCAATTCTTTTGCAGCCATGTTATATTTATCATGGCACACCTGAGGCCTGGTAGCTCATTATAGAATGATAAATTCAATGTGAGAATTCTCCTCCTTGGGCCTCCTTGGGCCCACCGATTCATTTATTCAACAGATGTATTGATATATAACATATGTAAAAATGTATTGAGCACTTAAAATACCTTAGATACTGTTTTGCATGTGAAAATTAGTGAAATCGTATACAAAGTCTCTGCCACATAGGTTCACACTCCAGTGAGAGAAGTTAGAATCAGGCCAGAGGGCCAATGGAGGGTTGGGGGAACTCTGTAAAAGCTGTGCACTTGAGGGGCAAGTGGAGAATGAGAATCCAGAAAATGCTGTAGAGAAATAAGTGAAACCAGAAGACATGGTTTCCATGAAAGTCAAGGTAAGAGAATCAGAAAGAAAAGAATCCAAACAATGTTGGATGTTATAGATAATTCAAATAAGAAAATAGAATAATTCATGGGTTGGATAGTAAAGAATTCATGGGTGACCTTGAGAAGAGCAGACTATCGTGAGTTTGGAAATGAAGAGGTGGAGGTGAAGATATGAAAGCAATGAATCCTAGTTCAGAATGGAAAGACAATTTAGGAGAAGGAGCCAGAGGAAGAAAGACTATGAAGATACAAATAAAGTAAAATGGAATAGACAGAAGGAGTAAACACGGATGGAGACAGGACGAATCTCTGAGGTGAGAAACAGGATGAGCTTGAATGTGGAGACGTCAGATGTTTTTAGAGCTCAAGCTTGGTGCCCCTTTACATTCTCATTGAAACTGGAGGTGAAGTCATCTGCTAGGAGTTTGGGAGCTGTGTAAGAACAGTGAGTTTTAAAAGCCATCTTGGGCAAGTGGAATAGAAGATGATTTAGAATTAGAGATAACACTACTGGACTGCATAGAATCCAACTGAAGTTTGAAAATTCCCACGGCTGGAAGTAACTCTTATACCCCAGCTTTCTAATTCAGAAGACCTAAGCCTGTATACACCATCACATCAGATATGCATGGCAAAGTTTATCTACACACATCTCATAGGCTGACTAAAGAGAACAAGAAACTGATATTGTATTCAGGGACATCCCTAGCAATGTTTGAGTTTATAGGAGTTGCCCCATAGGCCTCAGCATCCCCTTAGTCTTTCAGCCTCTTTTTCTGCTCCCTGTTCCCAGTCTTGAGAAGAGCTATAAGGGCCCCATTCTGCCTGGATAACCATGAAGCTCCTTCATGAAATGCTGTCCTGCCTTTGTTGGACACTAGAATTAGAGGTTACTCAGGATTCTCTGAGACACAGCTAAGGCCAATATTCCCCTGACTGACCCTAAGTAACTGCTGAGAGAGAGCTGAGGGGTGGCATCAGTGAGCACTCAATCTCATTAAGCCCCAGAATCTGTCTGGCCCCAGAGATAAGCAGAGTGGAGGCTAGTCCTGCCTATTCTGCTGTCAGGTTAGGCTGGTTCCAGCACTATAGTATAGGCAGAGAAACTCTTTACTGATAGGACTCAGTTTGGATTCATGAAGTGACTCCTGTCTATGATAAAGGGAGGACATGTGGAAAGCCCTCAAGAAATGAGCTGATCCAAACTTAGTTCTGCTGCACAAGCACACGGAGCTAAAGTGGCTCACCCATAGAGAGCAGAGAGCCTTAACCCTACCTACCACCACACTGCACCTCAGGTTCTGGGGTTAGTGCTGAGGAAAAGTTCACCTACCCAGTGGATTTCAAAAGGCCTAGTCAATTTCATTAGCTTGTACTAGATAGGGTATTCAAAAACGTCCTCTTTGATAAGGTGACATTTAAGCAGAGATATGGAGGAAGTGAGAAAAGGGGCCACGCTGATATCTGGGGTAAGAGTTGGCTAGGCTGAAGGAACAGCAAATACAAAGACCAGAGTCTGGAGCATGCTTTGAGTGTTGGAATAAATATTAAGGCGGCCAGGGGGGTTGATTATGGTGGCCAAGGGGAGTGGTAAGAGATGAGATCAGAGATAGAGGGGCAGGTTAGTTGGGGTGGGATGGAGTGGGATGGATTGTACACTATTATATACTATAGTTAAGGATTTTGGCTTTTCCACTGAATAAGATGCCAACCAGTAGAATTGCCTGGACAGACTAGACTGATGTACTTTTAAAAGGATCACTGGCTGCAGCGGCTGAGAACTGACTGGAGCCGGGTAAGGACAATATAGCAAGGAGAGCTGTTGGAGGATATGGCAATAATTCGGGTGAAAGGTAATTGTGGCTTGCACCAGAGTGGTTCCAGTGAAGGTGCTAAGAAGTTGTTGAAATTCAGAGTTTATCTCTGAGGCAAGAGGCAGGGCTGACAGGATATACTGATGAGTTGAATTTGACGTGTGAGCAAAACAGAGGTGAGGATCATTCTGATTGTGGCCTCATAGATTGTGAAATAAAATGAATTAATTCATGAAAAAAAAATGGAACAGTGCCTGGTAAGTGCTTAGTGAGGGCCAGCTAACTGTTATAGTATTATTGGACAAGTAATGGTGGAGGACAGTAGCTTCACATTTGCTGCTTATAATCCCTTTCCACAAGCTCTTGCTTGTGGACTCTGACATTTCCCTGGCACCTCTATCTCAAGTTTTCTCCTGTACTTCCAGGCAGAATCACAGGGTACAAGGAGCCGCTTCATCTACAAAATGAGTATAGTAATCTCAACCTCATAGGACTGCTGTAAGGTATGTAAAGAGACACATATGCATGACATACAGATGTTCAGTAAATGTTCTTCTTGTACACCTTCTAGACCTTTGCTACTGAAACTATGGTCTGTGGCCCAGCATTATTAGTATCACCTGGAAGCAGTTACAAAATAAGAGTCTTAGCCCCACACCAGAGCTGCTAACTCAGACTCTGTTTTAACAAGATCCTTAGGTGGTTTGTGTGCGCATTAATATGTGAGAAGCACTGACCTAGGGTTTCAAGGTCATCCAGTCTCTTCAGGATACAGATACAGAAAGGAAAGCTAAGAGAGTGGAAGAGATTTACATGATGTTATATTTAGTTTTGTCAAGACATCTAAATTCAAGCTACTGTTCTTTCCACTACATAAAAGTTTCAGAACTGTCTGTAACTAAGCCTCTCTGGGTAGGAGAGCATGGAGAAAAAGCAGAGGTCCTGTTTCCTAGGAAAGGACAGGACAGAAATAAGAGGTATCCAGGGTAGCTATTTTCATTGGAATCTCACAGATAATTTCAGAGGGCCCTAAAGTGCATTCATGTATTTATTTATTTGTATTTAATAAGCACTTCTATACCACTATGTCCCAGAAATCGTTCTAAGCTTTTCATACATATGAACACTATTTTGTATATTAACTCATATAATTCCCAAAACAATCCTATGAGTAAGGGATTGTTATTTTCCCCATTTCATAGAAGAGAATCCTGAGCCACAGAGTGGTTAAGTGACTTGCCTTAGGTCATCAAGCTAGTAAGAGGCAGACCTAGGATTCCATTTCTGGCAGTTTTCCCTCCTTCTAGGCCTGAGCCCACAGTAGCTAATTCTGGTCTCAACTCTAGCAAGGGGACAGATACAACATTCATTTAACCCTTTTTCTACTTCAGCTTAGGGTCTATTCAACCCTTTCCCACCAAAAGCTTTTCAGGGGCTGTACTGAGACCCTATCCTGAGCGGGCATATAACCTCTGCCCAGTACAGGAGGAGTCCCTCAGAGGCTGATAATGACACATTTCTCAGTCCTCTCCCCCATACCTTGGCTCAAGCTTTTCTTTTCCTCTACCCATAATGCTATTTCCTCTTTGACCTCTTCTAAAACCTCCAAATCGATTGAAAAGCCTTTGCTTCCCCTGGCAAACTCTTTTTTAATACTTCTTTTTACCCGCCCCCCAACCCTTCTAGTCTGTACCTCATAGTTTGGCCTTCTGACTGTCCAGTCAGTTTTATCTTCCCAACTCTTCTGCAAGCTCTTCAAGGTCAGGGACCAGTAACGTTTCAGGATTATCCACTGCTGCTCTGAGATCATAGATAATAAACTCCCAAAGTGTTATTGCTTGAAGTGCCCTTAGAAACTATGTAGTTCAACTCTCTTCTTGCACAGACAATCAGGGGCCCAGAGAAGATGGGTGATCAGAGCTAAGTGCCAAAAACAGTTTTCTTTTATTTTTAGTAGTCTTTTATTTTCTTTTATTTTTAGTAGTCTTTTCCCTGCTTCATTTTTGCTCTCTTCCTCCTGTCACAATAGTACCTACACTTCTGAATGGAGGAGTATTTTTTTGAGGCAGAGCCAGAGCTGGAAAGTGACTTCTCCATGGGTCTGAAAATCGTGGCTTTTCCAACAACAATTTTCCCTGTCAAACTCCAAAGCTGCTAATTCGTGAACAAACTCGGATGAGCTGAGCTGCATTCAGCTGTGAAAGAGATAACTTGACGCTTTCTCTAGACCCAACACCATGGCCCTCTACTTTCTGGCCCCGCTTCGGTCCCAGGAGCTTTGCAGCTCCTGCCATACCAGTCGCTTGGTCACTGTTCTTCAGCCTTACATTGTGTCTCTGAAGGGCAGAGTTTCTTTTCGTAGCCACGCCTAGACACTCAAGTAGTCCAATAGCTGCTCTAGGAACTTCACTGGGGAGGAAGAGGTAAGCTTACCCTGAAAGGAGGATTTGGGCTGTTGAAGCTACACGTGGATGTGAAATGAGTCAAGCGGAATCTTGATTACAAGGAATTTCATCCACTGTGAGTGTGTGGGCAAGCTGGGGGCCGAGGGGCGGGGTCGAGGGGCGGGGTCGAGGGGCGGGGACCGAGGGGCGGGGGCCGAGGGGAGATAGCTGGGTGGGTTGTTTGCTCTCCGCTGAGGTGGGTTTGTCCCGGAATCCCATTTTGGAAGCAAGAGCCACCTACTCCGTTACAGGGTAAGTGTGGGAACACTCTCTGGTGTGGCAAGGCGGCTGGGACCTGCGGCATCTAGGTGCAGAAGTACAGAATCGTGTCAGGATGATCCTGCTAGGGTGCCGCAAAAACAACTGGGAAGGCGCCCCGTGGCTGACGGTCAGTTCATCCATTTGTATCTGGAGAGCGCTTTCTGAGGTGCCAGGGAATTGGGCTGATATCCCTAGGGTCTTGGCGAGCCAGTTCTTGTAGGCTCTTACTGTACCTGCATTGCCCTGTAGGCTCTTATTGGACCTGCATTGGGAACATGCCTGGACGTGTCCAGCAACCTTGAGCATCTAGCGTTCGTAAAGACGAGGAGGCTGGGAGTTAGTGGAGGCGGGGTGGGGGCGCGCAGAGGATCAGACTTGTGGAGCATCCTGAGGAAAGCAGAACTGCTGACCCACCCACGTGGCTCGAGGGCAAGTCAGGGCTTGTGTAAAGAGCAAGCTGGCTCTGTTTGGGGGCTTTCAATCCACCCCCTCACCCGCCGGGCTTGGTTTACTTGATCTCTCATTCCTGGGAGCTGAGCCTCGGGCAGTGTTATTTTGATCCTGCCTCACCCCAAACACTGGCCGAGACCCAGCAAGCTGCAAGAACTGGGGGACAAGAAGGGACCCGCCAGAGATCAGGCTAGGAAAACAGAGACTTCAGGGTCTGACTTAGACAGGTGTTGGCAGAGTTCGCCAATGTTATGCTGGGTAGCTGGGGCAGGAAAGTTTGCACCATCTCCGCTAGATAACTCCTCTGTTCCTTCTTTCACCACAGCATACCTTCAACTCAGGAGACTCACTGAGCACCTAGTCTGTGCCACCATGTTTGAGACAGTGAGATGTTTGAGACTTAGGCTGTACCCACTGGGGCCTGACAGTGTCATCCTAGATATAAAAAAACACAGATAAATATAAATATAACACAAAAGAGGTTTTAAAAGTTAAATCAAAATGCTCAGAGGCTGCCAAGTAAGGATCATATCAAGTTGAACCATATGAAATCAGAAAAAGGTTTTTTGATTGTTTTTTAAAATTGCAATGCCTTTCAGGGCTCCAGAGTTAGACTGCTTGAGTTCACATCTCATACTCACCATTTATTAATTTGTGTGACCTCGGAAAAATAAGATTACTTCTCCCTTTCTGAGTTTCTGTTAACTCCAGGCTAAAGTGGATAATAATAGCACCTACCTCATAGGGTTGTTGTGAGTATTAGATGATATAATCCATATAAAATACTTTCACACACTTAGCATGGTGGCTGGCCCAAAATAAACACTCAATAAATATTAACTGTTATTATTTAAGATAGACTGTGGTACACAGATAAGATTTCAACAGGTGGAGATAGAGAAGACAGTTTAAGCAGAGAAAATAACAGGAACAACTGCTTTAAGGCAGGGAATCTCAAGGCATATGAAAAGAACACCAGCTGACCTGGATTTTAGAGTTAGCAGGAAAATGTAAGTTAAAGTTGCCAAGGCAGATGGGTGGTAAACTGCAAAAGACAGTGGATGCTAGGATTTTGATTTGATTTGGCAGAAAATGGAAAGCCATTGAAAGTTTCTGAGCTTAAAAAAAACGGCAGATCCTCTGCTTTAGGAACAGTAATCTGGTAAAAAAAAAAGGTTAGTCAACTGGAATGGAATAGGAAAACACAAGAGATGGATAAACTAGAGGCAGTGAGGGAACAAGGCCCTGGGACTGAGGCGGTGGCTATGGGAATAGAAAGGAGGTAATGAATTTAACAAGCCATCACAAAAGTTGAATCTATGGAACTTTGTAGTTGATAAATTATATGGGATTGAAAAAGGAAGAAAGAGAAAATCAGAATCTTTTCGAGTTGGCTTAGAGGGTAAAAGATTGTGCATTCCCATCTCACTTCTGTGGATAATGCAATAGAAAGGATATGCACTTTCTGAGCTAGACATGGCTGTATTCAAGTATCCACTGTTTGTGATCCTAAACATATTATGTACCTGACATTCCCAACTAGGATCAGTATTTCCACAAAGCATTTAGAAGTATGTGTGGTGTGTTTATGTGTTTTACACACAGTGTAAGGTACTACTGCATTGAATGCCAAACAGGTGCAACAAATAATTGTTCCTACCATTCACCATGCCAGTAGTAAGCCAAATGAGAAGTAGTGAAATTCTTTGAGCCTCAGCTTTCTATCCTGAAAAAAAAGGGATAATAGTACTCACATCATGGTGTTATGAGAGGATTAAAAGAGATATTTCCTGCCAAGGGTTTAGCGCACAGTGCCTGACAAATGGAATTTCATGATGTGTAATTTTCTTTTACCCTAATGGACTCCACATTAAAACATCCCTGACAATCTCTGCTTGAACACTTCTAGAGGGAGTTCCTTACTTCTTCCTGAGAGAGCCCATTCACTTCAGGGAAGGGCTTGGACTGCTAAAAGTGCTTCCTTTTCTTAGCTTAACTTTGTTTTCCTAAAGCTTGTACCTGGATATCCTAGTCATTCCCCTCGAGGCCACATAGAGCAGTCTGTTCTTTTTCTTTCTTTTTTTTTTAATAAACAAACATTATTAAATTTTATTAACAAAACTTTGTACATTTTAATACATGTGGAATTTTACATCTAGGTAAAATAACAACACATTCAAAATTTACCATTTATACAAAATGTTACAGAATAACAACCAGTGGGTTAAGTAAGTAAAATAAACCACACTGATTTTTTTAAATCATCTACAAAAGATTTGACTTTAAAATTCCCCTGAACATATAAAAATAAATTTTACTTTTCAATTCAATCTACCAATTAGAAATATTATAAATCAAAATATCAATGTTATGAATTTTTCACAATACAAAACATTCACAAAACTTTATTTACGGAAATGAGGTAAGAACTGTGCAATGTTTAACCAAGAGACATATTGAAGAATTAACATGTTCTTCCAGCTAAGTACACAGTGGAGGTCTAATTACAGCTGGGTCTTTTCCACTAATAATTCACACACCAAAGAATAGTTTGGTGATTACACCCCCAGTGGTGGATTACTCTGCTGTACTGTCACATCAAAAGTGTGGCTCTCCAAAGTGGAAGGGCTGTCACACAGATTTCACCTGTTTCAGGAACTCATGGTGAGCTTTTGTTTTAATGGTCAGTAATGGGGAGTGGTTTAAATAAATCTCTATTCTTACCATATCCACTCCTTTTCTTGTGACTCATTAGTGGACAAATACCCAGGTATTAGTTTTGCCTGAGCTATCTACAGTGGCACAGAAAATTTTGAATCATTTTTCTTCCATGACCAGTTTTTCAGAGATCAGATCCCCCTGTATCTTCTGTTCCCAAGTCAAACAGCTCAGCTAATTGTACCATTTCTTATCTGGCATGGTGCCAAGTCAAATATGACTCTGGTTTTGAATTATATAAACTGGGATATGAGTATGTCTTCATAGTAATGAGGACTTCTGCAAAAGGGACAGAATGGGTAAATGTGACAAATTTCTTTGTAATTTATTATCTTTTAAACTAATTTTTCTGATCAGGCATGGTGGCTCATTCCTGTAACCCTAGCACTTTAAAAGCCTGAGGTTAGAGGGAGGCTTGAGTCCAGGAGTACAAGACCAGCCTGGGCAATATAGCGAGACCCTGTCTATGTAATTTTTTTTTTTTTATTAGCAGGGCACTGGATGCTGGGCACCTATAGTCCAAGCTACTTGGGAGGTTGAGACACTAGAATCTCCTGAGCCCAGGAGTTTGAGGTTGCAGTGAGCTATGATCATGCCACTATACTCCAACCTGGACAAAAAAGTGAGACCCTATCTCAAAAAGAAAAATTAAAGAATATAAATCATTTTTTTCCACTATTTGCCAAATACTTTCAAATCTATCATCCCAGTGATTCTTTATCTTCAACTGAGGGAAGTGCAGATTTGTTTATATATATTATACAGGTGGCCAAACAGATCATTTACTTAGTAAGTATCTGTGCCAGAACTGGAAGCCACATTTTTCTTACTCCAAGTTCAGTATGGTTTTTTAATTTCCACAGCTGTTAGGGTTTAAGGTGATAGATAGCTGGGCAATTAGGCCGACTCTGGCACTAAAGAATGAGAGAAAAGAAAGATGGATTCTCCAATTACCTTAAAGCAGTTATTCCTTCTTTGAGAGAATTCTCTTCTTTTGAGACAGAGTCTTGCTCTGTCACCAGGCTAGAGTGCAGTGGCGTGATCTTGGCTCACTGTGCAACCTCCGCCTCCGAGGTTCAAGTGTGTCTCAGCCTACCGAGTAGCTGAGACTACAGGTGCGTGCCACCACGCCTGGCTAATTTTTTCTATTTTAGTAAAGACAGGGTTTCACCAGGTTGGCCAGGTTGGTCTCGATCTCCTGATCTTGTGATACACCCTCCTTGGCCTCCGAAAGTGCTGAGCCACCGCGCCTGGCTGAATTCCTTTCTTTAGATGTCTTCTTGACCTGCTCCACTTAAATGCCGCCTGCAGAGAATGAATTATCTTTTGGAGCCATTCCTTAGTGCTGAAGCTTCATATTGAAGCAGAAGCTGCTTTTTCACTGCTTTCTTTTGGAAACTAGGTCCACCCATGTATTATCTTCATGGCGCTTAACAGGAAGGATATGGGTCAGTTTCACCATCAGTATGTAAAATACAATTAATATTATTTTGTGTACATAGATATGAGGATGGCTATAGTCTGTCTTTCATCAGAATTAACGGTACATACTTTTTATGTTCCTCACCAGACTGCAATCTCCTAAATATTGAGAATATGCTTTATTTACCTCTGGTTTTCTCTCTTGCCACTAAGTTCTAACAGAATGCCTAGCACAGAAGGTACTCATCAAGTGGTTTCTGAGTGACCAGAAATTAATTCTCCCTATCTTGGGGTGACAACAGTTATTATACCCTCCAAACATCACCAAAAGACATCACTTTATTCTCAAAAATAAAGGAATTTCCATGTAATATATGGTGGAATCAAACAGTAAGATGTCCTACTTCCAGGAGGTTGTTAGTCACCATTGTGGATAAGCCAAAAAGAGTAGGCAGCTTACTTCCCTTCTACAATCCATCTCTCCATGAACCAGCCCACCCTTTGGAATTGTTTCTGTTGAGGGTAAAATGAGCCATTATCGGGCTGTGGGAGTTAGGAAAAAGAAGCTGAAGCGTTGGTAGTATAGTCACTGAGTAATTGGTCTTAAAGCTGGGCCAACTCTTCTCTTTTTATACGGGAAGTAGAGAAGCCACTGGGCCCTGAATATGCAGACTTGAATTCTACTTTTAGGTCTACCACCAACCGTGTGACTTTTGGAAAAATCTATCCCTTTTCTGAGCATGAGTTTCCTCATCTTGGTTCATCAGGAAATGGGGTTAAGTTGTCCTGAATACTTTCAGGATTCCGTGACTATATGTTTTCAATTATAATAGTTTGAAGTTTTAATTGGTTGCCAAAGAGGAGGAAAAAAGAAACCCACAATGGAATGTGATGTCTTAAGAGTACTGAGGTGCCTATTACTAAAGGACTTCAAGTAGAGCTGGATAATATTTCTTTACTGGGCAACAGGCCACTGGGGCTAAGATTAATTTTAAACCCCCCCTTTGACTCTAAGATTGTCAGAGTTTAAAAATGGTCTCAAAGGATGTGTGTTTACATATGAGATTGTAGGCTTCTTGTTATCAATCTCACCTTCCCTCTACAACCTCACAAAGTCCTATACCTTTCTCTGTTTTCTTGGGCATCTAAAGAAAAAATAAAGAAATATTTTGGTGGCAGTATTCCATTTTGTACACACAGGCCTCATTCTATGGGTCTCATTCTATTCTCCCGGTCCTTTGGTAAGGATGTGGCCCTGGGTTGTGTTTGTAAATGCCCACAGATTTGGATCTCTTATCCTTTAGGATATTTTGTTCCCTGACCTATAAGGATAGGATGGAGTACTTGATTGCTATGGGAAAAAAATAGACTATTCTTATTGACATCTTCAGATACAGCTATTCAGGATTGCTTGGTAAATGCGACAGGATGGAGGGAGTGTGGGGCAAGACCAACAGACTTAATAGAAATCAGAAATTGGAGTACTTGACTGAGTTTTATCCAGTCCCAGCCCTGCTAATAAATCATACTATGAATTCAATTCCCAACTGGGACAACTCAGCCAAAAGCCTTCTTGGGAAGTCAACTTATCTTCCCTTCCAGTACTGCTGGTTGAGTAACTAATTTTTTATGATACCATATTTTTATGGCATCGTGTGGTGATTGGTACATGACCAGAGACTCACTTTGGCTAGGGTAACAGCAGAGCAAAGCGGAGTTTAGCTGAGTTCTGGTCTAGCTTGAGGCTTGTCTCCCGTGCCCTTTGTTCCTCAGCTCTGGGTGTGGTAGTGACAAAGATCATAGCAACTCCTCACATGTATAGCACAATCTGGAGTTTCCAGAGCACTCTCACATACATTATCTCATTTTTCCCTTGAACATAATCCAGGGTAGTTTCTATGCTTTTGCTCTCACCTGGGAAGAGTATTTCAGAAGTCAGTAGAAGAACATTTTCCCTCAAAATCAGCCCAGAATTTGGTGTCCTTAATTTCATCCTGTTTCTTTAATAATATCTTTGTATTCTTGGCTACACAGTTCCTTTTCCCCTTTCCTTTAACGATTATTTTCAGCAGTTGCCAAACACTATCCAAATATTTATATTTTAATTTACAGTCTTCTAAGTTATATTTGTCTTTTGAGGTTTGTGCTGTTTGTTGTGTGTGTGCATGTATGCACATGTTTTGAAGGCAAAACAATTTGACACGTATGGTTAGCATTTACTTTTGGCCAAGTGGAAGCAGCCCAATTCAATTGGTCATTAATTCTGTCTATACAATGACAATGGCTTTTAGTAAAGATTTTTTTTTTCTTTTTCTACCCCAGCTGGAGCATTACCTCTTGCTGTGTGCGCTAGAATAAAAGACAAAGGAGAATAGATGAGACTTCTTTAATTTTGTATATGTTCATTCTCCTCTGTTGATATACCATTCCTGACATTACTGGGACAGATGTTACTATCACTAACAGTTAAAATTCTTCAGCCGCTTTGGAAATGTTGAAAGTACCGCATTAAAAACTGAAGTAACCACCTGTGTTCTCTGAATTATGTCTATTCCAGGCGCAGATTTTACTTAAACACAAAAAGACAATTTACTTTCATCACCTGCCCATGAAATAAAATCAAAATAACACATCTTCAGACCTGTCCTCCTCCACCTCCCAGTATTAAAAGCTGACACATTGGGCATCCCTTACTTAAAGCTTTGTGCTATACTACCCTATCAGGGTTCTCTGGCTTTCCCTTCTTGGTTGCTATCATCTACTCCTGCTCTTCCAGCTTCAAGTATGAGTGACCCTCAATGTTTTGTTCTTGGCATTCTTCTTTTATTTATTTTTTATTTTTTTGAGGCAGAGTCTCACTCTGTCATCCAGGCTGGAGTGCAGTGGCACTATCTCAGTTCACTGCAACCTCTGCCTCCTGGGTTCAAGCTATTCTCCTGCCTCAGTCACCTGAGTAGCTGGTACTACAGGTGTGCACCACCACACCTGGCTAATTTTTGCATTTTTAGTAGAGACAATATTTTGCCATGTTGGCCAGCCTGGTCTTGAACTCCTGACCTCAAGTGAATTACAGGCAGGAGCCACTGCACCCAACCATTCTTCTTTACCCATGATTTAACTTCTGCCGTGATATACTTAGGCCAGAGGTTATCAACCGGCAGAGGTTTTTATTTAATTAATCTAGAGAATAGGATTTTTTTTTTCAGTGCTCCAGATGATTCTGATGTGCAGCCATGAGAAAGAACTCTTATTCTGGTCTTTTAATGCATTGACACATCTCCAACTTCAACCTATATTCTACATATTTTATATGCTTGTTGGGCATGACCATTGAAATGTTTCTCTTTCCCCTTCAACTTCTCTATACTTAAAATAATAGAAAAACCAGTGCATTATCTTTTCTCCTACCAAGCAGCGCAGCTTTCATGCTTCTTATGGCACTTAGATTCTTGTGGTTTCCCAGGGAGGATCTCTCAGAATCTTCTCTGACTCTTGTCATTCTGTTGGTCCTCACTTTGTAATGTTTATGTCTCCTACTATCACTTTCTCTCTGTTACTATTGTAACCAACTTTGACCTGACCCTTATCTCCTAAGGCTTGGACAGTTACCCTGTCAAACAATTATTTCAAGTGCACTTTGGTTGACATTCATAAAATTCATCTTTGCCTATCCTAAAATATCACTGAAGAAAAAATTTCAGTGAAGGCTGGGAGGACCTCCATTCTCTAAAGTTCAATACTGCCTTGAAAAGTGTGCCAGACTCATAGGTCCTAAATTACCTTTGAGTTCTGTCCCCAACTATTATTGCATTGCTGTCTATCTCACTTCTCAGGTGTATTAGTAATTGCTTTCTAAATTTGGGAGCATCAGTGTTATTTGCATGTATGTTTAGGATTGTGATATTTTCCTATTGGACAAGGCCTTGTATCATATAATGTCCCTCTATGTCTCTTAACTGCTGTTGCTTTAAAGTTTGTTTTGTCTGATATAAGAATAGCTACCTCTGCTCACTTTTTGTGTCCATTTGAATGAAATGCTTTTTTCCATTCCTTTGCTTTAAGGTTACGTGAGTCCTTAAGTGTTAGGTGAATCTCCTGAAGGCAGCAGATAGTTGTTGGTGAGTTCTTATCCTTTCTGCAGTTCTGTATTTCTTAAGTGGGGCATTTAGGCCATTTACATTCAATGCTAGTATTGAAATGTGAGTTTCCATTGCATTCACTGTGCTATTTGTTGCCTATGTACATTTTCTTTGTTTTTGCTTTTTAAAACGTATTTTTGTTTCATAGGTCCTGTGTGATTGATTTATGCTTTAAAGTGGTTCTGTTTTTATGTGTTTCTGGGATTTGTTTCAAGATTTAGAGCTCCTTTTAGCAGTTCTTGTAGTGGTGGCTTGGTAGTGGTGAATTCTCTCAGCATCTGTTTGCCTGAAAAGGACTGTATCTTTCTTTTATATATGATGCTTACTTTCACTGGATACAAAATTCCCGACTGATAATTGTTATATTTTTAGGAGGCTGAAAATAGGGCCTCCAATTCCTTCTAGCTTGTAGGGTTTCTGCTGAGAAATCTGCTGTTAATCTGATAGGTTTTCCTTTGTAGGCTCCCTTCCTCTTCCCTCCCCTCCCCTCCCCCCCCCCCCCCCCCCCGCCGTCCTCTTCCCTCTCTTCCTCTCCTCTCCCTCTCCCTGGCTGTTGGCTGGTACTGGGGGTTGTCCGCCCAAAGTCCTGTGGTGTGAACCGTCTATGGGTCTCTCAGCTGTAGATACCAGCACCTGTTCTGTTGGAGGTAGCAGGGGGTGAAATGGTCTCTGTCAACAGTTCTTAGCTTTAGTGGTTTAATTTTCTAGTTTTGTGGTGGTTGGCCTTCTGCCAGGAGATGGTGCTTTTCAGAGAGCATAAGCTGTGGTAGTGTGGAGAGGAACCAGTGGTACACGGGCCTAGAACTCCCAAGTACATATGTCCTTTTTCTTCAGCTGCCATGGTGAGTAGGGAAGGACAATCAGGTGGGGGCAGGGCTAGGCATGTCTGAGCTCACACTGTCCTTGAGTGGGTCTTGCTGCAGCTGCTGTGGGGGTGTGGGTGAGGTTCCCAGATCCATGGAGTTGTGTACTTAGGAGGATTATGGCTGCTTCTGCTGAGTCATGCAGGTTGTCAGGGAAGTGGGGCACAGCTGGCAGTCACAGGCCTCGCCCAGCTCCCACACAATCTTAATGGCCAGTCTGACTCCCACTGTACCCCCCTAATAGTCACATGTCTGTTTCTAGGCAGTGGGTGAGCCCGGCTTGAGAACCTGCCCCATGCTACCTACCTCTCAGCTGTGAAAGAAAAGGGTTTTGGTTCTTCCCCTGCCTGTGGAGTCTTCACACAAAATTAGTGCTGTACCCCGAGTTCTGACCAGAATGCTTCTCTCCTGGTTCAAATTGTTACAAAGCTCAGCTGGAGACTTCCTTTTCCCCATGATGTTTCCCCCCATGCCTCTGGTCATCCTTCTGATGGTTCCCTGTGGTTCCAGGCAGGAATGGCCTGCTTGGGGACCCAGCAAGCTCCCACGTCCTTTATGGCTGCTTCCTCTACCCCTGTATTTTCCTTGGCTCTCTATTGACTCAGCTCCAGGTAAAGTCAGAAACTTCTCCCACAAACCAGATCTTCAGTTTCCCCAGTGAAGGGTGTGTGTTCGGTAGTGGAGGATCTCCCTTTTCCACTTCCTCAGTTGGGGCACTCACAGTATTTGGAGTATTTGCTGGGTCCTACAGGTGCAGTCTACTTCCTTCAGAGTGTCTGTGGGTCCTCTTGGGATTCCTGGTTTGTTCTTACAGTCGTTCTGGACCTAAAATTCACGATGCAAGCCTCCTCACACTGCTCTGTCCATCCGAGTCAGAACTGCAATCTAGTCCGGCCTAGTGTCTGCCATGATGACCCCCTAGCTCTACTTCTTACTGAAATCTTGAGTGAGATCTCAGATCTGTCCTTTCCTTCCTCACCATGTGATCTTCTTTTTTAATCTATTTATTTATGTATTTGAGATGGAGTCTTGCTCTGTTGCTCAGACTGGAGTGCAGTGACACAGTCTTGGCTTACGGCAACCTCAGCCTCCCGGTTCAAGTGATTCTTGTGCCTTAGCTTCCCAAATAGCTGGAAATATAGGCATGTGCAACCATGCCCAGCTCATTTTTGTGTTTTTAGTGGAGTCGAGGTTTCACCATGTTGGCCAGGCTAGTCTCAAACTCCTGACCTCACGTGATTCACCCACCTTGGCCTCCCAAAGTTCTGAGATTATAGGCACGAGCCACTGCATCTGGCCAAATTTATTAATTTTTGATGACAATCCCTAGCTTCCTCCTAGGGATATCATGATGAGCTGTTGAGCCAATTGATATAAAGTCCTCTATACACTCTGAAACCTTTTACTCAGGTAGGAGATTATTCCCATTATTCTGTAGATTTTCACCATTTGCTCACACCACAAATATTTATTTAGTGTCTACTGTGCGCCAGGCACTATTCTAAGCACTGAGGATGAAGTAGCAAACACAATAGGTACCATGGTCTCATGGCCTTTACATTCCAGTTGGGGAAGAAATAAACAATAAAGAAGTGCCTAAGTAAGACGTATGATATGTGAGAAGATCATATTGCTATGGAAAAGAATAAAATAGGAAATGGGGATATGAATTATGGAAAGAAGGTGGAAATTTGAGAGTGATCAGAGAAGCCTGACTAAGAAGACTGTATATGAAAAAAGAACTGAAGAAGATTAGGGAGGTGGCCATGCAGATATCTTGGACAAAACATTTCTGCTTGAGGGAACAGCAGATGTGAAGGCCTTAAGATGAAAGCATTTCTGGTTAGTCTGAAGACAAACAGGAGGTCAGCATGGCTGGAGTGAAGAGAATAAGGAAAGGAGTAGTAGAACATAAAGTCAAGAAAATAATGGGGGAAGTTGAGGTAGACATATCATCTAAGGGCTCTATTGGCCATTATAAGAACTTAATTTTTTATTTTTTAATATTAGCTCTTTATTATGTGTCATACATCACTGTGTATATTTTATGTTTTTATATACCCATTCATTTTTGAAGTTATATTCAAAATTATGTAGGACTTATGTTTTATTATTAGTGAAAGAGGGAGACTTCAATGGTTTTTGAGGCTGGAAATGACATTATCTAACATGTTTTAGCCTCTTTATTTTTATTTCCTATTCTCCCTAGAAAAAATGTGGGTAGGACCCAGGTTTCTCTCTCAACAGATTCCGTTTTTTTTGTTTGTTTGTTTTTTGTTTTTTTTTTGAGACAGAGTTTCACTCTTGTTATGCAGGCCAGAATCTCTCTGAATATGGGAGAGAGACACAGAAAAGACTTTTTTCTGAGTGCCCTTTATATTCAGGTGAAACAGACAAGATTAGACCCAAAAGAGCCCTTAAAACTGTGATTTTTCAACATTGTCTGCACATAAGAATCACTTGGTGAACTGTAAAATGTCACATGCTCAGGCTGCATTTCTTACTAATTACAACAGAATCTTAGGGGAGGGACCCACGTGTCAGTATGTTTTGTCACTCCCAAGGTGCAGCCAAAATTGAGAACCAATGGTCTAAGAGATTAGCCAAACCAACTCCCTAATGGTACGAAAGGGGAACTTGATTCCAGCACTGGGAAGGGATAATCCCCTGATGGCAGAGCTGGCCCTAGAACCATTCACTATACTGAACTAAAAGAAGAAGTACAAACTTTACAAATAGTAGGGCAAAAGGCAGATATAATGTTTGATAGTTTGGAAGGAGGTTATAGACAAGAGAAACCTGGGATAGAAGCAGGTCAGAAAAAGGGAAGGCTGACTGCCAACACCAAAAGGTAAAGCAACATTTGGATTACAGGCCAGACATCGAGAAATGATGACACTGTACAGTTTAGAAGCTTGATTATAAAGGAAAGCAGTGTCCTCAAGGCAACGTTGAGCAACTGCTTTGATTTTGTCTTGTGCATGTGGGTAGAGGGATGGACTCACAGGAGAGGAATGGGCAAGGCATGAAGACCATCAGCTGTCTTCTTCACCCTTTTTAATCCCTCCCCTCCTGCACTGTCCAGGCAATGTAAATATCCTGAAGTACTGAGTTCTTAATTTAGACTTGTCCTTCTGTCCTGCCTACCCATACTACATAGAGAGGAGCATGTTTCATCCCACAGGCATGTGTGCAAGTTAAGAAGAGCAACAGCCACAAGCTGCAGCCAGAAGCAGCTGTACCTCCAGCAGCCAGGGTACCTCGCGTCCAGCAGAAACTTGGCCAACATCAATTATTCAGGGCACGATGAGCTAATTTGGGGCCTACTATTAATTTCAGTTTTATTATTTCTCCTCTTCCCTGTCCGCTTGCAGTCTTACTCCTCTACGTTCCTTTTTGAGGAATCAGGATGGGGCGATGAGTGGGAAGAACAGCCACATGACAGACAGGCAAAATAAGAACATAACTCCAGTCATATTGCCCCTTCTTGGCCTTTGTAAAGACAACAATGTATATATAACACGTACTGGATAAGTTTCGCTGAAAAGTTGAATGAATCAAATTATAGTTGGAGGACTATATAAAATTATTCATAGCAGCTTTAACAATTTTGGAGGGCTAACTTAGGCAATGTCCTATTGGAATAATGCATTTACAGTATTAAATAAAGCTAAAAAACTATCTTTTAAAATGAGATATAATTCACATACTACAGGACTTACCCTTTTAAAGTATATAATTCACTGCTTTTAGCATATACACAAAGTCACATGACCATCACCACTGTCAAATTCCACGGCATTTTCATTACCCCAGAAAGAAACTTATACCTATTAAGCAGTCACTCCCCATTTTCCTTTCTCCCCAAGCCCTGATAACCATTAAAGCTTACTTTCTGTCTCTACTGATTGCCTATTTTGGGAATTTTATGTAAATAGAATCATACAATATTTGTCATTTTGTGTCTAGCTTCTTTTTTTTTAAATTTTTTATTGCATTTTAGGTTTGGGGGTACATGTGCAGAACATGCAAGACAGTTGCATAGGTACACACATGGCAGTGTGTTTTGCTTCCTTTCTCCCCTTCACCCACATTTGGCATTTCTCCCCAGGCTATCCCTCCCCACCTCGCCCTCCAACTGGCCCTCCGCATTTCCCCCGAATAGACCCCAGTGTTTAATACTCTTCTCTCTGTGTCCATGTGTTCTCATTTTTCATCACCCACCTATGAGTGAGAATATGCGGTGTTTCGTTTTCTGTTCTTGTGTCAGTTTGCTGAGGATGATGTTCTCCAGATTCATCCATGTCTCTACAAATGACACAAACTCATCATTTCTGATTGCTGCATAATATTCCATGGTGTATATGTGCCACATTTTTCCAATCCAGTCTATCATCAATGGGCATTTGGGTTGATTCCAAGTCTTTGTTATTGTAAACAGTGCTGCAATGAACATTTGTGCACATGTGTCCTTATAGTAGAACGACTTATAGTCTTTTGGATATATACCCAGTAATGGGATTGCTGGGTCCAATGGAATTTCTATTTCTAAGGCCTTGAGGAATCGCCACACTGTCTTCCACAATGGTTGAACTAATTGACACTCCCACCAACGGTGTAAAAGTGTTCCTTTTTCTCCATATACTCTCCAGCATCTGTTGTCTCCAGATTTTTTAATGATCGCCGTTCTAACTGGCATGAGATGGTATCTCAATGTGGTTTTGATTTGCATCTCTCTGATGACCAGTGACGATGAGCATTTTTTCATATGATTGTTGGCCTCATATATGTCTTCTTTCGTAAAGTGTCTGTTCATATCCTTTGCCCACTTTTGAATGGGCTTGTTTGTTTTTTTCCTGGAAATTTGTTTGAGTTCTTTGTAAATTCTGGATATCAGCCCTTTGTCAGATGGGTAAACTGCAAAAATGTTTTCCCATTCTGTTGGTTGCCGATTCACTCTAGTGACTGTTTCTTCTGCCGTGCAGAAGCTGTGGAGTTTCATTAGGTCCCATTTGTCTATTTTGGCTTTTGTTGCCAATGCTTTTAGTGTCTTGTTCATGAAGTCCTTGCCTACTCCTATGTCCTGGATAGTTTTGCCTAGATTTCCTTCTAGGGTTTTTATGGTGCCAGGTCTTATGTTTAAGTCTTTAATCCATCTGGAGTTAATGTTAGTGTAAGGTGTCAGGAAGGGGTCCAGTTTCTGCTTTCTGCACATGGCTAGCCAGTTTTCCCAACACCATTTGCTGAACAGGGAATCCTTTCCCCATTGCTTGTTTTTGACAGGTTTATCAAAGATTGTACGGTAATAGATATATTGTGCTGCCTCTGTTGCCTCTGTTCTGTTCCATTGGTCTATATCTCTGTTTTGGTACCAGAACCACGCTGTTTTGATTACTGTAGCCTTGTAGTATAGTTTGAAATCCGGTAGTGTGATGCCCCCCGCTGTGTTCTTTTTGCTTAGAATTGACTTGGCTATGCGGGCTCTCTTTTGGTTCTATATGAAGTTCGTGGTGGTTTTCTCCAGTTCTGTGAAGAAAGTCAATGGTAGCTTGATGGGGATAGCATTGATTCTGTAAATTACTTTGGGCAGTATAGCCATTTTTACGATATTAATTCTTCCTAACCATGAACATGGAATGTTTCTCCATCTGTTTGTGTCCTCTCTGATTTCGTTGAGCAGTGGTTTGTAGTTTTCCTTGAAGAGGTCTCTTACGTTCCTTGTGAGTTGTATTCCTAGGTATTTTATTCTTTTTGTAGCAATTATGAATGGCAGTTCGTTCTTGATTTGGCTTTCTTTAAGTCTGTTATTGGTGTAGAGGAAGGCTTGTGATTTTTCCACATTGATTTTATATCCTGAGACTTTGCTGAAGTTGCTTATCAGTTTCAGGAGATTTTGGGCTGAGGCGATGGGGTCTTCTAGGTATACTATCATGTTGTCTGCAAATAGAGAAAATTTGGCTTTCTCCTTTCCTATTTGAATACCCTTTATTTCTTTTTCTTGCCTGATTGCTCTGGCTAGAACTTCCAGTACTATATTGAATAGGAGTGGTGAAAGGGCATCCTTGTCTAGTGCCGGATTTCAAAGGGAATGCTTCCAGTTTTTGCCCATTCAGTATGATATTGGCTGTTGGTTTGTCATAAATAGCTTTTATTACTTTGAGATACGTTCCATCGATACGGAGTTTATTGAGGGTTTTTAGCATAAAGGGCTGTTGAATTTTGTCAAATGCCTTCTCTGCATCAATTGAGATAATCATGTGGTTTTTGTTTATGGTTCTGTTTATGTGGTGAATTACGTTTATAGACTTGCCTATGTCGAACCAGCCTTGCATCCCCGGGATGAATCCTACTTGATCATGATGAATAAGTTTCTTGATTTGCTGTTGCAATCGGCTTGCCAATATTTTATTGAAGATTTTTGCATCTATGTTCATCATGGATATTGGCCTGAAGTTTTCTTTTCTCGTTGGGTCTCTGCCGGGTTTTGGTATCAGGATGATATTGGTCTCATAGAATGATTTGGGAAGGATTCCTTCTTTTTGGATTATTTGGAATAGTTTCAGAAGGAATGGTACCAGCTCCTCTTTGTGTGTCTGGTAGAATTCGGCTGTGAACCCGTCTGAACGTGGGCTTTTTTTGTGTGGTAGGCTCTTAATTGCTGCCTAGACTTCTGCCCTTGTTATTGGTCTATTCATAGTTTCAGCTTCCTCCTGGTTTAGGCTTGGGAGGACACAGGAGTCCAGGAATTTATCCATTTCTTCCAGGTTTGCTAGCTTATGTGCGTAGAGTTGTTTGTAATATTCTCTGATGATGGTTTGAATTTCTGTGAAATCTGTGGTTATTTCCCCTTTATCATTTTTTATTGCATCTATTTGGTTGTTCTCTCTTTTATTTTTAATCAATCTAGCTAGTGGTCTATTTTGTTGATCTTTTCAAAAAACCAGCTCTTGGATTTATTGATTTTTTGGAGGGTTCTTCGTGTCTCAATCTCCTTCAGTTCAGCTCTGATCTTAGTTATTTTTTGTCTTCTGCTGGGTTTTGAGTTTTTTTGATCTTGCTCCTCTAGCTCTTTCAATTTTGACGATAGGGTGTCAATTTTGGATCTCTCCATTCTTCTCATATGGGTACTTATTGCTATATACTTTTTTTTAGAGACTGCTTTAAATGTGTCCCAGAGATTCTGGCATGTTGTGTCTTCGTTCTCGTTGGTTTCGAAGAACTTCTTTATTACTGCCTTCATTTCACTGTTTATCCAGTCAACATTCAAGAGCCAGTTGTTCAGTTTCCATGAGGCTGTGCGGTTCTGGGTTGGTTTCTGAATTCTGAGTTCTAACTTGATTGCACTATGGTCTGAGAGGCTGTTTGTTATGATTTCAGTTGTTTTGCATTTGCTGAGCAGTGCTTTACTTCCAATTATGTGGTCAATTTTAGAGTAGGTGTGATGTGGTGCTGAGAAGAATGTATATTCTGTGGATTTGGGGTGGAGAGTTCTGTAGATGTCTATCAGGTTTGCTTGCTCCAGGTCTGAGTTCAAGCCCTGGATATCCTTGTTGATTTTCTGTCTGGTTGATCTGTCTATTATTGACAATGGGGTGTTAAAGTCTCCTACTATAATTGTGTGGGAGTCTAAATCTCTTTGTAAGTCATTAAGAACTTGCCTTATTTATCTGGGTGCTTCTGTGTTGGGTCCATATATGTTTAGAATCGTTAGCTCTTCTTGTTGTATCGATCCTTTTACCATTATGTAATGGCCTTCTTTGTCTCTTTTGATCTTTGTTGCTTTAAAGTCTATTTTATCAGAGATGAGAATTGCAACTCCTGCTTTCTTTTGCTCTCCATTTGCTTGATAAATCTTCCTCCATCCCTTTATTTTGAGCCTTTGTGTATCCTTGTATGTGAGATGGGTTTCCTGGATACAGCACACTGATGGGTTTTGGCTTTTTATCCAATTTGCCAGTCTGTGTCTTTTGATTGGTACATTTAGTCCATTTACATTTAGGGTTAATATTGATATGTGTGAATTTGATACTGCCATTTTGATGCTAGCTGGCTGTTTTGCCCATTAGTTGTTGTAGATTCTTCATTATGTTGATGCTCTTTAGCATTTAGTGTGATTTTGGAATGGCTGGTACTGGTTGTTCCTTTCTATGTGTAGTGCCTCTTTCAGGAGCTCTTGTAAAGCAGGCCTGGTGGTGACAAAATCTCTGAGTACTTGCTTGTTCACAAAGGATTTTATTTTTCCTTCACTTTTGAAGCTCAGTTTGGCTGGATATGAAATTCTGGGTTGAAAGTTCTTTTCTTTAAGGATATTGAATATTGGCCCCCACTCTCTTCTGGCTTGCAGAGTTTCTGCCGAGAGATCTGCTGTGAGTCTGATGGGATTCCCTTTGTGGGTGACCCGCCCTTTCTCTCTGGCTGCCCTTAGTATTTTCTCCTTTATTTCAACCTTGTTGAATCTGACGATTATGTGCCTTGGGGTTGCTCTTCTTGCGGAATATCTTTGTGGTGTTCTCTGTGTTTCCTGCAATTGAGTGTTGGCCTGTCTTGCTAGGTGGGGGAAATTTTCCTCGATAATGTCCTGGAGAGTATTTTCCAGCTTGGATTCATTCTCTTCATCACATTCTGGTACACCTATCAAACGTAGGTTAGGTCCCTTCACATAGTCCCACATTTCTTGGTGACTTTGTTCATTCTTTTTTGTGCTTTTTTCTCTGATCTTGGTTTCTCGTTTTATTTCATTGAGTTGATCGTAGACTTCTGAAATTCTTTCTTCTGCTTGGTCAATTTGGCTATTGAAACTTGTGCATGCTTCGCGAAGTTCTCGTATTGTGTTTTTCATCTCCTTTAATTCATTCGTATTCCTCTCTAAGTTATCCATTCTTGTTATCATTTCCTCAAATCTTTTTTCTTATCTTTTTTTAAGTTTCTTAGTTTCTTTGCATTGATTTAATACATGTTCTTTTAGCTCACAAATATTTCTCATTATCCACCTTCTGAAGTCTAATTCCGTCATTTCATCACAGTCATTCTTTTTCCAGCTTTGTTCCCTTGCTGGTGAGGAGTTATGGTCCTTTCTAGGAGGCGAGGTGTTCTGGTTTCGGGTGTTTTCCTTTTTTATGCGCTGGTTTCTTCCCATCTTTGTGTATTTATCCACTTGTCGTCTGCGTAGTTGCTGACTTTTCTATTGGGTCTCTGAGTGGACACCCAGATTGTTGGTGATGAAGTATTTCTGTTGCTTGGTTTTCCTTCTACCAGTCTAGCCCCTTTGCTGTATGACTGCTGAGGTTCTCTCCAGGCCCTGCTTGTCTGGGGTGCACCTATAGCAGCTGCAGAAAAGCGAGGGATGCTACCAGTTTCTTTTTCTGCTATCTTTGTCCCAGAATGATGCCTGCCAAATGTCAGTCTTTTAAATATAGAGGGGTCAGGGAGCTGCTTGACGAGACAGTCTATACTTTGTAGGAGCTCAAGTGCTGAGCTGTGAGCTCTTTTGTTCATTCAGGGCTGATAGGCTGAAAAAAACCCTTTTTTTCTCAGATGATCTGTCTGGGCGGGGGAGGGGTTGAGGCTTTCCTTGTGAGTGTCCGCCTTGCTGTCCTGCCCAGCTAGGAGGCAGTCAAATCACTATTTTTTTCCGAGGCTCCATCCTGCTGTTGTGAGGTTCGCCCTGTTGCTGCAGGCTCTGCTCTTCTGCTGCAGTCTCCGCCCTGTTGCCACGATCTTTGCCCTGTTGCCATGGGCTATGCCCTGTAGCAGAGTCTCTCTGTTGAACCGGGTTGCTTTGGCAATGGCAGGCTACGTCAGCAATGGGCGTGTACCTCAGTGGGGGCTGATTGCCTCAGTAATGGTGGACGCCCATGGATCTGTGCTTTAAGAAAACCTCCTCACCGGGAGGGTTTGGAATCGCTGTTTTGTTTGTCACACTGTGCTAGTCCAAACGCTTTGTCCTTGGGATTTCCTGGGCTGGCTCATTGCCCAAGTCCCATTCAGTCTCAAGTTTAGCCCTCCCAGGTCTCAGTTTGCTGGTTCAACAGGGCACCCATAACAGTCATGTCGTTGGCTCTTAGTCACTGCCTCAACTTCAGATCTTGTTATTGGTCTAGTTTTGGTTCCGACTTCTTCCTCGTTTAGGATTGGGAGGATGCAAGTGTCCAGGAATTTATACATTTCTTCCAGGTTTACTTGTTTATATGCATAGAGTTGTTTGTAATATTCTCTGATGATGGTTTGAATTTCTGTGGAATCTGTGGTGATTTTCCCTTTGTCGTTTTTCATTGCATCTATTTGGTTATTCTCTCTTTTCTTTTTTATTAATCTTGCTAGTGGTCTTTCTATATTGTTGATCTTTTTGAAAAACGAGCTCCTTGATTTCTTGATTTTTTGAAGAGTTTTTTATGTCTCTATCTTCTTCAGTTCTGCTCTGATATTAGTTATTTCTTGTCTTCTGCTAGGTTTTGATTTTTTTTTTTTGATCTTGCTCTTCTAGCTCTTTCAATTTTGTCAATATGGTGTCAATTTTGGATCTCTCCATTCTTCTAATGTGGGCACTTATTGCTATATATTTTCCTCTAAAGATTGCTTTAAATGTGTCCCAGAGATTCTGGTATGTTGGGTCTTCGTTTTTTCAAAGAACTTCTTTATTTCTACCTTCATTTCATTGTTTATCCAGTCAACATTCAAGAGCCAGTTGTTCAGTTTCCATGAAGCTGTGCAGTTCTAAGTTAGTTTCTGAATTCTGAGTTCTAACTTGATTGCACTGTGGTCTGAGAGACTGTTATGATTTCCATTCTTTTGCATTTGCTGAGGAGTGATTTACTTCCAATTATGTGATCAATTTTAGAGTAGGTGTGATGTGGTGCTGAGAAGAATGTATATTTTGTGGATTTGGGGTGGAGAGATCTGTACATGTCTATCAGGTTTGCTTGTTCCAGGTCTGAGTTCAAGTCCTGGATATCCTTGTTAATTTTCTGTCTGGTTGATCTGTCTAATATTGACAGTGACATGTTGAGGTCTCCCACTATTATTGTGGGGGAGTCTAATTCTCTTTATAAGTCATTAGGAACTTGTCTTATATATCTGGGTGCTCCTGTATTGGGTCCATATATATTTAGGATCATTCGCTCTTCCTGTTGTATTGATTGTTTTACCACCATGTAATGTGCTTCTTTGTCTCTTTTGATCTTTGTTGCTTTAAAGTCTATTTTATCAGAGACGAGAATTGCAACTCCTGCTCTTTTTACTCTGAATTTGCTTGGTAAATCTTCCTTCATCCCTTTATTTTGAGCCTTTGTGTAACCTTGCATGTGAGGTGGGTTTTCTGGATACAGCAGTCCGATGGGTTTTGGCTTTTTATCCAATTTGCCAGTCTGTGTCTTTTGATTGGTGCATTTATTCCATTTACATCTAGGGTTAATATTGTTATGTGTGAATTTGATCCTGCCATTTTGATTCTAGCTGGCTTTTTTGCCCATCAGTTGATGCAGATTCTTCATTTTGTTGATGCTCTTTAGCATTTGGTATGTTTTTGGAGTGACTGGTACTGGTTGTTCCTTTCTATGTGTAGTGCCTCTTTCAGGAGCTCTTGTAAAGCAGGCCTGGTGGTGACAAAATCTCTGAGTAGTTGCTTGTTCACAAACGATTTTATTTTTCCTTCACTTCTGAAGCTCAGTTTGGCTGGATGTGAAATTCTGGGTTGAAAGTTCTTTTCTTTAAGGATGTTGAATATTGGCCCCCAGTCTATTCTGGCTCATAGGGTTTCTGCCGAGAGATCTGCTGTGAGTCTGATGGGCTTCCCTTTGTGGGTAACCCAACCTTTCTCTCTGGCTTCCCTTAGTTTTCTCTCCTTCATTTCAACCCTGGTGAATCTGACAATTACATGCCTTGGGGTTGCTCTTCTCATGGAATAACTTTGTGGTGTTCTCTGTATTTCCTGGACTTGAATATTGGCCTGCCTTGCAAGGTTGGCGAAGTTTTCCTGAATAATATTCTGAAGAGTATTTTCCAGCTTGGATTCATTCTCTTCATCACATTCAGGTATACCTAGTAAACACATAGTCCCACATTTCTTTGAGACTTTGTTCATTCCTTTTTGCACTTTTTTTCTCTAATCTTGCCTTCTCGTTTTATTTTATTTAAGTTGATCTTCGACCTCTGATATTTTTTCTTCTGCTTGGTCAATTTGGCTGTTGAAACTTTTGCATGCTTCAAGAAGTTCTCCTTTTGTTTTTTTCAGCTCCATCAATTCACTCATATTCCTCTCTAAGTTGTCCATTCTTGTTATCATTTCCTCAAATCTTTTTTCAAGAGATTAGTTCTTTGCATTGAGTGAGAACATGTTCTTTTAGCTCACAGAAGTTTCTCATTATCCACCTTCTGAAGTTTGATTCTGTCATTTCATCACACTCATTGTCCATCCAGCTTTTTTCCCTTGCTAGTGAGGAGTTGTGATCCCTTATACGAGGAGAAGTTTTCCGGTTTCAGGTGTTTTTCTCCTTTTTGTGCTGGTTTCTTCCCATCTTTGTGGATTTATCCACCTGTCGCCTGTGTAGTTGCTGGTTTTCAGATTGGGTCTCTGAGTGGATGTCCAGGTTGTTGATGATGAAGTTATTTCTGTTTCTTCGTTTTCCTTCTAACAGTCTGGCCCCTCTGCTGTAGAATGGCTGAGGTCCACTCCAGGCCCTGCTTGCCTGGGGATCACCTGCAGCAGCTGCAGAACAGTAAGGGTTGCTACCAGTTTCTTCTACTGCTATCTTTGTCCCAGAATGATATACTCTTTCAGTATACTCTTTCAGTATACGGGGGTCAGGGAGCTGCTTGAAGAGACAGTCTGTTCTTTACAGGAGCTCAAGTGTTGAGCTGTGAGCTCCATTGTTCATTCAGAGCTGCTAGGCAGGCATGTTTAAGTCTGCTGCAGCAGAACTCATAAACCCCCTTTTCTTTTCCCAGGTGCTCTGTCCTGGGGAGTTAGGGCCTTATTTATGAGTATCTGTTGTGCTGCTGCCTTTTTTTTTCAGGGCTGCCCTGTCCAGCAAGGAGGCAGGCTAGTCACTGTCTGCCTGCAGAGGCTTTGCTGAGCTACTGTGAGCTCCTCCCTGCATCCGGCTCTGCCCTGCTGCCCTGTGAGATTCCCTGCAGTCCTGTTTATATAGGTGTGGTTAGAACTGCCTCGGCGATGGTGTCCCACCTCTGTAATGGTGGACTCTTTCTGTTATGGTGGGTTGCCTCTGCAACACCAGGTTGCCTCGGCAATGGCAGGGTGCCTCAGCAATGGCGGACTACCTTTATAGGGGTGGAGTGCCTCAGTAATGGCGGACGCCCCTCCCCCACTGAGCTGCATCATCCTGGGTTCATCTGTGCTTGCCATAAAGCTCTCAACCCCGAGCATTTCCAATTGCTGTTTTGTTTGTTTTTGTGGGAATGGGACCCACTGAGCCTGATCACCTGGCTCCCTGCCTCAAGCCTTTTTTTATTTTAAGTTGAACAGTTGACTCTCTCCCAGGTGTTCCAGTTGCCTGTTGAAAGGGCACCAGGATCTGTGTGATTTCCCATGTGGCGACCCACTGCACCAGCTGAAACAATGGCACTGCCCAGGAATCTCCTGGCCTGGCCCCCTGTTTCAGACCCATTTAATCAGGTGAATGGGTGAATCTGCCTTCTCAGAGTGCCAGTTGCCAGCTTAAAAGGGCAACCTGACCAGTGTATTTTGTACGGAGATCCACCACACTGCAGCGCCGGCAAAACAGCCGTGCCGGCTGAAACACCCACGCTGGCAACCCATAGTGCTCCTCCACCTGGGAATCTCCTGGTCTGTGGGCAATAAAGATCCATCTGGAAATGCAGCGTACACTCACCCTCTGCGCTTTCTCTGGGAGCTGCAATCCTGAGCTGCTCCTAAAGGGCCATCTTGGATCGAAGAACTCTTTTCATTTTCTGGATGCTGTCTTTTGAAACACAAACATTTTTAATTTTTAAATTTTGTTTACATGTCATTGATCCATTTATCTCTTTTGTTCTTGTGCTTTTGTTGTTATATCTAAGAAACCACTGCCTAATACAGTGTCACAAACATTTACATTTATATTTTCTTATGAGAAAAACATTGATTATAGAATTTGTATGTTTTCTTATAAAAAAAGTATTATAAGAGTTTTGTATTTTTAACTCTTAAGTTTAGGGATTTAGTCTATCATGAGTTAATTTTGTATATGATGTGAGTTAGGGGTCCAATTTGATTTTTTTTGCATGTGGATATCCAGTTTCCCCAACAACACTTTTTGAAAAGATTGTTTTTTTCTTATTGAATTTTCTTGACACTCTTAAAAAAAAAAAATCAGTGAACGATAGTATAACAACTCAATTTATAATGGCGTCAAATTAAAAGCAGCCCAAAGTTTGCCAAGAAAAAATATATAAATCGTGGTATATCCATACAATAGGCTACTACACAACAATAGTAATGAGCAAATGTTGCTGAAAAAAACATAGTGGATAACTATCACAGATGTTATATTTAGCAAGAGAAACCAGAAACAGAATAGTGCATCTTGTATGATTCAAATTTATGTGAATTTCAAAGACAGGTAAAACTAATCATAATGATAGAAGCCTGTGCTATACTTACCTGAAGAGGGGCTGACATTGACTGGGAAGGGGCATGAGGGAGCCTGCTGGAGTAATAGAAAGGCTCTGTGTATTTATCTGGTTGGTGTTTACATGGGCATGTACTCATGAAAAATTTATTGGTTTACTTAATCTTTGTACTCCTTGCTATGTATATGTTGTACTGCAGTCAGAAACAGACAAAAATTCCCAGCATGTGACCCACATGAATTTTTAGAGCACTTCCACATTACCTCATCTGATGTCCAAACTACTCCTGAGTTACGCAGATCAGATATTCTCTGGGCAAGTTGGGAGGTTGGAGGCATTATTTCAGGATATAGTTAGCAAACAGTACAACTGTGTGGGCGATGGGCTTTAGCAGAATCAGAACCCCACCATATATTATACTTCATGGGATTGAGAAAAGAGGCATCTGCCACTTCCCTCCCTCTTCCCAACCCTCAGTAATGCAAAGAGAACACAATCCCATGTCATAGTTGGGGTGAAAACAAATTTTCTTGAGCAGTCACAACCTTAAGTTGTGGAGTTGAGAGGGACTGTTCTGTGGAAAATGATATGCTATTTCATAAAGTCCATAATAACATCCTCGCTTACTTGCAAATCTGATTTTATTTCCTTTGCACTTCCATTTCAAAGACAATTATCTCAGAAATGTTTCCAAATGTTTGTCGACCAAGTTAATCCTATACAGGAATGCCTTGATTAAAAAAATCTAGCAAACACTTAGAACAATGTTTCTTTTAGCCAAGGTGGCTTAGGCACTGAAGGTATCTGGAGAATCTTTTTCTTAAGCCTCAGGTCACTGGTGGTTGCGATTAATGAGTAGGAAACTGATATAGTGGGACCCATCTTAAACATCGCCTTCATGCTCCAGCTGAAATGGTCAATAAAGAAACTTAGGTGCCTTTTCCTTTTCTTCCCCACACATCCCAAGGGTAACAAATGTGCACTCCTTTTGCTATAAACCTCACTCTTCTGAAGAGGAAAAAGGGAACCTGCTAATTACCAAGTGTCTCATATGTATCAAGTCCTATACTTGGTCCTTTAACATTTATTATTGCATTTAATTTTCTAAACTACTGTACAGTATATTATTTAAACCTCCATTTTCCCGATGAAGAAACTGATGCTGACAAGGGTAAAACAATTTGTTTGAGGATGCACAATTAAGATTCAAACCCAAATCTATATGTCCCTAACTAAGAGCTTTGCTCTTTTCTTGATGTGAGGTTACTACTATTGGTTGCAAAGTTATTATCTGAAAGAGAAATAACCTAGGTGGCTAGATACATATGCATAGTTAGCCACAGTCCAGGGAACGAAGCATGTGGACAAGCTAACAAATAGTAAGCACTGTTGAGGTACACAACCTCTGCCAGGTTCATGGCTAGGCACTGGGCATGCAGTGGTCTCTACTCTTGGGAATTTTATAGGTCTGTCTATATTGTCAACTTACCCAGAAGTTTAGAGGATTCAGCCACATTTTTTGTGATACTTTGGAAGAGTGTCTAGCTGCAGTATGGGATACCTAAGAGTAGCTCTAATTTTCTGAAAGCGTAATTGTTCTTTTACTTTATTTTTTTAAAGGTAGTTACATATGCTTCAGTAAACTGTTGATTACAGGGAAAAATTGATATAAGGTCTGACATTATTCCTGGATAATGACATTTAACCCTCATTAGGTAGTTTTACACATACACCCTGACTTCTTCAAAACAGTCCAGAGTCTATGATTTTGTACTCTTTAATAAAGCCAAACAGGAAGCAATCCCTTTGAAAACTGGCACAAGACAAGGATGCCCTCTCTCACTACTGTTATTCAGCATAGTACTGGAAGTTCTGGCCAGACAATCAGGCAAGAAAAAGAAATAAAGGGTATTCAATTAGGAAAAGAGGAAGTTATATTGTCTTTATTTGGAGATGACATGATTGTATGCTTAGAAGACACCATCACCTCAGCCCCAAATCTCCTTAAGCTGATAAGCAACTTCAGCAAAGTCTGAGGATACAAAATCAATGTGCAAAAATCACAAGCATTCCTATACACCAATAACAGACAAACAGAGAGCCAAATCATGAGTGAACTCACATTTACAATTGCTACAAAAAGGATAAAATACCTAGGAATACAACTAACAAGGGACGTGAAGGACATTTTCAAGGAATATTACAAACCACTGCTCAAGGAAAGAAGAAAGGACACAAACAGATGGAAAAACATTCCATGCTTATGGTTAGGAAGACTCAATATCATGAAAATGGCCATACTGCCCAAAGCAACTTATAGATTCAATGCTGTCCCCATCAAGGTACCATTAACCTTCTTCACAGAATTGGAAAAAAAAACACCTTAAACTTCATATGGAACCAATACACAGCTGCATAGCCAAGACAATACTAAGGAAAAAAGAAAAAGAAAAGAAAAAAACACACAAAGTTGGAGGCATCAGACTACCTGACTTCAAACTATATTACAAGGCAACAGTAATCAAAACAGCATGGTACTGGTACAAACAGAGATATAGACCAATGGAACAGAACAGAGGCCTTTGAAGTAATGCCACACATATAGAACCATCTGATCTTTGACACACCTGTCAAAAACAAGCAATGAGGAAACGATTCCCTATTTGATAAATGGTGTTGGGAAAACTGACTTGCCATGTGCAGAAAGCAGAAACTGGAACCCTTCCTTACACCTTATACAAAAATTAACTCCAGATAGATTAAAGATTTAAACATAAGACATAACACCATAAAAACCCTAGAAGAAAACCTAGGTAATACCATTCAGGACATAAGCATGGCCAAGGACTTCATGACAAAAACACCAAAAGCAATGGCAATAAAAGCCAAAATAGACACGTGGGATCTAATTAAACTAAAGAGCTTCTGCACAGCAGAAGAAACTTTCATTAGAGTGAACTGGCAGCCAACAGAATGGGAAAAAAAATTGCAATCTACCCATCTGACAAAAGACTAATGATATCCAGAATCTACAAAGAACTTAAAAAAATTTACAAGAAATAAATAACTCCATCAAAAAGTGGGCAAAAGATATGAACAGACACTTACGAAAAGAAGACATTTATGCAGTCAGCAAACACATGAAAAGCTCATCATCACTGTTCATTAGAGAAATAGAAATCAAAACCACATTGAGATCTCATGCCAGTTAGAATGGTTATCATTAAAAAATCAGGAGACAACAGATGCTGGAGAGGATGTGGAGAAATAGGAACGCTTTTACACTGTTGGTGGGAGTGTAAATTAGTTCAACCATTGTGGAAGACAGAGTGGCGATTCCTCAAAGATCTAGAAATAGAAATACCATTTGACCCAGCAACCCGATTACTGGATATATACCCAATGGATTATAAATCCTTCTATTATAATGACACATGCACACATATGTTTATTGTGGCACTGTTTGCAATAGCAAAGACTTGGAACCAACCCAAATGCCCATCAGTGATAGACTGTATAAAGAAAATATGGCACATGTACACCATGGAATACTATGCAGCCATAAAAAGAATGAGTTCATATCTTTTGCAGGGACATAGATGAAGCTGGAAACCATCATTCCCAGCAAACTGACACAAGAACAGAAAACCAAACACTGCATGTTCTCACTCATAAGTGAGGGTTGAACAATGAGAACACATGGACACAGGGAGGGGAACATCACACACCAGGGCCTGTGCAGGGGTAGGGGACTAGGGGAGGGATAGCAGGGGATGGACTATAGGGGATGGATAGCATTAGGAGAAATACTTAATGTAGATGACATGTTGATGGATGCAGCAAACCATCATGGCGCATGTATACCTATGTAACAAACCTGCACGTTTTCCACAGGTACCCCAGAACTTAGAGTATAATTAGAAAAAAATAAAAATAATTTTTAAAACGTCAATTTGTTAAACTTCTAATGAAAGATAATTTAATTTGTATGCTTTGAATAAGCATGATGAGAAAAAAAGAGGGAAAGGCTCTCTGTTCATTCCCTAAGTCTTGATATGGGGTTTTGGAAACAAGCCTGCCTTGCCTAGACAGAGGTTTCAAAGCCATGGTTAGAGACATGCTAGGGTTTAGGCCACATGTTTATTAGGTGGGTTGAGCTCTGGAAACCAAGTGAAATGAGGTGTCTCAGACCATCAAAAGCCAGCAGCAGCTTGTCATGGAGATTTTAAATGCCTACTATGGGAACTTAGTTCAAGAGGAGGGCTACTTCTTGGTTCCTGACAATATTTTTCTGTTTTGTGGGCAAAAGGGGAGATAAGAACGTTGTCTAGATCAGTATCCTGGCCCTGTTACTGTGGCATTGAACTTCCTGGTCATGAGGGATATGAGAATACTGAGTTTTTTGTTCTCAGTGAGAAGAGTACATAGCAAGGGGAGGGAAGCATGCCTACTGAGGTCAATACCATTGGCCGGGGAACAAATCAGCACAGAAGAGAGTATGTTTATCTTTTGCAAACATGGATCTTGTAGCCCAGTTTCCTTTGAATGAAGGAATGGGAAAGAATGGCCCAGTTGTTGATGGAAAAAGGTGCACTTAAGCAAGAATGCCAGCTAGGATGACTTAACCTATCTCTTTTGGGGACCTTTGAGTGGAAGAGTGGTGACCTCTCAAGGTACACATGTACACTCTCCTCTCTTCTGACTTAAAGTACACATTTAGGACCTTTGACACTTTTAGAAACCACTTGAAATTCACCCCAGTATGAGGTCATGAGTAATTAAAAAATACCTCATGCTACCTTTCTTTTTGAGTAGGATAAGCCCCATGTATGAATTACTGGAACCCCTTCATTAAAATTCCTCTTTGTAGAAGACAACCTTTCTGAATACTTAACTCTGCCTTATTTTGTATAGCTCTTCAGAATGGTTTGATGGACCTTAGCAGCTTTAATCCTTCCAAGAGCTATGTATGGTAGGTGAAGAACATGCTATCCCTTTTGCTTATATTAAGTAATCAAGGCCAAAACAGATAAAGTGATACGTCACAGATTGCAGGTTGAAAAGGTAAGAGCCAAGTAGGGTGACCAATTATCTCACTTTGCCCAAAACTATTCCAGTTTTAGCATTGAAATTTCCATGCTCTAGGAAATCTCTTCATCCTGAGCAACAGGATTATTGGCTATCCTATAGCCAGGATTGGAATCCAGATCTAATTTTCAGTCCAATGCTAGTTCTACTGCCATATGCATCTGTCTTCCAAGAACTTATCTGAGTAATGTTTCTCTTTCTGTGAACCTTAGTGCACTAAGATATTTCTACATGCTGGATCATTCTACCCTCCCATTCTGCCTAGGACAGAAGCAATGGCAACTAGTGCCTCCGAGGACCACTGTTGTCAAAGAGAAACCATGTTTTAGCTTTCTCAATTACAAAATAAAGATGATAATCCCTATACTGCTGACCTCACATGGATGTTGTATAGATCAAATAATAATAGGTGTGAAAGTAGTTTCTAAATTGTTATGATCTGTTCACACATGAGGGCTTGTGAGTATTCTGTACCCCCTGGGCAGAAGCCAACTCCTTGTCTTATTATTCTCTTTACAAATTCAGCTCCTGGTATAGCCACTGACTGTGAATTTGAGCAAATAGCTTGGTCTCTTTGCCTCAGTTTCTTCATCTGTAAAATGTAGCTAATAATAATTCTTAACATAATTGTTTTGAGAATTGGATGAGTTATTACATGCAAAGCATTTACAAGAGTTCATGGCATATGGTCAGAACTATATAAGCATTAAC
Source organism: Callithrix jacchus (assembly GCF_049354715.1). Classification (NCBI taxonomy): domain Eukaryota; kingdom Metazoa; phylum Chordata; class Mammalia; order Primates; family Cebidae; genus Callithrix; species Callithrix jacchus. Next base: position 63,662,050 of record NC_133524.1, on the reverse strand, counting down.
TCTTTTGTGTTCGCTTCCTCAGCCCCACTGTCTCAGAGCCAGAGACTAGATTAAGAGGACCCAGAAACCAAGTGACATGGAAGCCACTACTTACAGTCCCTTTGCACTAACTCCCTAGTTCTTATGTTCTGTACCCACAGCCTTCCCACCATGGATTGCCAAGAAAATGAATACTTGGACCAATGGGGACGGTGTGTCACCTGCCAGCAGTGTGGTCCTGGACAGGAGCTATCCAAGGTAAGTTCTCCTTAATCAGTACACTTATTTTTGTCACAAATTAGGAACCAGCCTGGCAACTGAAAGAGGCCAAGATTAGGGGAGTCATCCCTACCTATGACTGATCCAGTTCAACAGGTAAAACCTGGGATCCACAGAGTATGCAATATCAGTCATGGTTCCAGCATGAAGTCAGCCTAGCAGGATCATGGCCAGGAGAGTTTCCATGAGATAATAGGGTATTTCAAGAAGAGATGTCTTGTGCAGAGATCCATGAGGACTGTTAAGCATTAGGGAAATCTGTTAGCTAAAGCAAAGCCACACCACATGGTGCTGAAGAGCCAGATATCAGATCTTAGGAATCAGAAAGGGAGAAGAACCAAGTAGTGCAGATTCTCTGAACTCCAGCCTCTGTTCTAGAGGATCTGCACTACTGCAGAAGCTGTGCAATGAAGAATTTAGGGATGTGGAACCAGGGAGGGTCTAAAATCCCAATTAAAGATAAGGATCAGAACAAAATGACCAGCAAGGCAGAGACTTCATACAACCTACTTGTTTTCAAGCCTGGATCTGCTTAATTGTTCTTTCCTCAGGTCCTTTGTTGGTCCCTGAACCTGGGAGTGATATTAAATTTTGGCTGCAGCTGGGGCTACAGAGTCCAGAAGCAGATAGCTAGCAGATGTTTTCTACATACTCATGCCCTATTTTATGCAATTGCTTGTTCATTCAGCAATTGCTTAATGAACTCTTGCAGAGTGACAGGCATGTTTGTAGATACCATAGATATGGAAAAATGGACAAAAATATTTGTCCTCATGGGCATTTTACTATTAGTGAAAAAAATAATAATTGAGACACATACACAGATAAATAAAGAATCTAGATATGAAGATATGAGAAGAATCAAATTAAGGTGATGTGATACAGAGTGACTGGATGGCTACTTCAGCTTATGAAACAGGGAAAGGTCTCCCTAAGGAGACACCCTCTGAGGAGAGGATACTAGTGCAGAGTCCCAAGGTGAAATGAACTAGGCATGTTGAAGGAAAAGGGAGCAATGTATGTATGGTAAATGAGAGGGAGAGTAGTGCACAAAGAGGTCAGAGAGCGAGGTATGGACCAGACCAGATAGGGGCTTGAGCTCTATGAGAAATGATCATTTTTCTCTAAGTGCACTAGGAACTCTTTGGAGGGTTTTGGGTGGGAAAGTTACATGAGTCTGTGGCTAGAAAACAATATAGCAGTTAGTTATCTAGCCCACTTTCTTCCTACCCTTGTATTTTAAAAAATGAAGAGAATAAGGCCCAGGGATATCAAGGGATACAAGTACGAATTCTAATTTTTTTTTAAGATGGTATTTTCCCCTGTCACCCAGGCTGGAGTACAGTGGCTCGGTGCAACCTCCGTCTCCTGGGTTCAATCCATTCTCCTCCCTCAGCCTCCCTAGTAACTGAGACTACAGGTGCATGCCACCATGCCCAGCTAATTTTTGTATATTTACTAGAGATTGGGTTTCACCATATTGGCCAGGCTGATCTCGAACTCCTGACCTTGTGAGGAGTTTGGGAACTGAGGCAGAACTCCCGCCTACCTAAGCTTCCCAAAGTGCTGGGATTACAGGCCTGAGCCACGGCTCCTGGCCCACTAATTCTAAGTCTTTACTCGTGGTATTATGTCCCATAGTGCGGTACCCACATGGTTAATAAAGGACCCCAGAACCAAGGAAAGATTACCAGAGGTTAGGTCATGCTGTACACTAAAATGGATATAAAAGCACACATATATATAAAGCTTGTATTAAATGGATATTAAAGCACATATGTAAAATGCACATATATAAAACACTTATATAAAATGGATATTAAAGCACATATTGGATCTAAAGCTTCTGTATATAGTATATGTGTACGTATGCTATATACAGAAGCTTTAGATCCAATATGTGCTTTAATATCCATTTTATATAGTATATCCATTTTGTATAGTATACATACACATATACTATATATAGAAGCTGTAGATCCAGATACACGTAGGCATGAGTCCCATCTGTGTTCTGGGCATATTATTTTACCTCAGAATCAATTAGGATGTATTAAGTTGAAAGTAACATATAATTTAACTGTGACGTGAACCATATTTATTTATGTAATGAAGTCTGGAGACAGGCAGCCATTTTATTTGTTAGGCAGATCAGCAATGTTATCAAGGACTCAGGCTCTTATAATCCTTCATTTTGGACACCTTGCTGTTTTGTTATGATTGTGGGCTCATGATTGCCAAACTCGAAGCATCATATCTTCACATAGTCAAAGTCAGGAATCAGTTACAGGGTCAAAAAAGCTTGCCTTTTATAGGGAAGAAGTCTTTTCCTAGAAGCTGTCCAACAGATTTTTCCTTATATCTTATGGTCTATAACTGGGTTATGTAGCTATCTCTATCTGGAAGAGAGACTGGGAAATAAGTGTCTGGCAAATGAGAATGGGATTTTATGATTAAGACCGATCAAGAATCCATTCTTGAGGCTGGTCATCATGCTACCTAGAATGAAATCAGTGTTTTCATAGTAAGGAAGAAGAGGGGCATTGATGTTTGAATAAGCAGCTAGAAGCATCTGGCTAAAGTTACTTTTATTTACTTTTAAATTTTATTTATGAGTTATAAGCATCACTGTAAATAAATATTTGCAGAAAATTGACACCATTTCCACAGGACATTTTTCTTGATGTGCAATTGCAAAGCTAAATAATGCATACAATTTTAAGACGCTTGAAATATATCAGCAGATAACACTTCGGAATTTTGTTTTCACTAATTTCCATTACAATTACATTTATTTTCAACAGTGCATTGAATTCCCATGTCCGAGAAGCCTAACTGCACATGAATAATACATATTTTCATCATCCATTAATTTTATGCCTTACTTTATAGTATTAATTACTAATTTATGAGGACTTTATGAGAATTTTGGTTTTACTTTTTTTTATTTGATAGGGGAAATGTACCAACTTTATTGTGTTTATTTATCCATTTGCATTTTTTATTTTGTGATCTGTTTCTTATTGTTTCTCTTTCTGTTCTTTCTATTTATTTATTGTTCTTTGTGTACTCACTTAAGGAACTTAAGTAGACAGACATATAGTAGATAACAGAGTATTTTAAAAAGCGTTTATATAAAATATATAAAATATATTAACATGTAAGTGTATTTGTACTTAAAAACCAGAAATGGTTTTAAATTTTGTTTCATTTTATTATCATCTATTGATTTTTTAAATATATTTTCCCTTTAATGTATTAATTTGATGACATATATTAATAAATTCTTTAAATTTAAATATCTTGCATTCCCAGTCTAAACCATTCTTGATTATAGGTTTAAGAGAAATGCCCTTTTATGTTGTATAAGTTAGTATTTTATCTAGAACAAATAATTATTCTTATAGCACCATCAGCATCAAAATTTTGGATCAGCATTGTGCAACCATGGTAAAATTAAGAAGATCAATGGTTTCTGGTCATAAAACTAATTAGTAGCAAAAGGATTTTTGCACTTTAATCATTTGAAAGAACTTCCTAATTATGAAGAAAAATTCTTAATAAAATTTTAATGATAATTTGCTCCTTAAGTTATTAAAAAATGATTCATTTATTTAAGAAATTTATATTGAATACAATTGGATAGATTTTGGTTTTATTTCGCTATGCCAATTTCTGTCTTTTAATTGGCATATATAGATCATTTATATTTACAATAATTATTGATATTTGAGGATTAAGCCTGACATTTTATTCTTTTTTTTTTGTTTTCTCTGTTTTTTGTCCCTCTATTTGTCTTTTCATACATTCCTGTGGGTTACATGAACATTTTATTTAGGACTCCATCATGATTTATTTGTAGGGTTTTTGAGTGTATCTCTTTGTATCATTTTCTTACAGGTGGTTCTGGTATTACAATATACATATTACTTTTTCAGTGTCAACTGGCATCAGAGTTTTGCCATTTAAAGTGAAGTATTGAAATGTCTATTCCCTTTAGACTCCTTTACTTTCCCCAGTATTAAATATCATTGTCACAAATATCAGATATAATTTTTGTTAAATTTGTTTTAGTCATTGACCATGATTTATAAAATATATGAAGAGAAAGATAGTACAATTTATATGCCCATATTTTTTCTCTTCCAGAGTTCTTCCTTCCTTCCTGATGCTCCAAGAGTTCTCTTATCACCTCTGTCTTTTAAATCATTTCATTTCTGTTTTATGAACTCCCCTTAGCCATTATTTAAGGGTAGGCCTACTAGCAACTTACTCTGTTAGTTTTTCTTTGCCTGAGAATGTTTTTATGTCCCTTTATTTCCGAGGATACTTTCACTGGATATAAATCTGCAGTTGACAGTTAATTTCAGTACTTGAAAAATGTGATACTTCCTTCTGGCCTCCGTGGCTTCTGATAGAAATCCACTGTTGTGTCATCTGAAAGAGTGTTTTTCTATAGTTAATGTCATTTCTTCTTGGCTATTTTCAATATTGTTTTATTGTCTTTAGTTTTCTGAAGTTTTATGATGTGTATTGGTGTGCATTTCTTTAGATTTATTATATTTGGGGTCTGTTCATCCTCTTTAACTTGTAGGTCTTTTTGCCAAATTTGTGAAGTTTTCTCCCAATTTATTTGAAAATATTTTTAGATACACATTTTTAAAATGTTCTTTTCATAAGATTCTGATGATATGATTATTCTATAATTTGTTGTAGTCTCATAGGTTCTTGAGGCTTTGTTCATTTTATTTTGTCTGTTTTCTTCCTGCTGTTCATGTTGCATAAATTCTATTGTTCTAGTCTCAAGTTTACTGATTCTATCATCTGTCTCTTCTCTGCTACTAAGCCCATCCAGTGAGGTTTTCTTTTTAATATCTGTCATTTTATCTTTAATAATTGCTATCTGCTTATTTAAAACAAAACTTCGGTTTCTTTGATGATATTTTCTATTTTTAAGAGAATTTTCAATTGGTTTTTAAAACATTTTTATTATGGGTGCTTTAGAATTCTTTTTCAGTCATTCCAGCATCTGCTTTATCTAAGGGTTGTTGTCAGTTAATTGACTTTTCTTATTCATGTTGTGATTTTCCTTATGCTTATTATCATGGGTGGTTTTTCATTGTATTCTGGACATTTTGTCAATTATGCCAGGAGACTCAGAGTCCTATTTAAATCTTTTACGTTAGCACTCAGTCATCTGTTTAGGTTTAGCATACAGTTTCTGGTCTACTTTTATGAGCTGCAGCTCTAAAGACTGTTTAATTTCCAGGACCATTGTGGTGTGATTTTTGGTCTGTGGGGTTTATATTGTGCTGCCTTAGATATAGAAGGAGTTTTCCTGGACCAGGTCACTCGATCCATCTAAGTCGGCATAAAGAAGTGTCTGAGTTGTGGAGTCAAAGAACATTCCCCAGACTGGACCACTTGTTATTAGTAAGATACCACTTGCCAGTATAGCCACCTGTTCCTTTGTGGGGGAAAAGAATCTCAGACCCTCAGGATAAAGAGATATTTAAGCTGGATCCTTATGGTGGAATCTCAGGTGCCCCCTGCAGCCTATTGTCTCTAGTTGTGGGTGGGGAATCTCAGGCCCATAGGAAGAGGCTTCTCACGCCAACAATTTATGCCTCAATTTTGCTTATTTGTGAAACATGGATTATAATGCACCCTTTTGAGGTTTTATGAAGAATAAACAAGATTGTAACATCATGAGTATGTGGATTTTTGTCTGATTGATTCAATTATTTAGTCACAGTATTCAGAATACCACCCTCACACATTGTAGTTGCTTCAAAACTGTTTTCTGAGTTAACCAATAAAATAAAAGGGAGTGCTAACCAATCAGTCGATCAATCAGTCAACTTATTGGTTAATTTTGAATAAATGCTAGTTTGTTTTGTCATTCCCTTATCTAGCAAGCAAGTAAGTGAGGAGTCAGGCACGGGTCTTCTGATTCCAGTGATCTAGATGGTATAAACACTTGCTTTCCAGAAGAACAATATCTAATGTTTATCTGTTAATTGAAGGATTACTATATTCTAGGCATAGTGACAAGCATTACAAACAACCCCTACACAGAGTTATATATGTATCTGTGTATGTTGTGTGTGTGTGTGTGTGTGTGTGTGTATCTGGTTAAGAGACATCTTTTATCTGGGATAAGAGCTGTTTATGTTTCTTTTTCTGTGAATATATATTTAGTTTCTCATAAAGTTGTTGTTGTTGTTAATTTATACCACTTCTGTATGTTACAATATAAATCTTTAGTCTGTGATATGGTTTACATTTTTTACTAGTTTGTTATTTGTCTTCTAATTTTGCTTATGAATCTTTTATCCTGAAACTTTTTTGAATTTTTAGGTAATTAGAACTATCTATCTTTCCTTTATTGCTTCTGGACTTTGAGTTGCAGTTAAAGAAGATTTCTCTATTCCCAGATTAAAGAGGAATTTATTTATCTTTTGTTTTGGTACTTTTGGGTTTTAATTTTTATCGATAAATTTCTGATCTATTTGGAATTTATTCTGGTATATAGTGTGAGGAATGTATCAAATTTGATCATTTTTCACATTATCTTTCTGGTATCCACCATGACCTATTTAAAAAGCCAGCTATTCTTCATTACTTTGAGATATTCCCTTGTTCATTTGGTCAGCTTGTGTAAACTTAACAAACCTATAATTTGGATAGCATTATTTCTGACAAGAAAATTCAGGCCCAATGACATGCCCAAAGTCACAGGGCTGGTCAGTGGTGGAAGTGGGAGTTAAAGCTAGGTCTTTGCTACCTTGGATCAGGGATTTCCATCACCACATTGTGTTTCCTATTAATTTGACCCTCAGCTCACTGTTTAAAACAGATATGGCAGCTATCACTATTCCAATGCTGCACATAAGGTAGCAGAGAGTCTGAGAAGCCCTTTGCCTTTTCAAGAAAATTACATTATGAGTAAAATGGCTAGTGCCCATGTCAGATCCCATTGGTATATGAGATCATTGTGAGTGAGGCTGTATGTAAGGCATTGGGTAAAGCCTGAGTGGGCAAACACAAGGACAGAATGGTGGGAGTATTTAGAGTCTGCCTGATGCTCACTGTTTCCAACTCCTGGGAAAGTATAACTTAAATGTTAGTTCAGGTAATACTAACTGCTGCAACAAATGCTAAAGTTTGGTGACATAACAGATTAAGTATTTATTCCTGAATGTAACTCCAATTCATGTTGGGGAGTAGGAAGATTCTTCTCAGCCATTTAGAAACCCAGACTTATTGGAGATCTGTGTTTTTTAGCAGCCTTATTAATATACAGTTTCCATACCAGGCAATTCACCCATTTAAGTTTACAATTCATGGTTTTTTGTATATTGCATTATGATTTTTAAGATTGTGGTACAATATATAACCTCAAATTTGCTGTGTTAACCATTGTAAGTGTAGAATTCAGTAGCATTAATCGCATTCACAATGTTGTGCAACCATCATCCCTTTATTTCTAAGACTTTTTCTTACCCCAAATACAGTCTCTGTACACATTAAGCAGTAACTCCCAATTTCCCCCTCCCCAAAGTGCCTGATAGCCTCTACTCTACTTTCTAGCTCTACAGATTTTCCTATTCTATATATTGCATATAAGTGGAATCATATTTTCCATGCATTCACCTTTACCAGACATATTTACTCTTTGTATGGCTTTGGGTTACTGTCCAATGTCCATTCATTTCAGCCTGAAAGACTCCCTTCTTGTAGTCAGGTCTAGTGATACCAATGAGCTATTTTTTATCTAGGAATGTTTTAATTATTCCTTTATTTTTGAAGAACTTTTTTGCTATATATAGAGTTGTTGGTTAACAGTTTATTTGTTTAGGCACTTAAATACGTCATCTCCCTGACTTTCAGTCTCTGCACTTTGTGATGAGAAGTATGCTTTGAATCTTATTGAAAGTACCTTTATTTGGCAAATAATTTTACTCTTGATTTTCAATATTTTCTTTTTGTTTTCAGCTATTAATATTTTGTTTATAGTGTATCTCAGCATGGGTCTCTTTAAGTTTATCCTGCTTGGAGTTTCTTGAGCATCTTGGATGGGTAAATTGATGTATTTTATCAAATTTGGGAAGTTTTAAGCCATTATTTCTTCAAATATTCATAACACGTCTTCATCTCACCTACGAGGGGGAAGATCTAGGGCAAAACCAACTTTACGGCCATACTTCTGCACGACTTGTGGAAGTGGAGGAAGAGGAGGTGGATCCGGGAAGGGCCAGGAGGTTTTCTGCCAGGGGGCAACTGTGGAACACCATGTCCAAGAAGAGGACGGATAGAAACTGCCCGAATTGGAGGTGCATAGGCTGAGGTTTTCTTTAGGATGGAGGGTGGATGGGCACCAAGAAGTGGAATGTCCTGGATCAAAATGTTGGAAGAAGCATGTGGCATATCTGGCAAAGGAATACACTCCACTTCCACATGCTGAGCATTCTGGACAGCATCAAAATACTGGCTAAGTTGAGCCCTCTTCTGTTCATACTCTATCTCTAGCTTTCGCAATTCTTTGTAAATATCTGTTCTCTTTTTCATAGAGTCGTAGAATACGTTCAAAGGTTTCACGCAGCTTTTTACACTTGTCTTTCAGTACTTTCTCATTTAATTGTGGCTGTTGCACTGGGTTAAACTCCATTTCATCCAATTTCTCCATATCTTCGATAATCTGTTTTGGATCCCTCATCTTTAAAACTGCAGCTCAAATCATCACGAGCCTTTTTTGTTGTTGTTGTTGTTCTTCAATTCTCGCTTCCGGGCTTCTTTTCGGGCTGGATCTGTGGGGTTCATAAATTTTCCACTCTTAGTGGATGATGTAGATCTCCGTCCCATGTTGACAATTTGTATGGTTTACTTGTTCATTAAAAAAAGAAAAACACTTCGGCTGTGCTCCAAGGACTGCAAGAAGCGGGGAGGGAGTGATTCCTGACCTCTTTTACTTGGTAAGGGCCTTCAACTCGGCCTCTCAGTCTACCCCTCAGCTACCGCCATCTTGAAAGCTTGACTTTCATGTATTTTATCTGTAAAATTTTTATAAAACAGTACTGATGTGGGTAGTGCTTAAGACTATTTGTTAAATATTTCAGCTCCCCACATTCCACCACATTGAAGAATTGCATTTTCTTGTACCCTTTGTAAATATTAATGATCATGTGATGTGTACGGCCAAGGACATGTGAGTAAAGCAAAATGGGTCATTTCTTGGGGAAAACTTTAAGAGCTTGTACATAGTTCACAATGTTGTAATCATGGCAGCACAAAGATAAAGCTTCTGTAACTCTGGGTACCCCATTGAGGATGATGTAGAGTAGAGCCCTCAGGAACCCCTTGGTAGGCAAATATAATAAGTGAGAAATAAACTTTTATTATTTTAAGACACTGAAATTTAGGGTTTCCCTTTTGCCATACTACAGACTAGCTTATGCTGACTGATACAAATATTTAGCTTTACTTCATTCTATGTACTCTTATATTTGATACTATTATTCTATTTTATCTTTCAATGCTGGCTGCAACCTAGTGAATTGGTCTTATGACCTAGTAGTGGGGTTACAACTTGGAGTTTGCAAAATACTACTCTGTACAAGTCCACTTATCCCATAGGTGATCCCATGTAGAGCAATATTAACAACTCCCATCTCTCTACAGGATTGTGGTTATGGAGAGGGTGGAGATGCATACTGCACAGCCTGCCCTCCTCACAGGTACAAAAGCAGCTGGGGCCACCACAGATGTCAAACTTGCATTACCTGTGCTGTCATCAATCGTGTTCAGAAGTTCAACTGCACAGCTACCTCTAATGCTGTCTGTGGAGACTGTCTGCCCAGGTGAGCCTGGTTTATGAGACCAAGTTTGTCTGGGCTTTTCTAGCTGTTGGAGGTTTCTCCCATCCTCACCTCTTAGAACTTAGTTGAGGTAGTCTAACCATCAACATAATATTCAGTTTAAGCTCCCAGAAGAGAGAAGTGGTATCTTCCTAAGATTCCTCTATAAGGTGCCTAGCACATTGTCAGTCACAAATGAGTACTTCACAGCTTTTTCATCATCACTCTCAGCCTAGGACCAAAGTTCAAGATAAATCTCACTGTAGACTTAAAAGAAGTTATGATGCATTTGGTAGCAAAGCAGTTCTTCCCTCTCTTTGGAATTAGGTCTCCTTTGGGCTACATGGTGTGGTGAATGGGGAAAGAAGTGGACTGTCTAGGCTTCTGAGTCAGAATAAGACACAGAGGCAGATAACTCACAATGATGGGTGGGCACTTATTTTCAGGTTGGCAAAATTCTTAGGAGCTGTTAGAACTGGTCCAAGTGCTTTCCTTGTTTGATCACCCTGCCATTCCTAATTGCTCTGAACACAGGTTCTACCGAAAGACACGCATTGGAGGCCTGCAGGACCAAGAGTGCATCCCGTGCACGAAGCAGACCCCCACCTCTGAGGTTCAATGTGTGTACTCAAGTTATCTTCTTCCCTTTCCTCCTCAACCCATTGGGTGGCAGCAAGATGGGGTAGTAAAGACTTCCGCTATTCCCTCATACCCTTTCCTCTAGAATGGCAAGGGAATCAGATTTGAATTCTGGTTTCACGACATATTATCTATGTAACCCTCTGCAAATCAAACTCATTGAACCTCATTTCCCTCCTCTGAAAAAAATGTGAGTCATGATAATAATTTTTCTTCATACGTTGTGTGGTGGCTGTCTAGGTCTAATGATAAAATGGGTATTAGGAAGCACTTTACAAATTATAACATATGTACACTTATGAGATATTACTATTATATGAAATATATAGGAGGCCCTAGGGCTGAGGATTTGCAAAGACTGAATGAAGAACTAGGGTCTAATCTATGCCTATATCAGTATCCATTTATCTTACTATCTATTATTTTTGTCTTCCAGATATTTACTTATTATTTTTAAATTATTGATGTATATTTTTAAATCATGAAAAAGTTCAAACATAAAAATATTTTTAAGTGCAGAAAATTGTAAAATTAAAATGCAATTACCCAGCATCCATCCAAAGCTAATAAATTATAGCATTTTGCATATTTGCTTCAGATATTTTAAAAGAATGAAGATTTCACAGATATAATGGAATTCGCGATCCTCTCAGTCCTATTATCTCCCTACCTGCTCAGATACAACCACTATCCTGAAATTGTATGTATTCTGTTGGTAGGGTATGCTACAGTAACAAACAAACTGCAAAATCTCAGTGACTTTATACAATAAAAGTTTATTTTTCACTATGCGACGACCTTCCTACCTCATTTGACAGTGCCTTCTAAACCATATAGCTTCCAAGTCAATGATACAGGGGAAGAGATGGAGGAGACTTACTGGTTCTTAACTGCCTCAGTCTGGAATTGACACATGTTATTTTGACTCACAGTTCATTGGCCAGAAGTACTCTGATGGCCTTACTGCAGGGGTATAAGGGGAATACAGGGGATCATGTGGATAACTGGTAAGCACTATGCCTCTGCCATACTCTCCACTAATGTTTTAATACTTGAATTCTTTTGTGATATATGTACATATTCATAACCAATATATGCCATTATTATGTATTTTATAATGTTTTATAGAAATGATATCAAGCTACATATTCTCTTTTTACAATTTGCTTTTTCCCCTCTAGATTGTTTACATTGATCCATAAAGGTCTTCAAGTGCTATGTAAGAATATGTAATTTCAGGATTATATCATGATTTGTTTATCCTGTGCTCTAATGATGAATGTTTTAGCTTGTTGCCATTTATCTGGATTGTGTTATTAAATGTGGCATGGAAAGATCATAGGATATGTGCATCTTAGATTAATTGTACTAATTTGTACATACCACCAGTATGTGCAAATTCTTTTGCCTTGTTCTTTATAATTTTGCCTGCTCTGGAAAGAAGTAAAACCAGCATAGGAACTCTAGCTGGGGAAGGCCCTAGGGAGAAGGGTGACAGCCTGAGGAAGTCCAGGCCCAGGGTCAGGGTGACTGTTCACTGCCCTCACTAACTGACCTGCCCCATTTTTTTTTTTCTGTCTCACAGGTGCCTTTCAGTTGAGCTTAGTGGAGGCAGATGAACCCACAGTGCCCCCTCAGGAGGCCACACTTGTTGCACTGGTGAGCAGCCTGCTGGTGGTATTTACCCTGGCCTTCCTGGGGCTCTTCTTCCTCTACTGCAAGCAGTTCTTCAACAGACATTGCCAGCGTGGTAAGGGTGGCTGTTTAACGTTTCGCATGAATCAGGAACAAGGCTTTTATTGGCAGAAGAGAGGACTGTTCTGAGGTTGAGAAATAATGGGCCTTTTCTACCTTGCTTGAAAACCCCATGAATAGTCTTCTGTGAGTCTGGGGAATTCTCTGGGGCTGCAGTAGGAAGCATAGGACTTCAGAGATTACTGAGGCTAACGCTGAGAGTTTAGAAGAACTTTTTCATTACATTTCAGGGGTTTGTAAAGGAATGTGGTATGGTGGGATACCACAGGAAAGGAAACTAGAGACCTATGTTCTACAGCTACCGCTAAATCACTATGTAACCTTAGACAAGTCATATAGCCTCTTCAGAACTCTTTCTTCCTAATCGTTAAGATGAGATAGGATTGATCTTTTTGATTTCTGAGTTCTTTTACAATTCTTTATATCTATACTACTAGGTATAAATTCTAGAGCATGTCAGGAATTGAGGAAGGCTTGGCTATATCTGAGATATGACTGTAATAAAAGTGGTTGAGGTCTAAGGCAACTTCTGTCAGTATACTAACTTCACAAATGGGGATAACTGAAACCCCAACGTCCAGAAGAGTTGGCAAACCTAGACTTTCTTCCTCAGATAATACTGATGTCCAAGAGGTCTGGCCCAGTCCATATCAGATGGCCATGCAAAAGTCCAGATGGAAAATCATATATAAAGTCACACTAGATTAATTCATGGAAGACAGTTTTTCCACAGACCATGGAGAGAATGGTTTAAGCATATTATATTTATTGTTTAATTTATTTCTATTATTACTACTAATATATAATAGAATAATTACACAACTTACCATAATTTAAAAAAAAAAGTCACACTAACATTGTGATCTTTGTTAAGCACAACTTCAGCTACTAGACAAGAATATGGGACAGAAAATCCAGCTCACTGAGGGCAAAGATGGAGGAAGTGGGAAGGTGGCTGGTCAGGACCAGGCAAAGAGTTAGAACTCCAGCCAAGAATACCAAGGTTCATTGCAGCTTCAGCACCATTAAGGGAACTGAGAGTTAGGCAGGGACACTGAAATAGGAAACTCAGACTAGAAAATGAAGTTGATTTATTTATAAGGAGGCTGATAAAGTTTACTAGATAAAAGAGTGCTCAGGACTCCTTTTCATCCCACTGGACACTGGACCTAAAGCAGCACTAATTGTGCGGGAAGATCCTGCTAATGTAGATTTGTCTTCGTCAGTTTGGCTCTGGGGCCTGGCAGATGATCTTGAAAAACCCAAGAGGTATATTTGGTTGTGCCCTGGCTTAAATGGAGATGAATATAGCATTTCATGGGCTTCATGATACATGGGGAACACTGTTGTCCCTTTATGATCCTTCTCAAAGTCTACTTCTCTCTTGTCTACTCTTTGCTAGCCCCTGGGACATTGTGACTCAGGGTAGACCTTCCTGTCTCTGACTTTGGAGGCCAGTGTCCCAGATAAGAGGTGTTACTTAGTCCCTGGGTGCATGGACATGAAACATGAGCAGTGAAGCAATTGGACCCCAGGGTCCAAAAGATGAAAATGAGAGAATATCTGAGAGCTGCCTCAGGAGAGGAGAGATGGGTGACTTTTTTCTGCTGTCCTATCCTGAAGATAATAATGTGGTAGCCTTCTTGGAATATAAGGGCAAGAAGCTTCCCCAGTGTTTTTATAAGGGGTAGGAGGGCTAGACATTTTTGGAAAACTTTTTCAGGAGTCACTGACTTACACACATACCGAGGTGAGATGTATGTATGAATTAGATCCAATGTAAGGTTGCAAGAGAGACAAGTAGCAAATGTGGTAAACTAGAGAGCGCTCCCTTGTCTAAAGTGGAATCCACTACTCAGCTCCAGGTCTTTGTAACCATGTGGAAATATTTAGTGTTCCAGAATCTTCTACATTTTCAAGAGAATTCAGAAATCTGGATTTTTGTGTGTGTGAAATTGTAGTAAACATAGTCAATGAATTTGAATAAAGAGCAAAATCACAATCAAAGTTAAGAGGCCAAACAAACACACATCTCACAGGTTCTGTTTTTGACCTGATGTTGAATCAGACCTATGCATAAAAGGTGTATTATTTTCTATCATCATAACAAATCACCACACATTTAGTAGTTTATTATCTCACAGTTTCCATAGCTTAGAAGTTCAGCAGGCTGTTCAGTCTCTGTTAGGAGTCTTACGATGCCAAAATTAAGATATTGGCAGGGCTCTGTTTCTTTCTGGAGTCTTGGGGAGATAATCTGTTTGTTTGATCATGCATGAAGGTGGCAGAATTCAGGCCTATGGAGTTAAAGGGCTTAAGTCCTATTTCCTTGCTGGCCTTAAGCTGAAGGCCATTCCTAGCCTCTAGGGCCACTTACTTTCTTTGGCTCATGGCCCCCTTCTGTTTCCAAAACTAGCAATGGTGAGTTGAGTTTCTCTCATGCCACATCTCTCTCATACTCTCTGTCTCCTTTGTCTTCTTCTGCTGCTTTTAGGGTCACAGGAGTACATTGGACTCATATGAATAATCCAGGATTCTCTCCCTATTTTGAGATCCATAACCTTAATTCCATCTGCAGAGTCTAGTTTGTCATATAAAATAATGTATACAGACATAACCCCAGGCCATGAAGATTATGGCAAGGGAGAGGGTATCAAAATCCTGTTTCCCACAAAGGTTTCTTTTTGTCTAGAGAAATTGATTATTTTCCCTGATCCAGTACCAGGTAACCCAATCTGATACCCAAATGTAAGTATGTTTTTCAACTGTGTCACCTCAGCCTGGTGCTAGGTGCTCTAGTCCCCAGGGAGAGGAAGGTAAGAATCTGCTCCCAGACATCCCTATCTTGTGCTCAGTACCCAGTGCTGAGCTGAGAAGAGCACCTGCTTTTGGGTAACCCAGTGGCTTTCTGCTTCGAGTTGCAGGAGGTTCGCTGCAATTTGAGGCTGATAAGGCAGCAGAGGAAGAATCTCTCTTCCCCATGCCACCCAGCAAGGAGACCAGTCCTGAGTCCCAAGTGAGTGAGAGCATCTTTCAGACGCAGCCACTTAACCCTATCCTCGAGGACGACTGCAGCTCGACTGGTGGCTTTCCCACACAGGAGTCCTTTACCATGGCCTCCTGCGCCTCAGAGAGCCACTCCCACTGGGTCCACAACCCCATCGAATGCACAGAGCTGGACCTGCAAAAGTTTTCCAGCTCTGCCTCCTATACTGGAGCTGAGACCTTGGGGGGAAACACAGCTGAAAGCACAGGAGACAGGCTGGAGCTCAATGTGCCCTTTGAAGTTCCCAGCCCTTAACTCTAATGAGGTGAGCCAGAAAGATGGATCAGAAAAAAAGCAAAACAGAAATTAGGGACCACCCTCAAGGAATTCCCCTCTGGAATATTATTGTTCACAAAGAGTGGAGGAACAGCAGCAAGCTAGGAACACTTGTGGGTGGAGGGACAACAGCGGTGATGTTGATTTTTTAGCCAGTCAGATATCACACTTCTGGGTCTCCGATTGTCAGGGAACTGGTAAGGCTGTCATGACACCAGTCTTTCCATTCTGGCCTTTCACAAGCTCTCTCAGGGCTCCACTATCTAATGGTCACATTCAGCTATCTCCCTTTATATGTACAAACAGCATAGCACAGTAGAAAAAAATATGCAAGCCTTCTCATCGGGAAACCCTATATTTCAAATCAACCTCCATTCCCTAATAGCTATACAAACCTTGTGCATATCCCTTCATTTTACAGAGGCAAGAACTGAGACACAGAGAGGGAAAATTAGTTTCTCAAAGTCACAGAGCAAATTCGTGGGCTAGAACTGGGCAAGAACCCAGGTTTAGGGGCTCCATTTTAGAGTTCATCCAACTGCATCATTGCAACGATTTGATAGCCAATGTTACTTTCTCAAAGGCTTAAGCAGCAAAAGATAGGACAGGAGGTAGATTTCCAGTTTTCAACTAATCAAATACCTTGTATCGCCCACTGATGTATTTCTTCAGTTAATACATTTTCAGTTCTCCCAATGACTTCCCTGCTCCCTACATCCAACCTAAGAAAATGTGAACAAATGTACATTTAAAAGTCATAACAGATATCAAATTAATGAACTTAGGTACCGTCAAGGTTATTTAGTCCAGTTCTTCTTCCAAGGCATGTGTCCCTTTTATAATATTCCCAATAAGAGTTTGTGCAGTCCTTGCTCACATACTTGAGGTGGCAGATGGCTGACTACTTCTCAATGTATATTACAATATACACAATTGTGACTGGCAGGTTTGAAGTCAATGTAAAAAAAGAGCTTTCTGTCTCCCTTTAGTACCTATCTATGCATCCTGGCTCTGTTCATTGTGCCAGACAGACCTCATCTGTTTCCTCTGTTTTGTGATAGCCCTGCAGAGGCTTAAAGATAACATCGCTTCTCTGGAGAATACCACTTTAGTTTCTTCTAAATTTTGTGGAGCTTAGAACTAAACCCATCTTCATGATAAATGGTTTCACCAATGTAGAATAAGGTAGAATTGTCATATCACTGTCTAGCTAATGTATTTCTGTTACAACCTCAACCATTGGCTTAACGTATGATATTTGGAGGGGTAGAGAGAAAAGGGTGCTAGTGAGATTTCCCCACATTTCTAATTTGATCTGCTCTCTCCCTAGGTCTCTTGGGCTCCTGGCAGCCTTGCCTAGTTGTTCTCTCTGGACTCTGCTTCCTCGTTCCTATACCACAACAGCAACAGGGGCCTGAAATGTGTCCACAACAGCTAATATCCTACAGATGGGGCATATTTTGTCCCATCTCACCAGAGAATTGATTCTCCATTTCACCAGGACTGATCTGCAGCATTTCTTGCTTCCCCATTGTAGCCTGGGGAGCCAGATTTCCCATTCATAAGACTACCAGACATGTTCCTAGCTCAACTTGATTATATAGAAAAGGTGAGAGAAGGGCAGTGAATGGGGTAGGGTTTTCATGCCTGCATTTTTGGTCAGGTAAGCCTCTCAAAATTGTGTCAGCACATCTACCTAGCACTTTAGGGACAAAATCAAACCCTTCTCCCTTTTTAGCTCCTCAACACTGCCTCTTTCCTCAACACACGTGCGTGCACACACACACACACGTATTAATATCTATCTTGTGGGAGGCCTGGTGCCATAATTCCCCAGCTCGTGTCTCATAGAGTTTCCTAGTTGTGACAGCTCTGAAGCAAGCACATTTGCTAAGGTCCTCTTCCCTACAAGTAGATCTCTACCCTTATTTAGTGAGGATTTAAACTAGTGTCTTTTTTTTTAGTCCTTCTTAAAGTTACTTTCAACATTTCTCTTCTCTTCTTGTCTCTTGTCCCTTCCAGGTTCTTCATCTTCTAAAGCCCAAAACTCAGTCTCTAGATCCCAAGACCAACTCCAAGCTCAGAGCTTTGGACTCTGGGTTGACAATAAAGCTCCTGAGGTCTCAGGGACGGAGGAGCTAAAGTTCTCACTGAGTCCTGGCCTTAAGGCAGCTTAGGGACCATTTTGTGCTTTATTGGTTTAGAAAAAAAAACCCAATTAGCATTTCATTAGCTCTTAATACCAGTTTCACATGCTTCTCAGCATGAATAAAACTACTCTTTCCATGGCTCTCTGATAACAAGCAGAGCAAATGAGACCCTCAGGGCTCAGGTGCGAGCATCACAAGTTATTTTTAACTCTCCCCTTTTGTCCATAATGGGCCAATTGGGCTGATTCCCACTCCCGCATAAAGTATCAAGTTTGGAAAGAAAAAGCACTCAAATGAGTGGAGCAACTGGCTCCTTCACTTGAAAGCACCTTATATAGTCTGGGATGTTAGATGTGACAATTTGTAAAAATCAAGATAGGGCACAGTTATCCTAGATTAAGAATGCTAGAATTCACTGCATTTATGGGTGTCTCCCTTTACGTTTTGCAATGTGCTTTTATAGTCATCATCTCACTGGATTTTTACACAGACCCAGAGGTGGGCAAGGCAGAGATTATCATCCCCAATTGACAGATGAGAAAACTGAAGCCCAGAGATGGAAAGTGATTGGCTTTAAGCTATTCAGTTATCCAGGGGTGAACAGCAAGCTCGGGTGCCTTCATGGCCTCTTCAATATCTTGAAATCTTCATTTTCTGGAAGAAAATGTTATGGGGTAGGAGGATTTTTTGTTTTCTTGCCATATCTGTTTGAGAAAACAACTCTTTCTGAAAGGAAAAGGGGTAGATAGACACATAAGGCCCTTTTGCCTGAATATGAATGAGGTAATGTCCTTGCCCATCATATGAAGCCTGTTCTCTCTTCGTCCCGCCAGTTTCCCACGACTCTTTCTGCCAGCCTGGTACATTCTCTGCTAGGTCGGACCACATTGGAAAGCTAAAAGATTTGCCATTCATCACTGTCCCAAAGAGGTTAGAAAATGTGAAGAGTTGCGAGGCTAGACAGGGCTCTTTCTTCCTGTCTTTTTTTTTTTTTGGTCCCTTGGATGTGAAAGAAGGGATATAGGCTAGAGCCAGTAGGAACATTCATTTTCCTTTCCCCCACTTACCTCCAACTCCTCAGTCCCCCTGCTTCTCCTTTCCGCAATTTGAGTCTCTAATTTTAGTTTAGGTGACTTGAGGCTTTAACTTTATTTAAAAGTCAGAATGGGCAATTATCCCATCTTTAAAAGCCTAGACAGATACTGTAAATGTTTGGGCAAAACTGTCAATAACAATTTAGTGCTATACAGTTTTAAAAAACCTCATTGATATTTTATGCTTATTTTAAATATGAGGAAACTGAGGCCAAAACAGTAGTGACTTACCCAAAGTAATTCCTATTTGAGAAAGATAGTGTGGCCTACACATCCACCCACAGACCCAGGTGTGCATTCCCTGACTGAGAGTAGAAGCCAGAGAAGAGCAGCTAGAGCAGAAACTAGGCTTGGCTATGGCATAGAGACAAGCAGGGTTGTTGAAAGGCCCTCTTTAGTTATTTCTCTTCACCAGACACTGTGTAAATGATCCTTAAAAGATCATTAAGGAGCATGGGAGAAAGATTAGGAGGTTGATTAAGACAGCCCATCCCCACTCGCAGAAAAAATAGCTGGCCCCATAGTTTGTTGAGTGTCTCCAAGGCAGCAGTGTAGTCTCCAATAAAAAAAAATAGCATATGATTTCATCTGCATCTTAGTTCAGTTGGGGCAGGATAAATAATTTTTTACTTTTCTGTCCCTCTATTTCTCACCCTCTACAGATTATAAGTTTTCTTCTGCCTTCTTCTCTAGACTCACTGCACTCCCTGGGGCAGTTGTAGGGTGTTGTATATGTTTGAAGAACAATGGTCCTGCTCTACAGCATAGGGCAGGGTAAACACTTTCCCTCTAGATCCCCTGGGCCTCGCCCTGTATTTGAGGTGCTCTCCACCCTCAGCAAGGAGGAGGGCTGAAGTTTGCCATTTGGGAACCTTACAGAACATTTCTGAACCAAAGTAATCTTCCTTCTGGAGCCTGGGTTTCCCAGACTACCTCCCAGCAGTCCCTCAAAGACAGCCCTCAATCCATTTAGGGACATCTGAGTATGTGTCTTTCTGGTGAAATGTCAATTGAATCTCAGCTGTCTCCCCACTGTTCCCTTTGATTCTTTCTCAGTTATCTTTTTACCTTTAGTTCCCACCTGCACATATCATGCTCAGAGAAAAACAAGTTCCATGGAGGTTGTATTCTTTATTATCTGAGAATCTGTCTGAAACTTGTACAGTTAGTTCTTGTCCCACAAGTATTAGGTGGTTCATTAAGTACATTAGGCAGAATGTGCACTTCATCACCTTATTCTAGCTCTAACAAGAGTGCTCTCTATGGCGAGATTTTTGCTTTTAGAGTTTTATTAAATACTTTAGAGTTTTAATACATAAATATTTTTAGTAAATACTTTAGTCCATCTACAAACACTGATTAAGAGCCCCTGAGACAACCAATTGATCAGATTGCTAAAAGTACTTTGGGAAAAAGAAAAAAGGTCTCATTGTACTGACTGAGGATTAGAAGTAATTAAAATAGAAACCTGTACCAAGCCAGCAGCCTGGCCCTGCATAGGTATTCACAAATATGTGGCAACCAACAGTTTAGGCCTTGGCCTTTAGGTGCTGTGTTTTTTGGTGGTGTGTTTTGTTTTGTTTTGTTTCTGCTACAGTTTATTATTATCTCACTGACTTTCACTGATCATGTTTACACCTTCTGGTAGAAGTAGTATCCAGAGAGGGAATGATTCGGCTTGAGCAGGCTGCAGGTGCTGCAGGTGTTCAAAAGCTGCCATGTGATTGGCAGTAGTTCAAGCCCACATTTAACACCGCTGCTCTAGAGGAAAGATAATGGTTATAACACAATAATAATAATAATAATATAATAAAGTGACAGAGCCAGCCTTCTTCACTGTGCTTGCTCATGGCATGAATATTATGTGAACAGCCCAAGCCATACCCAGAATCACCTTAATTCCAACTTTTTATGGGTCAGCAATTGGAGGTGGCAATTGGCTTTGCATTTTAAGGTATTTCAGGCAAAGGTGAAGTGGAGGATGTTTTTCTTTATAGTTTCTGGTTGGGCCATGGCAAATGTCATAGTTGAGTATTTGCTTCAGGAAAATTCTTTTTACAGTTTTCCTTTTCAATGCTTTTAAAGTTTGGGGCATATTTGTTTGAGCACTATGCTTTTATGTGTATTTCGACAAAGTGGTCATTGGTCAGTGGAAGCACAAAGTACCCTTGATAGAAACATTTTCAACACACCCTTGAGCCTAAACAATATTTAAGTTGTCTTCATATGAATTAGCAAAATAAAAAAAAAATGTAGTTTTTGTTTGTAAGGAAGTGGGGAGGTATTTGTTGATAATGAATTGGGTTTTTTGGTTTACTCTTTTTCTCTCCGTACACCTTGACTTGGATTTTGACAGGAGGGAGTCTGGGAAAACAGTTTTTTCCTCCAAGATTCTCAGATCCAGGCTAGGAAAGGATTCAGTACTACAGCATACCCATCTACAACAGACAGCCCTGTCACATTGAGATCAAACTCCCTCCTGTTCCCCTCTTCTCTGCCAACCCCACCTCACTAGCTAGGTCTTCGGTGTTTTATATTGAATATTGGTACATTTTAATTATTGTTTTTTTCTCATGAATGTGTTATTTATAGAGATTTTGTTAAATCTTGAGCCATATGCATGTGTAGATACTGGCAGAGCTATGTTTGTTTATGATTCTCTGCGAGCATTTTATATTGTCCAATAAACAGAAATATATCCAAACACCTTGTTTATTTCTCTACTTTCAGAGAACCAGGTGCCTTATTTTGCTGGTGTGTTTCTTCTCACTGAACACAGCAAAAAAAAAAAAATGTGTTTCTGATCATCAGTAGTGCTGGGATTCACTGACTTGTCGCACAGGAGATCTGGGTTATAGCACAAGCTGTCTTTCTTTTTTCTAAACTTGTTTATGCCATTTATATTATCCTCTGGGATAAGGATCTACTAGAAACTATTGTGTTCTAAACTAATACTTTTCAAACAGGGTTCCATGGCCCTAGGGAACTGTGCATGAGTCTTCCGAGGTCTGCAAAATCTCTAGGAATTTACATGTGTGTCTGTATATGTGTGTGTGTTTTCATTTTGATTATAATTTGTTAAAATTCAAGCATATTCTAGCTAGACCATCTGGATGATTACCTCTTAAGAGTACTGCCTTGCCATTTCAGGGTCTCTGTGTGTGTTGATAATCTTACCAGATTAAAGGGACCACCTAAAGAGACACTATTTAATTTTGAATGCTATACTTTACTAAAACTTAATTTAAGAGAGAGGAAAATTAAGTTTCCTTCGTCTTTAATATTTTATAATCTTGACAACAACATATGTTGGCAAGGATGTGAAAAATGAGAAACCTCATATAGTGGTGGTAGAATTATAAAATGGTATAGCCACTTTTGAAAATAGTCTGGCAGTTTCTCTAAAAGCTAAAGCTAGAGTATGATCCAGTAATATCACTCCTAGGTATATACCCAATATAATTAAAAACATATGTACACGCAATACTTATACAAACGTAGAAACATTATTTACAATATCGAAAAAGTGGAAATAACCCAAATGTCCATCAACTGATGAAGAGATAAAAAGTTGTGGTATATACATATAATAGAATACTATTCAGCAATAAAAAAGATTGAACTTCTGACACATGATACATTGTAGATGAACCTCAAATCATGCCAAGTAAAATAAGCCAGATACAAGAGACCACATATTGTATGATTTCATCTATATAAAATGTCCATAAAAAGCATGCTAATCTAAACAGAATGTAGATTAATGGTTGCCTTGGAATGGGCATGAGAAAAAAACGATTAAATGTTAATAGGCATGAGGGATCTTATTTAAAGGATAAAAACGTTCTAAAATTTAGTAATGGGGATGTCTGCCCCACTCAATAAAGTTAATAAAAATCATTGACTTGTATACATGAAATTATGGATGAATTTTATAATATACAGAATATTCCTTGATAAAGCTGTTTTAAAAAGATATTCTATGATTACTGATCTCTGAGTAGACTGCTGTTGGTTTACTAATTTACTTTCTAAAAAGTGCACATTACCAGGACTGATTCTATAAGCAATCTCTTTTCCTCTCTCTCTTTCTCACACACACACAGGCAAACACCACTTAATTACTCAATTCAGGGCAAAAGAAAGAGACAAAACTGGAGTCCTATTCAGTTCTCTTCTTTTTAGTCTCTCTACACCCTATGTAACCCAGAGAAAAGAGGGAGAGAAAGCATCTAGGCGGAACTTAGAGAAGGAAAACTTAGGATATATCACTCAAACCAAAGGAGAAAGGATAGAGGAAACCACTAAGGCTTAGGGGTGTGAATAGGAAAAGCAATATTGGGAAATACTATCACAGGCTGTAGAAGGGTTTATTGAGGGAACCACTACAGAATGGGGGAGAAGTGACTGGAATTACCAGGAGGTAAGAGGCCAGGGCTTGTGTATTTATCATAACTCTGTTTGAGAGAAGTCATTTTTTAAAGCCTAACCGGGACTTGCATTCTCACTTGATAAAAATGGTGGCTCAGTGGGGGAGATTTAATCCTCTGATTGTTGGATGATAATAAAAACATAGGAATGGTTAGCATTTGGGCAACCCTTATCTGTTCTGGAGTTGATTTCAGTGTGTGCCTGTGTCAGTCAAAGGGCAGAGAACCCCCACTCTATACCCTAGAAGGACATGGGGAAACCAGATCTCTGTGAATAGATGGATTAAAGCAGCAGACAAGTCATCAAATGGTTAAACAGAATTCTTAGGTGATTGTTAATAACCTTTTCATTAGGGACTAAACACTTGCATATTTCTGGGCTGGTATGACACTTCATTTTATGCCCACAGTGTGACTGGCAAGTTTCCGTGTACCCGGCAGCCTTGTAAGGCCTCAGAAACTGTGTACACACGAGTGTTGGGGGCTCACATGCTGCCTGTCTGGACAAAATGGATCCCCACTGAGGGCAGCTGTGCAGTCACCTTGCCATCTACAAAGCATTTCTTCCTTGTGGATTCTAATGGGAGCAAATTACCTTCCTTAAGAGCTCTAAACTACTAAGGAGTAGTTTAGTGAAAGAGAAGGTGGATGAAAAACTATATTTAGTGATTATTCCTCAAGTGCTTTTCTACTTCCACACTTTGTCTTATTCAATACTCATGATATTCCTGGGTGGTAGGCATCCTTTACAGTCTTTATTTTATGAAAGAAGAAACTAAAATTCACAAAGATTTAACAATTTTTCTATGACTATACAGCAGCAAGTGACATTCTGAATTTCAGCCCAAGTCTGTCTGACTCTGAGGCCCAGCACTGTCCACTATACCACAGCTGCCTCCTTAAGACAGGCCTCAAAAAAAGAGGATTTTTATCCCGTTGAGTTCCTCATAGTGTTCAGCTTGGAAAGCTACATCAGGCAGTCTCCCTAGGAGTTTTCAAGAATTCCATACTAGTTTCAAAATATCTTCAGTTTATACTATACTAATTCCTATATAATGTGAGTAACTACATTGATTATACTGTTTCCTTGGCCCCAGTGGTATCATTCAAAGAACATGCTGGAGATCTGAATTCTTGTCTCGCTTCCACCATTCCCTAATTCCATAGCTGTAGTAAGACCCTTCCTTTTTCTAGACCTCAATTTTCTCCTTTGTGCACAATGGAGACTGGGCTCTATGATCACTAGAACCATTTCCAACCTAATGTGCAATGAATGAAACCTACCTTTGCTGTAGACTCATTCTTGGTGACAGAGATCTCAAAGAGGAAGACAGAGAAGAAAACCAGAAATGGTCACTAGAACACAACTGAGTGAATAGGGATTGATTCTTGTCTAATCTATGCGATTTATTGATATTTTTATTCCCTTTTGGAATCAGCTTTGTTTAATCCTGAAATTTTAATCACATTTGATTAAATTTGCCTCTAAGGATCATTTTAAGATTATCAAGCTAAATCTAAGAAGGTAAGTTTCCCATATGTAGGGACAATAAAGAAACAGATTGTGGTGGACTTTTCTACTCAGGTATGTGTTGTCTTTGAAAACAGAACTCAGTAAATCGGTAACAATATTAAATATCATTATAGTGTTTAACAATATTGTACTGAAGAGCATATATGGAGAAAGATGAAAAAATCTGGGTTTAGTCAGAGACTTTTTTTTTCATGAAGTCTTTCCAATCACTGATCAATCTCTTCTTGATTCTGCCTCCCTGCTGTCTTGTATGAGATGTGTTTCTAATTTAGCCCTAGTCAAAAAATCATGCAGCAGTGATACTTAACCTTGATTTTATACTGGAATCACTTGGGGAGTTTTAAAAATACTGACACCTAGATCTTATCCCCAGAGATTCCGACTTAACTGTCTGTAGTGCAGCTTGGACATAGGAGATTGGTTTTTGTCTTTTTTTTTTAATTTCCTGTGATGACCAAATGTAGAGGGCTTCTAATATGCCAGCTTCCTGGGCGGAGTCCACAGACTCAAACCAAACTACATCGAAATTTACCTCATAAAAACCAATTAAAGGCTTTAGGTTCCAGACCAAAAAGGAATGGAGGCAATTCTCTATTCCTTCTACTGATTAAAGGTGGAATTTCTAGGCATTGTATATACGATTATGAGAAGACCCTAAAAGGTAGAGAGAGAAGAAGGTGGACCATCTAGGCGCCATAGAACTTGGTAAACAACACATGAGTGCCCTAGGTTTTCTTTTTGCCTCGTATATTTCAGATTGGGTGGCAAGAAAACCAGCAACATGGAAATATTAATAAGCATAGACCTAAAATGCTCCCAAGAAAAGCCTGCTCTCTCCAGCCAAAAGACAAGAAAAGCGGCAACTCGGTGATACAGAAAACTTTTAGACAATAACTGCCCTACCTCAGCCAAACATCATGGAAAAAACTATGGCATCATCTCCACACTACTGACAACAGTGGAGAAAGCCAAGACTTCCACCTTTGCCATGCTGTAATGAGGTGTCCCATCCTCTCTTGTAAAAGTGGTATCAGAGAAAATCAAGTGGGGACTGGAGACTGTTATCACCGCCCTGTGATAACAAGCATGTCTCTATGGTATCAGTTGGGGCCTAGCAGGGGTCTCGGATTCCACACCTACCCAGTGGTTTACAGGGCACTCTTCCAACTCCCTGCTCCACCAATGTCAGTGGGGGCTGAGTAAGATGCCAGAGTATTCTCTATCATCCAGAAGTTACAAGGCATTTTCCTACCCAAAGATGTCAGTGGAGACCACATGGGAAACAGTAAAAATGTGCTTCTCCTCCTTTTTGCCAGGGTGGTGTAATCAGAGACCTAGCAAAAAGCTAAAACTCTCAACTTTGCCTAGCAGTAAGAAGGCACTCATCTCTGGGGTGTCAAGGAAGGCTGAGTATGAGACTTAGATTTCTGTCCCCCACCTGGCACTATTGATGGCGTTACTCCACTTCCCCCATTTGTATGGTATCAGAGGAGGCCTGTTAAATAGAATATTTAAAAATTACCGAGGATCTAATGATACCTAAAATGTGCAGGATAATTTTTTTAACCATATATTATAGCAACAATGAGGAAAATCTCAAATAGGGAAAAAATAACCAATGTCAATATGGTGACACAGATCTTGATGTTATCCAAGAAAAATTTCAAAGCACCCATCATAAAAATTGTTGAATTCACGATTATATACTTGCTTCATAATTGAAAAATATATAAATGCTTTTCCTATAAAACTACCAAGGACATTCTTCACAGAATTAAAAAAAAACTATTTTAAAATTCATGTGGAACCAATAAAGAGCCTGAATAGCCAACCATTCCTGAGCAAAAAGAACAAAGCCAGAGGCCTCTTACAACAGTGAGATAACATCTTACAACAGTCAGAGTGGCTATTACTAAAAGGTCAAAAAATAACAAATGTAAGCAAGGTTGAAGAAAGCAAATGCTGATACACTGGTGGGAGTGTAAATGGGTTCAGGCATTGTGGAAAGCAGTGTGGTGGTTCCTCCAACAACTTAAAACAGAATTACCATTTAACCCAGCAATCTCATTCTTGGGTATATACTCAAAGTAATATCAATTGCTCTACCATAAAGACACATGCGTTCAGGGCCCGGCACAGTGGCTAATGCCTGTAATCCCAGCACTTTTGGAGGCCAAGAGATCGAGACCATCCTGGCAAACATGGTGAAACCCTGTCTCTATTAAAAATACAAAAATTAGCTGGGCGTAGTGGTGGGTGCCTGTAGTCCCAGTTACCTGAGAGGCTGACACAGGAGACTCACCTGAACCTGGGAGGCAGAGGTCGCATCACTGCACTCCAGCCTGGTGACAGAGCGAGACTCTTTCAAAAAGAAAAAGACACATGTATGCAAATAGGTTCATTGCAGCACTATTCACAATATCAAAGAAATGCAATAAACCTAAATATCCATCAGCAGTAGGCTGAATAAAGAAAGTGTGGTACATATACATCATGGAATACTATGCAGTCATAAGAAAGAATGAGATTATTTCTTTGGTAGCAGCATGGATGGAGTTGGAGTCCATTGTCTTCAGCAAACTAATGCAGCAGCAGAAAACCAAATACTGCATGTTCTCGCTTAAAAGTGGGAGATAAACAGTAAGAACACATGGATACAAAGAGGGGAACAACAGACACTAGGGCCTAATTGAGGGTGAGAAGAGGAAGAGGATCAGGAAAAAAAGTACCTATTGGGTACTATGCTTATTACATGGGTGGAAAAATAATCTGTACACAAATCTTATTACCTGGGTGGCAAAATAATCTGACACACAATTTACCTATTTAACAAACCTGCACATGTACCCTTGTACCTAAAATGATACATGGAAATACAAATGAAAATAAATAAAAATACAGCAAAAAAGCCAAATAAAACTTTTAGAACAGAAAAATAAAATATTTGTAATTTTATTTTTTATTTTTTATGAAAGAAAGAGAAAGAGAAAGGGGGAGAGAGAACAGGAGTCTTGCTCTATTGCCTAGGCTAAAATGCAATCTAAAAATAGGTATTAAAAACCTCTTTTATGCTGATAATTGTGCTTAACAGTGGAGACAGGAAGGAATAAGGGAAGAAAATAACTAACAAACAGCCAACCAATATTTTATTTAAGTCTGTGAAATGCTATGCAAATGCTGAAGAGTGATTTGCTTCCAATTATGTGGTCACTTTCAAAATAGGTGTAATGTGATACTGAGAAAAATGTATGTTCTGTGGACCTGGGGTGAAGAATTCTATGAATATTCACTGAGTTTACTTGTTCCAGGTCTGAGTTCTAATCATACATGTCTCTGTTAATTTTCTTTCTCATTGATCTAATATTAACAATATGGTTTCAAAGTCTCCCACTATTATTGTGCGGGAGTCCAAGTCTCTTTATAAGTCATTAAGAACTTGTCTTATGTATCCGGGTGCTTCTATATTGGGTGCATATATATTTATGATCATTGATTCCTGTTGTTGCATTGGTCATTTTACCATTATGTAATGTCCTTCTTGTTTCTTTTAGTCTTTGTTACTATTAAAGTCTATTTTGTCAGAGACAAAAGTTACAACTCCTGTTTTTATTTTGCTCTCCATTTGATTGGTGAGTCTTCCTCCAATCCTTTTTTTTTTGAGTCTTTGTGTGTCTTTGCTTATGATATGGATCTGGATACAGTGTACCAATGGGTTTTGACTTTTTATTCAATTTGCCTATCTGTGTCTTTGATTCAGGCATTTAATCCATTTAAATTTAGGATTAATATTGATATTTGTGAGTTTAATATTGTCATTTAATGGTAGCTGGCTATTTTACCCATTAATTGATATAGATTCTTCATTATGGAGATACTCTTTACCTTTTGGTAAGTTTTGGGGATGACTGATGCTGGTTGTTCCTTTTTGTGTGTAATGCTTCTTTCAGAAGCTCTTGTAAAGCAGGCCTGGTGGTGACAAAATCTCTGAGTGCTTGCTGGTTTGCAAAAAATTTCATTTTTCCTCCATTTATGAAGCTTAGTTTGGCTGGATATGAGATTCTGGGTTGAAAATTCTTTTCTTTGAGGATATGAAATATTGACCTCTACTTTCTTCTAGTTTGTAGGGTTTCAGCTGAGAGATCTGCTGTGAGTCTGATAGGCTTCCCTTTATGGGTAACCCGGCCTTTCTCTCTAGCTGCCCTTAGAATTTTCTCCTTTATTTCAGCCCTGGTGAATCTAACGATTATGTGCCTTGGGGATGCTCTACTTGAGGAATATCCTTGTGGTGTTCTCTGTATTACCTGGAGTTGAGTATTGTCCTGCATTACTAGGTTAGGAAAGTTTTCCTGAATAATATTCTGAAGAATATTTTCCAGCTTGGATTCATTCTCTTGATGACATCCATGTACACCTATCAAATGTAAATTAGGTCTTTTCACATAGTCCCATATTTCTTGCAGACTTTGCTCATTCCTTTTTACTCTTTCTTCTCTAATCTTGTCTTCTCATTTCATTTCATTAAGTTGGTCTTCGACCTCTGATATCCTTTCTTCTGCTTGATCAATTTGACTGTTAAAACCTGTGCATACTTTGCAGAGTTCTCATATTGTATTCTTCAGTTCCATTAATTCACTTATATTCCTCTCTAAATTGTCTATTCTCATTAGGATTTCGTCAAACCTTTTTTTTTTAAGTTTCTTAGTTTCTTTACATTGGGCTAGAACATGTTCTTTTAACTCAGAGAAGTTTCTTATTATCCACCTTCTGAAGCCTAATTCTGTTAATGGAATGCACTCACTCATTCTCCATCAGGCCTTGTTCCCCTTTTGATGAAGAACAGTGATCCCCTGTAGAGGTAGAGGCATTCTGATTTTGGGTATTCTCAGCCTTTCTGCGCTGGTTTCTTCCCATGATTGTAAATTTATCCACCTGTTGTTTTTGTAACTACCGACTTTCAAATTAGGTCTCTGAGTGGATGGCCAACTTGTTAATTCCCAGTGCTGGAATCTGAGCAACCCACTGCGCCAGCTAAAACAGCAGCATTAAGCTTCATGGTGCTTTTCTGCCCAGGAATCTCTGGTCTGGCTTCCCTCTTGAGTCCCTGTTTCAATCAATCAGCTGAATAGGTGACTCTGCCTTCCCGAAGCTCCCAACATTGACCAAAAGGGGACCCAGTCTCGTTTACTCTGCACTGAGCACCACCATGTCGGCCACAATAGTGGCACTTGCGACCCGTGGGGCTCCTCCACTTGGAATCTCCTGGCCCATGAGCAACAAAAATTTGTCTGAAAGTGTGGCATCCTCTCATTCTCTGTGCTTTCACTGGGAGCTACAATCCTGAGCTGCTAGTAATCAGTCATCTTGGATCTCTCTCTCCAATATCTGTAATTTTAAAAAGGCTCAGTGGATATACTCAAGAGAAGAATGGATAAGACAAAAAAGAATCAGTGAACTTAAAGATAAAGCAATATTAATTATCCAATTTGAACAACAGAGAAAGGATGGACTGGAAAAGGAAATGAACAGAGACTCAGAGACCTGTGGGACCATAAAAAAAAGATCTGACATTCAAATCATTGGTGTCCCAGGAGGAAAGGTGAAAATGGGTGAGGCTGCCACAGTATTCAAAAACATAATAGCTAAAATTTCCCAAATTTGGCAAAAAGACCACAACCAACAGATTAAAGAAGATGAACAAACCCCCCACAAAATAAAAACTGCAGAAGTTTATGCCAAGGCACCATATAATTATCATCAAACTTCTGAAAAACAGCAAGAGGGAGACAACAATTTACCTATAAAGGAAAAACTATTGGAATGACAGAAGATTTTTTTTCATCAGAAGCCATGCTAGCCATATAGAATTGGCACAGTATGTTTTGAGTTTTGCCAACCCTAAAATCTGTATCCAGTGAAAGTATCTTTCAAGAATGAAGAATATATAATAGCACTTTAAGAAATAGAAAACCTAAGTAAATTTGTCATTAGCAGACCTACCCTAAAAAAATGACAGAGTTCTTTTACAGAACAGAAGTAATAAAAGAAGGGATCTTGGACCATCAAGGAGAAAAAAAGAAAAAAAAAAGAAAAGCAAAACAATGGGTAAATACAATGCAATAGATTTTCCTTCTTTTGAGTTTTTTTTAATTTTTTTTATGGTTAAAGAAAAATTACGATAGTATCTGATGTGTTTCTCAATATATGTATAAAAAATTTAAGACAATTATTAAAATAGAATAATTTTTAAAAACACAAAACAAGATGAGATCGTGATTCTTTACCCAAAAAGGCAAAATATCAGCTCAGTAGCTTTTGATAAGTCATGTATATATACTCTAATAGCCGGAGAAATAACTTCAAAAATCTGCATAAGGATATACACTCAAAAACACTACAGAATGGAAAGACTTCCCCAATGGTACAATGAGGTGCTCAGTGGATCTTCTCCATAACAAAACAAGTATTAATCTGGAAAGATTATATAAAACTATCAATATCTCTGGAAATTGTCCTAACACCTTTCAGAAAATGGAGAAATATGTATTTCAAGAAAATCTACTAAATCTCTATAAAAACAGTGAAAGTCTATGGCATTTAAACCACAAACCACTTCCTTCCCCTTTTAGGTTAAGTGTGATGATAGTTCTGTAACAGGTAGTCATGGCCAAAAGACATTGCTCCCTCTCTTTTCAATGCCCAGTCTAGGGCTTCAGTTCTTCCCTTGGAAGGGCATACCACTGTCATTTATCAGCTCTCAGCTCTGTGTTAAATACACTTTAAGGAACTGTAGCCAAGAGGTCTGTGTCCGTCTTCTTGACCAAGGCTTCCTACTCAGTGTAGAATGTCTATTTAAAGTATGACAGGTGAGGACTGCTGTACCCTAATTGCCCACACCTGAACTCACTCTTAAGGTAAATAATCCATGATGGGAGAGGCAAGCCAAGAAAATCAGGGATTCCCAGCCTTATTTAGTACTCTGTTTATAAAGGAGGAAAATTACTTCAGGAAGAGTGGACCAGAGAAAAACTTGAAGTATAATAACAAAAAAGTTATTTGTTTAAATAATAATAATTTTAATCACCAGTTTTGATTTTGTTCAATGTTTACCCAGTGATTGTTTTGATAAGCAGAAAGAGAAATTGAAGAAAAAGTGCTTCAACTTTAAAGTACACTGTAAAATAATACTTTATGGGTTTTACCTGATTTATCTAAAACTGAATTTTAGTCAAGATTGATTTGAAATTTTTTTTAGAGACCAGTGAGCCAATTAACCAGCACACTATAGCAGAAAGATTATAGCTTGGGCTAAGGAAGTGGACTCAGGTCAGACTAACTGGCTTCAAACTCAAGCTCAAATGATTATCTTTTGACTGTACAAAAAAATCAGTGTATCTCCTTTTCCCACTTTCTGCTTGTAAAATGAGGATGAGGCCAGTAATACTTATTTCATAATGGCATGAGGATTTAGTGAGTTTATTTTTACTGCTTAGAGTAGTGCCTTATATTCAATGATAATCAAAATTGAGCACACTGTATTTCCCTTAAAAAAAGATACTCATACATGCATGTTTACAGCAGCACAATTTGCAATTGCAAA
Organism: Callithrix jacchus; assembly: GCF_049354715.1. Lineage (NCBI taxonomy): Eukaryota > Metazoa > Chordata > Mammalia > Primates > Cebidae > Callithrix > Callithrix jacchus. The sequence continues at coordinate 63,629,414 of NC_133524.1, read as the reverse complement.
AATGTGAAACCAACCCAAATGCCTATCAATCAACGACTGGATAAAAAAACTGTGATATATATACACTATGGAATACTATTTAGCCATATAAATGAATAAATTACTGGCATTCACAGTGACCTAGATAAGACTGGTGACTATCATTCTTAGTGAAGTAACTCTGGAATGAAAAACCACACATTGTATGTTCTCACTGATAAGCTGGGTCTAAGCTATGGTAATGCAAAGGCATAAGAACGTCAAAATGGACTTTGGGGACCCAGGTGGAAAAAGTGGTAATGGTGTGAGAGATAAAAGACTTCAAATAAAAGGAGGACTCAAGATGGCGCTGGGAGAACAACCCAGGATTGAAGCTCTCGCTGGATGCGCGGAGAGAGTGAGTCGGGGACGCATTTCCAGACGGATCTTAGTTGCCCACAGAACGGGGAAATTCCCAGGTATAAAAGAGACACAAGACACCAGGCAGAGGTCTTGGCTGGTGTAGCCAGCAGCCGGTGTGGCTGTGGCTCATGCCGGAGCACAGAGGCGCTCCACAGCGCTCCATACAAAAGCGCACTGTTACGGGTGCCTTGTTGAAAAGGCAAACTGAGACATGAGAGGGATGAACTTGAGACTGAACGGGACTTGGACAGTGAGCCAGCCCAGAAAATCCCAGGGACAGCATTTGGGGTAGCGCAAAATGGCGATTCCAAGCGCTCCGGGTGAGGAGGTTTTCTTAAAGCACAGCTTTGTGCGGGAGGGGCGTCCACCATTATCGAGGCCATAAGCCCCTACTGAGATACACGCCCACTGCTGACACAGACTGCTGTTGCCGAGGCAACCCAGTACAACAGAGAGACTCTGCCGCAGGGTGGAGCTCATGGAAACAGGGCAGAAACCGCAGCAGAAGGCCAGAGCCTGCAGCAACAGAGCGAACCTCACACCAGCAGGGCAGAGCCTCAGCAGGCAAATAGTGACTAGACTGCCTCCTAGCTGGTCAGAACAGTGAGACGGACACTCACAAGGAAAGCCCCAACCCCACCCCCAGACAGAGCATTTGAGAAAAAACAGGTTTTTTTTATGAGTTCTGTTGCAGCAGAATTAAACATAGCAGCCTAACAGCCCTGAATGAACAACACAGCTCACAGCTCAGCACTTGAGCTCCTACAAAGTACAGACTGTCTCCTCAAGCAGCTCCCTGACCCCTCTATATCCAAAAGACTGACATTTGGCAGGCATCATTCTGGGACAAAGATAGCAGAAAAAGAAACTGGTAGCATCCCTCACTGTCCCGCAGCTGCTATAGGTGCACCCCAGACAAGCAGGGCATGGAGTGGACCTCAGCAGTTGTACAGGGGCTAGACTGGTAGAAGAAAAACCAAGTAACAGGAATACTTCATCATCAACAATCTGGGTGTCCACTCAGAGACCCAATCGAAAAGTCAGCAACTACACAGATGACAGGTGGATAAATCCACAAAGATGGGAAGAAACCAGCACAAAAAGGAGAAAAACACCCAAAACCAGAACACCTCGCTACCTAGAAAGGACCAAAACTCCTCACCAGCAAGGGAACAAAGCTGGATGGAGAATGACTGTGACGAAATGACGGAATTAGACTTCAGAAGGTGGATAACGAGAAACTTTTGTGAGCTAAAAGAACATGTTTTAAATCAATGCAAAGAAACTAAGAACCTTGAAAAAAGATATGAATAAAGATTTGAGGAAATGATAACCAGAATAGATACCTTAGAGAGGAATATGAATGAATTAAAGGAGCTGAAAAACACAATACGAGAACTTCACGAAGCATGCACAAGTTTCAATAGCAGAAGAAATATCTGAAGTCGAAGATCAACTCAATGAAATAAAACGAGAAACCAAGATCAGAGAAAAAGGTGCAAAAAGGAATGAACAAAGTCTCCAAGAAAGGTGGGACTATGTGAAGAGGCCTAACCTATGTTTGATAGGTGTACCAGAATGTGACGATGAGAATGAGTCCAAGCTGGAAAATACTCTTCAGGATATTATCCAGGAAAATTTCCCCCACCTAGCAAGACAGGCCAACACTCAATTGCAGGAAATACAAAGAACACCACAAAGATACTCTGCAAGAAGAGCAACCCCAAGGCACAGAATAGTCAGATTCAAAAAGGTTGAAATAAAGGAGAAAATACTAAGGGCAGCCAGGGAGAAAGGTCAGGTCACCCACAAAGGGAAGCCCATCAGACTCACAGCAGATCTCTCAGCAGAAGCTCTACAAACCAGAAGAGAGTGGGGGCCAATATTCAACATCCTTAAAGAAAAGAATTTTCAACACAAATTTTTATATCCAGCCAAACTGAGCTTCAGAAGTAAAGGAAAAATAAAATCCTTTGTGAACAAGCAAGTACTCAGAGATTTTGTCACCACCAGGCCTGCTTTACAAGAGCTCCTGAAAGAGGCACTACACATAGAAAGGAACAACCAGTACCAGCCATTCCAAAATCACACTAAATGCTAAAAAGCATCAACATAATGAAGAATCTACAACAACTAATGGGCAAAACAGCCAGCTAGCATCAAAATGGCAGTATTCAATTTACACATAACAATATTAACCCTAAATGTAAATGGACTAAATGCACCAATCAAAAGACACAGACTGGCAAGTTGGATAAAAAGCCAAAACCCATCAGTGTGCTGTATCCAGGAAACCCATCTCACACTCAAGAATACACAAAGGCTCAAAATAAAGGGATGGGGGAAGATTTACTAAGCAAATGGAGAGCAAAAGAAAGCAGGAGTTGCAATTCTCATCTCTGATAAAATAGACGTTAAAGCAGCAAAGATCAAAAAAGACAAAGAAGGCCATTACATAATGGTAAAAGGATCGATACAACAAGAAGAGGTAACAATCCTAAACATACATGGACCCAATACAGGAGCACCCAGATACATAAGGCTAGTTTTTAACGACTTACAAAGAGACTTAGACTCCCACACAATAATAGTGGGAGATTTTAACACTCCACTGTCAATATTAGACAGATCAACCAGACAGAAAATCAACAACGATATCCAGGGCTTAAACTCAGACCTGGAGCAAGCAAACCTGATAGACATTTACAGAACTCTCCACCCCAAATCCACAGAATATACATTCTTCTCAGCACCACATCACACCTACTCTAAAATTGACCACAAAATTGGAAGTAAAGCACTGCTCAGCACATGCAAAACAACTGAAATCATAACAAACAGCCTCTTAGACCACAGTGCAATCAAGTTAGAACTCAGAATTCAGAAACCAACACAGAACCACACAGCTTCATGGAAACTGAACAACTGGCTCTTGAATGTTGACTGGATAAACAACGAAATGAAGGCAGAAATAAAGAAGTTCTTCGAAACCAATGAGAACGAAGACACAACATGCCAGAAACTCTGGGACACATTTAAAGCTGTCTCTAGAGGAAAGTATATAGCAATAAGTGCCCACATGAGGAGAATGGAGAGATCCAAAATTGACACCCTATTGTCAAAATTGAAAGAGCTAGAGGAGCAAGATCAAAAAAACTCAAAACCCAGCAGAAGACAAGAAATAACTAAGATCAGAGCTGAACTGAAGGAGATTGAGACACGAAAAATTCTCCAAAAAATCAATAAATCCAAGAGCTGCTTTTTTGTAAAGATCAACAAAATAAACAAACCACTAGCCAGATTGATTAAAAATAAAAGAGAGAACAACCAAATAGATGCAATAAAAAATGATAAAGGGGAAATCACCACAGATTCCACAGAAATTCAAACCATCATCAGAGAATATTACAAACAACTCTATGCACATAAACAGGTAACCTGGAAGAAATGGATAAATTCCTAGATTCCTGTGTCCTCCCAAGCCTAAACAAGGAGGAAGCTGAAACTATGAATAGACCAGTAACAAGGTCAGAAGTCGAGGCAGCAATTAAGAGCCTACCACTCAAAAAAGCCCAGGTCCAAATGGGTTCACAGCTGAATTCTACCATACAGACAAAGAGGAGCTGGTACCATTTCTTCTGAAACTATTCCAAATAATTCAAAAAGAAGAAATCCTTCACAAATCATTCTATGAGACCAATATCATCCTGATACCAAAACCCGGCAGAGACCCAACAAGAAAAGAAAACTTCAGGCCAGTATCCATGATGAACATAGATGCAAAAATCTTCAATAAAATATTGGCAAGCCGATTGCAACAGCAAATCAAAAAACTTACTCATCATGATCAAGTAGGATTCATCCCGGGCATGCAAGGCTGGTTCAACATACGCAAGTCCATAAATGTAATTCACCACATAAACAGAACCAAACACAAAAACCACATGATTATCTCAATTGACGCAGAGAAGGCATTTGACAAAATTCAACAGCCCTTTATGCTAAAAACCCTCAATAAACTCGGTATCGATGGAACGTATCTCAAAGTAATAAAAGCTATTTATGAAAAACCAACAGCCAATATCATACTCAATGGGAACAAACTGGAAGCATTCCCTTTGAAATCCGGCACTAGACAAGGATGCCCTCTCTCACCACTCCTATTCAATATAGTACTGGAAGTTCTAGCCACTGCAATCAGGCAAGAAAGAGAAATAAAGTGTATTCAAATAGGAAAGGTGGAAGCCAAATTGTCTCTATTTGCAGATGACATGAGAGTATACCTAGAAGACCCCATCGCCTCAGCCCAAAAACTCCAGAAACTGATAAGCAACTTCAGCAAAGTCTCAGGATATAAAATCAATGTGCAAAAATCACAAGCCTTCCTCTACACCAATAACAGACTTAAAGAAAGCCAAATCAAGAACGAACTGCCATTCACAATTGCTACAAAAAGAATAAAATACCTAGGAATACAACTCACAAGGAACTTAAGGGACCTCTTGAAGGAAAACTAGAAACCACTGCTCAACGAAATCAGACAGGACAAAAACAGATGGAGAGACATTCCATGTTCATGGTTAGGAAGAATTAATATCATAAAAATGGCTATACTGCTCAAAGTAATTTACAGAATCAATGCTATACCCATCAAGCTACCATTGACTTTCTTCACAGAACTGGAAAAAACCACCATGAACTTCATATGAAACCAAAAGAGAGCCCGCATAGCCAAGTCAATTCTAAGCAAAAAGAACACAGCAGAAGGGGTGGGAGGGGGGGCATCACACTACCGGATTTCAAACTATACTTCAAGGCTACAGTAATCAAAACAGCATGGTACTGGTACCAAAACAGAGATATAGACCAATGGAACAGAAAAGGCATCAGAGGCAACACAACATATCTACAACCATCCAATCTTTGATAAACCCGACAAAAACAAGCAATGGGGAAAGGATTCCCTGTTCAACAAATTGTGCTGGGATAACTGGCTAGCCATGTGCAGAAAGCAGAAACTGGACCCCTTCCTGACACCTTACACTAAAATTAACTCCAGATGAATTAAAGACTTAAACATAAGACCTGGCACCATAAAAACCCTAGAAGAATATCTAGGCAAAACCATCCAGGACATAGTAGGCAAGGACTTCATGAACAAAACACCAAAAGCATTGGCAACAAAAGCCCAAACAGACAAATGGTACCTAATGAAACTCCACAGCTTCTGCACAGCAAAAGAAACAGTCTCTAGTGTGAATCGGCAACCAACAGAATGGGAAAAAATGTTTGCAGTTTACCCATCTGACAAAGGGCTGATATCCAGAATTTACAAAGAACTCAAACAGATTTACAGGAAAAAAACAAACAAGCCCATTCAAAAGTGGGCAAAGGATATGAACAGACACTTTACAAAAGAAGACCTATATGACGCCAACAATCATATGAAAAAATGCTCATCGTCACTGGTCATCAGAGAGATGCAAATCAAAACCACATTGAGATACCATCTCACGCCAGTTAGAATGGCGATCATTAAAAAATCTGGAGACAACAGATGCTGGAGAGGATGTGGAGAAAAAGGAACACTTTTACACTGTTGGTGGGAGTGTAAATTAGTTCAACCATTGTGGAAGACGGTGTGGCGATTCCTCAAGGACTTAGAAATAGAAATTCCATTTGACCCAGCAATCCCATTACTGGATGTATATCCAAAAGACTATAAATCGTTCTACTATAAGGACACATGTACACGAATGTTCATTGCAGCACTGTTTGCAATAGCAAAGACCTGGAATCAACCCAAATGCCCATTGATAATAGACTGGATTGGAAAAATGTGGCACATATACACCATGGAATATTATGCAGCAATCAGAAATGATGAGTTTGTGTTGTTTGTAGGGACATGGATGAATCTGGAGAACATCATCCTCAGCAAACTGACACAAGAACAGAAAATGAAACACCACTTATTCTCACTCATAGGCAGGTGATGAAAAATGAGAACACATGGACACAGGGAGGGGAGTACTAAACACTGGGGTCTATTGGGGGGAAAAGGGGAGGGCCAGTGGGAGGGGGAGGTGGGGAGGGATAACCTGGGGATAAATGCCAAATGTGGGTGAAGGGGAGAAAGGAAGCAAAACACACTGCCATGTGTGTACCTATGCAACTGTCTTGCATGCTCTGCTCATGTACCCCAAAACCTAAAATGCAATAAAAAATTAAAAAAATAAAAAAATCAGAAATTCCATTTGACCCAGCAATCCCATTACTGGGTATATATTCAAAGGACTATAAATCGTTCTACTATAAGGACACATGTACACGAATGTTCATTGCAGCACTGTTTACAATAGCAAAGACCTGGAATCAACCCAAATGCCCATTGATGACAGACTGGATTGGGAAAATGTGGCACATATACACAATGGAATATTATGCAGCAATCAGAAATGATGAGTTTGTGTCGTTTGTAGGGACATGGATGAATCTGGAGAGCATCATTCTCAGCAAACTGACACAAGAACAGAAAATGAAACACCGCATGTTCTCACTCATAGGTGGGTGATGAAAAATGAGAACACATGGACACAGAGAGAAGAGTACTAAACACTGGGGTCTATTGGGGGGAAAAGGGGAGGGCCAGGGGGAGGGTGAGGTGGGGAGGGATAGCCTGGGGAGAAATGCCAAATGTGGGTGAAGGGGAGAAAGGAAGCAAAACACACTGCCATGTGTGTACCTATGCAACTGTATTGCATGCTCTGCACATGTACCCCAAAACCTAAAATGCAATAAAAAACTTAAAATAAAAATAAAAAATAAAAGATAAAAGACTTCAAATAGGGTACAGCATATACTGCTAAGGTGATAGGTGCACCAAAATCTCAAAATCAACACTAAAAACCTAACTTTTGTAACTAAACACTGCCTGTTCCCCAATAATCTATGAAAATGAAACAATAAATAAATAAATAAAGGCCTTTTCTGCATCCTTTGAAATAATCATGTTGTTTTTGTCTTTACATCTGTTTATATGATTAATCACCTTTATTGATTTGCATATCTTTAACCAACCTTGCATCCCAGGGATGAAGCCTCCTTGATCATGGTTGATAAGCTTTCTGATGTGCTGCTGGATTCAGTTTGCCAGTATTTTGCTAAGAATTGTTGCATTGATGTTCATCAATGATATTGCCCTGAAGTTTTTGTTATTGTTATATCTCTGCCAGGTTTTAGTATCAGGGTGATGCTGGACTCAATGAATGAGTCAGGGGGGAGTCTCTTCTTTTCATTGTTCTGAAACAGCTTCAGTAGAAATCATACCAGCTCTTCTTTGTACCTCTGGTAGAATTCAGCTGTGAATCTCTCTGGTCATTTCAGAACTTGTCACTGGTGTATTCAGAGATTCAGTTTCATTCTTGGTCAGTCTTGAGAAGGTGTATGTGTCCAGAAACTTATTCATCCCTTCTAGATTTTTTAGTTTATATAAATAGAATTGTTTATTAGTATTCTCTGATGGTTGTTTGTATTTCTGTTGGGTCAGTGGTGATATCACACTTACCATTCCTGATTGTGTTTATTTGAATCTTCTCATGGATGGGAGTGAAAGGGGAGACTGAATACAGCACCTTCAACTGAAATATCTAGGAGATTGCATTGGAAAGAATTAGGGAAATAACTTGTCACATGGATAAGAAAGAAAAGCAGGGTGGGTCATCCTTGTGCAGGGACCATGCTAATCTTCTCTGTATCAATCCAATTTTAGTATATGTGTCTCTTACGTTTTTCAGTTCAGCTCTGATCTTGATTATGTCTTGTCTTCTGATACGTTTGGAGTTTGTTTGCTGTTAGGTTAACTTAAGATCTTTCTAGTTTTTTGATATGGACATTTAGTGCTGTAAATTGCCCTCTTAACACTGCTTTAACTTCCCCAAGATTCTGGTACATTGTCTCTTTGTTCTCATTACTTTCAAAGAAACTTTTGATTTCTGCCTTAATTTTATTATTTACCCAAGAGTCATTCAGAAGTAGATTAGTCAGTTTCCATGTAGTCGTGTGGTTTTCAGTAAACTTTTAAATCTTGATTTCTAATTTGTACTGTGGTGTGAGAGACTGCTATAATTTCAGTTCTGTTGCATTTCCTTAGGAGTCCTTTACTCCCAATTATGTGATCAATTTTAGAGTAAGTGTTGTGTGGTGATGAGAAGAACACATATTCTGCTGTTATGTGGTAGAGTTTTGCATATATTTATTAGGTCTGCTCAATCCAGAGCTGAGTTAAAGTTTTGTATGTCTTTGTTGATTTTCTGTCTTGATAATCTGTCTAACATTGTCTGTGGGGTATTAAAGTTCACTTTTATTATGTGGGAGTCTAAGTCTCTTTGAAGGTCTCTAAGAACTTGCTTTATAAATGTGAGTGCTCCTGCACTGGGTGCATATGTATTTAGTATAGTTAGTTCTTCTTGTTGAATTGAATCATTTGCCATTATATAATGTCCTTCTTTGTCTTTTCTTTTTTATCTTTTTTGGTTTAAAGCCTGTTTTTCCAGAAACTAGAAATGTTCCTACATGTCCCCTGCTTCCTTCTGTTTTCCATTTGCTTGGTAAATTTTCCTCAATTCCTTTATTTTGAGCCTATGTGTCTGCATGTGAGATGGATTTCTTGAAGACAGCATGACAATGGATCTTGGTTCTTTATTTAGCTTGCCACTCTGTGTCTTTCAAATGGGACATTTAGTTAATTTACATTTAAGGTTAGTATTGTTATGTGCAGATGTGATCCTGTCATCATGATGCTAGCAGGTTATTTTTCTGACTTGTTTATGTAGTTGCTTCATGATGTCACTGATCTGTGTGCTTCAGTGTGTTTTTGAAGTGGCTGGTAATAGGTTTTCTTTTCATATTTAGTCTTACCTTCAGGAGCTTTTGTAAGGCAGGTCTGGTGGTAACGAATTCCCTCAGCATTTGCTTGTCTGTGAAGGAACTGACTTCTCTTTCACTTATGAAGCTTAGTTTGCTTGGATATGAAATTCAGGGTTGAAAATTCTTTTCTTTAAGAACATTAAATATTTAGCTCCCAATCTCATCTAACTTGAAGAGTTTTCATTAAGATGTCCACTGTTAGGGGAGAGAGATCCAAGATGGCTGATTACTAGCAGCTCAGGATTCTAGCTCCGAGTGAAAATGCAAAGAACAAGAGGACACCACACTTTCAGATGAATTCTTGTTGCTCATGGACCAGGAAATTCTCAGCGGAGGAGCCCCACAGGTCACCAGCACGACTCTTGTGGCTGGTGCAGCAGTTTTGCTGGCACCCCAGCACAGTGGTTCTTGGTGCAGAGTAAACGAGACTGCGTCCCCTTTTGGTCGACATTTGGAGCTCCGGGAAGGCAGAGTCGCCTATTCAGCTGATTGAAAAAGGGACTCAAGAAGGAAGCCAGACCAAAGATTCCTGGGCAGAAAAGCACCATGAATTTTAATGCCACTGTTTTACCTGGCACAGTGGGTTGCTCAGATTCCAGCACAGGGAATCAACAAGCTGGACGTCCACTCAGAGACCTAATTTGAAAGTCGGTAATTACAAAGACGACAGGTGGATAAATTTACAATTATGGGATGAAACCAGGATAAAAGTGCTGAGAATACCCAAAATCAGAGTGTCTCTCCCTCTACAGGGGATCACAGTTCCTCATCAACAAGGGAATAAGGCCTGATGGAGAACGAGTGTGTTCCATTAACAGAATTAGGCATCAGAAGGTGGATAACAAGAAACGTCTCTGAGTTAAAAGAACATGTTCTAGCCCAATGTAAAGAAACTAAGAAACTTAAAAAAAAAAAAAAAAAAGGTTTGACGAAATCCTAATGAGAATAGACAATTTAGAGAGGAATATAAGTGAATTAATGGAACTGAAGAATACAATATGAGAACTCTGCAAAGTATGCACAGGTTTTTTTTTTTTTTTTTTAATTTTTTATTGGATTATAGGTTTGGGGGTACATGAGCAGAGCATGCAAGACAGTTGCGTAGGTACACACATGGCAGTGTGCTCTCTTTTATTCTCCCCTTCACCCACATTTGTCTTTTCTCCCCAGACTATCCCTCCCCACCACCCCCTCCCACTGGCCCTCCCCTTTTCCCCCCAATAGACCCCAGTGTTTAATACTCCCCTTTCTGTGTCCACGTGTTCTCATTTTTCATCACCCACCTATGAGTGAGAATATGCGGTGTTTCATTTTCTGTTCTTGTGTCAGTTTGCTGAGGATGATGTTCTCCAGATTCATCCATGTCCCTACAAACAACACAAACTCATCATTTCTGATTGCTGCATAATATTCCATGGTGTATATGTGCCACATTTTTCCAATCCAGTCTATTATCAATGGGCATTTGGGTTGATTCCAGGTCTTTGCTATTGTAAACAGTGCTGCAATGAACATTCGTGTACATGTGTCCTTATAGTAGAACGATTTATAGACTTTTGGATATATACCCAGTAATGGGATTGCTGGGTCAAATGGAATTTCTATTTCTAAGGCCTTGAGGAATCGCCACACCGTCTTCCACAATGGTTGAACTAATTTACACTCCCACCAACAGTGTAAAAGTGTTCCTTTTTCTCCACATCCTCTCCAGCATCTGTTGTCTCCAGATTTTTTAATGATCGCCATTCTAACTGGCGTGAGATGGTATCTCAATGTGGTTTTGATTTGCATCTCTCTGATGATCAGTGACGATGAGCAGTTTTTCATATGATTGTTGGCCTGATATATGTCTTCTTTCGTAAAGTATCTGTTCATATCCTTTGCCCACTTTTGAATGGGCTTGTTTGTTTTTTTCCTGTAAATCTGTTTGAGTTCTTTGTAAATTCTGGATATCAGCCCTTTGTCAGATGGGTAAACTGCAAACATTTTTTCCCATTCTGTTGGTTGCCGATCCACTCTAGTGACTGTTTCTTTTGCAGTACAGAAGCTGTGGAGTTTCATTAGGTCCCATTTGTCTATTTTGGCTTTTGTTGCCAATGCTTTTGGTGTTTTGTTCACGAAGTTCTTGCCTACTCTTATGTCCTGGATAGTTTTGCCTAGATTTTCTTCTAGGGTTTTTATGGTGCCAGGTCTTATGTTTAAGTCTTTAATCCATCTGGAGTTAATTTTAGTGTAAGGTGTCAGGAAGGGGTCCAGTTTCTGCTTTCTGCACATGGCTAGCCAGTTTTCCCAACACCATTTGTTAAACATGGAATCCTTTCCCCATTGCTTCTTTTTGTCAGGTTTATCAAAGATTGTATAGTTGTATGTATGTTGTGTTGCCCCCGGTGCCTCTGTTTTGTTCCATTGGTCTATATCTCTGTTTTGGTACCAGTACCATGCTGTTTTGATTACTGTAGCCTTGTAGTATAGTTTGAAATCCGGTAGTGTGATGCCCCCCGCTGTGTTCTTTTTGCTTAGAATTGACTTGGCTATGCGGGCTCTCTTTTGGTTCCATATGAAGTTCATGGTGGTTTTTTCCAGTTCTGTGAAGAAAGTCAATGGTAGCTTGATGGGGATAGCATTGATTCTGTAAATTACTTTGGGCAGTATAGCCATTTTCACGATATTAATTCTTCCTAACCATGAACATGGAATGTTTCTCCATCTGTTTGTGTCCTCTCTGATTTCGTTGAGCAGTGGTTTGTAGTTCTCCTTGAAGAGGTCTCTTACGTTCCTTGTGAGTTGTATTCCAAGGTATTTTATTCTTTTTGTAGCAATTGCGAATGGCAGTTCGCTCTTGATTTGGCTTTCTTTGAGTCTGTTATTGGTGGAGACGAATGCTTGTGATTTTTGCACATTGATTTTATATCCTGAGACTTTGCTGAAGTTGCTTATCAGTTTCAGGAGTTTTTGGGCTGAGGCAATGGGGTCTTCTAGGTATACTATCATGTCGTCTGCAAATAGAGACAATTTGGCTTCCACCTTTCCTATTTGAATACCCTTTATTTCTTTTTCTTGCCTGATTGCTCTGGCTAGAACTTCCAGTACTATATTGAATAGGAGTGGTGAAAGAGGGCATCCTTGTCTAGTGCCAGATTTCAAAGGGAATGCTTCCAGTTTTTGCCCATTCAGTATGATATTGGCTGTTGGTTTGTCATAAATAGCTTTTATTACTTTGAGATACGTTCCATCGATACCGAGTTTATTGAGGGTTTTTAGCATAAAGGGCTGTTGAATTTTGTCAAATGCCTTCTCTGCATCAATTGCGATAATCATGTGATTTTTGTTTTTGGTTCTGTTTATGTGGTGAATTACATTTATAGACTTGCATATGTTGAACCAGCCTTGCATCCCCAGGATGAATCCTACTTGATCATGATGAATAAGTTTTTTGATTTGCTGTTGCAATCGGCTTGCCAATATTTTATTGAAGATTTTTGCATCTATGTTCATCATGGATATTGGCCTGAAGTTTTCTTTTCTTGTTGGCTCTCTGCCAGGTTTTGGTATCAGAATGATGTTGGTCTCATAAAATGATTTGGGAAGGATTCCCTCTTTTTGGATTGTTTGAAATAGTTTTAGAAGAAATGGTGCCAGCTCTTCCTTGTGTGTCTGGTAGAATTCAGCTGTGAACCCGTCTGGACCTGGGCTTTTTTTGTGTGGTAGGCTCTTAATTGCTGCCTCAACTTCAGACCTTGTTATTGGTCTATTCATAGTTTCAGCTTCCTCCTGGTTTAGGCTTGGGAGGACACAGGAATCCAGGAATTTGTCCATTTCTTCCAGGTTTACTAGTATATGTGCATAGAGTTGTTTGTAATATTCTCTGATGATGGTTTGAATTTCTGTGGAATCTGTGGTGATTTCCCCTTTATCATTTTTTATTGCATCTATTTGGTTGTTCTCTCTTTTATTTTTAATCAATCTGGCTAGTGGTCTATTTTGTTGATCTTTTCTAAAAACCAGCTCTTGGATTTATTGATTTTTTGAAGGGTTTTTGTGTCTCAATCTCCTTCAGCTCAGCTCTGATCTTAGTTATTTCTTGTCTTCTGCTGGGTTTTGAGTTTTTTTGGTCTTGGTCCTGTAGCTCATTCAATTTTGACGATAGGGTGTCAATTTTGGATCTCTCCATTCTCCTCATATGGGCACTTATTGCTATATACTTTCCTCTAGAGACTGCTTTAAATGTGTCCCAGAGGTTCTGGCACGTTGTGTCTTCGTTCTCGTTGGTTTCGAAGAACTTCTTTATTTCTGCCTTCATTTCGTTGTTTACCCAGTCAACATTCAAGAGCCAGTTGTTCAGTTTCCATGAAGCTGTGCGGTTCTGGGTCGGTTTCTGAATTCTGAGTTCTAACTTGATTGCACTATGGTCTGAGAGGCTGTTTGTTATGATTTCAGTTGTTTTGCATTTGTTGAGCAGTGCTTTACTTCCAATTATGTGGTCAATTTTAGAGTAGGTGTGATGTGGTGCTGAGAAGAATGTATATTCTGTGGATTTGGGGTGGGGAGTTCTGTAAATGTCTATCAGGTTTGCTTGCTCCAGGTCTGAGTTCAAGCCCTGGATATCCTTGTTGATTTTTTGTCTGGTAGATCTGTCTAGTATTGACAGTGGAGTGTTAAAGTCTCCCACTATTATTGTGTGAGAGTCTAAGTCCTTTTGTAAGTCCTTAAGAACTTGCCTTATGTATCTGGGTGCTCCTGCATTGGGTCCATATATGTTTAGGATAGTTAGCTCTTCTTGTTGTATCGATCCTTTTACCATTATGTAATGGCCTTCTTTGTCTCTTTTGATCTTTGTTGCTTTAAAGTCTATTTTATCGGAGATGAGAATTGCAACTCCTGCTTTTTTTTGCTTTCCATTTGCTTGGTAAATCTTCCTCCATCCCTTTATTTTGAGCCTTTGTGTATCCTTACATGTGAGATGGGTTTCCTGGATACAGCACACTGATGGGTTTTGCATTTTTATCCAATTTGCCCGTCTGTGTCTTTTGATTGGTGCATTTAGTCCATTTACATTTAGGGTTAATATTGTTATGTGTGAATTTGATATTGCCATTTTGATGCTAAGTGGCTGTTTTGCCTGTTAGTTGTTGTAGATTCTTCATTATGTTGATGCTCTTTAGCATTCAGTGTGATTTTGGAATGGCTGGTACTGGTTGATCCTTTCTATGTGTAGTGCCTCTTTTAGGAGCTCTTGTAAAGCAGGCCTGGTGGTGACAAAATCTCTGAGTACTTGCTTGTTCGCAAGGGATTTTATTTTTCCTTCACTTCTGAAGCTCAGTTTGGCTGGATATGAAATTCTGGGTTGAAATTTCTTTTCTTTAAGAATGTTGAATATTGGCCCCCACTTTCTTCTGGCTTGTAGTGTTTCTGCTGAGAGATCTGCTGTGAGTCTGATGGGCTTCCCTTTGTGGGTGACCCGACCTTTCTCTCTGGCTGCCCTTAGTATTCTCTCCTTTATTTCAACCCTGTTGAATCTGACGATTATGTGCCTTGGGGTTGCTCTTCTTGCGGAATATCTTTGTGGTGTTCTCTGTATTTCCTGCAATTGAGTGTTGGCCTGTCTTGCTAGGTGGGGGAAATTTTCCTGGATGATGTCCTGAAGAGTATTTTCCAGCTGGGATTCATTCTCTTCGTCCCCTTCTGGTACACCTATCAAACGTAGGTTAGGTCTTTTTACATAGTCCCACATTTCTTGGAGACTTTGTTCATTCCTTTTTGCACTTTTTTCTCTAATCTTGGTTTCTCGTTTATTTCATTGAGTTGGTCTTCGACTTCAGATATTCTTTCTTCTGCTTGGTCAGTTCGGCTATTGAAACTTGTGCATGCTTCGTGAAGTTCTCATATTGTGTTTCTCAGCTCCTTTAATTCATTCATATTCCTCTCTAAGTTATCCATTCTTGTTATCATTTCCTCAAATCTTTTTTCAAATCTTTTCTCAAGGTTCTTAGTTTCTTTGCATTGATTTAATACATGATATTTTAGCTCACAAAAGTTTCTCATTATCCATCTTCTGAAGTCTAATTCCGTCATTTCATCACAGTCATTCTCCGTCCAGCTTTGTTCCCTTGCTGGTGAGGAGTTTTGGTCCTTTCTAGGAGGCGAGGTGTTCCGGTTTCGGGGGGTGTTTTCTCCTTTTTGCGCTGGTTTCTTCCCATCTTTGTGGATTTGTCCGCTGGTCGTCTGTGTAGTTGCTGACTTTTCGATTGGGTCTCTGAGTGGACACCCTGAATGTTGATGATGAAGTATTTCTGTTGCTTGGTTTTCCTTCTACCAGTCTAGCCCCTTCGCTGTACGAGTGCTGAGGTCCGCTCCAGACCCTGCTTGTCTGGGGTGCACCTCTAGCAGCTGTGGCACAGCGAGGGATGCTACCAGTTTCTTTTTCTGCTATCTTTGTCCCAGGATGATGCCTGCCTAATGTCAGTCTTTTGGATATAGAGGGGTCAGGGAGCTGCTTGAGGAGGCAGTTTGTACTTTATAGGGGTTTAATTGCTGAGCTGTGAGCTGTGTTGTTCATTCAGGGCTGTTAGGCTGCTATGTTTGATTCTGCTGCAACAGAGCTCATTAAAAAAACCCTTTTTTTTTCTCAAATGCTGTGTTGAGGGGTTTGGGCTTTATTTTTAGATGTCCGTTGAGGTCCTGCCCAACTAGGATGCAGACTAGCCACTGTTTGCCTTCCGAGGCTCCGCCCTGCTGTTGTGAGGCTCGCCCCGGCACCGCTGTTCTGCTGTTCTCCACCACGCCCTGCGGTGGAGTCTCTCTGTTGTAGCGGGTTGCCTCGGTGACGGCAGGCTGCGTCAGCAGTGGGCGTGTATCTCAGTAGGGACGGGTTGCCTCGGCAACAGCTGGCTGCGTCAGCAATGGGCGTGTATCTCAGTTGGGGCGGGTTACCCCGGTAATGGTGGCCGCCCCCCCCCAGAGCGTCTCGGGCCGTCTGCACGGGGCTTGTTTGAAATCGCGGTTTTGTTCGTCCCACTGGGCCAATCCTAATGCTCTGTTCCTGCAATCCCTTGGGCTGGCCCACTGTTCAAGTCTAGCTCAGTCTCACGTCCAGCCCTCTCACATCTCCAGTTGCCGGGTCAACGGGGCACCTGGACAAGTGCACCCTGTGGGGAGCGCTGGGTAGGGCCGTCCGCCACCACCCTGGCTGCCGGCTTCTCCAGGCATAATATCTGCCTGGCGTCCCGCGTCTCCTCTTCACTTGGGAATTTCCCCATTCCGTGAGTAACAAAGATCAGTCTGGAAATGCAGCTCAGACTCACCTCTCCGCAGACACAATGAGAACTCCAATCCTGGGTTGTTCTCACAGCGCCATCTTGAGTCCCTCTGCACAGGTTTTAACAGTCGAATTGATCAAGCAGAAGAAAGGATATCAGAAGTTGAAGACCAACTTAATGAAATGAAATGAGAAGACAAGATTAGAGAAGAAAGAGTAAAAAGGAATGAGCAAAGTCTGCAAGAAATATGGGACTATGTGAAAAGACCTAATTTACATTTGATAGGTGTACCTGAATGTCATCAAGAGAATGAATCCAAGCTGGAAAATATTCTTCAGGATATTATTCAGGAAAACTTTTCTAACCTAGTAAGGCAGGACAGTTTTCAACTTCAGGTAATACAGAGAACACCACAAGGATGTTCCTCAAGTAGAGCAACCCTAAGGCACATAATCGTTAGATTCACCAGGGTTGAAATAAAGGAGAAAATTCTAAGGGCAGCTAGAGAGAAAGGCCGGGTTACCCATAAAGGGAAGCCTATCAGACTCACAGCAGATCTCTCAGCTGAAACCCTACAAACTAGAAGAAAGTAGAGGTCAATATTTCATATCCTCAAAGAAAAGAATTTTCAACCCAGAATCTCATATCCAGCCAAACTAAGCTTCATAAATGGAGGAAAAATAAAATTTTTTGCAAACCAGCAAGCACTCAGAGATTTTGTCACCACCAGGCCTGCTTTACAAGAGCTTCTGAAAGAAGCACTATACACAGAAAGGATCAACCAGTATCAGTCATCCCAAAAATTTACCAAAAGGTAAAGAGTATCTCCATAATGAAGAATCTATATCAACTAATGGGCAAAATAGCCAGCGAGCATTAAACAACATTAAACTCACAAATATCAATATTAATCCTAAATTTAAATGGATTAAATGCCTGAATCAAAGACACAGACAGGCAAATTGAATAAAAAGTCAAAACTCATTGGTACACTGTATCCAGATCCACATCATAAGCAAAGACACACAAGAACTCAAAACAAAGGGTTGGTGGATGACTTATCAATCAAATAGAAAGCAAAAAAAAAAAAAAAACAGGAGCTGTAACTTTTGTCTCTGACAAAATAGACTTTAACAGTAACAAATATTAAAACAAACAAAGAAGGCTGGGCGTGGTGGCTCATGCATATAATCCCAGAACTTTGGGAGGCCAAGGCAGGTGGATCACGAGGTCAAGAGATTGAGACCATCCTGGTCAACAAGGTGAAACCCCGTCTCTACTAAAAATACAAAAATTAGCTGGGCATGGTGGTGCGTGCCTGTAGTCCCAGCTACTTGGGAGGATGAGGCAGGAGAATTGCTTGAACCCAGGAGGCAGAGGTTGCGGTGAGCTGAGATCATGCCATTGCACTCCAGCCTGGGTAACAACAGTGAAACTCTGTCGAAAGAAAGAAGAAAGAAGAAAGAAAGAAAAGAAAGAAAGAAAGAAAGAAAGAAAGAAAGAAAGAAAGAAAGAAAGACATTACATAATGGCAAAAGGATCAATGCTACAACAGGAATCAATGATCATAAATATATATGCACCCAATATAGGAACACCCAGATACATAAGACAAGTTCTTGATGACTTGTAAAGAGACTTGGACTTCAGCACAATAATAGGGGGAGACTTTGACACCACATTGTTAATATTCGACGGATCAATGAGATAGAAAATTAACAGGGACATCTATGATTCGAACTCAGACCTGGAACAAGTAAACTCAGTGAATATTTATAGAATTCTTTACCCCAGGTCCACAGAACATACATTTTTCTCAGTATCACATTACACCTATTTTGAAAGTGACCACATAATTGGAAGCAAATCACT
Source organism: Callithrix jacchus (assembly GCF_049354715.1). NCBI lineage: Eukaryota > Metazoa > Chordata > Mammalia > Primates > Cebidae > Callithrix > Callithrix jacchus. The sequence goes on along the minus strand of NC_133524.1, from coordinate 63,610,977 downwards.
CTTCAGCATTGCATAGCATTTCACAGACTTAAATGAAATATTGGTTGGCTGGGTTTTTTGTTGTTGTTGTTATTTTCTTCCCTTATTTCTTCCTGTCTCCACTGTTAAGCACAATTGTCGGCATAAAGGAGGTTTGTGTTACCTATTTTTGGATTGCATTCCAGCCTGGGCAATAGAGTAAGACTCTTGTTCTCTCTCCCACTTTCTCTTTCTTTCTTTCTTAAAAAAAAAAAAAAAAAGATGTCCACTGTTAGTCTGATGGGCTTCCCTTTGGAGGTAGGTAACCTGGCCTTTCTCTTTGGCTGCCCTTAACATTTTTTCTTTCATTTAGACCTTTGAGAATCTGATGTTTACGTGATTTTGGGAATTATATTCTCATGAAGTATCTTCCTGGTGTTCTCTGCATTTACTGAATGTGAAAGTTGGCCTGTCTTGCTACCTTGGGGAAGTTGTCCTGCATGATATCTTGAAGTATGTTTTCAAACTTGGTTCCATTCTCCCCATCTACTACAGGTACCCTAATCATTCATTTATTCAGTCTCTTTACATAATCTCATATTTCTTTGAGGTTTTCATTATTACTTTTGATTCTTTTTTCTCTAGTCTTATCTACTTATCTTATTGCAGAAAGATAGATAGTCTTCAAGCTCTGAGATTTTTTTCCTTTTTGTGGTCTATTCTGCTACTAATACTTGTGATTGCATTCTGAAGTTGTCATAGTGTGTTTTTCAGCTCTAACAGGTCAGTTATGGTCCTCTCTAAACTGGCTGTTCTGACTTTCAGCTACTGTATTGTTTTATCATAATTCTTAGCTTCTTTGCATTGGGTTACTACATGTTCCATTACTTCAGCAAAGTTTGGCATTACCCACCTTCTGAAGCCTAATTCTGTAATTTCAGCTATCTCAGCCTCAGCCTGGACCTGAGCCCTTGCTGAAGAGGCGTTGCGGTCATCTGGAATAAAGGGGCACTCTGGCTTTTTGAGTTTTCAGTGTTTTTTCATTGGTTCTTTCTTATATTTCTGGGCTTATATACCTTTAATCTTCAAGGTTGCTCTCTTTTTGATGGAGTTTTTGTGTTTGTTGTTGTTTTCTATTTGTTTGTTTTTCTTTTAACAGTCTGGCTACTATTCTGCAGGGCTGCTTTGGTTTGCTGCGGATCTATTCCAGACCCTAGTTGCCTCAGTTTCTCCCATACCACTTTCCTTGGCTGTAAGTGTGGGTTTCCTTGGCTCTATGTTTCTCTCAGCTAGGCTATTGTTCCACTCTGTTTTGATTTCTTCTCCATGTGTCAAATTGTTTGCCTAATCATTCCCAATGTGAGAGCCTGGATATTTCAGTTGAAGGTGCTGTATTTACACTCCTCTTTTATTCGTCACCATGAGTGCCATGAACAACAGTTGCTTCTAATTGGCCATCTTGGCCCCCTTCCCCAGTGTCTCTTTATAATAGAACTAATCAAGCAGATAACTGGAGCCCTGACACCAACACAAATTACTTTTATTCACCCGACCTTGCCAGAATCCAAAACAATCTTTGGAAAGGCTTCTCTCAGGGGTTCAAGCCTCACAGTTCAAATGAAATTTATAATTTTTTGTGCTATATACATTCCTAACTCAACAAGATTGCAATTGAAACTTTACTGACTGACAGGTTAGAGTTTTGTTTCTGTTTCTTTAGAAATTCTGCTAACTGTACATTTGTAACTTTTACTTTCCCATGAGGTTAAGATTTTGTTTTGAATTACTCGTAGTTTGTATAATATTTTCCCTTATTTAAAATTTTGGTCAAGGAGAAGACAGTTTCTCTTTGAAAGATGTAAGTGAATCTTTGTGGTTTAAGCAAATCTGTAATCTTTAAAATTGGCCATATTCTGAAGCTTGGTTCTATTGAAAAATCTAAACTTTCTTCTTAAGTGAACAGAATGCTCTTTATGAGGAAAATCATAAGTCACCAAAATGAGAGACACTGTTTCTCCTGGCCAAAAGGCACCTTAGGTGATCGAGTTCTTGTGGAAGTGTTCGAGCTCAATGCTTGTGATGTGAAATAGTCTCATAAGTAATCCCTTCAGTAGATTATATAGAAAACCTTATTTAATATGGTGGGCATGAATAAAGGCTGATTATCTTGTGCATTAAGCGCCCAAGTTTCTTGGGATATCAAGACACAAAAAGAGAAGGAACTGACTCTATTTCCTTGAGGAGCTATTTCTGGAGGCAGCACACTCAATCCAAGACACCTCCATCTAAATCTTTTGGTCATTAAAGAGGTAAATCTAAATTATGGGCAGCTGTCCATCTAAAACCTAGACTTCCTCCTTAAGGAGAGATCCTCCACTAGAAATATCAGCTAGATTCATATTTAATACTTATGGTGCCTCTTCATGTAAGTACTTAGAAAACTAGTCATGCATAATTTGCAATAATCCCAAATCATAGTGGCCAAAATGGAATGCCTTTGAAAGACTTAAACTAGCATATTTGCTCAATTAGATAAAACCAGCCCTAAAAAAATAACAATAATTGACACAGATATTTCCAATTGTACTTAGAAGCATCTAAAAGAGGTCTGATAAAGTCTTTGCAGAAAGAAAAAAAATTGTCTAAAACAATTTCTGAATTGAAAAGACTATTGAAATTTATTCTCCTCCGTCAGCTGATGCTTCGCTTTGTCCTCCATTGTCAAAACTTTTCTGTCTGGACTTATTCCCCTTTTGCCTCCTCTTTCTTCTTCTGCTTTTCTGACTTTATTTCAGGAACACCTGCATCCAGTAGAAGAGAACTTACCTTGATTTATCAACCATGGTTAAAAGTAGAACTTAAAAATGTACTTAAAAATTATCTGATTCTCTTCATAACCCTACTAGATTTAATAAAGATTTTGATTTAAACATTTAAGTTTAAGATTCGGATTATCTGATTTTTTTTTATTAAGATGGAGTCTTACTCTATTCCCCATACTGAAGTGCAGTGGCACAATCTTGGCTCACTGCAACATCTGCCTCCCAGGATAAAGCTATTCTCCTGCCTCAGTCTCCCAATAGTTGGGATTACAGTTGCTAATTTTTTTGTAATTTTAGTAGAATTGGTGTTTCACCATGTTGGTCAGGCTGGTCTTGAACTCCTAACCTCAGGTTATCAACCTACCTCAGCCTCCCAAAGTGCTGGAATTACAGGCGTGAGCCACTGCACCAGACCTAATTATCTGACTTATGTTAGTTGGTTTACATGTTAGTATCAGAAAGTAAAGCCAAAGATTGGTTTGCAAAGACAAACTGGGAAAATTTTTTAGAGGACTTACATAACGTTTCTGAAGCAAATAATGAATGAGCCCACAGTACTGTCAAAGCTTTACTAGACACTATCCCTTTAGTTTTACAAAAAGTGACTGATTAGAACAAAATTAAACAATGCTGACAGAATATTGATAAGCCTATGATGTCATACTATGAAAAATTTGAAAAGATGTTTAAGCAATATTTATGCTTATCCGAAGAAATTCATGCCAACCGCCAAATGATGCTCTCCTTAACTCCTTAACTCCAACTTTGTTTTTAAAATAGATAAGTAATTGGTAATTACAATAAAGAGACAATCCCCCAGTTGGTCTACGTCTCAAACTCATGGCATAGTTAATTTTAACAATCAAATTTTTCATACTCTGACTATGGAAGAAAAGGAAAATGAAGCTAAACAGAGAGAAAGAGCAAATAAGTTTACAACTAGAACAATTATCCAACTAATTTTTAAGTGTAAATTATCCATTAAAGGTCTGGATATTTCAAGAAGGATTGTAGAAATTTATACAGAAAGAACAACAGGCCAATGAAAAGAAAAAATGGGCCGCGTCCCGCTGGGGGCGGCGGCAGCGGCGGCTAAGTTCATCTAGTGTATTATGTTTGGCCCTCTTCGGGTGAGTGAGAGAGAGCATCTCAAAGACAAATTTTGGAATTTTATTTTCTACAAGTTCATTTTCATCTTTGGTGTGCTGAATGTCCAGACTGTGGAAGAGGTTGTCATGTGGTGCCTCTCGTTTGCTGGACTTGTCTTTCTGCACCTGATGGTTCAGCTCTGCAAGGATCAATTTGAGTATCTTTCCTTCTCGCCCACCACACCTATGAGCAGCCATGGTCGAGTCCCGTCTCTGTTGGTTGCCGTGCTGCTTTCCTGCTGTGGACTGGCGGCTGTTTGCTGCATCACTGGCTACACCCATGGAATGCACACCTTGGCTTTCATGGCTGCAGAGTCTCTTCTTGAGACAGTGAGGACTGCTCATTTGATTTTACGGTATGTAATTCACCTCTGGGACCTCAACCACAAAGGGACGTGGGAAGGAAAGGGGACATACGTCTATTACACAGATTTCATCATGGAGCTCACTCTCTTGTTCCTGGACCTCATGCACCACATTCACATGTTGTTATTTGGCAACATCTGGTTATCCATGGCCAGCCTGGTCATCTTTATGCAGTTGCGTTACCTGTTTCATCAGGTGCAGCGTCGAATTCGTCGGCACCAGAACTCTCTGCGTGTGGTTGGGAACATGGAGACCAGGTTTGCAGTTGCAACTCCAGAGGGGCTGGCTGTCAACAATGACGACTGTGCCATTCCTGGGACTCCATGCAGGCTGCACGGAAACTGCCCTGTGGACATCTCTTCCACAACTCCTCTCTTCGTTCCTGGCTAGGACAAGACACCTCCTGTCCAACATGCAGAATGTCTCTTAATATCGCCAACAATAATCGTGTCAGGGAAGACCATCAAGGAGAGAACTTGGATGAGAATTTGGTTCCTGTAGCAGCAGCCGAAGGGAGACCTCGCTTAAACCAACATAATCACTTCTTCCGTTTCGATGGGTCTCGGATTGCGAGCTGGCTGCCGAGTTTTTCAGTTGAAGTGATGCACACAACTAACATTATTGGCATTATGCAGGCCAGCAACTCCCAGCTCAATGCAATGGTTCATCAGATTCAAGAGATGTTTCCCCAGGTTCCATACCATCTAGTGCTGCAGGACCTCCAGCTGACACGCTCAGTGGAAATAACAACAGACAACATTTTAGAAGGACAGATCCAAGTACCTTTTCCTACACAGCGGTCAGATAGTATCAGACCTGCATTGAACAGTTCCGTGGAAAGGCCAAGCAGTGACCAGGAAGAGGGAGAAACTTCTGCTCAGACCGAGTGTGTGCCGCTGGACCTCAATCCTCACCTGGAGGAGACACTGGACTTTGGTGAGTTGGAAATGGAGCTCAGCGAGGTTGAAGACTTCGAGGCCCGTGGGAGCCACTTCTTCAGGTCTGCTGATGAGAGACAGCGCATGCTGGTGCAGCGTAAGGATGAGCTCCTCCAGCAGGCTCGCAAGCGTTTCTTGAACAAAAGTTCTGAATATGACATAGCCTCAGAGAGCTTCCTTGCCTCAGATGGTGCGTCCTCCGACCCCGCCACCCTCGAAGGATGCTGGCTGCCACCACGGAATGGAGGCTTCAGAAGCAGCAGGCCTCCTAGCGCTCCCTTGCCTTCCTCAGCCACCTTCTGCGGAGGAGGCCTGTCCCGGTGTGGAGAAGCGGACTTGACTGCATTGCCGCTGTATAAAGCATGTGGTCTTATCGTGTTTAGACAGCTGACAAATTTAATCTTTCTTTGTAATACTTTCTAGGTGACATTTTCTTCCCCTTAGAAACACTGCAAATTTTAACTCTTAAAAAAAAGAAAAGAAAAAATGGGGTGCTCTGAGGAAATCAAAGGGACCTTCCCTCTTCTCACTAATACCAATACCTTAAGATAAATTGTAACTATTTTAAATAAAAAACAAAGAGAAACTCTTATTGACACTGGAGCTACGTTATCAGAAATAAATCCCACCTTACTATAAGGTCCTAATCCTCCGGGTAAAACAAAACCAATACGGATGGTGAGTGTAACGAATATTCCTCTAACAGCACGTAAATCTGAATCTATAGTTTTTAAATTAGGTTCTCTACTGAGAACAAATGGTTTCCTCTTGACTCCCTCTGGCCCTATCCATTTGACAGAAAAAATATTCTTAGAACAATATATTTTCCATTTGTTCCTCTCTCAAAAGGGGGAAACATATTTAGAATTAGAAAATAAAATAGAACTACGAGTACAATTTTTTTCAAAATCTGATTCTCTTAATTTGAAAATTACAATTTATATCACCATGGAGGAAACTACATTGATAAATAATGAAGAATTACAGGAGCTGTTAAAGATAGTACTTAATTAACTGTTGTCAAAACTCTCCACCAATATTGGAAAAATTATTCTAGCTGCTCCAATAAAAATTCAAATACATTTATCAAAATGTCTTCTAAAATTTAAGTATTACCCTCTAAAATCAGAGGCTTTGGAGAGAGTAAAATCTAGAGTTTTGGGTTAGATAATAAGAGGCTTGAGTATTTGTTGTGCAATCCCAGTTAACCTTCTTCTCCTTCTGATAAGAAAACCAAATGTATAGGATGGAAATTTGCACAGAATCCAAGAACAATTAATTACTTAGTCATTTCTCAATATTCAATAGTACCAAACAGATAATTTTTGTCTTTTGGAAGGCTTAAGATCTTCCCAATTGGTCTCCTATAAGACTTGTTATTCCATTTTATTCTACTTCTGCTCCTCCATCTTTTATACCACTTCAAAAAATATAGAGACTTCTAGCAGCCCTGAGACCTGCACAGAAAAAAAACCCCACACATCCCTTTGGAAGTCTTCTCTTTTTCTTGTGGAGTCTGGAGAGTCATGGAAAGATTCCTCCCAGCTATAAAGCTCTGTTCTCTTTCCCTGATCTCTTTGACTTTTGGACTTAATGGTGATTACTTTATTCTTTCAAAAAACTTGACCTGTGGGTGTGAATTGCTGACAAGCCACCTGGTAAGGGCTGCAGTTTGGAGGTGGCTGACAGCATTTACAATAAGTGGTTGTTGCTGTAGATTATTACTTATTTCTTTGTGCATATAGATAAGTGTGGTTTGGACACATTGAAGCTATGAAAAAACACACCAGTGAGGGAAAAGACTCCCATGAGGTAACTGAAGTAGTCTGCTTTCCAGCTACACCTGGTTTTCACATATGTCATTATTAGGCAGTGAAAACAGCATGCTTTTCTTGCCCTATACATTAAAGCGCTCTAGCCTGAAGTCAGTAATCTAATCAAGAAACACACTAAGTTGATTATTATGGGGAGGACATAAGCTTAAAATTTACATAACAAGCCGTACCTTGGGTTAGGATGCTTTTCCTGGCAATCTTTTCTTCACTGGTTCTATATGCCCTTCTTTGTCTCAGCAAAGAATAGTGTTTAGATCTATGTTCTGTGACTTTGGACTATACATTTTCACCTAAGAGTGAAATTTGGAAGAGTAAATTTGGAAATGCAAATTTAGGGTTGCCTAGCTGCCAATTATCTAGGGCAACAGAACAGGCAATGAAGAAGCTGACAGTCTAAAGAAGGGAGAGAAACTAAAAACTGACAATTGAATAATCTCATACAGCTCTAAGACCTGCTTCTGTCTGTGTGTCAGTATGCCTACAGTTTATATGTGTTGTGTCTGTGATATTTTACTACAAAAATATATAAAATAGATTCAGTTAATAGTTTGGCTTCCTATGAAGTTCTTCTTAATTCTCCCTATATTTTAATCTCCAGATGCAATCATCTGAATTCTACCACTCTTCTGCCTCTGCCTTCAGATAAAATGCCACATGATTGAATAATTTTAATTAAACAGCTTTTCACTGCTAAGATTCACCTACAAAGAATTGCCCTTACTAATAATACTGATGTTGTTTAGTTTACATATGGATCTTACTTGAAAAATAAATCTGGAGTTTGTCATACTGTTTATGCTATAAATCTTTAATTGAGGAAAGAAGATGTGTTTATCTTTGGGAAGCAAGCTCAGCTCAAAAAAATAGAGTTAACAGAATTAATTAGAACTTATCAATTGGCTAAAAGAATAACTGCTAATATTTATACAGCAAATATGTTTTTGGATCGCCAATGCCTTTGGAATGCTATGGAAACAGAGAAATTTTAACTTTTTTTAGTCAGTACATAAAAAATGAATAACTTGTTTCAGAATTATTAGAAGGCATATTATTGCCAAAACAATTCCCATTATCAAGATTATAAGCCATTCAAAGTCTGACCTTCCAGAAAGCAAATGAAATAAATTGGGAAATAATATAGCCAAATGACTGCTATGAAAATATCTGGATAGGAAAATAAATGTACTTTTAGCTTTAAAAAAAGCACTTGGTTTTGATTAAAAAAAATAGTTCAATCCAAAGATCCAAAAACAGAACAAAATTGGGAAAGAAAAGGAGGAACATAGTTCTTTGAGACTGGGCTATGGTTTGGACTAAATGTTCTACCCATGCCTCAAACCAAATTAGTTATCTTTCCTAACTTATGCACAGGATTTAAGTCATTGGAGCCCCAGTAAAATTATAAGCCTTCACTAACTGTTACTTGTAAGGCATACGATTTTTGCCACATCTGTCCAAATCATAATATAGGAAAATTTTACATGGATTTCAAGGTCGTCTCTTTGTTCTGAAAGCCCTGTCAAGGTATGGCAATTTGATTTTATCCATTTTATGCCACTATCACAATGATACAAGTACATTCCAATAATTATTTGAGTTTTCTTATTTTTTAGAAGCATTTTCATTCAGAAGAGCAACAATGATAGTGGCAAGTAAAGTTATCTTAGAAACAATTATTCCAACTTTGGGAACTCCTGTAGAAATTCATCATGACAGAAATAATCATTTCACTGCAAAAATAATTTAGTTAATATGGAAAATCTGGCCCATTCTCTAACATTTTCACTGTGAATATCACCTTCAGTCATCTGATTTAGTAGAATACACAAGTGGAATAATCAAAGCACAGTTGGCAAAATTAACTGAGGCTTTTAAAATTCCTTTCCCAAAGCTCTTTAATTGGTTTTGCTTAAGTTAAAATCAACCCATTCTGGTAAACACTGGCTGTTGCTATATAAAATTATAAAAGACAGACCTATGAAAAGTCATTGGTGCTTAAAACAAGCATAGCCAAGAATGCTATAAAACACTGACTTATTAATAATACTTTACAAAGTAAGGGACGTAGGAAGAGATTTTTGGTAGCCAATTCATTAGGTTTAATGTTAGCACTGTCCCAACTGAGAAACAAGACAATTCAATTTTGAAATGTTATTTTAAAAAATTGGGACAGTTTTGTCTGGCTTATCTCCTCTTTTGGTCAGCTTAGCTCATTCGTTTTCATTGGGAACAAAGAACCACACCAAAGATACATGATCCAACAGCACTAAATATGTGGGACAGACACCCGAGAAACAGAGTATCCACATCATTGTATTACAAAATACTGATTTGTATACCACTAAATGGGCACAACAGCTGTATATTTATTGGCTAGCTCTGAATGGAACATTTCGGCTGCGTAGAACCAATCCATGGCCATGGTTACTCCAAGTATTGTAAGAATATATTCTTTGGGTTATGTCTGGGCACAACGTTAAATAGTTCATACCTTTTCAAAACCTGCAAATTTTCCTTATTTACAATTTCATTGCACTTTTTCTGTGTTCCATTGATATGCTCATTTAGCTTCCATCTTTCTGCTATAACTGAATATCGAGGATGTCATTTGGCATTTAGAGGCCTTAACCAATTACACAAAAAAGGCCACAAATGACAGCTACATGGTTATCTTTTTATTAAACAATTAAGTTGCTCATATTAGAAAGGCTGTATTTTAGAACATATGGCTTTAGACGTACTACAGCCCAAAGGGAATACAGTGCTATCATAAAAAAATTAGTGTTTTGCCTATATTCCAGATGAATTGAATAGCATCACTAAATTAATGGCTGATATGAAAAACCAAATAACCAGCTTTTTTCATCTAATATGCTCTATGAATGATGGGCTGAGTAGCTGGTTTGGATCTTTGGTAAACTGGTGGCAGAACCTGTTCTAGAAATTAAAGTCATTTATTGTGTTTTAACCTTGTTTTCATCTTTACTGCTTCCGCAACATTTGTTTGCAACAGTTTGCACAATTGAAAATAAAACTATAATAATGGTTGCTTAATGAATCGCATTATTTGAAGATGCAGCCATGTATCCTGGCTTAACTCAAAAGGTCAACTCCTTCATTTTGCTCTAAATTCAGCATATACCCAATTAGCTGTACAGTCTGAATATTCCCTGAAATGTGGGACTTGACTCTCTAAGAGTAAGCCTTCCTGGTGATGTGTGACTAGGTTCCTGAACATGAAAGTAGCCAAACTATCTGAGTTTGTCTACAATATATTCCCAGGAAGATCTTAATAAAAAGGGGAAATGTGAATTAAATAATTCGAACTTAAAGCTAATAGAACTTTAAATTATTTTGATCCCTGAGGGGAATGTGATGAAGTGGCCTGAGTCATGTAGCAGGCAGCTACAACTTCTGCTTTTTCCTATAAGTGATTAAGAAAGGCCTTGTGATGCCAGAGTTAAGACTCTCTAGGATCATCATTCGACCTTACAGAATGTTGCAGCAGTCTTCATTCGATTGTAGCAAGCTATAACCAATACAATCTCTAGAAGATATGCATTTACCTCGTATGGAAATTGTTGTAATCCTGTTAATTGCCTACATAAATGAACCCTTAATTTTCCCATTTTGGAATATTGTTTCCAGTTGTTTGGAGTCTGTATTTCCTGGGTAGTTATCCTCAGGCTGTCTACACAAGTAAACTTTATACTTAATTACATTTTCTGAATCTTATATTTTAAGATTGAAAGGAGAGAATAGAGAACCTAGAAATACATCCTTATGAATATCTACAACTAATTTTTAACAAAGGTGTAAAAGCGACTCAATAGAGGAATGTTATCTTTTTCAACAAATAATGTTGGATCAATTGGACAATTATAGTGCCCCCTACAAAATGAATTTTGAACTAAACCTCATAGCTTGTATAAAAATTATCAAAATGAATCACAGACTTAAATATAACCTTATGAAACATTTAGAAATAAAACAGGTAAAAGTCTTTGGAATCTAGTACAAGGAAAATTATTCTTAGACTTGATACCCAAAGCATGACTCATAAAATTAAGATTTGGTAAATTTATACCTCACCAAAATTAAAAACTTTTGCTTTGCCAAAGACTGATAAAAAGACCAAAAGACAAGCTACAGAGTTAGAAAAATTACTTGCAAACTATACATTTGACAAAGGACTAGCATCTAAGAATATGTAAATAACTCTCAAAACTCAACAGTAAAAAAAAAAATCACTAAACAATCCAGATAGAAAATTGACAAAAGACATTTAACAGGTATTTTACTGAAGAGAATATACAGATGCAAATAAAATGAACATAAGGACATGTTCACTATTGTTAGCCATAAGGGAAATGTAAATTTAAGCCACAATGCAATATCACTAGATACCTAATCAGAATGGCAAAAATGAAAAATATTGGCAACATCAAATTATGCAGAGGATATGAAGAACTTGAAAAACTCACACCTTGATGATGGGAGTATTAAATAGTATAGCCACTCTGGAAAATAGTCTGACAGTTAACAACAAACAAAAACACTAAACATTCACTTACCATGTGGCACAGAAGTTACACTGCTAGTCATTTACCTCAGAGGAATGAAAAGTTAGGACCACAGAGAAGTCTATATATGAAAATTCGTAATAGCCTCATTTATAATAGCCCCAAACTGGAAACAACCAAAATGTCCTTCTATAGGTTAATGGTTCATCAAACTGTGGTACAGCCATACATGAAATACTCCTTAGCGATATAATAGAACAAACTGTTGATACACACACCAACTTAAATGAATCTCCAGAAAATTTGCTCAATGAATAAACACCAATTCAAAAAGTTTACATTGTATAATTTTATTTGTATAACGTCCTTGAAAAGTCAAAATTATAGAGATAGAGAATAGATTAATTGCCATATGTTAACAAGGGGTTTAGGTGGGAAGAGAGGTAGAGATGGCTATGAAACTGCAACAGTAGGGATCCCTGTGGTGTTGGAAGTGTTACGTATATTGACTATATCAATGTAAATATCCTGGTTGTGATATTATACTATAGTTTCTTGAAATATTATTGAAGAGAAACTTGGTAAAAAGTGCAGGGATCTCTCTGTATCTTTCTGAAAGTTACACGTGACTCCACAATTATCTCAAACTAAAATTTTATTTTTTAAAAACAATAAATTTGTGTTGAAAGGTGAAAAAGGACCCCAAAGTACCTACCATGTGTTGAAGAAAGCTGCAGAAGAAAGAAAATCAGTCTAATTAATAAACCAAAACAAGCCAAGAGAACTTGCTTCCCACATGTCATCTGTGACATTCCTGATTTGAAGATTACTAATTTTTAGTGTAATATATTGATCCCTATTAAGTGACAGTGGTAGTAAACATTTTTGCCTGCCCTTCACCTGGACATTAAGGAAGAAAAGGGCTTGAGTTCTTAACACAGGCAAAAAAAAAAATTGCTTCAGTGAGGGAAGAGGATAAAGAGAAGAAATTTAGAAGTGTTTCAGCACAGGAATCAAGGGTATAGATTCTGGAACTAGATTTCGGGGTGCAAGCCCTACTACTTCCCAATTACATAATCACCCTTTGCTTCAGTTTCCTCATCTGCAGTGTAGAGAACATAATACCCATCTCATCAGTGCTTTGTAAGGGTTACATGAGTTAATATATGCAAACCACAGAGATCAGTGTCCAGCACATAAGTGTTATGGGTATAATTGGTAAAGTTAAAAAAATTTGATAATAACATGGTGTTTACAAAGGTGTGACTAATATGGCAAGACAAGCAAACATGCACTGTCACTATCACACTCCACTGTTGGAGGTATAAATTGATGTGCATCCTCTGTGCAGGGCATGTTTTTACTTTCTATCAAAATGCCCAACTGATTTAGCCATTCTACTAGAAAGAATTTTATCAAGATATATTCACATATGTACTGAAAAATAGGTACAAAGAAGTTAATTACAGCATTATTGATAATAGCCAGTGGCCATCAATAAGAGCTATGTTGTACAGACTATGGAACATACAACCAATGGAGTACTAAGCTATTATTTTTAAAAGTGAGATATTTCTATATATGCTCGTGATATTACGTAAAAAAAAAGTGTGTAAAACTATGCATAGAATGAAACCATTACTTAAAAGAGGAAGAACAAAGTGCATTTATATGTACATGTGTAGAATGTTTATAGAAGTATTCACAAGAAACTTCCAATACTATTTTCCTATGTGGAGGAACCTGGAAAGCCAAGGATCTAGAGAGGGAAAGAGACTTATATTTCACTACAAACCCTTTCATACTATTTGAATTTGTTGTCAAGTGCAAGCATTGCTTTCTGAATTCAAACTTGATGAGAAATCTAACAGAACAATTGGAGAGGCATCTAGAGAGCTCCTCAATTAAATATTTTATTTTTAAAACTTAAGATGATTAAACAGATGTGTACTTCCCTTGAGGGAGATTTTCAAAAAAGAAACAAAAGTTCTTTCTCATATCCAACCAGAATTGAGTCACTTTTTTCATCTTCAACGGATCTGGAGATCTGGCCTCCTTCTCACAAACCATTTTCACTCTTTTTGGAGAAGGCATCTTGGTGGTAAAACGATCCTAGCCCTGTTTGTTGGATGGGCTTGTTTCAATCCTCATTCTGCAATACACGTCATGTGAACTTACACAAGTGTCATTAGTTCTCAGAATCTCAGTTTCTCCATATCTAAAATGGGAATCAAAATTTTTCTTTGCAAGTATTATGTAACATGTAACATAATAATTCCTGAAACTCTTTAACATCTTCTTTCCCTCCTCAGAATTTCATCACTGTTTACCACACTTGGAGAAAAAAAAGTGAAAACAAAATTTATTTGTGGGACTTCTCTAATAACAACAATGATAATAGATAACACATATAGTGCTTATGATGTGGCAAAAACTATGTAAGTGCTTTACATATATTAACTCAGATTAGAAAATTGAAGCACAGAGAGATTAAATGACTTGCTCAAGTCACACAGCAGTAAGTGTCAAAACTGGGATTCAAACCTAGGCAACCTGATCCCATCTGATATTTTGCCTCTTTGCTACCTGCAAAATGTTGTCTTGCTATTATGTTAATTTTTATTTTTATATTTAGTGCGGTTGAGACTCTTTTCCTGTTTAAAATCTATTTGCTGTGCCTTCTGTGTGAGTTTCTTATTTTTGCACTTCATTCCTCCATTGATGATCTCTTTACTAATTAAAAAAAAGATTTCATGCATTAAAGAAATTTCAAAAAACTAAATCATTGTTGTATGTATTTGAAATATTTTTTTCCGATTTGCCATTTATTTTCTTATGTTTTATTTGTGCATAAGAATATTTAATGTTAATGTATTTTATTTATCAATTTATCAATTCTTTTGTCCCTCCTGGATTCAATGTCTTGCTTTGAAAACTACAACAATTAAAATACAATTTTCTTCTCCTTTCTTACCATAATATTAGTTGTATCTCTTACATTTCAGTCCATTTATTTTCATGTGAAAAATGAGGTAGAGACCCAGCCTCCTCCCCTACCCCTAAAATTGGCCATCGATAGTCTCAGGACTATTTACTGAATACTCCATACCTTTCTGTGTTGAAAATGCAATATGTTGTAGACACTTACAGGAGGATTCCTGGCATTCAGAAACGTTTCCTATTAATGTGGGCTTCTCTTTCCCTTCCACAAATAAAATAACAAAACCAAATGAAATCAGATATGCATTTCCCCACCTCCTGGTAGCTAGGATGCTAATTAGGTAATCGAATACTTTCTCCCAGAACTCTTAGTCTAATGCAATCAAGACAAGGACTCAGAATTCACCCTCATAAACATCTTCTGATGGATGTCCTAGCAAGAAATTTCTGCTATTTTACCTTAGCTATGCTTTTTCCTGCTGTCTTTTTTGTTTCCTGCCCATTTCTATACCTGGTTCTCTTTTTGGGTGACTTTATGCACTTTCTGAAATGCTTCCAGTAACTCTTTTTCTTTTCTTTGCTTAAATTACCCAGAGTCCGTTTATGATGCCAGAAATAAGAGAATCTCAACTGACCCACTACTTTTATTATATACTAATTATTATTATTATTAATATGTGTAGAGACGGGGTTTCTCCATGTTGGTCAGGCTGGTCTCGAACTCCCGACCTCAGGTGATTCGCCTGCCTCGGCCTCCCAAAGTGCTGGAATTACAGGCATGAGCTGAGGGAATCTGTGGGGATTGCTCCCGTGTGAGGCCCCTGGGAAATGGGCCTCACCATACGTGAGCTTGAGCCCAGACACAGATCCCTGGTTGGGGGAGTCGAGCTGAGGGAAAGCAGGAACCGAGAGAGGGACTATGTTATTCTAAATAATTAACAGACATTACTTTATGGATATGAGGACTTGGGAGGCAACGTGTCCACTTTCAGCTTCTTATGGTTTATTGCTTGATTGTGTTCATTTTGGACCCTTTTTACCTTCATTGTAAAATATTAACTTAATGGGATTGCTGGGTCAAATGGGATTTCTATTTCTAAGGCCTTGAGGAATCGCCACACCGTCTTCCACAATGGTTGGACTAATTTACACTCCCACCAACAGTGTAAGAGTGTTCCTTTTTCTCCACATCCTCTCCAGCATCTGTTGTCTCCAGATTTTTTAATGATCGCCATTCTAACTGGCGTGAGATGGTATCTCAATGTGGTTTTGATTTGCATCTCTCTGATGACCAGTGACGATGAGCATTTTTTCATATGATTGTTGGCCTCATATATGTCTTCTTCGGTAAAGTGTCTGTTCATATCCTTTGCCCACTTTTGAATGGGCTTGTTTGTTCTCAGCAAACTGACACAAGAACAGAAAATGAAACACCGCATATTCTCACTCATAGGCGGGTGATGAAAAATGAGAACACATGGACACAGAGAGGGGAGTACTAAACACTGGGGTCTATAGGGGGGAAAGGGGAGGGCCAGTGGGATGGGGAGGTGGGGAGGGATTGCCAGGGGAGAAATACCAAATGTGGGTGAAGGGGAGAAAGCAGACAAAACGCACTGCAATGTGTGTACCTATGCAACTGTATTGCATGCTCTGCACATGTACCCCAAAACCTAAAATGCAATAAAAATAAATAAAAAAAAAATAAAAAAAAAATATTAACTTAAGTATTTACACTTGGTAACTTACTTACCAACTTACTGGGTGTAACTGTAACTTACTTACCATAGCTTACAGGGCGTAACTGTAACTTACTTACCATAGACTACAGGGCGTGACTGTAACTTACTTACATTGATCTGTTGGGCGTAACCCAATTACTGAAAGTAACCTACTTATTGGGCATAACCTACTTAATGGGATTAACTTACTTACTGGTCGTAACTTAGTGAGCGTAACTTGCTTACTGTAACTTAAGTACATTGATCTGGTGTAAACAACTTTGACTTCAGAAAAGTATATAAGGAAACATATTGCAAAAATAAAATTGCTGCTTGGACATAGCCTAAGCCAGCCCTCCAGACTCCGCTTTTCTATTTTCTTTCACTTCCGTGCACTCTCTCCCTCAGGTTGAACGAGACATCTACGTTGGCAGTCTTGGGGACTCCTGCAGGTTGGTAGTCCCCTGGCAGATGTGCCCGACCCCGACAATGAGCCACCACTCCTGGCCTTCATATACTAACTTTTAACATATATTTGCATCTGTCATTGGTGTTCCTGTGCTTTCATAAATAAGCCACCAAATATTTTAACTATCATAGCTTTATTTTATGTTGTCATATCTTGTAGATAAGGTTCTATCTATTATTATTGTTGTGGTTTGAATTATTGCTTCCAACTCTTCACTTATCTACATATTTTACTATTTAACTTTGCAACGCTTCTTACTAGACGTAGCGTATTATCATGACTACTTGATGTTGGGTTTGGCTCTGTGACTTGCTTTGGCTAATGGAAACTTAGAGGACATGATGTGAGCAAAGGCCTTAACTATGCCTAATATTTTAGGTTGCTCTCTTAGGCTTTCGTAAGTCACCATGAGATGAACATGTCCTGGGTAGCTGCTAGCCCAAGTAGAAAAGGGTCATATGGAACATATATGTACCAAAACCACAGACCAAAGTCAAAAATTAATGAGCCCAGTTAAGGTCAGCAGAATAACAAGTGACCCATAAACCCATGAGCAAACAAAATAATAATAAGAAGAATGTTGGTGTTTCAGCTATTAGCTACTAAAATTTTGAGGCTATTTGTTATGCAGAATTATTGCAGGAATATCTGAATAATAATTTTATTTTTAGAAATCTTATGGATAGTCTCTTTTATTTTCCATATAAACTTTGCAATCAGCCTGTCTAAACCTGAATTGGCCATAAACATGTATTCAGTTAGTGCCAGTCTTGCTATTACATTAAATTTATAGAAAAATTTCAAGGGAATTTTCAGAGGACTTTCAGGGGATCAAATTCAGGGGACACCTTTACAACTTTGAGTTTCTTATCCAAAAGCAACATGTTTGTATATTCATTCAGGTTATCTTTTATGTTCCTGAATTCCGAGTTTTTTTCATGTAGTCATTAAATTTTGGAGTTGAGTTTATTCCTTGATATTTTATCTTTACTTTTTTGTTGTTGCTATGCTATCTAAAATCTTAACCAATACCTTTTTAAATGTATTCCATAGAAATCCCTGGACTAGGTTCTGAGAGCGAGCAAGCCATGATTCAAGAGTAAGAGTTAATTTTAAACAAAGAAAAAGCTGATCTTAGTGTAGCGCTCAAGGCTTTCTATGAACTGAACTTCTCACTTGAGGATTAAAATTTTCTAACTATATCCTGGTTTTTTAATGTTCTAATAACTTTGCAAATGCTATTCACTTTTTTCCCCACCACAACACTTGCAGAATGTCTATTTTTTACTCATTCTTCAGGATTCAAGTCAATTATAAACCAATGGAACAGAATAGAAAATACAGAAGCAAATCCATATACTTAAACAGCCAACTGATTTTCAACAAAGGCACCAAGAACATACATTGAGGAAAGAACAGTTTCTTCAATAAATGGTGCTGAGAAGATTAAATATCCATATGCAGAGAAATAAAACTATACCACTGTTTTTCACCATATACCAAAATAAAAACTCAAAATGAATTAAAGACCTAATATAAGACCCAAAACTATGAAACTGCTAGAAGAAAACACAAGGGAAACTCTTCAGGACATTGGCCTGTCAATGACTGTATTGATAAAATCTCAAAAGCACAGGTGACAAAAACAAAATAGACAAGGAATTACATTAAACTAAAAAACTTCTGCACAACAAAGAAAACAATCAACAGAGTGAAGAGGCAACCTACAGAATGGCAGAAAGTATTTGCAAACTATTCATCTGACAGAAAATTAATATCCCAGATATAAAAAGAACTTAATAGCAAAAGCCAAATAATGCAATAAAAGATGGGTAAATATTCTGAATAAACATTTCTCTAAATCAGACATACGAATGGGCAACAAGCATATGAAAAACTGCTCAATATCAATAATCATCAGGGAAATGCAAATCAAAACCTAATGAGATACTATCTTGTCCCACTTAGAATGACCATTATCAAAAAGATAAAAGGTAAAAAATGCTGAGGAGGATGTGGAGAAAAGAAAACTCTTATACATTGTTTGTGCGAATGTAAATTAGTACAGTTATTATGGAAAACAATATGGAAGTTCCTAAAAAAAACTAGAAACAGAACTACCATATGACTCAGCAATGCACTACAGGGTATATATCCAAAGGAAAGGAAATGAGTTTAAGAGATATCTGCACTCCCAAATTTACTGCAGCACTATTCACAATAGCCAATATATGGAATCAACCTAAATGTTAATCAACAGATGAACAGTTGAAAAGACTGTGTCACATGTGTACCATGGAATATTTTTAATACATAGAAAAGAGCGAAATCCTGTCATTATGGTAAAATGAATGAGCCTAGATAGAGAACATTATGCTAAGTGAGATAAATTAGGCAGAAAAAGTTAATTGCCACATGTTTTCATTCACATAGGGAATCTAAGGTTGATCTCATAAAAGTAGAAGGTAGAGCGGTGGTAACTAGAGGCTGGAAAAAGAGAGGGCAAAGGGATATAGGAAGAGGATGGTTAACAGATTAAAAAAATACTGGGTAGGCAGAAGAATAAGTTCTAGCATTCTGTAACAATGTAGGGTGTCTGTAGTTAACAACAACTTACTTGACATTTCAAATAGCTAGAGAGCAGATTTGAATGTTTCCAACATAAAGAGATGATAATTGTTTGAGATGATGGGTATGCTAATTACCCTGAATTGACCATTACACATCCAACTATTACCTATCATACTATAACCCATATATATGTACAATTACTATATGTCAATTAAAATAAATTTTAAAATTACTGATAATTTTGAAAATGTCAACTCTCTTTTTCTATGAAACTTTCCCTGATCTTTGTGAAAGAAAGCGTTAACAATCTCCATCTTGTATCCTCACTGTATCCTATAGCTTCTACCATCTAATTTTGATCTTGTTGGCTAACTGCTCTCCCCCTTTATCCTACCCTCCCTACCACTTTCCCTCAAAAAGTGTATATTCTTTGAAAGTCAGGGAGCGTGTCTTATTCACATAAATATCTCTAGGACCTTGAACATGGCCCAATATTTAGTTTCTATAATATACATGTTGAATTGATAGATAGATAGATAGATAGATAGATAGATAGAGATAGATAGATAAGTGAATAAGAAAATGGTTGTCAAAAGTGGAAAAAATCTTGAAGACCATTTTGTCTAATCCTGTCATTGTACTGATAGAGCAATGAGATCCAAAGAGAAACTTACACATAATCACATAAAGGTTGCACTAAAATTATTTTACCTCCTGGCTTCCTATCCAAAAGGGAAATTCATAGGCAGGGTATAGACTTCTAATATCTATGTCCTTCTTACTTCTGTGTTTCATCTTCTTCAAAGACTTGTAGTATAATAGTCTATCATGAAATATTATAAACAATTTGACATGGTTAGCACTACTTTTGCCTAGTGATCTGGCTTCCTTCCAGTCCAACCTATCAGTTTCTTGTCTCCTGCATTCACCCACTCTGAGGCCACTTTTGGTCCTTTACTTTAACCTTTGCACATGCTTCTCTACCTTTCTTTTGTCCCATTTAATGCAGGTATACCTCAAAGACGTGGTTTGAGTTCTCTATTCTGTTCCATTGGTCTGTGTCTGTTTTTGTACACGTGCATGCTGTTTTTGTTCTTGAAGCCTTATAGTATAGTTTGAAGTCAGGTAGTGTGACAGCTCCAGCTTTGTTCTTTTTGCTTAGAATTGTCTTGGCTATACAGGCTTTATTTTTTTATTCCATATGAATTTTAAAATAGTATTTTTTCTAATTCTATAAAAAATGTCAATGATAATTTAATAGGAATAGCATTGAATCTACAAATTACTTTGGGAAGTATGACCATTTTCGCAATATCGTTTCTTCCTATCCATGACTATGGAAAAACAAATTTTTTCATTTGTTTGTGTCCTCTCTGCTTTCCTTGAGCAGTGAATTATAGTTCTCCTTGAGGAGGTCTTTCACTTTCCTTGTTATCTATATTCTTAAGTATTTTATTCTATTTGTAGCAGTTGTGAATGGGAGTTCATTCATGATTTAGCTCTCTGATTGTCTGTTGTGGGTGTATAGGAATGCTAGCAATTTTTGTAATAACACTTTTACACTGTTGGTGACAATATAAATTAGTTTAGCCACTGTGAAAGACAGTGAAATGATTCCTCAAAAACCTAGAACCAGAGATACCATTTGATCCTGCAGTCCCATTACTGGGTATTTACCCAAAGGAATATAAATCATTCCATTAAAAGGATACATGCACATGTATGTTTGTTGCAACACTATTCACAATATTAAAGACATGGAATCAACTCAGGTGTCCATCAATAACAGATTAAATAAAGAAAATGTGGTACATATACACCCTTGAATACTATGCACCCATGAAAAGGAATGAGATCATGTCCTTTGCAGAAGCATAGATGGAGCTCGAAGCCATTGTCCTCAGCAAACTAACACAGGAACAGAAAACCAAACACCGCATGTTCTTACTTATAAGTGGGAGCTGAACAATGAGAAAGCATGGACACAGGGAGGGGAAGAATACATACTGGGGCCTGTTGGGGGAAGGTGGTGGTGGGGGAGAACATCAGAAAAAATAGGTAATGCATGCTCAGCTTAATGCCTAGGTGATGGGTTGATGGGTGCATCAAATCATCATGGCACACATTTACCTATGCAAAGAACCTGCACATCCTGCACCTGTATCCTGGAAGTTATAAAATAAAATAAAGTAAAATAAAACAAAATAAAATAAAGAGAAATTATTATGGTTTGGCTCCAGACTACTGAAATAAAGCAAATATTGCAATAAAGCAAGTCACACAATATTTTCATTTCATTTTGCATAGGTTTTACGTTTGCACTAGCTATAGTCTATTATATTCAATAATGTTGTGTCTAAAAAGTTGTATATACCAAACACTCAAAACAAACCTCATCATTACACAATTTATCCAACTAATAAACCTGAACAAATATCCCATGAATCTATAATATTTTTAAAAGTACGGATCATAATTTTAAAATACTTTATTGCTAAAAATGCTAATGATCACCTGATATTTCAGCAAGCTGTAGTCTTTTTGCTGGTGGGAGGTCTTGCCTCAAAATTGAGGGTTGCTGACTGACCTGATTGGTATTTGCTGAAGAATAAAATGGCTATAGCAATTTCTTAAAATGAGACAATAATAAAGTTTGCCACATTGATTGACTCTTCCTTTCACAAAAAATAATTTCTGTAGTATGTGATGCTGTTTGATTGCATTTTACTGACTGTACATCTTTTTTCTTTTTTTTTTTGTTAAAGTCTACAGCACCTGATATTCCCATTCAGTCTCCCATCCAAGTACTAACTTGGCCGACCCTGCTTAGCTTCCAAGACCAGACAAGATTGGGCACATTCATGGTGGTATAGACATAGAGAATACATCTTTTTTTCCAAATTGGAGTCTATTCTCTTAAACTCTGCTGCTGCTGCTTTATTAACTAAGTTTATGTAATATTCAGAGTTCTTGGTTGTTGTTTCCACAATGTTCACATCATCATCACCAATAGTAGATTCTGCCTCAAGAAACTACTTTTTCTGCTCAGTCATAAGAAGTAACACTTCATCTATTAAAGTTTTATTATAAGATGACAACACGGGGAAAGGACTCAAGATGGCGCTGTGAGAACAACCCAGGATCGGAGTTCTCGTTGTGTCTGCGGAGAGGTGAGTCTGAGCTGCATTTCCAGACTGATCTTTGTTGCCCATGGAAAGGGGAAATTCCCAAGTGAAGAGGAGACGCGGGACGCCAGGCAGATATTCTGCCTGGCGAAGCTGGCAGCCGGGGTGGCGGCAGCCGGCCCTACCCAGCACTCCCCACAGGGTGCACTTGTCCGGGTGCCCCGTTGAACAGGCAACCGGAGACGTGAGAGGGCTGGACTTGAGACTGAGCTAGACTTGGACAGTGGGCCAGCCCAGGGGATTGCAGGAACAGAGCGTTAGGATTGGCCCAGTGGGACGAACAAAACCGCGATTTCAAACAAGCCCCTTGCAGACGGCCCCAGACGCTCTGAGGGGGAGGGGCGGCCACCATTACCAAGGCAACCCGCCCCAAATGAGATACACGCCCATTGCTGACGCAGCCAGCAGTCGCCAAGGCAACACGCTACAACAGAGAGACTCCGCTGCAGGGTGTGGTGGAGAACAGCAGAACAGCAGAACAGCAGAGCCAGGGCGAGCCTCACAACAGCAGGGCGGGGCCTCGGCAGGCAAACAGTGGCTAGTCTGCATCCTAGCTGGGCAGGACCTCAACGGACATCCAAAAATAAAGCACAAAGCCCTCAACACAGAGCATTTGAGAAAAAAAAGGGTTTTTTAATGAGCTCTGTTGCAGCAGAATCAAACATAGCAGCCTAACAGCCCTGAATGAACAACACAGCTCACAGCTCAGCAATTAAACCCCTATAAAGTACAAACTGTCTCCTCAAGCAGCTCCCTGACCCCTCTATATCCAAAAGACTGACATTAGGCAGGCATCATCCTGGGACAAAGATAGCAGAAAAAGAAACTGGTAGCATCCCTCGCTGTGCCACAGCTGCTAGAGGTGCACCCCAGACAAGCAGGGTCTGGAGCGGACCTCAGCACTCGTACAGTGAAGGGGCTAGACTGGTAGAAGGAAAACCAAGCAACAGAAATACTTCATCATCAACATTCAGGGTGTCCACTCAGAGACCCAATCGAAAAGTCAGCAACTACGCAGACGACCAGCGGACAAATCCACAAAGCTGGGAAGAAACCAGCGCAAAAAGGAGGAAAACACCCGAAACCGGAACACCTCGCCTCCTAGAAAGGACCAAAACTCCTCACCAGCAAGGGAACAAAGCTGGACGGAGAATGACTGTGACGAAATGACGGAATTGGACTTCAGAAGATGGATAATGAGAAACTTTTGTGAGCTAAAAGATCATGTATTAAATCAATGCAAAGAAACTAAGAACCTTGAGAAAATATTTGAAAAAAGATTTGAGGAAATGATAACAAGAATGGATAACTTAGAGAGGAATATGAATGAATTAAAGGAGCTGAGAAACACAATACGAGAAATTCACGAAGCATGCACAAGTTTCACTAGCCGAATTGACCAAGCAGAAGAAAGAATATCTGAAGTCGAAGACCAACTCAATGAAATAAAACGAGAAACCAAGATGAGAGAAAAAATCGCAAAAAGGAATGAACAAAGTCTCCAAGAAATGTGGGACTATGTGAAAAGACCTAACCTACGTTCGATAGGTGTACCAGAAGGGGACGAAGAGAATGAATCCAAGCTGGAAAATACTCTTCAGGACATCATCCAGGAAAATTTCCCCCACCTAGCAAGACAGGCCAACACTCAATTGCAGGAAATTCAGAGAACACCACAAAGATATTCCGCAAGAAGAGCAACCCCAAGGCACATAATCGTCAGATTCAACAGGGTTGAAATAAAGGAGAGAATACTAAGGGCAGCCAGAGAGAAAGGTCGGGTCACCCACAAAGGGAAGCCCATCAGACTCACAGCAGATCTCTTGGCAGAAACACTACAAGCCAGAAGAGAGTGGGGGCCAATATTCAACATTCTTAAAGAAAAGAACTTTCAACCCAGAATTTCATATCCAGCCAAACTGAGCTTCAAAAGTGAAGGAAAAATAAAATCCTTTGTGAACAAGCAAGTACTCAGAGATTTTGTCACCACCAGGCCTGCTTTACAAGAGCTCCTAAAAGAGGCACTACACATAGAAAGGATCAACCGGTACCAGCCATTCCAAAATCACACTAAATGCTAAAGAGCATCAACATAATGAAGAATCTACAACAACTAACAGGCAAAACAGCCACTTAGCATCAAAATGGCAGTATCAAATTCTCACATAACAATATTAACCCTAAATGTAAATGGACTAAATGCACCAATCAAAAGACACAGACTGGCAAATTGGATAAAAAGCCAAAACCCATCAGTGTGCTGTATCCAGGAAACCCATCTCACATGCAAGGATAAAAAAAGGCTCAAAATAAAGGGATGGAGAAAGATTTACCAAGCAAATGGAAAGCAAAAAAAACAGGAGTTGCAATTCTCTTTAAAGATCTTTAAAGCAACAAAGATCAAAAGAGACAAAGAAGGCCATTACATAATGGTAAAAGGATCGATACAACAAGAAGAGCTAACGATCCTAAACATATATGGACCCAATTCAGGAGCACCCAGATACATAAGGCAAATTCTTAATGACTTACAAAAGGACCTAGACTCCCACACAATAATAGTGGGAGACTTTAACACTCTACTGTCAATACTAGACAGATCAACCAGACAGAAAATCAACAAGGATATCCAGGGCTTGAACTCAGACCTGGAGCAAGCAAACCTGATAGACATTTACAGAACTCTCCACCCCAAATCCACAGAATACACATTATTCTCAGCACCACATCACACCTACTCTAAAATTGACCACATAATTTGAAGTAAAGCACTGCTCAACAAATGCAAAACAACTGAAATCATAACAAACAGCCTCTCAGACAATAGTGCAATCAAGTTAGAACTCAGAATTCAGAAACAGACCCAGAACCGCACAGCTTCATGGAAACTGAACAACTGGCTCTTGAATGTTGACTGGGTAAACAACGAAATGAAGGCAGAAATAAAGAAGTTCTTCGAAACCAATGAGAACAAAGACACAACGTGCCAGAACCTCTGGGACACATTTAAAGCAGTCTCTAGAGGAAAGTATACAGCAATAAGTGCCCATATGAGGAGAATGGAGAGATCCAAAATTGACACCCTATCGTCAAAATTGAAAGAGCTAGAGGAGCAAGATCAAAAAAACTCAAAACCCAGCAGAAGACAAGAAATAACTAAGATCAGAGCTGAGCTGAAGGAGATTGAGACACGAAAAACCCTTCAAAAAATCAATAAATCCAAGAGCTGGTTTTTTGAAAGGATCAACAAAATAGACAGACCACTAGCCAGATTGATTAAAAATAAAAGAGAGAACAACCAAATAGATGCAATAAAAAATGATAAAGGGGAAATCACCACAGATTCCACAGAAATTCAAACCATCATCAGAGAATATTACAAACAACTATATGCGCATAAACTAGTAAACCTGGAAGAAATGGATAAATTCCTGGACTCCTGTGTCCTCCCAAGCCTAAATCAGGAGGAAGCTGAAACTATGAATAGACCAATAACAAGGTCTGAAGTTGAGGCAGCAATTAACAGCCTACCACACAAAAAAAGCCAAGGTCCAGACGGGTTCACAGCCGAATTCTACCAGACACACAAGGAGGAGCTGGTACCATTCCTTCTAAAACTATTTCAAACAATCCAAAAAGAGGGAATCCTTCCCAAATCATTTTATGAGACCAACATCATCCTGATACCAAAACCCGGCAGAGACCCAACGAGGAAAGAAAACTTCAGGCCAATATCCATGATGAACATAGATGCAAAAATCTTCAATAAAATATTGGCAAGCCGATTGCAACAGCAAATCAAAAAACTTATTCATCATGATCAAGTAGGATTCACCCCGGGGATGCAAGGCTGGTTCAACATATGCAAGTCTATCAACGTAATTCACCACATAAACAGAACCAAAAACAAAAACCACATGATTATCTCAATTGACGCAGAGAAGGCATTTGACAAAATTCAACAGCCCTTTATGTTAAAAACCCTCAATAAACTCGGTATCGATGGAACGTATCTCAAAGTAATAAAAGCTATTTATGACAAACCAACAGCCAATATCATACTGAATGAGCAAAAACTGGAAGCATTTCCTTTAAAATCTGGCACTAGACAAGGATGCCCTCTCTCACCACTCCTATTCAATATAGTACTGGAAGTTCTAGCCAGAGCAATCAGGCAAGAAAAAGAAATAAAGGGTATTCAAATAGGAAAGGTGGAAGCCAAATTGTCTCTATTTGCAGACGACATGATAGTATACCTAGAAGACCCCATCGCCTCAGCCCAAAAACTCCTGAAACTGATAAGCAACTTCAGCAAAGTCTCAGGACATAAAATCAATGTGCAAAAATCACAAGCATTCGTCTACACCAATAACAGACTTAAAGAAAGCCAAATCAAGAGCGAACTGCCATTCGCAATTGCTACAAAAAGAATAAAATACCTTGGAATACAACTCACAAGGAACGTAAGAGACCTCTTCAAGGAGAACTACAAACCACTGCTCAACGAAATCAGAGAGGACACAAACAGATGGAGAAACATTCCATGTTCATGGTTAGGAAGAATTAACATCGTGAAAATGGCTACACTGCCCAAAGTAATTTACAGAATCAACGCTATCCCCATCAAGCTACCATTGACTTTCTTCACAGACCTGGAAAAAACCACCATGAACTTCATATGGAACCAAAAGAGAGCCGGCATAGCCAAGTCAATTCTAAGCAAAAAGAACACAGCAGGGGGCATCACACTACCGGATTTCAAACTATACTACAAGGCTACAGTAATCAAAACAGCATGGTACTGGTACCAAAACAGAGATATAGACCAATGGAACAAAACAGAGGCACCGGAGGCAACACAACGTACATACAACTATACAATTTTTGATAAACCTGACAAAAACAATCAATGGGGAAAGGATTCCATGTTTAACAAATGGTGTTGGGAAAACTGGCTAGCCATTTGCAGAAAGCAGAAACTGGACCCCTTCCTGACACCTTACACTAAAATTAACTCCAGATGGGTTAAAGACTTGAACATAAGACCTGGCACCATAAAAACCCTAGAAGGAAATCTAGGCAAAACCATCCAGAACATAGGAGTAGGCAAGGACTTCATGAACAAAACACCAAAAGCATTGGCAACAAAAGCCAAAATAGACAAATGGGACCTAACCAAACTCCACAGCTTCTGCACGGCAAAAGAAACAGTCACTAGAGTGGATCGGCAACCAACAGAATGGGAAAAAATTTTTGCAGTCTACCCATCTGACAAAGGGCTGATATCCAGAATTTACAAAGAACTCAAACAGATTTACAGGAAAAAAACAAACAAGCCCATTCAAAAGTGGGCAAAGGATATGAACAGATACTTTATGAAAGAAGACATATATGAGGCCAACAATCATATGAATAAATGCTCATCGTCACTGGTCATCAGAGAGATGCAAATCAAAACCACATTGAGATACCATCTCACGCCAGTTAGACTGGCGATCATTAAAAAATCTGGAGACAACAGATGCTGGAGAGGATGTGGAGAAAAAGGAACACTTTTACACTGTTGGTGGGAGTGTCAATTAGTTCAACCATTGTGGAAGACGGTGTGGCGATTCCTCAAGGCCTTAGAAATAGAAATTCCATTTGACCCAGCAATCCCATTACTGGGTATATATCCAAAAGACTATAAATCGTTCTACTATAAGGACACATGTACACGAATGTTCATTGCAGTACTGTTTACAATAGCAAAGACCTGGAATCAACCCAAATGCCCATTGATAATAGACTGGATTGGAAAAATGTGGCACATATACACCATGGAATATTATGCAGCAATCAGAAATGATGAGTTTGTGTCGTTTGTAGGGACATGGATGAATCTGGAGAACATCATCCTCAGCAAACTGACACAAGAACAGAAAATGAAACACCGCATATTCTCACTCATAGGTGGGTGATGAAAAATGAGAACACATGGACACAGAAAGGGGAGTACTAAACAGTGGGGTCTATTGGGGGGAAAATGGGAGGGCTAGTGGGAGGGGGAGGTGGGGAGGGATAGCCTGGGGAGAAATGCCAAATGTTGGTGAATGGGAGAAGAAAAGCAAAGCACACTGCCATGTGTGTACCTACGCAACTGTCTTGCATGCTCTGCTCACGTACCCCAAAACCTATAATCCAATAAAAAATTTAAAAAAAAAAAAAGAATATAGTAAGCGGTCAAGATGGGATTGTGGGCCCTAGTAATCTAACTCTGAGGTTAAGTTTTTAATCACGATAGCATGCTGAAAAGGTCCAGAGGTATAAAGCAGGTGCTCCATTCTCATCATACATCAAACAACTAAGATAAACCTTAATGCTGAATTACTTGGTACTAAGTCCAAATGCAAATGGAGTTTAGAGAAAGTAAAGCTCACTGTAAGCTTTAAGGTAGCAAATTTTCTTAGGGAGTACTTCTTGTTGGAAAGAAGACTTAAAACTCTATTTAGAATTTTAAAATGTGAATATTTGATGGAGATTTTCTGTTATTTTAAACAACAGGAAATTGAGGCCCAGCGAGGCAAAGGAGCTTCATTGTCATCACAATGACAAAATCGATTTGGGTAAAACTATTTGGGCAATAAGAATGATGGATCTTTTGAGAGAGAGGGTAACACTTACGTTTTTACAGGGTCATATAACCAAAATAACTGCAACAATGATTTCAGAATTAAAAAATTATTTAGCCAATGAGGCAAGATTGCTCAGTAGAAGTGGCATATGGACAAATGGATGACAACTATGTCTATGTATTAGTTTGTTTAAAGGTATTGTTATCCTGAGCACCAATTAACCAGTGATTTTTTACCCTTTTAAATACCACTGTTCTGATATCAAGCCTCAGACAACTTGAAGTAGATAAATGACTAATTCCTAATACTAGGGAATCCAGGTGTATGAGACAGGTAGATACCAGAAGTGGGAAAAGAGACTTATTAAAGGCAGAGAGTAAGCTACAATCATGTCAGTGATTGTTGGGAAAACAAGTGTGGACATGTGTGGCCCTAGCATAGGGGGCCAGGTTGAAAGGTTTTTAAGTGAAAAGTTTTACTGAACTAGCTGTCAATTCACATGTAGTTACAAGAAATAATACAGTATAATATTTCTTTATATTTTCATCCAATAGTAACATCTTGCAAAACTATAGTACAATAATACAACCAGAATATTTGCATTGATAAGTCAACTAATCTTTTTCAGATTTCCCCAGTTCTAATTGTACTCATTTGTATGTATGTGTACTTAATTTAAAAAATTTTTTCACATATGTATATTTATGTGCTCACCACCACAGTCAATATACTGAACAGTTCCATCACTACAAAGATCATTCATACTGCCTATCATAACACACCTCTCTCTCTTCACATGCCACCCCTCACCACTCAGTGGTCCAATACCTAACCTCTGACAACAAATAATCTTCATTCCTATAATTTTACCAACACCAAAATGTTGTGTCAATTGAATTATACAATGTGACTTTGAGGGATAAGTCTTTTTCACTCAGTATAATTACCTGAGAAATACTCAACTTGCTGATTATATCAATAGCTTATTCGTTTTTATTGCAGAGCCATATTCCATTGTATCATTGTAAAAGAATTTGCTTAACCATTCTTCCGTTGAAGGAATCTTGGCTATTTCCAGTTTTGGCTATTACGAATAAATCTCTTATGAATATTCATATACGAGTCTTTGTGTGAATATAAGTTTTCATTTCTCTAGAGTAAATGACTAAGAGTGCAATTGCTGGGTCATATAGTAGTTTTTATTTTATAAGAAATTGCCAAGATATTTCTCAGAGTGGCTGTGTTACTTTACATTCCCACCAGCAATGTATAAGTGATCCAGGTTCTTTGCGTCTTTACTAGTGTTTAGTATTGTTTCTATTTTTATTTTAGCTTTTCTGAGAGAATTATAGTGATATCTCACTGTGGTTTTAAACTTATATTTCTTTAATGACTAATGATGGTGAAATATTTTCATATGCTTATTTGCCATCTTATCCTCTTCAATGAAATGCCTCTTCATGTCTTTTGGCTATCATTTATTTGGATTTTTAAAAATAAATTTTGAGAGCTTTTTTTTGCATATTCAGCATACTAATTCTTTGTTGGACATGTAGTTTGAAAATATTTTTTCCAATCAGTAACTTGTATATTTATGCTCTCAATATAATCTTTTGTAGAACAAAAGTTTGTTTTTTTGGTTTTTTTTGGTTTTTTTTTTAGTGAGACAAAATTTATCAATTTTTCTTGTCATGAAAAATGGTTTTGGTGTCAAGTATAAGAATTCTTTGCCTAGCACTAAATTTTCAAGATTTTTTCCTTTTTTTCTAAATGTGTTACAGCTTTATGTTTTATGCTTAAGTCAGTGATCTATTTTGAATTAATTTTTATAGAAGATGTGAGGTTTATGTCAATGCTCATTTTTTTCACTTATGTGTGTCCAATTCCTCCAGGATCATTTGTCACAAAAGCTATCCTTATTACAGGGAATTGCTTTTGTAATATTTGTCAGGAATCAATTGAGCATATTTCTGTGTCTATTTCTGGGTTCTCTATTCTGTTCCATTCATCTCTATATCTATCCCTCTGCTATACGACACTATCTTGATTACTGTTGATATATAATAAGTTTTAATATCAGATAGAGTGTTTCCTCCCACTTCATTTTTCTATTTCAATATTGCTTTAACTATTCTAGAGCATATGCTTTTCCATGTAAATTTTAAAATAAATTTGGCTGTCTAAGAACAACTTGCTTGGCCGGGCACAGTGGCTCATATCTGTAATCCCATCATTTTGGGAGGCTGAGGTTGGTGGATCACGTGAGGTCAGGAGTTTGAGACCAGCCTGGCCAACATGGTGAAACCACGTCTCTGCTAAAAATACAAGCATTAGCCAGGAGTAGTAGCTCATGCCTGTAGTCCCAGCTAGTCAGGAGGCTGAGGCAAAAGAATCACTACTTGAACCTGGAGGGCAGAGGTTGCAGTGAGCCAAGATCACACCATTGCACTCCGGCCTGGGCAACAGGGTGAGACTCAGTCTAAAAAGAAGAAGAAGAAGAAGGAGAAGAAGGAGAAAAAGAAGAAGAAGAAGAGGAAGAGGAAGAGGAAGAAGAAGAAGAAGAAAAGAAGAAGAAGAAGAAGAAGAAGAAGAAGAAGAAGAAGAAGAAGAAGAAGAAGGAAGAAGAAGAAGAAGAAGAAGAAGAAGAAGAAGAAGAAGAAGAAGAAGAAGAAGAAGAAGAAGAAGAAAAGAAAAGAAAAGAAAAGAAAAGAAAAGAAAAATCAAAATAAAATAAAATGAAAACAACTTGCTGGAATTTTCATATGCACTGACATAACCCCATAGATCAACTTGGGGAGAATTGGCATCTTTAGTAAGTCAAGTGTTTCAATTGGTGGACATGATATACATTTCCATTTATTTAAGTATTTGGTTTCCTTCATGAGCCTTTTTTAATTTTCATACAGATCTTTAGGTGATTTGTTAACCTTTTATCATAATATTTCATTTCATTTGAAGTATTTGTACATGGTATATTTTTAAACTCTGGCAAAATATACATAAATTTTACCCTTATAATCATTTTAAGTGCACAATTCAATGGTATCAGCTATATTCATAATGTTGTGCAGTCATCATCAATATCTATTTTTAGAATTTTTTCATAATCTCTAACAGAAACTTTGTAACAAGTAACTCCTTATTATCATTTCCTACAGCCCCTGACAAACTCTATTCTACTTTGTATCTCTGAATTTGCCAATTCTATGCATCTTGTGTAAGTGGAATCATATAATATTTGTACTTTTGTGTCTGCCATATTTCATTTAGCATGTTTTTAATGTTTAGTTATGCTGTAGCATGTATCATAATTACATTCCTTTTTAAGGGTAAATAAATGTTCCATTGCATGTACATACTACATTTTGTTTAATTTAAAATAAATCAGAAATATACCTGGTACTGTATTAGTCTGTGTTTGGTATCAGTGTAATATTAGTCTCATGAAATGAGATGGAAAATCTGTCTTCCACTTCTTTATTTCTGGAATTGTGTAACATTGGTATTCATTATTCTTTAAGTGTTTGGTAGATTTTTCCAGTGAAACCATATGGGCCTAGAGATCTGAAAGGCTTTTATTACAAAACTGATTCACTGGTTTATAGGCCTATTTAAATTATCTATTTTATATTGGGTGAATTGTGGTAATTTGTCTTTTTTTCAGGAAGTTTTTTTATTAAATCTAAGTTGTCAAGTTTATGATTGCAAAGTTATTCATAGTATTTCTTAACAGCTTTATTGTGATATAATTACAATATAATGCAATCCAGCAAGTTGAAGTATTCAATTCAATGTTTCTAGTACAGTGAAAGATATGTAACACTACCAGTATGACCCATTTTGGAATACTTTTATCGTCTCAAAAACAAACCTAGTTAGCCTATAGCTATCACTCCCTATGTCATGTCCCTCTCGGGTCTAAACAATCACCAGTCTACTTTCTGCCTCCATAAATTTGTCTGTTTTGGACATCATATGTCAGTGAAATCATATGTGGTTTCTTATGACTAGCTTCTTTTAGCTAGCCTAAGGTTTTCAAGGCCTATTTCCTTGTCTTAGCATGCTAAAGCATTCCCTTGTTTAGCAGGCATTATCTTATTTCAGTATGTATCGGTGCCTCATTCCTTATTGTTGCTGAATGCTATTCCATTGTATGAATATAGCACTTTCTATTTAGACATTTGTCAGTTGATATAAAAGTTGTTTCCACCTTTTGGTTATTATGAATAATGCCTCTATATACTTCAACTTCTCATATGTATATAACCAGGAGTGGAATTCTAGCAGTATATGGTAATTTTGTAGTGAACCATTTGAGGAATTGTCAGATTGTTTTCCAGAGAGGCTGAACCATTGTGCATTCCCACAAACAGTATAGGAGAGTTACTGTTTCTCCATATCTTCACCAATACCTCATACTGTCTAAATTTTTTATTTTCATCATCCTAGGGCATATGAAGGAGTATCTTATTGTGGTTTGATTTACGTCCAAGTGTCCCTGATGACTAAGTATGTTGATCACCTTTTCATGTGCTCATGGGCCATTTGTTATAATATTTTTGAGAACTGTATATTCAGACATTTTGCCCCTTTAAAATTATGAGGGTTTTGTGTGTGCATGTGTTGTGGTTGACTTGCAAGAGTCAAGATTTCTTTATATATTAAAACTACAGGTTCCAAAAAAAAAAAATACAGGTTCCATATCTAACACACTATGTTAAAATATTTTTTCCATTCTGTAGTTTGTCTTTTCACTTTTTTAATAGTGTTCTATGCATCACAAAAGATTTTTTAATGGTATCCAATATATCTCATTTATCTTCTGTTGTTTGTGCTTTTGGTGTCATATTTAAGAATCCATTGCCAAATCTGAGACCATGAAGAAATATGATTATGTTTTCTTCTATTTGTTTTATAAGTTAGCTCTTACATGCAGGTCTTGATCCATTTTGAGTTATTTTTGTTAACAGTGCAAAATTGGGATCATTCTTTTGAGTATAGATACTCAGTTGTCCTAGCACCATTTGTTGAAAAGAGAATTCCTTCCTCATTAAATCACATTTGAACCTTTATTGACAATAAATTCTTTATAAAATAAGGATTTAGTTCTTGAATGTCAGTTCAGTTCCACTGATCTATATATGTGTCCTTTATGCCAGGACCATACTGTCTTGACTATTGTTGCTTAGTAGTAAGTTTTGAAATTGGGAAGTGTGAGCCATCTGCCTTTCTTCTTTGTCAAGATTTCTGTGACTATTCTGGGCCTTTTGCTATTCCATTTAGATTTTAGAATTTGTGTGTCATTTTTTACAAAGAAGTGAGCTGAGACTCTACCTGGAGTTAACCAAACTCAAGGAAATAGGCACAGTTCCCACAAGTGTGCCTCACTTCAAACACCATGCACAAGTTTGGAGTTCCCTAAGCACCCTTATTTTTGGACAGCAGGCTGCAAATTGAGGGGTTGTTACTATTCTCTCAGGTTTGTTAATTCCCTTCAGTCACTCAAATAACTCAGGAATGTACTCTACTTATAATTATAGCTTTATTATAGTAAAAGGATACAAGTCAGAACCAGTCAAAGAGAGAAGGTGTGGGAGGGTCCTAAATATAAAGCTTTCTGTCATTTTCAAGGGCATAATATCCTTCTATCACATTGATGAGTGACAATATGCAGAGTATTGCCAATCAGAAAGCTTGTCTAAGCTCTGATATTTAGGGGTTTTAATTGAGGTTCCATTACATAGGCATAATTGATTGAATTTTTGGCCATGCTCCCCTCATTAGCATAAATTATCAAATATGGTTTGAGGGACCTAGCATGAATAAGAGAGACATTCCAAACAGTTGGGAAATTCCAAGGGTTTGGAGATTACCTCTAAGAAACTAGGACAAAAGCCATCCAAGTTTTTTATTGCACATATTCTGATAGGGGTAGTATCAAAATTTTTAGATCAAAGTAAGAAGTATTGTCATCTTATAAATATTAAGCCCTCCAGTGCATAAACACGGAAAATATTTCCATTTCTTTGGATCTTCTTTAATTTATTTCAAAAATGTTTTGAAATAAAGTGTTCAAATTCCTTTGAGTATATACCCAGTAATGGGATAGCAGGGTCAAATGGTATTTCTGCCTCTGGGTCTTTAAGGAATCACCACAATGTCTTCCACAATGGCTGCACTAATTTACATACCCACCAACAGTATAAAAATGTTCCTTTTTCTTTGTAACCTTACCAGCATCTGTTGTTTTTTGACTTTTTAGAAACATGGAGGGGTTACAATATATATTGGGGCCTGTCAGAGGGGGGAGTAGGGTGGGGGAGAGCATCAGGAAAAATAGCTAATGGACTCTAGGTTTAATATCTAGGTGATGGGATGATCTGTGCAGCAAACTACCATGGCACACGTTTACCTGTTTAGCAAACCTACACATCCTGCACATGTACTCTTGAACTTAAATTAAAAATTGAAGGGGAAAAAAGTGTTAAGAGAATAGGTATTGCATCTAAAATTTACTCCCACCTGTTTTATTATTTTTGATGCTAAGAAATACAACTGAGTTTTTACATTAATATTCTATTTTGAAAACTTGATGGTCTCATTTATTAGTTAAATAGTCTTTTAGTAGATTCCTTATGACTGTGTATACACAAATTCATGTCATCTGCAAACAGACACAATTTAACTTACTCATTTCCAAACTGGATGCCTTTTGTTTATTTTCCTTGCCTCATTACACTAGCTAGAACTTCTAGTACAAAGTTGAAAGAAGGAGTGAGAGTGAACGTCTTTTTTCTGTTCTGATCTTAGGGGGTAAACATAAAATCTTTCACTATTAAATGTGATGTTTTCTGTGAGTATTTGTTAGATGCCCTTTATCACATTAGAAAGCTTCCTTCCATTCTTAGCTTGTTGAGAATGTTGTCATAAAAGGTTGTTAGGTTTTGTCAAATGCTTTTTATGTATTAATATGATTTTGTGTGTTATTTTAATTTGATTGATATGGTATTTCAATTGATTTTTATGTGTAATCAACCTTGCATTCCTGGGATAAATTCCAACTGGCCATGGCATTTCAGGGATATAATTTATTTTATATGATGATGGATTCAGCTTCCCAGTATTTTGTTAAAAGTTTTGTGTCCATAATAAGAGATACTGATAGGAGTTTTGTTGTGATGTCCTCATCTGAATTTTTACTAGCAGACCTAAGAAATGAGATAGATGACAACATAATAGTAGTGAGGAATTTCAATACTACAGTGACAGCACTAAAGAGATCATCAACACAGAAAGTCAACAAAGAAACAACAGACTTAAATAATATCTGAGAACAAATGGACTTAACAGATATTTATAGAACATTCTACCCCCAAACTGCAGAATATGCATTCTCATTAGCCCATGGAACATTCTCCAAAACAGATCATATGATAGGCCACAAAACAAGTCTCAATAAATTTAAGAAAATCAAAATCACATCAAGTACATTCTCAGACCAAGTGGAATAAAACTGGAAATTAACTCCAAAAGGAACCCTCAAAACTATACAAATACATGAAAATTAAATAAGTTTCTCTTAAATGATCTCTGCTTTGACAACTAAATGAAAATGGACATTTAAAAATTATTTGAGTTGAATTATAACAGTGACACAAGTTATCAAAACCTTTTTGATACAGCAAAAATAGGGCTGAGAGGAAAATTCATAGCATTAAATGCCTACATCAAAAAGTCTGAAAGACCACAAGTAGACAATCTAAGTTCACACCTCAAAGAACTAGAGAAAGAAAACAAAACAAACAAAGAAAAAAAGCGCCCAGGCTGGGCGCGGTGGCTCACACCTGTAATCCTAGCACTTTGGGAGGCCGAGGTGGATGGATAGCCTGAGGTCAGGAATCAAGACCAGCCTGGCCATCATGGTGAAACTCCATCTTTATAAAGAATAAATAAATAAATAAACAAAACAAATGAAAAAATGCAGAAAAAGAAAAAAATAACAAAATCAGAGCAGAAATAAATATGAAAAAAAATACAAAAGAAACCAAAAAGTAGTTCTTTGAAAAGGTAAATGAAATTGACAGACCATTAATGAGGTTAACCAAGAAAAGAAGAGAGAAGGTCCAAATAAACTCAATTAGAAATGAAACAGGAGATATTATAACCAATACCACAGAAATACAAAAGATTTTTCAAGGCTACTATGGACACCTTTATGCACACAAACTAGAAAATCTAGAGGAGATGAATAAATTCCTGTAAATACCCAACCCTCCACCATTAAATCAGGAAGAAATGGAAATTCTGTACAGACTAATAACAAATAGAGAGACTGAAACAATAATTTTAAAAATTGCCAACAAAACAAGTCCAGGACCAGCAGAATTCACAGCTGAATTCTAACAGACATTTAAAGAATAATTGGAACCAATACTACTAAACTTTCCTAAAGATAGGAAAAGAGGGGATCCTCTCTAAATCATTCTATGAAGCCAGTATCACCCTGATAGCAAAATCAGGAAAGGGCATAACAACACCAAAAAAAGAAAACTACAGACCAATATCACTGACGAACAAAGATGAAAAAATCCTCAACAATTACTAGCTAACTAAATCCAACAGCATCTCAAAAAGATAATACATCGTGATCAAGTGAGTTTCATATCAGAGATGGTTTAACATACACAAGTCAATAAGTGTGACATATCACTTAAACAGAATTAAAAACAAAAATCATATGATCATTTAAATAGATGCAGGAAAAGCATTTAACAAAAATCCAGCATCCCTTTGTGATTAAAACCCTCAGCAAAATTTACATAGATGGCCTCAAATAAATAAAAGCCATCTGTGACAAATCCACAGCCAACATTATACTGAATGGGGAAATGTTGAAAGTGTTTCCCTTGAGAACTGGAACAAGACAAGCACATCCACTTTTACCACTTTTATTCAACATAGTGCTGGAAGTCCTAGCCAGAGCAATTAGGAGGAAGAAATAAAGGAAATTCAAATGGGAAAAGAGGAAGTCAAACTGTTGTTGTTCACCAATGATATGCTTGTGTACCTAGAAAACTCTGAAGACTCATACAAAAAGCTTGTATATCTGATACCTGAATTTAGTAATGTTTCAGGATACAAAAAATCAATGTACACAAATCAATAGCACTGTTATACAACAATAACCACAAAGGTGAGGATCAAATCAAGAACTCAACACTTTTTACAGTTTTACAACACCTGCAATAAATAAAATGAAATACTTAGGAATATACTTAACCAAGATGTAAAAGATCTCTACAAGAAAACTACAAAACACTGCTGAAAATAATCATAGATGACACAACAAATGGAAATACATCTCATGCTTATGAATAGATATAATCTATATTATGAAAATAACCATAATTCCAAAAGCAATCTATAGATTCAATGCAATTCCCATCAAAGTACCACCATCATTCTTCACAGAATTAGAAAAAAAAATCCTAAAATTTATATAGAACCAAAAAAGAGTCCATGTATCCAAAGCAAGAGTAAGCAAAAGGAACAAATCAAGAGGCTTCGATTACCCGACTTCAAACTATACTACAAGGCTATAGTTACCAAATAAAATAAGCACATAGAGCAATAGAACAGAATTAGAGAACCCAGAAATAAAGCCAAATACTTGCAGCCAACTGATCTTCAACAAAGCATACAAAAACATCAAATGGGGAAAGGACACCCTATTCAACAAATGGTGCTGGGATAATTGGCAAGCCACATATAAGGAGAATGAAACCAGATCTTGATCTCTCAACTTATACAAAAATCAACTCAAGATGGATCAAGGACTTAAATCTAAAACCTGAGACTATAAAAATTATAGAAGATAACATCAGAAAAAATCATTCTAGACATTGGATTAAGCAAAGACTTCATGACCAAGAACCTGAAAGCAAATGCAAGAAAAACAAAGATAAATAGATGGGACTTAATTAAACTAAAATGCTTCTGCACAGCATAAGAAATAATCATCAGAATAAAAAGACAACCACAGAGTGGGAGAAAATCTTTGCAAAAAAAAAAAGAAAAAGAAAAAAAAGAAAAGAAATGAAAGAAAGAAAGAAAAAGAAAAAGAAATAAAAATTCCACCAAAAATTGGCAAACGACATGAACAGACAATTATCAAAAGAATATACACAGATTGACAACAAACATGTATGAAAAATGCTCAACATCACTAATTATCAGGAAAATGCAAATTTAAACCACAATGAGATACCACCTTACTCCTGTAAGAATGGCCATCATTTTTTAAATAAAAAAAAAAAATAGATGTTGGCATGGATGTGGTGAAAAGGGAATACTTTCATACTGTATTGGGAATGTAAACTAGTACAACCACTATGGAAAATAGTATGGAGATTCTTTTAAGTACTAAAAGCAGAACTATCACTTGATTCAGCAATCCCATGTCTGGGTATCTACCCAGTGGGAAATAAGTCATTACAGGAAAAGGACACTTGCATAGTCACTTTTATTTCAGAAGGGCAGGTCTTTAAAGAAACCACAGCACCATAAGTGTTCCTAACTCCGTGTAGGCTAGAGTTGGTGTGGCTAGTGCCTGCCTCCCGGCACCTCCCCCAACAACAGCAGATAAATAGGCTAGGTGGGAAGGAGTTCTAATTGCCCAGATTCTTTCTTTTCTGTCTCATGGGCATAAGGGATAGAGATGATTCACCTTCATCTTCAGTTACAGCCCCCTCTCCAACTATCCAGCAAGTGATTCCAGTAGGGGAGGGGTTCCTATGGAAGGAGCCTTAGAGTCTGACCCAGCCCAGCATGATACTTGAGAGAGTTGGAGAGGACGCTGAGCATAACCGGGCATGGAAGTGGGTGGAGCGAGAGTACAGAAGCCACAGCTCCAGAGCTGGTTGGTGACTTTCTAAGGCTAGGGTGGCAAGGTCAATCTAATCCTTTGTGTGTTCAACTTTGTTGAAAACAAAATTGGGTTTTTTGTTGTTTTTTTTTTTTTTTTTTTTTTGAGCATGGGAGCATCAGGGGTGTGTGTGTGTGTGTGTGTGTGTGAAAACAGCCAGAAGCAGTAACAGGACGTAGATGGGGTGTGGGGTTTGGGAAACTGGGATCTCCAGAGGCTTTTGGGATAAACGTCCTGACTTCTCAGGAGTGCTACTATCGCTGCGGATCATAAACACAAGAGAGAGTTTCTAGAGACTGCTTTGGAGCTCCTGAGAACGCCGGTAACAGCTGGGGGGGAAAATGCAACCCTAAAACCAGGTTGAAGCCTCCTCGGGAAAAGCCTGCACCCGGTGGGCTTGGGCTTGCCATTGCCCTAAATCCTGCCATTGGATGGGCAGTCTAAGCAGAGGCAAGGGTGAATGTGGAAGGCCCTCTAGCTGCCTATCAGCCTGTTTACTTGGTGCCAATAGCAGCGGCGGTGTCTCCCTCGCAGATTTCTCCCACCTTTCCTGCAAACCTTAGACTTAAACCTTGGAGCACTTTCGCCCAAGAACGACTTAGAGGTCGGTCAGGCACCTTCCAGCCTCAGTTTGCCGGTTAGCGGGGGAAAAAGGTGGGGTGACAGCTCACTGTCCCCTTCCTGGAGCTGGAGCTGCTTCACCGTTGGGAGCGTCTCTGGGGGCGCTGCGTGGCACAAGGGACTGCTGCTGTCAAGGTAGCCTGTGCGCTGACAGGCGCCAGTGAGACTGGGCAGTGACCCCAGGTGGCGTGGGGCGGGGCCCTGAGCGGGTGGGTAGAGCTTTCCTAGTGAGTCTTTGCTTCTGCCATGAGATGCAGTCTGGGCTCCCAACGCCAAGAGTAGCACCGGTGGCTCTTAGGTGAGGGAGGATGAGCTGATTTAGCAGACGCCAATGGTGTAACAGGGGCTCCGGTTGCCCCCAGGGAACCGGCACTTTGGTGGTTAGATCAGATAGCACATTTGTCTTTTTTTTTTTTCCTGAGACGGAGTTTCACTCTTGTTACCCAGGCTGGAGTGCAATGGCGCGATCTCGGCTCACCGCAACCTCCGCCTCCTGGGTTCAGGCAATTCTCCTGCCTCAGCCTCCTGAGTAGCTGGGATTACAGGCGGTGCGCCACCATGCCCAGCTAATTTTTTGTATTTTTAGTAGAGACGGGGTTTCACCATGTTGACCAGGATGGTCTCGATCTCTTGATCTCGTGATCCACCTGCCTTGGCCTCCCAAAGTGCTGGGATTACAGGCGTGAGCCACCGCACCCGGCCCAGATAGAGCATTTGAATTGGGAAGTGGTTGTTGCTTGCCAGGCGCATTCACCGATTTTTAACCCCCCTCTTCTAAATGTGTCGAATTCAGTTTACCAACCTGAAGATAATTAACATATATCCCTTGCTGCTCACTTTCTTTCATTCCTCATCTCCTGCTTCCTCATTCCAAAGAAATCTTGGCCTTTAGGATTTTTTTCTTTTTCTCCAGTCAGCAGCCAGTCAGAGCCCCGCAACCACTGTAGATTCCTCTGGGCGGCGGGAGGTTGAAATTGGAAGAAGGAAGTGACTGGTAGAATGAGGGAAAGAAGCAGTTTAGAAAAATGGGCTCTTTGGAAAGCTGCCTACAACTACGATTCCAGTGATGCAGACAGCATATGTGAAATCAGAAATATGTGTCGACTTTTGCAGTACTTATCACGGCTCCTATTTTCTCCTAAAAAAGGAAAGTTTTGGGGAGACATGAGGAAAAAGGGAAACAATTCACAGCAAAGGGGCTTGTTTCTTGGACACTTTCCTTGAAACACTTGAGGTTTGGTTATGTTATTTATAAAAATTTCCTGTTCTCTCTCTCTCTCTCTCTCTCTCTCTCTCTCTCTCTCTCTCTCTCTGTGTGTGTGTGTGTGTGTGTGTGTGTGTGTGTGTGTGTGTATGTGTCTGTCTGTCTGTATACATCTGGAGAAAATAATCTCCCAACGGGTCTTTCAGCTTCCTAGATGGATTCCTCATTTCACCAGCACCCCAAATCTTCTTGAAGGAATGTGTAAACACTCCAAAACTCTTAGGAGCACTGACTTTCCCTTGGGTAGAGCAAAGACACTGTGAATCTTTGTGGGCACATGAAATTTTTTTCACAACAGTATGCAAGCACTGCACATGTCTTCAGTAAAGCTCTATTTTACCCCAAAACAGCACAAGAATTTGGTTTTCCCCTTGTACCTAGTACTTCCCGCTAGAGAATGTGTGAACATCTCATATCTGCTATATTCGCCAAATTTCCCCCGGTGGTGAAGATCACAGACATCTTCATACACTGTAAGTTTCCTTTGTAGAGTGTGAGACAACCCATATTCTAAATTTCTATGGGTTTCTTTGACAGATCCCTAGTTATCTCGTGTGCAAGTCAAAATCAAAATTCTCTCTCTTCAGGTGGGAACAACCCATAATGTCTCCTCATCACAACTTTTGCTTTGGAGTCCTGGAAATATTTTTCAATCTCCACTGAACATGGAATTTTGCAACATCGTTTTGTATCTACCCTAGTCAGGGCAGGAGCCTGCACATCTTTCCAGCACATGAAATTCATGAAAGACAGAAGCAAGCAAGGGACATTATATCTTCTGCAGATACCACATTTTCCCTAGACAGCCAAGGAGCACCTCATATTCCTTCTATACTCAAAATTTACCTCGAGGCAATGAATGTTAAAAGATTGCTCACCTTCCCCCATGCTCCCTAAACTGTCCCTGGATTACAAAACAGCAAGCTTCTTCCCTTAATCCTATATTTCCTGTTTAACAGATGAGAGAGGGTTGGCCCCAGATTCAAAGAGCAGACCAAGAACCCTGGAGGTATTATAGTCTCTCCATTTTGGCAGATCCCAATAGCATGTCCTCAGCCAAGCCCCAAACAATCAGGAGCTGACCGACTCCCACAGATTTACAACTCCAAAAACTCCAAGAGCCCTTCAACCTCTGTTCTGCCAACAATAGAGCAGTTGCTAACCTCACAGCTGCCCACATATACAGACTGAAGTCAGTTATTAAAATTGTCTGAGGAATTAAAAATATCAAAAGACAAAATCTGAATTCTGGACCTGAGAATACATATATTTAGATAAGGAAAGCGAGCTGGACACCTCTACCGCACAATAGCCTTGAAGCAAGTGCCTTTATGCAGCCCTCCTAGCATACTAGTAGGACCTAAAGCTTAATCTGGCCCAGGTGCCAATAACGAGACCCTTCCCCTCTCCCTTCTTCAGCTGGGCTTCCTGCCTTACCTCTAACCTAGTGGAACCCACATTCCCTACCTTGCTAGGTATCAGCGTAGGGAGGACAGAATGTGCCCACCCTTTAAGAATCACTGAAAGACCCAGATGCTCCAACTGCATCTGGGAGTGGGCTTTCCTGCACTACTTTGTATTCTTCCCTAGTGGCCTTCTCTCCCAAGAACAATAGAGGTTGCACATGTGGCTTCCAGAGAGTTAGCTCAAGCCAGCTAATCACAGCCAAGGAGAGGAAGCACCAGCTTCCAAACAGTCTGGAGCTGCCAATTTGTCCAAGTCTCTAGGTAACCAATTTATAGGGTTCCGCAGAGAGGGAGGGAGAGGGCGGTGCACCAACGTATTGCTGCAGAGAGTGCAGGGGAGACAGCACTTGGGCTCTCCTCCCACAAGAGTTATTACCTCCTCCCTTTGCCACCACGCAGTGCCATTTGTGAAGGCTTTAAGCTGGCATGCAGTTTTTCAATCTATTCCTTACCAAGGTTCGGTTTCACATCAAGTCAAAGTTCTCCCACTCCCACCCAGCCACCATCTCTTTGAGGTACAGTCCCGACCTACCAAAATAGAGACTTAAAGAAGTGCTTTTGGTTGTCCAGAAGGGCACTCCTGGTGCCCAATCTTGTGGCGATAGGAATCTAAAGGAAAATTCAGCCAGTGACTATGATAAGAAAAAATAGTAATGAGAACGATGGTATGTACATGTATATTTATGCTTTTTTCCATAATGAAGCAAGCTATTTTGCATACATTTAGTGAGGTGTGTGTGTGTGTGTGTGTGTGTGTGTGTGTGTATTCCAAATGGGCAGGGTTTTTTTTATGGACATATACACAAAAAGGCAAGTTATCTGTTTGAGATGGAAGTATTAGTGGCAGAGCCAGGACTCCACACCATCTGACTCTAGGTATTTTTGTGGTGTCTCAACATAAAATGACCTGATATTATATTATAGTATTATGTGTGCTCATTTTGTCTTTATGCTTTTAAACTAATCATGCAGTATTGTGCATTTGGGAACTGGGGTGCATTGTGTTCAAAACGATTCTGTAACTTGTGTGAATTTTGGTCCCTAAGTGAATAATATATAGCTTGCTGCAGAGATAATATTACAAATCAACATCTCTTCATCTCTTTTGTTGTTGTTGTTCAATAGCCTGAGATTTGCTGTAGCCTAATAAATCACCTAACTCTGTGGATTCATTCTTCCACAAATGTATCTTCCTCTGTATTTATTATAACACCTTCTCAAACTTTTATTTTCAGAGCTCCTAACTCATCTTCCTAAATCCCTCCTCCCTGCATGATCAGATATCCATGACTCTGGCTCACCAA
Source organism: Callithrix jacchus (assembly GCF_049354715.1). Taxonomy (NCBI): domain Eukaryota; kingdom Metazoa; phylum Chordata; class Mammalia; order Primates; family Cebidae; genus Callithrix; species Callithrix jacchus. The sequence continues at coordinate 63,566,308 of NC_133524.1, read as the reverse complement.
AGGCAGATTAATATAAACGCCAATTCTGTCATATCATGATCATTGCATAAGACACTGATACAGGATTCCCAGGCAAGATGGCCCAGCAGGAACAGCTCCAGTCTGCAGCTCCCAGCAAGAACAACATAGGAGGTGGGTGATACCTGCATTTCCAACTGGGATACCTGGCTTATCTCCCTGGGACTGGTTAGACAGTGGGTGCAGCCCACAGAGGGTGAGCAGAAGCAGGATTGGGTGTCACCTCACCCAGGAAGCACAAGCGGTCAGGGAAATCCCTGTCTTAGCCAAGGGAAGCCCTTAAAGACTGTGACCTGAGGTACAGTGCATTTTAACCCAGATACTATGCTTTTCCCACTGTCATTGTGAGTCACAGACCAGGAGATACCCTTTGGTGCCTATACCACAGCAGCCCTGAGTTTCAAGCATAAAGCTGGAAGGCCATTTGAACAGACATTGAGCTAGCTGAAGAAGTCTGTTTTTGTACTCCTGTGGTGCTGGTACACCAGTGAGACACAACCGTTCACTCCCTTGAAAAGAGGACTGAAGCCAGAGAGCCCAGTGGTCTTGCTCAGTGGATCACAACCCCACAAAGCTCAACAAGCTAAGCAAGTTCTTAGAGACCTACAAAGAGACTTACACTGTCACACAATAATAGTGGGAGACATTAACACCCCACTGTTAGTATTAGATCAAGACAGAAAATTAACAAGGATATTCAGGACTTGAACTCAGCTATGCACCAAGCAGATCTAATAGACATCCACAGAACTCTCCAACCCAAATCAACAGAATATACATTCTTCTCAGCACCACATAAAACTTAGTCTAAAATTGACCACATAATTGGAAGTAGAACACTCCTCAGCAAATGGAAAACAAAACAAAACAAAACAAAACATTCCCTAATCCAAGGTCATTAAGATTTACTTCTATATTTTTTCCTAACAATTTTATAATTTTAGATGTGACATTTAGGAATTTGCTTCTTTTTAAGTTAATTTTGTATATGGTGTGAAATATGGGTCCAATTTTCTTTTTTGCATGTATATATACAGTTGTCACAGCACCATCTGCTCAAAAGACTATTCTTTGTCTATTGAATAATCTTGGTTCCCTTGTTAAATATCAACTGCCTGTAAATATCAGGGTTCATTTCTGAACTCTCAATTCTATTTTATTAATCTATGTGTCTATCTTCATGCCATTGCCACACTGCCTTGATTACTCTAGCTTCATAGCATGTTTTGAAATAGGAACCTGTGAGTTCTTTAAATTTTCTCTTTGTTTTCAAGAATGTTTTAGATATTGCAAATTTCTTACATTTTTATATGAAAGAGGATCAGCTTGTCAATTTTGGCAAAATAAATCCAGCTTAGATTTTGATAGAGGTTGTATTAAATGTGTAGATCATTTGGGGAAGTATTGCCATCTTAACAATATTATGTTTCTAATCCATGAAAATGGGATGCTTTTCCTTTTATTAGGTATTTAATTTTTTACAGTAATGACTTGTAGCTTTCAATGTAGAATTTTTGCACTTAAATTATTTCTTTAGTAATTTTTTGTGTCATATTTTTCCTAGCAATGAATTCTCTTTTTGTTTATATAGTGTACTGTGATGGGTCCCCCTTCAGGTTACTTAAGGGTCTATGTCCACTGCCTGAACCCTGAAGGTTGGGCAGTGAGCCAAGATCATGGTGCTCAAACAAGGAGCAGATGTCCCTGAAAATCCAAACATTCCAGAGAGTATCTGAGAATCTACCAGAGAAAACAGTCCCATTACACAAACCCAGTAGGCAAAGAGCCAGAAAATTAGCTAAAAATCAGCTCAGAGATAAGTGGCAGTGTAGATCTCTAGAGCTATTTTGCCACCATCCAGGACAGCCCTTTAAGTAAATAGTAAGAAACTTTTATGATTATCAAGCTAGATTTATGTAAGTCATTCTTTGGTCTCTCAATTTCTTCCCAGGTTGGGGGAGATGTTTGCATTTCTTTTGTTTCATACTATATGGGAATGTACTTATTTCACTTTCATTTTAAAAATATCGTTAACTGCATATAAGATTTTTGGTTGATAGGTTTCAACATTTTGAATATATTTTCCCTCTGCCTTCTGGATCTTTTCTCTAATGATACATAAGCTATTAATTATTTGTAGGTTCCTATGTACATGGAGAGTTGTCATTCTTGTGCAACTTTCAGGATGTTCTCTTTTTTTGCTTTCAACATTTTAAATATGATGTGTCTTACTGAGAACCAGCTCAGCCAGGAGGCTCCCACCCAGGAGGGCTGAAGGTATTGAGAGAAGCAGAAACCCAGAGAGCCAACAGAGTGGATCTATCCTGGGGACAAACAGCCTGAGAGCGTGCGGGGCTTGCAGCTCTCCAGGACTGAAGGCCCGGAGCAGAGAGTCATCCACACATTTATTTGCTCTTTGACAGGTGACTCTTATTAATACAAAGGTGTTCTACATATACACATAACTCAGGAATATACCAGGTAGGCAGCTACTAGCTGTCTACCACTAATTACAAACTAAAAGTAACTTCCACAAGGGAGTCATGAAGGCAGGGTAAACTTAATGTTTCTCAACTGTGTCTTGGTATAGATCTCTTTATTTTAATTTTATCAATAGTGTTTTATATTTCTCTGAAGTTCTGTATAATTTTTATTATTTTTTCTTTCTAATAGAAATTATATATTCTCTATTGTTATCTCAAGTTTCTTAAATCTTCTGCCAGTTCAAATCTACTGTTGAACCTCTACAATAAAATATTTATTTTGTATTGTCAATTTTATCTTCAGAATTTTTATTAGTTTTCTTCTTTTTTTTTTTTGAGACAGTCTCGCTCCATCACCAGGCTTGAGTGCAGTGGCGCGATCTCGGCTCATTGCAACCTCCGCCTCCTAGGTTCAAGCAATTCTCCTGCCTCAGCCTCCCAAGTAGCTAGGACTACAGGCTCGTGCCACCATGCCCAGCTAATTTTTGTATTTTTAGCAGAGACAGGGTTTCACCATGTTTGCCAGAATGGTCTCGATCTCTTGACCTTGTGATTAGCCCGCCTCAGCCTCCCAACGTGCTGGGATTACAGGTGTGACCCACTGCACCAGGCATTATTTGTTTGTTTAGTTTTTTTTTTTTCATAATTTTAATTTTGAATGATATTCTGTATTTTATGAGACATTATCATCATACCTTTCTTCAGTTTTTTAAAAGCATAGTTTTCCTTAGTTATATGGCAATATTTAAAGATATAGAGCATATGTGAACACATTTAACATATATGAACATATTTAAAGCCAACTTAAAATCTCTGGTAAATTCAACATCTGTAGCTTCACAAAAAGAGTTTCCTTTTTGCCTGCCTTTGTCTATGTGAATTTGTTACATTTTTCTCTTTCTCTGTATGCCATATATATGTATATATATTGTTTGACAACCCAATATTTTAGATGTTTCATTGTAGCAACTTCGTGGCAACAGCCAGAGCTTTTTCTTATCACACGCAGTTTTAGCCTCCAGTAATTGTCAGAAGGTTGCAATATTGTTTTCAACAATACTTTGGAGCATAAATTGTTCTACAATAATCCAGTGAAAGTTAGACCACTTCGTAGGGGAGAAGGTTAGTCTTTTAGGCCAGTCTTTGAGTCTTTCTCCAACTCCAGGCAGAAGACTTATTAGAGGTCTTTTCCCATGGTTATTGCTGATTATCTTCTAGATAACCTAAGATTGACACTGTTTCCTCATAAAACTACAAGTATTGATTTTATGTTTACTACCCAAATCTCCATTGTTTTCAGCAATGGCTTAAAGCTTGAGCTTCCTCATGCTGTGTTTCCAAGAGAGTCAGTCATTGTTGGGAAAGTGATTGAACTGCAGTTTTTATACTTTGTACTGCCTATCCTCCTAGGTAAATCCTGTATACCCCTGCTCCAGAGACAAAGACAGGTATAGTGGCCTGCTTCTCTTGGAGAGACAACTCTGCTTTATGAGCAGCATGCTAGACAGTGGTGATAACCACTGATTTTCAGTACTTGTGCCTTCTGACTTGGAACTTCTACCTTACAAACAAACTTGAATGAAGAAGATCAGGACCCATCATTCTTGGCCTGCCCTGCTAGTATTCTTAGCCTACCACAACCTTATCAGTAGGGGCTCAGTGAAGCAAGGAAGCCACAAACCTCTCAGCTATTCTTACCTGGACTTGAGCTTCTAAAACACAGATCTTGGTGATAGTGGCAGGAGAGAGACAAATGCCTAGGCAGATAGTAGCAGGTCCCCAGTGAAACCCCACCTTCAAGTCAAATGCAGTTTAAAACCTGAAAGCCAAGATAAAAGTGAAATCCACGGACCAGATTGAGAACTGTTCTTCCAGTTTGGTGCATTTTCTTCTGATGGATCACCACCATTTACCTATTTTACATTTACTTATGCTTTCTTAATTGGTTTTCTAGACTTCTGTGCCCACACCTTTGAGTGTTGTCTTTGCTTTAATCTTTTTTCATACTCACAAACCAATCAACACGCACTCCCTATTATAAGTCCATAAAAAGCCCTAGACCCAGCAACACAAGGAGAGGAGAACCACCTGACTATAAGAGTAGGGGACCATCCCCAACACACATATCCCCTCTCTACTGAGAGTTGTTCCGTTGATCAATAAAATCCTCTATCCTCATTGCCCTTCAATTATCAGCATGACTTCAACCTTATTCTTGAATGCTGGACAAGAGCTTGGATTCCACCTAGTATGGATACCCAGAAGGGCTTTCATGCTGGCCTTTACCCAGAGTGCAGCTGCCCCGTGCAATGGGGCTAGGGGCTGACTGAGCTGCTAATATGCCACTATTATCAGGCTGTGGATGGCAGAACTAAAAGGGCTAATTAGGGCACTGACATCCCCTGTGGGGCTTCAGGGTTGCAAGTACTGTTGCCTGGGTGCCACCATGTTTCCCTCGAGGTGGCATGCTTGGTCTGGCATCTGGCATCATGGAGCTTGCTCCTGTGTCAGCACTAGTAGTGGCCAGCCAGATCCTGCACTCACTTGCTCACATGCTCCCTCCTACAAGAGGCTGACCATGGTGGGCTGAGTAGATGGGGTGCCTTGGCTTTGGGTCTGGCAAAGGGGCCAAGAACAATCCTGTGTTATTTTGGGGGCTTGCCTGGGATCCGGAAAAGTGAGTAAATGCAAACTTAGACTCCTCAATTTTGTCCCGTGGCTTCTTGTCCTCAGACTTTTTCTGAAAGCAGACAAAGCACCAAACCTCTGATTAGCTAGTTAAGAGTGAATGCTACAATTACAGAGGACAGGAAGATGGAGAGGACACCCTCTCTTTCGTTGCTCTTGGAGTTGGGAATGTTGGCTTTGTTGTAATCCAACCTTTTTATTGCATAATTTCTCTTTCTTTCAGTGCTGTTATTGCACCTATCTTTTCTTTTACAATATTGGAGGTGTTGTTCCAAACTACAGAGATATTACCGGGTAGAATGAGCATTTGGCCCAACCATCAGATATACAATACAAAACAATATGGTTTCACTGTACTCTTCCAGGGAAGGAGATTCTAATGGTTAAGGTGTTTTTCATTTGTTTGCTTGTTTTTGTTTTTTTCTGTTGAAGGAACTCATTTGCATAGAGCAAGAGACATTTTCCCCCAGGTACCTAATGTTTGGAAAACACTGTCCCTGTCGTGAAAGCTCTCCCCCCCCACACACACAAAGAGGCTCCCTTATCTTTCACTCTACATACCGTTCTGGCCTTCTCACCCAGCTGCAGCCACCTCCCGTCCAGCAACCGGCTGACCAATCACCACCTGCCTCATCAGCTCTCCCCAGCTTCCCGCCACCCGGCTTCCCGCCGCCCGGCTTCCCTGCCTGGCAGTTTAAACTGACCAACCGTTGCCCACCACCTCGGCTCTCCCGGCCTTCCCACTCCCTCGGCCCTTCAGCCCCCTATAAAAGAACCCTGCTCCCCTGAACAGGCGCGGCCATTTTCCTGTTCTTCCCGGCTGGCCCGCCTGGAGGCTCTTTCCTCTCAATAAAGCCTGAACTTAAGACTTTCTTCTAACCTGAGGCCCAGTTTTTTTTGAATGAGCTCTGTCTTCCCGTAGAGGGTAGGTTGGACAAGTTGTGCCGAAACCCGGGAGTTGGGGCCCCCAGCCTGGCCAAGGCCCCCTCCTCCCCCGACCTACCCAGCACTGGCCCTGCCACCTCTGCGCTCCGATTAAGGTAAGCCAAGTATTTTCTTGCTTTACCTTCCCCCCCCCACTCCTCCTATGGCACGGTTCCAGCTGCTCCCCTCCGGCGTTCTGCACGGACTCCTCACCTAGTCTCGGCCGAGCTGAGGTAGTCCCCTGTTCCGGCTCCTGGAGCCTTCCGAGGGGTAGCTGCCAGACGGGGGACACCCCTCTGACCGCTTCCCTAACTGTACTTGACCGTACTCCTGGGAATTTGCAACAAAAGGGGACGCCTTTTCTTTGCATCTACCCGACCTCACCGGAGGGTCTGTAGCTGTGCCCGCCATGGGAAATTCGGAGTCCAAAATACCAACCAGCACCCCCCTTGGGTGCTTACTGCAAAATTTTACCAAATTGGGATACTCCCAAACCCTCAGAAAGAAAAAGCTTGTCTTCCTGTCCCAGGTGGCTTGGCCCCAATATGAACTCAGTAACCAGTCACATTGGCCCCTGAATGGCACTTTCTATTTCAATACCCTCCGAGATCTCGACAATTTTTGTCGCCACATGGGCAAGGACAATAAAATTCCTTACATTCAGGCTTTTTGGGACCTCCGTACCCGCCCTGATCTATGTTCTTCCTGCTCCACCTACCAAATCCTCTTAGCTCATACCCCTCGTAAATCTTCCTCCACTACCTCTCCCCCTCCCTACTCCTCACTGGAAGATCTGCCTGAACATCTGTCCCCTCCTGCCAACCTCGGCAACCAGTCACCATCAACAGCACGCCCTTCCCCCACTCCCTCTGCACCTCCTACCTCAGGGGCCATGCCTCGCCCTTCCTCCACTCCCTCTGGGCCCCCTCCCTCGGAGGCCGCACTTCCTCTTGCCTCCCCGGTGGTGGCCCACACCCACTCTCACCAACCAACTATCCTGGCCCCACTCCGAGAAGTAGCAGGCACTGAAAGCTTAGTCACTGTCCATGTTCCTTTCTCACTCCAAGACCTGTCCCAAATTGAGAAACGTTTAGGATCCTTCTCAGCCGACTTGTCCACCTATATTAAGGAATTCCAATACCTCACTCAAGCCTACAGTCTCACTTGGCATGATATTCGCGTTATCTGTACCTTCACTCTCACTGCAGAAGAGCACGAGTGCATCCTAGCGGTAGCCAGACACCAAGCAGATAAAGATCATGCTATACATAACCAGATCCCCCTAGGCCCCGAAGTAATCCCAAGTGAGGACCCCCAATGGGACTATCAGGCTAGTCGAGGGTCTGATATACCCAAGAGAGGCCGCATGATTAGATACTTCCTCAGGGGAATGGATAATGTATCTAACAAAGTTGTAAACTATGATAAACTAAGAGAAGTCACCCAACTACCCGATGAGAATCCCGCCCTTTTTCTCGCCTGCTTACAAGAAGCCCTAGTCTGGTACACTCGGCTAGATCCAGCCTCCCAAAACGGGGCCACTGTACTAGCCTCCCATTTTATCTCCCAATCAGCACCCGACATAAAAAAGAAACTAAAGAAAGCAGAAGCGGGGCCAGAGACTCCCATCCAAGACTTGGTAAAAATGGCCTTTAAAGTATTCAATGCCAGGGAAGATGCAGCTGAGGCTGCCCGCCAAACTCGCATGAAGCAGAAGGTTGCCCTCCAGACCCAAGCCCTAGTGGCAGCCCTAAGGCCAGCAGGGACCCAAAAGCCCAAGGCTGAAACCCATACCCCTCCGGGGGCATGTTTCAAATGTGGAAGGGAAGGACACTGGTCCCGGGCCTGTCCACAACCACGGCCACCAACTAAGCCTTGCCCTACCTGTCAGCTCCCGGGACACTGGAAGTCAGACTGCCCCAGCTTCCCCAGGGTGCCAGTTCCTCAAAACAGACACACTGGCATTACGCAGCCGGCGGTCACCCTCGGTAGGGCGGAGCCTGCCTGCCAGGAGCCGACCTCCAAGGGAGCTCCATTCCCCAGTCTACTAGGGCTGCTAGATGACTAGCAGGGCCCTGGCTCCCCGACTCCGGTTACCCTCGCCGAGCCTAGGGCCACACTTCAGGTAGCGGGTAAAAGTGTCTCCTTCCTGGACACAGGGGCTACCTACTCTGTACTTCCTTCCTATTCTGGCCGTCTTACCCCTTCCCAGGTCTCGGTCACGGGAATCGACGGGACCCCAAGTATCCTCTACCAAACCCCACCGCTCATGTGCTCATATAACTCCACTCCATTTACCCACTCCTTTTTAATAATCCCCACCTGCCCAGTACCCCTCCTGGGATGAGACATCCTTTCAAAACTAAAGGCCGTCATAACCTTCCCCACTGCCAACCCATGCAGCCTCTTTCTCCTAGCCCTCACCTCAGATACCGAACCCCAAAAGGCCCTATCCCAACTACTCCCCGGAGTCCACCCTCAGGTCTGGGACGTTAACAACCCTTCTGTAACTACACACCACCAGCCAGTTCAGGTCCGCCTTAAAGACTCCTCGCCTCGTTTTCTCTCCCACCCTCAATTTCCCATCTCTAAAGCCCACCGAATGGGTATCTGACCCATCATAGAGAAACTAAAAGGTCAAGGCCTCCTAATCCCCATTAACTCCCCATGTAACACCCCCATCCTCCCAGTACGAAAACCCTCAGGACAGTATAGACTGGTCCAGGACTTGCGCTTAATCAATGAAGCCGTAATTCCCATACATCCAGTCATCCCCAACCCATACACCATTCACTCTCACATTCCTCCAGGGACCACCTGCTTCTCAGTCTTAGACCTAAAGGATGCCTTCTTCACTATACCTCTACACCCTAACTCCTACTTTATCTTTGCCTTCACTTGGGATGATCCCATTACAAACATGTCCCAACAACTGGCCTGGACATTGCTTCCACAGGGCTTCTGAGATAGCCCCCACCTGTTCAGCCAGGCACTCGCCACCAACCTGCTCCACTGCAACCTCAAGCCCTCTCACCTCCTCCAGTATGTAGATGACCTTCTTATCTGCTCTCCCATCCGCCAGGAGTGCATCCAGGTCACCACCACCCTACTCAATTTTCTAGGAGATAGGGGATACCGGGTGTCGCCCACCAAAGCACAAATAGCCTCACCCACCGTCACCTACCTAGGTATACAGCTCACGCCTGGGTGACGGTCCATCACAATCGACTGACTACAAGCCTTAAAGGCTCTCCAGGCCCCTGAGTCAGCGAAAGAAATCCTCTCCTTCCTAGGACTAGTAGGGTTTTTTTGCCACTGGGTACCTAATTATGCTTTACTAGCTAAGCCCCTATACCATGCTGCTGCAGAAGCCCCCGAGGGACCACTTTCCTCACCAGGTTCTGTCAATTGGGCGTTCAAGTCACTGCTTAACGCTCTATGTACCTTCACCAGCCTAGCCCTGCCTAATCCCAACTTACCCTTCCAGTTATACACAGACGAGAAACAACACACGGCTGTAGGAGTGTTAGTCCAACCAATAGGAAAGACCCTTTTGCCAATAGCCTACCTGTCTAGACAACTTGACCCAACTGAACGAGGATGGCAGCCCTGCCTTAGAGCCCTAGCTTCCGCGGTCACCCTAACCACAGAAGCCCTTAAGATCAATCTACAACTCCCACTCCAAGTTTTTTCTCCACACAGGCTGACCGAACTGCTCAGCCAACACTCCCTGCCCCAACTCAGGCCCTCCCGTATCCAACTGCTTCACCTACTGTTTATTGAGAACCCCACCATCACCCTCTCCCACTGCTCCTCGTTAAACCCGGCTACCCTCCTCCCTTGCCCTCCGTACGCCAGCCCCCTACATTTCTGTACTGAAATCCTCAAATTAGCACAGTCCCCTCGCCCCGACTTGCTCCCTCAACCCTTACCATCTGCCTCCATCACCTTATTCGTTGATGGCAGCTCTATACCCCATCCCACTGGCCCACGGAGAGCAGCCTATGCTATAGTAACCCACTCTGAAATTATAGAAACCCGCCCCCTTCCTCTTGGGACCACTTCACAACAGGCCGAACTAGTCGCCCTTACCCAGGCCCTATCCTGGTCCCAGAACAAAGAAGTAAATATATATACTGACTCCAAATACGCCTTCCTCATAGCTCACTCAGACTGCATGATCTGGAAAGAACGGGGCTTCCTTACCACTAAGGGCATGCCCGTCCTCAATGGAAAACTCATTGCTGCCCTTATCCAGGCTGTCCAACTCCCTAGCAAGGTAGCCATCGTCCACTGTAAAGAGCACCAGTCCCTGAACTCACCCGTGGCCACAGGGAATGCCTTTGCAGACAGGGTGGCTAAAGATACGGCAAGAAACCATCCGCCACCCACTTCCACTCTCTGTTTCCTGTCCAAGTCATATAGCCCCCAATACTCCGCCTCGGAACTTCAAATCCTCCAGTCTACCCCCGGGGTATGGTTCAAAGAGGACTGGGCCTTCAAGCATAACCTCCTCATCCTCCCCGAAAAGCAAAGGTACCAAATAATCCAAGACATCCACAACTCACTCCACATTGGACCTAAAGCCCTATACCAGTTCCTCAACCCACTTTTTCACCCCCACCACCTCCTCAGTACCATACAAGAAGTCCAGTCCTCCTGTACGGTCTGTGAAAAAATTAATTCCAAGGGTTCCTGTCATCCTCGGCGCCAGCTTCATCAGCTACACGGGTTCCTACCTGGCCAAGACTGGCAAATCGATTTTACCCATATGCCAAAGCACAAACAGTACCGATATCTGCTAACCATTGTTGACACTTTTTCAGGCTAGATCGAAGCTTACCCCACAGCCTCTGAGTCTGCGACGGTAGCCACTCATCTCATTCAAGACCTCATCCCACGCTTTGGACTCCTGGCCACCATACAGTCAGACAACGGCCCAGCCTTTATCTCCAAGGTTACTAATGCTGTTTCTGCCTCTCTAGGAATTCAGTGGAAGCTACACGCCGCCTACCATCCTCAGTCCTCTGGTAAGGTGGAACGGGCCAATGGCCTCATCAAAGAACATCTGACCAAGCTCATGCTTGAGCTCCGCCAATCCTGGGTGACCTTGCTTCCTATCGCCCTCACCAGGTTAAGAGCAAGCCCCCGAGGCCCATCGCAGCTTAGCCCGTTTGAACTGCTGTATGGTCGCCCCTTCCTACTTTCAACTCCCCCACTGCCAGAAATCACACCTCTAGACAGTTACCTCCCTTACTTTACTCTCCTTCGAAACCTTCTCAGAGAGCACGCCGACGCCTCTCTTCCACAACCCACCCAGCCATCTGAAAGTACACAAAAACTCTCCCCTGGAGACTCAATTCTTATTAAATCCCTCTCCCCAAAGCCCCTCACCCCCAAGTGGGAGGGACCATACACCATCATCCTCACCACCCCATCAGCCATAAAAGTCGCTGAAGTCCCATCTTGGGTTCACCTGTCCCGAGTAAAAAAGGCCCCTCATGGACCCCCCTCATGCTGGAAGGCTGTTCCTACTGGCCCTTTATCTGTCAAACTTACCAAGGCCTAGCAGCCACACCCCTTACAGATGGAGATTTTACCTAACTGAAAACTATACCAAAACCTCCTTCATCCGTAACACACCCCCCATACAGCCACAACCATCTTCTTGCAACTTCCGACTGCCCCGCAGCCAGATGCCAAAGCGCCATATACCTGAACTTTACTAAATTCTACAATGTCCATGAAGGAAGTGGGGTTTTACCTGTCATATGCTTCAACTATGACCAACCATCAGGAAAATGCAGTAATACTCCCTGGCGCTCCTGCATGGGATGTACCTGGGATTATTGTAAACTACATGCAGCTACAAAACCATGAGCCACCCTAAGCGATCTCTCCCAACTCAAAATTATTCCAGACATAGATGAAGAAGGAAATGTCAGAATCGGTTCCACACGGTATTCTCTTCTCATACCTGACCCTTGGAATGACCGGTGGAAAAGCCCCCAGAAAGCTGCCTTACATGACTACCGAGACACCGCATATCCCTCTTCCCACCTGTATATTTGGCGGACATACATACATACAGCCCACCAAGTCCATTCTGCTATTAGCCTACAAGAACAATCCCTAAATACCCAACTGCAACCCCACTCGTCTCTGTTTTCCTGGCTAACCTTCCTCAAAGAAGGAATCAAGTTGGCTAACATCTCAGGATTAACTGACCTAACCTCATGCCTCATGTGTGCCTCCTTAGGACAGACTCCCTTCATCACAGTCCCCTACCCCATTCCTCTCAACCTGTCAGCCTCAACTTCTCCCTTCTCCCCCATCAAGGAAGTAAATCTCTACACTCCACTTGATTTTACGCAGCTACCAATATGCTACTCCCTAGGCCGAAACTACCCCAACTATAACAAAACCATACTGGTAACCACTAATCTGACAGCCCCAAAGGGAACTTTTTTTTGGTGTAACAAAACCCTCACAAAAACTCTCCACACTGGCCAATCCTCAACTCTCTTATGCCTCCCAGTGACCTTAGACCCCCGACTCACTATATATTCATCAGCCGAATTCCAAATGCTACAAGTACCGCTCCACCGCACCCAGCGGGCTGCTTTTCTACCCCTAGCCATAGGCCTCTCCCTTGCAACCTCAGCACTTGCAGCGGGATTGGGAGGAGGAGCACTAACCCACTCTCACCAAGCCATAGCCCGGCTAACCTCACAATTCCAAACTGCTATTGATGACTCTGCTGAGTCGTTGGCATCACTCCAACGACAGATTACCTCAGTTGCCCAAGTTGCCTTACAGAACCGAAGAGCTCTAGACCTGCTCACCGCCGAACGAGGAGGAACCTGCATCTTCCTACAAGAAGAGTGCTGCTACTACATTAATGAATCTGGCCTAGTAGAAACCCAAATCAAGAACCTCCAGAAACTTAAAGTTAACCTGCAGAATCAAAAATTCTCAGCTGAAGCTACAGCGTGGTGGTCTTCCTCTATGTATACCCTCTTGTCCCCGTTGCTTGGGCCCCTGATAGCCGTTTGCCTAATCTTACTTATTGCTCCTTGTTTTCTACAGTTCCTACAACGGCGCTTTCAAGAACTAACTCGAGTCACCATCCACCAAATGCTGCTCCAACCTTACCCCGAACAAGTGCTAGAAGCAGACCTCTCCCCGAACATCCAGGCTCCTTAAGAAAAGAAACCTCTTCAAAACCCCCCGTTGACCCTTGTCAGCAGGAAGTAGCCAGAGAGACAACCGACGCCCCTGCCCCCCTCCCTTTTCTTTTCTTTTAAGGAGTCGGGAATGTTTGGAAAACTCTGTCCCTGTCGTGAAAGCTCTCCCCCCACCCCGCACACAAAGAGGCTCCCTTATCTTTCACTCTACATACCGTTCTGGCCTTCCCCCCCAGCTGCAGCCACCTCCCGTCCAGCAACCGGCTGACCAATCACCACCTGCCTCATCAGCTCTCCCCAGCTTCCCGCCGCCCGGCTTCCCCGCCCGGCAGTTTAAACTGACCAACCGTTGCCCGCCACCTCGGCTCTCCCGGCCTTCCCACTCCCTTGGCCCTTCAGCCCCTATAAAAGAACCCTGCTCCCCTGAGCAGGCGTGGCCATTTTCCTGCTCTTCCTGGCTGGCCAGCCCGGAGGCTCTTTCCTCTCAATAAAGCCTGAACTTAAGACTTTCTTTTAACCTGCGGCCCAGTTTTCTTTGAACGAGCTCTGTCTTCCTGTAGAGGGTAGGTCGGACACCTTCGACTTCCTGTGCTTAAGCTTTTTTGTTTGTTTGTTCGTTTGTTTGTTTTGTTATTTTCTCTGCCATGTCAGGAGTTAACACAGCCTGCAAATACAGGAAGCTGTTCTATGTGAGTTTTTTGGCTTTTTTCTTCCTTTTAAAGGACATCTTACTAGTCCAGGACCCCAATTTATGATCCCCTATTCTCTTGTTTGAGGAGGACCACCACAAACTTAAGAGTCCATGCACCCTCCTGAGGCACCTTTTTGTCCCAAATGCAATTCCAACATTAGAGTTGAAGTCCTAGAAAGGAAAAGTGGATGTGAGGGATCCAGAGACAGATGACAACAAAAGTCAACGAGCACGGTTCACATGAGCATGACTAATTCACGCTGATTAGTTCCCTCCCAATTTTATGAATAGAGATCATGTTAGCATCCATGGCATAGATGAGGTTACTGGCAGCAGGAAGGATAGGGAACATGTAGGTGCAAATAATTCCTACCCTCTAGGCCTCCCTGTTACATATGGATGAAAGCTACATTGGCACCCATGGGTGACACCCTGCCAAGGATGCTGGAACTTGGGAATATAAAGATGAAACAAAAAAATGGACGCCTTTTGTTTCTCTCCCTCGTGTACCCTCGGTATTCACTGGGAAGAGAAAGGAATTAAAGGAAGTCATTTTCCCCTCTTTCCAGATGAGTAACCAGCAGTCTTCACTCTGTACTGCTATTGAATGCAGCCTGAATCACTGGGACTCCTTTGAAACATAATGCCTTCTTTTTTCCTTTTTCCTCCTCTGTCCTTTCTTCACAGATGGAAAATTGTGTTCCCATACCCCAGGACACTTCCCTCAGATGCACCACCAAAACTGGGAAAAGTTAAACTATTTGGCTTTTTAAAAATAAATAAATAAATAAATAAACCTGGAATAAATTACAGATCTAACTGAGCAAATCTCATAAGGAAGGACAACTTTTATAGTATCAGATAATCTTTGTCTGCTCCTCCTTCACAAGACTCCAGGGTCAAAAGGCTCCATCGCTCGAGGGAAGGGAACTCAGAAGCTTCATATGCCAGCAAAAAGCTAAAAGGGTTTTTTTTAACCAGTGAGACTTCTCGCCTTCTTCTCTCTGTGCAAACCAATAGAATAAATACCAAAAAAAAAAAAAAAATCACTGTTATATCCTCAGTAAAGTTTTGGTTAATGAAAAAAGAATTGTGAGGCTAGTCTTAAGCTGTAGCCAATCTACTTTGTGTATCTTTCTGTATGTTTCTGTCATAAGAAGGAATACCTTAGGATAGAATCCATTAACCCACTGTTCAAGCCATCCCAGCAAATTTGTCAGTTACAAACTTTGGTCTCTGAAGAGGGAAAAAAACTGAATGAGTTCTCTATCTTTTTGAATGTCCTTAGGAGCTTGATCTTGTATTCATGTGACAGTACCTTCCCTTGGTCTCTGCCATTATACAATGGCAACCCATGTTCAATCCTGGCTTAGGGAATAAGTACTTTCTGGTTTTTATCTGTGTAACTTTTATTATTTGCTGGTTCATTTTCTTTACATGAATAACTTCTAGCTTCCTTTCATAAATCTTTCTTACTCTGAGTTAGGTTAAAGATTCCATATTTTGTAAAAACTGCTTACCACCTCTTTGAAAATACCTCATAGATTCATAGTTGAATCATATCCTTAGTTAAGGGTTGTTGGTTTCACCTGTGAAGTTACCTTTGGTAAAGTTCAGAAGCCAAAATTATTGGCCATTTGGCATGGCTAAAGTCTGATAATAAGGGATTCAAAAGGATTTTCTTATATAACACCATGATCAAAAGTCCTCTTAATTAAAAGTTGATATCCAAGACCTTTACAGTTTTCTCTTCTTTGATCTTGTTTCTTTGGAAAAAGTGTTTGTTTGTTTTTTTAATTCTTGGTCAACTGAATTTCTTTACTCCATTTTATCTTACCACTCTTCAAGTACTAATGAGAGGCCCTTAAATAACTTCTGAGAGGACTCCTTGGAAGGAAGAGAGAAGGCACCCTGGACCCTATTTTGGGAAAAACAAACAATCAGGAACTAAAAACAGATAGATCCCTCTCAAAATCTGTTTTTATCCTCAAGACATATCTGCTTATTAGGCCCTAGAAACTGCACGCTTTCCTAGCCTGGCTCTTGAAGGACTCCACCCTGAGGCAAGTAATCTAATTAGGAGATTTCCAAATAAAAAGTTTTAAAACTTCTGAATCTTCTTCTGTCTTTTTAGTTGTATGTGTGTGATGTTTATATAAAAAAGAGCTCTAATTAATTGGTTTAGTGAAAATTAAGCACTTAGGTCAAATATTTTTGAAGAAAAAATAAAAGCTACAATGCCTTTTTAGTTAGCTTGACTAATCTTTGAGACATAAAAATAATTTTTAAAAATGTTGATAAAATACAAGTATCTTTGAAATGTAAACATGTGGTCTAAACTATGCAGGTCAGAGTCTAGGTTTGCTAAATGCCTGAAGGTAACAAACTTCTTCGGTTTTTGAAAATTGTTTGACTTGCCTGCTTTACACTTTAGTTAATACTGGGGACATATGGAATTAACCACACCTCCAACTATGCTGGAAAAAGTCAGAGCTTATCTGTGCCTAGTACATAATTAAAATAACTCACCAGGTTTTACAATAAAATTTTTTAAATGACTACAAATTACCATTATAACATGTAATTGAGATGACTGAAAATAGATTTACATACAAGGTATGTAAAAAAAGTAAAATGTGGCTGGGTATGGTGGCTCATGCCTGTAAGCCCAGCACTTTGGGAGGCCTAGGTGGATGGATTGTTTGAGGTCAGAAGTTTGAGACCAACCTGGACAACATGGTAAAACCCCATCTCTATTTTTAAAAATAAATAAATAAATAATAAAAAATAAATTAAAATGTGTTTTTAGTAAAAGATTATATGAAGTCATGTGATTGTACATTTTTGCCTAGTTTAGAGGATTAAAGGATTATTTTAAATTTAAAAAGATAAAGCTAAAGCTTTAAACAAGTTGTGGGAGGTTTGTAAAAATTAATCTTGCAAAAGAACTCTGTGTTAACATACGGAGTAAATTCCAAAGGATATTATATGATTTTTCCATAAAAATTTGTAAAGTGTTGTATAAGATTTATTACTCTTCCAGTTAGTCCCTGATCTCCCTGCCTCTTGACTGGGAGAGAACTCCAAACAGGGGTCAGCAGACATATACAGGACAGCTTCGGCTGGCATCAGGTCAGTACCTTTCTGAGCTAAAATTTCCAGAGGAAGGAGCAGTCAGAAATTGTTCTGTTCTGCAGCCCTCAATGGTGATTCCCATGCAAATGGGGTCTGGAGTGGACCTTCAGCAAACTGCAGCAGACCTGCAGAAGAGGGACTTGACTCCTGGGAAAAAAAAAAAAAAACAAAACTAACAAACAGGACGCAGCAACAACAAGGTAAACAAAAAAGACCCCCACAAAAACTGCATCTAAAGTTCATCAGCCTCAACGTAAGGTAGATAGACTCACAAAGATGAGAAGCAAACAGCACTAAAATGCTGAAAATTCCAAAAGCCAGAATGACTCTTCTTCTCCAAATGATCACAACTCTTTTCCAGCAATGGCACACAACTGAATGGAGAAGGAGATTGATGACTTGACAGAAGTAGGCTTCAGAAGGTGGGTAATAACAAACTCCTCTCAGCTAAATAAAGCATGTTCTAACCCAAAACACAGAAGATAGGAACCATGATAAAAGGTTAAAGGAACTGTCATTATAATAACCAGTGTAGGGTGGAATGTAAATGACCTGATGGAGGTGAAAAAAAACTTCACAAGAACTTCATGAAATATACACAAGTATCAAGAGCCAAATAAACCAAGTGGAAGGAGGGCTGTCAGAGGCTGAAAACCACCTTGCTGAAATAAGACATGAAGACAAGATTAGAAAAAAAAAAAATGAATGGGAATGAACAAAGACTCCAAGAAATATGGGACTACATAAAAAGTCTGAACTTACAATTGATTGGTGTACCTGAAAGTGATAAAGAGAATGCAACAAAGTTGAAAAACATACTTCAAGATATTATCCAGGAGAACTTCCCCAACCTAGCAAGACAGGGCCACATTCAAATTCAGGAAATACAAAGAACACCACTAAGATATTCCACAAGAAAAGCAACCACAAGACACGTAATCATCAAATTCTCCAAGGTTGAAGTAAAGAAAAAAATGTTAAGGGCAGCCAGAGAGAAAGGTCAGGTTACCTACAAAGGGAAATCCATAAAACTAACAGCAGATCTCTTTGCAGAAACCCTACAAGCCAAAAGACAGTGGGGGCCAGTATTCAACACTCTTATTTAAAAGAATTTTCACCCAGAATTTGATATCCAGCCAAACTAAGCTTCATAAGTGAAGGAGAAATAAAATCTTTTATAAACAAGCAAAAGTTGAAAGATTTTGTCACCACTAGGCATGCCTTGCAAGAGCTGCTGAAGAAAGCACTAAATATGGAAAGGAAAATTGGTAGCAATAAGTGCAAAAACACACTAAAATATAAAGACCAGTGACACTATGAAAAAACTACCACAAACAATGTGCAAAATAACCATCTGGAATCACGATGACAATTAAATTCACACGTTAACAATATTAACCTTAAATGCAAATGGGTTAAATGCCCCAAATAAAAGACACAGACTGGCAAATCAGGACCCATCCATGTGCTGTATTCAGGAGACTGATCTCACATGCAAAGACGCATAGGCTCAAAATAAAAGTATGAAGGAATATTTACCAAGTGAATGTAAAGCAAAAGAAATCAGGCATTGCAATCCTAGTCTCTGAAAAAACAGACTAAATTAACAGAGATCAAAAAAGAGAAAGAAGGTCATTACATAACAGTAAAGGGATGAACGCAACAACAAGAGATAACTACCATAAATATATATGCACCCAATACAGGAGCACACAGATTCATAAAAAAAGTTTAAGAGACATACAAAGAGACTTACACTGCCACATATAATAGTGGGAGACTTTAAGACCTCACTGTCAATGTTAGACAGATCAATGAGACAGAAAATTAACAAGAGTATTCAGGACTTGAACTAAGCTCTGGACCAAGAGGACCTGATAGGTATCTACAGAGCTCTCCACCCCAAATCAACAGAATATACATTCTTCTTATCACCACATGGCACTTATTCTAAAGTAGACCACATAATTGGAAGTAAATCACTACTCAGCAAATTCAAAAGAATGGAAATCATTAACAAACAGTCTCTCAGACCACAGTACAATCAAATTAGAACTCAGGATGAAGAAATTCATTCAAAATTACAAAACTGTGAAAATTGAACAACCTGCTCCTAGCTATCTAAAATAGATAGACTGTTAGTTGGACTAACAAACAAGAAAAGAGAGAAGAATCAACTACATACAATAAAATGTGATAAAGGGGATATCACCAATGATACCACAAAAGTACAAACTACCATCAAATATTACATACAGTTCTACACAAATAAACTAAAAAATCTAAAAGCAATAGATAAATTTCTGGATGCATATGCCCTTCCAAGACAAAACCAGGAAGAAGTTGAATTCTTTTTTTTTTTTTTTAAAGATGGGGTTTCACCATGTTGGTCAGGCTGGTCTTGAACTCCCTACCTCAGGTGATCTGCCCGCCTTGGCCTCCAAAGTGCTTGGATTACAGGCGTGAGCCACTACACCTGGCCGAAGTTGAATTCTTGAACAGACCAATAAGAAGTTTTGAAATTGAGGCAGTAGGTAACAGCCTACCAACCAAAAAAAAAAAGCCCAAGATCAGATGGATTCACAGGAATATTCCACTAGGGGTACAATGAAGAACTAGTACCATTTCTTCTGAAACTATTCCAAACAATAGAAAAAAATGAACTCCTCCTAACTCATTTTCTGAGGCCAACATCATCCTTATACCAAAACCTGGCAGAGACACAACAAAAACAGAAAAATTCAGGTCGATATCCCTGATTAACATTGATACAAAATTTCTGAAGAAAATATTGGCGAACTGAATCCAACAGGATAGAGAAACATTAACCACCACGTTTCAGTTGGCTTCATCTATGGGATGCAAGGCTGGTTTAACATATGCAAATCAATAAATATGATCCATCACACAAACAGAAAGAATAACAAAAACCACATGATTATTTCAATAGATGCAGAAAAGACCTTCGATAAAAGTCAACATTCCTTCATATTAAAAAGTCTCAATAAACTAGGCACTGATGGAACACATCTCAACATAATAATAGCTATTTGTGACAAGTACACAGCCAATATCATACTGAATGCACAAAAGCTAGAAGCCTTCCCTTTGAAAACTGGCTCAAAACAAGGATGCCCTCTCTTACCACTTCTATTCAACATAATATTGGAAGTTCTGGCCAGGGCAATCATGCAAGAGAAAGAAATAAAAGATATTCAAATTGGAGGAGAGGAAGTCAAATTGTCTCTGTTTGCAGATGACATGATTGTGTATTTTAAGAAATCCATTGTCTCACCCTAAAAATTCCTTAAATTCATAAGCAAATTCAGCAAAGTTTCATGATGGAAAATCAATGTGCATTCCTATACACTAACACTAGACAAACAGAGCCAAGTCATGAATGAATTTCCATTCACAATTGCTGCAAAGAGAATACAATACCTAGGAATGCAACTTACAAGGGACCTGAAGAACCTCTTCAAGAAAAACTACAAACCAATGCTCAAGGAAATAAGACACAAACAAATGAAAAAAAAAAAATTTTGTTTATGGATAGAAAGAATCAACATTGTGAAAATGGACACACTACCCAAAGTAATTTATAGATTCAATATTATTCCCATTCTGCTACCATTGACTTTCTTTGAAGAGTTAGAAGAAACTACCTTAAGTTACCTATGGAACCAAAAAAGAGCCCATATAGCCAAGAAAATCACAAGCAAAAACAACAAAGCTGGAGTAATCATGCTACCTGACTTCAAACTATACTATAAAGCTACAGTAAATATTTAGAGCAATGGAACAGAACAGAAGCTTCAGAAATAACACCACACATCTACAACCATCTGATCTTCGACAAACATAACAAAAACAAGCAATGGGAAAAAGATTCCTTCTTTAATAAATGGTGCTGAGAAAACTGGCTAACCATATGCAGAAAACAGAGACTGGACTCTTTTCTTACTCCTTATACAAAAATTAAGCCAATATAGATTGAAGATTTAAATGTGAAACCCAAAACCATAAAATCCCTAGAAGAAATCCTAGACAATAACATTCGGGCCACAGGCATGGACAAAGACTCTGTGACTAAAACACAAAAAGCAATTGCTACAAAAATCAAAAATGACAAATGAAATGTGATCAGACTAAAGAACTTCTGCACAGCAAAATAAACTATCGTCAGAGTGTAGGAGGCCAGTCAGAGTGGCAGAAGAAGCTACAGAGAAAGAAACAGACCTTCTGAAAGGTCAGAAGGCTCTGCATAGCTTCAGGGAAGAATAAGCTGAAGGTAGCTGTTCTCTTACCCTAAGGTAGAGGGCAATGAATAGGTACAAGGGAGTGTAGGAGAATTTATCTTAAATAGGCTTGTTTACTTATGTTGTCCGGAAACCTACCATGCGCAAGACTGCTCCCCGAAGGGGGAACAATAATGTTAATTACCCACAGATTGTGTTGGCTCCAGGCTTTTTGTATTATGTCTGTACTGAATAAAAGCAAGGAGCTCCAGGTGTTCAGGGCTGCTCAATCTTTGGCAGTCCCCTAGCTGCTCTCACATTGTATACCTCTATTTAAGCACTCCTTTTATCCGTTGTTCAGCCATGGTCTGTGGGATATACCTGGGAATCAGAATGAAATGGCAACCTACAAAATGGGGAAAAAATTTTCAATCTACCTATCTATGATATAATATTCAGAATTTACAAAAAACTTAAACAAATTTACAAGAAAACAACAAACTACTACATTAAAAAGTGGGCAAAGGATATGAAAAGACATTTCTCAAAAGAAGACATTTATTTGACCAACAAACATGTGAAAAAAAAGCTCATCATCACTGGTCATTAGAGAAATGCAAATAAAAACCACAATAAGATACCATATCATGCCACTCAAAATGGTGATTATTAAAAAGTCAGGAAACAATAGATGCTGATGTGGCTGTGGAGAAATAGGAATACTTTTACTCTGTTGGGGGGAGTTTAAATTAGTTCACTCACTGTAGAAGACAGCATGGAAATTCCTCAAGCATCTAGAACTAGAAATACCATTTGACCCACCAATCCCATTACTGGGTGTATATCCAAAAGATTATAAATTATTCTACTATAAAGACACATGCACACATATGTTTATTGCAACATTATTTACAACAGCAAAGACTTGGAACAAATCCAAATGCCCATCATTGGTAGACTTGAAGATGTGGCACATATACACCATGAAATACTACGCAGCCATAAAACGAAATGAGATCCTGTCCTTTTCAGGAACATGGATGAAGCTGGAAGTCATTATTTTCAGCAAACTAACACAGGAACAGAAAACCGAACACCGCATATTCTCACTAATAAGTGGGAATTGAATGATGAGAACACATGAGCACAGGGAGGGGAACATCACACACCAAGACCTGTTGTGGGGTGGGGTGCAAGGGGCAACATAGCTTTATGAGAAATACCTAATGTCAATGACAGATTGATGAGTGCAGCAAACCACCTTGGCATATGTATACCTATGTAACAAACCTGCACATTCTTCACACTTGTTCCAGAACTGAAAGCATCATAAAAAAAAGAAGAAAATAAAACAATACATACTAAGGTAACTCAGGCTTCAAGGCAAAAACAAAACTAATAACAAAAGAGATGAGCAAAACAAAAGCTAGAGACTAGTAGAACTTTCTCTCTTCATCTAGTGGTAACTAGAGAACCCTGAGGGGAAAATGAAGACTTCTTAGCTAACCAGAGAAGATTGGTTCATTAAACCAAAGAACTCTGAAGTTTAAGATTAAGATTAACCTTTTCTTGGGGGACCAGGAAAAGGTTGATAGATGGATCCTTTTCTAGATTAGGGATCCCTGTTCCAAGCTTTCCTCCTCCGCTTTTACAACCTAAGAGCATGACATAAGTATGACTTATTCATAAAGCTGTAGAGCTCAGGAGACAGAGATGGGAGTTTCATTCCACCGATTGCAGATACTGGCAAAATTGTTCAGACTTGTGATGATCATATAGTTGTCCAGGGCCCTTCTGAAGGGCCCTCAAGCTCAAGGTCCTTCATTAAAGATAAATCAAACATTCCTCATATGTCTAGTGTGCTATTAGTTTATTTAAATTTACTCAGTAAGCATTCACTAAATACCAATTTTGAATTAGATATTGTCCTATACACATGAATCTAACTTGGTAAAGTATCAATTATAGGGTATTCTCAAGAATACTAGTTTATTACTTTTATCTAGTGTCTAAATCTGCTAAAACTCAAGATCCTTAGGAAATCTTTCTGTATCATCAGATAAAAATGGGGTGTAGGGCTAGGGAGGGATAGCATCATGAGAAATAACTAATGCAGATGACGGGCTGATGGGTGCAGCAAACCACCATGGCCTGTGTATACTTATGCAACAAACTGCATGTTCTGCACATGTACCCCAGAACTTAAAGTATAATAAAAAAAATAGGTTGTAATTTGTATGTCAATTGTTTGTAACTGAGTTTTTCCAAAATGCTTTAAAATAATTCTCTTTAGTCCTTTAATTATCTCCCTGCAATCTGGTTTACACTATCACTTTTCTTAACAACCACTTTAAGACAAGATGGAGAAAGAAATATCAGCCCAGTTCCCATGTGAAACATAACTCAGACTAGATTTTAAAAAGTTATGAATTAATTACATTTTCAAATGCAGAAATGGAGATTGTGCCGTAAAAGGAGAAGAATAACAATAAATTATTTTCTTTGGCTTAAGAGTGTGTTTGATGACTTAGAGGAGTAGAAGCTTTATCTGCCTGATTGGGTTTTGTTTTTCTAATCTGGACTGGTGGCAGGAGGTAGCATATGCACTGAAGTGTGGAGAGGAGTTAGAGTATGATTAAAACTTCACTATAGGTAATTGACAATGCAAATGATTCATGTATGTAAATGAATGTTTTAATATTTGCAACTCTACTCTCAATACTGCTTTCAATACTACAAACTTAAGATTTCAGTTTCCAAAGGCAAGATGCAAGAAAGAGGTACTTAGCCCCATTCCTGCTATCCATACCTTCACCTCTCCTGTTGTTCCTACCTAGCCATCACAGGGATAAAGGCCTATAGGATTTGACCACGCAGAGGTCAGGAGTTTGAGACCAGCCTGGCCAACATGGTGAAACCCAGTCTCAAAAAAAAAAAAAAAAGAAAAGAAAAGAAAAATTACCTTAACCTCTCAAAGCCTCCATTTTCTCATCTAGAAAATGAGATTAACATTTTCCTTACAGAGTTATTGGGAGAGTCAGATAAAATAATGTAGAAATAAAATAGTATAGAAAATTTCAATGCACATTGTAATGCATTATATCTACATTATGATTTCTATGCTGTTTGTTGATCTGGAGCCTTGCTGTAAAGGCCTATCACATTTAGACCTTTCCTGAACCTCATTATTGTAACTTACCTCATATTGCTTTCTCCCCATGTATGTCTGCTCTTCACTTTCCAAAGTGACAGCTAGCTCTTCTTCAGTAATAAAAAGGGCTCATCTATGTAATTTAATGCCTCTTCTACATAATATATGTACATTTTCAGGGGTGTCCTTACAAAGACAATGCTGTTTTTCATACTAGAGTAATGACTTTCTGGGCCCTTTTAGTATAGAAGGACTCTCAAATGTTGATCATGGGAAGCCTCTCAAATATGTCTCAATGTCCATAACTAGCTCCTTAACTTGGAAGTAACCACATAGAATTCTGCCAGGACCACAGAATTTTGTCAATTACATTTGGATCACTTACTCTTTGCTAATTACAGACTAAATGGCTTATACTCTTATTTCAGTAGACCTTAACAATATATATTGTATGTGTCCCTGTTACAGAGTGAGCTCCAGGCAAACAGACACCCTTTATACACACTCTCTATTCTACCAAATCTCTTATTCACAGGACTCTAGTCATGATGAGGCTCTGTGAGCCTAAATATCTCTCATTCCTTCTTGCTCTTTGTGGTGCTGGCTAAGGTTTTATTTTACTTTTTAAAATTTCAGATCAAGATTACTAATATTAGACTTGGCTGAATATTGCTTAAATCTTACATGAAACTTTCTCAGTACTATGAAATGAAGATAGTCCACCTTGTTGTACAAAGGCCAGGTTTCATGGCCCTGATCTGTCACTGCTCAGCATTTCTCACACTCATCAATTCTGGCAACAAGACTGATCTGACCAAGTTGGTAGACAGAATAAACAGAAAAGTCAGAAACTACTCAAAAAGAAAGGCAGCCTAGAGTGCTACAAAAATGCATGAGGCTGGTTGTCTACAACCCTGGATTCCAGTTCTGTATCAATTGTTAGCTGGTTTTATAATCTCAAATTGTCTTTTGTCTCTACGTACCTCACTGGGTGCATGCACACACACACACACACACACACACACACACACACACACACAGACACGGAGCAAACAGTCGGATATGTTTTCTAAAGCCCTGCCAACACTGATAGACTTAAATTAAATGATCCTAGCAAGTCACTTATTTATGGACCTTGTACTTACTAGCTATGTGACTTTGGACAGCTTGTTTAACCACTCTGTTCTTCAGTTTCCTCATTGAAACGATGGGCATAATAATAAAAAGTGCATTAAAGGGTTGTTGCAAGGGTTAAATTCATTGATTTATGTAAAAGGAGACTTGCAAATGCTAAGTGCTGAATTATTAGCATTATTATTGGCAGTAGTATTTTATCAAGAAGGGCAGACTACATGATTTCTAAAAGATCTTCTAGTTATAGTATTTCCTGGCTGTTCACGGTGGCTTGCTTCTGTAATCCCAGTACTTGGGAGGCCGAGGCAGGGGGATCACGAGAACAAGAGATTGAGACCATCCTGGCCAACATGATGAAACCCTGCCTCTACTAAAAATACAAAAATTAGACAGGTGTGGTGGCAGGCACCTGTAGTCCCAGCTACTTGAGAAGCTGAGGCAGGAGAATTGCTTGAACACAGGAGGCAGAGGTTGCAGTGAGTTGAAATCTCACCACTGCCCTCCAGTTTTTGAGATTCTGTATCAAAAAAACAAAACAAAACAAAAAAACTAACAAACAAAAGAACAATTTCCAGAGTTGGAGTTGTTTAATTTTGCATGTTATATGAGGCCATGAAGATAAAATAATGACAGTCCTTGTGGAAAAATTTTGAAAAGTGTGAGAAGCAAAGGGTAGGTTCAGAACATGAGATAAGGGCCAGGCACAGTAGCTCATGCCTGTACTCCCAGCACTTTGTGAGGCCAAAGTGGGATGATTGTTTGAGCCTAGGAACTTGTGACCAGCATGGGCAACATAGCAAGACCCATCTTTAAAAAAAAAAAAAAAAAAAAAAAACAAAGCCAAGCATGGTGGCACACTCCTGTAGTCCCAGCTACTTAGGAGGCTTATGTGGGAGAATCACTTGAGCCCAGGAGGTTGAGGCTGCAGTGTACCATGATCACACCATTTCAGCCTGGGAAACAGAGTGAGACCCTGTGTCAAAGTAAAATAAATAAAAATGTTTTAAATGTTGAAAGAAAATGGCCAAATGTGGTGACTCATGCCTGTAATCCCAGCATTTTGGGTGGCCGAGGTGGGTGGATCACTTGAGGTCAGGAATTCTAGAACAGCCTGGCCAGCAGGGCAAAACTCCATCTCTACTAAAAATAAAAACCCTGCCTGGCATGGTAGTTCCTACCTGTAATCTGAGCTAATCGGGTGCCTGAGGCATGACAATTGCTTGAACTTGGGAGGCTGAGTGTATTTGTCAGGGTTCCCTAGAAAAACAGAACTAATAGTATATATATATATGTATTTATCTATATCTCCTATTATATATATTATATATATATAATATATATATATATATCTCAAAGAGAGTATATTATGTATTAACTTCCATGATCACAAGGTTCCAAAATAGTGCTGTCTGCAAGACTGAGGAGAAAGGAGAGACAGTCCGAGTTTCAAAACTGAAGAAATTGGAGTCCAGTGTTCGCAGGCAGGAAACATCCAGCACGGGAGAAGGATGTAGGCTGAGAGTCTAGGCTAGTCTCGCCTCTTCACATTTTTCTGCCTGTTTATATTTGCTGATGGCTAATTAGATTGTGCCCACCAGATTAGGGTGGGTCTGCCTTTCCCAGCCCACTGACTCAAATGTTAATCTTTTTTGGGAACACCCTCAGAGACACATCCAGGATCAATACTTTGCATCTTTTAATTCAATCAAGTTGATATTCAGTATTCACCATCCCAAAGAGGTTACAGTAAGCCAAGATAGCATCACTGCACTACAGCCTGTATGACAGCAAAACTGTGTCTCAATAATAAAAATAGTAATGTTTAAAAAAATTTTTTAAAGACATGAAGTAGGAAATTCTAAGTCCATAACAACCTTTTAAGAACAGTTTTTTTTTTACTCTGGTTATAAGGCAACTAATGGTAGGAAATAAATATCGATATTAATCAAATTTCTCTAAAGTTCTATCAAATTCTATATATATATACACACACACACACACACACACACATACACATATATATATACCACATTGGTGCTGCATTCTGTGTGTGTGTATATATATATATATAAAACAGAATATATATATATATACAAAACAGAATATATATATGTATATATATATACACACATTTTGTTTCTCTGGAGCACCTTGACTAATACAGATCATGCACATAGATATATGTATAATATATGGATGATTTGTATATGTATACATACATACACAGACATACTAATACAGATTTTGTATAAATAAACATATACATATATATGTATATATCAAGATTTACTATGAGAATTGGCTCACGTGTTTATGGAGGTTTAGTAGTCCCACAATATGTCACCTACAGTTTAGAGAACCAGGAAATCAGGTAGTGTAATTCAGTCCAAAACTGAAGGCCTGAGGTGGGTGGTGCTAGTGTAAGTCTCAGAGTCCAAAGGCCCTAGCACCAGGAATTTCAATGTCTGAAGACATGAGAAGATGAATATCCCAACTCAAGAAGAAACAGAGTCTTCTTTTTCATCTACCTTTTTGTTCTATTTGGGTCTTCAACAGATTGAAGGATGCCCAAACACATTGATGAAGGTGCATCTTTACTCAGTTTACTGATTCAAATGCTAACGTCTTCCAGAAATACTCTCACAAAAAAAACCATAAATACTGTTTTACCAGCTACCTGGGATTCTTAGCCTAGTAAAATTGACATATAAAATTAGCTATCCAGGAGAATCACTTGAACCTGGGAGGCAGAGTTTGCAATTTGCTGAGATCACATCTCTGCACTTCAACTTGGTTGACAGAGTAAGACTCCATCTCAAAAATAAACAAACAAACAATTGAATAAATAAATAAATAAAATAATTAGCCAGCATATTGTTATGTTGGACTGGACATAAATATGAAAGAGAAATCATATAAGTTGCAGACTAAGTTATTGTTCAAAAATTAATTAACTATTATTGATGAGTTTATGAGAGCTGTTCCATCCAGACAACTGTCTGAGCATGCTGTTTTTCAGAATCCTTAATTTCTTCATTCAATCAATCACAGTAATAACAGGTACTCTGCTACATGCTGGGGGGATATAAACATTGTTTCTTTTTCTTAGAGATCTTAGTCTTTAGTTAGAGCTATAAGGCAGGTACTTGTTATCATGGAATGAGATCTGAATTTGCCTATGATTTTCTCCTGACAATGGTGCTTTCTATATAGGTAAGGAGCCATCAGATAGACAAGATAAACTGTGCAAACTATTTACTTTATATTAAAATGGGATTTTTTTTGAACCTCTGTGCCTAAAAAAAAGTCAGGTAGTAAATACTGATATATAATTGAAAGCAAAATTTAAAGAAATGCAAGCACCTTAATACAATGCAGCATCTTCTCACTAATCAACACATATTACACTAATTGTTTAATATAACTCTGATTTCTCTCTAGCATTAAAGTAAATTTTTTGAACCATCACTTTGTGCTTGTCTGGGCTTGTCAGGGCAGGAGAATGGCTCTGTGAGCTTCACTATGTTTTTCAGGTGTTAAAACTCCTGCAGTGTTCTGGTACATGCTGTAACTTCTTTAGAGAGTGGGTCTTTTGATAGCCCGTTGTCTTTCTCACTCCATCAGTAGTGCATAGCACTTTCACTACACAATTGTCTAATCTCTCTTTGTCTTTTAATGGCAGAAAAATCTGCTTCATTTCAGTATGACTGGACAAAACTTAGATTGTGTCTATATCTTATATACACCTCTCATTAGTGTAAATAGAAATTCGTTTTTCTCACCAAAAATATTATAATTATAGTCAATTTTATCTACTTACTTTAGGTACTTAATTGATATTTACCCACCATCCATTCACTCAACATTAATTAAATGCCTACTATGCACTGGGCATTGTTCTAGTCATCAGGGATATAGAAATTACAAATATATTATCTTTGCCCCTGAGGAGCTCCAACTCCAGTGTGGAACATGATTTTTCACAACTTCCCCTTCCTCTCCTGGTAATAATGAATCACTGTGTACAATAGAGCATGGCAATTATGCAAGTAAAAGGAGGTAAATGAGGTATTCAGGGATTTGATCACAGAGGCTCTTTAATGCCTCTGTGAAACAATGAAAAATAATGGAAGAGTTTTAAGTGGGAGAGTGACATAGGGATATCTGTGTTGTAGATAAGTCTCTCAGCAGTCAGGTGGGGGGAATCAACAATTAGAAGTTGCACCAAGGCAGGATAATCAATTTGAAGATTATTGCAGAAATACCAGAAACAGTTAATGAACTGTGCTACAGCGAAGGGTCAGTCTCTTAGCTCATGGCCAACCTTTCAGCTCCAATGTAGGGGTTGAGAGTCAGACTGTTTCAGCTTTCCCCTGTCATTAGATTCTTTGTAAA
Source organism: Callithrix jacchus (assembly GCF_049354715.1). Classification (NCBI taxonomy): domain Eukaryota; kingdom Metazoa; phylum Chordata; class Mammalia; order Primates; family Cebidae; genus Callithrix; species Callithrix jacchus. Next base: position 63,536,264 of record NC_133524.1, on the reverse strand, counting down.
AAAACTCAAGGGGTAACTAAAATTGTCACATAATAAAGTCATAGGTTCCAACAGGGACTTTGGACTAGAATAAGTAAACATTAAGAAAATGTTTTATCTGCTTGGGAAAGGATTTTCCTGTTGGCTTATGGGGAGATAAGTAAGGGATATCTGGGTAGAATACATTTTAATTTCCTAAAAATTATGAAAGAATTAACACATGTATATGATTGCCAGCATATGCACTGAGAGGCAATACAGGATAGTGGGTAAAGTGTAGCTCTATTAGATAGAATAAGATGGCACCTGTGTTCACATTTTGTCTCTGCCACCAATGAACTGTACAAATTGATGCATATTACTTAACCTCTCATTGGTTCAGTTTTCTTTCTATAACATGAAAGCAACTGATTTTTCATATGCCAAAAAGTAATCCAAGCACTTTACAGGTATTGGCTGATTTAATAATCATAACCACCCTGTAAAGTATTATTACTATTATTTCCATTTTACAGATGGAGGAACTTAGGCAGAGAGTGGTTACATGACATACCCAAGGTCACACACCTAGTATGTTATAGACAGAGCCAGGATTAGCCAGAAGCTATTATCTTAATCACCATGTAATACTGCCTCTCACAAATGGTAAAATTAATACTAACCCAGTTCATGGGGGTGTTATGAAGATTAGAGTTATTATTTTAAAACACTTAAAACACCACCTGTCACTAGAGAAGGTATTCAGGGTTAGTAGCAGTAGTAGTTGTTATAGTAGTATAGTAATTGGAGTAGTAGTTTTAAAATAGTAATAGTAGTAGTCATAATGTCTTATATGGAGCCCATGCAGGATCACATTATATTAGAAGCAAATTCATACATTAATTCAAAAAATATTGGGTACCTACTATGTGCCAGACACAGTACTAGTGCTGGGGATACTGTGGCGAACAAGACAGAAAAGATTCCTGACTGGGGATAATCTTCCTCAGTCTTCCCTGTATAGTCTTGTCAGATGCATAATTCTAAAGCAGTTCTCTGCTCAGACAAAGACATTCATAAGATTTTCTTAAATCTGAACTCTTTCTCATCTCAAACATGGCTATTCCCTACTTTTCCCCTTCGCACTGTTCTATCTTCCTCTCCTGACATCCTATATCCCTTTCTTTTACCTTCCTTTCCACATTTGCTGCTCTCCTTCCACCCCTTATTTCTGGTTCTCCATAAATTATCTTGCCTGCCTCTTCCATTCTATAGCCCTTATTTCCTCATGTGGTGTCAAGAGCACAAGAGGGTAAGACAAAGTCCCTGGGAATGGACTAAGGAACCAAGAAGCAGTGGTCCATCTCTCCCTCACTCCCAGGAAGGCTCCCTTATGGCCTCTCTGGGTCACTCATGGGGCCCTGATATGGTTTGGCTGTGTCCCAACCCAAATTTCATCTTGAATTGTAGTTTCCATAATCACCACATGTTGTGGAAGGGACCCAGTGGTGGAAGGTAATTGAATCATGGGGGTGACAGTTTTATTAGGGCTTTATCCCCTTTGCATAGCTCTTATTCTTTCTCCTGCTGCCTGCCCTGTGAAGAGGTACCTTACACCATGGATGTAAGTTTCCTCAGGCCTTCCCAGCCATGTTGAACTGTAGCACAATTAAACCTCTTTCCTTTATAAAATTAATCAGTCTCAGGTATGTCTACCAGCAGCGTGAAAACAGACTAATACAGTAAATTGGTATTGGGTAGTGGGGCACTGCTATAAAGGTAAAGATACCCCAAAATGTGAAAGCAACTTTAGAACTGGGTAAGATGCAGAGGTTGGAAGAGTTTAGGAGGCTCAGAAGAAAACAGGAAGATATGGGAAAGTTTGGAACTTTCTAGATGATTGTTCAGTGGCCTTGTTTAATATGCTGATAGTGATATAGACCATGAAGTCCAGGCTGAGGTTGTCTCAGATGAAAATGAGGAATTTGTTGGGAACTAGAATAAAGGTGATTGGTGCAAGGATATTGGTGATGTTTTGCCCCTGCCCTAGAAATCTGTGGAACTTTGAACATGAGAGGTATCTGGCAGAAGAAATTTCTAAGAAACAAAGCATTCAAGAGGTGACTCAAGTGCTGTTAAAAGCATTCAGTCTTATGTATTCACAAATAAATGGCTTGGAATTGAAGCTTATATTTAAAAGGGAAGCAGAGCATAAAAGTTTAGAAAATCTGTAGCCTGATAATATGACAGAAAATAAAAACCCATTTTTGAGGAGACATTGAAGCCAGCTACAGAAATTTGCATAAGAAACGAGAACCCAAATATTAACACTCAAGGCAATGGGGAAAATGTCTCCAAGCCATGTCAGAGGTATTCATGGCAGCCCCTCCCATCACAGGCCCAGAGTCCTAAAGGAATAAAAAATGGTTTTGTGGGCCAGGCCCAGGCCATTGCTGCTTTGTACAATCTCAGGACTTGGTATATTGTATTTCAGCCATGGCTTCAAGGTGTCAACAGAGAGCTCAGGCCATTGCTTCAGAGGATGCAAGCCCCAAGTCTTGGCAGCTTACACATAGTGTTGGGCCTGCAGTTGAACAGAAGTCAAGAATTGAGGTTTGGGAACCTCTACATAGATTTTAGAGGATATATGGAAACACCTGGAAGTCCAGGAAGATGTTTACTGCAGGAGTGGATCCCACATGGAGAACCTCTCTTAGGGAATTGCAGAAGGAGAATGTGGGGTTTGAGTACACACACAGTGTCCCCACTGAAGCACTGTCTAGTGAAGCTGTGATAAGAGGGCCACAGTACTCAAAACCCCCAAATGGTAGATTCACTGACAGCTTGGACTGTGCACTGCACCCACTAGAAATGTCAGGTAATGGTTCGGTAATTATTGCTTTGCCTCTCCAAAAATGATAATTTGGCAGCCGGGGGAGACAATCTCTTAATGGTTCATGCCTACTAACATTAAAAATGTTAAATGAATGCAGACCCTAGGAAGAAACAGCTTCCTAGGCAAGCATATTAAGAGACAAAAATGGTGAAGTATGATCTTCCAGGCACATTCCACTGGCAAAAGGAAGAAAGATTCAGATGGGCATGAATAGAACTCCTTAAGCACTCTGCTTGTGCTCACTTCCCAAGGCTAAGAGGACTCTGTGCATGTGGCAGCTCACCCTAAGGTAAGAATTATGAGAAAGAGGGGAGCTTATAAAAGTATTAGGATGATGGTTAAATGGGGCACTTGACCTTCTCTTTTTAATCTTCACATACCTGCTTGGGTCTCTTCCAAGCACACCTTTGTTTTTTTTTTCCTGTTCTAATTTCTGGTCTTCAGATAAACTTATAAATAAACTTTCATTCCTGCTCTGGAACTTGCCTCAGTCTCCTTTTCTGCTTTATGTCCCTCAGTCGAATTTTTTCTTCTGAGGAGGCAAGGACTGAAGTTGCTACAGACCTGTAAAGATAGGCGACTGGTAACTTAAATTTCTTCCACCAGTATCACTTTCAGGCCTTATTCAACTTTTATAAGTAACTAGAATTTCCATACATCTCCAGAATGCCATGCCAAAACTAATTTGCAACCTTTGCTAACATAAAAGCACCAAAATGTAATCATTGATCATGACCTACATCGCTAATAAGGTCCAAATTATCCTTAAGCTCATGCCCTAAGGTCCATAAATTCTCCTTAGGAAAATCCACCAGTGTGCTCAGTCCTTTTGCTGAGATGCCCTCCTGCACTCCTCTGAAGCATTTTCTTTCTAATAAAACATTTTCTTTTTTCAAATCTGTACTGTTGTTGGTAAATTCTTCTTACCAACCTGTGAGTTGACGACTTTCTGATGCAGGGGCTCTGAAATTTTTACTGATGAAATCCACTTATCTGACATCAGTATAGCCATATTAGTAATTTTTTGGTTGCTCTTTGCATGGATTTTTTAATCATTTCACTTTTGGCTGATTTGTGTCTCTATGTGTAAGTGAATCACTTGTTGGAAATAAACATTTGAATACTTTTTAAAAATCTATTTTTTTCAATCTCTTCCTTTCAATCATAGAATTTAATCTGTTTTCATATAAAGTAATTACTGATAAAAAAAGGGCTTCTGCCATATATAAATCTCTCACAATGTTTTAAAGAGTTTGACTCTTTTCATTGATAATAATTTTGGCACCCAATGTGGGGCCTCAGAGATCACTCATGACCCCAAGGAGTTGCCCAAAACTGGAGCTTAGTTACAAGCAGAGGTCTATTGAAGCCCCACTAGTTCAAATTTCTCCTCTGATGGAACTGGAAAGTACTCCTGAGCCCCAGAACTCCCCTTGGTTGATAAGCCTTGATTTTTTCTGAGCTGGTTTTCTCCTAGGAAGTACTTTTTAAAGAACTCTAATTCTAGTTCAGGAATGCATTCTAAAGGGATTTTTTTGTTGCTTCTTCTCCTAAAAGTTATCCTTATTTTGTTTGTCCGTACACATTCACCTGAGGTATTGAACTGTTGTGTTCATAGACAAATGACAGACTTAGTTTTCAGCTCTGAAGAACAAGCATATTTGCTCCACCCAGATGAAAGGTGCCCTTGGGTGACCACGAGCTTTGTGAGAGTGTCTTTAGGGTTTACTCCACTGTGATGTGCAGCACTCCTGTAGGGAAATCCCTGACAAAATTAATTTTAAAAATGGCTTGTTCAGGAAATGCATATAAGAGCTTATCACCCATCGTTTTGAGCCCTCTCAGTGGTCACAGACCTGGAAAGAGAAACTGAGAAACACAAGAGGGAGAAAATGACTCAGTGGCGAAACACTATGGAGTCCTACCCACAACCAGTATGCATCAATCCACTACACAAAAAACCTAGGCTACAGCTCAGTTCCTCCTTATTAGAAAGAAGAAAAAAAAAACAGGAAACAAGTCTAAAAATAGGAAGAAAACAAGAAGAATGACCACTTTTCTGTCACTCCATAGGTTTTATGGCATCTATACTTGCCAGAGTTTATATAAAATGAAAGTAATATGGTCTTCATGCACACTTATATTACGGAAAAAGAGTCCAAAGGTCAACCTGCAAACAACAGAGTACCTAGAGTCTATTTGCTTTTCTGCCTGCTGTAATCTGCTGTTACTTTACTACTGAGATAAAAACCATTGTTTAGATCTAAGTGCTTTTTGCAAGCTGATGAAGCTGTATTTATCTCATGGCTAAACTACAGAAGTAATTGTAAGGCTGGTTGCCTCACCGGGAGCTAAATGGACACACCTATCCCTCTCCGTGCCCAATAACTATGTCATCATTTTGAACGCATTACTCAGCATCTGGCCTTTCCATGCGGGCTCCCCACACCCTCTGCATTCTGCACCCAGATCTACACTCAGCACCAAACTATGCACTCAACCCCGCCAAAATTTAAAAAGCCCTGCCAAGACCGGCCAAATAGCAGCTTACCCCGTACATCCTCAGCCAGACCACCTACCAGTAGTCCCACCTGGCTACCAATAGCTGCTTGCCCCTTCGGCGCCCTACCTCCCCATAACCAATGAAGTTGTCTTTGCTTTTCCCCAATAGCCAATCAACTACCTCCACTCCCTATAAAACCCCATGCCCTGAGAAGCCAAGCTCAACTTCCCTGGCCCCTTTCCCTGGGACCATGGAACCTCACCCAGGAGCCAATTAAATTTCTTTATTTCAATAACTGGCCTCAGTTGCTTCATTCGAACCCTTACATTTGGTGCCGAAAAAACTGGGAGGAGTTGTAAGACCCCTCCTGGGGGAAACTGACTCCTCCACCCGAAGCCGGACCAGGGAACCGCTCAGCCACAAGGTAAGACTTCTGTTGCCCACAGCCTCTCCCACTGCTTGCCTCATGGACTCCCAGCTCCTAATCGCAGATGCATCAGGTACTGCTTCCCGTCTCACCATGGGCCAGGCCCTGGCCTTGTACCGAGGACCTGAGCATAGAGGAGACATCCCTACACTCTTGTCTTCTCCCTGTAAGGGGTTTTCTGGGGGTCAGGAATCTGAGGGAGACATCCCCATCTTCCTGAACCCTCTCCGGTGTTTGGCAGCGCAGTCCAGGACACCTTCCGATCATCTTCACAGCAGCAGCCAAGGTTTGGGTAATCAAAAGCCCCGCCTGCAAACCCAGTCCCTGCCCAGGAGCAGGACCAAACCCCCAGCTTACAATCCTAAACTAGCCCTTTAGAATACAAACTCCCATTAGTGGAGTAACTGTACTTTCAATTTTTCTTCCTAACCTTGGCACAAGTGAGTGAGTGAATTCTAAGCAGCAAATCAAGATTCAGCTGTATTCTCGGCTCCTGTTTCTGCTCCTATCCTCTAACTCTCTCTCTCTCTCTCTTTCTCAAGATGGTGGCCGTTTTCTGCTTCTAATCCTGCCTATTCTCTCCCTCTCTCCCTCCCTTCCTGTTTCTGTTCCTGTCCTCTTGCATCTTTCCCTCTAAATAGCCGTCCTCCCTCTTCTCCTTCTATACTGCCCCTCAACCCTACACCAACTAAATCCTACCTACAAATCCTCCACCCTATGCAGAACCTCAGCCCTGCCTGGCTCTGTGGTCTCCAAAAACCCAGAAGACCTGTTCAGCCCCGCTCGCTTTACAAACCCTCCTCCTTATGTGGGGTCTTAACTCCCTCCTCCCTCTTCTCCTTCTCCTCCCCAAAGCCGTAATATGACTTCCCCTGTCAGTGCTCGTACCTGCTCTCACAATCCCTCACTCCTCCGCCTTTTGTGTGAGGTAGCCAGGGCCAAAGGAGTTGCATGTTCCATTTCTCTCTCTGACCTATCGGCTATCGAGAAGTGCCTGGGGTCTTTCTCCACTAACCCAACTGCCTACACCAAAGAGTTCCACTATCTTACCCAGGCATATGACCTAACCTGACATGACACGTATGTAATCCTATCCTCCACCCTCACCCCAGATGAGCGGGACCGAATCCTTACAGCAGCCTGGGCACACGCTGATCAGGTACATCAAATCAACAACCAAATTCCGATGGGGGTAGTGGCAGTCCCTGAGGCCAACCCGAATCAAAACTATCAAACGGGTCAAGATAGCTGCTGCTGCAGAGACCAAATGCTACAGTGCCTCCTAGCGGGCATGCAAAGCACAGCTCAAAAGGTAGTTAATTGAACTTAAAAAAGCTAAGGAGGGCCCCCAAACTCCCATATGGGACCTGGTGAACATGGCATTTAAAGTTTTCAATGGCCAAGAGGAAAAGGCTGAGGCCACTCACCAGGCCCATTTACAGCAAAAGGTAAGCCTCCAAACCCGAGCTCTTGTAGCAGCCCTGAGGCCAGCAGCCCACTGAACATCTGGTGGAGGGGGTCCATCAAAACCCTCACAAAATTCTTCAAAGGCCCAGCCTGGGCCTTGTTTCAAATGTGGCCAGGAGGGACACTGGGCACGGCAGTGCCCCTGTCCTCATCCACCTCCTGGACCCTGCCCAAGCTGCAAACATACTGGACACTGGAAGGTTGACTGCCTGTCCCGGGCTACAGGCTCACCCCCCCCCATACCTCTATGTGGAGGGCAGGCTGGTCTGCATGATGCAGTCCCCTCACTTGAACTTCTCAGCCTTCTCGACAACTGATGCAACCTGGACTCGAGGACCCCCATCAGCCTTGCCGAGCCCAGGGTAACGCTGTAGGTAGCAGGTAAATCCATTTCCTTTTCAGTGGTTATGGGGGCTACCTATTCTGTACTGCCTTCCTACCCAGGACCTAGCATACCTTCCCAGGTTTCAGTCATGGGGATTGATGGAAAGCCTTCCTGTACTAACCAAACTTATCCCTTAGCCCATGTCCTTGAGAGACACCTCTTCTCCCCCTCCTTTTTAATCATACCCTCATGCCCAGTCCCACTTTTAGGACGAGATATTCTCCAGACTGTAGGGGCCACCCTCCAACTCACTGGCCCCCCACATTCAAGACCATCCTCTGCCCACCTCCTATTGCTACTCCTAACTGGTACTACACCCTGTCTTGACCCCTTGCCTCAACCCCCCATCCCTCCTGATGAAGTTAATCCCTTGGTATGAAATACCTCCAAGCCTGTGATGGCCAGACATCACACACCAGTTAAAATACTTCTCAAAAACCCTACCCACTTTCCCTCATGTCCTCAGTTTCCCATCTCAAAAACCCACTGCCAGGGCCTAAAGCCTATCATCACCCGACTTCTGGCCCAGGAACTCCTTATCCCCGCCAGTTCCCCTTGTAATACTCCTATATTACTGGTCCAAAAGTTGACTGGTGACTACTGCCTAGTTCAGGACCTGCACCTCATCAACGAGGCAGTGGTACCCCTCCACCTGGTGGTTCCCAACCCATAAACCCTATTATCCAACATTCCGTCCACTACCTCTCATTTTATGGTTCTTGACCTCAAGGATGCCTTCTTTACTATTCCCCTTCACCCAGAGTCTTACTTCCTCTTTGCCTTTACCTGGACCAATCCTGACACCAACCTGTCACAGCAGCTCACCTGGACAGTCCTGCCCCAGGGATTTAGAGACAGCCCCCATATTTTCGGACAAGCCTTAGTAGCTGACCTTAGCTCCTGCTTCCTCCAACCCAGTCTCCTTCTCCAATACCTTTTCTGGATGGATTGAAGCCTTTCCCACCTCCAGGGAAACCACAGACACAGTGGCCTCCCTCTTAATTCAGAAGATAATCCCTTGTTTCAGCTTACCTGGAAACAACCAGTCAGACAATGGTCCAACCTTTACAGCTCAGGTGGCCCAACTGGTTGCCAAGTCTCTCAACATCTCCTAGAAACTACAAATCCCCTACCACCCTCAGTCATTAGGTAAAGTTGAACGGGCTCACGGTATCCTTAAAGACCATTTAGCCAAACTTACCATCAAGGTTTTTACAGGCCCACATAAATGAAATTTCCAGGGTGGCCAAAAACAAGATGCTGCTTCACCCTTATGTCTGACTCCCAACTGAGGCACCAGCCAAATTACCACTCCCCCTCACTCTGCCCCTATTCAGCAGGAAGTAGCCAGAAAGAAGCAGCATCCTATATCATCAAAAGGGTCGGAATGTAAGGCTGGCTGCCTCTCCGGGAGCTAAATGGACACACCCATCCCTCTCCGTGCCTGATAACTACATCATCATTCCAAAGACATTACTCAGCATCTGGCCTTTCCATGCGGGCTCCCCACATGCACCTCTGCACCTGGATCTACACTCAGCACCAAACTATGCACTCAACCCCACCAAAATTTAAAAAGCCCCACCAAGACCTGCCCAGTAGCAGCTTGCCCTGTACATCATTAGCCAGACCACCTACCAGTAATCCTGCCTGGCTCCCAATAGTGGCTCGCCTCATCCACACCCTGCCTCCCCATAACCAATGAAGTTGTCTTTGCTTTGTTTCCCCAATAGCCAATCAACTACCTCTACTCCCTATAAAACCCCATGCCCTGAGAAGCCAAGCTCGACTTCCCTGGCCCCTTTCCCTGGGACCATGGAACTTCACCCTGGAGCCGATTAAATTTCTTTATTTCAATAACTGGCCTCAGCTGCCTTATTCAAACCCTAACAGTAACATCTATGAGAACTTTGTGTGTGTATGTGTGTGTGTATATGTGTGTGTATATTTATAGGCCTTTGTATTAGACTTCTATAATTTTATGTTCAACTGGCAATTGCATTCATCTAAATTTCCTTCTAGCTCACCAGACGTTCTTTCTAGATTATGACATAAATTTTGCTATCTGATTTTCACCTAAGTTGCCTTTAGTATGCAAATTTAAGGCTATTTAATTGACAGCTGCCTGGGGTAAGATTCTTTAAAAATGGAAAAAAAAAAAAGTCTTGACAAATCTATATGACATGCTTTTATTGGCATGCCTAATATGTCTGTGTATTTCAGTGTGTACACAATATTTTCGCTATTAAAATATAAAGAACTCCAATTAATTGGCTTTCTAAAAGAGTGCTTAAGTCGGATACAAAAAAAAATGAATAGTCAAATGCTTTTTCAAGTTCACATGACTTAAGTAAAATCTTTACTAAATAAGTTGGCTTTAAAGTTGTTGGTAAAGTAATATCAGGAATGTCTTTAGAATTCTTAGCATTTCGTTTGCATTTATTGATCAGGTAGTTTCATGTTTATTGCTGCAAAATACTAGAAGATTTGTCATAAGGGTTATTAACTATAAAACCCAACCCAAGAGAGAATTATCTTTGATTGTATATAGTTATTAAATGGTGTCTTAAATGAAAACAGCTAAATACTGAATTATTGGTATGAATACCCATAAAACTAACAATGACTTTTATTTTATTTTATTTTATTTTATTTTATTTTTTTTTTTAAGAAGGGGAAAAAAAGACAAAGAGGGAAAAAGGAATATTACTTGATTCCTAAAATGGGTTTCAATAATGGCCGATCAATATTTTGAGTGTTTAAAGTGGTTAATGCATATTTTATGTATTTAAAATGGAGACCTCTGTTGTGTTTATTTGTTCTGGTTCTGAGTTCAAGTCCTGGATATCTTATCAATTTGTTGTCTCGTTGAATCTAAATCTCATTATGTGTCTTATGTATCTGGGTGTTAAGATCTCTTATTGTTGTATTAATCCTTTTACCCTTGCATCCTTGTAGCTTTGAAATCTATTTTATTAAGTGTGAGAATTGCAACTCCTGCTTTTTATTTATTTATTTTTGCTCTCCATTTGGTTGGTGAGCTTTTTTCCATCCCCTTGTTTTGAGTCTTTGTATATCTTTAGATATATCGTTAGATTTTGTGGATAATGAATATTTTGTGTGTTTAAAATGGAGAGCTCTATTGAGTTTATTTGTTCTGGATCTTAGTTCCAGTCCCGGATATCATTATCAATTTTCTGTCTCGTTGAATCTAAATCTCATTATGGGTCTTATGTATCTGGGTGTTAAGATCTCTTATTATTACATTAATCCTTTTATCCTTGTATCCTTGTAGCTTTGAAATCTATTTTGTCAAATGTGAAAATTGCAACTCCTGCTTATTTATTTATTTTTGCTCTCCATTTGGTTGGTACTTTTTTTTTTTTTTTCCAACCCTTTATTTTGAGTCTATGTATATCTTTGGATATACCGTTAGATTTTGTCTGTATCTTTTGATTGGGAGATTTGGTCGATTTAAATTTAGGGTTGCTGCCGTTTGATATTAACTGGCTATTTTGTCCTTTTGTTGATAAAAATTCTTCTTTATGTTAATGCTCTTTACTTTTTGGTGTATTTTTAGAAAGGGTCATACTGGTTGTTCCTTTCTGTGTATAGTGCTTCTTTTAGAAGTTCTTGTAAAGCAGGCCTGGTGGTAATAAAATCTCTGAGTACTTGCTTGTTCCTAAAAAATTTTATTTTTCCTTCAAATGTAAAGCTTAAATTGGCAGGATATGAAATTCTGGGCTGAAAGTTCTGTTGATTAAGTATATTGAATATTGGCCGCCACTCTCTTCTAGCTTGTAGGGTTTCCGTTGAGAGATCTGCTGTAAGCCTAATAGGCTTACCTTTATGGGTAACTTGATCTTTCTCTCTGGCTGCCCTTAATATTTTCTCCTTCGTTTCGATCTTGGTGAATCTAACGATTATGTGCCTTGGGGTTGGTCTTCTTGAGGAATATCTTTGTGGTGTTCTCTGTATTGCCTGGGGTTGAATAGTGTCCTGCTTTGCTAAATTAGGAAAATTTTCCTGGATAATGTCCTGGAGAGTATTTTCCAGCTTGAATTCATTCTCTCCGTCACATTCAGGTACACCAATCAAGCGTATATTAGGTCTTTTCACATAGTCCCATATTGCTTGGAGACTTTGCTCATTCCTTTTTATCCTTTTTTCTCTATTCTTGTCTTGTTGTGTTGTTTCATTAAGTTGATCTTCGACCTCTGATACCCTTTCTTCTGCTTGATCCATTCGGCTGTTTAAGCTTGTGCATGTTTCACTAAGTTCTCGTGTTGTATTTTTCAACTCCATAAGTTCATTTGTATTCCTCTCTATATTGTCTATTCTTTTCAACATTTCATCTAATCTTTTTTCCAAGTTCTTAGTTTCTTTACATTGGGTTAGAACAAGTTCCTTTAACTCCCAGAAGTTTCTTATCATCCACCTTTTAAAGCCTACTTCAGATAATGGAACACAGTCCTTTTCCATCAGGGCTTGTTCCGTTACTGATGAGTCCTTTTCCATCAGGGCTTGTTCTGCTGCTGATGAGTCCTTTTCCATCAGGGCTTGTTCTGTTGCTGATGGGTTCTGATTTTGAGTATACTCGGCCTTCTTAGGCTGTTTTTTTCCCTTCATTGTAGATGAACCGCCTTTCTAATTAGTTTTCTGAGTCGACGTCCGACTTATTGATTCCCAGTGTTGGGATCCGAGCAACCCACTGTGGCAGCCTAAATAGCAGCGGTAAGACTGATGGTGCTCTTCTGCCCGGGAATCTCTGGTCTGGCTTCCTTCTTGAGTCCGCAACAAGCGGCTCTGACTTCCCGGAGCTCCAAACTCCGGTCAGTAGGGGAAGCAGTCCCGTTGGCTCTGCATGAAGAGCTGCTGCGCCGAGACACCGGCAAAACCACTGCGGCGGCCACAAGAGTCGCGCTGGCGACCCGTGGGGCTCCTCCACTGGGAATTGGCTGATCGGTGAGTGACGAAAATTCGTCTAAAAGTGTGGCGTCGTCTCGTTCTCTGGGCTTTCACTGGGAGCTACAATCCTGAGCTGTTAGTGGTCGGCCATCTTGGATCGATCTCTGACTTTTATTATAGTAAATATCTGAAACTCAAAATTATAAAAATGTTAATTAAAAAAAAAACTTTAACTGTTGGCTATCAGAGTTTTCTGTTGTACATAATCTAGGTAAAGTACTAAATTAATTGCATAAGTGTAATGAGATAAATGCTTATAAACAAACTCATAATTTAGGATCTAAGGTTATTAATTGATATTAGGTAAATGCGTGATTTCAATTTGAGAATTATTGGAAAATATACTTAAATGTTCTTATTAAAGGTAAAATATATTTGTCTAATTCAAGGGTTATTTAAATGTTATGTATAAAACAAGGTAAGGGAATCAGAAAATAAGATGTAAAGAAAGCTAAAGATATAAAGGGCTAAAGATATAAATTTGGTTAAAAAAAGTTAAAAAGATTGGAGAGGAGAAAATGTTGCTATAGGAGCAACTCAGGATTGCAGCTCCCAGTGAAAGCGCAGAGGGTGAGTGGATGCCGCATTCCCAGACAGGTCTTTATAGCCCACAGACCAGGAGATTCCCAGGTGTAGGAGCGCCATGGGCAACCAGTGTGGCTGTTCTGGCCGGCACGACCATTTTGGCCGGCGAAGCTGTTTCGGCCAGTGCCAAAGCGCAGCACCACTTCGTATAAAATACACTGGTCTGGTTGCCCTGTCAAACCAGCAATTTGAGATTTGGGAAGGCAGATTAGCACATTCATCTGATTAAACAGGACTTAAACAGTAAGCCAGGCCAGGAGATTCCTGGGCAGTGATGCTGTTTCAGACAGCACAGTGGGTTGCTGCACAGGAAATCACACAGATCCCGGCGCCATTTCAGCAGGTGACCAAAACACCTGGGAAAGAGTCAACTGTTCAACATAAAAAAAAAAGGGGGCTCTGAGGCAGGGAGCCAGGTGATCAGGGTCGGCGGGTTCCACCCCCACAAAAACAAACAAAACAGCAATTGGAAAGACTCAGGGTTGAGAGTTTCATGGCAAGCACAGCTGAACCCAGGATGGTGCAACTCTGTGGGGGAGGGGCATCTGCCATTACTGAGGCACTCCACCCCATGGAAATACTCTGCCATTGCTGACACGGCCTGCTGTTGCTGAGGCAACCTGCCATAACAGAGAGAGTCCGCCATTACAGAGGCAGGCCACCATCACCAAGGCAGTTCTAACCACACCCATATCAACAGGACTACAGGGAATTACACACAGCAGCAGGGCAGAGCTCACAACAACAGGGCAGACCCCAGAGCAGCTCAGCATAGCCTTGGCAGAGAGATAGTGACTAGACTGCCTCCTTGCCAGGCAGGACAGGGCAATGAATACTCATAAATAAAGCCCTAACTCCCCGGGACTGAGCACCCGAGGGAAAAACGGGGCTTTATGAGTTCTGCTGCGGCAGACTTAAATGTACCTGCCTAGCTGCCCTGAATGAACAACGGAGCTCACAGCTCAGCACTTGAGCTCCTATAAAGTACAGACTGTCTCCTCAAGCAGCTCCCTGACCCCCATATATCCAAAGAGTCACCTCACAAACGACTGATCAGACTGACATTTGACGGGCAACATTCTGGGACAAAGATAGCCGAAGAAAAAACTGGTAGCAACCCTGACAGTTCCGCAGCTGCTACAGGTGATCCCCAGGCAAGCAGGGCCTGGAGTGGACCTCGGCAGTCCTACAGCAGAGGGGCCAGATGATTAGATGGAAAACAAAGAAACAGAAATAACTTCATCATCAGCATTCTGGATGTTCACTCAGAGACCCAATCGGAAAGTCAGCAACTACTCAGACGACAGGTGGATAAATCCACAAAGATGGGAAGAAACCAGTGCAAAAAGGAGGAAAACACCCAAAACCGGAACACCTCGCCTCCTACAAGGGACCACAATCCCTCAACAGCAAGGAAACAAAGCTGGACAGAGAATAAGTGTGAGGAAATGACAGAATCAGACTTCAGAAGGTGGGTAATGAGAAACTTCTGTAAGCTAAAAGAACACATTCTAACTCAATGCAAAGAAACTAAGAACGTTTGAAAAAGATTTGAGGAAATGATAACAAGAATGGGCAACGTAGAGAGGAATATGAGTGAATTGATGGAGCCGAAAAACACAACACGAGAACTTCGCAAAGCATGCACAAGTCTCAACAGCCGAATTGACCAAGCAGAAGAAAAGACATCAGAGATCAAAGATAAACTCCATGAAATAAAATGAGAAGGCAAGATTAGAGAAAAAAGCTGAAAAAGGAATGAACGAAGTCGCCAAGAAATGTGGGACTCTGTGAAGAGACCTAATCTACATTTGATAGGTGTAACTGAATGTGACGAAGAGAATGAATCCAAGCTGGAAAATACTCTTCAGGATATTAACCAGAAAAATTTCCCCAACCTAGCAAGGCAGGCCAATATTTAAGTCCAGGAAATACAGAGAACACCACAAAGATATTCCACAAGAAGACCAATCCCAAGGCACATAATCGTCAGCTTCATCAGGGTTGAAATGAAGGAGAAAATGCTAAGGGCAGCCAGAGAGAAAGGTCAGTTCACCCACAAAGGAAAGCCCATCAGACTCACAGCAGATCTCTCAGCAGAAACCCTATAAGCCAGAAGAGAGTGGGGGCCAATATTCAACATCCTTAAAGAAAAGAACTTTCAACCCAGATTTTCATATCCAGCCAAACTGAGCTTCAGAAGTGAAGAAAAAATAAAATCCTTTGTGAACAATCAAGTACTCAGAGATTTTGTCACCACCAGGCCTGCTTTACAAGAGCTCCTGAAAGAGGCACTACACATAGAAAGGAACAACCAGTACCAGCCATTCCAAAAACATACCAAATGCTAAAAAGCATCAACAAAATAAAGATTCTGCATCAACTAATGGGCAAAACAGTCAGCTAGCACCAAAATGGCAGTATCAAATTCATACATAACAATATTAACCCTAAATGTAAATAGGCTAAATGCACCAATCAAAAGACACAGACTGGCAAATTGGATAAAAAACCAAAACCCATCAGTGTACTGTATCCAGGAAACCCATCTCGCATGCAAGGATACACAAAGGCTCAAAATAAAGTGATGGAGGAAGATTTACCAAGCAAATGGAGAGCAAAAAAAAAAAAGCAGGAGTTGCAATTCTCATCTCTGATAAAATAGAATATAAAGCAACAAAGATCAAAAGAGACAAAGAAGGACATTACATAGTGGTAAAAGGATCGATACAACAAGAAAAGCTAATGATGCTAAATATATATGGACCCAATACAAGAGGACCGAGATATATAAGGCAAGTTCTTAATGACTTACAAAGAGACTTAGACTCCCACAGAATAATAGTGGGAGACTTTAACACTCTACTGTCAATATTAGACAGATCAACCAGACAGAAAATTAACAAGCAAATACAGGACTTGAACTCACACCTGGATCAAGCAAACCTGATAGACATTTACAGAACTCTTCACCCCAAATCCACACAACATACATTCTTCTCAGCACCACATCACACCTACTCTAAAATTGGCCACATAATTGGAAGTAAATCACTCCTCAGCAAATGCAAAAGAACGGAAACCATAATGAACAGTCTCTCAGACCATAGTGCAATCAAGTTAGAACTCAGAATTCAGGAACTAACTCACAACCACAGAGCTTCATAAAAACTGAACAACGGACTCTTGAATGTTGACTGGGTAAACAATGAAATGAAGGCAGAAATAAAGAAGTTCTTTGAAACCAACGAGAATGAGGATACAACATACCAGAATCTCTGGGACACATTTAAAGCTGTCTCTAGAGGAAAATATATAAGAATAAGTGCCCACATGAGAAGAGTAGAGAGATCCGAAATTGACACACTATCATCAAAATTGAAAGAGCTAGAGGAGCAAGATCAAAAAAACTCAAAACCTAGCAGAAGACAAGAAATAACTAAGATCAGAGTTGAACTGAAGGAGATTGAGACATTAAAAAACCTTCAAAAAATCAATAAATCCAAGAGCTGGTTTTTTGAAAAGATCAACAAAATAGACAAACCACTAGCCAGATTCATAAAAAAGAAAAGATAATAACGAAATAGATGCAGTAAAAAACGATAAAGGGGAAATCACCACAGATTCCACAGATATTCAAACAATCATCAGAGAATATTACAAACAACTCTATGCACATAAATTAGTAAACCTGGAAGAAATGGATAAATTCCTGGACACTCGTGTCCTACCAAGCCAAATCCAGGAGAAAGCCAAAACTATGAATAGACCAATAACAAGGTCAGAAGTCAAGGAAGCAAGTAAGAGCCTACCACACACAAAAAAAGCCCAGGACCAGATGGGTTCACAGTCAAATTCTATCAGACACACTAAGAGGAACTGTTACTATTTTTTCTGAAACTATTCCAAATAATCCAAAAAGAGGGAATCCTTCCCAAATCATTTTATGAGACCAACATCATCCTGATACCAAAACCTGGCAGAGACTCAACAAGAAAAGAAAACTTCAGGCCAATATCCATGATGAACATAGATGCAAAAATCTTCAATAAAATACTGGCAAACTGATTACAACAGCACATAAAAAGCTTATCCACCATGATCAAGTAGGATTCATCCCTGGGATGCAAGGCTGGTTCAACATACGCAAGTCTATAAACATAATTCACCACATAAACAGAACCACAAACAAAAACCACATGACTATCTTAATTGACACAGAGAAGGCCTTTGACAAATTCAACAGCCCTTTATGCTAAAAACCCTCCATAAACATATCTGTATTGATGGAACATATCTCAAAATAATAAAAGCTATTTATTACAAACCAACAGCCAATATCATACTGAATGGGCAAAAACTGGAAGCATTCCCTATGAAACCTGGCACTAGACAAGGATGCCCTCTCTCACCACTCCTACTCACTATTACTGGAAGTTCTAGCCAGAGCAATCAGGCAAGTAAAAGAAATAAAGGGTATTCAAGTAGGACAGGAGGAAGTCAAAATGTCTCTATTTGCAGATGACATGATTGTATATGTAGAAGACCCCATCATCTCAGTCCAAAATCTCCTGAAACTGATAAGCAACTTCAGCAAAAACTCAGGATACAAAATCAATGTGAAAAAATTACAAGCATTGCTATAAATCAATAAAAAACTGAAAGAGAGCCAAATCAAGAACAAACTGCCATTCACAATTGCTACAAAAAGAATAAAATACCTAGAAATACAACTAACAAGAAATATAAAGGACCTCTTCAAAGAAGACTACAAACAACTGCTCAACAAAATAAGAGAGGACAAAGACAGATGGAGAAACATACCAAGTTCATGGTTAGGAAGAAACAATTTCGTGAAAATGGCCATACTGCTCAAAGTAATTTACAGACTCAACGCTATCCCCATCAAGCTACCAATGACCTTCTTCATGGAACTGGAAGAAACCACCTTAATCTTCATATGGAACCAAAAGAGAGCCCACATTGCCAAGTCAATTCTAAGAAAAAAGAACACAGCAGGAGGCATCACACCACCGGACTTCAAACTATACTACAAGGCTACAGTAATCAAAACAGCATGGTACTGGTACCAAAACAGACACAGACCAATGGAACAGAACAGAGGCATTGAAGGCAACACAACATGTCTACTACCATACAATCTTTGATAAACCTGACAAAAACAAGCAACAAGGAAAGGATTCCCTGTTTAATAAATGGTGTTGGGGAAACTGGCTAGCCATGTGCAGAAAGCAGAAACTGCACCCCTTCCTGACAATTTACACTAAAATTAACTCCATATGGATTAAAGACTTAAACATAAGACCTGGCACCATAAAAACCCTAGAGGAAATCTAGGCAAAACCATTCAGGACATAGGAGTAGGCAAGGACTTCATGAACAAAACAACAAAAGCATTGGCAACAAAAGCCAAAATAGACAAATGGGACCTAGTCAAACTCCACAGCTTGTGCATGGCAAAAGAAACAGTCTTTAGAGTGAATCGGTAACCAACAGAATGGGAAAATATTTTTGCAGTTTACCCATCTGACAAAGCGCTGATATCCAGAATTTACAAAGAACTCAAACAGATTTACAAGAAAAAACAAACAAACAAGCCCATTCAAAACTGGGCAAAGTATATGAACAGACACTTTACAAAAAAAGACATACATGAGGCCAACAAACATATGAAAAAATGCTCATCATCACTGGTCATCAGAGGAATGCAAATCAAAACTACATTGAGATACCATCTCATGCCAGTTAGAATGGCGATCATTAAAAAATCTGGAGACACAGATACTGGAGAGGATGTGGAGAAATAGGAACACTTTTACACTGCTGGTGGGAGTGTAAATTAGTTCAACCATTGTGGAAGACAGTGTGGCAATTCCTCAAGGACCTAGAAATAGAAATTCCATTTGACCCAGCAATCCCATTCATTACTGGGTATATATCCAAAGGACTATAATCATTCTACTGTAAGGACACATGCACGTGAATGTTAGTTGTAGCACTGTTTACAACAACAAAGACCTGGAACCAACCCGTATGCCCATCGATGATAGACTGGACAGAGAAAATGTGGCACATATATACCATGGATTATTATGCAGCCATCAAAAATGATGAGTTCGTGTCCTTTGTAGGGACATGGATGAACCTGGAGACCATCATTCTCAGCAAACTGACACAAGAACAGTAAATGAAATACCGCATTTTCTCACTCATAGGCAGGTGATGAACAATGAGAACACATGGACACAGGGAAGGGAGCACTACACACTGGGGTCTATTGGGGGGAATAGGGGAGGGACAGCCGAAGGGGAAGCTGGGGAGGGATAGCATTGGGAGAAATGCCAGATGTGGGTGAATGGGAGGAAGGCAGCAAATCACACTGCCATGTGTGTACCTATGCAACTATCTTGCATGTTCTGCACATGTACCCCAAAACCTAAAATTCAATTTAAAGAAAATCAATTTTATGTAAAAAATTATCTTGGGCAGTAAATTTTTGTCCTAAAATCAAAAGACAGGATTGTACAAGAAAAGAAAATAAGAGAAAGCAGTCTAAACACATTGTGAATGTGAGGATGGAGACCCCTTCTCCCCAGGTTCTAAGGCCATTTCCCCTTCATCCTTCTACCTTGCATCTCAAAGGAGAAGTTAAAAGTCAGCCAGAGGAGGACCAGTTGTTGGCTGTCAGGTCTAAATGATTAAACCCCCTACTGCTAACCACAATCCTCTCCATAGATCACAGATATGATATGGAGAAATTTTCAGAAGGTACTGTTCTTGCTTAATCACCATTAGACACCCCACGTAAGTCATTTTTTCCATGCTCTTGACCCTCTCATATGTGCAACTCTCAGACTTTAAGCCTTTAAAAGGGCCGGGGTGTTCTTTGTCGAGGAGTTCAGTTGTTGAGGCATCTATGCCTCGGCAGCTCCCAGCAGAATAAAACTACCACTTCCTTCCGTCTTCAGTGTTCAAGAGGTTTGTGCCTTTTTTGCTACAAATAAACTATGTAAGTAATAATAAAATTAGTAAAATAAATTTTTTGAAGAGGTCGCATAATTCAGTTGGCTATAATTAAAAAGAAATTATACTAGTCTTTCTAGAGATGGGTATTTAATATTAAAAGTGCACTAGTACAAAAATAAGTAATTGGTTAAAACAAGATTTTATGTTTAATATTGACTTACATTTAGTGCAATAAGTTTGTAAATTTTTTTATTACATTTTAAGTTTTGGGGTACATGTGCAGAACATGCAAGACACTTGCATAGGTACACACATGGCAATGTGTTTTGCTTCCTTTCTCCCCTTCACCCACATTTGGCATTTCTCCCCAGGCTATCCCCCCCACCTCCCCATCCAACTGGCCCTCCCCTTTGCCCCCAATAGACCCCAGTGTTTAGAACTCCCCTCCCTGTGTCCATGTGTTCTCATTTTTCATCACCTGCCTATGAGTGAGAACATGCGGTGTTTCATTTTCTGATCTTGTGTCAGTTTGCTGAGAATAATGTTCTACAGATTCATCCATATCCCTACAAACGACACAAACTCATCATTTCTGATTGCTGCATAATATTCCATGGTGTATATGTGCCACATTTTTCCAATCCAGTCTATAATCATTGGGCATTTGGGTTGATTCCAGGTCTTTGCTATTGTAAACACTGCTGCAATGAACATTCGTGTACATGTGTCCTTATAATAGAACAATTTCTAGTCCTTTGGATATATACCCAGTAATGGGATTGCTGGGTCAAATGGAATTTCTATTTCTAAGGCCTTGAGGAATCGACACACTGTCTTCCACAATGGTTGAGCTAATTTACACTCCCACCAACAGTGTAAAAGTGTTCCTTTTTCTCCACATCCTCTCCAGCATCTGTTGTCTCCAGATTTTTTAATGATCGCCATTCTAACTGGCGTGAGATGGTATCTCAATGTGGTTTTGATTTGCATCTCTCTGATGACCAGTGACGATGAGCATTTTTTCATATGATCATTGGCCTCATATATGTCTTCTTTCATAAAGTGTCTGTTCATATCCTTTGCCCAATTTTGAATGGGCTTGTTTGTTTTTTTCCTGTAAATCTGTTTGAGTTCTTTGTAAATTCTGGATATCAGCCCTTTGTCAGATGGGTAAACTGCAAACATTTTTTCCCATTCTGTTGGTTGCCAATTCACTCTAATGACTGTTTCTTTTGCCGTGCAGAAGCTGTGGAGTTTCATTAGGTCCCATTTGTCTATTTTGGTTTTTGTTGCCAATGCTTTTGGTGTTTTGTTCATGAAGTCCTTGCCTACTCCTATGTCCTGGATGGTTTTGCCTAGATTTCCTTCTAGGGTTTTTATCGTGCCAGGTCTTATGTTTAAGTCTTTAATCCATCTGGAGTTAATTTTAGTGTAAGGTGTCAGGAAGGGGTCCAGTTTCTGCTTTCTGCACATGGCTACCCAGTTTTCCCAACACCATTGGTTAAACAGGGAATCCTTTCCCCATTGCATGTTTTTGTCAGATTTATCAAAGATTGTATGGTTGTAGATATGTTG
Organism: Callithrix jacchus; assembly: GCF_049354715.1. Lineage (NCBI taxonomy): Eukaryota > Metazoa > Chordata > Mammalia > Primates > Cebidae > Callithrix > Callithrix jacchus. Next base: position 63,514,513 of record NC_133524.1, on the reverse strand, counting down.
TGTTACCTCCGATGCCTCTGTTCTGTTCCATTGGTTTATATCTCTGTTTTGGTACCAGTACCATGCTGTTTTGATTACTGTAGCCTTGTAGTATAGTTTGAAATCCGGTAGTGTGATGCACCCCCCCACCCCTTCCGCTGTGTTCTTTTGGTTAGAATTGACTTGGCTATGCGGGCTCTCTTTTGGTTCCATATGAAGTTCATGGTGGTTTTTCCAGTTCTGTGAAGAAAGTCAATGGTAGCTTGATGGGGATAGCATTGATTCTGTAAATTACTTTGGGCAGTATAGCCATTTTCATGATATTAATTCTTCCTAACCATGAACATGGAATGTTTCTCCATCTGTTTGTGTCCTCTCTGATTTCGTTGAGGAGTGGTTTGTAGTTCTCCTTGAAGAGGTCCCTTACGTTCCTTGTGAGTTGTATTCCAAGGTATTTTATTCTTTTTGTAGCAATTGTGAATGGCAGTTCGTTCTTGATTTGGCTTTCTTTAAGTCTGTTATTGGTGAAGACGAATGCTTGTGATTTGTGCACATTGATTTTATATCCTGAGACTCTGCTGAAGTTGCTTATCAGTTTCAGGAGTTTTTGGGCTGAGGCGATGGGGTCTTCTAGGTATACTATCATGTCATCTGCAAATAGAGATAATTTGGCTTCCACCTTTCCTATTTGAATAGCCTTTATTTCTTTTTCTTGCCTGATTGCTCTGGCTAGAACTTCCAGTACTATATTGAATAGGAGTGGTGACAGAGGGCGTCCTTGTCTAGTGCTGCATTTCAAAGGGAATGCTTTCAGTTTTTTCCCATTAAATATGATATTGGCTGTTGGTTTGTCATAAATAGCTTTTGTTACTTTGAGATATGTTCCACCGATACCGAGTTTATGGATGGTTTTTAGCATAAAGGGCTGTTGAATTTTGTCAAATGCCTTCTCTGCATCAATTGAGATAATCCTGTGGTTTTTGTGTTTGGTTCTGTTTATGTGGTGAATTACGTTTATAGACTTGCATATGTTGAACCAGCTTTGCATCGCCGGGATGAATCCTACTTGATCATGATGAATAAATTTTTTGATTTGCTGTTGCAATCGACTTGCCAATATTTTATTGAAGATTTTTGCATCTATGTTCATCATGGATATTGGCCTGAAGTTTTTTTTTTGTTGGGTCTCTGCCGGGTTTGGCATCAGGAAGATATTGGTGTCATAAAATGATTTGGGAAGGATTCCCTCTTTTTGGATTATTTGGAATAGTTTCAGAAGGAATGGCACCAGCTCCTCCTTGTTTGTCTCAATCTCTTTCAGTTCAGCACTGATCTTAGTTATTTCTTGTCTTCTGCTCGGTTTTGATTTGTTTTGATCTTGCTTCTCTAGCTCTTTCAATTTTGACAGTAGGGTGTCAGTCTTGGATCTCTCCATTCTCCTCATGTGGGCACTTATTGCTATATACTTTTCTCTAGAGACTGCTTTAAATGTGTCCCAGAGATTCTGGCATGTTGTGTCTTCATTCTCATTGGTTTCAAAGAACTTCTTTATTTCAGCCTTCATTTCATTATTTATCCAGTCAATATTCAAGAGCCAGTTGTTCAGTTTCCATGAAGCCGTGCAGTTCTGGGTTGGTTTCTGCATTCTGAGTTTTAACTTGATTGCACTACGGTCTGAGAGGCTGTTTGTTATGATTTCAGTCGTTTTGCATTTGCTGAGCAGTGCTTTGCTTTCAATTATGTGGTCAATTTTAGAGAAGGTGTGGTGTGGTGCTGGGAAGAATGTACACTCTGTGGATTTGGGGTGGAGAGTTCTGCAAATGTCTATCAGGTTTGCTTGCTCCAGGTCTGAGTTCAAGCCCTGGACATCCTTGTTGATTTTCTGTCTGGTTGATCTGTCTTATATTGACAATGGAGTGCTAAAGTCTCCCACAATTATTGTGTGGGAGTCCAAGTCTCTTTGTAGGTCATTAAGAACTTGCCAAGGATTGGAGCTTGCGTTGTGTCCGCGGAGAGGTGTGTCTGAGCTGCATTTCCAGACTGATCTTTGTTGCCCATGGAACGGGGAAATTCCCAAGTGAAGAGGAGACGTGGGACGCCAGGCAGAACCTCCGCCTGGTGAAGCTGGCAGCCGGGGTGGCGGCAGCTGGCCCTGCCCAGCACTCCCCACAGGGTGCGCTTGTCTGGGTGCCCTGTTGAACCAGCAACCGGAGACGTGAGAGGACTGGACTTGAGACTGAGCTAGACTTGGACAGTGGGCCAGCCCAGGGGATTGCAGAGACAGAGCGTTAGGGGTGGCCTAGTGGGACGAACAAAACCACGATTTCAAACAAGCCCTGTGCAGATGGCCCGAGATGCTCTGTGGGGGAGGGGCGTCCACCATTACCGAGGCAACCCGCCCCAACTCAGATACACGCCCATTTCTGACGCAGCCGCCATTGCCGAGGCAACCCGTCCCTACCGAGATACACACCCACTGCTGACCAGCCTGCCATTGCCGAGGCAACCTGCTACAACAGAGAGACTCCGCAGGGCATGGTAGAGAACACAGCAGAACAGCAGAGCCAGGGCGAGCCTCACAACAGCAGGGCGGAGCCTCAACAGGCAAACAGTGGCTAGTCTGGGTCCTAGCTGGGCAGGACCTCAACGGACATCCAAAAATAAAGTCCAAACCTCTCAACAAAGAGCATTTGAGAAAAACAAAAGGTTTTTTTAATGAGCGCTGTTGCAGCAGAATCAAACATAGCAGCCTAACAGCCCTGAATGAACAACAGAGCTCACAGCTCAGCAATTAAGCCCTTTTAAAGTACAAACTGTCTCCTCAAGCAGCTCCCTGACCCCTCTATATCCAAAAGACTGACATTAGGCAGGCATCATCCTGGGACAAAGATAGCAGAAAAAAAAACTGGTAGCATCCCTCGCTGTGGCACAGCAGCTAGAGGTGCACGCCAGACAAGCAGGGTCTGGAGCGAACCTCAGCAGTCGTACAGCGAAGGGGCTAGACTGGTAGAAGGAAAACCAAGTAACAGAAATACTTCATCATCAACATTCTGGGTGTCCACTCAGAGACCCAATCGAAAAGTCAGCAACTACGCAGACGACCAGCGGACAAATCCACAAAGATGGGAAGAAACCAGCACAAAAAGGAGGAAAACACCCGAAACCAGAACACCTCGCCTCCTAGAAAGGACCAGAACTCCTCCCCAACAAGGGAACAAAGTTGGACGGAGAATGACTGTGACGAAATGACGGAATTAGACTTCAGAAGATGTATAATGAGAAACTTTTGTGAGCTAAAAGATCATGTATTAAATCAATGCAAAGAAACTAAAAACCTTGAAAGAAGATTTGAAAAAAGATTCGAGGAAATGATAACAAGAATGGATACCTTATAGAGGAATATGAATGAATTAAAGGAGCTGAAAAACACAATACGAGAACTTCGCGAAGCATGCACAAGGTTCAATAGACGAATCGACCAAGCAGAAGAAAGGATATCTGAAGTCGAAGACCAACTCAATGAAATAAAACGAGAAACCAAGATTAGAGAAAAAAGTGCAAAAAGGAATGAACAAAGTCTCCAAGAAATGTGGGACTATGTGAAAAGACCTAACCTACATTTGATAGGTGTACCAATAGGGGACGAAGAGAATGAATCAAAGCTGGAAAATACTCTTCAGGACATCATCCAGGAAAACTTCCCCCACCTAGCAAGACAGGCCAACACTCAATTGCAGGAAATACAGAGAACACCACAAAGATATTCCGCAAGAAGAGCAAACCCAAGGCACATAATCGTTAGATTCAACAGGGTTGAAATAAAGGAGATAATACTAAGGGCAGCCAGAGAGAAAGGTCGGGTCACCCACAAAGGGAAGCCCATCAGACTCACAGCAGACCTCTCGGCAGAAACACTACAAGCCAGAAGAGAGTGGGGGCCAATATTCAACATTCTTAAAGAAAAGAACTTTCAACCCAGAATTTCATATCCAGCCAAAGTGAGATTCAGAAGTGAAGGAAGAATAAAATCCTTTGCGAACAAGCAAGTACTCAGAGATTTTGTCACCACCAGGCCTGCTTTACAAGAGCTCCTAAAAGAGGCACTACACATAGAAAGGATCAACCAGTACCAGCCATTCCAAAATCACACTGAATGCTAAAGAGCTTCAACATAATGAAGAATCTACAACAACTAACAGGCAAAACAGCCACTTAGCATCAAAATGGCAGTATCAAATTCACACATAACAATATTAACCCTAAAGGTAAATGGACTAAATGCACCAATCAAAAGACACAGACTAGCAAACTGGATAAAAATCCAAAACCCATCAGTGTGCAGTATACACGAAACCCATCTCACATGCAAGGATACACAAAGGCTCAAAATAAAGGGATGGAGGAAGATTTACCAAGCAAATGGAAAGCAAAAAAAAGCAGGAGTTGCAATTCTCATCTCTGATAAAATAGACTTTAAAGCAACAAAGATCAAAAGAGACAAAGAAGGCCATTACATAATGGTAAAAGGATCAATAAAACAAGAAGAGCTAACGATCCTAAACATATATGGACCAAATGCAGGAGCACCCAGATACATAAGGCAAGTTCTTAATGACTTACAAAAAAACTTAGACCCCCACACAATAATAGTGGGAGACTTTAACACTCCACTGTCAATACTAGACAGATCAACCAGACAGAAAATCAACAAGGATATCCAGGGCTTGGACTCCGACCTGGAGCAAGCAAACCTGATAGACATCTACAGAACTCTCCACCCCAAATCAACAGAACACACATTCTTCTCAGCACCACATCACACCTACTCTAAAATTGACCACATAATTGGAAGTAAAGCACTGCTCAACAAATGCAAAATAACTGAAATCATAACGAACAGCCTCTCAGACCATAGTGCAATCAAGTTAGAACTCAGAATTCAGAAACCGACCCAGAACCGCACAGCTTCATGGAAACTGAACAACTGGCTCTTGAATGGTAACTGGGTAAACAACGAAATGAAGGCAGAAATAAAGAAGTTCTTCAAAACCAATGAGAACGAAGACACAACGTGCCAGAATCTCTGGGACACATTTAAAGCAGTCTCTAGAGGAAAGTATATAGCAATAAGTGCCCATATGAGGAGAATGGAGAGATCCAAAATTGACACCCTATCATCAAAATTGAAAGAGCTAGAGGAGCAAGATCAAATAAACTCAAAACCGAGCAGAAGACAAGAAATAACCAAGATCAGAGCTGAGCTGAAGGAGATTGACACACGAAAAACCCTTCAAAAAATCAATAAATCCAAGAGCTGGTTTTTTGAAAAGATCAACAAAATAGACCACTAGCCAGATTGATTAAAAAGAAAACAGAGAACAACCAAATAGATGCAATAAAAAATGATAAAGGGGAAATCACCACAGATTCCACAGAAATTCAAACCATCATCAGAGAATATTACAAACAACTCTATGCACATAAACTAGTAAACCTGGAAGAAATGGATAAATTCCTGGACTCCTGTGTCCTCCCAAGCCTAAACCAGGAGGAAGCTGAAACTATGAATAGACCAATAACAAGGTCAGAAGTCAAGGCAGCAGTTAAGAGCCTACCACACACAAAAAAGCCCAGGTCCAGACGGGTTCACAGCCGAATTCTACCAGACACACAAGGAGGAGCTGGTACCATTCCTTCTAAAACTATTTCAAACAATCCAAAAAGAAGGAATACTTCCCAAATCATTTTACGAGACCAACATCATCCTGATACCAAAACCCGGCAGAGACCCAACAAGAAAAGAAAACTTCAGGCCAATATCCATAATGAACATAGATGCAAAAATCTTCAATAAAATATTGGCAAGCCGATTGCAACAGCAAATCAAAAAACTTATTCATCATGATCAAGTAGGATTCATCCCAGGGATGCAACACTGGTTCAACATACGCAAGTCTATCAACGTAATTCACCACATAAACAGAACCAAAAACAAAAAACACATGATTATCTCAATCGACGCAGAGAAGGCATTTGACAAAATTCAACAGCCCTTTATGCTAAAAACCCTCAATAAACTCGGTATTGATGGAACGTATCTCAAACTAATAAAAGCTATTTATGACAAACCAACAGCCAATATTATACTGAATGGGCAAAAACTGAAAGCATTCCCTTTGAAATCTGGCACTAGACAAGGATGCCCTCTGTCACCACTCCTATTCAGTATAGTTCTGGAATTTCTAGCCAGAGCAATCAGGCAAGAAAAAGAAATAAAGGGTATTCAAATAGGAAAGGTGGAAGCCAAATTATCTCTATTTGTAGACAACATGATAGTATACCTAGAAGACCCCATTGCCTCATCCCAAAAACTCCTGAAACTGATAAGCAACTTCAGCAAAGTCTCAGGATATAAAATCAATGTGCAAAAATCACAAGCGTTCGTCTACTCCAATAACAGACTTAAAGAAAGCCAAATCAAGAACGAACTGCCATTCGCAATCGCTACAAAAAGAATAAAATACCTTGGAATACAACTCACAAGGAACGTAAGAGACCTCTTCAAGGAGAACTACAAACCACTACTCAACGAAATCAGAGAGGACACAAACAGATGGAGAAACATTCCATGTTCATGGTTAGGAAGAATTAATATCGGGAAAATGGCTATACTGCCCAAAGTAATTTACAGAATCAATGCTATCCCCATCAAGCTACCATTGACTTTCTTCACAGAACTGGAAAAAACTACCATGAACTTCATATGGAACCAAAAGAGAGCCCACATAGCCAAGTCAATTCTAACCAAAAGAACACAGCGGAAGGGGTGGGGGGGGGCATCACACTACCGGATTTCAAACTATACTACAAGGCTACAGTAATCAAAACAACATCGTACTGGTACCAAAACAGAGATATAGACCAATGGAACAAAACAGAGGCACCAGAGGCAACACAACATACATACAACTATACAATCTTTGATAAACCCGACAAAAACAAGCAATGGGGAAAGGATTCCATGTTTAACAAATGGTGTTGGGAAAACTGGCTAGCCATGTGCAGAAAGCAGAAACTGGACCCCTTCCTGACACCTTACACTAAAATTAACTCCAGATGGATTAAAGACTTAAACATAAGACCAGGCACCATAAAAACCCTAGAAGGAAATCTAGGCAAAACTATCCAGGACATAGGAGTAGGCAAGGACTTCATGAACAAAACACCAAAAGCATTGGCAACAAAAACCAAAATAGACAAATGGGACCTAATGAAACTCCACAGCTTCTGCACGGCAAAAGAAAGAGTCACTAGAGTGGATCGGCAACCAACAGAATGGGAAAAAATTTTCGCAGTCTACCCATCTGACAAATGGCTGATATCCAGAATTTACAAAGAACTCAAACAGATTTACAGGAAAAAAACAAACAAGCCCATTCAAAAGTGGGCAAAGGATATGAACAGATACTTTACGAAAGAAGACATATATGAGGCCAACAATCATATGAAAAAATGCTCATCGTCACTGGTCATCAGAGAGATGCAAATCAAAACCACATTGAGATACCATCTCACGCCAGTTAGAATGGCGATCATTAAAAAATCTGGAGACAACAGATGCTGGAGAGGATGTGGAGAAAAAGGAACACTTCTACACTGTTGGTGGGAGTGTAAATTAGTTCAACCATTGTGGAAGACAGTGTGTCGTTTCCTCAAGGCCTTAGAAATAGAAATTCCATTTGACCCAGCAATCCCATTATTGGGTATATATCCAAAAGACTATAAATCGTTCTACTATAAGGACACATGTACACGAATGTTCATTGCAGCACTGTTTACAATAGCAAAGACCTGGAATCAACCCAAATGCCCATTGATGGTAGACTGAATTGGAAAAATGTGGCACATATACAACATGGAATATTATGCAGCTATCAGAAGTGATGAGTTTGTGTCATTTGTAGGGACATGGATGAATCTGGAGAACGTCATCCTCAGCAAACTGACACAAGAACAGAAAATGAAACACCACATATTCTCACTCATAGGTGGGTGATGAAAAATGAGAACACATGGACACAGAAAGGGGAGTACTAAACACTGGGCTCTATTGGGGGGAAAAGGGGAGGGCCAGTGGGAGGGGGAGGTGGGGAGTGATAGCCTGGGGAGAGATGCCAAATGTGGGTGAAGGGGAGAAGAAAAGCAAAGCACACTGCCATGTGTGTACCTACGCAACTGTCTTGCATGCTCTGCTCATGTACCCTAAAACCTAAAATCCAATAAAAAATTAAAAAAAAAAAAAAAACAGAACTTGCCTTATGTATCTGGGTGCTCCTGCATTGGGTCCATATATTTTTAGAATCGTTAGCTTTTCTTGTTGCATAGATCCTTTCACCATTATGCAATGGTCCTTTTTGTCTCTTTTGATCTTTGTTGCTTTAATGTCTATTTCATCAGAGATGAGAATTGCATCTCCCGCCTTTTTTTGCTTTTCGTTTGTTTGGCAAATCTTCCTCCATCCCTCCGTCTTGAGCCCCTGTGCATCCTTGCATGTGAGATGGGCCTCCTGGATACAGCACACCAATGGGTCTTGGATTTTTATCCAGTTTGTCAGTCTGTGTCTTTTGATTGGTGCATTTAGTCCATTTACATCTAGGGTCAACATTGTTATGTGTGAATTTGATATTGCCACCTTGATGCTAGCTGGCTGTCTTGCCCGTTAGTTGTTGTAGATTCTTCATTATGTTGATGCTCCTTAACATTTAGTGTGATTTTGGAATGGCTGGTACTGGCTGTTCCCTTCCATGTGCAGTGCCTCCCTCAGGAGCTCTTGTAAAGAAGGCCTGGTGGTGACAAAATCTCCGAGCACTTGCTTGTTCGCAAAGGATTTTACTTTTCCTTCACTTATGAAGCTCAGTTTGGCTAGATATGAAATTCTGGGTTGAAAGTTCTTTTCTTTAAGGATGTTGAATATTGGCCCCCACTCTCTTCTGGCTTGTAGTGTTTCTGCCGAGAGATCTGCTGTGAGTCTGATGGACTTCCTTCCGTGGGTGACCCGACCCTTCTCTCTAGCTGCCCTTAGTATTCTCTCCTTTGTTTCAACCTTGTTGAATCTGACGATTATGTGCCTTGGGGTTGCTCTTCTTTCAGAATATCTTTGTGGTGTTCTCTGTATTTTCTGCATTTGAGTGTTGGCCTGTCTTGCTAGGTGGGGGAAATTCTCCTGGACAATGTCCTGAAGAGTATTTTCCAGCTTGGATTCATTCTCTTCGTCACATTCAGTTACACCTATCAAATGTAGATTAGGTCTCTTCACAGAGTCCCACATTTCCTGGAGACTTTGTTCATTCCTTTTTCTGCTTCTTTCTCTGATTCTGGTTTCTCATTCTATTTCATTGAGTTGATTTTTGACCTCCGATATTCTGCTGTCTGCTTGGTCAATTCAGCTATTGAAACTTGTGCATGCTTCACGAAGCTCTCATATTGTGTTTTTCAGCTCCTTCAATTCATTCATATTCCTCTCCAAGTTATCCATTCTTGTCATCATTTCCTCAAATCTTTTCTCATATCTCTTTTCAAGGTTCTTAGTTTCTTTGCAATGATTTAGAACATGTTCTTCTAGCTCACAAAAGTTTCTCATTATCCCCCTTCTGAAGTCTAATTCCGTCATTTCATCACAGTCATTCTCCATCCAGCTTTGTTCCCTTGCTGGTGAGGAGTTTTGGTCCTTTCTAGGAGGTGAGGTGTTCTGGTGTCAGGTGCTCTCCTCCTTTTTTCGCTGGTTTCTTCCCATCTTTGTGGATTTATCCACCTGTCGTCTGTGTAGCTGCTGACCCTTCGATTGGGTCTCTGAATGGACACCCAGATTGTTGATTATGAAGTATTTCTGTTACTTGGTTTTTTTTCTACCAGTCTAGCCCCTTCGCTGTACGACTGCTTAGGTCCACTCCAGCGCCTGCTTGTCTGGGGTGCACCTATAGCAGCTGCGGAACAGTGAGGAATGCTACCAGTTTCTTTTTCTGCTATCTTTGTTTCAGAATGATGCCCACCAAATATCAGTCTTTTGGATATAGAGGGGTCAGGGAGCTGCTTGAGGAGACAGTCTGTACTTTATGGAAGCTCAATTGCTTAGCTGTGAGCTCTGTTGTTCATTCAGGGCTGTTAGGCTGCTATGTTTAATTCTGCTGCAACAGAACTCATAACAAAACCCTTTTTTTCTTAGATCCTCTGTCTGGGGGGATTGGGGCTTTATTTTTGAGTGTCTGTTGTGCTGTCCTGCCCAGCTAGGAGGCAGTCTAGTCACTATTTGCCTGCCGAGGCTCTGCCCTGCTGGTGTGAGGTTCTCCCTGTTGCTGCAGGCGCTGCCCTTCTGCTGCGGTCTCTGCCCTGCTGCCACGGGCTATGCCCTGCAATGGAGTCTCTCTGTTGTGGCGCATTGCCTCAGCAACAGCAGGCTGCATCAGCAGTGGGCGCGCACCTCAGTAGGGGCGGATTGCCTCGGTAATGGCGGACGCCCCTCCCACACGGAGCTGTGTCCTCAGGGACCCTCTCCACCGGGAGCGTTTGGAATCACCATTTTGTTTGCCCCACTGTGCTACCCCAAACACTGTGTCCCTGGAATCTCCTGGGGTGGCTTACTGTCCAAGTCCCATTCAGTCTCAAGTTCAGCCCTCTCAAGTCTCAGGTTGCCAGTTCAGCAGGGCCCCCGGACCAGTGCACTTTGTGTGGAGCGCTGTGTAGCACCGCTGTGCTACAGTGTTGGCCACCGCCTCACTGGCTGCCGGCTGCTGGCTGCACTAGCCAAAACCTCTGCCTGGCATCCCGCATCTCTTTTATACCTGGGAATTTCCCCGTTCTGTGGGCAACAAAGATCCATCTGGAAATGCAGCCCTGACTCACCCTCTCCGCGCATTCACTGAGAGCTTCAATCCTGGGTTGTTCTCACAGTGCCATCTTGAGTCCTCAAGTTTGTAAATTTTTAAAAACTTAAGAATGTTTCTTTAATATTATTCAGACTGATATGTTAAAAGTGTCACTCTTTTAATATTGAAAAGGCCTTGAATGATAGCTCTCTCCTTCACCTTTCCTTGGCTGCTGTAACTTTTACTAATTATCTAAAGTAAGAAAAAAAAAGTTTTGTAGACAGGCAAATAAAGTATCTTGTGCATATGCATTTTATCCTGCATGCTGATTATATCTCTATCTTTATATGTGTCCTATGGAAGTGATATTTCACTTCTTTTAAAACATGCATTTGAATGAAGAAACCCTCCAAACAGGCTTGGTGTGAGCAACATGGCTGTTTATTCACCTGGGTGCAAGTGGGCTAAGGTCAAAAAGGGCATTAGTGAAGGGCTGTGGGATAGGAGTTGGTTTTATAGGTTAGGGTAAATTTTTGGGAGAAGGGGCAGGGGTGTTACAGAGTAAGATTAATTACAGTGGTGGGGGTAGGGGTAAGGAGTATACATTACCATAAGTTCAGTTACAATGATGGGTGGTAAGGCTTAAGTGTAGTTAAGATGACAGGGTGGGGTAAGGAGTATTTGTATTATCATAAGTTATGGCAGGGTGGGGTGTGGAGTATTCACATTATCATAATAACAGTGAAGATGGCAGGATGGGTTTAGAAGCTTAATGTCTGGGGGAAGCTCCACTGGAGGATGAGGGATAATGGCAAATGCAGGCAGGGGGTAGGGGGTGATAAGCCAAGGAAGGCAGGACTTTAGACTTTCTGGGTCCTGGCTTGCACTTGGAGGCCTGACGTACCTGTCTTTTTATATATAGAGAGAAAGAATTAGAGAAGAGGGGGTGATAACAGGTTTCTGGGGAGTAGGGGGCAAAGTTTCTCATGGCTTCTTTGAGCAGGATTGGGGGTGGCGTGGAAACCTAAAAATGGGAAGGAATTTAGACTGCTGTGAGATTTCAGGGAAAGGGGTGATATTGTAGGGTTGTTTAAGAAGGAGTATTTGTTGCATTAACTGATTAGTTATAGCTTGTATAAAATTTTGTAGTCATTGAGAGATTAATTGGAGAAGCACAGGTTCCAAATAAGAGAAGGAGAAAGATAGTATCAGAGGACTAAGGATTGGAGGAAGCCATCACTCCCAGTTAGAGAGTGTCCAGACAGTCCAGCCAGGTCCAGAATAACTATTTGCCTGATTAGTGAGTTTTTGTGCTCTGTCTTTTAATTTATTTATGCATTTTATACAAGGCCAGGCTGGCTTACATAAAAACGTTTTTTTTTTTGTTTGTTTAGGAATAGGCAAAGACCTTTTTCATCAGTTAGTAAATTAAGACCTTTGCAGTTTTGGAGGACAAGTGCAGCTAGGGAATTTACTTGAATTTGAAGGAGGGATAATGATTGAGTTAATTCTCCAATGCTGGCAGAGAAATTATTAAAGAGGCTATGGAAGGTGCCAATTGAAGTGCTAATGTGACATGGTAAATACCGAGTAAAACTGCATACCTCAACCATACATCAGCTTTCTGTTGAAACTACTCTCTGTAACCTGATGTGATAGGCAAGCAGTCCAAACCCATGCCATCTTGGCCCCTGCTACTTGTGATAAGTCACTAAGGTCTGTAATTTCCACCCTACCCAAGCAATGCATAAACTAATGCTTTTCTTGACTTCTGTGAACCACGTAAGTAACAATCAGAATGTCCAAAGTCCTGTGGCCCTTGGAATGTCTGGAGCCTCTCACCCTCACCCCTGCCCAGGAGGTGGTTTATGGAATGTCCAAAGTCCACTGGCCCTCGGAATGTCTGAAGTCCCTTACCCCCACCCCCACCCCTCACCCTTACCACAACCCAGGAGGTGGTTTACAGGCATAAAATGTCTTGACACCCTCCTTTAGGGGCCACGGGTTGGAGAGACGTGAGTCCTCCATGGCCACTAACAATAAATGCCCTGCAATTTGGCATACTTTTGTCTTGGTGTTGATTTTCTATTCTCACTCTGGTGCAACAGTAAGGTCTGTGCAGAGTGCAGTAGCAATTTCTGACCCTACAAGTATGGGGGTTAATGGAATGACCCGCTTGTGTCGTGTCTCAACCACAAGGGGAACAGGGAGGCTTTTGTCCCCATTGGCAAACTGAATTTGGGAGTAAGAAAAACTAGGGTATAAATGCCTATCCAGTTGGTAGGAAGGCAGATGTAAAAAGAACTACAGAGGAAAAAAAATGTTTTTGGCATAGGCAGAACTGGAAGTGTAAACTGATAAGGTGAGAAAGTGTTCTGAGCGGGTTGGAGCTTTGGACCCAAATGCTAAGGAAGCCATCAAGGGCTGCGGCTGTTAAAGGTTGTAGCGGGGCTTGGTAGGGTAACTGTGTGGAGGGAGAGCTTTTGTTTTCATGGTGTATGAAGAAACGTGTGGTATTTATAAGCAACCACTCACTTTTATTAACAAGATTGGGTATGAGTAGAGAACGGGAGCCAGATTAAGAGTGAAATATTAGCTGTAATTGCCTGGAGGAAAATTATAAACTGGCAACTTAAACAAAAGCAGGGCATGTAAAAGTAAATGAGTACAGTGAATCTAAGCACAGTTAGACAGAAAATCATAGAAACAGAGATTTTTGAGGTGTGATTTAAGTAGTAGGGGTGACTGCATAAAACTGGAGAAGGTGAGAGACTGAAAGTAAGTATGTGAGATGTAAAGAGGAAACTTTGGATGTTGTGAGAGCTATAGATGGTAAGTGGGGCATAGCCTGTGATTTTGAGGGATTTTAAGAGTATCAGGATGGCAGTTGCTGCTGTGCATAGTCATGAGGGCCAGCCCAGGATTGTTAAGTTGTTTGGATAAAAGGGCTACAGGCCTTGGGCCTGGCTCCTGTATAAGAATCCTGACCGCATTGCCCTGGATTTTATACTTTTTTTTTTTTAAGACAGGGTTTCACCATGTTGGTCAGGCTGGTCTTGAACTACCAACCTCAGGTGATCCACCCACCTTGGCCTCCAAAGTGCTTGGATTACAGGCGCGATCCACCACACCTGGCCAATAGCCCTGGATTTTAGCAGTATATAATGAAAAGGATTGAGACACGTCGGGGAAAGCTGGGGAGGGAGCAGTTTTTAGAGCTGTCTTTAAGGAGCCAAAGGAGGAGTGAGGAAAGGATTTAGGATTAATTGGGTTGGATAAATTTTCTTTAGTGAGTTTATACAATGGCTTAGTTAGAATAGCAAAACCTGGTATCCAGAGGTGAAAGTGGCCAACCACACCCAGGAAGGAAAGAAGCTGTTGTTTGGTGGATGGGGTTTGAGTTTGGGAAATTAACTGTGTACAGTTGGCAGGGAGAGCGTGTGTATGCTGATGAAAGATTATAACAGATGGGGTAGAAATTTGGGCTTTGGAAGGGGATACACGATACCCCTTTGAGTATAGATGCTGAAGAAGCAGGAGGGTGAATTAAAAGGTCATGTTGCAATAGATGGGTGATAACAGGCTTTACAACTTTTAAAGCCTGTTGTGGGATGGGATACTGGCACTGGGCAGGGTAAGGGTGGTTAGGTTTTAAGGGGGTGATGAGGGGTGAGTGACTTGTAGAAACAGATGGGAAGATGGTGTCCCACACCCTAGGGTTAAGGTAGGGGGACATAAGGGGAGCTGTTGAAGGAGATATGGGTTTGGGGAGGAGGGCAGCAATGAGGTGAGGTCGTAGCCCAGGAATAGTCAAGGAGAGAGACAATTTTGCTAGAATATTTTGGCCTAACAGGGGCTGGACAAGTGGGGATGATTAGACAAGAATGTAGAAAGTATTGCTGGCCTAATTGACACCAGACTTGGGGAGTTTTGAGAGGCCTGAAGGCCTTGTGGTTAATGCCAACAACAGTTATGGAGGCCAAGGAGACAAGTCCTTGGAAAGAAGGCAGCGTGAAGTGAGTGGCCCCCATGTTGATTAAGAAGGAGATGGACTTACTCTCCACCTTAAGAGTTACCTAAAGTTAGGCATCCGTGATGGTCCAGGGGGCTTCCAAGATGCTTGGGAAGCATTAGTTTTTATCTGCCAAGCCAAAGATTGGAGCTTCAGGAGCTCTGGGAGCAGGGACGTGAATTGGACAGTTGACTTTCTGTGTCCCGCCCCCCCGCCCCCCACACAAACGAGGCACTGCTTAGGAGGAATCCCAGGCTGCAAGCATTCCCTGGCAGAGTGGCCAGGTTTCCAAAACTTGAAGCAAGGTTTGGGAGGGGTGGCTGGTCGCGCTGCAGTCTGGGCACTTTGAAGTCTTTGTGAGCTGTTGGTGTGGCTGGGGTTTGTCTTACAGAAGAGGCAAGCATCTGTAGTTCTGAGATACGCTGCTGCTGGGCAGATTTTTTGCTATTATGGATCACCTTGAAGATGAGATTGCTTAATTCCTGTTGTGGGGTTTGAGGGTCAGACCTTAATTTCTATACCTTTTTGTAATGTCAAGGGCTGCTTGGGTAATAAAATGCATAGTAAGTGTTCTTTACGGCTGGCAATAGAAGTAAGGATGACATTTAAGTTACTTCAGGTGAGGTTATAGGACAGGGTTAAGTATTGAAGGATGTGATGAAAAGAAGCCTAACCATTGACCAATTTGGGAAAGGTTGGACAAAGGGAAAGGAATGTACACTCTAACAATGTCTTTGGTTCCAGCCACCTCTGGAAGAAAGAATTGTGCAGGGGCAGAGGAGGCAGTTGAGGGACTAAAATGTAAGCTGGACCTCGTATGAACTGGGAAGGTGATAGGAGGGGCATAAGGAGGTGGGTAGTGGGCAGAGGCTCTGGGGGGTGGGGTTAGGTCCTGAATTAGGGCCTGGTTTAGACAGGTGGGGAAGAGAAAGGTTGGAAGCGATAATGGATAAGGAGGATTCTGGGTTATTGCCAGAGGAAAGAGGGGCAGATGGAAGGGAAGAGAAGGATTAGATATTAGGGAAGGATTGGTGTGTAAAAATGTGTCTGGACATAGGGAATTTCAGACCATTTGGCTGTGTTGTGACAAAAATTGTTTAAATTTGTAAAATAGAGAGGTTAAAAGTGCCATTTTTTGGCCAACTGGATCCATTGTTTAACTTCTATCGTGGTCATGCAGTGGCCCAGTAAAGAGAATGCAGTGTTTACAGAAGAAGATGAGACACTTGGTTTTAGGTCAGGAGACAGTTGAAGAGGCTTGAGGTTCTTTAGAACACAGGTCAGCAGAGAGGATGGGGGGATAGAGGATGGATGGTTGCCCATGCATGGTTCTGGAAAGGCAGAAGAGACAAAAAAAATGGGCATGCGGCCGGGTGCGGTGGCTCACGCTTGTAATCCCAGCACTTTTGGAGGCCAAGGCGGGTGGATCATGAGGTCAAGAGATCGAGACCATCCTGGTCAACATGGTGAAACCCCATCTCTACTAAAAATACAAAAAAATAGCGGGGCATGGTGGCGAGTGCCTGTAATCCCAGATACTCAGGAGGCTGAGGCAGGAGAATTGCCTGAACCAAGGAGGCAGAGGTTGTGGTGAGCCGAGATCACGCCATTGCACTCCAGCCTGGGTAACAAGAGCAAAACTCGGTCTCAAAAAAAAAAAAAAAAGAAAAAGAAAAATGGGCATGCAACATAGCCTCTCAATAGGTGTCCCTAATTGAGCCTGGGTTGAACCTCCTCATTGGTGAGTGGCCAAAGAGAGCGTCCTCTATGTTGACCTGCCACTAGTATTGGCCATGAGCCTGTTGGGCGAGTGACTAGGGTGAACGTCTTCATGATAGTTAAACCCTGGGGAAAACTGGGTCCCCAGATCCATGACCTACGTAGGATTTTTTTACCGTCCTGAACCACATGGAAGAACCTGATTTACCTAATTTTCCTTGTCTTTGTGGTGGAAAAAGGATGAAGCCAAAAGGGGGAGGAAGTGGAAAGGAAAAGAAAAAAGAATGGGAAAGCAAAAAAGAGAGATGGCTCACCAGAATAGCCGGTGCTGTGTGTCCGTGGGCTGGTATGATGACCCCAGGTTGGTAGGTAGATCTCATCGTGGAGGGAGCACAAAAACAGGGACGAGGGTTTGGTCTCCTGTAGGAGTTCTCCTGTCCTTGGTTTCTGGCACCATAAGTTAAAATGCATGCTTTGAATAAAGAAACCCCCAAACAGGTTTTGTGTGAGCAACATGGCTGTTTCTTCACCTGGGTGCAAGTGAGCTAAAGCAGAAAAGGGCATTAGTGAAGGGTGGTGGGATAGGAGTTGGTTTTATAAGTTGGGGCAAATCTTTTGGGGAGAAGGCAGGGGTGTTATAAAGTAAGATTAGTTACAGCGGTGGGGATAGGGGCAAGGAGTATACATTACCATAAGTTTAGTTACAGTGGCAGGTGGGTAAGGCCTAAGGGTAGTTAATATGGCAGGGTGGGGTGAGGAGTATTCATATTATCATAATAACAGTTAAGATGGCAGGGTGGGTTTAGAAGCTTAATGTCTGGGGGAAGCTCCGCTGAGTGATCAGGGATAATGATGAACAGATAATGGCTAACACAGAAGCGGGATGTGGGGCGGTGATCAGCCAAGGCAGGCAGGACTTTAAACTTTCTGGATCCGAGCTTGCACATGGAGACTTGACAACTTCCAAACTACATGAAAGAGCTCTAAAGGATAACTTTTAAAATGTAAGTGCTTATCAGATTGGTAAAAGCTAACTTATATATATTTTAATTTACCTAACCTTGATAATGTCAGGTAAAAATTAATTTGGCAAATTTAATCTCAAAATTCCCCAGTAATTTAAAAATCTTAAAGTCGTGTTTAAACCCTCAAGTTTTCTTTTCCCCCACTGGAAATTTGGGTTATGAAAAAGTTAAGACAGCAGAAGCATAAAATATACTTTTGATAATATTTGACACACATAAGGGTGTCAATTCTAAAAAAAAAAGTAAGTTTATTTCTGGCTAAAAACTATTTAAGAGTTACTTTAAAATAAATGAAATTATATAGGTAAAACTAAATAAATTAGAAAAAAACAAGCCAGGGCAACAAAACTCGAATCCCTATGTTATCAAGAAAATAGTCTATATGAGGGAAGGGCAAAATCAACTATTTAAAACCAAAGTGTGTAATGTAAATCAATTGTTATTTTTTGTAGATTTGTATCATTCAGTTTTTTATAAGAATGTTTACTATAATGGATTGTAAAAATAACCACTTTAATGATAAAATTATCAATTAGAATTTAAGAGCTTGTTTGGATTAATGCAGCACCCACACCTCATTACTAAACAATTACTGAGTGTATGTGATCCAAATGTACAGGAAGTTATTCCTGAGAAAGCAATTAGCCTAGTGGGCCAGATAATCTCATTATAAGGTCTGTTTGTCCTGAGAAGGGGACTGACCAACTCTCCCTATAAAATACCAAGTAAAGTACCCCAGATGAAGCAGTGAATATGCTTTTTATGCAAGCCATGTCGAACTAGCTTTATAATAACTGGAATATGTTCCCACTTAATATGTCTATTGCCTGGGTCATGGTAAATTTGGGAATTAAGGAAACCCCTTTTTCATGGGTGCCCCACCCCACAGGATCATAAATTTGTTTAAAGAGGCTTATCTAATCTGCTGTCTAACAGACGCAACTCCCTGCTGGAAACCCAAACCCTTTCACCAGAAAAGGTAAAAGGTCCTGGGGGAAAAATAAGGCTTCCTGGGGCCAGAACATAAAAAAATACAGGTTAATAGAATTATAAAGTGCAAGATGTTTAAACAAGCTTAATGTAAGTTAGTTGTAACTTCCTTTACCTAAATGTCTTATGAAAATGGGTACTATATCTAACTGGGAGATGTTTTCCCTTTTCTAGTACTATAAAACTGAAGACATTTAAATCTGCTCATGTAAATTGTCCACTGCATAGCCTTTTGTGTGGAGCCATTATGGAGCTGATAACAAAAACTGTGAGCACTTTTCTTTTTTTTTTTTTTTTGCCAATCAGTTTGAGCTTCTGAGGTTAGCCTTGAACTGATGACCTCGCCTTCGCGAGCGCCATGACCTCCGGCGGGAGCCACTTTGGACCCCAAGCACTTTTCAATAACAATGACTGAGCTAGAGAATTTCTACTTGATGATGCATTTATTGCCTTGCTATATAATACTAACTAAAGCTACCCCTATACTAATGGAAATAAGCTTTTCCAAAAAGTTCCAAGATAAAATAAAAATCATTTACATAAAATCTTGCTACCTAATAAGCTGAGAGTGTTTTTCCTAGGACTAATTTGGAGAAGTTCCTAAATTCTACCGTGCCAAATAGCTCCCATAAGCTGTTTGCTTTGGAGGTGGCATTTCCAATGTAAACAAGCATCTTGTTTTAAAAACTGTTCTTCTTGGTTGAAAGAGGGTCAAGAAAATCTTTTTCTTCTAAGGCATTTGGGTAAATTATGCTTTTGCAAGCAAATTTACATTTCTGAGTCCTCCAAAATTCAGATTATAACTTTATAACTGTATAGTTGTCTATATAAATTAATAATAGTTAAAAAAATGTTTTAAGAGAAAGTGTGACAATACTAGATTTCAGTCCTAGCTTTTTAAATGCGGATTAAATCATTATTTCTTGGCTATAATAATTCTCTGGGAAGTTTCAGATTATACTTTTTCTTCCTATATTCAGTTGGTGCCCTAATGGAATAGATTCCTTTTTCTGTTCCACATATGATTACTCTTATATCGGTCAAATTAAAAATGTTATTTATCTCTCTTTGGTTTACTCCAAAGGAAACCAAAATTATGGTATTCTGAAGACCAGAGATATAAATCTCCCCCATTTTGCATGCTACTGACCCCAGATCTGTTTCACTGCTAATGCTTTGCTGCCAAAACTATACAAGCTGCCTCCCTCTAGGCCCGGGGACTTTCATGGAATAAGGGCTGGTTTTGAGGGATAAAATTAGGCCAAGATCAAACACTCCAAATCAAGAAAGGGGTGCAAAAAAAGCCTAAACAGCTGGTAAAACAAGTTTAGTTGGGTTGTTTACTGCCCTTTGATTCTACCCATAACCTTGGATGCCTAAATCTTCACCATCTTTATAATATTTGTTACAATAATTGCATTATATTTGTTGGTATATTAGCATTAGACATTTCTTGTAAATGTTATGCCAGATACAACAGAAGGAAAAGGCACAATTAAAGACTCAGTTTATGACAGCTCAGAAAATAGATCTGATCTGGGATTTATTTTTAAACTAAACCCTAGGCCTGACTGCATTTCACCCATTTTACAATTGGCTATTACATCAGATCAGACCCCGTCCTCCCCACACTATCCAAACTGCCGATATTTAAGACTATTACCATCAAATCAGAGGACTCTAGAAACAAGTCTACTTAGTTCCGTGGGACCGTTGCTGTTTTGTTGGCATGTATATGCATTCTGTGGAATGCTTTTTGGCCAAGAAGGGGGACTGAGGACTAAGCTTTGATATTTATCTTGCTCAGATTCCTACCTAAGGGATCTAGGGAGTCATGCCCTACAAACAATAAATTCTCATCAGATGGGTTTTATTTGACCCTATAAATATCGTGACTTACGTTTCAATCTGATGCTGGCATAATTTTATAAGATCCCTGTTGTTTTCCTTCCTTCCATTCCAGATCCAAGAGATAATCAGCTAAGAGTCAGACACACTTTTAGGTCTGAATAGAAATATTTTACAACCTGCTATCTCTCTCTCTGAAGTCTGCTGAGAGACTCCTCTGCACAATAAAACTTGGTCTCCACAATCCTTTATGTTAACATGAACATATTTTTCCATTGATCCCAGGTCTTCCTATAAACTCAACCAATTGTCAACCAGCAAATGTTTAAGGTTACCGATAGCCTGGAAATATCCCACTGCTTTGAGTTGTCCAACCTTTCTGAACCAAACCAATATATTTCTTATATGTATTTTATTGATGCCTCATGCTGCCCTAAAAATATATAAACCTCAAAATATTTTATAGAGTTTGACTCTTTTCATTAACATTAGCATATATATACATAATTCCAGTCTCTTCTTACAACTTCACTTTAAGGGAAAGAGGAGTGTGAAATAGGCTGCTGAAAGCTCAAGATAAACATTGTTGTCATCCTCAGGAGTGAAGATGGGTGTTTTTGATTGAGGTTTTATTTTGTTGCTGTAAATATTTGACTGTTCTTTTTGAGCTCCTGTTCAGTTTCTATACAAATTTTTACAAGACATTTGAGAAAACAAGAAAGGGTTCCAAATACACAGAAAGAATAAACCACAGAAAATGCCTTTGACACAGCCCAGATATTGAATTTAGTTGACAAAGATTTTATATATATTGAATATATATAAATTGAATATATATAAATATATTTAATAAACTAAAAGAAAGTATGTCTAACGATTTTTTTAATGTGACAACAATGCCTCACTAAATATAGAATATCAATAAAGAGCTCAATTCTGAAATACTAACTCAGCAGTAAAAAAAATTTCTCCACATCTTCACTCTGTCCTCTTTCATCTTTTTATCACCTAAGACATAATAATAATAATAATAATAATAATAATAATAAAGGTATAAGAGATTTAAGAAAATACATTAAGAAATGCTTTCACCAGGGAAGAGAGTAAGAAATGGAGGTAAGAGGCCGGGCGCGGTGGCTTATGCCTATAATCCCAGCACTTTGGGAGGCCGAGATGGATGGATCACAAGGTCAAGAGATCGAGACCATCCTGGTCAACAAGGTGAAACACCGTCTCTACTAAAAATACAAAAATTAGCTGGGCATGGTGGCATGCGCCTCTAGTCTCAGCTACTCGGGAGGCTGAGGCAGGAGAATTGCTTGAACCCAGGAGGTGAAGGTTGTGGTGAGCTGAGATCATGCCATTGCACTCCAGCCTAGGTAACAAGAGTGAAACTCCGTCTCAAAAAAAAAAAATATATATATTAATGGCTGCATTATATTTGTTGGTATATTAGCATTAGACATTTCCACTAAAAGGAAAAAAAAAAAAGATGGTCACAATCCAAGATACATGCCTAATACAAAACTAATATTTAATGAGATTATAAAATACACCCTTTCTTTACAATTTACCATCACATGAAAAGCTCCAGTATAAGTGGATTATAACTGAAATTGCTGCAAGACATCAATGTTCTCTAAAGACGAGTACACAGGAAAGCCCAATGTAAAGAAGGAAGACAAAAACAAATATACTAAAGGAATTTGAAGCTAAAAAATACATCAAATGTAGCCCAGCTTCTATATATAGCAATGTAAGTTTTTACAATAAAATTTTATTTTTATTACCTGAATCATGTCTGAAAATCTTTTTTAATGCCAAAGGGCAACAAAAACCTTTCTGAAGGAACAAAGCAAGCCTCAGAATAAGTCATATGACTTAGATGTTGGTATTATTACACATATAAATTAATAAAAATATAATTAATATGTGTTTAAATGGGAAAATTAGAATATAGGGACAGATGAGTAATGTAAGCAGACTTTAGAAAAGTATCAGAAGGAAATACTAAGAATAAAAACACAGGAAGAGAAATAAAGAATGTTATTAGTCTCTTAGCACTGATGTAATAAAATAAAATAGACTGGGTAATTTGTAAATAATATAAATTTATTTTTCATGGTTCTAGAGACTGAGAAGTCCATGATAAAAGCAACAACAGGTGTAGTTTCTGGTGAAGGTTGCTCTGTTTCCAATACGGCTCGTTGTTGCTACATTTTCCAGAGTAGATGGACACTGTGTTTTCACAAGGCACAAGGGACAGAAAAAAAAAGAGAAAATATTCTTCAACCTCAAGTCATTTTATGAGAGTGCCTATCTCATCTATGGGGGTAGAGGCCTCATTACTTAAATACTTCCCTAAAGGACTTATGCTTTTATACTATCACATTGAAAATGGAAAAAAAAAAAAAGAAAATGGAGAGTTTTTGTTGTTGTTGTTTTTTAATTAACTTTGATTATAGTTTCTATGGTATATTGTCAGATTAGTTATATTGGTAAATTGCATATCAAAGGGGTTTTATCACCCAGGTAATTAGCTTAGTACCCAATAGGTAGTTTTTCTTATCCTTTCCCTCATCCTACACTCCACTCTCAAGTACACTCCAGTGACTGTTGCTACCTTCTCTGTGTTCATGTGTACACAATGTTTAGCTCCCACTTGTAAATGAAAACATGTAGTATTTGTTTTTCTGTTTCTGTATTAGCTCACTAAGAGTTATTATCTCCTGGTCCATTAATGTTGTTTCAAAGGATTTAATCTTTATTTTAATAGATGCACAGTATTCCATGGTGTATATGTACCACATTATTTTTTAATTTTTACTTTAAGTTCTGGGATACATATGCAGAATGTGCAGGTTTGTTAAATAGGCGGACATGCGCCATGGTGGTTTGCTTCATCAGTCAACCTGTCATCCACGTTTTAAGCTCCACATGCATTAGGTATCTGTCCTAATGCTCTCCCTCTCCTTGGCCCCTACCCCCCAACAGGGTCTGGTGTGTGATGTTCCCCTCCCTGTGTCCTTGTGTTCTCATTGTTCAACTCCCACTTATGAGTGAGAACATGCTGTGTTTGGTTTTCTGTTCCTGTGTTGGTTTTCTGAGAATGATGGCTTCCAGTTTCATCCATGTCCCTGCAAAGGATATGAACTCATTCTTTTTAATGGCTGCATAGTATTCCATGGTATATATGTGTCACATTTTCTTTATCCAGTCTACCATTGATGGACATTTAGGTTGGTTCCAAGACTTTACCATTGTAAACAGTGTTGCAATATACGTATATATGTGCATGTGTCTTTATGGTAGAATGATTTATAATACTTTGAGTACATACTCAGGATTGCTGGATCAAATGATATTTCTGGTTCTAGATCGTTAAGGAATCACCACACTGTCTTCCACAATGGTTCAAATAATTTGAACTCCCACCAATAGTGTAAAAGTATTCTGATTTCTCCACAGCCTCACAAGCATCTGTTGCTTCCTGACTTTTTAATGACTGCCATTCTAACTGGCATGAGATGGTATCTCATTGTGGTTTTGAATTGCATTTCTCTAATGACAAGTGATGATGAGTTTTCTTCATATGTTTTTTTTCACCACATAAATGTCTTCTTTTGAAAAGTGTTTAAATCCTTTGCCCAGTTTTTCATTGGGTTGTTTTTCTTCTTATAAATTTGTTGAAGGGCCTTGTAGATTTTCGATATCAGACTGTTGTCAGATGGATAAACTGCACAAATTTTCTCCCATCCTGTAGGTTGTCAGTTCACTCGGATGATAGTTTCTTTTGCTGTGCAGAAGCTGTTTAGTTTAACTACATCTCATTTGTCAATTTTGGCCATTGGAGCCATTGCATTTGATGTTTTAGTTATAAAGTCTACCCATGCCTATGTCCAGAATGATATTGCCTGGGTTTTCTTCTAGGGTTTATACGGTTTTGGGTTTACATTTTAGTCTTTAATCCATCTTGAGTCAATTTTTGTTTAAGGTGTAAAGAAGGGATTCAGTTTCTATTTTCTGCATGTGGCTAGCTGGTTTTTTCAGCACCATTTATTAAATATGGAATTCTTTCCCCGTTGCTTGTTTTTCTCAGGTTGTCAAACATTACATGGTTGTAGATGTGTGGTATTATTTCTGAGGCCTCTGTTCTGTTCCATTGGTATACATGTGTGTTTTGATACCAGTTCCGTGCTGCTTTGGTTACTGTAGCCTTAGAGCATAATTTGAAGTCAGGTAGTGTAACGCCTTTAGTCTTTTTTGTTGTTGCTGTTGTTTGGGTTTTGTTTGTTTGTTTGTTTTAGCTTAGGATTGTCTTACTATGTGAGCTCTATTTTGGTTTCATATAAAATTTAATTTTTTTTTGAGATGGAATCTCACTCTGCTGCCCAGGCTGGGGTGTGATCTCAGCTCTCTGCAACCTTTGCCTCCTGGGTTCAAGTAATTCTCTTGCCTCAGACTCCCAAGTAGCTAAAATTACAGGTGCATGCCAACACACCTGGCTGATTTTTTTGTATTTTTAGTAGAGACAGGGTTTCACCGTGTTAGCCAGGATGGTCCTGATCTCCTGACTTCGTGATCCACATGCCTCGGCATCCCAAAGTGCTGAGATTACAGGCATGAGCCACTGTGCCAGGCCAAAGGTTGTTCTTTTTTCTAATTCTGCACAGAAAGTCAATGGTAGCTTCATGGGAATAGCACTGAATCTGTAAATTACTTTAGGCAGTATGGCCATTTTCACAAGGTTGATTCTTCTTATTCATGAGCATGGAATAATTTTTACATTTATTTGTGTCCTCTTCTTTTTTTGATCAGTGGTTTGTAGTTCTCCTTTAAGAAGTCCTTCAGGTCCCTTGTAAGTTGTATTTCTAGTTATTTTATTCTCTTTGTAGCAATTGAGAATATGTGTTCACTCATAATTTGGCTCTCTGCTTGCCTATTATTGGTGTATAGAAATGCTGGTAATTTTTGCACATTGATTTTGTATCCTGAGACTTTGCTAAAGTTGCTTATCAGCTTAACAAGTTTTTGGGCTGAGATGATAGGGTTTTCTAAAGATACAATTACGTCATCTGCAAAGAGAGACAATTTGACTTCCTCTCTTCCTATTTGAACACCCTTTATTTCTTTCTCTTGTCTGATTGCCCTGGCCAAAACTTCCAATACTATTTGTTAACTAGGAGTGGTGAGAGAAGGAATCCTTGTCTTGTGCTGGTTTTCAAAGGGAATATTTCCAGCATTTTCGCATTCAGTATGATATTGACTATGGGTTTGTCATAAGTAGCTCTTACTATTTTGACTCATGTTCCATCAATACCAAGTTTACTGAGAGTTTTTAGCATGAAGGAGTGTTAAATTTTATCAAAGACCTTTTCTGCACCTATTAATATAATCATATTATTTTTCTTTCTGTCATTGGTTCTGTTTATGTGATATGCTTATTGATTTGCATATGTTGAAGCAGTCTTGCATCCCAAAGATGAAGCTGACTTGATTGTGAGGGATAAGCTTTTTTTTTCCTGCTGGATTTGGTTTGCTGGTATTTTATTCAGGATCCTTTCATCAATGTTCATCAGGAATATTGGCCTGAAATTTCCTTTTCTGTGTCTCTGCCATGTTTTGGTATCACTATGATGCTGGCCTCATAAAATGAGTTAGGAAAAATTCCTCTTTTTATATTGTTTGAAACAGTTTTTGAAGGAATGGTACCAGCTCCTCTTTGTACCTCTGATAGAATTCAGCTGTGAATCCTTCTGGTTTTAAGCTTCTTTTTGGTTGGGAGGCTATTAATTACTGCCTCAATTTTAGAACTTGTTATTGGTCTATTTAGAGATTCAACATCTTCCTGGTTTAGTCTTGGGAGGTTGTATGTGTCCAGGAATTTATCTATTTCTTCTAGATTTTCTAGGTTTTATGCATAGAGCTGTTTATGGAATTTTCAGATGGTAGTTTGTGTTTCTGTGGGGATTAGTGGTGAGACCCCCTTTATCATTTTTTATTTTGTCTCTTTGATTCTTCTCTCTTCTCTTTCTTATTAGGCTAGCTAGAAATCTAACTGTTTTGTTAATCTTTGCAAAACCCAGCTCCTGGATTCGTTAATTTTGTGAAGGGTTTTTTTGTGTCTCCATCTTCTTCAGTTTTGTTCTAATTTTAGTTATTTCTTGTCTTCTGCTACCTTTTGAATTTGTTTGTTTTTGTTTTTCTACTTTCTTTAATTGTGATGTTAGAATGTCAACTTCAGATCTTTTCAACTTTCTAATGTGGACGTTTAGTGCTATAAATTTCCCTCTTAACACTGCTTGAGCTGTGTCCCAGAGATTATGGTATGTTGTATTCCTGTTCTCATTTGTTTCTAAGAATTTTTTATTTCTTTCTTTATTTCATTATTCACCCACAGGTCATTCAGGTGCAGGTTGTTCAATTTCCCTGTAGTTGTGAGGTTTGGGGTGTGTTTTTAAATTCTGAGTTCTAATTTAATTGCACTGTGGTCTGAGAGACTGTTTGTTATACTTCTCCTCTCCCTCTTTTTTTGCATTTCCTGAGGAGTGTTTTATTTCCAATTATGTGGTCAAGTTTAGAATAAGTGCATGTGGTGCTGAGAAGAATGTATGTTCTGTTGATTTGGAGTGGAGAGTTCTGTAGATGGGTATTAGATCTGCTTGATCCAGAGTTGAGTTCCAGTACTGGATATCCATTGTGATTCTGCATCAAGAAGAAATAATAATTTTAAGCATATATGCACACAACAATGGAGCACCCAGATATATAGAAAATATTATTAATGTTAAAGATAGATACAGGCCCCAACACAATAATAGCTGGAGACTTCAACATCCAACTTTTTAGCATTAGACAGATATTCCAGACAGAAAATCAATAAAAATCACTGAATTTAAGTTGTGCTATAGACCAAATAGATCTAATAAATATTTGCAGAACATTTCATCCATCCAAGAGCTGCAGAATATAAATCCTTTTTTTTTCTTTTTGGCATGTGAATCATTCTCAAGTATATACTGTAGGTTAGATCACAAAACAAATCTTAATACATTCAAAAAATTTAAAATAATGTTAAGCATTTTCTCTGACCAAAATGAAATAAAACTTAAAATTAATAACAGGAGGAATTTTGGAAACTATACCAATACATATAAATCAAATAATATACTCTTGAATGACAAGTGGGACAATAAGAAAATTAAGAAGATAATTGAAAATTTTTCTTGAAACAAATGATAATAAAAACACAATATAGCAACACCTATAAGATACAGCAAAAGTAGTACTCAGAAGAAAGTTTATAGCTATTAATGTCTACAACAAAGAGGAAAATTTTTAAATTAACAATTTAATGATACATATTTTTAAAAATAGAAGAGCAAAAACACCACAAAATATAAGAAAATAAATTATGAAAATCAGAACTGAAATGAATAAAATTTAAAAAATTCAAAAGATTCGTGAAACAAAACTTTTTATAAAAAAATCAAACAAAATTGATCAGCCGCTAGCCAGACTAACTAAGGAAAATGAGAGAAAATCCAAATAAACGAAATGGGAAATAAAAAAGAAAACATTTAGGCCAGGTGTGGTGGCTCACACCTGTAATCCCAGCACTTTGGGAGGTTGAGGCTGGTGGATCACCTGAGGCTGGGAGTTTGAGACCAGCCTGACTAACATAGAGAAATCCTGTCTCTAAATAATAATAATAAGAAGAAGAAGAAGAAGAAGAAGAAAACCTTTAAAGTGATAGTTGAGAAATTAAAAGAAAAAATTAGTGGCTATTGTGAATAACTATATGCCAATAAATAAAAAAGCAGAAAAGAAAGAGACAAGTTTCTAGATACATGCAACATACCAAGATTGAACCAAAAAGAAAGCCAAAACCTCAAAAGACCATTAAGAAGTAGTAAGATAAAAGTTAAAAAAGTATCCCAGTAAAGAAAAGCACAGAACCTGATGGCCTACTGCCAAAATTTGCCAAACATAATAATGAAAAACTACAAATGTAAATGATTACTAATACCAATCATATTCAAACTATCCGAAAAATCATAGAAGATAATACTTTTGAACTCATTACATGAGACCAGTATTACCCTCCTACTAAAACCAGACAAAGACACATTAAGAAAGAAAACAACAATCCAATACCTCTGATGAATACTGATGTGAAAATTCTCAACAAAATACTAGTAAGCAAAATTAAACAATACATTACAAGGATGATTCATCATGGCCAATTGGAATTTATTCTAGAAATTCAATGATGGTTTGACATATGCAAAATGATCAATGTGATACATCATATTAATAGAATAAAAAATGACACCAATATGAACATTTCAATTGATTTTGAGAAAGCATTTAATAAAATTCAACATCATTTCATAACAAAACCTTCAAACAAATAGGGATAGAAGGAACATAGGTCAATAAAATTAAATGCAATATCCAGCGGATCCACAGCTAGTATCATTCTGAATAAGGAAAAACTGAAGGACTTTCCTCTAAGATCTAAATCATGAAACGAATGCCCACTTTTATCACTGTTATTCAACATAGTACTGGAAGTCCTAGCTAAAATAATTAAACAAGGGAAAGATATAAAGGGGATACAAACTGGAAAAATATCAAATTTTTATTTTGTACAGATGATATAATCTTATATTTAAAAAAACTAAAAATGCCATGAAAAAATTGTTAGAACTGATGAACAAATTTCATAAACTTGTAGGATACCAAATCAGTGAACAATATGAAAAAGAAATTAAAAGAGTAATCACATTTGCAATAGCCAAACATAAAAATTGAATATATAAGAATTAGTTAATCCAAATAAGGGAACAATTTCTATAATTAAAAAACTATAAGACACTGATAAAATAAATTGAAGAGAAAAGCAAAAAATTAAAAAGATATAGCTCTTGCTCTCAGATTGGAATAATCAATGTTGTTTTACTGTCAACACTACTCAAAGAAATTGATGGATTTGATGCAATTTCTATCAAATTTAAAATTACATTAAATTTTAAAATTTATGTGGGACCAAAAAAGACCCATAGTAGCCAAAGATATCCTATGAAAAAAGACCAAAATTGGATAAATCACATTACCTAAGTTCAAATTAAACTACAAAGGTATAATAACCAAAGCATCATGATAATGGCACAAAGACAGGCACATAGACCAATGGAAGAGAGTAGAGAACCCAGAAGCAAATTCACACACAACAGTTATTTTATTTTCCAATATGGTGCTAAGAAAATACACTGCGGAAAAAACAGTTTCTTCAATAAATGATGTTGGGAATACCAAATATCCATATGCAGAAGAATAAAACGAGGTATCTGTTTGTCTCCATATTAAAAAATTGTTCATTGCAGCACTGTTTACCATAGCAAAGACCTGGAATCAACCCAAATGTCCATCGATGATAGACTGGAGAGGGAAAATGTGGCACATATACACCATGGAATATTATGCAGCAATCAAAAATGATGAGTTCATGTCATTTGTAGGGACATGGATGAACCTGAAGAACATCATTCTCAGCAAACTGAAACAAGAACAGAAAATGAAATACCCCATGTTCTCACTCATAGGCGGGTGTTGAACAATGAGAACACATGGACACAGGGAGGGGAGAATTACACACTGGGGTCCGTTGGGGGGAATAGGGAAGGGACAGCAGGGGGTGGGGAGTTGGGGAGAGATAGCATGGGGAGAAATGCCAGATATAGGTGAAGGGGAGGAAGGCAGCAAATCACACTGCCATGTGTGTACCTATGCAACTATCTTGCATGTTTTTCACATATACCCCAAAACGTAAAATGCAATTAAGAAAAGAAAATCAACAGTGGAAAAAAATTCAAATCAAAATGGATTAAAGATTTAAATCTAAAACCTCAAAATATAAGACTATTAAAAGAAAACATGTACATATATTACAAAATAAATTTCATGACAAAAACTAAGAGACAAAGAAGATCACTATATAATAATAAAAAGGTCAACTCATCAAGAAGATATAAAGACTTTAATCTATAACTTCAAACTCTGAAATGACTATGAGAAAACATTAGAGAAAATTTCATTGGAGACATTGGTCTGGGCAAAAATTTGTTGAGCAATACCTCATAAGCATAGGCAACCAAAGAAAACAGACAAATGGGATCACATCCAGATACATAACTTCTGTGTGACAAAGGAAAATGTCAACAAACTGAAGAGAAAACCTACTGAAGGGGAGAAAATATTTGCAAACTTCCAAATAAGTAACCAGAATATATAAGTAGCTAAAACAACTCTATAAGAGAAAAATCTAATAATTCAATCAAATGATGGACAAAATATTTGAATAGGCATTTCTCAAAAGATAACATGCATATGCCTCACAGGCATATAAAAAGGTACTCGACATCATTGCTCCTCAATAAATGCAAGTTAAAACTACAATTAGATTTCATATCACCCCAGTTAAAATGGCTTATATCCAAAAGACAGGCAATAACAAATGCTGGAGAGGATGTAGAGAAAAGAAAATATTCATACGCTGTGTGTGGGAAACTAAATGAGTAAAACAACTATGGAGAACAGTCTGAACACCACTCCTCATAAAATGAAATATTTATTTATCATATTATACATGAGCCCTACTGCTGGGTGTATGGAAGGAAGAAAGGAAGGAAGGAAGGAAAGAAAGAAAGAAGAGGGAAAGAAAGATAGAAAAAAGAAAGAAGAAAGAAAGAAAGAAGGAAGAAAGAAAGAAAGAAAGAAAGAAAGAAAGAAAGAAAGAAAATCAGTATACCAAAGAGATGTCTCCACTTATATATTTATTTCAGCACTGTTTACAATAGGTAAGATTTGGAGGCAAACTAAGCATCCATTAGCAGATGAATAAAGAAAATCTTATACACATACACAATGGAGTACTATTCAGCCAAGAAAAGAATAAAATTCTGTCATTTGCAATAACATGAATAAAACTTGAAAACATTATGTTAAGTTAAATAAGCCTGGCACAGAAAGACAAATATCACATAGTTTTACTTATTTGTGGGATCTAAAAATCAAAACAATTCAATTCTTGTACATGAAGAGTAGAAGAAAGGTTACCAGAGTTGAGGTCACAATGGAGAGCTGGGAGTTGGAAGGAGAAAATGGTTAACAGTTACAAAAGCATAGTCAGAAAAATAAATAATACCTACTATTTGGTAGCACAACAGAGAGACTATAGTAAATAATGACTTTACTGTACATTTTAAAATAAAGTGTATAACTGGATTATTTGCAACTCAATGAATAAATGCTTGAGGCAATGGGTGTCCCATTCTTCCTGAAGTGCTTATTTTAAATTGCATGCCTGTATCAAAACATTTTATGTACCCCATAAATATGTACATCCATTATATATTCAAAAATATTAAAATACAATAAAAATTTAAAAAGGAGGCCAGGCACGGTGGCTCACACCTATAATCCCAGCACTTTGGGAGGCCGAGGTGGGTGGATAATGAGGTCAAGAGATCAAGACCATCCTGGTCAACAAGGTGAAACCCGGACTCTACTAAAACTGGACTCTACAGTCATGGAGGTATGTGCCTGTAGTCCCAGATACTCAGGAGGCTGAGGCAGGAGAATTGCTTCAACCCAGAAGGCAGAGGTTGTGGTGAGCCAAGATCTTGCCATTGCACTCCAGTCTGGGTAACAACAGTAAAACTCTATCTCAAAAAAAAAAAAAATTTAAAAAGGAATTCAATTAACAATATTTCTAAACAATAAAAAAAAAAACAAAAAAATCGCAGAAAAATAATGAGTGACCAAAATAATAAATCTGAAAGAGTGATTTTAAATAATAAATAATTTCTGCTTTAAACGAAAATTTGGAATGAAAAAATACAATGAATAAAATGAAAAGAAATGCAACAAAGTGTCATTAGCAGAATTTATTAAATAGAAAACAAATATGTAAACTCAAAGTTTATCTGAAAATATACAGAGAAAAAAAAATTATGAGATGTGTACACCACCAAAAAAGTTAATATTTCTGTCATAGAAGATTAAAAAAGAAAAGAAAAAGACAGAAAGGTAGAAAGATTACTTAAAAAAAAATTATAACTGAAAACTTTCCAGACCTGAAGAAAGGTATAAATATGCAGATACAAAAAGATCCAAAGTGCTGGGCATGGTGGCTCACACCTGTAAACCCAGCACTTCGGGAGGCCAAGGTGGGCACATCACCTTAGGTCAGGAGTTCCAGACCAGCCTGTCCAACATGATGAGACCCTGTCTCTTCTAATAAATACATAAATTAGCCTGATGTGGTGGTGCATGTCTGTAATCCCAGCTACTAGGGAGGCTAAGGCAGGAGAATCTCTCGAACCCTGGAGTTGGAGGTTGCAGTGAGCTGAGATCTCATTGTTGCTATCCTGCATGCGTGGGTGACAACAGCAAAACTCCATCACACACAAAAAAAGTCCAAACACTCCATCCAATCGGGTTAAATCAAACCAGGACTACTCCAAGACATATGATTGTCAAATTTTCAAAAATCAACCTTATAGGCCAGGAGAATGAAAAGATATCATCAAGTGCTAACAGAAAAAAAAGGCTGAAGAAGAGAAGAGGAGAAGATGGCACTATAGGAGCAACTCAGGATGGCAGCTCCCAGTGAAAGCGCAGAGGGTGAGTGGACGCCGCATTTCCAGACAGATTTTTATTGCCCACAGACCAGGAGATTCCCAGGTGTAGGAGCCCCATGGGCTGCCAGGGTGGCTGTTTCAGCTGGCATGGCCATTTCAGCCGGCGCCGCAGTGCAGCAGCACTCCATACAAAATACACTGGTCTGGTTACCCTGTTAAACCAGCAATTTGAGATTTGGGATGGCAGATTAGCACATTCATCTGATGAAACAGGACTTAAACAATAAGCCAGGCCAGGAGATTCCCGGCCAGTGACGTTTTTTCAGTCGGCATAATGGGTCGCTGCATGAGAAATCACACAGATCCCAGCACCCTTTCAACAGGCAACCAAAACACCTGGGAGAGAGTCAACCATTCAACTTAAAAAAAAAAGGGCTCTGAGGCAGGGAGCCAGGTGATCAGGCTCAGGGGGTCCCACCCCCACAAAAACAAAACAGCAATTGAAAATGCTTGAGGTTGAGAGTTTCATAGTAAGCACAGCTGAACCCAGAATGGTGCAGCTCTGTGGGGGAGGAGCATCCACCTTTACCAAGGCACTCCACCCCCACAGAGGTACTCTGCCATTGCTGATGCAACCCACCATTGCCAAGGCAACCCACCATAACAGAGAGAGTCTGCCATTACACAGGCAGGCCACCATTGCCATGGCAGTTCTAACCACACCCATATCAACAGAACTACAGGGAATTACACATAGCAGCAGGGCAGAGCCCATGGCAGCAGGGCAGAGCCCAGAGCAGCTCAGCATACCCTTGGCAGGCAGGCAGTGACTAAATTGCCTCCTTGCTGGGCAGGACAGTGCAATGGATACTCATAAATAAAGCCCTAACTCCCCGGGACAGAGCACCTGAGGAAAAAAAGGGGCTTTATGAGTTCTACTTCAGCAGACTTAAACGTACCTGCCTAGCAGCCCTGAATGAACAACAGAGCTCACAGCTCAGCACTTGAGCTCCTATAAAGTACAGACTGTCTCCTCAAGCAGCTCCCTGACCCCCATATATCCAAAGAGTCACCTCACAAAGGACTGATCAGACTGACATTTGGCAGGCATCATTCTGGGACAAAGATAGCAGAAGAAGAAACTGGTAGCAACCCTCATGGTTCCACAGCTGCTACAGGTGTTCCCCAGACAAGCAGGGCCTGGAGTGGACCTCAGCAGTCTTACAGCAGAGGGGCTGGACTGTTTGAAGGAAAACTAACAAACAGAAATGCTTCAACATCAAAAATCTGGACATCCATTCAGAGACCCAATTGGAAAGTCAGCAACTACTCAGACGACAGGTGGATAAATCCACAAAGATGAGAAGAAACCAGCAGAAAAAGGAGGAAAACACGCAAAATCAGAACACCTCACCTCCTACAAGGGACCACAATCCCTCACCAGCAAGGGAACAAAGCTGGATGAAGAATAAGTGTGATGAAATGACGGAATCAGACTACAGAAGGTGGGTAATGAGAAACTTCAATGAGCTAAAAGAACACCTTCTAACTCAATGCAAAGAAACTAAGAACCTTGAAATAAGTTATGAGGAAATGATAACAAGAATGGACACCTTAGAGAGGAATATGAGTGAATTGATGGAGCTGAAAAACACAACATGAGAACTTCACGAAGGATGCACATGTCTCAACAGCCGAATTGACCAAGCAAAAGAAAGGATATCAGAGGTCAAAGATCAACTCAATGAAATAAAATGAGAAGGCAAGATTAGAGAAAAAAGCAGAAATAGAATGAACAAAGTCTCCAAGAAATGTGAGACTATGTGAAAAGACCTAATCTACATTTTATAGGTGTACTTGAATGTGTTGAAGAGAATGAATCCAAGCTGGAAAATACTCTTCAGGATACTACCCAGGAAAATTTCCCCAACCTAGCAAGGCAGGCCAATATTCAAGTCTAGGAAATACAGAAAACACCACAAAGATATTCCACAAAAAGAGAAACCCCAAGGCACATAATCGTCAGATTCACCAGGGTTGAAATAAGGAGAAAATGCTAAGGGCAGCCAGAGAGAAAGGTAGGGTAACCCACAAATGGAAGCCCATCAGACTCACAGCAGATCTCTCGGCAGAAACTCTACAAGCCAGAAGAGAGCGGGGTCCAATATTCAACATCCTTAAAGAAAACAACTTTCAAACCAGAATTTCATATCCAGCCAAATTGAGCTTCATAAGTGAAGGAAAAATAAAATCCTTTGCGAACAAGCAAGTACTCACAGATTTTGTCACCACCAGGCCTGCTTTACAAGAGCTCATGAAAGAGGCACTATACATAGAAGGAAAAACCAGTACCAGCCACTCCAAAAATATACCAAATGGTAAAAAGCAAAAACTAACTCAGAACCACACAGTGTCATGGAAACTGAACAACTACCTCATGAATGTTGACTGGATAAACAATGAAATGAAGGGAGAAATAAAGAAGTTTTTGAAACCAACGAGAATGAAGACACAACATACCAGAATCTCTGGGACACATTTAAAACTGTCTCTAGTGGAAAATATATAGCAACAACTGTATAGCAATACAAGAGAAGAGTGGAGAGATCCAAAATTGACACCCTATCATCAAAATTGAAAGAGCTAGAGGAGAAACATCAAAAAAACTCAAAACTTAGCAGAAGACAAGAAATAACTAAGATCAGAGCAGAACTGAAGGAGTTAGAGACATGAAAAACCCTTCAAAAAATCAATAAATCCAGGAGCTGGTTTTTTGAAAAGATCAACAAAATAGACCACTAGCCAGACTGATGAAAAAAAAAAAAGAGAGAACAACCAAATAGATGCAATAAAAAATGATAAAGGGGAAATCGGCAACCAACAGAATGGGAAATAATTTTTGCAGTGTACCCATCTGACAAAGGGCTGATATCCAGAATTTACAAAGTACTCTAACAGATTTACAGGAAAAAAAACAAGCCCATTCAAAAATCGGCAAAGGATATGAACAGACACTTTACAAAAGAAGACATACATGAGGCCAACAAACATATGAAAAAGTGTTCATCATCACTGGTCATCAGAGAGATGCAAAACAAAACCACACTGAGATACCATCTCACGCCAGTTAGAATGGTGATCATTAAAAAATCTGGAGACAACAGATGCTGGAGAGGATGTGGAGAAAAAGGAACACTTTTACACTGTTGGTGAGAGTGTAAATTAGTTCAACCATTGTGGAAGACAGTGTGGCGATTCCTCAAGGCCTTAGAATTAGAAATTCCATTGGACCCAGCAATCCCATTACTGGGTATATATCCAAAGGACTATAAGTCGTTCTACTGTAAGGACACATGCACACGAATGTTCATTGCAGCACTGTTTACATTAGCAAAGACCTGGAACCAACCCAGATGCCCATCGATGATAGACTGGACTGGGAAAATGTGGCAAATATACACCATGGAATACTATGCAGCAATCAAAAACGATGAGTTCGTGTCCTTTTTAAGGACATGGATGAACCTGGAGAACATCATCCTCAGCAAACTGACACAAGAACAGAAAATGAAATACCACATATTCTCACTCATAGGTGGGTGAAGAAAAATGAGAACACATGGACACAGGGAAGGGAGCACTACACATCAGGGTCTATTGGGGGAATGGGGAGGGACAGCAGCGGGGGAGCTGGGGAGGGATAGCCTCAGGAGAAATGCCAAATGTGGGTGAAGGGCAGGAAGGCAGCAAAACACACTGCCATGTGTGTACCTATGCAACTATTTTGCACGTTCTGCACATGTACCCCAAACCTAAAATGCAATAAAAAAGAAAAAATATATTTTAAAAAAATTTGCATATGATGAAGCATACTTACTTTTTTGTGTAGAAATCTATTTTGTTTGATGTAAGTATGTCTACTCCTGCTTTTTTGTTTCTATTGGCGTGGGAAACCTTTTTTCATACTTTTATCTTTAGTCTGCATGCATCTTGGTAGATGAAGTGTGTGCTGCAGATAATAGATTACAGAACCTTATTTTTTATTTATTTTTTTTATTTTTTATTTTTTTTTTTAATTTTTTATTGGATTATAGGTTTTGGGGTACATGAGCAGAGCATGCAAGACAGTTGCGTAGGTACACACATGGCAGTGTGCTTTGCTTTTCTTCTCCCCTTCACCCATATTTAGCATTTCTCCCCAGGCTATCCCTCCCCACCTCCCCCTCCCACTGGCCCTCCCCTTTTCCCCCCAGTAGACCCCAGTGTTTAGTACTCCCCTTTCTGTGTCCATGTGTTCTCATTTTTCATCACCCACCTATGAGTGAGAATATGCGGTGTTTCATTTTCTGTTCTTGTGTCAGTTTGCTGAGGATGATGTTCTCCAGATTCATCCATGTCCCTACAAACGACACGAACTCATCATTTCTGATTGCTGCATAATATTCCATGGTGTATATGTGCCACATTTTCCCAATCCAGTCTATTATCAATGGGCATTTGGGTTGATTCCAGGTCTTTGCTATTGTAAACAGTGCTGCAATGAACATTCGTGTACATGTGTCCTTATAGTAGAACGATTTATAGTCTTTTGGATATATACCCAGTAATGGGATTGCTGGGTCAAACGGAATTTCTATTTCTAAGGCCTTGAGGAATCGCCACACTGTCTTCCAC
Organism: Callithrix jacchus; assembly: GCF_049354715.1. Lineage (NCBI taxonomy): Eukaryota > Metazoa > Chordata > Mammalia > Primates > Cebidae > Callithrix > Callithrix jacchus. The sequence goes on along the minus strand of NC_133524.1, from coordinate 63,476,757 downwards.
AATGGTTGAACTAATTTACACTCCCACCAACAGTGTAAAAGTGTTCCTTTTTCTCCACATCCTCTCCAGCATCTGTTGTCTCCAGATTTTTTAATGATCGCCATTCTAACTGGCGTGAGATGGTATCTCAATGTGGTTTTGATTTGCATCTCTCTGATGACCGGTGACGATGAGCATTTTTACATATGACTGTTGGCCTCATATATGTCTTCTTTCTGTTCATATCCTTTGCCCACTTTTGAATGGGCTTGTTTGCTTTTTTCCTGTAAATCTGTTTGAGTTCTTTGTAAATTCTGGATATCAGCCCTTTGTCAGATGGGTAGACTGCGAAAATTTTTTCCCATTCTGTTGGTTGCCGATCCACTCTAGTGACTGTTTCTTTTGCCGTGCAGAAGCTGTGGAGTTTCATTAGGTCCCATTTGTCTATTTTGGCTTTTGTTGCCAATGCTTTTGGTGTTTTGTTCATGAAATCCTTGCCTACTCCTATGTCCTGGATAGTTTTGCCTAGATTTCCTTCTAGGGTTTTTATGGTGCCAGGTCTTATGTTTAAGTCTTTAATCCATCTAGAGTTAATTTTAGTGGAAGGTGTCAGGAAGGGGTCCAGTTTCTGCTTTCTGCACATGGCTAGCCAGTTTTCCCAACACCATTTGTTAAACATGGAATCCTTTCCCCATTGCTTGTTTTTGTCAGGTTTATCAAAGATTGTATAGTTGTATGTATGTTGTGTTGCCTCCGGTGCCTCTGTTTTGTTCCGTTGGTCTATATCTCTGTTTTGGTACCAGTACCATGCTGTTTTGATTACTGTAGCTTTGTAGTATAGTTTGAAATCCGGTAGTGTGATGCCCCCCGCTGTGTTCTTTTTGCTTAGAATTGACTTGGCTATGCGGGCTCTCTTTTGGTTCCATATGAAGTTCATGGTGGTTTTTTCCAGTTCTGTGAAGAAAGTCGATGGTAGCTTGATGGGGATAGCGTTGATTCTGTAAATTACTTTGGGCAGTATAGCCATTTTCACGATATTAATTCTTCCTAACCATGAACATGGAATGTTTCTCCATCTGTTTGTGTCCTCTCTGATTTCGTTGAGCAGTGGTTTGTAGTTCTCCTTGAAGAGGTCCCTTACGTTCCTTGTGAGTTGTATTCCAAGTTATTTTATTCTTTTTGTAGCAATTGCGAATGGCAGTTCGTTCTTGATTTGGCTTTCTTTAAGTCTGTTATTGGTGTAGACGAATGCTTGTGATTTTTGCACATTGATTTTATATCCTGAGACTTTGCTGAAGTTGTTTATCAGTTTCAAGAGTTTTTGGGCTGAGGCAATGGGGTCTTCTAGGTATACTATCATGTCGTCTGCAAATAGAGACAATTTGGCTTCCACCTTTCCTATTTGAATACCCTTTATTTCTTTTTCTTGCCTGATTGCTCTGGCTAGAACTTCCAGTACTATATTGAATAGGAGTGGTGAGAGAGGGCATCCCTGTCTAGTGCCAGATTTCAAAGGGAATGCTTCCAGTTTTTGCCCATTCAGTATGATATTGGCTGTTGGTTTGTCATAAATAGCTTTTATTACTTTGAGATACGTTCCATCGATACCGAGTTTATTGAGGGTTTTTAGCATAAAGGGCTGTTGAATTTTGTCAAATGCCTTCTCTGCATCAATTGAGATAATCATGTGGTTTTTGTTTTTGGTTCTGTTTATGTGGTGAATTACGTTGATAGACTTGCGTATGTTGAACCAGCCTTGCATCCCCGGGATGAATCCTACTTGATCATGATGAATAAGTTTTTTGATTTGCTGTTGCAATCGGCTTGCCAATATTTTATTGAAGATTTTTGCATCTATGTTCATCATGGATATTGGCCTGAAGTTTTCTTTTCTCGTTGGGTCTCTGCCGGGTTTTGGTATCAGGATGATGCTGGTCTCATAAAATGATTTGGGAAGGATTCCCTCTTTTTGGATTGTTTGAAATAGTTTTAGAAGGAATGGTACCAGCTTCTCCTTGTGTGTCTGGTAGAATTCGGCTGTGAACCCGTCTGGACCTGGGCTTTTTTTGTGTGGCAGGCTCTTAATTGCTGCCTCAACTTCAGACCTTGTTATTGGTCTATTCATAGTTTCAGCTTCCTCCTGGTTTAGGCTTGGGAGGACACAGGAGTCCAGGAATTTATCCATTTCTTCCAGGTTTACTAGTTTATGCGCATACAGTTGTTTGTAATATTCTCTGATGATGGTTTGAATTTCTGTGGAATCTGTGGTGATTTCCCCTTTATCATTTTTTATTGCATCTATTTGGTTGTTCTCTCTTTTATTTTTAATCAATCTGGCTAGTGGTCTGTCTATTTTGTTGATCTTTTCAAAAAACCAGCTCTTGGATTTATTGAGTTTTTGAAGGGTTTTTCGTGTCTCAATCTCCTTCAGCTCAGCTCTGATCTTAGTAATTTCTTGTCTTCTGCTGGGTTTTGAGTTTTTTTGATCTTGCTCCTCTAGCTCTTTCAATTTTGATGATAGGGTGTCAATTTTGGATCTCTCCATTCTCCTCATATGGGCACTTATTGCTATATACTTTCCTCTAGAGACTGCTTTAAATGTGTCCCAGAGGTTCTGGCACGTTGTGTCTTCGTTCTCATTGGTTTCGAAGAACTTCTTTATTTCTGCTTTCATTTTGTTGTTTACCCAGTCAACATTTAAGAGCCAGTTGTTCAGTTTCCATGAAGCTGTGTGTTTCTGGGTCGGTTTCTGAATTCTGAGTTCTAACTTGATTGCACTATGGTCTGAGAGGCTGTTTGTTATGATTTCAGTTGTTTTGCATTTGTTGAGCAGTGCTTTACTTCCAATTATGTGGTCAATTTTAGAGTAGGTGTGATGTGGTGCTGAGAAGAATGTGTATTCTGTGGATTTGGGGTGGAGAGTTCTGTAAATGTCCACCAGGTTTGCTTGCTCCAGGTCTGAGTTCAAGCCCTGGGTATCCTTGTTGATTTTCTGTCTGGTTGATCTGTCTAGTATTGACAATGGAGCGTTAAAGTCTCCCACTATTATTGTGTGGGAGTCTAAGTCGTTTTGTAAGTCATTAAGAACTTGTCTTATGTATCTGGGTGCTCCTGTGTTGGGTCCATATATGTTTAGGATCCTTAGCTCTTCTTGTTGTATCGATCCTTTTACCATTATGTAATGGCCTTCTTTGTCTCTTTTGATCTTTGTTACTTTAAAGTCTATTTTATCAGAGATGAGAATTGCAACTCCTGCTTTTTTTTGCTTTCCATTAGCTTGGTAAATCTTCCTCCATCCCTTTATTTTGAGCCTTTGTGTATCCTTGCATGTGAGATGGGTTTCCTGGATACAGCACACTGATGGGTTTTGGATTTTTATCCAATTTGCCAGTCTGTGTCTTTTGATTGGTGCATTTAGTCCATTTACATTTAGGGTTAATATTGTTATGTGCGAATTTGATACTGCCATTTTGATCCTAAGTGGCTGTTTTGCCTGTTAGTTGTTGTAGATTCTTCATTATGTTGAAGCTCTTTAGCATTCAGTGTGATTTTGGAGTGGCTGGTACTGGTTGATCCTTTCTATGTGTAGTGCCTCTTTTAGGAGCTCTTGTAACGCAGGCCTGGTGGTGACAAAATCTCTGAGTACTTGCTTGTTCGCAAAGGAGTTTATTCTTCCTTCACTTCTGAAGCTCAGTTTGGCTGGATATGAAATTCTGGGTTGAAAGTTCTTTTCTTTAAGAATGTTGAATATTGGCCCCCACTCTCTTCTGGCTTATAGTGTTTCTGCCGAGAGATCTGCTGTGAGTCTGATGGGCTTCCCTTTGTGGGTGACCCGACCTTTCTCTCTGGCTGCCCTTAGTATTCTCTCCTTTTTTTCAACCATGTTGAATCTGACGATTATGTGCCTTGGGGTTGCTCTTCTTGCGGAATATCTTTGTGGTGTTCTCTGTATTTCCTGCAATTGAGTGCTGGCCTGTCTTGCTAGGTGGGGGAAATTTTCCTGGATGATGTCCTGAAGAGTATTTTCCAGCTTGGATTCATTCTCTTCGTCCCCTTCTGGTACACCTATCAAACGTAGGTTAGGTCTTTTCACATAGTCCCACATTTCTTGGAGACTTTGTTCATTCCTTTTTGCACTTTTTTCTCTGATCTTGGTTTCTCATTTTATTTCATTGAGTTGGTCTTCGACTTCAGATATTCTTTCTTCTGCTTGGTCAATTCGGCTATTGAAACTTGTGTTTGCTTCGCGAAGTTCTCGTATTGTGTTTTTCAGCTCCTTTAATTCATTCATATTCCTCTCTAAGGTATCCATTCTTGTTATCATTTTTTCGAATCTTTTTTCAAATTTTTTTTCAAGGTTCTTAGTTTCTTTGCATTGATTTAATACATGATCTTTTAGCTCACAAAAGTTTCTCATTATCCATCTTCTGAAGTCTAATTCCGTCATTTCGTCACAGTCATTCTCCGTCCAGCTTTGTTCCCTTGCTGGTGAGGAGTTTTGGTTCTTTCTAGGAGGCGAGGTGTTCTGGTTTCGGGTGTTTTCCTCCTTTTTGCGCTGGTTTCTTCACATCTTTGTGGATTTGTCCGCTGGTCGTCTGCGTAGTTGCTGACTTTTTGTTTGGGTCTCTGAGTGGACACCCAGAATTTTGATGATGAAGTATTTCTGTTGCTTTGTTTTCCTTCTACCAGTCTAGCCCCTTTGCTGTACGACTGCTGAGGTCCGCTCCAGACCCTGCTTGTCTGGGGTGCACCTCTAGTAGCTGTGGCACAGCGAGGAATGCTACCAGTTTCTTTTTCTGCTCTCTTTGTCCCAGGATGATGCCTGCCTAATGTCAGTCTTTTGGATATAGAGGGGTCAGGGAGCTGCTTGAGGAGACAGTTTGTACTTTATAGGGGTTTAATTGCTGAGCTGTGCACTCTGTTGTTCATTCAGGGCTGTTAGGCTGCTATGTTTGATTCTGCTGCAACAGAGCTCATTAAAAAACCCCCCTTTTTTTTTTTTTCTCACATGCTCTGTGTTGAGGGGTTTGGGCTTTATTTTTGGATGTCCGATCAGGTGTCCTGCCCAGCTAGGATGCAGACTAGCCACTGTTTGGCTGCCGAGGCTCCGCCCTGCTTTTGTGTGATTAGTGTTGTTCCTTCCGGCTCTGCTGTGGTCTCCGCCACGCCCTGCGGCGGAGTCTCTTTGTTGTAGCGTGTTGCCTCAGCAACGGCAGGCTGTGTCAGCAGTGGGCGTGTATCTCTGTAGGGATGGGTTGCCTCGGCAACGGCTGGCTGCGTCAGCAATGGGCGTGTATCTCCGTTGGGGCGGGTTGCCTCGGCAACGGCTGGCTGCGTCAGCAGTGGGCGTGTATCTCAGTTGGGGCGGGTTGCCTCGGTAGTGGTGGACGCCCCTCCCCCACAGAGCGTCTCGGACCGTCTGCTCGGGATAGTTTGAAATCGTGGTTTTGTTCGTCCCACTGGGTATCCCAATTCCTGCAATCCCCTGGGCTGGGCTACTGTCCAAGTCTCATTCAGTCTCAAGTCCAGCCCTCTCAAGTCTCAGGTTGCCGGTTCAACAGGGCACCCGGACAAGCGCGCCCTGTGGGGATTGCTGGGTAGGGCCGGCCGCCACCGCCCCGGCTGCCGGCTTCGCCAGGCAGACCTACTGCCTGGCGTCCCGTGTCTTTTTTATACTTGGGAGTTTCCCCGTTCTGTGGGCAACAAAGATCAGTCTGGAAATGCTGCTCTGACTCACCGTTTGCAGATTCAACGAGAAGAGCTCCAATCCTGGGTTGTTCTCACAGCGCCATCTTGAGTCCTCCGCTCAGAACCTTATTTTTTAATCCATTCATCTACTCTGTCATTTTTATTGGAGAGTTTGGTCTATTGACATTCAATGTTACTATTGATAAATAAGAACTTACTCTTTCAAATTTGTTATTTGTTTACAAACTCTTTTATTGTTTTCTCTTCCTACTTTGCTTCCTTACTGTCTTCCTTTTAGAGAAGAAAATTTTCTCAGAAGGCATGTTTTACTTACTTGCTTTTTATTTTTTTGTGTATCTACTGTGTGTTTTTTGATTTCTCGTTACCATGAGCCTTGCAAATATTATTATATCTTATGATCCTTTAATTTAAATTGACAAGACTGATTGCATAAGGAAACAAACACACACGCAAAAGAAAAACTAATAGAAACACTACACTTTGACTTCATTCCCCATTTTATTTTATTTATTTTATTTTTTATATCTTATTGTACTACTTATGTCTTCAAAAGTCATAGTTATTATTTTTAGTTGGTTCATTTTTTAGTCTTTCTTCTTAAGGGCAGTTTATACACCACAATTACAGTTCTATAATATTATGTGTGTCCTGTTTACTTACTATTACCAGTGATCTTTGATTTTCTTTTGCCTGTTAATGTCCTTTTCTTTCTGATTGAAGTGCTTCCTTTAGCTTTTCTTGTAAGACAGGTTTGGTGTTAATGCAATCACTCAGTCTTTGTTTGTCTGTGAAAACCTTTATTTCTCCTGAATGTTTGAATAACATTGTTATGAGACATACTATTCTAGGGTAAAAGTTGTTTTTTTCTTCAATACTTAACATGTCATGACTGTTTTTTCTTTGCCTGTAAGTTTTCCACTGAAAAATTTGCTGCCAGATGCATTGGAGTTTCATTGTATTCATATATATTGTTTTGGAACTTTTAGCATTTTTTCTTTATATTTGACCTTTGGATGTTTTATTACTAAATGCCTTGAGGTAGTCTTCTTTGGATTATATCTATTTGGTGCTCTATAAGCTTTTTGAACTTGAATGTTCAAATCTTTATCTAGGTTTTGTATGTTCTCTAATACTACTCATTTGACTAAACTTTCTACCCGATCCTCTTCTGTACCCAGTATGTAAGTGCAATAACTCCTTGATTTGCTTATTTGAGGCTATCTTCTAGATTTTGCAGGCATGTTTTGTTCTTTTAAATATTTTATTCTTTTGTCTCCTTAGAGTATATATTTTCACATAATCTGTCTGCAAGCTCACTAATTCTCCTGCTTGATCAATTGTGCAATCAAAAGACACTGACGCATTCTTCAGTATGTCAGTTGCAATTTTTCAATTCCAGAATTTGTCACAGTCTATTAAATTATTTCAACTTCTTTGTTATGTTTATGTAATAAAACTTTGATTTTTTTCCTGTGTTGTCTGGAATTTGTTTCTTCAACAAAACTATTTTGAAGTTTTTTTTCAAATTTAAAGCTGTTGGAGCTTTATTTATTTATTTATTACTTTTTGTTATACTTTTAGTTCTGGGATACATGTGCAGGACGTACAGATTTGTTACATAAGTATACGTGTGCCATGGCAGTATGCTGCACCAAGCAACACGTCATCTACATTAGGCATTACTCCCAATGCTATTCGTCCTTTTTTTGTGACCCACGGGCAGGTCCCAGTGTGTGATGTTTTCTCCCTGTACCCAAATGTTCTATTGTTCAACTCCTGCTTATGAATGAGAGCATGCTATGGTTGGTTTTCTGTTCCCGTATTAGTTTGCTGAGAATAATGGTTTCCAGCTTCCATGTCCCTGCAAAGGACGTGAACACATTCTCTTTTATGGCTGCATAGTATTCCATAGTGTATATGTTCCACATTTTCTTTATCCAGTCTAACATTGATGGCCATTTGGATTGGTTCCAAGTCTTTGCTATTTCAAATAGTGCTGTAATAAACATATGTGTGCATGTGTCTTTATAATCAAATGATTTATAATTTTTTGGGTATATACTATACCCAGTAATGGGATTGCTGCAAACGGTATTTCTAGTTCTAGATTCTTGAAAAATTGCCACACTGTCATTTGCAACAGTTGAACTAATTTACACTCCCACCAACAGTGTAAAATCATTCTTATTTCTCCCCATCCTTTCTGGCATCTATTGTATCCTGACTTTTTAATGATTGCCATTCTAGCTGGCATGAGATGGTATCTAATTGTGGTTTTGATTTGCATTTCCCTAATGACAAGGATGGTGAGCTTTTTCTCATAAGTTTGTTGGCCGCATAAATGTCTTATTTAAAAAAGTGTCTGTTGATATTCTTCATCCACTTTTTACTGGGGTTGTTGTTTTTTCTTCTAAATTTGTTTAAGTTTTTTGTAGATTCTGGATATTACATCTCTATCAGATGGATAGATTGCAACATTTCTCTCCCATTCTGTAGATTGCCAGTTTACTGTGATGATAGCTTATTTTGCTGTGCAGAAAGTATTTGGTTAATTAGTCCCATATTTCAACTTTGGCTTTTGTTGCAATTGCTTTTGTTGTTTTAGTCAGAAAGTCTTTGCACATGCCTATGGTCTGAATGGTATTGCTTAGGTTTTCTACTAGGTTTTTATGGTTTTAAGTTTCACATTTAAGTCTTTAATCCATCTTGAGTTAATTTTTGTCTAAAGTGTAAAGAAGGGGTCCAGTTTCAGTTTTCTGCATATGATTAGCCAGCACCATTTATTAAATAGGGAATCCTTTCCCCATTGCCTGTTTTTGTCAGGTTTGTCAAAGATCAGTTGGTTGTAGGTGTGTGGTGTTACCTCTGAGGTTTCTGTCCTGTTCTATTGTTCTATATATCTGTTTTGGTACCAGTACCATGTTGTTTTGGTTTCTTTCACCTTGTAGTACTGTTTCAAGTCAGGTAGCATGATGCCTCCAGCTTTGTTCTTTTTGCTTAGGATTGTCTTGGCTATATGGGCTCTTTTTTGGTTTCATATGAAATTTTAAGCAGAGGTTTTCTGATTCTGTGCAGAAAATCAATGATAGCTTGATAGGGATAGCATTGAATCTATAAATTACTTTGGGCAGTATTGAGATTTTTATGATATTGATTCTTTCTAACCATGAGCATGAAATGTTTTTCCATTTGTTTTTGTTCTCTTATTTTCTTGAGTAGGGGTTTGTAGTTCTCCTTGAAAATATTCTTCACATCACTTGTAAGTTTTATTCCTAGGTATTTTATTCTTTGTGGCAATTGTAAATGGGATTTCACTCATGATTTGGCTCTCTGTCTATTATTGGTGTATAGAAATGCTTGCAATTTTTGCACATTGATTTTGTATCCTGAGATTTTGCTGAAGTTGCTTATCAGCTTAAGCCACTTGGGGGCAATACAATGGGGTTTTCTAAATATGCAATCTTGTTATTTGCAAACAGAAACAATTTGACTCGCTCTCTTTCTATTTGAATGTCTTTTATTTCTTGCTCTTGCCTTATTGCCCTGGCCAAAACTTCCAATTCTATGTTGAATAGGAGTGGTGAGAGAGGGCATCCTTAGTTTTGTGCCAGTTTTCAAAGGGAATGCTTCCAGCTTTTACCTATCCAGTATGATATTGGCTATGTGTTTGTCATAAATAGCTCTTATTACTTTAAAACATGTTCCATCAGTGCCTTGTTCATTGAGAGTTTTTAGCATTAAATGGTGTTGAATTATATTGAAAGCCTTTTCTGCATCTATTGAGATAATTATGTGGTTTTTGTCATTGGTTCTGTTAGTGTGATAGATTACATTAATTGATTTGCATATGTTGAACCAGCCTTGCATCACAGGGATGAAGCCAATTTGACTGTGGTGAATAAGTCTTTTAATGTGCTGCTGGATTCAATTTGCCAGTATTTTACAGAAGATTTTTGCATCGAAGCTTATCAGAGATATTGACCTAATTTTTTTTTTTTTTTTTTTTTTGGTCTCTGCCAGGTGTTTTATTAGGATAACCATGGCTTCATAAAATGAGTTAGGCAGAAGTCTCTCTTTTTACACTGTTTGGAATAGTTTCAGAAGAAATGATAACAGCTTCTCTGTACCTCTGGTAGAATTGGACTGTGAATCCATCTGGTCTTGGGCATTTTTTGGTTGCTGGGCAATTTATCACTGCTGCAATTTCAGAACTTGTTATTGGTCTATTCAGGGATGCACCTTCTTCCTGGTTTAGTCTTGGGAGGGTGTATGTGTGCAGAAATTTATCAATTTTTTTTATTTTCTAGCTTATTTGCATAGAGGTTTTTACAGTATTCTCTGATGGTACTTTGTATTTCTGTGGGATGAGTGGTTATATCCCCTTTATCATATTTTATTGTGTCTATACTATTCTTCTATTTTTCTTCTTTATTAGACTAGTTAGTGGTCTATCTATTTTGTTAATACTTTCAAAAAACCAGCTCCTGGATTCATTGATCTTTTTGAAAGATTTTTATGTCTCTATCTCCTTCAATTCTTCTTTCATCGTAGTAATTTTTTGTCTCTTGCTGGCTTTTAAATTTGTTGACTGTTGCTTCTTTAGTTTTTTTGGTTGTGATGTTAGGGTGTTGATTTTAGATATTTTCTGCTTTCTGATGTGGGTATTTAGTGCTATAAGTTTTCCTCTTAACACTTCTTTAGCTGTGTATTAGAGAATCTGATATGTTGTGTCTTTGTTCTTATTGCTTTCAAATAACTTTTTTATTTCTGCCTTAATTTCATTATTTACTCAGTAGTTTTTCAGGAGCAGGTTGTTCAATTTTTATGTAGTTATGCAGTTTTGAGTGAGTTTTTAATCCTGATTCATAAGTTGATCGCACTGTGGTGTGAGAGACTGTTTGTTATGATTTCCATTCTTTTGCATTTGCTGAGAAATATTTTACTTTCAATTATGTGGTCGATTTTAGAGTAAGTGCTATGTGGTGCTGAGGTGAATATATATTCTTTTGATTTGAGGTGGAAAGCTCTGTAGATGTCTTCTAGGCCTGCTTGGTCTAGAGCTGAGTTTGAGTCCTGAACATCCTTGTTAATTTTCTGTCTCATTGATCTGTTTTATATTGATAATGGGGTATTAAAGTCTCTCACTATTACTGTGTGGGAGCGTAAGTCTCTTTATAGGTCTCTAAGAACTCACTTTATAAATCTGGGTGCTCCTGTATTGGGTGCATATGTATTTAGGATAATTGGCTTTTCTTGTTGAATTGATCCCTTTTCTCATAAGGTAATGCCCTTCTTTGTCATTTTTTATTCTTTTTGGTTTAAAGCCAGTTTTATCATTTATCAGAGACTAAGATTGCAACCCCTGCCTTTTTTTTTTTTTTTTTTTTTTCGCTTTCCATTTGCTTGGTAAATATTTCTCCATCTCTTTATTTTGAGCCTATGTGTGTCATTGCATGTGAGATGGGTCGCCTGAACACAACATGCTGATTTGTCTTGATTCTTTATCCAATATGCCAGTCTGTGTCTTTTAATTGAGACATTTAGCTCATTTGCATTTAAAGTTAATATTGTTATGTATGAATTTGATCCTATCATCATGATGCTAGCTGTTTATATTGCAATTAGTTGGTTCAGTTTTTTCATAGTGTCATTGGTCTTTTATTTTAGTATGTTTTTTCAGTGGCTGGTACTGGTTTTTCCTTTCCATACTGATTACTTTTTTTCAGAAGCTCTTTTAAGGCAGGCCTGGTGGTAACAAAATCTTTTAGCATCTGCCTGTCTGTAAAATATTTTATTTCTCCTTCACTTGTGAAGTTTAGTTTGGTTGAGTACAAATTTCTGGATTAAAAATTGTTTTCTTTAAGAATATTGCATATTAGCACCCACTCTATTCTGGCTTGTAGGGTTTCTGCAGAGAGATCCACTGTTGGTCTAATGTGCTTCCCTTTGTGAGTAACCTGGCCTTCCTCTCTGGCTGCTCTTAACATTTTTCTTGTTATTTCAATTTTGGAGAATCTGACGATTATGTGTCTTGGGTTGTTTCTCTCGAGTCTTATCTTAGTGGTGTACTCTGTACTTTTTGAATTTGAGTTGGCCTTTCTTCCTAGGTTGGGGATGTTCTCCTGGATAATATCCTGAAGTGTGTTTTCTAACTTGGTTTTATTCTCCCTGTCACTTTCAGGTACACCAATCAATCATAGGTTTGATCTTTTCACATAATCCCATACATCTAGAGGCTTTGTTTTTTATTTTCATTATTTTTTCTCTAATCTTGTCTTCATGCTTTATTTCATTAAGTTTATCTTCAATCTCTGATATCCTTTCTTCTGCTTGATTGATTCAGCTATTCATACTTGCGTATGCGTCACAAAGTTCTCGTGATGTGTTTTTCAGCTCCATCAGGTTATTTATGTTCTTCTCTAAACTGGTTATTCTAGTTAGGAGTTCCTGTAACCTTTTATTAAGGTTTTTTTAACTTCCTTGCATTGGGTTAGAAAATATTTCTTTAGCTTAGAAGAGTTTGTTATTACCCACCTTCTGAGAACTACTTCAGTAAATTAATCAAATTCATTCTGTGTTCTGTTTTCTTCCCTAGCTGGGGAGGAGTTGCAATCATATGGAGGAGAAGAGGCATTATGGTTTTTGGAATTTACAGCATTTTTGCACTGATTTTTCCTTATTTTTGTGGATTTATCTATTTTTCATCTTTGATGCTGACGGCCTTTGGATGTGGTTTTTCTGTGGGCATCCTTTTTGTTGATGTTGCTATTATTGCATTTAGTTTGTTAATTTTCCTTCTAACAGTAGGCTTCTCTTCTGCAGGTCTGCTGGAGTTTGCTGAAGGTCCACTCCAGACCCTGTTTACCTGGGTATCACCAGCAGAGTCTGCAAAACAACAAAGATTGCTGCCTGCTCTTTCCTCTGGAAGCTTAGTCCCAGAGGGGCACTCACCTGATGCCAGCCAGAGCTGTCCTGTAGGAGATGTCTGTCAAACCGTGCTGGCAGTTGTCTCTTACTGAGGAGGCACAGGGGTTAGGGACCTACTTGAGGAGGCAGTCTGTCTCTTAACAGAACTCAAGTCCTGTGCTGGGAGATCATCTGCTTTCTTCAGAGCTGGCAGGCAGGAAGGTTTAAGTCTGCTGAAGCTGTGCCCATAGTCACCCCTTCCCCCAGGTGCTCTGTCCCAGGGAGATGGAAGTTTTATCTATAAGCCCCTAACTGGGGCTGCTGCCTTTCTTTCAGTGATGCCCTGTGAGGAGGAATTTAGAGAGGCTGTCTGGCCCCAGGCACTTTGCCATGCTGACCAGTTAACACTGTGAGGGAAATACTTCCTATTGAAGCCTCAGAAATGGCAGATGCTTCTCTACCCACCAAATTTTATCATCCCAGGTTGACTTCAGACTACTGTGCCAATAGTTCTTAGCTTGCTAGTCTCTGTGGGAGCAAGACCTGCTGAGTGAGACCACTTGGTTCCCTGGCTTCAGTCTCCTTTCCAGGGTAGTGAAAACAACTCCTGCAGCTAGCTTGGTGTTTGCTCGAATAGCCGCCAGTCTTGTGCTTCAAACCCAGGGCCCTGGTGGTGTAGGCACATGAGGGAATCTCCTGGTCTGTGGGTTAAAAAAAAAAAAAAGGAAAAAGTGTAGTATCTGGGACAGATAGCACAGTCCCTTATGACACAGTCCCTAATGGCTTCCCTTAGCGAGGGGACAAAGTTCCCTGGCCCTTCACACTTCCTGGGTAATGCAATGCCCCTTTCTGCTTCTACTTACCCTCCATGGGTTGCACTTACTCTCTAACCAGTCTCAATAAAATGAACTGGGAACCACAGTTGAAAATGTAGAAATCACCTGCGTGGGAGCTGCAGACCAGAGCTATTTCTATTTGTCCATCTTACCCGCTCTCATATTTTGTTTTCTGTCTAAAAAGTTACATGTATCTATTTCTCTAGGATTGATTCTCAGTTCCTGATTTACTTGGTGAGGTCATATTTTCCTAGATGGTCTTGATGCTTTTTGATGTTTGGTCAGTATATGAGCATTTAAGAGTTAGGTATTTATTGTAGTCTTTATACTCTCAGCTTGTTTTTACTTATTCATTTTGGGAAGACTGTCCAGGTACTTGCTGAACTTGGGTGTTCTAATAGAATCTGTATCTGCATTAGAAGGAAGGTATCCCAAGCCAAGTAATGTGATGATTTTTATACACTCATAGAGGTACCACCTTGATGTTCTTGAATAAGTTATTTTAGGATTCTCTGGATTAGCAAGCAAATACTTATATTCTCTTTTTTGTTTTCTTTCCTCCCAAACAAATGAAGTCTCTCTCTGTGTTGAGCTGCCTGGGATGGTGGGTGTGGTGACACAAGAACCTCTGTGGCCATCACCATGGAAACTCAGATCTTAAGCCACAACAGCACTTGGTCTTGCCCAATGCTCAGTGTAATCACTACCTGGCTACCACCTATGGTTGCTCAAAGCTTTAGGGTTCTACAATCAGGAAGTGGCAAAATCAGCAAGGCTTATGTTTTCTTTTTCAGGGTGTCAAGTTTCCTCAAGCCCCAGATGGTTCCAGAGATGCCATCCAGGAGTCTGGGCCTGGAATCCAAAACCTTAGAAGTCTTACCTAGTGTTCTATTCTAGTGTGTATGAGCTCTGGCCCTCAAACCACGGGTCACAGTGTTTCTCACTGTTCCTTCCCTTTTCTACAGTCATAGGAGCCTCACCCCTGGGCCATCACCACCACATGTCCAGTGCTACCAGGCCACTACCAATGTCCACATTAAGTTCAATGGCATTTCAGCCAGATTGTGGTAAATTCTGCCATGTTTGAAACTTACCCTTCAGGGCAATGCTCTCCCCTGTGGTTCAGGACAGGTCTAGAAATACTATTTAAGAACCAAAACCTGGAATCCAGGATTGCAAGAACAAATTTTTTCCTCTACCCTACTGTCATCAAAGTAGCACCGAAGGTACAAGTCAAAGTCCCCTTTTATTTTCCCTATGCATTTATCAAGCAGAAGGGGTATTTCATTGTAGCCACAACATCTGGGAATGTGTTGGGTTTCATTTGAAGCCAGCACTTCTCAGAGTCTCACAAGGTGCTGAGTACTGCTGTGACTGGCTTTTTCTCTTCAAGGCAGTGGGTTTTCTTCTGGCCCAATGTGGCTAGAAATGTTATCTGGGAACTAGGACATGGAATGGGAGGGTCTCACAACTCTGACCAGTGCTCTATTCTGCTGTGGCTTACCTGGAATCCAAGATGCAAGTAAAAAATTATCTTTCCTCTTCCCTCTCTGCTCATTAAGCAGAAGGAAGGGGTGTCTTTTGGAGATGCAAGCTGTGCTGTCTGAGGTTGGGAGAGGAGTGGCAGAAACGCTTCTTAGCTGCCCTGACTGGTTTCTCGGTAAGTCACATGTCACCATATCCACTGGCTCGAATCTAGCTCAGCACGTGGGCTTGCAGTCCTTGTGACCTAGATTTTATTTCAAGATTATTTAGGGCCCCAGAATACTTTAGTCCACAGTGGTTATGCTTGCTGGAACTTACGTTCTGACCACTGAGTTGGATAATTCTCTGGCTAGGGCTAGTATGAATGCTCCCTCTATGGGTGGGCATTAAGTGAGTTCAGTTCAGTTTTGCTTTCTGCTGTGAAATGTCAGAACCGAGGTCAATGCAAAATTTCACAATAACTGCCCTCTCCTTCTGCCAAGTGTACAAATTTCTGTCACACGGTTTCTGTAAGAATGGTGAAAGGAAGTGCCATTGGCAATTCAAGACTATCTTATCCATACTCTTCATTGTCTCCTCAAGTGGAGAATAGTTCAATACTGTAATAGTGGTGTGTAAATTAAATATCTTAAATATTGTTTAGAAGAAAAACTTTTGGCTGGGTGCGGTAGCTCACGCCTATGATCCCAGAACTTTGGGAGGCCGGGGTGGATGGATCACGAGGTCAAGAGATCAAGACCATCCTGGTCAACAAGGTGAAACCCCGTCTCTACTAAATATACAAAAATTAGCTGGGCATGGTGGTGCGCGTCTATAGTCCCAGCTACTCGGGAGGCTGAAGCAGGAGAATTACTTGAACCCAGGAGGTGGAGATTGTGATGAGCCGAGATCATGCCATTGCACTCCAGTCTGGGTAACAACAGCGAAACTCCGTCTCAAAAAAAAAAAAGAAAAACTTTAAAAATTAATAAGAGCTACAAAAATTTGTTAATGGATACACAATATTATAATATGTTAATTGTAGCAATTAAAAGTTTAAATGGTGGGCATTTGGAGTAAAATTATAGAGGTTTGTAATCAAAGTCAAATTGTTATCAGATTAAAATAACCTATTATAATTACAAAATATTTTTTAAGTCTCAAGGTAACTGCAAAGCAAAAACCTAGTATAGATACACAAAAATCTTAAAAGAAAGAAACCAAAACATATCACTAGAGAAAATTACAAAAGAAGACAAGAAAGAAACAAATAATCTACAAAACAACTAGAAAAAAATTAACAAAATGTTAGTAGTAAGTTCTCATTTATCAAATATTACCTTGAATGAAAATGTATTAGATTATTGGATCAAAAGACAAAGAGAGAATGAATGAATAAATAATCAAGACCCAACTATCTGTTGTCTAAAAGAGACTCACTTAATCGGTAAAGAAACAGAACAAAAGTGAATGAACTGAAAAAAAAATCACTGAAAATGAAAACCAAAAGAGAGCAGAGGTAGCAATACTCATATTACATAAAATACACTTTAAACCACAGACTGTAAAAGGAGACCAGGAAGTCATTATATAATGATAAAGGAGTTAATTCATTATGAAGATATAACAATTGTACACACACACACACACACACACACACATGCCCTCAATATTAGAGCACCAAAATATATAAAGCAAGTTTATAATAGATTGAAGAGCGAAAGAATGGCAAAACAATACTAGTAAGGGACTTGAACACCCCACTTTCAGCAATAGGAAGATTATATAGGCAGAAAATCAATAAGAAAACATCAGACTTAAAGTACACTCTAGAACAATGGACCTAACAGACATATACAGAACATTCCATTGAATAGGTGCAGAACATACATTTTTCTCAACTGCACAGGAAGCATTCTGCAAGATAGATTATATGTTAGACCACAAAACAAGTTTTAACAAACTTAAGAAGTTTGAATTAATATCAATACATAGGCCTCACTTTAAAATGCAACTGATGGAAGATGTGCAATAACTGGGGAAATTGTACCTTGTGTATCAAGAACAAGTGTTAAAAATGATGACTTTAAAAGACTAAAAATAATATTGGATGGAAAAGGGATGGAGAAAGATTTTGGGTCAGGGTCTACAGATCTGTTAAAATTCAAAAGAGGAAGCTCTGAGAAACCAGGACCACCATGTTACTAAAGAAGATAAACCTCATAGACCATAGCCTTGTTCTCTAAGATCTCTCAAGACCTATTTTAGAGTGGAAGGGGTGAGAGTGCCAGAGAGAAGAACCAAAATTCATGAATAGAAGACACACAGAGACAGAGTTGGCTCAAAACAGTGAAGAACTTAATGATTATTAAGCTGTCAATGAATAGAATAGACTGCTTTAGCAGGGTGGGAGAAGCATAGACATCTCTCAAGATATTTAAGCAAAGGCTGACCACCCCTTTCAAAGGATATAGAAAGAAAAATTCAGATATTGTATACAAGTTGGTAAGTAAAAAGTTGACCACCACCTGCGGAAGTCTCTCCTGCAGACCCTGATTCAACAACAGATGAATAAATACACTCTCACACCATTACAGTGATTCAAGTGGGCTAGGGATGGTCATTGGCTGCTTTCAGAGGGTGAAATGCAACCAATCAACCAAGATTCCCGGTTTATTCACACATTTATTTGGTCAGATTTTACAACAGAGGTTCTAAGTTAACACATTGTGGATAATTAACATGGTTAAAAAAAGTGGTTTTACAAATGATAAAAGCTTTACGTTCTAGGCCCAGAGTAAGCATTACTAATGGGTAATTTCTCTTTGATCTCCACCTGAGAGGGCCATCCAGCACAAAGTTTATATGAGTAAACAGAGTAGCGTGTTGGGTAAAAAGACCTGAACTACGAAAGCCTCTTATCTGTCCCTATCTTCTCCCTAATTTAATGGACTGCCTATCTTCAATGTGTCCCGATAAAACCTTTTGGCCTTCCAAAAGGTTGGAGACTATAATCTATAACTTTCCCTAACATTTCCTTAATATTTTGCCAGCCACCCCAACAGGTCGAATTCCAACAGTTAAGCAGTCTCTAAAAACTCTTGCAATTTAAAAATTATATTTATTCACCAAAAAAACTTTCAAAAATAATGTAGTTTTCCTAGCAAACAGTCCAATAAGGGAGAGACAAAGCTGAGCTGTGAATGTGCATATTCTGTATGGCTTGGTTGCTGTATTTATCAGTATGAATAAATAAAGTGTTTTCAGGTTTATTAACTGATTACCTTTGATTTTGATCAGTGTGAGTTAGTACTTTAAAGCCTATTCATTTTTATTTGACCTGCTGAAAGTAATGTGTCCACAACTGTAAAATTAAAACACCAGAGTTGTGGCTTATAGAAGACACCCCTCAAATATGTGTGTGTGCATACATGCAAACACACACACATGTATCTGTATACATATACACATACTACAGCCCCCTATGTGTTTCACCTAAGCAGTTACTATAGTGCTTCAGAAGACAGAGGTGATCAAGTTCCAAGGCAAATGAGGGACAAGTGAGCTTTTCCTACCCCTACTGTCATTGTTAAATATATTACTTCCTGCTCTAGTCTCCATTCCCTGGGGATCTTCTGTCTTTGATAGAGAAGTTGAATTTAACAAAATACATACTGGACACTTATTTGAAACCTATGCCATTAACCCTGACATGATATGTATTCATAGAAAATTATATTGAGGTCTCTATTTCTGAAAAATACACAGTAGTAGGAGAGATCCATCTGAGGTAAACGGACTCTTCGTATGCGTGAAAGATGCTTTTCTAGAAATGTGCACAGGATGCTATAGAAACAACCAGAGAGTGTGGTAGAGAAAAAGTGGGTGGAGGCTTCTGAAAAGAGGTGGCATTAAAATATCCTGAATTACTATAAAAGGATCTGGAGTGACTTGTTGCACAATTCTGTTCTGTGACTTAATCTGCAGTGTGACCAATTTTAGAACTTTCATCATTAATCTGTAAAATTAGAGCGCTTAACTTGCTGATTGCTAAGGTTTCTTTTGTCTCTGGCATAGTTGCTTCTCAGATAACCTGGAGATAACATTATTCAAAAGAATAACATAATGAGTCATCAGTGGAGTGGTTGATCCCAAAACTTATGTAGCTGTTCAGTTGATGAAAACTCATTTACATTTATCTCTGGGTCCTATACATTAAGAAAACTACAGTCACCATGCAATGTATCCAGAGAATATTAAAGAGGGTAGGGAAAGGGCTGGAGTTCATATTTCATGGGGAAAGATACAAGGAGCTAGAACAGTTTGGCCTAGAGAAAACTCATAAAACAGTTTCTGTTTCTACATCTCTAGTGTGGTATCATATAGCAGGAGGAACAGTGAGAACCAGTAAAGACCCACTTGTATTAAGTATTTTAGCTTAATACAAGTAACAACTTTCTAATAGGACTAATTATTAATAAAGTGAACTCCCTCAGAGAGTACTCAGCACCCACCCCTTCTCTGAGTTGTGAAAGCAGAAATTTATCAACCATTAATAGAAATGTTCAGCAAAGAATAGGACTAGAATCTTTGTAATTCCTGTCAGCACTTAAATTGTGTATTGTTGTTGAGATTCACTCAGGGCAGCTGGCAAAATATTACAGAAAATATTAAAGATATATTAGGAAGAGTTATAGATTAGTCTCAAACCTTTTGGAAGGCCAAAATGTTTTATTGGGGCAGGCTGAAGGCGGCAGGTCAGTCCATTAAGTTAGGGAGAAATAGAGATGATCAAAGGCCTTACCCTACACCCATTTGTCTCCACTCTACTCATGCTAATTTTGTGCTGGGTGGCCTCTCCCAGGAAGATCAAAGGGGAATTACCTGTTAATAGCATTTACTCTGGGCATGGAAACCTAAAGCTTTTGTCGGTCATAAAACCATGCTATTAACCTTGTTAATGATCCACAAGTGTGTTAACTTAGAACCTCTGTTATGAATAAATGTGTGGATGAACATGGAATCTAGGTCGATTGGTTGCATTTCATCCTCTGAAAGCAGCTGACCGCCAGCCTTAGCCCACTTAAAACACTGTAATGGTGTGAGAGTGAATTAGTTCATCCATCGTTAAGTCAGGGTCTGCAGGTCAGACTTCCATGGTGATGGGACCCACGTTTCAGGTGGTGACCCTGAAGTGATTGAGGGCACAAGTGGTGCCCTGTGTGAGGAACAGCGACATGATACTGTCACAGCAGGCTCTCAAACACGAAGTGAACCGATGTGATCATCACTGTGAAGAAGAAAAGGAATAGCAGACCCCACCACCCCCACCAAGACCGGAGAGTAAGGAGGACCCTGGTCAAGTCAAGAAATTAGTAAGTCATTTGTACCCATTAGAAATTACCAAGCTCTGGGAGGCATTGTTTCAGGCTAGAAATCCATCATGAAACAGCAGTTATCAGCACAATAGAAACAGTATCAGGGCCCATTAAGAAACATAATACAAGCTGCTGTTTCCCAAGGCCTATGGTTCTCAGTAAAGAGCATGCTGGACGTAAAGCTCTAGGAACAACTGCGGAGGAATCATGCACAGAGGCATCTAATAAACAGAAAAAGGGACAAAGGAAACGCTACAGGTATAGAAACTTGTCTTAAGCAAGCAGCATTACAGGAGAAACTCTTCACCTGCCCAGTAATTGATGCTCAGAAAGGCAATCAGGTATATGTTTATAAAAAATTAAAAATTAAATAAAATAAGAAAAAGACCTTACAGGTCAGAGCCGTGTGGCCAAGCAAAAAAAAAAAAAATGTAAAGAGGCTCTAGCAGGAAAGCTCCTCCCAAGGCCTGCGGCTACCCCTGGGTGGAGGCCACAAGCAGCACAAATGGAAAGCAATGAGCAGCTAGGATCAGCTGGGTGGGGCCAACCCAGCTTCTGTCCAGAGACTTGGGCGCTACTCTCTGAAGGTGTCCCACTGTGAAATTTCATGTGTTCTTTGTATACAAGCTACATCCCAAATTGTAATTATCTGCTAAGATTTAAGTATAATTTAAGGATTTGTAAGATCTTTTTTCCAACATTAGCCACTATTCCACCTCTACCTTTAACACAGGTCTTTTAAAATTTAACTTAAGTGAAAAAGTAACCTCTGAAGGAAGAGAAATTACAGCTAGCCCATAAATTAGTAAGGAGCAATTAAAAGCCATATAGCCTTGTGCCTCAGAAAAAATAATATCCTGATTAACTGAGAAGTTGGCAAACTTCTAATAGGTAACAGGATTAACACAAGCCTAATTTACACTTAATTTTGTAAATTTAGATGATAAATTTTAATCATCTATAAAAGAAGGCACACTAAGTAGTTGAAAAGCAATTAAAAGCTAAGCCTGTATAATCACACTTTACCCTATAAAGAAAAACTTTAAGCCAAATTAAGTGATATTTGTTGAGTTAAGAAGTAAAAATATGCCCATTCCCAGAAAGTAAAAGAAATTTATATGTAAGTGTGGTGAAAACATATGCATGAAAGGCTGATTAAAGTTAGTCTTTGTTCAGTTAGTAAGCAACTGTTTTCAGAACAGTTTGCTAAAAGTCCATAAATTTAGCCTGAAAACTCAATTGCAATATTTAAGTTATTCCACCTGTGGCTTTAAGCACATAGCTAAAGTGTATTGTTTAATTCTCTGTTTCTAA
Source organism: Callithrix jacchus (assembly GCF_049354715.1). NCBI lineage: Eukaryota > Metazoa > Chordata > Mammalia > Primates > Cebidae > Callithrix > Callithrix jacchus. The sequence continues at coordinate 63,455,171 of NC_133524.1, read as the reverse complement.
AAATATTTTCAAAACTCCTCTTAAAAGACTTCATGTTATCAATTTTAGCTTGCCATGTTAATGAATTATACCATCGATTGTTAAGTTATAATCCAATATCATTAAGATTTCTTTAAGGAAAAACAATTCAAAGCAGTATTGCACTTCTCCATATCTAATGCTTTGACACTGTTTACTAATAGGTCAGGTAAATAAGAAAAGCTGTAGTCTGGTAAAAACCACATATTCAATCACGTAATCTAAGTTTACTAGAAGTCAGAGAGCTGAAATTGGAGCACTCATTCTGGCATTTAATACTTTTCCACTCAGCCCATAAATATAGTCAGTAACTTGGTTTACTCAGTTTATCTACTACAAGATCTTAAAACAGCTTTAATTAAGTCTAATCTTGAGCCCACCACTCACTAACTAGCAATGGACAATCAGACTTACTAGTAATGACATCACTGCTTGACTAAAACAGACCACAACAGGTAGATAAGAAAGAGAAATAGAAAGAATCAGTAAAAGAAAGAGAAAAAGGTAAGGAAGGCAGATAAAGAAAGACTAGGAAAGATAGAAATTAAGAAGAGATAAAGTAGGAAGCAAGGCACAAAATATTAAGTAAGCTACAAGAATGTACCCTTAGGAAGGAAGGTTATAAGACAAAAGAAGTTTTAGGCATATCCAAATTTGTCAGTGGAAGTTGTGAAAAATGTTATTGAAGGGTATTCATGCAAGTAGATTGTATAAATTTTGCTTTAAAGTTTAAGCAAGTTTTAAAACATTAATTGTATAAGAAATTCTGTGTGTGGACATATTGGTTAAAAGTTAACAAAGTATCACCCACTTTTTCTGTAAAATGGCAACAAGTTTTTCTTAAAGCACTAATCTCTTCTTTTGCAAAGATTATAAAAAGTCTCTTAACACAGGCACAATTACTAGAATTTCCAGTACATCCGCACCAGCCAAAAGACTGTCCTCATCAATGGATGGAAAAGAGAAAACTCAAGCCTGCCTGAGAGGAACCCTGCAGGACAATCCAGCTTCCTCAGACCACACAGGCCCCAGACATCACCTGAAGAATACTGAAGAGGACAACGCAGAAGGCTAAGCATATCCTGTTTAAGATTTGTTTACTTTTTATTCTTTCACTTTGCCTGTAAACTGTATTTGCTACACTCTATCAAGTTTATCTTCTAATTTGCATTTTCTGCCCCATAATTTAAACTAACACCCACTTCACAGCTTCTAACACACAACTGCTTGATTAAAAGAAATTAACATACCCCAGTAAAGTTCCTCAGTAATGGCATACAGTAAACTAAGATGCCTAGTAACACTACAGGTCAAATAAAAAAAAATCATACTTACACTTATGACCTTTATAGTCTCAGCCATAGTCATCCTGGCTACAGCCAGCATTGCAGTGGCATCTATTACTGAAGCAGTACAAACAGCTGCTTTTGTAAATGATCCGGCCAAAATTATAGAAAGGTGTGCAAGATCATCACTCTTGGTTAAAACCCCATTCCTGGGAGTCACTCTTTAACTGGAAAAAACTGTTGCCAATTGTACTCATAATTGTCTTATGTTATTTGTTAATCCTAGAATGCAAAGTGAAAATAAAAGCAAGAACCACCTCGCCTGACAGACCCATAGATAAAAGCATCAGTAAACAACAAACAACAGAGCCTAATTTTAATAATAAAACAAATGGGGAAATGTTGAGATTCACTCCTGGTGGTTGGCAAAATGTTAAAGATATATTAGGGAAAATTATAAATTAGTCTCAACCCTTTGGGAAGGCCAAAATGTTTTATTGGGGCAGGCTGAAGGCGGCAGGTCAGTCCATTAAGTTAGGGAGAAATAGAGATGATCAAAGGCCTTACCCCACACCCATTTGTCTCCACTCTATTTACTCATGCTAATTTTGTGCTGGGTGGCCTCTCCCAGGAAGATCAAAGGGGAATTACCTGTTAATAGCATTTACTCTGGGCATGAAAACCTAAAGCTTTTGTCAGTCATAAAACCATTCTCTTAACCATGTTAATGATCCACAAGTGTGTTAACTTAGAACCTTTGTTATGAATAAATGTGTGGATGAAGAGGGAATCTAGGTCAATTGGTTGCATTTCATCCTCTGAAAGCAGCTGATGGCCAGCCCTAGCCCACTTGCCACACTGTAATGGTGTGAGAGTGCATTAATTCATCTGTTAAGTCAGGGTCTGCAGGTCAGACTTTCGAGGCAGTGGGACCCACGTCTCATATTGTAATGTCTGACTGTTGCAAACTAGTTTAGTGACTTGAGAGCTTTCTTCCTGGTATCTATCTTGAACATGGAAAGTAAATTTATGTGGCTTTAGTTTATCTTTGAAATAAAACAATTTTAAAATGTTCTAAGTTCCTTTTCAAGCTTGAAATTCGATATCTCTATAGATGTAACTCAAAGGCCTTCTCTTACTTCACTTCTGCATCCCAAGGAAGTCCTGATGTCCTTCTCTCAATTATTAAGACACAACTCACAGTAGCTATGGAGAAGAAAGGAGGAATGTGAAGATTTTGGCCAAAGGATATATAATTACTGTTAGATAGGAGGGATATTTTAAAATATGTTATATAAGCAAATATCTAGAGACAGAAAGTAGATAAGTGACTGGGAGTGGGGGGGGGATAGGATAGGTTATCGGTGTAGAAATGGGGAAGTTCCACTTAGCATTATGGCATTTCTTTTTATATGTGAGAAAAGTGTTTTAAAACTGTTTGTGGTGATGGTTGCACAATTCTGTGAAAATACTGAGAATCATTTTATTGTATAATCTCATTGGGTGAATTTTATAATTTATAAATTTTATCTCATTAAAGCTGTTCGGAAATGAATGAACAAGTAAATGTATGTATAACTTTGATTCCAGTCATATCTTGGGCCTTAATAATTTTTTAAAACCATCTTATGGAAAAAGTCATATTTAAAAAGCAAAACAAACATGAAGCATTATTTTCAGATAGTGGAGTTGAGGGTATTGAGAATGTTTGATAACAAACAGTCAAAATAGTTGCGTCTAAAAATCACAGCTGTTTATTCCTTGCCACAGGAAGCAAGTTTCAGCACTTCACCCTGAGTCATGGTCTATCATACTCTACTGTGAGAAGCTCAATGTACTAGCCCAGGAAGCAAGGGGAACTAAGATTAGTGTTATCTCTCCCACTGACTGCTTATATGATCTGGGACTGGTCTCATCATCTCCCTGAGCTTCAGAATTCGTATCTTTAAAATGAAAAATACTCGGTACATGATGGTGTCTGATACAGGGGTCTCCGTGGCCCTCCTCCAATTTCTGTGAGACAGCTAGCTGGCTACAGGGGTTGTGGTTTTTATCTTGGACATGGAGTTTTGTGCTGAGAAGTAAATATACTTTCTCTTGCCAAAGATCTCATTTTAGCCACACACATGATATGCAGAATGTGCCCCAAAATTAACACCTGCTGTTGCTGCCACCCTCAACTAATGACTGATAGAAACTAGTGGATAAATACGCTAGCTTCCTTATCATTACAGTGGGTAACTCATAGATACATGCTGTAAATAACCTCCCAAAGTTATCCAGTGAGGTTAAGCTCCACTTGTCCTCAGTGATAACTCACAGGATAATACACCTTTGATAGGCTTTCTTTCCTTCTCTTACTTTCCTATTTTTCTACCTGTGCTACCTGGAATCACTTTCTAAATAAACTACTTGCATTTTAGTGTATGATTCTGGGAAATACCAAACTAAGATATTAACATTCTATTTTTCTTTGGCCAGCCTGTTCCCAGGTAAATTTTCCAATCTCATTTTCTCACCCTGTTCTCACTTCAAAATCTTCAACTACTTTAATAGAATTACTCATTGTTTCTCTGAATAATTTATACCTGCCTGCCAAGAGCTTTTTGTTCACACTTTTTCTTGTGTGTGAAATGCCCTCTCACCAGTGTTAACATGACCAAATTTTAGTAACTCTCTAAGCTAAGCTTAAACACCTTCTCCTCTGTGAAGCTTCCCCAGAAAATGAGTGGGTTCTGTTAGAGAATTTGGAATTTTCTTCTTTTATGCTTAGGATCATATTTTATCTCCTATGTTATAGTTACAAAAACCAACATCTATTCTTTCTCATTATTTTCTCCTTTTAAGGGAAGAAACCATGTTAATCATCTTTGTAGACACAAAAGATATAGCATAGTATTTGACTAATTGGATGTATTCACCAAACAAGAACATTTTTACAACACAATACGTGGCTCATAGTAAATGCTACTTGAGTGTTTGCTAAAATAAACAAATAAACGACAAATATTATAAGAAAGAATAAATGCATGAATGAACAAACTTTTTTTTAATGTACTTTAAATTCTGGTGTACGTGTGCAGAACATGCAAGTTTGTTACATAGGTATCCACGTGCCATGGTGGTTTGCTGCATCCCCATCATCTACATTAGGTACTTCTCCTAATGCTATCCCTCCCTTAGCCCTTCACCCTCCAACATTTCCCAGTGTGTGATGTTCCCCCTCCTTGTGTCCATGTGTTCTCATTGATGAACAAACTTTTTAACATAACTACTTCTAGGTTGAAGACAATGTTGTGCTTCCACAGCACAGACTGAGATTTATACCTCCTCTCAACCTTAAGATTCTGACTATTGCTGGTAGCAGTCAACTCTTGGAAACAGGCTAATCCAACATGTTCAATGTCTTTCCCGAAGGGGTTGAGATAAAAGGGGGCTGTAGACAAAGGCATTTTAGACATCTGTCTCCTGGCAACCCCCTTGTTCTGAGAAACTTATCTCTTTTCAGATCAGTTCTCACTTTGTTGCCAATATCTTTTTGTTCACACTTCTTTTTCTATTAATTATTCATCAGTATTTACATTATTCTTTTTGCTTTCTTCTTTTGGGAAGTTATGAGGTTTAAAAGTGTTTTGGCCCTTTTTATTGCATTCAAAGCAAGATTACAAGGTCAGGATCAACAAAAAGTGACTAATCCGCTATGGAAGAAAATGAGTGTTATTCAGAACTATACTAAATCACAGCCATATTACCTGAAGAGTTTGAAGTTTCTTGCCTCTGTGATCCACACCAGGGCTAGCAATTTCCTTCCTTCTTTCACCTACTGTATTAAATTCAGATTACTCGAAAATTGTTTCCCTTGCACAATTCTCATGAAGAAATAAAAATAAATTTTAAAATTCCAATGCTTTCTTACCCTCCCTAAAGGATCAGAAAGTTAGAACTACCCCACCAGGTAGTTTAGTTGTCATTATCAGGGACTGGGGGCTGCTATAAGTTTGGATGGGCCAGAACCCTAGGATACATTTGGGGATTCAGAATTAAAGAAATACATTCATAAAGCCTATCTCTGCCACTTTTGCTCCAATCCCATCACATGTTACCTCATGGGAAATAAAAACAACTGTGAAATAAAATTAATTTTTTTAATGAATGAATTAAAAATTTAGAAGGAAGAATTAAAAAAACTCTTTTTTAAAAGAGTTTTTATTTGTAAAACACTTTCCTATTTGTTTGTTGGTTCTTCTAAAGGTTCATGATTTTCACTTTACAGATAAAAAAACTGAAAGGTTCACAAAAAAACTGAAAGGTGCACGGCTTGCCTAAGGCCGTCAGGTGAGGTGAAAGCTGAAGCACCCACTCTTGATGCTCTTGTTACTAGATTTCATTGCCTCAGAGATACTCTGGGAAGTTTGTATTGAGTCGCATTTTTTCAACATTCCTCAATCTGTATTTTGAGACTACCACAGACATATTGTAAAATGGGCTTGGCCAGTTTCCTAAGCAGCAACAGAGCGCTGCCTGAATCTAGACTTTAATTGCTTTCTGATTACTCCATGTGTGTAAGTTGATCCAGCAACCTGAAGACAAGTGTTAGAACTTCTACTTCTTAAAATATTCATGCAGAAAGGGGCTACAAAGTTATTTTGAACTAAGAGAAAATGTCCCTATCATCTATGTCCTTTTTTCTCTTTTTTTCCTTATCTTCTTTTTTATTTCTCTGTCTTGACTCCTGTGCTTGGTTTCACATTTTTTAGTTTCTCTCCTCCCCTCTGTCTCATCTTCCTCTCAATTACTTGGGATTTCTACTTTTTCAGGAGTTGTACTTTCTCTCTTTGCTCTTTAAAATATTGAGGGAAACAAAGTCTACTTTATTCCGTTAATGATGTCATTTGTAAATTTCCTTAGGTAAAACCATGAAGCAAATCTGTGAACTCAAGGCTTGTTTGAAAATGAACCTCAGCCAAGGGCACGTTATCTCTTTTTCTGTGTGCATATCCCTGAATGAATTTTATTTCTGCTAGTCTCTCACACTCTCCCTTTCTTTTTCTTATTGTTTCAGTCTCTCGCTGTGCCACTCTCTTTCTTGGTCTTTTGTTTAATCTCTCTTCCCTCTCCACCATCTTTTTCTTTCATAGTGTCTTTCCAACATTATCTCCTCCTATATTTTAATCTGTCTTTCATAGGATAAAACAATTTGACTTTAGGTAAATAATTTAGTTTCTCTCTGGCTCAATTTTCTCATCTATATAAATGACAGCTATTAATATTAGCTTTTAAGCTTAATAATAAAATTGCAACTGCTTCACAATAATATTAGACCTTAATGATAGAAGGTTCATAAAACACATGCAAAGTGCCTAGAAGTTGCTAGATGCTCAGTGATTTTAGAAGACATAAAGAATTTGTTTGGAGTACTGGGAATGTTCTATATCTTGATCTGCATCCTAGTTACATGGATTTATACAAGTGTAAAAATGTACTGAGCTGCAGACTTGAAAATTGTGCAGCCTACTGTATTAACTCCTCAGCTAAAAATATTAACCCACAAAGTTCCAATTCATATTTTACAAGAATAAACATAAGGAATACGTACACATCAAATATCTTATAAAAGCTGTTTGGAGTTAGATGGGCAATGGAATCAGAAAAATTGGGGAGACATAAACAAAATATAAATTAACACCAGAGCCAATTATGGCAATGTGCCTTAGATACTGAAAAGTATTAAGTAACTCAATTCTGCATCCAAAATGCAAAACCGCAAAAAAGAAAAAAAAAATCCGTTTTAATATTAATTAAACACTCATCATAGGATTGTGTTTATATCTGTGGACAAATGAAATTGAAATTTTGAAAACAATTGCATTGAATCTCTATATCACCTTGAATAGTGTAAGCATTTAAAAATATTAATTCATCCATTTCTTGAATGCAGATTTTCTTAAATTTATGTGTATCTTCTTAGTTTATTTTATAAACGTTTTGTAGTTTTCAAGGTATAGATCTTTTACCTCCTCAGTTAAATTCATTTCTCAGTATATTTTTTAATAAATGGGCTTGTTTTCTTGATGCCTTTTTCAAATATATTATTATTTCTGTATGAAATAAAACTAATTTTTGTTTGTAAATATTGTGTCTTGTTATGTTACTAAATTCATTTATTATGTTTAATAATTTTTCTGTGAGCATAATAATGTCATCTGCAAATAGCAATAATGTTAATTCTTTTGGATTTAAATGCCTTTCATATGTTGACTGATTTTTTCCTGATGTCTCCAGTTATTACTTTAAACACTATGTTGCTTAGAAATAGCAAGAGTGGGAAGGACTTTCACCAAGATGGTCAAATAGGAATAGCTTCCATCCACAGTTCCCAGTGAAAGCAATCCAAAAGAAAAGTGATCTTCACATTTCCAACCAAGGTACCAGGTTCATCTCATTGGGAATGGTTAGACATTGGAGTAGCCAAAGGAGGGCAAACCAAAGCAGTGTGTGGTGTTGCCTCACCCAGGAAGCACAAGGGGCCAAGAATTCCCTCACCTAGCCAAGAGAAGCCATTAGGGACTTTTCCAGACACTCCAGCGCTCTGGCTCAGATACTGTGCTTTTCCCGTGGTCTTCAAAACCTGCAGACTAGGAGATTCCCTCTGGTGCCTAAAACAGCAGTGCCCCAGGTTTGCAGCACAAAACTGGGTGGCTGCAGTAGCCACAGTAGTTATTTCATCTTCCTGTACCCCAGTGGCACCTGAAATGCCAACGAGACAGAACCACTCAAGTGATCTGGCTCAGCGGGTCCCACTGCCATAAACATCAGCAAGCTAAGATCCTCTGGCTTGAAATTCTTGCAGCCAGCACAGCAGTCTGAGTGTGACCTGGTGCTTTTGAGCTCGGTGGGGGAGTGCATGTCTACCATTACTGGGGCTCAGGTAGGCGGTTCTAAACTTGCCTATGTAAACAAAGTCACCTAGAAAACTGGGCTGAGCCCACGGAAGCTCCATCAAAGCTTTACAGGCAGACTGTGATTAGATACTTTTCTTGCTGGGCAGGGCATCTCTGAAAAGAGGCAGCAGCCTACCAGGTACTTATAAATAAAGCCCCTACCTTCTTGGGACAGAGCACCTGGGAAAAGGGGCAGTGTCGGTCCTGCTTCAGCAGAGTTAAATGTCCCTGTGCAGCAGCTCTGAAGGGACCAATGGAGCTCCCAACACAGTACTTGAGCTCTGATAAGAAATAGACTGCCTGCTAAAGTGGCTCCCTGACCCCTGTTTATCCTAATAGAAACCTTATATAAGAGAGCTCTGGCTGACATCTGGCAGGCATCCTTCTGGGACAAAGCTACCAGAGGAAAGAACAGGCAGCAATATTTGCTCTTCTGCAGGCCCCGTGGGTGATTTTTAGGCAAGTAGGGTCTAGAGTGGACCTCCAGCAGTCCTGCAGCAGAGAGGCCTGACTGCTTGAATGAAAACTAAAAAAGAGAAAGAAATATGTTTAACATCAACAGAAAGGATGTCCACTCAGAGACCCAATTCAAAAGTCACCAACTTCAAAGACTAAAGGTAGATAAATTCATGAAGATGGGAAGGAACCAGAACAAAAGGCTGAAATCACCAAAAACCAGAATGCCTCTTTTCCTTCAAGGGATTACATCTCCTCACTAGTAAGGAAACAAAACTGTATAAAGAATGAGTTTAATGAATTTGCAGAAGCAGGTTTCATGAGGTAGGTAATAACAAACTTCTCCAAGCTAAAGGAACGTGTTCTAATCGAGTGCAAGGAAACTAAGAACCTTGAAAAATGGTTAGAAGAAATGCTAACTAGAATAACCAGTGTAGAGAAGAGGATAAACAACTTGATGGAGCTGAAAAACACAGCAGGAGAACTTTGTGAAGTATACTCAAGTTTCAATAGCAAAATCAATCAAGCAGAAGAAAGAATATCAGAGATTAAATATCAATTGAATGAAATAGAAAGTAAGAAGGCAATATTAGAGAAAAAAGAATGAAAAGAAATGAACAAAGCTTCCAATATATATGGAATTATGTGAAAAGACCTAATCTATGCTTGGTCAATATACCTGAAGAGGATGGGGGACAACACTTTTCAGGATATTAGCCAGGAGAACTTCCCAACCTAGCAAAGCAGGCCAACATACAAATTCGAGAAATACTGAGAATGCTGCAAAGATATTCCTCAAGAAGAGCAACCCCAAGGCACATAATTGTCAGATTCACCAGGGTTTGAATGAAAAAAAAATGCTAAAGATAGCTAGAGAGAAAGGTCAGTTACCCACAAAGGGAAGCCCAGCAGATCTCTTAGCAGAAACCCTACAAGCCAGAAGAGAGTGGGGGCCAATATTCAATATCTTTAAATAAAGGAACTTTCAATCCAGAATTTTATATCCAGCCAAACTAGGCTTTATAAGTGAAGGAGAAATACTATTCTTTACAGACAAGCAACTGATGAGAGATTTTGTCACCACCAGGCCTGACTACAAGAGCTTCTGAAGGAATCACTAAACATGGACAGAAACAACCAGTACCAGCCACTGCAAAAGCATACCAAATTGTAAATACCATCAATACTATGAAGAAACTGCATCAACTAATGAGCAAAACAACCAGCTAGCATCAAAATGACAGGATCAAATTCACACATAACAATACTAACCTTAAATGTAAATGGGCTAAAGGCCCCAAATTAAAAGACACAAATTAGATATTAGGTAAATTAGGCAAATTAGATAAAGAGTAAAGACTCTTCAGGGATGTCACCACCAAATCCACAGAAAAACAAACTACCATCCAAGATTACTACAAACAACTCTATGTACATAAACCAGTCAATCAAGAATAAATGTATAAATTCCTGGACACTTACACCCTCCCAAGACTAACCAGGAAGAAGTTGAATCCCTGAATAGACCAATAAGAAGGTCTGAAGTTTAGGAAGCAATTAATAGCCTCGCAATCAAAAAAAGTCCAGGACCAGATGGGTTCACAGCCAAATTCTACCAGAGGTAAACATAGGAGCTGTTACCATTTCTTCTGAAACTATTCAAAAAAATACAAAAAGAGGGAATCTTCCCTAACTCATTTTGTGAGACCAACATCATCCTGATACCAAAACCTGGCAGAGACACAGCAACCAAGAAAATTTCAGGCCAATATCTATGATGAACATTGATGCAAAAAATCTGGCAAATAGAATCCAATAGCACATCAAAAAGCTTATCCATCAGGATCATGTAGGCTTCATCCCTGGGATGCAAGTCTGTTTCAACATACACAAAACTATAAACATAATCAATCACATAAACAGAACCAAAAACAAAAACCACATGATTATCTCAATAGATGTAGAGAAGGCCTTTGACAAAATTCAACAGCCCTTTATGCTAAAAACTCTCAATAAACTAGGTGTTGATAGAAGGTATCTCAAAATAATAAAAGCTATTTATGACAATCCCACAGCCAATATCATACTAAATGGACAAAACTGGAAGCATTCCCTTTGAAAACAGGCACAAGACAGGAATGCCCTCTCTCACCACTCGTATTCAACACAGTATTGGACGTTCTGGCCAGAGTAATTAGGCAAGTAAAAGAAATAAAGGGTATTCGATTAAGAAAGGGAAGTCAATTTGTCTCTATTTGCAGATGACATGATTGTATATTTAGAAGACCTAATTATCTCAGCCTAAAATCTTCTTAAGCTGATAAACAACTTCAATAAAGTAGCAGGATGCAAAAATCAATATGCAAAAATTACATGCATTCCTATACATCAATAACAGACAGAGATCAAATCATGCTACAAAATGAATGAAATACCTAGAAATACAACTAACAAGGGATGTGAAGGACCTCTTCTAAGAGAACTACAAACCACTGTTCAAGGACATAAGAGAGGATACAAACAGATGGAAAAATATTCCATGCTCACGGTTAGAAAGAATCAATATCGTGAAAATGATCATACCGTCTAAAGTAATTTATAGAGTCAATGCTATCCCCATCAAGCTACCATTTCCCTTCTTCACAGAACTGGAAAAAAACACATTAAACTTCATATGGGACCAAAAAAGAGCCCACATAGCGAAGACAATCCTAAGCAAAAAGAACAAGGCTGGAGGCATCATGCTACCTGACTTCACACTATACTACAAGGTTATAGTCATCAAAACAGCTGATATCAGTACCAAAACAGAAATATAGATCAATGGAACAGAACAGAGGACTTGGAAGAAATGCCACACATTCTGATCTTTTCCAAACCTGACAAAAACAAGCAATGAGGAAAGAATTCCCTGTTTAATAAATGGTGTTGGGAAAACTGGCTAGCCATGTCCAGAAAGCTGAAACTGGACCCCTTCCTTATACTTTATACAAAAGTTAACACCAGATAAATTAAAGATTTAAACATAAGACCTAACATCATAAAAACCCTAGAAGAAAATCTAGGCAATACAATTCAGAACATAGGCATGTGCAAGGACTTCATGACTAAAATACTAAAAGCAATGGCAACAAAAGCCAAAAGAGACAAATGAGATCTAATTAAACTAAAGAGCTTCTGCACAGCAAATAAACTATTATTACAGTGAACTGGCAACCAACAGAATGGGAAAAAAATTTTTCAACCTACCCATCTGACAAAGAGCTAATAATGAGAATCTAAAAAGAACTTAAACAAATTTACAAGAAAAAACAACCTCATCCAAAAGTGGGCAAAGGATATGAATAGACACTTCTCAAAAGAAGATATTTATGCAGCCAACAAACATAAAAAAAAGTTCATGATCACTTGTCATTAGAGAAATGCAAATCATAACCACATTGAGATACCATCTCACACCAGTTAGAATGGTGATTATTAAAAAAATCAGGAGACAACAGATGCTGGAGAGGATGTGGAGAAATAAGAACACTTTTACACTCCAACAGGTGGGAGTGTCAATTAGTTCAACCATTGTGGAAGGCAGTGTGGAGATTCCTCAAGGATCTAGAACTAGAAATACCATTTGACCCAGCAATCTGATTACTGGGTATATGTCTAAAGATTATAAAACATTCAATTATAAAGACACATGCACACGTGTTCATTGTGGCACTGTTTGCAATAGTGATGACTTGGAACCAACCCAGATGAGCATCAGTGATAGACTGGATAAAGAAAATGTGGCATATATACACCATGGAATACTATACAGCCATAAAAAAGGATGAGTTCATGTCCTTTGCAGGAACATGGATGAAGCTAAAAACCATCATTCTCAGCAAACTGACACAAGAACAGAAAACCAAAAACCACATGTTCTAACTCATAAGTGGGTGTTGAACAATGAGAACACATGGACACAGGGAAGGGAACATCACATACCAGGGCTTGTCAGGGCATAAGGGTGATAGGAGAGGGATAACAGGGTGTGGGGGGATTGAAGAGGGCTAATATTAGGATAAATAACTAATGTAGATAACAAGGGGGGTGGATGCAGCAAACCACCATAGCACGCGTATACCTATGTAACAAACCTGCACGTTCTACACATGTACTCCAGAACTAAAAGTATATATATAAAATGAAGTAGGACGGGTGGGCACCCTTATCTTGTTTCTGATCTCAGAGGAAAAGCTTTCAAGCATTCATTATTGAGTATAATGTCAACTGTGGGCTTATCATATTTGCTCACTATCATGTTGATGTACATTTCTTCTGTGCTTAATATTGAGAGTTTTCATTAGAAAAGATGTCAAATGTGTTTTTTGCATCTATTGAGATAATTGTGTGGTTTTTATCTTTCATTTTGCTAATGGAATTTATTATATGGATTGATTTGATTATTTTAATCCAACTTTTATCTCGGAGATAAATCCTATTTGGTCATAGTGTTTAATCTTTTTGATGTGCTTCAGTTTGGTTTGCTAATATATTAATGGTAATTTTTACACCTATATTCATCAGAAATGTATCTTTCTCTCACTTTGATATCAGGGCAATGCTAACCTCATAGACTGAGGTTAGAATTGTTAACTCCACTGCCATGTTTTTGGAAGAATTTAAGAAAGATTAATTTTTTGTTTAAATTTTGCTTCTATTTTAGATACTGAGGGTATATGTGCAGGTTTATTATGTAAATATATTGTGTGATGCTGAGGTTTAGGGTATGGATCTCATTACCTAGGTAGCGAGAATAGTTTTTCCATTACTGCTTTCTCCATTTTTCCTTCCTTTGTAGTCTGCTGTGGCTTTTTTTCCCATGTGTATGTGTACATGTCCTCAACGATTAGCTCCCATTTATAAGTGAGAACATGTTATATTTGGTTTTCTGTTTCTGCATTAATTCACTTAGGATTATGGCCTTCAGCTACATCTGTGTTGCTTCAAATGACACTATTTCATTCTAATATATGACTGTGTAATATCCCATGGTGTATGTGTACAACATTTTCTTGGTTAAATCCACCATTCATGAGCATATTTGCTAATATGAACAGTAAATGGATGAACATACAAGTACATGTGTCAGTTTAGTAGGATGGGTCATTTTCCTTTGGATATATAGCCATTAATAGAATTATTGGGTCAAATGGTAGTTCTAAGTTCTTTGAGAAATCTTTAAACTGCTTTCCACAGTGATTGAACTAATTTACATTTCTACCAAGAGTGTATAAATGCTCCCTTTTCTCCAAAGCCTCACTAGCATCTGTTGTTTTTTCTTTTTAATTGTAGCCATTCTTACTAGTATGAGATGTTATCTTATTGTGGTTTTGATATTCATATCTCTAATGATTAGCAATGTGAACCATTTTTTTAAATATATTGGCTGGTCACTTGTATGCCTTCTTTTGAGAAGTGTTTGTTCATGTCTTTTGCTCACTTTTTAATGGGATTATTTATTTTTTGCTTGTTGATTTGCTTAAGTTCCTTAGAGATTCTGGATATTAGACCTTTGTCACATGCACAGTTTGCAAATATTTTCTCCCATTCTGTAGGTTGTCTGTTTACTCCATTCATAGTTTCTTTTGCTGTGTGAAAACCTAGGTTTTCTTTTAGGATGTTTGTGGTTTGAGGTTGTAAACATAAATCTTTAATGTATTACCTTAAGTTAATTTTTGTTTATGGTGAAAGGTAAGTATATAGTTTCATTCTTCAGTATATGCTAGCCAGTTATCCCAGTAGCATTTATTGCATAGGAAGTCCATCCCCACTGTTTGTTTTTGTTGGCCTTGTGGGTGTGCAGGTGTATTTCTGAGGTTTCTATTCTCTTTCATTAGTCTAAGTGACTGCTGTTCTACCAGCACCATGCTATTTTGGTTACTGAATCCTTAGAGGATAACTTGAATTCGGGTGGTGTAATTATTTCTTCCTTCCCTCCCTCCCTCCCTCCCTCCCTCCCTCCCTCCCTCCCTCCCTCCCTCCCTCCCTCCCTTCCTTCCTTCCTTCCTTCCTTCCTTCCTTCCTTCCTTCCTTCCTTCCTTTCCCTTTCCCTTCCTTCCTTCTTTCCTCTTTCTTTCTTTCTTCTTTCCTTCCTTCCTTCCTCCTTTCTTTTCCTTCCTTCCTTCCTTCCTCCCTCCCTCCCTCCTTCTCTTTCTCTCTTTCCTTCCTTCCTCCCTTCCTCTCTTCCTCCCTCCCTCCCTCCCTCCCTCCCTCCCTCCCTTCCTTCCTTCCTTCCTTCCTTCCTTCCTTCCTTTCTTCCTTCCTTCTTCCTCCTTTCTCTTTTGCTTAGGATTACTTTGTCTATTCAGGCTCTTTCTGTGATTCACCTACATTTTAGAACCTTTATTTCTAAGTCTGTGAAGGATGACATTAGTAGTTTGATACGAATAGTTTTGAATCCATAAATTGCTTTAGAGAGTAGAGTCATTTTAATGATACTGATTATTCCAATACATGGGCATTGAATTTTTTTTTCATTTATTTGTGTCATTTCTGTTTTCCTTAAGCTGTGTTTCATATTTCTCCTTGTAGAGATCTTTTATTTTCCTAGTTATCTGTATTCCTAGGTGTTATATATATATTTTTTTTTGTGGCTGCTGTAAATGGGATTATCTTCTTGATTTAACTCTCAGCCTGGATGTTATTGGTGTATACTGATTTTTGTACAATTCATTTTTTTCCTGAAGCTTTAATGAAACCATTTATCAGTTCTAGGAGCTTTATGGCAGTGTTTAGGGTTTTCTAGAGATAGTCATATCATCAGGGAAGACATAGTTTGACTTCTTTTTTTATTTGAATGCCTTTTATTTTTCTCTTTCTTGATTGATCTGACTAGGGCTTCCAGTACTATGTTGAATAGAAGTGCTGAGAGTGGCCATCTTTGGCTTGTTTTAGTTCTCCAGGGGAATGGTTTCAGCTTTTGCCTATTCACTATGATGTTGGCTGTAAATTTGTCATAGATGGCTCTTATGTTGAAGTATGCTGGATTTAACTTCCATGTTTTATTCATTCAATGCCTAGCCTATTCATGACAAAGTATATGGTTGGTCTAAGAATATGTTATGTGTGCAGGTGAGAAGAATGTATATTTTGTGGTTGTTGGGTTTGATATTCTGTAGATGTTTATGTCTAATTGGTGAAGTGCTGAGTTTAAATCCAGTATTTATTTTTGTTATTTTTCTGCTTTGATAATCTGTCTAACACTGTCAGTGGTGTGTTGAAATCTCCCACTAGTGTTGTGTAGTTGTCTAAGCCTTTTTGTAGGCCAAGATAAACTTGTTTTTTGAATCTGAGTGCTCCAGTGTTGGTAGCATATATGTTTAGGATAGTCAACGCTTCTTGTTGAATTTTACCCTTTATTATTATGTAATGCTCTTCTTCATTTTCCTTATTTTTTGTTAATTTAAAATCTGTTTTACCCAATATAAGAATAGCAACTCCTCTTTTTTGTTTTCTGCTTGCGAGGTAGATTTTTACCCCATCCATTTCTTTGAGCCCGTGGGAGTCATTATATGTAATATAAATTTCTTGAAGACAGATGGTTGGGTCTTGTCTTTTTATTCATCTTGTGTCTGTATTTTTCTTTTTAGGTTGAGTGTTTAGTCCATTTATATTTGGGTTTAGTATTAACATATGAGATTATAATCCTGTCATTGTGTCATTACTAGGTTGTTATGTAGACCTGGTTGTGTGGTTGTTTTATAGGGCATGTGGGCTCTGTGCTTAAGCATATTTTATGGTAGCAGGTGTTCTTTTGATTTTATGTTGAATATTCTCTTGAGAACATCTGATAATACTAGTATTGTTGAAATAAATTTCCTCAGCATTTACTTATCTGAGAAGAATTGTATTTCTCCTTCACTGATGAAGCTTAGTTTGACCAGATATAAAATTCTTTATTGAAATTTATTTTCCTTAATGATACTGAAAATAGGTCCCCAATCTTTCCTGGTTTGTAAGGTTTCTGCTGAGAAGTCTGCTGCTAGCCTGATAGATTTTCTCCAGCTGCCTTTAAGGTTTTTTCTTTTGTATTGACTTTGATCAATCGGATGACTATGTGCTTTGGGGTTGGTTGTATTGTATAGTATCCAGCTGAATTCCTCTGTATCTCTTGAATTTGCATGTCAATCTCTCTATTGAAATTAGAAATATTTTCATGGACTATATCTCCAAATATCTTTTGCAAGTTGCTTATCATCTTTTCTTATCTTTCAGGAATGCCAATGAGTTGTAGATTTTTTTTATGTAATTTTATATTTTTGGAAGTTTTGCTTATTTTTAAAAATTACTTTCTTCTTGATTTTTGTTTGACTGAGTTGATTTCTAAGACCAGTCTTAGAGCTCTGACATTCTTTTCTCAGGTTGATCTATTCTGCTGTTAATACTTCTGATTGTATTATAAAATTCTTGTAGTAAATTCTTTTAGCTATATAAATTCAGATTTATTCTCTCTTAAGATGGCTATTTTATGAAAGATTAATATTAATTGTTCTTAAAATGATTGATAGAATTCAGCCATAAATTCGTTTATTTATGGAATTTTTCTTGTTGAACATTTTTTATTATTGCTTCTCTTCAGGCTTTCTGTAGTTTTCTGTATTAAATATTTGCAGGGTTTATATTTCTAGAAATTTATCTACTTCCTGTAGGTTATCTAGTTTGTAAATAGTTGTTCACAATATTCCCATATGACCCTTTTTATTTCTGAGGCATTTGTTTTAATGTCTTCTTTTTCATTTCCAAGTATACTTACATGAATTCTCTCTCTGTCTCTCTCTCTCTTTAGTCTACCTAAGATTATGTTAATTTTTTTCAAGAAATCAAATTTTTGCTTTGTTGATTTTTCTAGTTTTTTTCTTCTCTATTTTATTTACTTATGCTCTCATTTTTATTATTTTTATTTTAAAAAACATTTTATTTTATTTTATTTTGAGACAAAGTTTTGCTCTTGTTGCCCAGGCTGGAGTGCAATGGCATGATCTCGGCTCACCACAACCTCCGCCTTCTGGATTCAAGAGATTCTTCTGCCTCAGCCTCCCACATAGCTCAGATTACAGACATCCACCACCACAGCTAGCTAATTTTTTGTATTTTGAGTACAGATGGGTTTCTCCATGTTGGTCATGCTGGTTTTGAACTCCTGACCTCAGGTGATCTGCCCCCCTCAGCTTCCGAAAAGTGTTGGAATTACAGGCCTGAGCCACCATGCCCAGCCTCTCATTTTTATTATGTCTTTTATTTTGCTAACTATAAGTTTGGTTTTTCCTTTTATTAGTTCTTTGAGGTATAATGTGATGTCTTCTATTTCAGATCTTTTTTTGCTTTTTATTGTAGACATTTATTGATATTAACTTTCATCTTTGTATTGTTTTTTACTACATTGCACAAATTTTGCTGAGTTGTGGTTTCATTTTTGTTTACTGTAAGATATTTTAAAAATTATTTTGTTTTTTTTTTTGCCCGGTGGTTTAGGAATGTTCTTTAGTTTCCTTGTTATATGTAAATTTTCAGTTTCTTTCTCTTATTGATATCTAAGTCCATTCTGTTCTTGCCAGAAAAAAGAACTTAGTATAATTCTCAGGTCTCCATATGCAAGCCTAGAACCTGAAATTCTGAAATTCTGCTTGCTTAGGCTGAAGTCTCCCACCCGCTGCCTGAGTTTGCCATTGTCCCTAATCGCCCAGTTGAGCTTCCCTGGACAAGCCCCTCACCCAACCCTGCCATCTTAACTGTTCTTATGATAATGTAAATACCTCTCATCCAACCCCACCACTGTAACTGAACTTACTCTTCAACACCCCCACCCCCTAAAAAAGTACCCAAACCTGTAAAACCAACTCTTATCCCATTGCCCTTTGCTAATGCCCTTTGTGGCCTTAGCCCACTTGCACCCAGGTGAATAAACAGCCATGTTGCTCACACAAAGCCTGTTTGGAAGGTCTCTTCATTCAAAGTGCTCGTTTTTCAACATTTGGTGCAGAAACCCAGGACGGAAAACTCCTACAGGACACCAAACCCCATCCCTGTTCTTGTGCTCCCTCCATGACCAGGGGTCATCAGACCAGCCCACCGATGCACACCACCAGCTATTTTGGTAAGCAGTCTCTCTTTTTTGCTTTCCTATCCTTTTGTCTTTTCCTTTCCACTTCCTCCCCCTTTCAGTTTCATCCTTTTTCCACTGCAAAAACAAGAAAAATCAGGTAAACCAGGTTCTTCTGTGAGGTTCATGACCGGAAACTCCTACATAGATCACGGATCTGGGGACCCAGTTTCCCCAGGGGTTTGACTATTGTGAAGATGTTCACCTTAGTCCCCTGCCCACCAGGGTCATGGCTGATATTGGTGGCAGATCAATGTAGAGGAAACTCTCTTTGACCACCCACCAATGACGACGTTCAACCCAGGATCAACTAGGGACACATTTTGAGTGGCTGGGTTGCATGCCCATTTTCCTTGTCTCTGCTGCCTTTCCAAAACCATGGAAAATCATCTGTCCTCTATCCCTCCCTCATTTCCACTGGCCTGTGTTCTAAAAAAACCTCAGACTTCTTCTTCAACTGTCTCCTGACCGAAAATCCAAAGATCTCATCTTCTTCTGTAACACTGCATGGCCACAATACAGGTTAAACAATGGCACCAATTGGCCAAAAAATGGCACTTTCAACCTATATAGTTTACAAAATTTAGACCATTTTTGTCACAATATGGGCAAATGGCCTGAAATTCTCTATGTCCAGGCATTTTTTTACACACCAATCCCTCCTTAATCTCTACTCCTTCTCTACTCTTCCATCTGCCCTTCCTTCTGCTGGTAAGCTAAAATCTTCCTTGTCCATCAACCCTTCCAACCTTTCTCCTCCCCACCTGTCTGAACCAGGCCCTAATCTGGAACTTACCCCCCACCCCCAGGGCCTCCCTCCTCTTCCTTTGCCCACAACCCACCTCCTTATGCCCCTCCTGTCCTCATATGTGGCCCAGCTTACAGTTTAGTCCCAGGGCTACCTCCTCTGCTCCTGCCCAACAATTCCCTCTTCAAGAGGTGGGTGGAGCCAAAGGCATAGTTAGGGTGCACATTCCTTTTCCTTTATCCAACCTTTCCAAATTGGCCACAAGTTAGGCTCCTTTTCATCAAATCCTCCAATACTTAACCCAATCCTATAATCTTACCTGGAGCAACTTAAATGTCATCCTTCTACTCTCACCCCTAAAAAATGCTGAATATGCATTTTATCACCCAATCAACCCCAACATTACAAAAAGGTACAAAAACTAAAATCTGGCCCTCAAACCCAACAACAGGAATTAAGCAACTTCACATTCAAGGTGTAAAATAATAGGAAAAAATCTGCCTGGCAGCAGCACATCTCAAAACTACAGATGCTTGCTTCTTCCATAAGACAAACCCCAGCCACACCACCAGCTCACAAAGACTTCAAAGTGTCCAGACTGCAGCATGTCTAGCTGCCCCTCCTGGACCTTGCTTCAAGTGTCAGAAACCTGGCCACTGGGCTAAGAAATGCCTGCAGCCTGAAATTTCTCCTAAGCCCTGCCTAGCCTGTGTGGTACCCCCACAGAAAGTCAACTGTCTGACTCATGTCACTGTTCCCAGAGCTCCTGAAGCTCCAATCCTCGGCTAGGTGGCCAAAGACTAATGCTGCCTTAGCATCTTGGAAGCCCCCTGAACCATCACAGATGTTAAATTTTGGGTAACTCTTATGGTCATGGGTAAGTCCATCCCCTTCTTAATCGACACGGAGGTCACCCACTCCATGCTGCCTTCTTTTCAAGGACCTGTCTCCTTGGCCTCCATAACTGTTGTGGGAATTAACGGCAAGGCCTTGAGGCCTCTCAAAACTCCCCAAGTCTGGTGTCAATTAGGCCAGCAATACTTTTCACATTCTTTCCTAATCATCCCCACTTTTCCAGTTTCCCCATTAGGCCAAAATATTCTAGCAAAATTGTCTGTTTCCTTAACTATTCCTGAGCTACAGCCACATCTCATTGCTGCCTGCTTTCCCAAACCCATACCTCTCTCAGCAGCTCCCCTTATGTTCCCCAACTTTGACCCTAGGGTGTGGAACACCAACTTCCTGTCTGTTGTTACAAGTCACTCACCGCTCATCATCCCCTTAAAACCTAACCGCCCTTACCTTGCCCAGCCCCAGTATCCCATCCCACAGCAGGCTTTAAAAATAAAGCCTGTTATCACCCATCTATTGCAACATGGCCTTTTAATTCACCCTCCTGCTTCTTCAGCATCTATACTCAACGGGATATTGTGTATCCCCTTCCAAAGCCCAAATTTCTTCCCCATCTGTTATAATCTTTCATCAGCATACACACGCTCTCCCTGCCAACTGTACATGGTTAATTTCCCAAACTCCAACCTCATCCACCAAACAACAGCTTCTCTCCTTCCTGGGTGTAGTTGGCCACTTTCACCTCTGGATACCAGGTTTTGCTATTCTAACTAAGCCATTGTATAAACTCACTAAAGGAAACTTATCCAACCCTATTAATCCTAAATCCTTTCCTACTCCTCCTTTGGCTCCTTAAAGACAGCTCTAAAAACTGCTCCCTCCCTAGCTCTCCCCAACTTGTCTCAACCCTTTTCATTACATACTGCTAAAATCCAGGGCTGTGCAGTCAGGATTCTTACACAGGAGCCAGGCCCAAGGCCTATAGCCTTTTTATCCAAACAACTTAACCTCACAGTCCTGGGCTGGCCCTCATGACTACGCACAGCAGCAACTGCCGCCCTGATACTCTTAAAATCCCACAAAATCACAGGCTATGCCCCACTTACCCTCTATAGCTCTCACGACCTCCAAAGTTTCCTCTTTACATCTCACATACTTACTTTCAGTCCCTCACCTTCTCCAGTTTTATGCAGTTGCCCCTACTACTTAAACCACACCTCAAAAATCTCTGTTTCTATGATTTTCTGTCTAACTGCTCAGATTCACTGTACTCATTTACTTTTACATGCCCTGCTTTTGTTTAAGTTCCCAGTTTACACTTTTCCTCCAGGCAATTACAGCTAATATTTCACTCTTAATCTGGCCCCCTTTCTCTACTCATACCCAATCTTGTTAATAAAAGTGAGTGGTTGCTTATAAATACCACACGTTTCTTCATACACCATGAAAACAAAAGCTCTCCCTCTACACAGTTACCCTCCTCTAATACTATCTTTCTCCTTCTCTTATTTAAACCTTGTGCTTTTCCAATGAATCTCTTAATTCCTACAAAATCATATACAAGCAATAACCAACCAGGCAATATGACAAATGCTTCTTCTAATATCACCACAATATTACCTCTTTCCCCAAAATCTCCCAGCAGTCTAAATTCTTTCCCACTTTTAGGTTTCCTCCCACCACCAATCCCACTCAAAGAAGCCTTGAGAAACTTCACCCCACCCCCCAAAACCCGTTATCATGCCCTCTTCTCTAATTCTTTCTCTCTATATAAAAAAGCAGGTTACAGTGGTGGGGTTGAGTGAGAGGTATTTACATTATCATAAGAACAGTTAAGATGGCAGGGTTGGGTAAGGAGCTTGTCCGGGAAGCTCCCCTGGGTGATTAGGGACAATGGTGAATGCAGGCAGGGGGTGGAAAACTTCAGCCAAGGCAAGCAGGACTTCAGACTTTCAGGCTCCCGACTTACATATGAAGACTTGACATACCTGTCTTTTTATATATAGAGAGAAAGAATTAGAGAAGAGGGGGTGATAACAGGTTTCAGGGGGTGGGGGTGAAGCTTCTCAAGGATTCTTCCAGTGGGATTGGGGGTGGGGTGCAAACCTAAAAATGGGAAAGAATTTAGACTGCTGGGAGATTTTGGGGTAATATTGTGGGGTTGTTAGAAGGAGCATTTGTCATATTGACTGATTGATTATTGCTTGTATACGATTTTGTAGGAATTGAGAGATTAATTGGAAAATCACAGTGTTTAAATAAGAGAAGGAGAAAGATAGTATTAGAGGAGGTTAACTTTGTGGAGGAAGAGCTTTTGTTTTCATGGTGTATGAGGAAGCATGTGGTATCTGTAAGCAATAATTTTGATGTTCTTACATTTATTAAGACTTGGCAGGGCCCAGTGGCTCACGCCTATAATCCCAGCACTTTGGGAGGCCAAGACAGGTGGATCTTGAGGTCAAGAGATCAAGACCATCCTGGTCAACATGGTGAAACCCCGTCTCTACTAAAAATACAAAAAATAGCTGGGCATGGTGGTGCACACCTGTAGTCCCAGACACTCAGGAGGCTGAGGCAGGAGAATTGCTTGAATTCAGGAGGCAGATGTTGCGGTGAGCCGAGATCATGTCATTGCACTTCAGCCTGGGTAACAACAGTGAAACTCCATCTCAAAAATTTAAAAAAAAAAAAGAATTGTTGGCCAAGTGTGGTGGCTCACACCTGTGATCCCAGCACTTTGGGAGGCCGAGGTGGGTGGACCATGAGATCAAGAGATCAAGACCATTCTGGCCAACATGGTGAAACCCCATCTCTACTAAAAATACAAAAAATTTAGTTGGATGTGGTGGCATGTGCTTGTAGTCCCAGCTACTCAGAAGGCTGAGGCAGGAGAATTGCTTGAACCCAGGCAATTCTGGGTTCAAGTGAGCAGAGATCATTCCACTGCACTCCAGCCTGGTGCCTGGCAACAGAGCGAGACACTGTCTCAAAAAAAAAAAAAAAAAAAGACTTGTTTTGTGTCCTAAAATGTGATCTATTCTGGAAAATACTCTATGTGCTCTTTAGAAGTATATATTTTTTCTGATATTAGATAAAAAATTATGTACATGTCTATGAGGTTTATTTGATCTATAAGTTTTAATTTCTATTGTTTCCTTATTAATTTCGTTTGGACAAATCTACCATTGATAAAAATAAGATATTGAGGTACTATTATTGTATTACTTTTTATTCCTTTACATCGGCTAATATTTGCTTTATGTATTTATGTGTTTCAATTTTGGAGTATATTTGTGTGTATACATATCTATATGTATATATACATGTGTGCGTATATATAGAGAATTATACCTTTCTTGATGAATTGACACTTTCGTTATTATATAATAATCTTTATCTAATGACAGTTTTTGATTTAAAGTCTACTTTGTGGTAAGTATAGTCAATTCTATTGTAGTCTGGTTACCATTCTTTCACGACAGAATATATAGGTAATAACTCAGTAGAAATGATAGCTTTGCAGCAGGCTAATTGGCCTGACATCCCTGAGATTTTCAAAGGATTTGTTGAACAGCAGGGATTCTGAGAGAAAGTTTGACAATGCTAGGTGTGAAACTGACTGATGGCTTTTGTGGTGACTGCCTCTTAAATCAACAAGGCATTTGTTACTGGAAATCAAAAAGAGAGACAAGTCATGCAAGGTTTCCAGAGAGAAAAGTTAGCTTCAAACCACCTCCCCATTCATTTAATACAATTGATCTGCTGCCTCATTCCTAGCCTCTTTTCCCCTGCTACTCTCCTTCTTATCAATTCTATCACAATTCCAACTTCAGCTTTCCTGACTTGGATTTTGCACTTTTGTTGAAAATCACTGGCCACAGGTGTGAGTTTATTTCTGAACTCACAATTTTGTATTATTATTATTTATTATTTTTATCAACTTTTTAATAGTTCACACGTAAAGTTTTGTTGGAACACAGCCATGTACACTCATTTACATATTACTTACATGATATTAATGACTTCATGTAAGGGAACCCAAAGAACTCCCTCACCTTATCTTCCATGTTAGAACACAGTGAGAAGATAGCTGTTTATGAACCAGGAGGCAGACCCTTACTAGACATTTTATATAACAGCATGTTGACATTGGACTTCCCAGCCACTAGAGCTATGAAAAATATATTTCTGTTGTAGTAAGCTACCCAGTTTTTGGTCTTCTGTTATTGTAGCCTGAATAGACTAAGACATGGTTTCAGCAGTAATTTGGCCTAAAAAGCCTAAATAGCTTACTATTGACTAATTTACAGAAAAACTTCGCTACCTCTTGCTATAGAACATTTAGTGTTTTTATTATTTTATTTTTTATGTTAACTTTTATTCAGGGGGCATGTGTGCAGGTTTGTTACATGGAAAAATTGGGTGTTGCAAGAGTGTGGTGCTTGATTTTGTTTTTGCATTAGTTTGCTGAGGATAATGGCTTCCAGTTTTATCCATGTTTTTATAAAAAACATAATCTCATTCCTCAGATAAAGCAAACTTTAAACCAATAATGATCAAAAAGGGAAAAGAAGGGAATCACATAATGATAAAGAGTTCAATTCAACAGGAAGACTTAATTATCCTATCTATATTCAGCCAACAGTGGAGCACACACATTCATAAAACAAGTTTTTAGAGACCTATGAAGAGACTTAAATAACCTCACAATAATATCGGGAAACTTCAACACCCCACTAAAATTATTAGACAGATTATTGAGGCATCAAACTAACAACGATACTTGAGACTTCAACTTGACATTTGACCAAATGAACCTAACAGACATCTACAGAAGAGTTCACCCAAAGGCAACAATTCTATTTTATTAGTCTGTATTTCTATTTTTGTGGCAGTACCATCCTGTTTTAATTATTGAAGACTTGTGGTAAGTTTTGAAAGGAGGAACATACAATTTTGTTTTTCTATTACAAGGTTTATTTTACTAATTGGGATCTTTTGCAATTACATATAAAATTGAGAACTGGCTTTTACATCTTTTCAAACAAGACTGTTAGAATTTTAATAGTGATTTTATTGGATTTTAATAAGGATAACTTAGGATAATATTGAAATCTTAATATTATTAAATCTTCCAGCCCATGAACATAAATTTTTTTTCCATTTATTTAGGTCTTTAATTTCTTGAAGTAAAGTTTTATCATTTACAATGTTAAAAACTTTTACCTTTTTAGTTAAAATTTTCTTTGTATATTTTATTCTTTTAGATGTTATTTTTTAATCAAATTGCTTTTTTATTTACTTTTTAATTGTTTATTGGGGCAAATAGAAACACAACTTATTTTTCTTGCATTTAACTTGTGTCCCACAAATTTTCTGAATTTGTTTGGCAGCTGTAGTAGCTTTCTTATGAATTCTTTGGTACTTTCAACATGTAGAATTTTACCATCTGCTAACAAAAATAGTATTACCTGATTCAATGTAGATGCCTTTCATTTACTTTTCTTGTCTAACTGCTTTGGTTAGAAGTTTCTGTACAATGTTTAATAGCAGTGGTAAAAGTGAACACCTTTGTGTCATTGTCTCGTTTATTTTTTCTAGATAAACCTCTGTTGCCCAGGCTGGAGTGCAGGAGTGTGATCCTAGTTTGCTGCAACTTCCACCTCCTGGGTTCAAGGAGTTCCCCTGCCTCAGCTTCCTGAGAAGCTGGAATTACAGGGACATGCCACCATGCCTGGCTATTTATTGTATTTTTAGTAGAGACAGGGTGTTCATGTTGTCAAGGCTGGTCTCTAACTCCTGGCCTCAAGTGATCCACCTGTCTCAGCTCCCAAAGTGCTGGGATTTCAGATGTGAGCCACCACACCCAGTCTTTTGTCTCATTCTTGATGTTGGCAGGATAGATAGCTTTTGGTCTTTCATCATTGAGTATAATGTTAGCTGTGAGTTTTTCATAAATGCCCTTTATTATGTAGAGAAATATGTCATCCATTTCTATTTTTTGCCTGTTTCTATTATGAAAAGATGTTAGATTTTTTCAGTCCTTTGGAGATCAATTAAGATGTTACTGCATGTTCTTTCTTTCTTTCTTTCTTTCTTTCTTTCTTTCTTTCTTTCTTTCTTTCTTTCTTTCTTTCACAAGTTCTTTCTATGTTGTCTATGCTGGTCTCAAACTCCTGAGCTCAAGGGATCCTCCTGCTTTGGGATACCAAAGTGCTAGAATTACAGGCATGAACTGACATACCTGGCTTATATGTTTTCTTAATGTAGTGTGTTTCATTGAATAGTTTCTGTATGTTGAATCACTTTGCATTCCTGAGAAAAATCCCACTTGATCACAACACATAATTATTTTTAAATCCCCAGTAAACATGGTCTGCTTATGGAAGAAAATTATGCTCAACATTATACCACCAATGCCATGAGGTGCTTTTAAAACATCTTATTATCCAAATGAACTATCTTTCTTTCTTTTTCTCTCAGGCTTTAAGCAATTTATTGTATGTTTTACTAAAATTTTTGTTCCAAAGATCTTCAGGTTTTCCACCTACCTTATAATGTTTTGAGGTATATCTGTCATTACTTTGGCCGAGTGAGTGCCAAATTAAACAAAGTAGACTTTAGGTAGCTGCCAGACTCATTACAACACAGTGTGATGGTTAATATTTAGCATCAACTTGATTAGATTAACATATGCAAAGTATTTGTTTTGTATGTGTCTTGTGAGGATGTATCCAAAGGAGATTAACACTTGAGTCAGTGAACTGGGAGACATATCCACCCTCAATCTGGATGGGCACAATCTAATCAGCTGCCACTGTGGCTAGAATAAAAGCAGGCAGAGGAAGTTGGAAAGACTTGACTGTCTTAGTTCTGGTCTATGTCCTTCTCTGGCACTGTATCCTTCCTGTTTCCAGACATCAGACTTCAAGTTCTTCAGCTTTTCGACTCTTGGACCTTTGACCACAGACTGAAGAATGCACTGTCGGCTTCTCTGCATTTGAACTTTAGAGACTCAAACTGGCTTCCTTGCTCCTCAGCTTTCAGAAGGCCTAATGTGGGTCTTTACCTTGTGATCATGTGAATCAACACTCCTTAATAAACTCCTCTTTATATAGAAATCTATTCTAATAGTTTCATCTCTCTGGATAACCCTGAATAATATAGATTTTGGTACTAGGAGTGATTATAGAGGAACAAAATATTAAGAAAGGGGTTCATTTATTGGTTTTTGAGTTTTCTGGGGT
Organism: Callithrix jacchus; assembly: GCF_049354715.1. Taxonomy (NCBI): domain Eukaryota; kingdom Metazoa; phylum Chordata; class Mammalia; order Primates; family Cebidae; genus Callithrix; species Callithrix jacchus. The sequence goes on along the minus strand of NC_133524.1, from coordinate 63,427,482 downwards.
TGGCTGGTTAATACGATTAGACTAAAAAATGCTAAGTACTCACTTCTAACAGTGTGAGGAACACTGATAGTCCTTGGCATAAAATGTCCAGATAGTTATGCAAAATAAATCAATTTGATACTCCTGATTCACTGCTCATGAGAGGTAAAAGTTTAATGACTCTCTATATAATACCTTTGACCATATGTAAAGAACCAAGGAATATAACGAACTCAGATATTCTGTTTTCCAGCCCTAGAATCACATACTGAGCCTCAAGTCTGCTAAGATTGCCCTGAGTGAGAGTCTTATTTTCTGTAGAGAAAGAGTTGAAATTGTGAAAAATGAAACACAGGCTGGCTGACCTGCAAGAAAAGGTGCATGCACAGCCTCACCAGCTGTCTGCTATTACAGTGAGGACATTCACTGAAAAAAAAAAAAATGGGACCCTGCAACTTGGAATGGGGATGTGTGTGAGGACCCTGATGAAGCTAGGGATATGAGCTTGTAAACTCTGATGAGTCTTATTTTTACAGAGGAAACCACTTCCTTATTTTCAGTGGAGGCAACATCCCTGTATTAGTTTGTTTTCACACTGCTGATAAAGACATAGCCAAGACTGGGCAGTCTGAAAAAAGAGAGCGGGGGTGGGGGGGAGAGAGAGATTTAATGGACTTAGAATTCCACATGAAAAAAAAAAAAAAAAAGAATTCCACATGAGTAGAAAGGCCTCAAAATCATGGTGGAAGGCAAGCAGGAGCAAGCCACATCTTACATGAATGGCAGCAAGCAGAGAGCTTGTGCAGAGAAATTCCATCTTATAAAGCAAAAGGCTTAGGGAGATTAAAATTCTAGTGTGGATCAGTCATTTTATACCTACTCATCCCAGCTGGGAGGGTCCAGAAGATATACCCTTGACCAATACTTTCCAAATTAGATTTGTGAAGATAGCACCTGCATCCTTGAAGAGCTCTGTGATTGCTCTTCCCTATATGCTAAATGTTATAGTGGCAATAGCAGTCACTCAACTACAAAACTTAAATGCAATGGAAGTAATGGGATCCCAAGGTGGCAGGGGCCAAGTGGCAGAACTCAACCATCAAAGGCAAGGTGGGAGTAGGTACCATAATAGACAGCAGAGGCAAAGCAGCTATTACAATAGTCTGACTCATGTAGAGCTGTGGCATTGGCTCTTTAATCATGATGCTCCTAGAAGTGAAACTGAAACAAAGGCTACTGCACTCTTACATAATTTATATGAGCAGAAATCTTCCAGGTTAAGTGGACAAAAGACTAATTTGAATTATAAAAACAGAAAAACATGGCCCCTCATTCAGTTTTTAGACTTGAACTAGTTTATAAATCCAGAACCGCTTGAATGTCAGGGGGCCAGTTTCTCTTAAGTAAGGAACACACTACACTTCCAACAATTTATGCTGTTACTGTTTCTCTCATCCTTCCCCAAGAAGACCTCCAGTCTTTTATCAGAATAATTGTGCATTTGGAAAATGAAAATAATCAGACATTTCTGGGACTACTGGAAACTGCTTCTGAGCTAACCTTGATTCCAGGGAACACAAAAGGTCATTGCAGTCCTCCAGTTAAAGTAGGGGCTTAAGAAATTCAGGTAGTCAATGGAGTTCTAGCTCAGGTTTGACTTACCGTGGGTCCAGTGGGTCCCCAGATTCATCTTGTGGTCATTTCCTTAGTGCTATCATGCATAATTGGCATAGACATACCTAGCAGGTGGCAGAACCCCCACATTAAGTCCGTGACTAGTAGAATGTGCACTATTATGGTGGGAAATGCCAGATGGAAGTGATTAGAGCTGCCACTACCTAGAAAAATATAGGAATTCAAAACAGTATTGCATCCCTGGAGGGACTGAGGAGGTCATTGCCACCAAGAACTTGAAAGACACAGAGGTGGTGATTTCTATTAAATCCCCATTCAAGTCTCCTAATTGGACTGTGCAGAAGACAGATGGATCTTGGAGAATGACAGTAAGCTTAACCAAGTGGTGACTCCAATTGCAGCTGCTGTACTAGATGTGGTTTAATTGCTTGAGCAAATTAACACATCTTGTGGTACCTGATATGCTGCTGTTGACTTGGCAAATGCATTTTTCTTCATTCCTATTCCTAAGATTCACCAGAAGCAATTTGCCTTCATCTGACAAGGCCAGAAATATATCTTTACAATCTTACCTTAGGAGTATATTAAGCCTCTGGCTTTGGGTCACAATATGTTTTGGAGAGGACTTGATCATTTTTGTCTTCCACTAGGTATCACACTGGTCAATTGCATTGATGACATTATGCTCATTTTATCTATTGAGTGAGAAGTAACAAACACATTAAACTTATTGTTGATACATTTGCATGCCAAAGGATGGAAAATAAATCCATAGTCAAATTTATTCATGGACCTTCTAACTCAGTAAAATTTCTAGGGGTCCCAGGTGTGGGGCCTTCTAATGTAAAAAACAAGTTGCTGCATTTGGCCCTTCCTACAACCAAGAAAGAGGCACAATGACTAGTGGGCTTATTTGGATTTTGGAGACAACACTCTTTTTTATCTGTATGTGTTAGTATAATCCATTTATTAAGTGACCCAAAAGGCTGTCAGTTCTCAGGGAAATCCAGAACAGGAGAAGGTTCTGCCACAAGTTCAGGATGCTGTGTAAGCTGCACTGCCACTTGAGCCATATGACCCAGCAGATCCAATGATGCTTGAGGTATCAGTAGCAGATAGGTATGCTATTCGGGGCCTTTGGCAAACCCCCGTAGGGGAATCAAAACAGAGTTTTCTAGGATTTTTGGAGCAAAGCCCTGCCATCTTCTGCAGATAACTACTGTCCTTTTGAAAAACAGCCCTGGGCCTGTTACTGGGCTTTTGTGGAAACTGAACGTTTGACTATGGGTTATCAAGTCACCATGAAACCTGAACTGCCTATCATTAACTGGGTGCCCTCTGTTCCATCTAGCCATAAAGGAGGGCATACACAGCAGCATTCCATCATCAAATAGAAGTGGTATATATGTGATCATGTTCAAGCATGTCCTGAGGGCACAAGTAAGTTACACGAGGATGTGGCTCAAATAACCATGGTCCTCATTCCTGCAACCTTCCCTTTTCTCCCCGAGCCTGCACAAGTGGACTCACAGAGAGTTCCTTATGATCAATTGACAGAGGAAGTGAAGACAAGAACCTGGTTTATTTATAGCTCTTCACCTTGGAGATGGCTCTGCATGATATGCAGGCACCATCTGAAAGTTGACATCTACAACACTGCAGCCCCTTTCATGGACATTCCTGGAGGACAATGGTGAAGAGAAATCTTCCCATGGGCAGAACCTTGAACAGAGTACCTAGTTGTGCACTTTGCTTGGAAGAAGAAATGGCTGCATGTGTGGTAATATACTTATTTATGTGCTGTAGCCAGTTGTTTGGCTGGATTGTCAGGGACTTGGAAGAAGCATAATTGAAAAATTGGTGAAAATTTTGTGACAAATAAATTTAGGGAATGAACCTCTCTGAGAGGTCAAAAACTAACTGTTCACCAAAAGGTGACCATAGCTGAAGAGGATTTTAATAAAGTGGATAGAATGACCTGTTCTGTGGACGTCACTCAGCATCTTTTTCCAGCCACACCTGTAGTCACCCAATGGGCCCATGAACAAAGTGGTAATATTGACAGGGATGGAGGTTATGTACAGGCTCAGCAACATGAACTTCCACTCCTGAAGGATGGCCTGCCTACAGCCACCTCTGAGTGCCCAATTTGCCAGCAGCGGAGACCAACACAGAGCCCTCAATATAGCACTATTCCTTAGGATGATAAGCTAACAACTTGGTGGCAATTTGATCATATTGGATTTTTCCATCATGGAAAGGATAGCAGTTTGTCCTCACCAGAACAGACACTTACTCTGGATATGGGTTTGTCTATCCTGCATGCAATGCTATTGCCAAGACTACCATATGTAAACTCACAGAATGCCTTATCCATCTTCGTGGTATTCCACATAGCATTGCCTCTGACCAAGGCACTCATTTTACAGCTAAATAAGTGCAGCAGTGGGTTCATACTCATTGAATTTACTGGTCTCACCATGTTTCCCATCATCCTGAAGCAGCTGGATTAATAGAATGGTGGAATGGTCTTTCAAAGTCACAATTACAATGCCAACTAGGTGACAATGCTTTATAGGGCTGGGACAAAGTTCTCCAGAAGGTTGTGTATGCTCTGAATTAGTGTTCATTATATGATACTGTTTCTTCTATATCCAGGATTCATGGGTCCAGGAATCAAGGGGTGGAAGTGGAAGTGGCACCACTCTCAACCACCCCTAGTTACCCACCAACAAAATTTTTGGCCCTCATTCCCATGACATTATGTTCTATGGACCAGAGGTTTTAGTTCCAGCGGGAGGTGCACTGCCACCAGGAGACAGAACAATAATTTTATTAAACTGCATGTTAAGATTGCCACCTGACCACTTTGGGTTCCTCCTACGTCTAAGCCAACAAGCTAAGAAGGGAGTTATAGTGTTGGCTGGGGTGATTGACCTGGACTATCCAGATGAAGTCAGTGTACTACTCCACAATGGAGGTAAGAAAGAGTGTATGCATGGAATACAGGAGCTCTCTTAGAGTGTCTGTTAGTATTACCATGCCCTGTGGTTAAGATCAATAAGAAACTACAAAAGCCCAATCAAGGCAGGACTACAAATGTCCCAGGCCCTTTAGGAAAAGGTTTGGGTTACTCCACCAAATAAGAAACCATGATCTGCTGAGGTGCTTGGAGAAGGCAAAGGAAATACCGAATGGAATGTAGAAGAATGTAGTCATCAATAGCAGCTATGACCACGTGACCAGTTGCAGAAACAAGGACTGTAATTGTCATATTTCCCTCTTATTTTGTGAAGAACATGTTTGTGCATACATACACTTGTAATAATAAACTATTTATATTTTCTTTCTTTTTTCCTTTATCATGTCACATAAGATATATGGACTTTATATCAGCATTTAAGTGTTGTTAACTTTATGTTATGGCATTTGGGTTGGATATTGGTGCATTTCTGGTTGTATGAAGGGTAACTGTCTTATGATAGATGTAATTATGACCTATTTGTTGTCTTTATTTGAAGATATTGTATGACTTCAGGAGATGTGTTTGGGTTCAAGTTGACAAAGGGTTAACTCGTGATGGTTAATATTGAGTGTCAACTTGATTTGATTGAAGGATATAAAGTATGGTTCATGAGTGTGTCTGTGAGAGTGGTGCCAAAGAGATTAATATTTCAATAAGTGGATGAGAAAAGGGAAATCCACCCTCAAGCTGAATGGGTACAATCTAATCAGCTGCCAGCATGGCCAGAATAAAAGGCAGAAGAGCGTGGAAAGACTAGACTGACTTAGTGTTCTCCCATGCTGGATGCTTCCTGCCCTGTAACATCAGACTCCCAAATTCTTCAGCTTTGTTACTTGGACTGTCTTCCTTGCCCCTCAGATGGCAGACAGCCTATTGTAAGTCCTCACTTTGTGATTGTGTGAGTCAGTACTCCTTAATAAACTCCCCTTTGTAAATACATTTATTCTAATTGTTTGGTCCCTCTAGGGAACCCTGACTAATATAACCACTTTGATGAACCTTCAGAGAATTACAAACTGAAGCATATTAGTAACTCTCAGGGATTAAAATAGAGTGGTAAGAGAGTGAGTATGGCTATAAAAAAGTCAAAATGAGGAAAAATTATAGGGACAGAAATGTTCTCTGTGCTAATTCTGGTATTGTTTACCTGAATACACACTTGTGATAAATTTATATTGAACTTAAAATGCACACATGCAAATTAGTACAAGTGTGACTGGTGAAATCTGAATAAGGTTGGTGGATTGCATCAGTTTCAATATCTTGGTTTTAATATTACAGTATTGTTTTTCAGAATGTTACCACTGGAAGATACTGGACTAATGGTATGAGAGATCTCTCTGTTTTTTAACAACCCTATATGAATTTACAAATTACAAAATAAAATTTTAAGTGAAAGAAAAGGATGGCAGAGGTAAAGCAAGATGGTGGAAAAGAAGGCTGCACCTATTGTCCCCACCACAAGGATGCCAGTTTAGCAAATAGCTACAGAAGCAAAGAACCTTCATGAGAACCAAAGTCAGGTGAGTACTTGCAGTCCCTGCTTTTGACTTTCTAGCACTCAAAGAAGCACTGAAAAGAAAAAAATTGGTTTTGAACCAATAAAACCACTCCTCCCTGACCCCTGCAGCTGCAGCTTGGTGCAGAGAGCCTCTTTGGACACTGATGGGAAGAAGAGCACAGAAATGTTGAGATGTTGACCCAGTGCTGTCCTCTTAAAACAGAAAGAAAAACCGAGCTAAACTCAGCTGAGGCCTGCTTTCAGAGTGAGCATTTAAACCAGCCCTACACAGAGGGGAAATGCAGATCCCAGCTGTCAGTACTCGAGCTACCTCAAACCTCGCTACCTCAAGCTAAAGTGCTCTGGGTGTCCTAATAAACTTGAAAGGCAGTCTAGGCCATTTCCATGATCACTAGTGATGTTAAGCAATTTTTCATGTTTTTTGGCAACTTGTGTATAGTTTGGGGAATTATGTTTATGTCCTTAGCCCACTGTTTAATGGGTTTATTTTTTTTTTCTTGTTGATTCTTTGAATTTGTTGTAGATTCTGGATATTAGTTCTTTATCAGATGTATACATTGTGAAGTTTTCCTGCTCTGCAGGTTGTCTGTCTGTTTACCCTTCTGTTTCTTTTGTAAAAGTGCTTTAGTTTAATTAAATCCCAGCTATTTATCTTTGTTTTTATTGCATTTGGTTTTGGGTTCTTGGTCATAAAATCCTTGCCTAAGCCAATATCTGGAAGAGTTTTTCCAATATCATCTTCTGGAATTTTTAGTTTCGTTTCTTAGATTCAAGTCCTTAATGCATTTCGAGTTGATTTTTGTATAAGGTGAGAGATGAGAATCCAGTTTTATTCCTCCACATGTGGTTAGCCAATTATCTCAGCACCATTTGTTGAAAAGGATGTCATTTCCCCACTTTATGTTTTTGTTTGCTTTGTCAAAGATCAGTTGGTTCTAAGTATTTGGGTTTATTTCTGCATTCTCTGTTTTGTTCCACTGGTGTATGTGCCTATTTTTATATTAGAACCATCCTGTTTTGGTGATTATGCCCTTATACTATAGTTTGGTATCAGTCAATGTGATACCTCCAGATTTGTTTTTGTTTATTCTTGCTTTGGCTATATAGCCTCTTTTAAGTTCCATATGAATTTCAGAACTGCTCTTTCCAATTATGTGAATAATGAGGGCAGTATTATGATGGGAATTGCAATAAACTTTTAGATTGCTTTTGGCAGTATAATAATTCTCACAATATTGATTCTACTGTGACATGGTAAAAGCCCCATAAAACTGCGTACCTCAACCATACCTCGGCTTTCTGTTGAAACTGCTCTCTATAACCCCTAATGTGACAGGCAAGCAGTCCAAACCCACGCCATCTTGGCCCCTGCAACTTGTAATAAGTAATTAATGTCTGTGATTTCCACCCTACCCAGGCAATGTGTAAACAAATGCTTAACTTTTGTGAACTGCTTAAGTAACAATCAGAATGTCAGAAGTCCCCTGGCCTTTAAAGGGTCTCGGAGCCCCTCACCCTCATCTCCGCCCAGGAGGTGATTTACAAAATCTACTAGCCCTCGGAATGTCTGAAGCCCCCCCCACCCCCGCCCCTCACCCTCACTTCTGAGGTGGTTGTACTGGTATAAAAGGTCTTGACACCCTCCTTTTGGGGCCATGGGTTGGAGAGACTCGAGTCCTCCGTGGCCGCTGGCAATAAAGACCCTTGAATTTGGCATACTTTTGTCTTGCTGTTGACTTTCTATGCTTGGGCCAGTACAACATACCCAATCCATGAACATGAGATGTGTTTCCATTTGTTTGTGTCATCTATGATTACTTTCAGCAGTGTTTTGTAGTTTTCCCTGTAGAGGTCTTTAACCTTTTTTGTCAGGTATAACCCTAAGTATTTATATATATTTTGCAGCTATTGTAAAAGGGGTTGAGTTTGTGTATATTAATTTTGTGTACATTAATTTGTGTACGTTAACTTTGTATCCAGAAACTTTGCTGAATTTTTTTTGTCAGTTCTAGGAGCTTTCTTGAGGAATTTTTAGGGTTTTCTAGGTAAATATTCATATCATCAGCAAATAGTGACAGTTTGACTTTCTCTTTACCAATTTCGATGCACTTTATTTCTTTCTCTTGTCTGAATGCTCTGACTAGAACTTCCAGTACTATGCTAAGGAGGAGTGGTGAGAGTGGGTATCCTTGCATTGTTCCAGTTCTCAGAGAAAGTGCTTTCAATTTTTCAACATTCAGTATTATGTTGGCTGTGGGTTTGCCATAAATGCCTTGTATTATATTGAGGTATGTTCCTTGTGTGCCAATTTTGCTGAGTTTTAATTATAAAGGGATGCTGATGTTGTCTAATGCTTTTTGTGCATGTATTGAGAGCATCATAAGGTTTTTGTTTTGAATTCTGCTTATTTAGTGTATCACATTTATTGACTTGCACATTTTAATCCATCCCTGTATTTCTCGTATGAAACCCATTTGATCATGGTGGATTATCTTTTATATATGTTGTTGGATTTATTTAGCTAGTGTTTCGTTAAGAATTGTAGTCTATGTTCATCAGGGGTATTGGTGTGTAGTTTTTTTTTTTGGTTATAGCCTTTCCTGGTTTTGTTATCAGGGTGATAATGGCTTCATAGAATGATTAAGAGAGAGTTTCCTCTTTCTCTATGTTGTGGAATAGTGTCAATAGAATTGGCACCAACTCTTCTTTGGCAGTCTGGTAGAATTCTGCTGTGAATCCATGTTACTGGACTTTTTTTTTTTTTGTAATTATTAAATTACTCTTTCAATATAACTGCTTGTTATTGGTTTGTTCAGGGTATTTAACCCTTCATGCCTGGTTTAAGCTAGAAGCATTGTATCTTTTCAGTAATTCATTCATCTCTTTTAGGTTTTCTAGTTTATGCACAGAAAGGTGTTTATAGTAGCCTGGAATTATCTTTTGTATTTTTGTGATGGCAGGTGTAATATCTCCCATTTCATTTCTTATTGAGTTTATTTGGATTTTTTCTCTTCCTGGTTAATCTTATTAATGGTCTATCCATTTTGTTTATGTTTTCAAATAACAAGTTTTTGTTTCATTTGTCCTGTGTATTGTTTTTGTTTCAATTTCATTTAGTTATGTTTTGATCTTGGTTATTTTCTTTCTACTGCTTGGTTTCGGTTTGGTTTGTTCTTGTTTCTCTAGTTCTTTGGGGTGTGACCTTAGATTGTTTGTACTCTTTTAGACTTTTTGATGTGGATATTTAGGGCAATAAATTTTTCCTTTTAGCACCACCTTTGCTGTTTCCTAGAGGTTTTGATAGGTTGTATCAGTATTGTTGTTAAGTTTGAAGCATTTGTTAGTTTCTATCTTAATTTCATTTTTGACCCAGTGATTATTCAGAAGCAGGTTAGTTTCTTTCTAATTTTTAAAAAATTGATCTATAAAGATGGGGTTTCACCATGATGGCCAGGCTGGTCTTGAACTCCTGACCTCAGGTGATCCACCCATCTTGGCCTCCCAAAGTGCTAGGATTACAGGCGTGAGCTACCGCACCTGGCAATTTTATTTCTATATATTTGAATGGTTTTGAAGGTTCATTTTGGAGTTGATTTCCAGTTTTATTCCACTGTGGCCTGAGAGAGTGCTTGATATAATTTCAATTTTCTAAAATTTATTGGGGCTTGTTCTGTGGCCTATTACATGGTCTTTCTTGGAGAAAATTACATGCACTGTTTAATAGAACTTATTTTCTGCAGTTGATTGATTGACTGGTCCGTATATATTTGTTAAGTCCATCTGTTCCAGGGGATAGTTTAAGTTTATTGTTTCTTTGTTGACTTTCTGTTTTGATGACTTGTCTAGTCCCATCAGTGGGTTATTAAAGTGTCCACCTATTATTGTGTTGCTGTCGTCTCACTTCTTAGGTCTATTAGTAATTGTCTTATACATTTCGTAGTTCCAGTGTTAGGTGCATATATCTTTAGAATTGTGATATTTTTTTCTGCTGGACAAGGCTTTTTACCATTATATAATGTCCCTCTTTGTCTTTTTAAATTTCTGTTGCTTTAAAGTTTGTTTTGTTTGGCATAAGAAAGCCACTCCTAATCACTTTTAGTGTCCATTTACCTGAACTGTCTTTTTTCCACCCCTTTACTTTAAGTTTGTGCAAGTCCTTATGCATTAGCTGAGTCTCTTTAAGGCTGCAGATGGTTGGTGAATTTTTATCCATTCTGCAATTCTGTATCTTTTAAGTGAAGAATTTAGGCCATTCTCATTCAATGGTAATATTGAGGGGTGAGGTACCATTCTATACATCAATCTATTTCTTACTTTGTTTCCTGTTTGTTTTTATTTTTGTTTTTGTTTTTTGCTTTTGTTTTTTAAATTGTATTTTTCTTTTATAGGTTCTGTGAGATTTACGTTTTAAATAGGTACTCTTTTGATGTGTTTCTAGGATTTTTTTTTCAAGATTTAGAGATTTTTTTTGGTTGTTTTTGTTTTTTGCAGATCTTGTGGTGATGGCTTGGTAATTGCGAATTCTCTCAGCATTTGTTTGTCTGAAAAAGTCTGTATTTTTTTTTTCATCTATGAAGATTAGTTTAACTAAATACACAATTCTTGGCTGATAATTGTTTTGTTTGAGAAGGCTAAAGATAGGACCCCAATTCCTTCTAGACTGTAGGATTTCAGTTTAGAAACCTGCTGTTAATCTGTTTTTTTTTTTTTAATGGGTTACCTGGTGCTTTTGTCTCACACATCTTAAGATTCTTTGCTTCATCTTAACTTTAGATAACCTAATGACAATGTGCCTAGGCAATGATCTTTTTGCTATAAATTTCCCACGTCTTCTTTGTGCTTCTTGTATTTGGATGTTTAGATCTCTAGCAAGGCCAGGAAAGTTTTCCTAAATTATTTCCTGAAATGTGTTTTTTTTTATGTTTATTATTATTATTTTTGTTGTTGTTGGATTGGGTTAATACAAATACTTTGTTTTCAAACTCTGAATTTCTTTATTCTACTTGTTCAATTCTATTGCTGAGATTTTTCAAAGCATTTTACATTTCTAAAGTGTGTCCATTGTTTCCTGAGGTTTTTATTGTTTTTTATTTATGTTATTTTCTTAAATATTTCTACCTTTACTTCTTGTGTCATTTTTGGAATTTCCTTATATTTAGCTTTACCTTTCTCTGGTACCTCCTTGATTAGCTTTATAGCTAACCTCCCAAATACTTTTTCAGGTAAATCAGGGATTTCTTCTTGGTTTGTGTCCATTGCCGGGGTGAGCTAGTGTGATTTTTGGGAGGTGTTAAAGAATCTTTTTTTGACATATTACCAGAGTTGTTTTTCTGGTTTCTTCTCATTAGAATAGGCTCTATCAGAGAGAAGGTCTAAGGCTGAAGCCTGTAGTTCAGATTTTTCTGTCCCACCCCACCCCAAGTGGTGTTCCTTTGATGTAGTACACTCCCCTTTTCCTATGGATGTGGCTTCCTGAAAGCTGAGCTCCAGTGATTGTTGTTTCTTTTCTGGATCTAGCTACCCATCCAGTCTACGAAGCTTTGGGCTGGTACTGGAGGGTGTCTGCAGAGTCCTGTGATGTGAACCATCTGTGAGTCTCTCAGCTGTGGACACCAGAACCTGTTCTGGTGGAGGTGCCAGGGGTTTAAATTGGACTCTATGGTTTAATGCACTATTTTATGCTGGTTGACCTCCTGCCAGAAGGTGGCACTTCTCAGAGAGCATTAGCTGTGATAATATAGGGAGGAACAGGTGGTGGGTGGGGTCCTAGAACTCCTAAGAGTATGTGCCCTTTGACTTCAGTTACTAGGGTAAATAGGGAAGGACCATTGGGAGGGGGCAGGGCTAGGTGTGTCTGTAATCTCCTTGGATGGGCCTTGCTGTAGCTGCTGCGGGGGATGGAAATGAAGTTTCCAGGTCAATGGAGTTATCTTCCTAGGATTATCACGGTCCCTACACTGTCATGCAGGTTGTCCAGGAAGTGAAAGAAAGCCAGCAGTCACAGGCCTCACCGAGCTGCCATGCAATCTGAAGGGCCAGTCTCACACCCACGGTCTACCCCCACCAACAGCACTTAGTCGGTTTCCAGGAAATGGCCTAGCAAGGCTAAAAACTTTCCCTAGGCTATCTGCCTCCCAACTGTGAAAGCAAGTATGGCTTACCTTCTACCCCTACCTGTGGAGTCTGGACATGTGATTCACTCCTCCCTATTTCTGGCCCGGAGGCTTCTGGATCAGTTTAAATTGTTACAGAATTCAGCTGGAGATTTTCTTCTCCCTGTAGCCTTTTCCCCAGCACCTCTGGCTGCCCTCCTGAAGGGCTCCTGGGAGGGCAGGGAGAAACGAGTTGCTAGGGGTCCCAGCAAGCTCCCAAGGCTCATCAGCAAACCATAAGTGTTCTCTTTTCTCTGCAACCTCACCAGTATCTGTTTCTTTCTTTTACTTTTTAATAATTACCATTTCGACTGATGTGAAATGGTGTCTCATTGTAGTTTTGACTTGCATTCCTCTAATAATTAATGATCTTAAACATTTTTACATGTGCTTATTGGCCATGTTTATGTCTTCTTTTGAAGAACATCTTGTTCATATTCTTTGCCCACTTTTTAATGGTGTTATTTGTTATTTGCTTGTTAATTTGTATACTTATAAATATAGATTCTGGATATTAGACCTTTGTCATATGCATAGTTTGCAAATATGTTTTCGTATTCTGTGGGTTGTCTGTTTACTCTGATAATTTCTTTTGCTGTGCAGATACTCTTTAGTTTAATTAGTTCCCCTTTGTGAATATTTGTTTTTATTGTAATTGCCTTTGGCATCTTTGTCAGGGCCTATTTCTAGAGTAATATTTGCTAGATTTTATTCTAGGGTTTTTACAGTTTTAGGATTTACATCTAAGTTTTTAATCCATTCTGAGTTGATTTTCTATATGATTTAAGGAAGAAGTTCTAATTCAGTCTTCTAAATATGGCTAGCCAGTTTTCAAAACACCATTAACTGAATAGGAAGTCCTTTCCCCATTGTTTGTTATTACTGACTTTATTAAAAATCAGATTGTCATAGTTGAGCAGCATTATTTCTCAACTCTCTATTCTGTTCCATTGATTTATGTTACTGTTTTTTTCTTGATTTTATGCTCTTTTGGTTACTGAAGTCTTCTAGTATAGTTTGAAGTTGAAAAATATTATGCCTTCAGCTTTGTTCTTTTTGCATTAAGATGTTCTTGACAATTTGGGCTCTTTCCTGATTCCATATGAATTTTTTTTTTTTTTTTAATTTTTATTGGATTTTAGGTTTTGGGGTACATGAGCAGAGCATGCAAGACAGTTGCGTAGGTACACACATGGCAGTGTGCTTTGCTTTTCTTCTCCTCTTCACCCACATTTGGCATTTCTCCCCAGGCTATCCCACCCCACCTCCCCCTCCCACTGGCCCTCCCCTTTTCCCCCCAATAGACCCCAGTGATTAGTACTCCCCTTTCTGTGTCCATGTGTTCTCATTTGTCATCACCCACCTATGAGTGAGAATATGCGGTGTTTCATTTTCTGTTCTTGTGTCAGTTTGCTGAGGATGACGTTCTCCAGATTCATCCATGTCCCTACAAATGACACAAACTCATCATTTCTGATTGCTGCATAATATTCCATGGTGTATATGTGCCACATTTTTCCAATCCAGTCTATTATCAATGGGCATTTGGGTTGATTCCAGGTCTTTGCTATTGTAAACAGTGCTGCAATGAACATTCATGTACATGTGTCCTTATAGTGGAACGATTTACAGACTTTTGGATATATACCCAGTAATGGGATTGCTGGGTCCAATGGAATTTCTATTTCTAAGACCTTGAGGAATCGCCACACCGTCTTCCACAATGGTTGAACTAATTTACACTCCCACCAACAGTGTAAAAGTGTTCCTTTTTCTCCACATCCTCTCCAGCATCTGTTGTCTCCAGATTTTTTAATGATCGCCATTCTAACTGGCGTGAGATGGTATCTCAATGTGGTTTTGATTTGCATCTCTCTGATGACCAGTGACGGTGAGCATTTTTTCATATGATTGTTGGCTTCATATATGTCTTCTTTCATAAAGTATCTGTTCATATCCTTTGCCCACTTTTGAATGGGCTTGTTTGATTTTTTCCTATAACTCTGTTTGAGTTCTTTGTAAATTCTGGATATCAGCCCTTTGTCAGATGGGTAGACTGCGAAAATTTTTTCCCATTCTGTTGGTTGCCGATCCACTCTAGTGACTGTTTCTTTTGCCGTGCAGAAGCTGTGGAGTTTCATTAGGTCCCATTTGTCTATTTTGGCTTTTGTTGCCAATGCTTTTGGTGTTTTGTTCATGAAGTCCTTGCCTACTCCTATGTCCTGGATAGTTTTGCCTAGATTTCCTTCTAGGGTTTTCATGGCGCCAGGTCTTATGTTTAAGTCTTTAATCCATCTGGAGTAAATTTTAGTGTAAGGTGTCAGGAAGGGGTCCAGTTTCTGCTTTCTGCACATGGCTAGCCAGTTTTCCCAACACCATTTGTTAAACAGGGAATCCTTTCCCCATTGCTTGTTTTTGTCAGGTTTATCAAAGATTGTATAGTTGTATGTATGTTGTGTTGCCTCCGGTGCCTCTGTTTTGTTCCATTGGTCTATATCTCTGTTTTGGTACCAGTACCATGCTGTTTTGATTACTGTAGCCTTGTAGTATAGTTTGAAATCTGGTAGTGTGATGCCCCCCGCTGTGTTCTTTTTGCTTAGAATTGACTTGGCTATGCGGGCTCTCTTTTGGTTCCATATGAAGTTCATGGTGGTTTTTTCCAGTTCTGTGAAGAAAGTCGATGGTAGCTTGATGGGGATAGTGTTGATTCTGTAAACTACTTTGGGCAGTATAGCCATTTTCCCGATATTAATTCTTCCTAACCATGAACATGGAATGTTTTTCCATCTGTTTGTGTCCTCTCTGATTTCGTTGAGCAGTGGTTTGTAGTTCTCCTTGAAGAGGTCTCTTACGTTCCTTGTGAGTTGTATTCCCAGGTATTTTCTTCTTTTTGTAGCAATTGCGAATGGCAGTTCGTTTTTGATTTGGCTTTCTTTAAGTCTGTTATTGGTGTAGATGAATGCTTGTGATTTTTGCACATTGATTTTATATCCTGAGACTTTGCTGAAGTTGTTTATCAGTTTCAGGAGTTTTTGGGCAGAGGCAATGGGGTCTTCTAGGTACACTATCATGTCGTCTGCAAATAGAGACAGTTTGGCTTCCCCATTTCCTACTTGAATACCCTTTATTTCTTTTCCTTGCCTGATTGCTCTGGCTAGAACTTCCAGTACTATATTGAATAGGAGTGGTGAGAGAGGGCATCCTTGTCTATTGCCAGATTTCAAAGGGAATGCTTCCAGTTTTTGCCCATTCAGTATGATATTGGCTGTTGGTTTGTCGTAAATAGCTTTTATTACTTTGAGATATGTTCCATCGATACCGAGTTTATTGAGGGTTTTTAGCATAAAGGGCTGTTGAATTTTGTCAAATGCCTTCTCTGCATCAATTGAGATAATCCTGTGGTTTGTGTTTTTGGTTCTGTTTATGCGGTGAATTACGTTGATAGACTTGCGTATGTTGAACCAGCCTTGCATCACTGGGATGAATCCTGCTTGATCATGATGAATAAGTTTTTTGATTTGCTGTTGCAATCGGCTTGCCAATATTTTATTGAAGATTTTTGCATCTATGTTCATCATGGATATTGGCCTGAAGTTTTCTTTTCTCGTTCGGTCTCTGCTGGGTTTTGGTATCAGGATGATGTTGGTCTCATAAAATGATTTGGGAAGGATTCCCTCTTTTTGGATTGTTTGAAATAGTTTTAGAAGGAATGGTACCAGCTCCTCCTTGTGTGTCTGGTAGAATTCGGCTGTGAACCCGTCTGGACCTGGGCTTTTTTTGTGTGGTAGGCTCTTAATTGCTGCCTCAACTTCAGACCTTGTTATTGGTCTATTCATAGTTTCAGCTTCCTCCTGGTTTAGGCTTGGGAGGACACAGGAGTCCAGGAATTTATCCATTTCTTCCAGGTTTACTAGTTTATGTGCATAGAGTTGTTTGTAATATTCTCTGATGATGGTTTGAATTTCTGTGGAATCTGTGGTGATTTCCCCTTTATCATTTTTTATTGCATCTATTTGGTTGTTCTCTCTTTTATTTTTAATCAATCTGGCTAGTGGTCTGTCTATTTTGTTGATCTTTTCAAAAAACCAGCTCTTGGATTGATTGATTTTTTGAAGGGTTTTTCGTGTCTCAATCTCCTTCAGCTCAGCTCTGATCTTAGTAATTTCTTGTCTTCTGCTGGGTTTTGAGTTTTTTTGATCTTGCTCCTCTAGCTCTTTCAATTTTGACAATAGGGTGTAAATTTTGGATCTCTCCATTCTCCTCATATGGGCACTTATTGCTATATACTTTCCTCTAGAGACTGCTTTAAATGTGTCCCAGAGGTTCTGGCATGTTGTGTCTTCATTCTCATTGGTTTCAAAGAACTTCTTTATTTCTGCCTTTATTTCGTTGTTTACCCAGTCAACATTCAAGAGCCAGTTGTTCAGTTTCCATGAAGCTGTGCGGTTCTGGGTCTGTTTCTGAATTCTGAGTTCTAACTTGATTGCACTATGGTCTGAGAGGCTGTTTGTTACGATTTCAGTTGTTTTGCATTTGTTGAGCAGTGCTTTAATTCCAATTATGTGGTCAATTTTAGAGTAGGTGTGATGTGGTGCTGAGAAGAATGTGTATTCTGTGGATTTGGGGTGGAGAGTTCTGTAAATGTCTATCAGGTTTGCTTGCTCCAGGTCTGAGTTCAAGCCCTGGATATCCTTGTTGATTTTCTGTCTGGTTGATATGTCTAGTATTGACAGTGGAGTGTTCAAGTCTCCCACTATTATTGTGTGGGAGTCTAAGTCCTTTTGTAAGTCATTAAGAACTTGCCTTATGTATCTGGGTGCTCCTGCATTGGGTCCATATATGTTTAGGATCATTAGCTCTTCTTGTTGTATTGATCCTTTTACCATTATGTAATGGCCTTCTTTGTCTCTTTTGATCTTTGTTGCTTTAAAGTCTATTTTATCAGAGATGAGAATTGCAACTCCTGCTTTTTTTTTGCTTTCCATTAGCTTGGTAAATCTTCCTCCATCCCTTTATTTTGAGCCTTTGTGTATCCTTGCATGTGAGATGGGTTTCCTGGATACAGCACACGGATGGGTTTTGGATTTTTATCCAATTTGCCAGTCTGTGTCTTTTGATTGGGTCATTGAGTCCATTTACCTTTAGGGTTAATATTGTTATGTGTGAATTTGATACTGCCATTTTGATGCTAAGTGGCTGTTTTGCCTGTTAGTTGTTCTAGATTCTTCATTATGTTGAAGCTCTTTAGCATTCAGTGTGATTTTGGAATGGCTGGTACTGGTTCATCCTTTCTATGTGTAGTGCCTCTTTTAGGAGCTCTTGTAAAGCAGGCCTGGTGGTGACAAAATCTCTGAGTACTTGCTTTTTCGCAAAGGATTTTATTTTTCCTTCACTTCTGAAGCTCAGTTTGGCTGGATATGAAATTCTGGGTTGAAATTTCTTTTCTTTAAGAATGTTGAATATTGGCCCCCAGTCTCTTCTGGCTTGTAGTGTTTCTGCCGAGAGATCTGCTGTGAGTCTGATGGGCTTCCCTTTGTGGGTGACCCGACCTTTCTCTCTGGCTGCCCTTAGTATTCTCTCCTTTATTTCAACCCTGTTGAATCTGACAATTATGTGCCTTGGGGTTGCTCTGCTTGTGGAATATCTTTGTGGTGTTCTCTGTATTTCCTGCAATTGAGTGTTGGCCTGTCTTGCTAGGTGGGGGAAATTTTCCTGGATGATGTCCTGAAGAGTATTTTCCAGCTTGGATTCATTCTCTTCGTCCCCTTCTGGTACACCTATCAAACGTATGTTAGGTCTTTTCACATAGTTCCACATTTCCTGGAGACTTTGTTCATTCCTTTTTGCACTTTTTTCTCTGATCTTGGTTTCTCGTTTTATTTCATTGAGTTGGTCTTCGACTTCAGATATTCTTTCTTCTGCTTGGTCCATTCGGCTATTGAAACTTGTGTTTGCTTCGCGAAGTTCTCGTATTGTGTTTTTCAGCTCCTTTAATTCATTCATATTCCTCTCTAAGTTATCCATTCTTGTTATCATTTCCTCGAATCTTTTTTCAAATCTTTTTCAAGGTTCTTAGTTTCTTTGCATTGTTTTAATACATGATCTTTTAGCTCACAAAAATTTCTCATTATCCTTCTTCTGAAGGCTAATTCCGTCATTTCGTCACAGACATTCTCCGTCCAGCTTTGTTCCCTTGCTGGTGAGGAGTTTTGGTCCTTTCTAGGAGGCGAGGTGTTCTGGTTTCGGGTGTTTTCCTCCTTTTTTCGCTGGTTTCTTCCCATCTTTGTGGATTTGTCTGCTGGTCGTCTGCGTAATTGCTGACTTTTCGATTTTGTCTCTGAGTGGACACCCGGAATGTTGATGATGAAGTATTTCTGTTGCTTGGTTTTCCTTCTACCAGTCTAGCCCCTTTGCTGTACGACTGCTGAGGTCCGCTCCAGACCCTGCTTGTCTGGGGTGCACCTCTAGCAGCTGTGGCACAGCGAGGGATGCTACCAGTTTCTTTTTCTGCTATCTTTGTCCCAGGATGATGCCTGCCTAATGTCAGTCTTTTGGATATAGAGGGGTCAGGGAGCTGCTTGAGGAGACAGTTTGTACTTTATAGGAGCTTAATTGCTGAGCTGTGCGCTCTGTTGTTCATTCAGGGCTGTTAGGCTGCTATGTTTGATTCTGCAGCAACAGAGCTCATTAAGAAACCTTTTTTTTTTCTCAAATGCTCTGTGTTGAGGGGTTTGGGCTTTATTTTTGGATGTCCGTTGAGGTCCTGCCCAGCTAGGATGCAGACTAGCCGCTGTGTGGCTGCCGAGGCTCCGCCCTGCTGTTGTGTTATTAGCCCTGTTCCTGCAGGCTCTGCTGTGGTCTCCGCCACGCCCTGTGGCGGAGTCTCTCTGTTGTAGCGGGTTGCCTCGGCAACGGCAGGCTGCGTCAGCAGTGGGTGTGTATCTCAGTAGGGACGGGTTGCCTCGGCAACGGCAGGCTGCGTCAGCAGTGGGACAGGCTGGCTGCGTCAGCAATGGGCGTGTATCTCAGTTGGGGCAGGTTGCCTCGGTAATGGTGGACGTCCCTCCCCCTCAGAGCGTCTCGGGCCGTCTGCCCGGGGCTTGTTTGAAATCGCGGTTTTGTTCGTCCCACTGGGCCAACCCTGATGCTCTGTCCCTGCGATCCCCTGGCTGGCCCACTGTCCAAGTCTAGCTCAGTCTCAAGTCCAGCCCTCTCACGTCTCCTGTTGCCGGTTCAACGGGGCACCCGGACAAGCGCGCCCTGTGGGGAGCGCTGGGTAGGGCCGGCCGCCGCCACCCCGGCTGCCGGCTTCACCAGGCAGAGGCTCTGCCTGGCGTCCCGCGTCTCGTTTTCACTTGGGAATTTCCCCGTTCCGTGGGCAACAAAGATCAGTCTGGAAATGCAGCTCAGACTCACCTTTCCGCGGACACAACGCGAGCTCCAATCCTGGGTTGTTCTCACAGCGCCATCTTGAGTCCTCCCCCATATGAATTTTAAAACAGTTTTTTACTAATTCTGTGAAGAATGTCGTTCGTCGTTTGTCATTTCATAGAAATAACATTGAACCTGTAAATTTTAATGAACAGTATTGCCATTTTAACACTACTTATTCTTTCCAGCCATAAGAATGTAATATTTTTCTATTTGTCTGTGTCATCTGTTATTTCTTATAACAGTATGTTATAATTTTCATTGTAGACATTTTTTTTTTTTTACCTTTCTGCTTAGCTGTATTTCTCGGTATTCTTTTAGTCACAATTTTGAATGAAATTCCTTTCTTGGGATTGCACTCAGCTTGGATCTTGCTGATGAATAGAAAGCTTGTGAATTTCGCACATTGGTTTTGTATTCAGAAAATGTAATAAAGATGTTTATTATATCCAGGAACTTTTGACAGAAACTATGGGGTTTTATAAGTGTAAAATCATATCATCTGCAAACAGAGATAATTTAAACTATTCTCTTTATATTTGGATGCTTTGTATTTCTTTCTCTTGCTTGATTGCTCTGGCTAAGACTTCCAGTAATATGTTGAATAGGAGTGATGAGAATGAGCATTCTTATCTTGTTCTGGTCCTCAAAGGGAATGCTTCAAGTTTTTGCCCATTCAGCACGATGTGTGTGTCATTGATGGCTCTTTTTATTTTTCAGTATCTTCAATGCCTAGTTTGTTGAGGGTATTTAACATGATGGAATTTTGAATGTTATCAAAAGTCTTTTCTGAATAAATTAATATGATCATGTGGTTTTTGTTTTTAGTTCTTTATATGATTAATCACATTTTTTGGTTTGTATGTTTTGAATCAATATCGCATCCTGGAAATAAAGCCTACCTGATCTTGTTGGATTGGCCATTTTATACGCTGCCTGATTTAGTTTGCTAATAATTTGTTGGGGATTTTTGTATCTATGTTCATCAGGATATTGGCCTGCTTTTCTCTCTCTCTCTCTCTCTCTCTCTCTCTCTCTCTCTCTCTCTCTCTCTCTCCCTCTCTCTCGTCTCTGACAAGTATTGATATCAGGATGATGCTGACCTCACAGAATGAATTAAGAAGAAGGACCTCCTGTTAAATTTGTTTGGAATAGTTTCAGCACAAATGGTACTAGTTTTTCTTAACCCATTTTGTAGTTTTCTTTGTGAATCCACCTGGTCTTGAGGTTTACTTGTTAGTAGGCTTTTCATTTTTGATTCAATTTCAGAACGTATTATTGGTCTTTTCAGGGATTCAATTTTTCCTGGTTCAATCTTGAGAGGTTATATGTTTCCAGTAATTTATCCATTTCTCTTAGGTTTTCTAGCCTGTGTGCATAGAGGTATTTACAGTAGTCTCTGAGTGTTTTGTTTACTTCTGTGAGGCTGGTGGTAATGCCTCCATTTCCATTTCAGATTTTGTTTATTTTGATCTTTTATCTTTTTTCTTTCTTGTTCTAATGGTCTTATTAATTCTTTCAAAAAACGATCTGCTTTATTCACTGATATTTTATTTTGTTATCTGCATTGCAACTTCCTTCATCTCAACTGTGATTTTTGTTATTATTTGCTTTCTGCTAGATTTGGGGTTGGTTTACTCTTGTTTCTCTATCTAGCTCTTCTAGGTGTGTTGTTTATTAATTTGAGATCTTTCTAACTTTTGGATGTGGACATTTATTGCTGCAAGCTACACTCTTAACACTGCTTTTGCTGTGTCCAGGCGATTCTGGTATGTTGTATCTTAGTTCTAATTAGTTTTAAAAAATTTCTGGATTTCTGCCTTAATTTAATTGTTAAACCTAATGTCATTTAAAAGCATGCTATTTATTTTCCATGTAATTCTATTGTTTTGAATGATTTTCTTAGTATTGATTTCTATTTTTATTGTGTTGTGCTCCAAGAGTGTGCATGATACAATTTTGCTTTTTTCTCTTCTTTTTAGGTGGAGAGTTCTTCAGATGTCTGTTAGACCTATTTGGTCAAATGTCAGGTGTTGAATGTTTATATATATATATATATATATATATATATATATATATATATCCTCAATGATCTAATACTGGCATGTTGAAGTTTCTCACTATTATTGTATGGTTATCTAAGTCTCTTCTTAGGCCCATAAGGACTTGATTTACAAATTTGGGTGCTCCTGTGTTTAGTGCATATATATTTAGAATAGTTAAGGATTTTGTTGAATTGAACACTTTACCATTTAAAATGCCCTTCTTTTTCTTTTTTTGATTATTATTAGTTTCAAGACTGTTTTGTCTTGAAAAAACAATTATGTTTTGTTATGAAATAGCAACTCTTTTATTTTACTCTAGCCACTTGGATATAATTTTTGTATATGGTGAGAGATAGGGATCTTGTTTTATTATTCTGCAAAGGGATATCCAGTGTTCCTGGCACCATTTTTTAAAGTGACTGTGTTTCCCCCAGTGTATGTTCTTGGCACTATTTCTTTGGATATTAGTTTGTAACTGGGGTTTTTTCGGTGCTGGTGAGGCACAGCTCCCTCAACAGAACATTGTAGGTTCTTGATCTCCACCCTCTCAGGAATGAGAGAAGGGACAACATCAGGTGGGTGTTAAGCTCATAAATACAGAACCCAAGAAGTGTTGCAAAAAGTTGATTTTATTTAGGTAGAGAAAAGAAAAAATTAAAGGAGAAGAAGAGAGGAAAAACTTCCATGAAGAGTGTGGAAGGGGACTCTGGAGGGGAAATCCAGGAGATGAAAGAGAGCCCCCACTATGTGGGAGGGTATTCCAGAGAGCTGGAAATCCACTGTGGGTGAGGGAGCAGAGGAATTTATCCTGGGAGAAATTCCCACCTTCCCAAGTTTCTCTGGCCAAGTAAAGGAGTTTTTTTAAACTTCTGCCGTGGGTTATTAACTCTTAGTTTCTTCCCGTGACCACAAAATTCAGACATAAACTGCTAAATCACCCAGATGGAGAGAAATGGAAGGGGGGCATGGTGCTGGGAAATTCTTGCCCTTAAAGCTACGCCTCCTCGTGGACCGGGAAAGAGAACACATTCCCTCAAGTTCAGTGCAGGTGTGTGGATTTGTTTCTGGGTTCTCTATTATGTTCCATTGGTCTATGTGTCTGTTTCTTTTTTTGGGGGGGGGGAAATATATTTATCTCTGTAATTTATTAATTTTTTAAATTGCATTTTGGGCTCTGGTGTACATGTGCACATCCAGCATCCAGCAGGATTGTTGCATAGGTACACACATGCCATGGTGGTTTGCTGTTTCCATCCCACCCCTCCATTGCCTACATCAGGCATTTCTCTCAGTGTTATCCCTCCCCATCCTCCCTGCCCTACTCACTGTCCCTCCTCTCCCCTCCTCTCCACCCTCCACCTAGCCCAGTAAGTGTTGTTCTCTTCCCTGTGCCCAAGTGTTCTCGTTGTTCATTACTCACCTATGAGTGAAAACATGCGGTGTTTGACTTTCTGTTCTTGTGTCAGTTTGCTGACAATGATGGTTTCTAGATTCATCCATATCCCTACAAAGGTTTTTATGTCAGTACCATGTTGCTTGGATTACTATAGCTCTGTGACATAATTTCATGACAGGTAATGTGATTCCTCCAGTTTTTTGTTTGTTTGTTTGGCTTAGGGCACTTTTTGGTTATTCTGGGTCTTTTATGCCTTTTTGTAAATTTTAGATTCATTCTACTTTTATGAAGAATGCCATTGGTATTCTGATAAAAATTGAATTGAATCTGTATATTGCTCTGGTTGGAACTGACATTTTAACAATATCAGTTCTTCCAATCTATGAACATAAAATATCTTTCCATTTTTCTTGGTGTCCTCTTCAATTTCTTTTATCAATGTTTTGTAGTTTTCCTTATAGAAATATTTTACTTCTATGATTAAGTTAATTTCTAGGTATTTAATTCTATTTGTGGCTATTTAAAATGGAGTTACATTCTGTATTTCTTTTTCAGGTGAATTGTTGTCATACAAAAGTGCTATTATTTTTTGTTGATTTTATGTTGATTCTTGCAACTGTATTGACTCTATCTGTTCCAATAGTGTGTGTGTGTGTGTGCAGTCTTTAGGTTTTTTACAAATATAAAATCTGATAATCCACAAACAAGTATAACTTGACTTCTTCCTTTCCAGTTTGGATGCTTTCTATTTCTTTCTACCATCTGATTGCTCTAGCTGGTACTTCCAGTATTATGTTGAATGGCAATGGTAAATGCTGGCATTTTTGTTTTGTTCCAGAGCTTAGAGGAAAGGATTTCAGTTCTTCCCTGCTGATTATAACTCTAGCTTCATTTCTGTCATCCATAACTTTTATTATGTTGAGACATGTTCCTGTTATACCCAGTTTTTTGAGGGTTTTTATGTGAAACAATGTTGAATTTTATCAAATGCATTTCAAGCATCAATTGAAATAATCACATGGTATATTATTTTGTTCCGGTGATTGATTTGTGTATGTTGAACCAATTTTATTTCCCTCTGAAAATTCTACCTGGTTGTATAAAGTAGTGTTTTTATTGGGTTTGGTTGTAAAAAGTAGTGTTTTTATTGGGTTTTTTTGTTTTGTTAAGGACATTTGAATCAACATTCATCAGAGAGATTGGCCTTCATGGTGTTTTTTGTTTGTTTGTTTGTTTTAATGTGTCTTTGTCTAGTTTTAGAATCTGAGTAATACTGGCCTCATAGAATAAACTTGAAACTAGTCCCCCCTCCTCTATTTTTCAGAATTATTTGAGTAAAATTTGTATTAATTATTCTTTAAATGTTTGGTAAAATTCAGAAGTAAATCCATCAGGTCCCAACCTTTACTTTACTGGGAGACTTTTTATTATGGTTTTTTCTTATTACCCATTATTGGTCTGTTCAGGTTTTGATTTCTTATTGGCTCAATTGTTGTATGTTACATGTATCCATAAATTTATTTCTTCTAAATTTTCCAATTTATCAGCATATCTTTCCTTAGAGTAGTCACCAATGATCCTTTGAATTTCTGCAGTATCAGTTATAATGTCTCCTTTCTCATTTCTGATTTCATTTATTTGGAACTTCTCTTTCTTTCTTAGTCTGACTAAATTTTGTTTATTTTCACAGAAAACCGACTCTTTTTTTTTATCTTTTACTTTTTTTGTTTCATTTTCATTTTTTTGTTCTGATCTTTATTATATCTTTTGGTCTACTAATTTGGTGTTTTGTTTGCTCTTGCTTTTTCTAGTTCCTTAAGATGGATCATTTGGTTTTATTTGAAGTTTTTCTAGTTATTTGATGTAGGCACTTATTGCTGGAAACTTTCCTCTTAGTACTGCTTTTCTTGTATCCCACAAGTCTTTGCATTTGTGTTTTCATTTTTATTTCTATCAAGAAATATTTTAAATTTATTTTGAATTTTTTCATTGATTCACTTGTCATTCAATAGCACATTTCTTAATTTCTCTGTGTTTCTATAGCTTCTGATATTTCTCTTGTTGTTTATTTCTTGTTTTATTGCACTGTGATTAGAGAAAATTCTTGATACAATTTTATTTTTTTTAACTTTTAAGTTTTGTTTTGTGGATAGCATATGGTATATCCTTAAGAATATTCCATGTGCTAAGGAGAAGAATATATATTCTCCAGACATTGGATGAAATGTTTTAAAAATATCTATTAGGTAAATTTGATCTGTAGCGCAGATTAAGTTTGATGTTTCTTTGCTAATTTTCTCTCTGAATGATCTGTCCAGTGTTGAAAGTGTGGTGTTGAAGTGTCTCACTATTATGTATTAGGGTCTTTCTTTGTAGGTCTAATAATATTTGCTTTACATATTTGGGTCCTCCAGTGTTTGGTGCACACATATTTGCAATTGTCATATCCTCTTTCTTAATTGACTCCTTTATCATTATATATTCACTTTGTTGTCTCTTTTAATAGTTCTTGGCATAAAATATCTTGTATCTCATATAAGTATAGCTACCTGTGATCTTTTTGGTTTTCATTGATGAGACGTTGGTCATCACCTGTGAAATTCTGGCCTGCAGACCCTGACTCAACGACATGCACTCTAACACCATTACAATGATTCAAGTGGGCTAGGGATGGCCATTGGCTGGTTTCAGAGGGTGGAATGCAACAAATTGACCAAGACTCTCTGTCCATCCACACTTTTATTCATAACAGAGTTTCTTTTTTCTTTTCTTTTCTTTTTTTTTTTTTTTGAGACAGAGTCTCATTTTGTCACCAGGCACCAGGCTGGAGTGCAGTGGCACAATCTCGGCTCACTGCAGCCTCTGCCTCCCGGGTTCAAGCAATTCTCCTGCCTCAGCCTCCCAAGTAGCTGGGACTACAGGTGCATGCCACCATGCCCAGCTAATTTTTGTATTTTTTTTAGTAGAGACAGGGTTTCACCATTTTGGCCCGGATGGTCTCGATCTCTTGACCTTGTGACCCACCCGCCTCAGCCTCCCAAAGTGCTGGGATTACAGGCTTGATCCACCGCGCCGGCCCATAACAGAGGTTCTAACTTAACACACTTGTGGATAATTAACATGGTTAAAAGATTGGTTAAACGAATAATAAAAGCTTTAGGTTCAAGGCCCAGAGTAAACACCATTAACAGGTAATTCCCCTTTGATCTCCCACTGAGAGGCACAAAGTTTATATGAGTAAAAAGTTAGAGACCTAGGGATGTGGTAGAGACAAAGGGATGTGGGGTAAACAGACTTAACTGGGAAAAACTTCTTATGGTTCCTCTCTTCTCCCTAACTTTACATAATGGACTGGCTGGTCATCTTTGGCCTGCTCCAATAAAACCTGTCAGCTTTCCAAAAGGTTTGAGACTTATCTATAACTTTTCCTAAATATTTTCCATAATATTTGCCAGCCACCCAG
The DNA here is from genome assembly GCF_049354715.1 of Callithrix jacchus. Lineage (NCBI taxonomy): Eukaryota > Metazoa > Chordata > Mammalia > Primates > Cebidae > Callithrix > Callithrix jacchus. The sequence continues at coordinate 63,400,834 of NC_133524.1, read as the reverse complement.
AGTGAATTCCAACATCTCCCCTCTTGTTTTCAACAATAGGCTTTGTTGTCTGCCAGCCACTGATTCTTTCAGCTAAGGGTCTGTCAAGCGACATGTTCATTGCTTTTATTCTGGCTTTGCATCCTAGGATGAATAAATAACATAGGACAATTATGAGTACAATTAGCAACATTCTTTCCCAGTTCAGAAGCGACTCCCAGGAATGGGGGTCTAACCAGGAGAGATGACTTTGCCACCTTTCCATCCTTTGTAGAGAGATTATTTACAAAAGCAGTTGTTCATAATGACTCAGTAATAGATGCCACTGCAATGCTGACAGTTGCCAGGATGACTATGGCTGAGACTATAAAGGCTATAAGTGTAACTGTGAATTTTGGGTTTGACCTGCAGTGTTACTTGGCATTTCAGTTTACTGTATGCCATTACTGAGGAACTTCACTGGGGGTATGTTAATTTCTTTTAGTCAAGCAGTTCACTGTTAGAAGCTGTGAAGAGGGTATTAGTTTGAGTTACAAGATTTGCTTGGCCTTTTGCATTGTCCTCTTCAGCATTCTACAGGTGACATCTGGGACTTGTGTCCTAGGCTGGCTCGAGTTTTTTCTTCTTTCCATCCTTTGATGAGGACACAGTCTCTTTGTTGGTGCTGGTGTACTGGAAATTCAAGAAGTTGTTCCTGTGCTAAGAGACTTTCATAATCTTGTAAAAGGGTAGGATAGTGCTTTAAGAAAAACTTGTGCTTTATTTTAATGCTTAGTTCACAGAAAACTGGATGATACTTCTTTAACTTTTAATTAATTTTTTTTTTTGAGACAGCCTCGCGCTATCTCCAGGCGCCAGGCTGAAGTGCAATGGTGCCATCTCTGCTCACTGCAACTTCTGCCTCCTGGGTTCAAGCAATTCTCCTGCCTGAGCCTCCCTGGTAGCTGGGACTACAGGCACATGCCACCATGCCCAGCTAATTTTTTTGTATTTTTAGTAGAGATGGGGTTTCACCATGTTGGCTAGGATGGTCTCGATATCTTGACCTTGTGATCTGCCTGCCTCGGCCTCCCAAAGTGCTAGGATTACAGACTTGAGCCACCGAGCCCAGCCTAACCAATATGTTTATACATGGAATTTCTTTTACAATTAATGTTTTAAAACTTGCTTAGACTTTCAAAACAAAATTATACTATCTACTTGCATAAATTCCCTTCTATAATATTCTTCTTTCTATTTCTCTCTCTTAATTTTTCTGCTCCTGTCTGTCTTGGTTAGGCAGTGATGTTATCACTTCTAAGTCTGCTTGTTCATTGCCATAAGCTAATGGGCTAGGCAATGAGCTGTGGGCTCGAGATTATACTTAATTAAAGCTGTTTTAAGGTTTTGTAGTAGGTAAACCGAGTATGCCAAGTTACTTACTATATTTATGGGCTGAGCAGAAGAAGATTTTAATGCCAGGATTAGGGCTGCAATCTCAGCTCTTTGCTAGTAAACTTAGATTGAGTGATTGAATTATGTGGTCTCTAGTAGACTGCACCTCTGCCTTGTTTACTTGACCTATCAGCAAACAGTGTTAAATATTAGGTATTGAGAAGTGCAATACTGCTTTGAATTCCTCTTTCCTTAAATGAATTTTCATGATATTAGGATTATAACTTATCAACTGACTGTATAATCCATTAAAATGGCAAGTTGAAATTGGTAACATGAAGTTTTAAGAGGAAATTTGAAAATATTTCCAGAAGCAGAGAATCAAAGAATATACTTTAATCATGTGCTTAAAACCACAGGTAGAATAGCTTAAATCTTGCAATTGAGTTTTGAACTGGGAAACTTTAAACTGGGAAACTGATTTGAAAAAAGTTACTTACTGGCTGAGCAAAGACTATTTCTAATTAGTCTTTTATGCATATGTTTTTAACACACTCACATACAAATTTCTTTTATTTTCTGAGAAATGGCCACAACATTTTTACTTCTCAATTCAACAGTTATTATTTAATTTGGCTTAAAGTTTTTTCTTAAAAGAATATTGTGTGGTTTTACATGTTTAACTTTTAATTGCTCTTTAATTCCTTGGCCTTCTTTTATAGCTGATTGAAACTTATCATTTAAATTTACAAATTAAAGGTAAATAAGGCTTGTGCTAGTAGTGTTGCCTTTTAAGATAGAAAACAGGTTTGCAACTTATTAGTTAATTAGGAAATTCTTTTCTACTGAGGAGCAAGTCTAGATGGCTGGCTTTTAATTGCTCTTTACTAATTTATGGGCTAGGTGTAATTTCTTTTCTTTCAGGGGTTACCGTTTTACTTAAATTGGATTTTAAAAGAGCTACGTTAAAAGTAGAGTTGGAATAAAAATAGTGGCTAATATCAGAAAAAGGTCTTACATATTTTAAATTTTTACTTAAATCTTAGCAGAGAATTACAATTTGGAATATTTCTTGAATACAAAGAACACAAGAAATTTCACTGTGGGACACCTGCGGAGAGCAGCGCAGGTCCTTGGATGGCAGCCGTACTGGCCCCACCCAGCTGCTGCTTGCTTGCTGCTTACTGCTGGCTGCTTGCTGCTTGCTACTTTCCGCTTGTTCTGCTTGCTCCCCCTATTCGGGCCGCAGTTGCTAGCTTGGACTTGGGTGAAGCTTTCTTCCCGGAGCCCTTAGTCCCCCCTTTTCCCTTCTTTTGCTTGCCCATGCAGCTCTGGCCTGCAATGCCCTTTTTCTTATCTTTTTATAAACATACACCTAATTGCCTTGCAGATTATCAGTGAGTGACTGGGCAGGCTAAGAGTTCCCTCTGTAATGCTGCTTGCTTAAGACAAATTTCTATAATTGTAGTGTTTCCTTTGTCCCTTTTCCTATTCATTAGATGCCTTTGTGCATGATTTCTCCACACTTGTTCTCAGAGCTTTACGTCCAGGGTGCTCTTTACCAAGAACCATGAGCTTTGGGAAACGGCAGCTTGAATTACCTTCTGTACTTCTATCTGTTGAACTGCTAACTGCTGTCCCATAAAGAATCCCTAGCCTAAAACAATGCCTCCCTGAGTTTGGCAGTTCTTGGTGGGGACCAATTACTTACTGAGTTCTTGACCGGACCGTGTGATTCTCTTTTCTTTCCCGACTTGGGATGTTCCCTCTTCCTTCTTTGCAGTGATGATCGCGTCACTTAGCTCCACATTTGACCACCTGCTGTGTCAGGTATCATGTCAGGGTCACCATCTGAGATGTCAACCAACACCTGTGGAAGTCTGGCCTGCAGACCCTGACTCAATGATGGATAAATGAATGCACTCTTACACCATTATAGTGATTCAAGTGAGCTAGGGATGGCCATTGGCTGGTTTCAGAGGGTGGAATGCAACCAATCGGCCAAGACCCTCTGTCCATGCACACTTTTATTCATAACAGAGGTCCTAAGTTAACACACTTGTGGATAATTAACATGGTTAAAAGACTGGTTATACGAATGATAAAAGCTTTAGGTTCAGGGCCCAGAGTAAATACAATTAACAGGTAATTCCCCTTTGATCTCCCACCGAGGCACATAGTTTACATGAGTAAACAGAATAGAGACAAAGGGATGTGGGGTAATTTAATTGGGAGAAAAACCTCTTGTGGTCCCTATCTTCTCTCTAACTTAACATAATGGACTGGCTGGCTGCCTTTGGCCTGCCCCAATAAAACCTTTTGGCCTTCCAAAAGGTTTGAGACTAATATACAACTTTCCCTAAATATTTTCCATAATATTTTGCCAACCACCCTGAGTGAATTCCAACATATTGACATAGAATATCCCTCTTAATCCTTCTTATTTTAGTGTATGTGTGTCTTTATAGGTGAAGTGTGGATCTTATAGGCAGCAAATCATTGGGTGTTTTTTAAAGAAATCAATTCAGCTATTGTATTTTTTTGGAAAGTTAGTCCACTTACATTCAATGTTGTTATTGATAGGTAAGGGCTTATTTCTGCTATTTTTTATTTGTTTTTTATTGTTTTGTAGTGTTCTGTTTGATTTTCTTCCTTCTTATCTTTGTTTAAGTGAAAGTGCTTTTCTTAGTGAAATTTTTAAATTTCTTGCTTTTCACTTTTCGTATCTTTTGTAAGATTTTTGATTTGAGGTTACCATGAGTCCTGCAAATAATATCTTTTTTTTTTTTTACCTGTAAAAGTCATTAGTTTATTTATTTATTTATTTAACCTGTAAAAGTCATTAGTTTATTTATTTATTTATTTATTTTTTTTTTATTGCATTTTAGGTTTTGGGGTACATGTGCAGAGCATGCAATACAGTTGCATAGGTACACACAGAGCAGTGTGTTTTGTTTGCTTTCTCCCCTTCACCCACATTTGGTATTTCTCCCCTGGCAATCCCTCCCCACCTCCCCCTCCCACTGGCCCTCCCCTTTTCCCCCTATAGACCCCAGTGTTTAGTACTCCCCTCTCTGTGTCCATGTGTTCTCATTTTTCATCACCCGCCTATGAGTGAGAATATGCGGTGTTTCATTTTCTGTTCTTGTGTCAGTTTGCTGAGAATGATGTTCTCCAGATTCATCCATGTCCCTATAAATGACACGAACTCATCATTTCTGATTGCTGCATAATATTCCATGGTGTATGTGTGCCACATTTTCCCAATCCAGTCTATCATTGATGGGCATTTGGGTTGATTCCAGGTCTTTGCTATTGTAAACAGTGCTGCAATGAACATTCGTGTGCATGTGTCCTTGTAGTAGAACGATTTATAGTCCTTTGGATATATACCCAGTAATGGGATTGCTGGGTCAAATGGGATTTCTATTTCTAAGGCCTTGAGGAATCGCCACACCGTCTTCCACAATGGTTGGACTAATTTACACTCCCACCAACAGTGTAAAAGTGTTCCTTTTTCTCCACATCCTCTCCAGCATCTGTTGTCTCCAGATTTTTTAATGATCGCCATTCTAACTGGTGTGAGATGGTATCTCAATGTGGTTTTGATTTGCATCTCTCTGATGACCAGTGACGATGAGCATTTTTTCATATGATTGTTGGCCTCATATATGTCTTCTTTCGTAAAGTATCTGTTCATATCCTTTGCCCACTTTTGAATGGGCTTGTTTGTTTTTTTCCTGTAAATCTGTTTGAGTTCTTTGTATATTCTGGATATCAGCCCTTTGTCAGATGGGTAAACTGCAAAAATTTTTTCCCATTCTGTTGGTTGCCGATTCACACTAGAGACTGTTTCTTTTGCCGTGCAGAAGCTGTGGAGTTTCATTAGGTCCCATTTGTCTATTTTGGCTTTTGTTGCCAATGCTTTTGGTGTTTTGTTCATGAAGTCCTTGCCTACTCCTATGTCCTGGATGGTTTTGCCTAGATTTCCTTCTAAGGTTTTTATGGTGCCGGGTCTTATGTTTAAGTCTTTAATCCATCTGGAGTTAATTTTGGTGTAAGGTGTCAGGAAGGGGTCCAGTTTCTGCTTTCTGCACATGGCTAGCCAGTTTTCCCAACACCATTTGTTAAACAGGGAGTCCTTTCCCCATTGCTTGTTTTTGTCAGGTTTATCAAAGATTGTATGGTTGTAGCTATGTTGTGTTGCCTCTGATGCCTCTGTTCTGTTCCATTGATCTATATCTCTGTTTTGGTACCAGTACCATGCTGTTTTGATTACTGTAGCCTTATAGTATAGTTTGAAATCCGGTAGTGTGATGCCCCCCGCTGTGTTCTTTTTGCTTAGAATTGACTTGGCTATGCGGGCTCTCTTTTGGTTCCATATGAAGTTCAAGGTGGTTTTTTCCAGTTCTGTGAAGAAAGTCAATGGTAGCTTGATGGGGATAGCGTTGATTCTGTAAATAATATCTTTAAACTCATTCTTTTAAGCTGATGACAACCTAATTCTGATTGAAAAAAAAAAACCAACAGGCAAAGATAAAACTAATAAAAACTCTACACTATTATTTTATCCTCTCCCTTTTTAATGGATTATTGTTTCCATTAATTTTTTATTATACTGTCTTAAGTATTGTTGTCTTAAAAATTGTTATTGATAGATATTTGATAGGATTTTATTTTATTCTTCCTACTCAAGCTATGAGTAGTTTACACCCTATTATTACATTATTATAATAATATGTATGTGTTTCTGTGCTTACTGTTACCAGGAAATTTTGTCTTTTCATTTGGAAAAAAAACAAGCAAACAGATTTTAGTATTTTTGCAGGACAGGTCTGGTGTCAATGAAATAACTTTTGTTGGGGAAAGTCTTTATGTCTCTTTCATGTTGGAAGGATATTTTTATGGAATATACTATACTAGAATAATAGTGTATTTTTTCTTACTTTAAATATATTATGTTTCTTTTCCCTAGAAGGTTTCAACAAAAATCTGCTGTCAGACATATTGAAGCTTTGTTGTTTATTATTAGTTTCTTTTTTTTATCTTCCTGCTTTTAGAATTCTTTCTTTATCTTTGTTTTTTTTGTAACTTGATAATTAAGTATCTTGAAGTAGTGTTCTTTGGCTCATATTGCTTGGTGTCCTATAAGCTTTTAGTGGTGAAATATTGATATCCTTCTCTAGATTTAGGTAGTTCTCTGTTGTTAACTCTATGAATACACTTTCTACCCCTATTTCTTTCTCTACATCCTCTTGAAGGCCAATAACTCTTAGATTTGCCATTTTGAGGCTATTTTTAAAATCTTTTAGGTGTGCTTCCCTTCTATTTTTCTTTTATCTTCTCTACATATTTTCAAATAGTCTGTCTTCAAGCTCACAGATTTGTTCTTTTTCTTGAAAAATTCTGCTATTTAGAGACTCTAATGAATTTTAAGTATGTCAGTTAAAATTTTCAGCACAAGAATTTGTGTTTCTTTTTTAAAAAATCAATTTATTTGGTACACTTATCTGATATGGGTCAAAATTCCATCTTTGTGGTATCTTGAATTTGATTGAGCTTTCTCAAAACAGCTATTTTGAATTTTCTGTCTGAAAATTCACACATCCCTGTCACTCTGGAATTGGCCCCTCATGCCTTTTGAGTTCATTTGATGAGATCATGTTTTTCTAGATTGTCTTGATGCTTATGGATATTTGTTGATGGCTGGGCATTGAAGAATGAGGTATTTATTCTAATGTTCATAGTCTGGGCTTATTTGTACTCATTCTTCTTCAGAAAGCTTTCCAAAATTCAAAAGAAATTGAGTGTTGTGATCTAAGTTTCTGGTCACTGCAGACATATCTGCATTAGGGTACGCCCCAAGCCCAGTTGTATTGTGACCTTTGCAGAATCATAGAGCTAGTACCTTCATGGTCTTGAGTGAGATATTGGAGAATTCTCTGGGTTACCAGTCAGAGTGTCTTGTACTCTTCTGTTATTTCCCACAATTGTATGGAATCTCTCTCTTTCTGCTGAGATGCCTGGAGTTTGAGGCAGAGTAATGCAAGCATGTTTCTGGCCACCACCTCTGGGTCTAAACTGGGTCTCACCAAAGTCCTGTGGAGACTACTGCCTGACCTAATGGCATTTTAATCAGCAGGTTGTAAATCCTACCAGCCCCTTTTCTATGCCTTCAGGTCAGCATGTTTTATTATGGCCCAGGCTGTGTCTAAGAATGCCAACTGGGAGCTACTGACTAGATTTAGAGACTTGAGGAATCTACTTGGCACTTTATTTTACTGTGCCTATTCTGGTACCCAAGTTGCAAGACAAAGTCCTATTTATTTATTTATTTTATTTATTCTTCAGCAGAAGGAGTCTCTTCTTGTTGCCACCACTGCCCCAGACTGCTAGTGACTACTGCCTAGCTACCACTGATGTTTATTTAAGGCCCAAGTTGTCTTTAGTCAGTGGATGAAAAATCCTGACAGACCTGATTCTATCACTTTAGGTCAGTGGGTTCCTTTCCAGCCCTTGGTGGTTCCTGAAATGCAGCCCAAGAACTAATACCTGGAACCCAGGACTTTAGGAGTCTGCTTGATAATTTATATTACTGTGGCTTAGCTGGTACTCAAGTTGTCAGCTAAAGTTTTCTTTTTCTTTTTTTTTCTCTTCCCTATCCTTTCCTCAAGCAGAAGTAGTTACTCCATATGGCCCAACACAGCTGGGAATGTGATAGATTACATCTGCAGCTAGTATGGTATTGGGTCTTGTCCAAGGCCCATGGAAACTACTTTTTAGTTACCAATGGTGGTTATTCAAGGATCATGTGCTTTTTAGTCATCAGGTGATGAATCCTGCCAAAACTGAATCTTTGTCTTCAGTGTGGCAGGTTTCCTTCTGGCCAAGCGTAGGTCTAGAAATGTCATCTGGGAGCTAGAACCTAAAATGGGGGCTTAAGGACTCTGCTTGGTGCTTAATTTACTGTGTGTGAGCTGGTATACAAGTTGCAAGACAAAGTCATCTTTATTCTTTTCTCCAGTGAAAGAAATCTCTCTCAGAACTGCAAGCTGTGCTGCCTGAAGTTGGGTGAGGGAGATGAGAGCACTCCCTTGGCCCTTGTAACTGTTGTCTCACTAGGTCACATGCATCCCATGTTTATAACCTCCAAGCCCAGCACAGCACTAAAACTTGCTCAGAAACTGTAAGCTTTGTGGCCTATACTGTGTTTCGAATTTATTTAGACTCCAAATACATTTTAGCCTGCAGCGATTACCCTCTGACTCAGGCTGGTCTAAATGCTCCCTCTAGGGCCATCACTGAATTCTGCCCTGTGATGCTTTCCACCAGGTCAGGGCAGCACTGAGTTCCAGTGCAAAATCTAAAATCACTGTTCTCTCTCTCCCAAGCACATAGATTCACTCTCCACACCACATGGTACTGCAGGGGGATGAGGGGAATAATGTTGTAGGAAATCCAAATGTATTCCTGTTCTCTTCAGTGCTTCATTCCTTGATATAATGTTAACCTTAGGTATTGTGATTACTCACCTGATTTTTGTTTCTTATGAAGGTGCTTTCTTATGGGGATACTTCTTTAACTTGCTGTTTCCACAAAGGGTGGCAATCACTGGAGGGTTTAATTAAGCCATCTTGCTCTGGCTTCTCATATGCATTTTTCATTTAAGTCATACAGAAAAAAAGATAGTTATAAAACAAAAAGGTAATAATACTTTATTTCTAAATTTACCTATATAGCTATCTTTTTTTTACAATTATACTTTAGGTTCTGTGGTACATGTGCAGATCATGCAGCTTTGTTCCATAGGTTCATGCACGGCAAGATGGTTTGCTGCCTCCATCCCCCCATCATCTATATCTGGCATTTCTCCCCACGTTATCCTTCCCCATCCCCTGCTGTCCATCTCCTAGCCCCCACAACTGACACCAGTGTGGGATGCTCCGCTTCATTGTTCAACACCTGCCTATGAGTGAGACATGTAGTGTTTGGCTTTCTGTTCTTGTGTCAGTTTGCTGAGAATAATGGTTTACAGATTCATCCATGTTCATACAAAGGACATGAACTCATCATTTTTTATGGCTGCATAGTATTCTGTGGTGCATATGTGCCACATTTTCTTTATCCAGTCTATCATTGATGGGCATTTGGGTTGTTTCTATGTCTTTGCTATTGTAAACAGTGCCACAATGAACATACGTGTGCATATGTCTTTATAATAGAATGACTTATAATCCTTTGGGTATATACTCAGTAAAGGGATTGCTGGGTCAAACGGAATTTCTATTTCTAGGTCCTTGAGAAATCACCACACTATCTTCACAGTCGTTGAACTAATTTACACTCCCACCAACAGTGTAAAAGAGTTCCTATTTCTCTATATCCTCTCCAACATCTGTTTTATCCATTAATGATCACCATTCTAACTGGCATGAGATGATATCTCAATGTGGTTTGATTTGCATTTCTCTAATGACCAGTGATGATGAGCATTTTTTCACGTTTGATGGCCTCATAAATGTCTTGTTTTGAAAAGTGTCTGTTCATATCCTTCACTCACTTTTGAATGGGTTTGTTTTTTTCTTGTAAATGTTTTAGTTCTTTGTAGATTCGGGATATTAGCCCTCTGTCAGATGGCTAGATTGCAAATTTTTCTTTCCCATTCTGTTTGTTGCCAGTTCACTCTAATCAGTGTTTCTTTTGCTGTACAGAAGCTCTTTACTTTAATTAGATCCCACATGTCTATTTTGGCTTTTATTGCCATTGCTTTTGGTGTTTTAGTCATGAAGTCCTTTCTTATGCCTATGTCCTGTATGGATTGCCTAGATTTTCTTCTAGAGTTTTTATGGTATTAGGTCTTGTGTTTAAATCTTTAATCCATCTGGAGTTTATTTTAGTGTAAGATGTCAGGAAAGGGTCCAGTTTCCACTTTCTGCACATTGCTATCCAGTTTTCCCAATACCATTTATTAAACAGAGGATCCTTTCCCCACTGCTTATTTTTGTCAGGTTTGTCAAAGATCAGACGGTTGTAGATGTATGGTGTTGTTTCCAAGGCCTCTATTCTGTTCCATTGCTCTATGTCTCTGTTTTGGTACCAGCACCATGCTGTTTTGATTACTGTAGCCTTGTAGTATAGTTTCAAGTCAGGCAGCATGATGCCTCCAGCTTTGTTCTTTTTGCTTAGAATTTTCTTGGCTATGCAAGCTCTCTTTTGGTTCCATATGAAGTTTAAGGTGGTGTTTTCCAGTTCCATGAGGAAAGTCATTGGTAGCTTGATGGGGATAGCATTGAATCTATAAATTACTTTGGGCAGTATTGTCATTTTTATGATATTGATTCTTTCTAACCATGAGCATGGAATGTTTTTTCCATCTGTTGTGACCTCTTGTATTTCCTTAAGCAGTGGTTTGTAGTTCTCCTTGAAGATATTCTTTACATCTTTTGTTAGTTGTATTCCTAGGTATTTTATTCTCTTTGTAGCAACTGTGAATGGGAGTTTGTTCATGATTTGGCTCTCTGTTAGTCTGTTATTGGTGTATAGGAATCCTTGTAATTTCTGCACATCGATTTTGTATCCTGAGACTTTGCTGAAGTTGCTTATAAGTTTCAGGAGATTTTGGGCTGAGATGATGGGGTCGTCTAAATATACAATCATGTCATCTACAAATAGAGAAAATTTGACTTCTTCCTTTCCTAATTGAATACCCTTTATTTCTTTTTTCTTGCCTGAAGGCTCTGGCTAGAACTTCCAATACTGTGTTGAATAGGAGTGGTGAGAGAGCGCATACTTGTCTAGTGCCAGATTTCAAAGGGAATGCTTCCAGTTTTGCCTGTTCAGTACAATATTGGCTATCGGTTTGTTGTAAATAGCTTTTCTTATTTTGTGATATGTTCCATCAATACCTGGTTTATTGAGGGTTTTTAGTATAAAGGGCTGTTCTTCTCTGAATCTATTGAGATAATTATGTGTTTTGTGTCTTTGGCTCAGTTTATGTGGTGGATTATGTTTATAGACTTGTGTATGTTGAATCAGCCTTGCATTCCTGGGATGAAGCCTATATGATCATGATGAATAAGCTTTCTGATGTGCTGTTGCAATTGATTTGCCAGTATTTTACTGAAGATTTTTGTGTCAATGTTCATCGTGGATATTGGCCTAAAGTTTTCTTTTTTAATTGTGTCTCTGCCAGGTTTTGGTATCAGGATGACGTTGGTCTCATAAAATGAGTTAGGGAGGATTTCCTCTTTTTGTATTGTTTGCAATATTTTCAGAAGGAATGGTACAAGCTTCTCTTTGTACATCTGGTAGAATTCAGCTGTAAAGTCATCTGGATCTGGACTTTTTTTGGTTGGTAGGCTACTAATTGCTGCCTCTACTTCAGCCCTTGCTATTGGTCTATTCAGGGTTTCAACTTCTTCCTGGTTTAGTCTTGGGAAAGTGCAATGTCCAGAAATTTATCCATTTCTTCAAGATTTACTGGTTTGTGTGCATAGAGTTGCTTGTAGTAATTTCTGATGGTAATGTGTATTTCTGTGGAATCACTGGTGATATCCACTTTATCATTTTTATTGCATCTATTTGATTCTTCTCTCTTTTCTTTCTTATTAGTCTGGCTATTGGTCTGTCTATTTTGTTGATCATTTCAAAAAAAAAACCCAGCTACTGTATTTATTGATTATTTGAAGGGTTTTTTGCGTCTCTTTCTCCTTCAGTTCTGCTCTGATCTTAGTTATTTTTTGTCTTCTGCTAGCTTTTTAGTTTTTTTGATCTTGCTCCTTTATCTCTTTCAATTTTGATGATAGGGTGTCAATTTTAGATCTTCTCATTTCTCTTCTGGGCATTTATTCTATAAACTTTCCTCTAGACACTGCTTTAAATGTGTCCCAGAGATTCTGGTACATTGTGTATTTGTTCTCATTGGTTTTGGAGAACATATTTATTTCTGACTTCATTGCATTGTTTATCCAGTACACATTCAGGGGCCAGTTGTTCAGTTTCCATGAAATTGCACAGTTTTGAGTTAGTTTCTTAATCCTGAGTTCTAACTTGATTGCACTGTGGTCTTAGAGATGGTTTGTTAAGATTTCCACTCTTTTGCATTTGCTGAGGAGTGATTTACTTCCAATTATGTGGTCGATTTTAGAGTAAGTGCGATGTGGTGCTGACAAGAATTTATCTTCTGTGGATTTCGAGTGGAGAGTTCTGTAGATGAATATTGGCCCCACTCTCTGGCTTGTAGGGTTTCTGCTGAGGGATTCCTGTGAATCTGATGGGCTTCCCTTTGTGGTTGACACAAACTTTCTCTCTCACTGCCCTTTGCATGTCTTCCTTCATCTCAACCCTGGTGAATCTGACGATCATGTACCTTGGGATTGGTCTTCTTGAGGAGTATTTTTGTGGTGTTCTCTGTTTTTCCTGTATTTGAATGTTGGCCTGCTTTGTTGGGAAAGCATTTGAATGTTGGCCTGCTTTGTTGCTAGGTTGGGAAAGTTCTCCTGGATAATATACTGAAGAGTGTTTTCCAGCTTGGATTCATTCTCCTTGTTATTTTCCTGTACACCAATCAAACAATGATTAGGTCTTTTCACATCATCCCGTATTTCTTGGAGGCTTTATTCATTTCTTTTCACACTTTTTTTCTTTTCTTCCCTTCTCATTTTATTTCATTGAGTTGATCATCCATCTCTGATATCCTTTCTTCTGCTTGATAGATTTGGCTATTGAAACTTGTGTACACTTCATGAAGTTCTTGTGCTGTGTTTTTCAGCTCCATCAAGTCATTAATGTTCTTCTCTAAGCTTGTTATTCTAGTTAGCATTTTTTTCTAACATTTTTTCAAGGTTTTTAATTTATTTGCATTGGGTTAGAACATGTTCCTTTAGCTCAGAGAAGTTTTTTATTACCCACCTTCTGAAGCCTGCTTCTGTGAATTCGTCAAATTTGTTCTCCATCCTGTTTTGTTCCCTTGCTGTGGAGGAATTGTGTTCCCTTGGTTGGGGCAAGGCATTCTGGTCTTTGATGGTTTCATCCTTTTTGCACTGGTTTCTTCCCATCTTCTTGGATTTATCTATCTTTGATTTCAGGTGGCTGCTTGGGGAGGCAGCCTTTCCTTTTTCTGCATGCAGAGGTGTTTTGGGGCTGCCATGCATTCAGTGGAGCTGCTGTGTAGATTTCCTGTATCTTTTGTTTACTCAAGATGATTAGGCCTGTCTCTGTAATGGTGGCTGCCCTTCCCCCCGCTGAGCTGGATTGTTCCTGTTCACACTCTGACTGATGTGCTGGCTGTGATACTCTCAAGTGAGAGGGCTTCCACCTGCTAGGCTTTGTTGGGGAGGGATCTCCCAGCCATATTGCCTGATTCCCTGCTTTCAGTTCCCTTTCTTTCTGGGGGGCGGGTAGTTGTGTCACATGGGCTGTCTCGTCATCAGCCAGTTCTTCAATCTATATCTGTGTCAACAACCCTGGCACTGCCAGAATTGCTGCTCAGTCCTGTTCAGGCAGCTTGCAGGGTCTTCTCAGTCCAGCGAAGATCACCTGTTCTGTGGGTTGTGGAAGGCTTGGGTGAAGTGCAGTATCCAAACAGAAGTCTGGGACGGGGAGAGCTCCCGATCCTCTGGTCAGATGCACATGCCACCTCGATGCCCTGCCCTGCCTCAACTTGCCCTCTTTGGTTTATACCAACTGTCCAACCAGACCCACAAAATGAACCTGGTACCTCGTTTGGAACTGTGGAGACCACATAGCTTCTGCATCTCTCTTGCTGAGAACTGCATTCTGGAGCTGTCTCTACTCAGCCATCTTGGAAACCTACTGTATAGCTACCTTTAATATTGTTTATATTCATTTGTTTGGATCCAAGTTACCTTTGATTTCGATCTGAAGGCATTCTCTTAGCATCTCTCTTAGGTTAAATCTATTATTGAGGAATTTCCTCAGTTACTAATTATCTAGGAATGTCTTAATATCTTCTTCATTCTTGAAGGGCAGTTTTCCTGTATATAAAATTTGTGAATTACATATTTTTCTTCAGCATTTTAAATATATCATCTACTGCTTTCTGACTTTCATAGTTTTTAAAGACAAACTATATGTTCATTTTACTGAAGATCCCTTTGTTGCCAGTGCCTGCAGCAAAATTAGGGTTTGAGTGCCAGAATGGAAAGCAACGCTTTCATAACAGAAAATAAAGGGGAGCAAAACCTGGGTGTTTATAGTGTACCTTTTATAAGATTGTTTTTAATTTGATGGATGGACTAATGTCTAATCATCCAGCCCTTGACCACAGAATATCTCACACATAAAAATGATTTGCTAATTGGGAAAACCAGCATAGTTTCCAATAACCAAAATTTCTCCTATTTTCTCCTAATTTTCTCCATTGTTTGAGAGGAATATCAAGTCTATACTTGCAATGTACTCATCTAAATTTGAGTCACCTCAAATATCATGGCATTAACTATCTCCAAAATTATTCAGAGTTCTGGAACTAAACACAATTTGCCCCACATGTGGTGAAGAAATATTAATGAAAAAATTATTTTAGGCATATAAAGTGACTGATAACCAATTTTGAGACACCCAAGCAACATGCGGAGCCAACACCTCTAGGAATGAAAAAACAAGAGAAAGAAATACTAATACTATAACCCATGATGAGTTGAAGCTGAAAAGGAGAGGTGACCTGATGAGAATAATTATCATGGAGAGATGCAACTGCATCTAGAAAGAGGATAACAAATCAGGAAATGAATTAAGTAAAGAAATACCTTGACTTCTCTTTTCTCTTGCATTTTTTGCCTCCTAACACTTTTCCATTGGTCAAACCCATTAGGAATCCATAAAACATAATAAATCATGCAATACAGAGGGCTTATTTCAAGGACATAAGCAGGGCAAAGAAGGAGACATAATTTGTCTGTGGGATGGTGAGAAATAAAAAATAACTAGCATAACTTGCTATTTCTGGTAAAATTAGCAGGGCAACTTTCTCTGTTTTACAGAATGAGAACATGTATGCTTTGGATTGAATTGTTCAAGTAATTAGGTGGAACAGATGTGTTCTGGACTATGATGGGCTTATTTGAAAATAGTTTTTTTCTTTTTTTGCCATCTCACCCACATCATATTTTATGAGCAGAATGGAAAAGGAAAAGGTTAAGAGAGTTTTGAGTCATCAGTTAAGTGCACATGACTATACTGCAGATGTTAAGACAGCTTCACCAACAGCAATATTTGCTTTTAAGTTTAAATATCCTACTATCTGTTCTCAGCAATTGATTTATAATGTGAAATAGATGCTAGCAATTTCTCAGAAAACAATGCTATGAATTAAATATTAATCAGATACACCTATCAAGGCAAACTACTCTCAAAGTTTCTTGAATTATGAAAAGCTTAAAAGCTGTTGAATGCAAAACACATTCCCCACCCTCCAGAAGCTCCTGGATTAGTTAAGTTGACAGGCACAGAGATCTAAAAGAACTGCATTCTGAACACATACTATCTAAATTCCTGCTAAACTCACTTATTTGCCTCTCGAATTTGTTCCTCCTTCTGTTCTGCCTATTTTAAGCACCATTATAAAACCAAGTTACCCAAGAAAAAAGCCAACAGTAATTCTATATGCATTTATTTTCTCCCTCATCAACATCTGGTCTCTGTTTTCAGTGCAGTCTCCTCACCACAGCTCTGGAACCACATATCTTTATAAGAGACACATCCACCCGAGTTTTGCACAGGCATCTTACATTTAACATTTTCCGACTTGAATTCATCATATTCTTCTCCACTTTCAAAACTGCTACTCTTCTACATCTATCAATTTTCATAACAGGAATCACCACATTCCCAGTCAGTAAACTCTAAAAATTCCTCATCTTTTTCTTTCCTCTCACTTTTTCTCACATCATTGGATTTGTTGTTAAATGTCTTCAAAAGCATTATTTCAATGTATTTTACATTTACTCTTTCTTCTGTGCAACTACTTCTGGCTTCCTGATCCAGGAATACTTTGAAACACATGCCATGAGTACTGCTAATGTAACAGTCACCATGATGAACAAAAACATGGTCTCCCTTCAAAGTTTATAGTCTAGTGAAAGAAACTAAAACGAAAGACAAAAATTATAATACAGGGGATCGGGACTCAAGATGGCACTGTGAGAACAACCCAGGATTGGAGTTCTCCTAGTGTCGGCGGAGAGGTGAGTCTGAGCTGCATTTCCAGACTGATCTTTGTTGCCCACGGAACGGGGAAATTCCCAAGTGAAGAGGAGACGCGGCCGGCCCTACCCAGTGCTCCCCACAGGGCGCACTTGTCCGGGTGCCCCGTTGAACCAGCAACCGGAGACGTGAGAGGGCTGGACTTGAGACTGAGCTACACTCGGACAGTGGGCCAGCCCAGGGGATTGCAGGAACAGAGCATTAGTATTGGCCCAGTGGGACGAACAAAACCGGGATTTCAAACAAGCCCCAAGCAGACGGACTGAGACGCTCTGAGGGGGAGGGGCGGCCACCATTACCGAGGCAACCGGCCCCAACTGAGATACACGCCCATTGTTGACGCAGCCAGCCGTTGCCGAGGCAACCCATCCCTACTGAGATACACGCCCACTGCTGGCGCAGCCTGCCGTTGCCGAGGCAACCGGCTACAAAAGAGAAACTCCACTGCAGGGCATGGCGGAGAACAGCAGAACAGCTGAGCCAGGGTGAGCCTCACAACTGCAGGGCGGAGCCTCGGCAGGCAAACAGTGGCTAGTCTGCATCCTAGCTGGGCAGGACCTCAACGGACATCCAAAAATAAAGCCCAAACCCCTCAACACAGAGCATTTGAGAAAAAAAAAAGGTTTTTTTAATGAGCTCTGTTGCAGCAGAATCAAACATAGCAGCCTAACAGCCCTGAATGAACAACAGAGCTCACAGCTCAGCAATTAAACCCCTATAAAGTACAAACTGTCTCCTCAAGCAGCTCCCTGACCCCTCTATATCCAAAAGACTGACATTAGGCAGGCACCATCCTGGGACAAAGATAGCAGAAAAAGAAACTGGTAGCATCCCTCGCTGTGCCACAGCTGCTAGAGGTGCACCCCAGACAAGCAGGGTCTGGAGCGGACCTCAGCACTCGTACAGCGAAGGGGCTAGACCGGTAGAAGGAAAACCAAGCAACAGAAATACTTCATCATCAACATTCAGGGTGTCCATTCAGAGACCCAATCGAAAAGTCAGCAACTACGCAGACGACCAGCGGACAAATCCACAAAGATGGGAAGAAACCAGCGCAAAAAGGAGGAAAACACCCGAAACCGGAACACCTCACCTCCTAGAAAGGACCAAAACTCCTCACCAGCAAGGGAACAAAGCTGGACGGAGAATGACTGCGACGAAATGACGGAATTAGACTTCAGAAGATGGATAATGAGAAACTTTGGTGAGCTAAAAGATCATGTATTAAATCAATGCAAAGAAACTAAGAACCTTGAGAAAAGATTTGAAAAAAGATTTGAGGAAATGATAACAAGAATGGATAACTTAGAGAGGAATATGAATGAATTAAAGGAGCTGAGAAACACAATACGAGAACATCGCAAAGCATGCACAAGTTTCAATAGCCGAATTGACCAAGCAGAAGAAAGAATATCTGAAGTCGAAGACCAACTCAATGAAGTAAAACGAGAAACCAAGATCAGAGAAAAAAGCGCAAAAAGGAATGAACAAAGTCTCCAAGAAATGTGGGACTATGTGAAAAGACCTAACCTACGTTTGATAGGTGTACCAGAAAAGGACGAAGAGAATGAATCCAAGCTGGAAAATACTCTTCAGACATCATCCAGGAAAATTTCCCCCACCTAGCAAGACAGGCCAACACTCAATTGCAGGAGATTCAGAGAACACCACAAAGATATTCCGCAAGAAGAGCAACCCCAAGGCACATAATCGTCAGATTCAATAGGGTTGAAATAAAGGAGAGAATACTAAGGGCAGCCAGAGAGAAAGGTCGGGTCACCCACAAAGGGAAGCCCATCAGACTCACAGCAGATCTCTCGGCAGAAACACTACAAGCAAGAAGAGAGTGGGGGCCAATATTCAACATTCTTAAAGAAAAGAACTTTCAACCCAGAATTTCATATCCAGCCACACTGAGCTTCAGAAGTGAAGGAAAAATAAAATCCTTTGCGAACAAGCAAGTACTCAGAGATTTTGTCACCACCAGGCCTGCTTTACAAGAGCTCCTAAAAGAGGCACTAGACATAGAAAGGATCAACCAGTTCCAGCCATTCCAAAATCACACTGAATGCTAAAGAGCTTCAACATAATGAAGAATCTACAACAACTAACAGGCAAAACAGCCACTTAGCATCAAAATGGCAGTATCAAATTCACACATAACAATATTAACCCTAAATGTAAATGGACTAAATGCACCAATCAAAAGACACAGACTGGCAAATTGGATAAAAAGCCAAAACCCATCAGTGTGCTGTATCCAGGAAACCCATCTCACATGCAAGGATACACAAAGGCTCAAAATAAAGGGATGGAGGAAGATTTACCAAGCAAATGGAAAGCAAAAAAAAGCAGGAGTTGCAATTCTCATCTCTGATAAAATAGACTTTAAAGCAACAAAGATCAAAAGAGACAAAGAAGGCCATTACATAATGGTAAAAGGATCGATACAACAAGAAGAGCTAACGATCCTAAATATATATGAACCCAATGCAGGAGCACCCAGATACATAAGGCAAGTTCTTAAGGATTTACAAAAGGACTTAGACTCCCACACAATAATAGTGGGAGACTTTAACACTCCACTGTCAATACTAGACAGATCTACCAGACAAAAAATCAACAAGGATATCCAGGGCTTGAACTCAGACCTGGAGCAAGCAAACCTGATAGACATTTACAGAACTCTCCACCCCAAATCCACAGAATACACATTCTTCTCAGCACCACATCACACCTACTCTAAAATTGACCACATAATTGGAAGTAAAGCACTGCTCAACAAATGCAAAACAACTGAAATCATAACAAACAGCCTCTCAGACAATAGTGCAATCAAGTTAGAACTCAGAATTCAGAAACAGACCCAGAACCGCACAGCTTCATGGAAACTGAACAACTGGCTCTTGAATGTTGACTGGGTAAACAACGAAATGAAGGCAGAAATAAAGAAGTTCTTCGAAACCAATGAGAACGAAGACACAACGTGCCAGAACCTCTGGGACACATTTAAAGCAGTCTCTAGAGGAAAGTATATAGCAATAAGTGCCCATATGAGGAGAATGGAGAGATCCAAAATTGACACCCTATTGTCAAAATTGAAAGAGCTAGAGGAGCAAGATCAAAAAAACTCAAAACCCAGCAGAAGACAAGAAATAACTAAGATCAGAGCTGAGCTGAAGGAGATTGAGACACGAAAAACCCTTCAAAAAATCAATCAATCCAAGAGCTGGTTTTTTGAAAAGATCAACAAAATAGACAGACCACTAGCCAGATTGATTAAAAATAAAAGAGAGAACAACCAAATAAATGCAATAAAAAATGATAAAGGGGAAATCACCACAGATTCCACAGAAATTCAAACCATCATCAGAGAATATTACAAACAACTCTATGCGCATAAACTAGTAAACCTGGAAGAAATGGACAAATTCCTGGATTCCTGTGTCCTCCCAAGCCTAAACCAGGAGGAAGCTGAAACTATGAATAGACCAATAACAAGGTCTGAAGTTGAGGCAGCAATTAAGAGCCTACCACACAAAAAAAGCCCAGGTCCAGACGGGTTCACAGCCGAATTCTACCAGACACACAAGGAAGAGCTGGCACCATTTCTTCTAAAACTATTTCAAACAATCCAAAAAGAGGGAATCCCTCCCAAATCATTTTATGAGACCAACATCATCCTGATACCAAAACCTGGCAGAGACCCAACGAGAAAAGAAAACTTCAGGCCAATATCCATGATGAACATAGATGCAAAAATCTTCAATAAAATATTGGCAAGCCGATTGCAACAGCAAATCAAAAAACTTATTCATCATGATCAAGTAGGATTCATCCCAGGGATGCAAGGCTGGTTCAACATACGCAAGTCTATCAATGTAATTCACCACATAAACAGAACCAAAAACAAAAACCACATGATTATCTCAATTGACGCAGAGAAGGCATTTGACAAAATTCAACAGCCCTTCATGCTAAAAACCCTCAATAAACTCGGTATTGATGGAACGTATCTCAAAGTAATAAAAGCTATTTATGACAAACCAACAGCCAATATCATACTGAATGGGCAAAAACTGGAAGCATTCCCTTTGAAATCTGGCACTAGACAAGGATGCCCTCTCTCACCACTCCTATTCAATATAGTACTGGAAGTTCTAGCCAGAGCAATCAGGCAAGAAAAAGAAATAAAGGGTATTCAAATAGGAAAGGTGGAAGCCAAATTGTCTCTATTTGCAGACGACATGATAGTATACCTAGAAGACCCCATTGCCTCAGCCCAAAAACTCCTGAAACTGATAAGCAACTTCAGCAAAGTCTCAGGATATAAAATCAATGTGCAAAAATCACAAGCATTCGTCTACACCAATAACAGACTTAAAGAAAGCCAAATCAAGAGCGAACTGCCATTCGCAATTGCTACAAAAAGAATAAAATACCTTGGAATACAACTCACAAGGAACGGAAGAGACCTCTTCAAGGAGAACTACAAACCACTGCTCAACGAAATCAGAGAGGACACAAACAGATGGAGAAACATTCCATGTTCATGGTTAGGAAGAATTAATATCGTGAAAATGGCTATACTGCCCAAAGTAATTTACAGAATCAATGCTATCCCCATCAAGCTACCATCGACTTTCTTCACAGAACTGGAAAAAACCACCATGAACTTCATATGGAACCAAAAGAGAGCCCGTATAGCCAAGTCAATTCTAAGCAAGAAGAACACAGCGGGGGGCATCACACTACCGGATTTCAAACTATACTACAAGGCTACAGTAATCAAAACAGCATGGTACTGGTACCAAAACAGAGATATAGACCAATGGAACAAAATAGAGGCACCGGAGGCAACACAACATACATACAACTATACAATCTTTGATAAACCTGACAAAAACAAGCAATGGGGAAAGGATTCCGTGTTTAACAAATGGTGTTGGGAAAACTGGCTAGCCATGTGCAGAAAGCAGAAACTGGACCCCTTCCTGACACCTTACACTAAAATTAACTCCAGATGGATTAAAGACTTAAACATAAGACCTGGCACCATAAAAACCCTAGAAGGAAATCTATGCAAAACTATCTAGGACATAGGAGTAGGCAAGGACTTCATGAACAAAACACCAAAAGCATTGGCAACAAAAGCCAAAATAGACAAATGGGACCTAATCAAACTCCACAGCTTCTGCACGGCAAAAGAAACAGTAACCAGAGTGGATCGGCAACCAACAGAATGGGAAAAAATTTTTGCAGTTTACCCATCTGACAAAGGGCTGATATCCAGAATTTACAAAGAACTCAAACAGATTTACAGGAAAAAAACAAACAAGCCCATTCAAAAGTGGGCAAAGGATATGAACAGATACTTTATGAAAGAAGACATATATGAGGCCAACAATCATATGAAAAAATGCTCATCGTCACTGATCATCAGAGAGATGCAAATCAAAACCACATTGAGATACCATCTCACGCCAGTTAGAATGGCAATCATTAAAAAATCTGGAGACAACAGATGCTGGAGAGGATGTGGAGAAAAAGGAACACTTTTACACTGTTGGTGGGAGTGTAAATTAGTTCAACCATTGTGGAAGACAGTGTGGCGATTCCTCAAGGCCTTAGAAATAGAAATTCCATTGGACCCAGTAATCCCATTACTGGGTATATATCCAAAAGACTATAAATCGTTCTACTATAAGGACACATGTACACGAATGTTCATTGCAGCACTGTTTACAATAGCAAAGACCTGGAATCAACCCAAATGCCCATTGATAATAGACTGGATTGGGAAAATGTGGCACATATACACCATGGAATATTATGCAGCAATCAGAAATGATGAGTTTGTGTCATTTGTAGGGACATGGATGAATCTGGAGAACATCATCCTCAGCAAACTGACACAAGAACAGAAAATGAAACACCGCATATTCTCACTCATAGGTGGGTGATGAAAAATGAGAACACATGGACACAGAAAGGGGAGTACTAAACACTGGGGTCTATTGGGGGGAAAAGGGGAGGGCCAGTGGGAGGAGGAGGTGGGGAGGGATAGCCTGGGGAGAAATGCCAAATGTGGGTGAAGGGGAGAAGAATAGAAAGCACACTGCCATGTGTGTACCTACGCAACTGTCTTGCAAGCTCTGCTCATGTACCCCAAAACCTATAATCCAATAAAAAATTAAAAAAAAAATTATAATACAATATGATGAGTGTTATAGTGGCATGAATATATAAAATTTTATGGCAAATAGACTAGAAAAATACTGTTGCAGATCTGCACATGCACAGATATGTGGCTAAGCAAGCTAATCAGAGAGATGCCTCATCAAGTTTTACAGTGGCAGGCAGTACTTAGACTATACTCTTTTATAGTTTCCCTGCTCCAGCTAGATTCACAGACTCTTGCTGGGATTTGGAGCTGGTTCTGAACTCCAGCCTGCTTTACTTGGACCCTGAACCCTATTTTCTTATAAGTTTCCTGTCAATGCTTGAATTCTACTCTTCATGCAGATGACCACTGACTGAAATCTTTCTCTGGAATTTATACTGGCCAATCACTTTTAATATACTTCAACTTATTTTATCCTTACACCAAGAACCTCATATTTTAGAAGGCAAATGATTTCCCCAAGGTCACACAAGTAGACAGTGATAAAATTTAGTTATAGTCCCACATCTACTCAGTTCATATTTATTGGTCTGTGAAAATGCAATAGTTCTCAAGAGAAAAGATTGTACGTCCATCTTTTCTATCCTGTTAAGCCAACCCATTCTCACAGCCGTCTAGGGATTATTGTGAATAAATATGGAAAAACTTCATTTATATCTTTAGTTCCCTTAGTGGTGAAGCAGATTGTGTCTGTGTTTTTCCAGTCTAACATTCCAGACCATGCCAACATTCCAACTTATCTTCCTGGGATATGGTCTTTCTCCTTTTGGTTACAGAGGTTTTCATGGTTTGGCTCTGTAGGCCTATCCAAATCTTATTTCAAATTTTGATCCCTACATGTAGAGGGAGAAGCCCATAATCCCTACATGTCGAGGGATAAGCCTGGTGGGAGGTGACTTGATCATGAAGCAGTTTCCCCCTTGCTGTTTTCCTGAAAATAAGTCAGTTCTCAGGAGACCTGATGGTATTATAAGTGTTTGAGAGTTCCTCCTTCACACATTTTCTCTCTCTCCTTCCTGGTACTTTGTGAAGAAAGAACTTGCTTCTCCTTTGCCTTCTGCCATAATTGTAAATTTCTTGAGGCCTTCATCAGCTATGTAGAACTGTGAGTCAATTAAACCTCTCCTTTATAAATCACCCAGTTTTAGGTGTTTATTTATAGCAGTGTGAAAATGGATTAATACAGGTTAAACTGAAGTTCCCTAGGAATGGGTAAAAGATTTAGGAAGGGTTGTAAAATTGTGAGATAAGGAAACTCTCAAAGACAACTTGGCAAATGTTTTGAAGAGTTCAGTGCTAGCCATGCTGGTTTGTTATAGCTTATTTGCAGTAGTAACAGGAAAGAATAGGGCCAAAATACTTTGTCTCCAAAAAGACTAGATAATTTTCTGTTCTAAGATGAATCTTAAATAGTTTTATGACTCCTGGCATTTAAAATTACTTCAAAGGTGGTTGACATGGGAAAAAAATGGTGGATAGGAAACAGTACTAGATTGCAGCTCCCACTTGGATGGACAGAGCATGGTGTGGAGCCTTGTGTCATAAACCTTTGCTCCAGACTACTACAGAGATATACCAAAAAAGCCAAGAATATTCACAGATCCTCTGAAGGATGCATATTGCTCCTGCAGAATGTAGGAGACAACTCAAATACTGTGAGTGTCCAAGCAGCAAAAGTTGTAAAGGGGGAACATTCATCCCTGAACACACACACTCACTGGAGAACCTGAAAGTCTAGATCATGGGGGAAGGATTTGACCTTGCCATGATCTGAGTCAAATTAGAGAGCCAAGTGATATACAGGGGTAAAGACAGCAGCTAAAAAACTGAGAGCTTTATGGGTCCCCTGGGACACCATCTGCCTTGTCTTACAGGGGTCCTCAGAGAGGACTGTCAGAGGAACTCAGAAAAGACCACTGGGAGAAGCAAATCTTCAGCTGAACTTTGTGACAATTCCAACTGAACATGAAGTCTCCTGGACAGAACTAGTGGGAGGGCATGAATATGGTGCACAGGCTCAACAGGCAGAGAGGCATAAAGTCCTGGTTGCTTTCTTAGCTGGGAGACTGGTAGCCTGGTGCAAGCTCTCAGATCTGCTCACCACTGCCTGGAAACAAATTTGATGTTGTTTGTTGGTGGATGGTATGGCGGGAATGAGACGGTTTTTAAGGTTGCATGGGAGCTGGGTGAGACCTGTAACTGCCAGCTTCCCCCCACTTTCCTGATACCCTGCATGACACAGCAGAGGCAGCCATATCTCCATCCCCACAACAGCAGCAACCAATGCCCAAAGGGAGTAACACCTAACCCTGCCCCCACCTGATGGTCCTTTTCTATCCACTGTGGTAGATAAACACAAAGGTCATGTTATCTTGGGACTTCTAGGGCCCCACCTACCACCTAATCCTCCCTACACCACCACAGCTATGCTCACTAGAAAGTGCCATTTTACACAGTTGCTGGGAGTGTAAATTAGTTCAACCATTGTGGAAGACAGTGTGGTGATTCCTCAAAGATCTAGAAATACAAATACCATTTTACCCAGCAATCTACTTACTGGGTATATACCCAAAGAGTATAAATCATTCTATCACAGAGACACATACACACGTATGTTTATTGCGGCACTGTTCAGAATAGCTAAGAATTGGAACCAAGCAAAATGCCCATCAATGATAGCCTGGATAAAGAAAATGTGGCACATATACACCACGGAATGCTATGCAGCCCTAAAAAAGAATGAGTTCATGTCTTTTGCAGGAACATTGATAAACCTAGAAACCATCATTCTCAACAAACTGACACAAGAACAGAAAACCAAACACCACATGTTCTCACTCATAAGTGGATGTTGAACAATGAGAACACATGGACACAAGGAGGGGGATATCACACACTGAGACCTTTTGGGGGCTGAGGAGCTAGGGAAGGGATAGCAGGGTATGGGAGGATTGGGGAGGGATAACATTAAGAGAAATACCTAATGTAGATAGATGATGGGGGGATGGATACAGCAAACCACTATGGCATATGTACCCCTATGTAACAATCCTGTACAATCTGCACAGGTACCCCAGAACTTAAGGTAAAATTTTAAAAAAAGAAAATAAAAAAGAAAGTGCCACCTTCTTGCAGAAAGCCAACCAGCACCAAAATAGTGCATTAAACAATCAAAACTAAGAACCCTCACAGAGTCCATTTCACTCCTCTGCCACCTCCAGCAGACAGGGGCCTGGTATCCATGGCTATGAGACCTGAAGACAGTACATGTCACAGGACTCTGTGCGGAATATACCCAATATTGTCCCAGAGCCTGATAGCCATGCTGAGTGGCCAGATCCACAAGAGAAATAACAATGACTACAGTTCTGTTTTCAGGAAGCCATATCCCTAGGAAAAGACAGAAAATACTACAAGGGAGTGTCCCATGGGACAGAAGAATCTGAACAGCAGCATTGAGTTCCAGATCTTCCAGCTGACAGAGCCTACTCAAATGAGAACAAACCAGAAAAACAATTCTGGTAATACGACAAAACAAGGTTTGTTAGTACCCTCCCACGAAATCACACTAGCTCACCAGCAATGGATCCAAACCAACTGACAACTCAGAAATACAAAAGATACTTCAAGGCTACTATAAACACCTTTATATGTATAAAGTAGAGGAGATGGATAAATTCCTGGGAAGATACAACCCTCCTACCTTAAATCAGAAAGAATTAGAAATGAACAGACCCAGTAACAAGAAGCGAGATTGAAATGGTAACAACAACAACAACAACAACACGACAACAACAACAAAGTCCAGGACCAAAAAGATTCACAGATGAAATTCTACCAGACATTCAAAGAAGACTTGATACCAATACTATTGACACCATTTAATGAGGTAGAGAAAGAGGGGATCCTCCCTAAATAATTCTGTGAATAGCCCTAATACCAAAACCAGGAAAGGACATAACCAGAAAAGAAAACTACAGACCAATAGTCCTGATGAACATAGATGCTAAAATCCTTAACAATATATTAGTTAACTGAATCCAACAACATATAAAAAAGATAATCCACCATGATCAAGTGGGTTTTATGCCAGCAATGCAGGGATGGTTTACACTTAAGTATTTAATCCAACATGAGTGTATATCGCATGACCTATAAAAACCCTGGAAGACAACCTAGGCAGTACCATTCTGGACATAGGAATAGGCAAATATTTTGTGATGAAGACACCAAACGCAGTTGCAACAAAAGCAAAAAATGACAAATTTCATGTTGTTAAACTAAAAACCTTCTCTACAGCAAAGGAAACTCTCAGCAGAGTAAACAGACAACCTACAGAATGGGAGCAAATTTTTGCAAACTATGCATTTGACAAAGGTCCAATTTCCAGCATCTATAAGGAACTTAAACACATTTACAAGGAAAAAACAACCCCATTAAAAAGTAGACAAAGAGGCGAGGTATGGTGGCTCCCTCCTCTAATGCCAGCACTTTGTGAGGCTGAGATGGGTGGATCACGAGGTCAGCACATTGAGACCATCCTGGCTAACACAGTGAAACTCCATCTCTACTAAAAATACAAAAAATATTAGCTGAGTGTGGTGGCACACACCTGTAGTCCCAACTACTCGGAAGGCTGAGGCTGGAGAATCACTTGAACCCAGGAGGCAGAGGTTGCAGTGAGCCTCAGCAATATCCAAATTCTTCTTGTTCTAACACCAAAACTCTGCTTCAATTTTACAGTGCCTGTTCCTTTCAATAAAATTCTATGTTATATGTTAAATTCTATGGAGAAACAGGGTTGGGTAAGAAAATGGAAAGTGGCTGTAAGATACTGTTTAATACTGAGTTGTTATGGAAAGCCTCTCTTAGGAGGCATGGAAGGAAGAAAATAAGAGAACGAGACTGTGAAAATGTGGAGAAAATGTATTTCAGGCAAGTATAAGAGTGAGGAGATCACTAAAGTGGCTGTTGCAATAGTTCCAAGAAAGACTATGAGATCTTAGAGCAGAGAGATAGTAGTGAAGGTAGAAGGAAATTATGAGATGTGAAACATATTTTGATAGAAGGGATAACAGAATTGTTGATTTGTTAATGTATTGGATGTAGGAAGTGAGAGAAATACAATAGTTAAAGATGAATCTAAGGTTTCTTGTCCAAGCAACTAGGTGGCTAGATTTACCATTAACTGTAATGAAGAAACCTAAGTATCAAGGGATTATTTGCAAGGGGCCTTGAAGGAGACTAGGTCTTTGTCATTTGACATGGTAAGCTTAAGATGTCTATCAGACATCCAATGGGAGATGTTAAGTATGCAGTTAGATATGGGCACAGAGCTCATAGGAAACTTCCAGGATGGGCATAAAATGTGAATGCTATAAAAGCATTTAAAGTCATAAGACTGAGTTATAATATGTAACTGTCTATCAATCGTCAGTCTGTTTATGTCTCTATTTATAATTCAACTATTTACTATTTTTTAAGATGGGAAATTCTATCATATACTGATGAGAATGACCCAGTAGAGAATAAAACACTACCAATATATAAAAGACGGGAAAGAATGGCTGAATTAATGCCCTTTAGTAACAAAGAGGGTGGATGTCTTAGTCCCTTTGTGTTGTTATAAATAAATATTAAAAAATGGGTAATTTATAAAGGAAAGAGGTTTATTTGGCTCATGGATATTCAGGTTGTACAAGAAACATGGTGTCAACATCTTCTAACAAGGGCTTCAGGCTGCTTCCATTCATGGCACAAGGCAAAGGAGAGCTGGCATGTAGATATTATATAGTGGAAGAGAGAAGAGAATGACAACTCACTCATTACTATAAGGATGTCACCAAGCAACTCACAAGAGATTCATCTTGATGACCCAAACACTACTCACTAGGCTACACCGCCAACATTAGGAATCACAATTCAACACAAGATTTGGATGGGACAAATGTCTAAGCCATATCAGTAGTACTAAGTGTTTTTACTTTTTAAAAGGAGGAGATGGTCAAAGGGGAATCTGGGATATTGGACATTATCTAAAGAAAGCCTGTAATTTTAATTTTTTATTTTGCCTTTCTGTTTTATTCCCAAAAACATTAACTACTACATACAAGAAAATCATAACTGATGGGTGAGATATCAATGAAAGAAAGACTAATTTGTGTAAAATAGTACAAATAAAGTGTTCATTTGTGTATTAGAAGCAAAGATATACACTGAGACGAACACACTACCAAAGATTGTGTGGGGATAAGAGCCAAAATTGTTGACTAGATGCAGCCAGGAACAGGTTCTCCCACTAAGAGACAAGACCATCAAGATGTCCCACACATTCCAAGCAGAACTTTGGAAGAAAGACATTGAGAGTGGACAGAGGGAGGATACAGATCCTGGGCTAAAGGGGAACAATGCTGAAAACCCTGCACAGGGCTGCCAATCACCAAGACTCACTCCTGGCCCTGAGTAGTTTCTCAGGAATAAGTGAGTTAAATAGGCATGCAGTGGCCAACTCTCACCATGAATCTCTGGAATTGTAACTGCAGAAGACTTAATGATCCTCGAGGACATTTGAGCTGACACAGACAGCTGCCAAAGACAGGGTTCCAGTGTGCACAGAGTCTAAAGAGTTTGGTGTGGGAATGGCTGCAGTGGAGCTGAACCAGGGACACACATCCCCCAAGGCTTACCATGCTCCTCTAAATGGCTTTGACTTTTGTTGACTGTCAGACCTGCTTAGAACAAAGCCAGCTTGCCAGTTTTATTTGAGCTTTTCACCCCCTGACTTGCCAAACTCACCCAAAGCCCTTCACTGGCCACAACCTCTTGCAGCTCAACTTCAGATGCACAACTGAGGCACTTCCTGGTAGCCATGGCCATAGTTTTTTTTGCTGGCAAACCCTACCTTACTGTCAGAGAGCAGATGAGACCCTGGTAGCACACACCTGTCTGCAGTCTCCTATGACTACTTTTGTGGCATGCACCCACCTGCAGCCTCCGCCCACTTCTTTCTTCATAGCACACATTTACGTGGATTTTGCTCCCTCAACACTAACAACACACACACAGACATTGCTGCATGACTGCCCCATTACGGCTGATGCATGGATGAACACGGACTTTGCTTCCAACACCCTAGTGAAGTGCTTTTGCTAGCATTCCCCATTGGAATATTGTTGCCAGTGAACGAAGAACAACTTGGGACCTCCAGGATAAAAGGTGCTTAATCTTGAGAGGCCAGAGAACAAAGCTGTGGGCCTGGTCCCAGATGTACAATGTAAAAGCATGTAGCCAGGAGTGCTGAGCAGAGCCTTGCTCCCCAGAAACAAAGCTAGTTGACTAAACCCAACTTATACCACAGTGAAATCCTCAATAACATCAAAGAATGAAAAAAGCAAAACATTTTATCTAAAGAATAGTGAGTTCAATGATTAAAGGAAAATAAACCCACAGAGATGAGTGAAAACTACTGCAATAACGTTGACAAGTGTGAAAAACAAACAGGTTTTTACCTTCAAATGATTACACTAGTTCCTGAGCAATAGCTTTAAACCAGACTTAAATGGCTGAAAAATTACAAACATAAAATTCAAATTCTATATGGCAACAGAGATCATCGAAATTCATAAGAAAGTTGAAACTCAATCCAAGTAATCTAAAAATCCAGTAAAATTCTTCAAAAACTGAAAGATAAAATAGCCATTTTAAGAAAGAATCAAACTGATCTGATATAGCTGAAAAACTCACTACATGAATTTCTTCATACAATTAGAAATATTAACAGTGGAATCAACCAAACTGAGGAAAGAATCTCAGACCTCAAAAACTGGTATTTTGAGGCAACTCAGTCAGAAAAAGAAATATAACAGAATGAACAAAACATTTGAAAAATATGAGATGATGTAAAAAGATTAAACCTAGGATTCATTGGCATCCCTGAAAGAGAGGGAGAGATATCAAACAAATTGAAAAATATATTTGAGGTTGCTGTCCATGAAAATTTTTCCAACCACTAGAAAGGACCACATTAAAATTTAGGAACTTCAGAGAACTCCTGCAAGATACCATGCAAGACAACATTCCAAAGACACATAGTCATCAGATTCTCCAAGATCAATAGGGGGGTAAAAAAATCATTAAGGGAGCAAGAGAAAAGGGGTAGGTCACCTACAAAGGGAACCCTATCAGTCTAACAGTGGAACTTCTGGCAAGACTCCAGAAAACAGAAGAGATGGGGGCTTATATTCAACTTTCTTAAGGAATAGAAATTTTAACCAAGAATTTTATATCCAGCCAAACTAGACTTCATAAGCAAAGAAAAAAAAATAAAGTCATTTTGAAACAAGTATATGCTAAGGGAATTTACTATCACTGGATCTGCCTTACAAGATGTTCTTAAGGGAGAGCTAAACATGCAAATGAAAGATTGTTAATGGGCACAGCAAAAATGTGCATAAGTACATAGACCATTGACACCATAAAACAACTACACAATTGAGTTTACAAAACAACCAGCTAACAATATAATGACAGGATCAAATTTGCACATATTAATATTAACCTTGAATAAAAATGGAATAAATGCTCCACCTAAAAGACACAGAGTGGCAAGTTGGAAAAAGAAGCAAGATCCAACAGTATGCTCTCTTCAAGAGACTCATCACTCATGCAAGAAAAATCGTAGAATCAAAGTAAAGGAATAGGGAAAGATCTATCAAGAAAATAAAAAAGAAAAATGAGCAGGTGTTGTTATTATTTCAGACAAAACAGACTCTAAAACAATAATAATTTTAAAAAGACAATAAGTTATTACATAATAATAAAAGGTTCGATTCAACAAGAAGAATTAATTATCCTAAATGTGTATGCCCCCAACACTGGAGCATCCATATTTATAAAACAAGTAGAGAGCTATGAAGAAACTTAGATAACCACACTTTACTGACAGTACTAGACAGATTATAAAGGCAGAAACCTAACAAAGATACTCAGGATGTAAACTAGACAATTCAACAAATGGACCTAACAGACATCTATAGTATACCTCATCCAATAACAGCAGACTGTACATTCTTCTTATCTGCACAGGGCACATCTTTGTAAATTAACCACACACTTGGCAATAAAGTTATGTTCAAATAATTAAAAGCAAACAAACAAATTTTATCAACCATAATCTTGGCCCACACAGAAATAAAAACACAAATCAATACTATGATCTCTCAAAACCATAAAATTACACTAAAATTAAGCGATCTGCTACTGAATGGCTTTTAGCTAAACAATAAAGTTAAGGCAACAATTAAGAATTAGTTTAAACTCATGAGGACAAAGATACAGCAAAACAGAATTTCTTGGGCAGAGCTAAAGCAGTGTTAAAAGGATATTTATAGTGCTAAACACCTGCATTGAAAAGAAAAATATTCTTAACAATTTAACATAACACATAGAGGAAATAGAAGAAAATGGAGTAAATCTATCCCAAAGCTAGTAACACAAAATAATAACTTAAATCAAATGTAAACAGAATGAAATTGAGATGAAAAAACTACATGAAAGATTAATGAATCCAGGAGTTGGTTTTTAGAAAGAATAAATAGCATCAATATATCACTAGCTAGACTAATAAATTAAAAAAGAGAAGATCCAAATAAACAGAATCAGAAATGACAAAGGGGATATGACCACCAACCTACAGAAATACAAAAAATCTCTTAGTGATTACTATAAACAATGGATACACTCTTGG
This sequence comes from Callithrix jacchus, assembly GCF_049354715.1. Taxonomy (NCBI): domain Eukaryota; kingdom Metazoa; phylum Chordata; class Mammalia; order Primates; family Cebidae; genus Callithrix; species Callithrix jacchus. The sequence continues at coordinate 63,368,327 of NC_133524.1, read as the reverse complement.
AAACGTGAAACCTCCCAAGATTTAACCAGGAAGAAATTGAAATCCTAATCAGATAAATTATGAGTTCTATAATTGAATCAGTAGTGAAAAATCTATCAAGTAGAAAAACTTCTGAATCAGAGAGATTTACAGCCAAATTCTTTCAGATGAATACAAAATAAATATTACCAATCTTATTGAAAGCTTTTCAAAAGGATGAAGAAGGAGGAATTTCTTCCCACCTCACTCTATGAAGTCAGCATCATACTGATACCAAAAGATGACAGAGCTGCAACAACAAAAATATTTTTGATGAACATAAATGCAAAAAATATCAACCAAATACTAGCAAACTGAATCCAGCAGCACATCAAAAGCCTAATCCAGCACCCTAAAGTAGTCTTTATTTCTGCAATGAGTATTAGGTTTAACATATACAAATCAATAAATGTAAATTGTTACATAAATAGAACTAAAAACAAAAACCACAAGACCTTCTCAACAGGTGTAGAAAAGGCTTTTGATAAAATTTAATATCCTTTTATGTTGAAAACCTTCAACAAACTAGATACAAACTAGATATGAAAGGAACATATTTCAAAATATTAAGACTCATCTTTGACAGACTGGCAGCCAACATCATACTGAGCTGACAGAAGCTAGAAGCATTGCCGTTGAGAACAAGAACAAGGATTTCCACTCTCACTGCTACTATTTAACATGGTACTGGATGTCCTAGCTAAAGCAATCAGAGAGAAAAAAATAAATAAAAGACATCCAAATAGAAAGATAAGAAGTCAAACTATCCCTTCACAGATAATATAAATCTGTACCAAGAAAACCCATAGTTTTTTCCCATGGCTCCTAGATCTAATAAACATCTTCAGAAAAGTTTTAGAATATAATATCCATGTATAAAAATCAGTAGGATTTTTACATGCCAGTAACATACAAGCTGAGAATCAAATGAAGAACACAGTCCCACTCACAGTAGCCACAAAAAAATAAAATAAAAGAGAATAAAGATAAGCAGGAAGGTAAAAAGATGTCTACAATGAAAATTATAAAACACAGCTGAAAAAAATCAGAGATTACATAGAGAAATAGATAAACATTGTATGCAAACAGGAAGAATTGACATTATTGAAATGGAGACTACCCAAAGTAAATTGCAATATCAATAATGTCCCTATCTAATAACCAATAACATTTATTACAGAATTAGAAACATAGTTTTCTAAAATTCATATGGAACAAAAAGGGAGGCCAAATAGCCAGAGCAATGTTAAGAAAAAACAGCAAAGCTAAAGAAGTAACACTACCCAACTTCAAACTATACCTCAAGGCAACAGTAACTAAAACAGTATGCTACTGATACAGAAACACATACATAAACCACTGGAACAAGTTGGGAAACCCAGAAATAAAGCCACATACCTACAACCATCTGACCTTTGACAAAATCAATGATAAAAAGCAACGGGGAAAGAACTCCCTATTTAACAAGTGGTACTAGATAAGTAGTAGCAACATGCAGAAGGTTGAAGGTGGACTCCTTTGTTGCAGCATATGCAAAAATTAACTCAAGATGAATTAAAGACAAATGTAAAACCTAAAACTATAAAAACTCTGAAGGGCAATCTAGGAAATACCATTCTGGACATAGGCCCTGGAGAGTTTTATGATGAAGACTGCAAAAACAATTCAAGGAAATCCCAACAATTGAGTGTGATCCAGCAATTTCACTTCTGGTTATATACCCAAAAGAATGAAAGTCAGTATAGCAAAAAGATTATCTGCACTCCCATGTTTGTTGCAGCACTGTTCACAATAGCTTAGATTTGGAAGCAATATAAGTGTCTGTCAATGGATGAATGGATTAAAAAAAATGTGATAAGTATACACAGTGGAGTACTACTCAGCCATAAAAAAAGTGAGATCCTGTCATCTGCAACAATATGGATGGAACTGGAGAATTATTATGTTAAGTGAAATAAGCCAGGTACAGAAAGACAAAGGTCTCGTGTTCTCACTTATTTGTGAAATCTAAATATCAAAATAATTGAACTCATGGACATAGAGAGTAGAAGTATGATTACCAGAAGCTGGGGAGGGTAGTAGGGATTTAGAAGCTTTGGGAGAAGTGGGGATGGTTAATGTGTACAAAAAGTAGTTGGAAGGAATAAAAAAGGACCTACTATTTGATAGCACAACAGGGTGACTATAGTCAATAGTAACTTAATTGTACATTTTAAATAATAAAAGTAATGTATGTTTGTAATACAAAGGATAAATGATTGAGAGAATGCCCCATTATCTATGATGTACTTATTCTACCTTGCATGCCTGTATTAAAACACCTCATGTGCCCCATAAATATATATATATCTACAGTGTAACCATAAAAATAATAATTAAAAAAAGAAACAATTGAGAAGTGTGATCTAATTATATTAAACAGCTACTGCACAGAAACAACAACAACAATGAAACATCGAGTAAACCACTGCCCTACAGAGTGGGAGAAAATACTTCCAAACTATGCATCTAAAAAAGTTCTAATATCCAGAGTCTACATAGAACTTAAAAAGCAAAATACAAACAACCCCATTCAAAAGTGGACAAAGGACATGAACAGACATTTCTCAAAAGAAGTCAGAAATGCAGCCAATGAGCATATGAACAAATGTTCAGCAGCACCAATCATTATATAAATGCAATTCAAAAACCACAATAATTCATACACCAGGCAGAATGGCTATTACTAAAGTCAAAAAGTAACAGATACTGGTAAGGTTGTGAAGAAAAGGGAACATTTATACATTGTTGTTGAAAATGTATGTTAGTTTAGCCATTGAGGAAAGCAGTTTGAAGATTTCTCAAAGAACTTAGAACTACCTGTTAACCCAGTCATCCCATTAATAAGTATATATCCAAAAGAATAAAAAATATTCTATCATAAAGACACGTGTATGTATATGTTCATCACAGCACTATTCACAATAATAAAGACATGGAATCCCCTTAAATGCAAATCAGTGATGGACTGTATAAAGAAAATATGGTACATATACACGATGTAATACTATGCTGCCGAAACAGAACAAAATCATGCCCTTTGCAGCAACACAGATGCTATTAGAGGCAATTATCCTAAGTGAATTAACCTAGAAAAAGAAAGCCAAACATCACATTTTCTCATGTAAGTGGAAGTTAAACATTGAGTACACATGGCCATAAAGAAGGAAGCAACAGACATACTTGAAAATAGAGGCTGACAGGAGATTGAGGATGAGAAAACTATCAAGCACTACGTCCATTACATTCTTCTATCTCTGTGAGTTCAATTGTTCTACATTTTAGCTCCCACAGGTAAGTGAGAATATGTAAAGTCTGTCTTTATGTGCCTGGCTTATTTCACTTAATGGAATAACCTTCTGTTTCATCCATGACTTAGCAAATGACAGAATCCAGAATCATCTCCATCATTCTCTCTCTCTCTCTCCATATATATATATATATAATTGCACTTTAGGTTCTGATGAAGAACATGCAGGATTGTTGCATAGGCACATACATGGCAATGTGGTTTGCTGCCTTCCTCCCATCACCTATATTTGGCATTATTCACCATGTTATCCCTCCCCAACTCCCTACGCCCCACTGTCCCTCCCCTAGTTCCCCACTGACAGACTTCAGTGTGTGACGCTCCCCTCCCTGTGTCCATGTGTTTTCATTGTTCAACACCCACCTATGAGTGAGAACATATGGTATTTGATTTTCTGTTCTTGTGTCAGTTTGCTGAGAATGATGGTTTCCAGGTTCATCCATGGCCCTAAAACAGGACACGAACTCATCATTTTTGATGGCTGCATAGTATTCCATGGATTTTCCCTGTCCATTCTATAATTGATGGGCATTTGGGTTGGTTCCAAGTCTTTGCTATCATAAACAGTGCTGCAATGAACATATGAGTGCATATGTCTTTATAAGAGGACAATCTATAATCCTTTGGATATACAACCAGTAATGGGATTGCTGGGTCAAATGGGATTTCTATTTCTAGGTCCTAGAGGAATTGCCACACTGTCTTCCACAATGGTTGAGCGAATTTACACTCTCACCAACAATGTAAAAGTGTTCCTATTTCTCCACATCCTCTCCAGCATCTGTTGTCTCCAGATTTTTTAATGATAGCCATTCTAACTGGTGTGAGTTGGTATCTCAATGTAGTTTTGATTTGCATTTCTCTAATGAAAAGTGATGATGAGCATTTTTTCATATGTTTTTCGTCCTCATATATGTCTTCTTTTGAAAAGTGTTCATATCCTTGGCCAACTTTTGAATGGGGTTGTTTGTTTTTTTCTTGTAAATCTGTTTCAGTTCTTTGTAGATTCTGGATATAAGCCCTTTGTCCGAGAGGTGGATTGCAAAATTTTTTTCCCCATTCTGGTTGTTGCCAGTTCACTCCAATAATTGTTTCTTTTGCTGTACAGAAGCTCTGGAGTTTAATTAGGTGTTTTGGCTTTTGTTGCCAGTGCTTTTGGTGTTTTAATCATGAAGTCCTTGCCTATGCCTATGTCCTGAATGGTTTTACCTAGGTTTTCTTCTAGGGTTTTTATGGTGTTAGACCATATGTTTAAGTCTTTAATCCATCTGGAGTTAATTTTAGTGTAAGGTGTCAGGAACAGGTCCAGTTTCTGCTTTCTGCACACTGCTAGCCAGTTTTCCCAACACCATTTATTAAATCCTTTCCCCATTGCTTGCTTTTGTCAGGTTGGTCAAAGATCAGATGGTTGTAGACATGTGGTGTTTCCTCTGAGGTCTCTGTTTTGTTCCATTGGTCTACATCTCTGTTTTGGTACCAGTACCATACTGTTTTGATTACTGTAGCCTTGTAGTATAGTTTGAAGTCAGGTGACGTGATGCCTCCAGCTTTGTTTTGTTTTGTTTTTTTGCTTAGAATTGACTTGGCTATGTGGGCTCTCTTTTGGTTCCATATAAAGTTTAATGTGGCTTTTTCCAGTTCTGTGAAGAAGGTCATTGGTAGTTTGATGGGGATAGTGCTGAATCTATAAATTACTTTGGGCAATATGGCCATTTTCGCAATATTGATTCTTCCTAACCATGAGCATGGAATATTTCTCCATCTGTTTGTGTCCTCTCTCATTTCATTGAGCAGTGGTTTGTAGTTCTCCTTGAAGAGGTCCTTTATATTCTTTGTTAGTTGTATTCCTAGATATTTTATTCTCTTTGTAGCAATTGTGAATGGCAGTTCATTCTTGATTTGGCTGTCTTTAAGTCTGTTATTGGTGTATAGGAACACTTGTGTTTTTGCTCATTGATTTTGTATCCTGAGACTTTGCTGAAGTTGCTTATCAGTTTCAGATTTTAGGCTGAGACAATGGAGTTGAATTGGCTATTGAAACTTGTGTATGTTTTGCAAAGTTCTCATGTGTTTTTCAGCTCCATTAATTCATTTATATACCTCACTAAGCTGTTTATTCTCATTAGCATTTCATCAATTTTTTTTCAAGGTTCTTAATTTCTTTGCATTGTGTTAGAACAGGCTCTTTTAGCTCAGAGAAGTTTGTTATTACCCACCTTCTGAAGCCTGTTTCTGTCAATTCATCAGACTTATTCTCCATCCAGCCTTGTTCCCCTGCTGGTGAGGAGTTGTGGTCCGTTGGAGGAGGAGAGGTGGTCTGATTTTGGGTGTTTTCATCCTTTTTGCACTGGTTTCTTCCCATCTTTATCTATTTGTGGTCTTTGTAATTGGTTGCTTTCAGATGAGGTCTCTGGACATCCTTTTGTTGTTGATGAAGTTATTTTTTTCTGTGTTTTAGTTTTCCTTCTAACAGTCAGGCTCCTCTGCTGTAGGACTGCTGGAGGTCCACTGCAGACCCTGCTTGCCTGGGAATCACCTGCATGGGTTATTCCACACTTGTCTAAGGTTTTTAGAGCTGTACAGGGTAAAGCATTCTGGCTTAAAATGTGGTAAAGAATGAGATCCAGGCCATGTGTCCTCATTTGGCGCTCCAAGAACCAGAAATATTCATTCAAGTTGATCCTGAATGTCTTTCATTCCTGGAAAAGCAGCAACTCCTTGGATCATTTCAACAAAGATGCAACCTACTCCCCACAAGGCAGGTGGAATATTCTGTTGAGCCTAGAAGGACATCTGGAGGGCTGTACCACAAAGTAACCACTTCATTGGAGTATGCGTGGTTCCATACGGATTCTGCTCTTGCAAGACCAAAATCTGCCAGCTCCAACTCCCCCGTGTCACTGATCAGAAGGTTCTGTGGTTTCAGGTCTCTGTGCAAAATATAAATGGAAGGCAGTCTCACAGCAACTGAAATAAAAACAACTTCACATTATCTGGATGCAGTCCGCCAGGGTGCTTGTCCATGTACTGACATAAATCAGTGTGCACATATTCAAACACAAGTGTCAGCATCTCCTTGGTATGTATGATGTCATGAAGTTGCACTATGTTAGTGTGTTTTAGTCCTTTTAACAGAGAAGCTTCCCTGATAGCTGTGAAAGGTGTCCCTTCTTCTTCTTGCAGCCTGATCACCTTCAGAGCTACCAACTTTCCATTTACCTTGCTTTTCCCTTCATATACTGTAGCGTAAGATTCTTCCCCTAGTTTTTCCAGTTTTTCGTATGGGTCAGCTTTTCCAAATTTGGGACTTGTTGGCGAACTGGGGCTGGAGTGCCGCCTAATTTTAGGTGACTCTTTGCCAGTGGAGGAGGTCTTAAAGTTAATGCAAGCATTGTTCTCAGAATGCACCTTCTTTACTTGATTAGTTGGTTTCTCAAATGGGTCAAAAGTGCTCTGTGTCCTCTGAACTCTGACTTTTTTGTCCTCAGGAATTGTGTCCAGGGGTTTGATCACTGAGTCCATTCCCTGGCAATTCCGTTTAGACATCTTTGTGACACATATCTCATCAAAGGTGGTGTCATCTTTCTTCAAAGCAATATGGCTGAAACTCTCTGACAAAGTTCTCCACAACTTCTTCATCTTGCTGATCTTCTCAGCCAGCTGCGGCTCAATGAGGTCGCACATCTGGGTGGCACGGGGCTCAGGCAACT